>NC_138985.1:6105747-7411494 GCF_964341445.2 Mesoplodon mirus | reverse complement strand
CCCCCTTAAGCAGGCATAAGAGTGTTTTCTAAATGTGAGACTCTGTTCTCTGGCCTAACTCAGTTCATGTGTAGCCATGTTTACAGGATCTTCCTAACTGATATCTTATGATAAGTTTATTTTTCAGTGTGACTTCTTTCACTTAGAATCATCGTACCTGAATCCACTCATTTTGCTGCTACTGGTCTTATGGCATTGATTTCATGGCTGAGGGATATTCCATCGTACGTAAGTTCCACAATGTTTTGAACCATTTTTATATTTCCTGGGATATTTCAGGTGTACCCAAGTTGAGGTTCCTGAAAGCAGTGCAGCCCACAATTTGGGGGTGGCTCTGTCTTATGGATTATCAGTTTTCCCAAGGTATATTCCCTAGACTGGAAGTGCCGTTGGCTCTGTAGCTCTGTTGTTTTCTTGTTTTAGGGAACACAATGCAATCCTCCAGTGAGGCAGTTGGCAACTTACATCCCGCCCATCAGCATAACAAGGCTCCCTGTTCTCCAGGGCCTGTCTTGCCTTTCTGGTTTTTACACATTTTGTGGATGTCCCTTTTGACTGGTGGGAAGTGATACTTCTTTGTAGTGCAGATTTGCATTGCCCGCTTGCTTGCTTGGCCAAAAAGGGCGTATGCGTTTTCTCCTGAATATATTCAGGAGAAAACGCATACGCCCTTTTTGGCCAAGTGCATCATTGTCGAAGTTGTGCCCCTCTTCCTGTTCTTTACAGGCGATTCCAACGTACCTCTTGAAATCTGTTTCCTGCTATTCTGCCTCGCTTTCAAGTCCGCCTCGTTGCCTTCCCTCAACAGATTTTTGGACGATAGTTGGCCTTGATTACTCTGCCAGTTTGTGAATTGCTGTGCCCCTGATCTCCATTTTTCAACTCGTTTATTCTGAGCTGAACGCAAGCCCAAACTTTTGGTTCAGGACCTATACTGGTTCCCGGTGGGTGGCTGAGACTTTGGTTAATTCTTCTTCCTGCCGGGAAATTAGAGTGACATGTGCCCATCCAAATGCCTAACAGCTACTCTCTCACTGGTTCTCCCACTTCACTTTCATCCTCTGCCAAACTGGCAACCTGTGCGAACCAGGAGCTTAAAGGGGCTGTCTCTCCAAGTTGGGAGATTGATAGGAAAGCAGTTGGAAAGTCAAACCAGAGCACCAGGAGAGGGACTCTTCGTTGAGTTTTAGAAACCTTTCGTATTCACAGAGTGTCCATTCTCTAGGTTTCCCGTACATGTTATAGCTGTAGTAATATTCCCTTCAACCTGTAGAGTTGGGACCCATGGAATGGGTGCCATGCATTATTGCTTTAAAGGGTCTGCATTTGCTCACCCAATCTCACCAATCCTCTCAGTCCCAAGTGTCCAGCCTCATGCCACATCCAGCTGTCATTGTAGAGAGGGTCATTCCAGGTTACATCAGAGACCCTGAAGGAATTGTAAAGAAGTTCCCTGTTTCTTTGTTTTGTTTTTGAAATTCCTTTTTAGAGTGGGTTTGAGCTGATTCTCGCTGCCATGTTTATGCCAGTCTAGACACACTTGATTCCCTTATGGAGACATATCAATACATAGGTTTTAAGATTCTTACTAGTCAGATCTATTCCTCTGCGGGAAATATGGGGTTTTGAGTCCCTTTCACTGAGGAAGGTGTAGGTCTTGTCTATTCCATAGTTGGTTTTTGGAACGGTACCTGTGCTTATATCAAACTCTGGTTTGATGCATCACCCCACCTCTCCTTCCCCCTTAAGCAGGCATAAGAGTGTTTTCTAAATGTGAGACTCTGTTCTCTTGCCTAACTCAGTTCATGTGTAGCCATGTTTACAGGATCTTCCTAAGTGATATGTTATGATAAGTTTATTTTTCAGTGTGACTTCTTTCACTTAGAATCATCGTACCTGAATCCACTCATTTTGCTGCTACTGGTCTTATGGCATTGATTTCATGGCTGAGGGATATTCCATCGTACGTAAGGTGCACAATGTTTTGAACCATTTTTATATTTCCTGGGATATTTCAGGTGTACCCAAGTTGGGGTTCCTGTAAGCAGTGCAGCCCTCAATTTGGGGGTGGCTCTGTCTTATGGATTTTCAGTTTTCCCAAGGTATATTCCCTAGACTGGAAGTGCCGTTGGCTCTGTAGCTCTGTTGTTTACTTGTTTTAGGGAACACAATGCACTCCTCCAGTGAGGCAGTTGGCAACTTACATCCCGCCCATCAGCATAACAAGGCTCCCTGTTCTCCAGGGCCTGTCTTGCCTTTCTGGTTTTTACACATTTTGTGGATGTCCCTTTTGACTGGTGGGAAGTGATACTTCATTGTAGTGCAGATTTGCATTGCCCGCTTGCTTGCTTGGCCAAAAAGGGCGTATGCGTTTTCTCCTGAATATATTCAGGAGAAAACGCATACGCCCTTTTTGGCCAAGTGCATCATTGTCGAAGTTGTGCCCCTCTTCCTGTGCTTTACAGGCGAATCCAACGTACCTCTTGAAATCTGTTTCCTGCTATTCTGCCTCGCTTTCAAGTCCGCCTCGTTGCCTTCCCTCAACAGATTTTTGGACGATAGTTGGCCTTGATTACTCTGCCAGTTTGTGAATTGCTGTGCCCCTGATCTCCATTTTTCAACTCGTTTATTCTGAGCTGAACGCAAGCCCAAACTTTTGGTTCAGGACCTATACTGGTTCCCGGTGGGTGGCTGAGACTTTGGTTAATTCTTCTTCCTGCCAGGAAATTAGAGTGACATGTGCCCATCCAAATGCCTAACAGCTACTCTCTCATTGGTTCTCCCTCTTCCCTTTCATCCTCTGCCAAATTGGCAACCTGTGCGAACCAGGAGCTTAAAGGGGCTGTCTCTCCAAGTTGGGAGATTGATAGGAAAGCAGTTGGAAAGTCAAACCGGAGCACCAGGAGAGGGACTCTTCGTTGAGTTTTAGAAACCTTTCGTATTCACAGAGTGTCCATTCTCTAGGTTTCCCGTACATGTTATAGCTGTAGTAATATTCCCTTCACCTGGAGAGTTGGGACCCATGGAATGGGTGCCATGCATTATTGCTTTAAAGGGTCTGCATTTGCTCACCCAATCTCACCAATCCTCTCAGTCCCAAGTGTCCAGCCTCATGCCACATCCAGCTGTCATTGTAGAGAGGGTCATTCCAGGTTACATCAGAGACCCTGAAGGAATTGTAAAGAAGTTCCCTGTTTCTTTGTTTTGTTTTTGAAATTCCTTTTTAGAGTGGGTTTGAGCTGATTCTCGCTGCCATGTTTATGCCAGTCTAGACACACTTGATTCCCTTATGGAGACATATCAATACATAGGTTTTAAGATTCTTACTAGTCAGATCTATTCCTCTGCGGGAAATATGGGGTTTTGAGTCCCTTTCACTGAGGAAGGTGTAGGTCTTGTCTATTCCATAGTTGGTTTTTGGAACGGTACCTGTGCTTATATCAAACTCTGGTTTGATGCATCACCCCACCTCTCCTTCCCCCTTAAGCAGGCATAAGAGTGTTTTCTAAATGTGAGACTCTGTTCTCTTGCCTAACTCAGTTCATGTGTAGCCATGTTTACAGGATCTTCCTAAGTGATATGTTATGATAAGTTTATTTTTCAGTGTGACTTCTTTCACTTAGAATCATCGTACCTGAATCCACTCATTTTGCTGCTACTGGTCTTATGATATTGATTTCGTGGCTGAGGGATATTCCATCGTACGTAAGTTCCACAATGTTTGGAACCATTTTTATATTTCCTGGGATATTTCAGGTGTACCCAGGTTGAGGTTCTTGTAAGCAGTGCAGCCCTCAATTTGGGGGTAGCTCTGTCTTATAGATTTTCAATTTTCCCAAGGTATATTCCCTAGACTGGAAGTGCCCTTGGCTCTGTAGCTCTGTTGTTTACTTGTTTTAGGGAACACAATGCACTCCTCCAGTGAGGCAGTTGGCAACTTACATCCCGCCCATCAGCATAACAAGGCTCCCTGTTCTCCAGGGCCTGTCTTGCCTTTCTCGTTTTTACACATTTTGTGGATGTCCCTTTTGACCGGTGGGAAGTGATACTTCTTTGTAGTGCAGATTTGCATTGCCCGCTTGCTTGCTTGGCCAAAAAGGGCGTATGCGTTTTCTCCTGAATATATTCAGGAGAAAACGCATACACCCTTTTTGGCCAAGTGCATCATTGTCGAAGTTGTGCCCCTCTTCCTGTGCTTTACAGGCGATTCCAACGTACCTCTTGAAATCTGTTTCCTGCTATTCTGCCTCGCTTTCAAGTCCGCCTCGTTGCCTTCCCTCAACAGATTTTTGGACGATAGTTGGCCTTGATTACTCTGCCAGTTTGTGAATTGCTGTGCCCCTGAGCTCCATTTTTCAACTCGTTTTTTGTGAGCTGAACGCAAGTCCAAACTTTTGGTTCAGGACCTATACTGGTTCCCGGTGGGTGGCTGAGACTTTGGTTAATTCTTCTTCCTGCCGGGAAATTAGACTGACATGTGCCCATCCAAATGCCTAACAGCTACTCTCTCATTGGTTCTCCCTCTTCCCTTTCATCCTCTGCCAAATTGGCAACCTGTGCGAACCAGGAGCTTAAAGGGGCTGTCTCTCCAAGTTGGGAGATTGATAGGAAAGCAGTTGGAAAGTCAAACCGGAGCACCAGGAGAGGGACTCTTCGTTGAGTTTTAGAAACCTTTCGTATTCAGAGTGTGTCCATTCTCTAGGTTTCTCGTACATGTTATAGCTGTAGTAATATTCCCTTCAACCTGGAGAGTTGGGACCCATGGAATGGTTGCCATGCATTATTGCTTTAAAGGGTCTGCATTTGCTCACCCAATCTCACCAATCCTCTCAGTCCCAAGTGTCCAGCCTCATGCCACATCCAGCTGTCATTGTAGATAGGGTCATTCCAGGTTACATCAGAGACCCTGAAGGAATTGTAAAGAAGTTCCCTGTTTCCTTGTTTTGTTTTTGAAATTTCTTTTTAGAGTGGGTTTGAGCTGATTCTCGCTGCCATGTTTATGCCAGTCTAGACACACTTGATTCCCTTACGGAGACATATCAATACATAGGTTTTAAGATTCTTACTAGTCAGATCTATTCCTCTGTGGGAAATATGGGGTTTTGAGTCCCTTTCACTGAGGAAGGTGTAGGTCTTGTCTATTCCATAGTTGGTTTTTGGAACGGTACCTGTGCTTATATCAAACTCTGGTTTGATGCATCACCCCACCTCTCCTTCCCCCTTAAGCAGGCATAAGAGTGTTTTCTAAATGTGAGACTCTGTTCTCTTTCCTAACTCAGTTCATGTGTAGCCATGTTTACAGGATCTTCCTAAGTGACATCTTATGATAAGTTTCTTTTTCTGTGTGACTTCTTTAACTTACAATCATTGTACCTGACTCCACTCATTTTGCTGCTACTGGTCTTATGATATTGATTTCGTGGCTGAGGGATATTCCATCGTACGTAAGTTCCACAATGTTTGGAACCATTTTTATATTTCCTGGGATATTTCAGGTGTACCCAGGTTGAGTTTCTTTTAAGCAGTGCAGCCCTCAATTTGGGGGTGGCTCTGTCTTATGGATTTTCAGTTTTCCCAAGGTATATTCCCTAGAATGGAAGTGCCCTTGGCTCTGTAGCTCTGTTGTTTACTTGTTTTAGGGAACACAATGCACTCCTCCAGTGAGGCAGTTGGCAACTTACATCCCGCCCATCAGCATAACAAGGCTCCCTGTTCTCCAGGGCCTGTCTTGCCTTTCTGGTTTTTACATATTTTGTGGATGTCCCTTTTGACTGGTGGGAAGTGATACTTCTTTGTAGTGCAGATTTGCATTGCCCGCTTGCTTGCTTGGCCAAAAAGGGCGTATGCGTTTTCTCCTGAATATATTCAGGAGAAAACGCATACGCCCTTTTTGCCCAAGTGCATCATTGTCGAAGTTGTGCCCCTCTTCCTGTGCTTTACAGGTGATTCCAACGTACCTCTTGAAATCTGTTTCCTGCTATTCTGCCTCGCTTTCAAGTCCGCCTCATTGCCTTCCCTCAACAGATATTTGGACGATAGATGGCCTTGATTACTCTGCCAGTTTGTGAATTGCTGTGCCCCTGAACTCCATTTTTTAACTCGTTTTTTGTGAGCTGAACGCAAGTCCAAACTTTTGGTTCAGGACCTGTACTGCTTCCCGGTGGGTGGCTGAGACTTTGGTTCATTCTTCTTCCTGCCGGGAAATTAGAGTGACATGTGCCCATCCAAATGCCTAACAGCTACTCTCTCATTGGTTCTCCCTCTTCCCTTTCATCCTCTGCCAAATTGGCAACCTGTGCGATCGAGGAGCTTAAAGGGTCTGTCTCTCCAAGTTGGGAGATTGATAGGAAAGCAGTTGGAAAGTCAAACCGGAGCACCAGGAGAGGGACTCTTCGTTGAGTTTTAGAAACCTTTCGTATTCACAGTGTGTCCATTCTCTAGGTTTCCCGTACATGTTATAGCTGTAGTAATATTCCCTTCAACCTGGAGAGTTGGGACCCATGGAATGGGTGCCATGCATTATTGCTTTAAAGGGTCTGCATTTGCTCACCCAATCTCACCAATCCTCTCAGTCCCAAGTGTCCAGCCTCATGCCACATCCAGCTGTCATTGTAGAGAGGGTCATTCCAGGTTACATCAGAGACCCTGAAGGAATTGTAAAGAAGTTCCCTGTTTCTTTGTTTTGTTTTTGAAATTCCTTTTTAGAGTGGGTTTGAGCTGATTCTCGCTGCCATGTTTATGCCAGTCTAGACACACTTGATTCCCTTATGGAGACATATCAATACATAGGTTTTAAGATTCTTACTAGTCAGATCTATTCCTCTGCGGGAAATATGGGGTTTTGAGTCCCTTTCACTGAGGAAGGTGTAGGTCTTGTCTATTCCATAGTTGGTTTTTGGAACGGTACCTGTGCTTATATCAAACTCTGGTTTGATGCATCACCCCACCTCTCCTTCCCCCTTAAGCAGGCATAAGAGTGTTTTCTAAATGTGAGACTCTGTTCTCTTGCCTAACTCAGTTCATGTGTAGCCATGTTTACAGGATCTTCCTAAGTGATATGTTATGATAAGTTTATTTTTCAGTGTGACTTCTTTCACTTAGAATCATCGTACCTGAATCCACTCATTTTGCTGCTACTGGTCTTATGGCATTGATTTCATGGCTGAGGGATATTCCATCGTACGTAAGGTGCACAATGTTTTGAACCATTTTTATATTTCCTGGGATATTTCAGGTGTACCCAAGTTGGGGTTCCTGTAAGCAGTGCAGCCCTCAATTTGGGGGTGGCTCTGTCTTATGGATTTTCAGTTTTCCCAAGGTATATTCCCTAGACTGGAAGTGCCGTTGGCTCTGTAGCTCTGTTGTTTACTTGTTTTAGGGAACACAATGCACTCCTCCAGTGAGGCAGTTGGCAACTTACATCCCGCCCATCAGCATAACAAGGCTCCCTGTTCTCCAGGGCCTGTCTTGCCTTTCTGGTTTTTACACATTTTGTGGATGTCCCTTTTGACTGGTGGGAAGTGATACTTCATTGTAGTGCAGATTTGCATTGCCCGCTTGCTTGCTTGGCCAAAAAGGGCGTATGCGTTTTCTCCTGAATATATTCAGGAGAAAACGCATACGCCCTTTTTGGCCAAGTGCATCATTGTCGAAGTTGTGCCCCTCTTCCTGTGCTTTACAGGCGAATCCAACGTACCTCTTGAAATCTGTTTCCTGCTATTCTGCCTCGCTTTCAAGTCCGCCTCGTTGCCTTCCCTCAACAGATTTTTGGACGATAGTTGGCCTTGATTACTCTGCCAGTTTGTGAATTGCTGTGCCCCTGATCTCCATTTTTCAACTCGTTTATTCTGAGCTGAACGCAAGCCCAAACTTTTGGTTCAGGACCTATACTGGTTCCCGGTGGGTGGCTGAGACTTTGGTTAATTCTTCTTCCTGCCAGGAAATTAGAGTGACATGTGCCCATCCAAATGCCTAACAGCTACTCTCTCATTGGTTCTCCCTCTTCCCTTTCATCCTCTGCCAAATTGGCAACCTGTGCGAACCAGGAGCTTAAAGGGGCTGTCTCTCCAAGTTGGGAGATTGATAGGAAAGCAGTTGGAAAGTCAAACCGGAGCACCAGGAGAGGGACTCTTCGTTGAGTTTTAGAAACCTTTCGTATTCAGAGTGTGTCCATTCTCTAGGTTTCTCGTACATGTTATAGCTGTAGTAATATTCCCTTCAACCTGGAGAGTTGGGACCCATGGAATGGTTGCCATGCATTATTGCTTTAAAGGGTCTGCATTTGCTCACCCAATCTCACCAATCCTCTCAGTCCCAAGTGTCCAGCCTCATGCCACATCCAGCTGTCATTGTAGATAGGGTCATTCCAGGTTACATCAGAGACCCTGAAGGAATTGTAAAGAAGTTCCCTGTTTCCTTGTTTTGTTTTTGAAATTTCTTTTTAGAGTGGGTTTGAGCTGATTCTCGCTGCCATGTTTATGCCAGTCTAGACACACTTGATTCCCTTACGGAGACATATCAATACATAGGTTTTAAGATTCTTACTAGTCAGATCTATTCCTCTGTGGGAAATATGGGGTTTTGAGTCCCTTTCACTGAGGAAGGTGTAGGTCTTGTCTATTCCATAGTTGGTTTTTGGAACGGTACCTGTGCTTATATCAAACTCTGGTTTGATGCATCACCCCACCTCTCCTTCCCCCTTAAGCAGGCATAAGAGTGTTTTCTAAATGTGAGACTCTGTTCTCTTTCCTAACTCAGTTCATGTGTAGCCATGTTTACAGGATCTTCCTAAGTGACATCTTATGATAAGTTTCTTTTTCTGTGTGACTTCTTTAACTTACAATCATTGTACCTGACTCCACTCATTTTGCTGCTACTGGTCTTATGATATTGATTTCGTGGCTGAGGGATATTCCATCGTACGTAAGTTCCACAATGTTTGGAACCATTTTTATATTTCCTGGGATATTTCAGGTGTACCCAGGTTGAGTTTCTTTTAAGCAGTGCAGCCCTCAATTTGGGGGTGGCTCTGTCTTATGGATTTTCAGTTTTCCCAAGGTATATTCCCTAGAATGGAAGTGCCCTTGGCTCTGTAGCTCTGTTGTTTACTTGTTTTAGGGAACACAATGCACTCCTCCAGTGAGGCAGTTGGCAACTTACATCCCGCCCATCAGCATAACAAGGCTCCCTGTTCTCCAGGGCCTGTCTTGCCTTTCTGGTTTTTACATATTTTGTGGATGTCCCTTTTGACTGGTGGGAAGTGATACTTCTTTGTAGTGCAGATTTGCATTGCCCGCTTGCTTGCTTGGCCAAAAAGGGCGTATGCGTTTTCTCCTGAATATATTCAGGAGAAAACGCATACGCCCTTTTTGCCCAAGTGCATCATTGTCGAAGTTGTGCCCCTCTTCCTGTGCTTTACAGGTGATTCCAACGTACCTCTTGAAATCTGTTTCCTGCTATTCTGCCTCGCTTTCAAGTCCGCCTCATTGCCTTCCCTCAACAGATATTTGGACGATAGATGGCCTTGATTACTCTGCCAGTTTGTGAATTGCTGTGCCCCTGAACTCCATTTTTTAACTCGTTTTTTGTGAGCTGAACGCAAGTCCAAACTTTTGGTTCAGGACCTATACTGCTTCCCGGTGGGTGGCTGAGACTTTGGTTCATTCTTCTTCCTGCCGGGAAATTAGAGTGACATGTGCCCATCCAAATGCCTAACAGCTACTCTCTCATTGGTTCTCCCTCTTCCCTTTCATCCTCTGCCAAATTGGCAACCTGTGCGATCGAGGAGCTTAAAGGGTCTGTCTCTCCAAGTTGGGAGATTGATAGGAAAGCAGTTGGAAAGTCAAACCGGAGCACCAGGAGAGGGACTCTTCGTTGAGTTTTAGAAACCTTTCGTATTCACAGTGTGTCCATTCTCTAGGTTTCCCGTACATGTTATAGCTGTAGTAATATTCCCTTCAACCTGGAGAGTTGGGACCCATGGAATGGGTGCCATGCATTATTGCTTTAAAGGGTCTGCATTTGCTCACCCAATCTCACCAATCCTCTCAGTCCCAAGTGTCCAGCCTCATGCCACATCCAGCTGTCATTGTAGAGAGGGTCATTCCAGGTTACATCAGAGACCCTGAAGGAATTGTAAAGAAGTTCCCTGTTTCTTTGTTTTGTTTTTGAAATTCCTTTTTAGAGTGGGTTTGAGCTGATTCTCGCTGCCATGTTTATGCCAGTCTAGACACACTTGATTCCCTTATGGAGACATATCAATACATAGGTTTTAAGATTCTTACTAGTCAGATCTATTCCTCTGCGGGAAATATGGGGTTTTGAGTCCCTTTCACTGAGGAAGGTGTAGGTCTTGTCTATTCCATAGTTGGTTTTTGGAACGGTACCTGTGCTTATATCAAACTCTGGTTTGATGCATCACCCCACCTCTCCTTCCCCCTTAAGCAGGCATAAGAGTGTTTTCTAAATGTGAGACTCTGTTCTCTTGCCTAACTCAGTTCATGTGTAGCCATGTTTACAGGATCTTCCTAAGTGATATGTTATGATAAGTTTATTTTTCAGTGTGACTTCTTTCACTTAGAATCATCGTACCTGAATCCACTCATTTTGCTGCTACTGGTCTTATGGCATTGATTTCATGGCTGAGGGATATTCCATCGTACGTAAGGTGCACAATGTTTTGAACCATTTTTATATTTCCTGGGATATTTCAGGTGTACCCAAGTTGGGGTTCCTGTAAGCAGTGCAGCCCTCAATTTGGGGGTGGCTCTGTCTTATGGATTTTCAGTTTTCCCAAGGTATATTCCCTAGACTGGAAGTGCCGTTGGCTCTGTAGCTCTGTTGTTTACTTGTTTTAGGGAACACAATGCACTCCTCCAGTGAGGCAGTTGGCAACTTACATCCCGCCCATCAGCATAACAAGGCTCCCTGTTCTCCAGGGCCTGTCTTGCCTTTCTGGTTTTTACACATTTTGTGGATGTCCCTTTTGACTGGTGGGAAGTGATACTTCATTGTAGTGCAGATTTGCATTGCCCGCTTGCTTGCTTGGCCAAAAAGGGCGTATGCGTTTTCTCCTGAATATATTCAGGAGAAAACGCATACGCCCTTTTTGGCCAAGTGCATCATTGTCGAAGTTGTGCCCCTCTTCCTGTGCTTTACAGGCGAATCCAACGTACCTCTTGAAATCTGTTTCCTGCTATTCTGCCTCGCTTTCAAGTCCGCCTCGTTGCCTTCCCTCAACAGATTTTTGGACGATAGTTGGCCTTGATTACTCTGCCAGTTTGTGAATTGCTGTGCCCCTGATCTCCATTTTTCAACTCGTTTATTCTGAGCTGAACGCAAGCCCAAACTTTTGGTTCAGGACCTATACTGGTTCCCGGTGGGTGGCTGAGACTTTGGTTAATTCTTCTTCCTGCCAGGAAATTAGAGTGACATGTGCCCATCCAAATGCCTAACAGCTACTCTCTCATTGGTTCTCCCTCTTCCCTTTCATCCTCTGCCAAATTGGCAACCTGTGCGAACCAGGAGCTTAAAGGGGCTGTCTCTCCAAGTTGGGAGATTGATAGGAAAGCAGTTGGAAAGTCAAACCGGAGCACCAGGAGAGGGACTCTTCGTTGAGTTTTAGAAACCTTTCGTATTCACAGAGTGTCCATTCTCTAGGTTTCCCGTACATGTTATAGCTGTAGTAATATTCCCTTCACCTGGAGAGTTGGGACCCATGGAATGGGTGCCATGCATTATTGCTTTAAAGGGTCTGCATTTGCTCACCCAATCTCACCAATCCTCTCAGTCCCAAGTGTCCAGCCTCATGCCACATCCAGCTGTCATTGTAGAGAGGGTCATTCCAGGTTACATCAGAGACCCTGAAGGAATTGTAAAGAAGTTCCCTGTTTCTTTGTTTTGTTTTTGAAATTCCTTTTTAGAGTGGGTTTGAGCTGATTCTCGCTGCCATGTTTATGCCAGTCTAGACACACTTGATTCCCTTATGGAGACATATCAATACATAGGTTTTAAGATTCTTACTAGTCAGATCTATTCCTCTGCGGGAAATATGGGGTTTTGAGTCCCTTTCACTGAGGAAGGTGTAGGTCTTGTCTATTCCATAGTTGGTTTTTGGAACGGTACCTGTGCTTATATCAAACTCTGGTTTGATGCATCACCCCACCTCTCCTTCCCCCTTAAGCAGGCATAAGAGTGTTTTCTAAATGTGAGACTCTGTTCTCTTGCCTAACTCAGTTCATGTGTAGCCATGTTTACAGGATCTTCCTAAGTGATATGTTATGATAAGTTTATTTTTCAGTGTGACTTCTTTCACTTAGAATCATCGTACCTGAATCCACTCATTTTGCTGCTACTGGTCTTATGATATTGATTTCGTGGCTGAGGGATATTCCATCGTACGTAAGTTCCACAATGTTTGGAACCATTTTTATATTTCCTGGGATATTTCAGGTGTACCCAGGTTGAGGTTCTTGTAAGCAGTGCAGCCCTCAATTTGGGGGTAGCTCTGTCTTATAGATTTTCAATTTTCCCAAGGTATATTCCCTAGACTGGAAGTGCCCTTGGCTCTGTAGCTCTGTTGTTTACTTGTTTTAGGGAACACAATGCACTCCTCCAGTGAGGCAGTTGGCAACTTACATCCCGCCCATCAGCATAACAAGGCTCCCTGTTCTCCAGGGCCTGTCTTGCCTTTCTCGTTTTTACACATTTTGTGGATGTCCCTTTTGACCGGTGGGAAGTGATACTTCTTTGTAGTGCAGATTTGCATTGCCCGCTTGCTTGCTTGGCCAAAAAGGGCGTATGCGTTTTCTCCTGAATATATTCAGGAGAAAACGCATACACCCTTTTTGGCCAAGTGCATCATTGTCGAAGTTGTGCCCCTCTTCCTGTGCTTTACAGGCGATTCCAACGTACCTCTTGAAATCTGTTTCCTGCTATTCTGCCTCGCTTTCAAGTCCGCCTCGTTGCCTTCCCTCAACAGATTTTTGGACGATAGTTGGCCTTGATTACTCTGCCAGTTTGTGAATTGCTGTGCCCCTGAGCTCCATTTTTCAACTCGTTTTTTGTGAGCTGAACGCAAGTCCAAACTTTTGGTTCAGGACCTATACTGGTTCCCGGTGGGTGGCTGAGACTTTGGTTAATTCTTCTTCCTGCCGGGAAATTAGACTGACATGTGCCCATCCAAATGCCTAACAGCTACTCTCTCATTGGTTCTCCCTCTTCCCTTTCATCCTCTGCCAAATTGGCAACCTGTGCGAACCAGGAGCTTAAAGGGGCTGTCTCAACAAGTTGGGAGATTGATAGGAAAGCAGTTGGAAAGTCAAACCGGAGCACCAGGAGAGGGACTCTTCGTTGAGTTTTAGAAACCTTTCGTATTCAGAGTGTGTCCATTCTCTAGGTTTCTCGTACATGTTATAGCTGTAGTAATATTCCCTTCAACCTGGAGAGTTGGGACCCATGGAATGGTTGCCATGCATTATTGCTTTAAAGGGTCTGCATTTGCTCACCCAATCTCACCAATCCTCTCAGTCCCAAGTGTCCAGCCTCATGCCACATCCAGCTGTCATTGTAGATAGGGTCATTCCAGGTTACATCAGAGACCCTGAAGGAATTGTAAAGAAGTTCCCTGTTTCCTTGTTTTGTTTTTGAAATTTCTTTTTAGAGTGGGTTTGAGCTGATTCTCGCTGCCATGTTTATGCCAGTCTAGACACACCTGATTCCCTTACGGAGACATATCAATACATAGGTTTTAAGATTCTTACTAGTCAGATCTATTCCTCTGTGGGAAATATGGGGTTTTGAGTCCCTTTCACTGAGGAAGGTGTAGGTCTTGTCTATTCCATAGTTGGTTTTTGGAACGGTACCTGTGCTTATATCAAACTCTGGTTTGATGCATCACCCCACCTCTCCTTCCCCCTTAAGCAGGCATAAGAGTGTTTTCTAAATGTGAGACTCTGTTCTCTTTCCTAACTCAGTTCATGTGTAGCCATGTTTACAGGATCTTCCTAAGTGACATCTTATGATAAGTTTCTTTTTCTGTGTGACTTCTTTAACTTACAATCATTGTACCTGACTCCACTCATTTTGCTGCTACTGGTCTTATGATATTGATTTCGTGGCTGAGGGATATTCCATCGTACGTAAGTTCCACAATGTTTGGAACCATTTTTATATTTCCTGGGATATTTCAGGTGTACCCAGGTTGAGTTTCTTTTAAGCAGTGCAGCCCTCAATTTGGGGGTGGCTCTGTCTTATGGATTTTCAGTTTTCCCAAGGTATATTCCCTAGAATGGAAGTGCCCTTGGCTCTGTAGCTCTGTTGTTTACTTGTTTTAGGGAACACAATGCACTCCTCCAGTGAGGCAGTTGGCAACTTACATCCCGCCCATCAGCATAACAAGGCTCCCTGTTCTCCAGGGCCTGTCTTGCCTTTCTGGTTTTTACATATTTTGTGGATGTCCCTTTTGACTGGTGGGAAGTGATACTTCTTTGTAGTGCAGATTTGCATTGCCCGCTTGCTTGCTTGGCCAAAAAGGGCGTATGCGTTTTCTCCTGAATATATTCAGGAGAAAACGCATACGCCCTTTTTGCCCAAGTGCATCATTGTCGAAGTTGTGCCCCTCTTCCTGTGCTTTACAGGTGATTCCAACGTACCTCTTGAAATCTGTTTCCTGCTATTCTGCCTCGCTTTCAAGTCCGCCTCATTGCCTTCCCTCAACAGATATTTGGACGATAGATGGCCTTGATTACTCTGCCAGTTTGTGAATTGCTGTGCCCCTGAACTCCATTTTTTAACTCGTTTTTTGTGAGCTGAACGCAAGTCCAAACTTTTGGTTCAGGACCTATACTGCTTCCCGGTGGGTGGCTGAGACTTTGGTTCATTCTTCTTCCTGCCGGGAAATTAGAGTGACATGTGCCCATCCAAATGCCTAACAGCTACTCTCTCATTGGTTCTCCCTCTTCCCTTTCATCCTCTGCCAAATTTTCAACCTGTGCGATCGAGGAGCTTAAAGGGTCTGTCTCTCCAAGTTGGGAGATTGATAGGAAAGCAGTTGGAAAGTCAAACCGGAGCACCAGGAGAGGGACTCTTCGTTGAGTTTTAGAAACCTTTCGTATTCAGAGTGTGTCCATTCTCTAGGTTTCCCGTACATGTTATAGCTGTAGTAATATTCCCTTCAACCTGGAGAGTTGGGACCCATGGAATGGGTGCCATGCATTATTGCTTTAAAGGGTCTGCATTTGCTCACCCAATCTCACCAATCCTCTCAGTCCCAAGTGTCCAGCCTCATGCCACTACCAGCTGTCATTGTAGATAGGGTCATTCCAGGTTGCATCAGAGACCCTGAAGGAATTGTAAAGAAGTTCCCTGTTTCTTTGTTCTGTTTTTGAAATTCCTTTTTAGAGTGGGTTTGAGCTGATTCTCGCTGCCCTGTTTATGCCAGTCTAGACACACTTGATTCCCTTACGGAGACATATCAATACATAGGTTTTAAGATTCTTACTAGTCAGATCTATTCCTCTGCGGGAAATATGGGGTTTTGAGTCCCTTTCACTGAGGAAGGTGTAGGTCTTGTCTATTCCATAGTTGGTTTTTGGAACGGTACCTGTGCTTATATCAAACTCTGGTTTGATGCATCACCCCACCTCTCCTTCCCCCTTAAGCAGGCATAAGAGTGTTTTCTAAATGTGAGACTATGTTCTCTTGCCTAACTCAGTTCATGTCTAGCCATGTTTACAGGATCTTCCTAAGTGATATCTTATGATAAGTTTCTTTTTCAGTGTGACTTCTTTCACTTAGAATCATCGTACCTGAATCCACTCATTTTGCTGCTACTGGTCTTATGACATTGATTTCATGGCTGAGGGATATTCCATCGTACGTAAGTTCCACAATGTTTTGTACCATTTTTATATTTCCTGGGATATTTCAGGTGTACCCAGGTTGAGGTTCTTGTAAGCAGTGCAGCCCTCAATTTGGGGGTGGCTCTGTCTTATGGATTTTCAGTTTTCCCAAGGTATATTCCCTAGACTGGAAGTGCCCTTGGCTCTGTAGCTCTGTTGTTTACTTGTTTTAGGGAACACAATGCACTCCTCCGGTGAGGCAGTTGGCAACTTACATCCCGCCCATCAGCATAACAAGGCTCCATGTTCTCCAGGGCCTGTCTTGCCTTTCTGGTTTTTACACATTTTGTGGATGTCCCTTTTGACTGGTGGGAAGTGATACTTCTTTGTAGTGCAGATTTGCATTGCCCGCTTGCTTGCTTGGCCAAAAAGTGCGTATGCGTTTTCTCCTGAATATATTCAGGAGAAAACGCATACGCCCTTTTTGGCCAAGTGCATCATTGTCGAAGTTGTGACCCTCTTCCTGTGCTTTACAGGCGATTCCAACGTACTTCTTGAAATCTCTTTCCTGCTATTCTGCCTCGCTTTCAACTCCGCCTCGTTGCCTTCCCTGAACAGATTTTTGGATGATAGTTGGCCTTGATTACTCTGCCAGTTTGTGAATTGCTGTGCCCCTGAGCTCCATTTTTCAACTCGTTTTTTCTGAGCTGAACGCAAGTCCAAACTTTTGGTTCAGGACCTATACTGATTCCCGGTGGGTGGCTGAGACTTTGGTTAATTCTTCTTCCTGCCGGGAAATTAGAGTGACATGTGCCCATCCAAATGCCTAACAGCTACTCTCTCATTGGTTCTCCCTCTTCCCTTTCATCCTCTGCCAAATTGGCAACCTGTGCGAACCAGGAGCTTAAAGGGGCTGTCTCTCCAAGTTGGGAGATTGATAGGAAAGCAGTTGGAAAGTCAAACCGGAGCACCAGGAGAGGGACTCTTCGTTGAGTTTTAGAAAGCTTTCGTATTCAGAGAGTGTCCATTCTCTAGGTTTCTCGTACATGTTATAGCTGTAGTAATATTCCCTTCAACCTGGAGAGTTGGGACCCATGGAATGGGTGCCATGCATTATTGCTTTAAAGGGTCTGAATTTGCTCACTCAATCTCACCAATCCTCTCAGTCCCAAGTGTCCAGCCTCATGCCACATCCAGCTGTCATTGTAGATAGGGTCATTCCAGGTTACATCAGAGACCCTGAAGGAATTGTAAAGAAGTTCCCTGTTTCCTTGTTTTGTTTTTGAAATTCCTTTTTAGAGTGGGTTTGAGCTGATTCTCGCTGCCATGTTTATGCCAGTCTAGACACACTTGATTCCCTTATGGAGACATATCAATACATAGGTTTTAAGATTCTTACTAGTGAGATCTATTCCTCTGTGGGAAATATGGGGTTTTGAGTCCCTTTCACTGAGGAAGGTGTAGGTCTTGTCTATTCCATAGTTGGTTTTTGGAACGGTACCTGTGCTTATATCAAACTCTGGTTTGATGCATCACCCCACCTCTCCTTCCCCCTTAAGCAGGCATAAGAGTGTTTTCTAAATGTGAGACTCTGTTCTCTTGCCTAACTCAGTTCATGTGTAGCCATGTTTACAGGATCTTCCTAAGTGATATCTTATGATAAGTTTCTTTTTCTGTGTGACTTCTTTCACTTAGAATCATCGTACCTGAATCCACTCATTTTGCTGCTACTGGTCTTATGACATTGATTTCATGGCTGAGGGATATTCCATCGTACGTAAGTTCCACAATGTTTTGAACCATTTTTATATTTCCTGGGATATTTCAGGTGTACCCAGGTTGAGGTTCTTGTAAGCAGTGCAGCCCTCCATTTGGGGGTGGCTCTGTCTTATGGATTTTCAGTTTTCCCAAGGTATATTCCCTAGACTGGAAGTGCCCTTGGCTCTGTAGCTCTGTTGTTTACTTGTTTTAGGGAACACAATGCACTCCTCCAGTGAGGCAGTTGGCAACTTACATCCCGCCCATCAGCATAACAAGGCTCCCTGTTCTCCAGGGCCTGTCTTGCCTTTCTGGTTTTTACACATTTTGTGGATGTCCCTTTTGACCGGTGGGAAGTGATACTTCTTTGTAGTGCAGATTTGCATTGCCCGCTTGCTTGCTTGGCCAAAAAGGGCGTATGCGTTTTCTCCTGAATATATTCAGGAGAAAACGCATAGGCCCTTTTTGGCCAAGTGCATCATTGTCGAAGTTGTGCCCCTCTTCCTGTGCTTTACAGGCGATTCCAACGTACCTCTTGAAATCTGTTTCCTGCTATTCTGCCTCGCTTTCAAGTCCGCCTCGTTGCCTTCCCTCAACAGATTTTTGGACGATAGTTGGCCTTGAGTACTCTGCCAGTTTGTGAATTGCTGTGCCCCTGAGCTCCATTTTTCAACTCGTTTTTTCTGAGCTGAACGCAAGTCCAAACTTTTGGTTCAGGACCTATACTGGTTCCCGGTGGGTGGCTGAGACTTTGGTTAATTCTTCTTCCTGCCGGGAAATTAGACTGACATGTGCCCATCCAAATGCCTAACAGCTACTCTCTCATTGGTTCTCCCTCTTCCCTTTCATCCTCTGCCAGATTGGCAACCTGTGTGAACCAGGAGCTTAAAGGGGCTGTCTCTCCAAGTTGGGAGATTGATAGGAAAGCAGTTGGAAAGTCAAACCGGAGCACCAGGAGAGGGACTCTTCGTTGAGTTTTAGAAACCTTTCGTATTCACAGTGTGTCCATTCTCTAGGTTTCCCGTACATGTTATAGCTGTAGTAATATTCCCTTCAACCTGGAGAGTTGGGACCCATGGAAGGGGTGCCATGCATTATTGCTTTAAAGGGTCTGCATTTGCTCACCCAATCTCACCAATCCTCTCAGTCCCAAGTGTCCAGCCTCATGCCACATCCAGCTGTCAATGTAGATAGGGTCATTCCAGGTTGCATCAGAGACCCTGAAGGAATTGTAAAGAAGTTCCCTGTTTCTTTGTTTTGTTTTTGAAATTCCTTTTTAGAGTGGGTTTGAGCTGATTCTCGCTGCCATGTTTATGCCAGTCTAGACACACTTGATTCCCTTACGGAGACATATCAATACATAGGTTTTAAGATTCTTACTAGTCAGATCTATTCCTCTGCGGGAAATATGGGGTTTTGAGTCCCTTTCACTGAGGAAGGTGTAGGTCTTGTCTATTCCATAGTTGGTTTTTGGAACGGTACCTGTGCTTATATCAAACTCTGGTTTGATGCATCACCCCACCTCTCCTTCCCCCTTAAGCAGGCATAAGAGTGTTTTCTAAATGTGAGACTCTGTTCTCTTGCCTAACTCAGTTCATGTGTAGCCATGTTTACAGGATCTTCCTAAGTGATATCTTATGATAAGTTTCTTTTTCTGTGTGACTTCTTTCACTTAGAATCATCATACCTGAATCCACTCATTTTGCTGCTACTGGTCTTATGACATTGTTTTCATGGCTGAGGGATATTCCATTGTACGTAAGTTCCACAATGTTTTGAACCATTTTTATATTTCCTGGGATATTTCAGGTGTACCCAGGTTGAGTTTCTTGTAAGCAGTGCAGCCCTCAATTTGGGGGTGGCTCTGTCTTATGGATTTTCAGTTTTCCCAAGGTATATTCCCTAGACTGGAAGTGCCCTTGGCTCTGTAGCTCTGTTGTTTGCTTGTTTTAGGGAACACAATGCACTCCTCCAGTGAGGCAGTTGGCAACTTACATCCCGCCCATCAGCATAACAAGGCTCCCTGTTCTCCAGGGCCTGTCCTGCCTTTCTCGTTTTTACACATTTTGTGGATGTCCCTTTTGACCGGTGAGAAGTGATACTTCTTTGTAGTGCAGATTTGCATTGCCCGCTTGCTTGCTTGGCCAAAAAGGGCGTATGCGTTTTCTCCTGAATATATTCAGGAGAAAACGCATACGCCCTTTTTGGCCAAGTGCATCATTGTCGAAGTTGTGCCCCTCTTCCTGTGCTTTACAGGCGATTCCAACGTACCTCTTGAAATCTGTTTCCTGCTATTCTGCCTCGCTTTCAAGTCCGCCTCGTTGCCTTCCCTCAACAGATTTTTGGACGATAGTTGGCCTTGATTACTCTGCCAGTTTGTGAATTGCTGTGCCCCTGAGCTCCATTTTTCAACTCGTTTTTTGTGAGCTGAACGCAAGTCCAAAATTTTGGTTCAGGACCTATACTGGTTCCCGGTGGGTGGCTGAGACTTTGGTTAATTCTTCTTCCTGCCGGGAACTTAGAGTGACATGTGCCCATCCAAATGCCTAACAGCTACTCTCTCATTGGTTCTCCCTCTTCCCTTTCATCCTCTGCCAAATTGGCAACCTGTGCGAACCAGGAGCTTAAAGGGGCTGTCTCTCCAAGTTGGGAGATTGATAGGAAAGCAGTTGGAAAGTCAAACCGGAGCACCAGGAGAGGGACTCTTCGTTGAGTTTTAGAAACCTTTCGTATTCAGTGTGTGTCCATTCTCTAGGTTTCTCATACATGTTATAGCTGTAGTAATATTCCCTTCAACCTGGAGAGTTGGGACCCATGGAATGGGTGCCATGCATTATTGCTTTAAAGGGTCTGCATTTGCTCACCCAATCTCACCAATCCTCTCAGTCCCAAGTGTCCAGCCTCATGCCACATCCAGCTGTCATTGTAGATAGGGTCATTCCAGGTTACATCAGAGACCCTGAAGGAATTGTAAAGAAGTTCCCTGTTTCCTTGTTTTGTTTTTGAAATTCCTTTTTAGAGTGGGTTTGAGCTGATTCTCGCTGCCATGTTTATGCCAGTCTAGACACACTTGATTCCCTTACGGAGACATATCAATACATAGGTTTTAAGATTCTTACTAGTCAGATCTATTCCTCTGTGGGAAATATGGGGTTTTGAGTCCCTTTCACTGAGGAAGGTGTAGGTCTTGTCTATTCCATAGTTGGTTTTTGGAACGGTACCTGTGCTTATATCAAACTCTGGTTTGATGCATCACCCCACCTCTCCTTCCCCCTTAAGCAGGCATAAGATTGTTTTCTAAATGTGAGACTCTGTTCTCTTTCCTAACTCAGTTCATGTGTAGCCATGTTTACAGGATCTTCCTAAGTGACATCTTATGATAAGTTTCTTTTTCTGTGTGACTTCTTTCACTTACAATCATTGTACCTGAATCCACTCATTTTGCTGCTACTGGTCTTATGATATTGATTTCGTGGCTGAGGGATATTCCATCGTACGTAAGTTCCACAATGTTTGGAACCATTTTTATATTTCCTGGGATATTTCAGGTGTACCCAGGTTGAGTTTCTTGTAAGCAGTGCAGCCCTCAATTTGGGGGTGGCTCTGTCTTATGGATTTTCAATTTTCCCAAGGTATATTCCCTAGACTGGAAGTGCCCTTGGCTCTGTAGCTCTGTTGTTTACTTGTTTTAGGGAACACAATGCACTCCTCCAGTGAGGCAGTTGGCAACTTACATCCCGCCCATCAGCATAACAAGGCTCCCTGTTCTCCAGGGCCTGTCTTGCCTTTCTGGTTTTTACACATTTTGTGGATGTCCCTTTTGACTGGTGGGAAGTGATACTTCTTTGTAGTGCAGATTTGCATTGCCCGCTTGCTTGCTTGGCCAAAAAGGGCGTATGCGTTTTCTCCTGAATATATTCAGGAGAAAACGCATACGCCCTTTTTGGCCAAGTGCATCATTATCGAAGTTGTGCCCCTCTTCCTGTGCTTTACAGGCGATTCCAACGTACCTCTTGAAATCTGTTTCCTGCTATTCTGCCTAGCTTTCAAGTCCGCCTCGTTGCCTTCCATCAACAGATTTTTGGACGATAGTTGGCCTTGAGTACTCTGCCAGTTTGTGAATTGCTGTGCCCCTGAGCTCCATTTTTCAACTCGTTTTTTGTGAGCTGAACGCAAGTCCAAACTTTTGGTTCAGGACCTATACTGGTTCCCGGTGGGTGGCTGAGACTTTGGTTAATTCTTCTTCCTGCCGGGAAATTAGACTGCCATGTGCCCATCCAAATGCCTAACAGCTACTCTCTCATTGGTTCTCCCTCTTCCCTTTCATCCTCTGCCAGATTGGCAACCTGTGTGAACCAGGAGCTTAAAGGGGCTGTCTCTCCAAGTTGGGAGATTGATAGGAAAGCAGTTGGAAAGTCAAACCGGAGCACCAGGAGAGGGACTCTTCGTTGAGTTTTAGAAACCTTTCGTATTCACAGTGTGTCCATTCTCTAGGTTTCCCGTACATGTTATAGCTGTAGTAATATTCCCTTCAACCTGGAGAGTTGGGACCCATGGAATGGGTGCCATGCATTATTGCTTTAAAGGGTCTGCATTTGCTCACCCAATCTCACCAATCCTCTCAGTCCCAAGTGTCCATCCTCATGCCACATCCAGCTGTCAATGTAGATAGGGTCATTCCAGGTTGCATCAGAGACCCTGAAGGAATTGTAAAGAAGTTCCCTATTTCTTTGTTCTGTTTTTGAAATTCCTTTATAGAGTGGGTTTGAGCTGATTCTCGCTGCCATGTTTATGCCAGTCTAGACACACTTGATTCCCTTACGGAGACATATCAATACATAGGTTTTAAGATTCTTACTAGTCAGATCTATTCCTCTGCGGGAAATATGGGGTTTTGAGTCCCTTTCACTGAGGAAGGTGTAGGTCTTGTCTATTCCATAGTTGGTTTTCGGAACGGTACCTGTGCTTATATCAAACTCTGGTTTGATGCATCACCCCACCTCTCCTTCCCCCTTAAGCAGGCATAAGAGTGTTTTCTAAATGTGAGACTCTGTTCTCTTTCCTAACTCAGTTCATGTGTAGCCATGTTTACAGGATCTTCCTAAGTGATATCTTATGATAAGTTTCTTTTTCTGTGTGACTTCTTTCACTTAGAATCATCGTACCTGAATCCACTCATTTTGCTGCTACTGGTCTTATGACATTGATTTCATGGCTGAGGGATATTCCATTGTACGTAAGTTCCACAATGTTTTGAACCATTTTTATATTTCCTGGGATATTTCAGGTGTACCCAGGTTGAGGTTCTTGTAAGCAGTGCAGCCCTCAATTTGGGGGTGGCTCTGTCTTATGGATTTTCAGTTTTCCCAAGGTATATTCCCTAGACTGGAAGTGCCCTTGGCTCTGTAGCTCTGTTGTTTACTTGTTTTAGGGAACACAATGTACTCCTCCAGTGAGGCAGTTGGCAACTTACATCCCGCCCATCAGCATAACAAGGCTCCCTGTTCTCCAGGGCCTGTCTTGCCTTTCTGGTTTTTACACATTTTGTGGATGTCCCTTTTGACCGGTGGGACGTGATACTTCTTTGTAGTGCAGATTTGCATTGCCCGCTTGCTTGCTTGGCCAAAAAGGGCGTATGCGTTTTCTCCTGAATATATTCAGGAGAAAACGCATACGCCCTTTTTGCCCAAGTGTATCATTGTCGAAGTTGTGCCCCTCTTCCTGTGCTTTACAGGCGATTCCAACGTACCTCTTGAAATCTGTTTCCTGCTATTCTGCCTCGCTTTCAAGTCCGCCTTGTTGCCTTCCCTCAACAGATTTTTGGACTATAGTTGGCCTTGATTTCTCTGCCAGTTTGTGAATTGCTGTGCCTCTGAGCTCCATTTTTCAACTCGTTTTTTGTGAGCTGAACGCAAGTCCAAACTTTTGGTTCAGGACCTATACTGGTTCCCGGTGGGTGGCTGAGACTTTGGTTCATTCTTCTTCCTGCCGGGAAATTAGAGTGACATGTGCCCATCCAAATGCCTAACAGCTACTCTCTCATTGGATCTCCCTCTTCCCTTTCATCCTCTTCCAGATTGGCAACCTGTGTGAACCAGGAGCTTAAAGGGGCTGTCTCTCCAAGTTGGGAGATTGATAGGAAAGCAGTTGGAAAGTCAAACCGGAGCACCAGGAGAGGGACTCTTCGTTGAGTTTTAGAAACCTTTCGTATTCACAGTGTGTCCATTCTCTAGGTTTCCCGTACATGTTATAGCTGTAGTAATATTCCCTTCAACCTGGAGAGTTGGGACCCATGGAAGGGGTGCCATGCATTATTGTTTTAAAGGGTCTGCATTTGCTCACCCAATCTCACCAATCCTCTCAGTCCCAAGTGTCCATCCTCATGCCACATCCAGCTGTCAATGTAGATAGGGTCATTCCAGGTTGCATCAGAGACCCTGAAGGAATTGTAAAGAAGTTCCCTGTTTCTTTGTTTTGTTTTTGAAATTCCTTTTTAGAGTGGGTTTGAGCTGATTCTCGCTGCCATGTTTATGCCAGTCTAGACACACTTGATACCCTTACGGAGACATATCAATACATAGGTTTTAAGATTCTTACTAGTCAGATCTATTCCTCTGCGGGAAATATGGGGTTTTGAGTCCCTTTCACTGAGGAAGGTGTAGGTCTTGTCTATTCCATAGTTGGTTTTTGGAACGGTACCTGTGCTTATATGAAACTCTGGTTTGATGCATCACCCCACCTCTCCTTCCCCCTTAAGCAGGCATAAGAGTGTTTTCTAAATGTGAGACCCTGTTCTCTTGCCTAACTCAGTTCATGTGTAGCCATGTTTACAGGATCTTCCTAAGTGATATCTTATGATAAGTTTATTTTTCAGTGTGACTTCTTTCACTTAGAATCATCATACCTGAATCCACTCATTTTGCTGCTACTGGTCTTATGACATTGATTTCATGGCTGAGGGATATTCCATTGTACGTAAGTTCCACAATGTTTTGAACCATTTTTATATTTCCTGGGATATTTCAGGTGTACCCAGGTTGAGTTTCTTGTAAGCAGTGCAGCCCTCAATTTGGGGGTGGCTCTGTCTTATGGATTTTCAGTTTTCCCAAGGTATATTCCCTAGACTGGAAGTGCCCTTGGCTCTGTAGCTCTGTTGTTTACTTGTTTTAGGGAACACAATGCACTCCTCCAGTGAGGCAGTTGGCAACTTACATCCTGCCCATCAGAATAACAAGGCTCCCTGTTCTCCAGGGCCTGTCTTGCCTTTCTCGATTTTACACATTTTGTGGATGTCCCTTTTGACTGGTGGGATGTGATACTTCTTTGTAGTGCAGATTTGCATTGCCCGCTTGCTTGCTTGGCCAAAAAGGGCGTATGCGTTTTCTCCTGAATATATTCAGGAGAAAACGCATATGCCCTTTTTGGCCAAGTGCATCATTGTCGAAGTTGTGCCCCTCTTCCTGTGCTTTACAGGCGATTCCAATGTACCTCTTGAAATCTGTTTCCTGCTATTCTGCCTCGCTTTCAAGTCCGCCTCGTTGCCTTCCCTCAACAGATTTTTGGACGATAGTTGGCCTTGAGTACTCTGCCAGTTTGTGAATTGCTGTGCCCCTGAGCTCCATTTTTCAACTCGTTTTTTGTGAGCTGAACGCAAGTCCAAACTTTTGGTTCAGGACCTATACTGGTTCCCGGTGGGTGGCTGAGACTTTGGTTAATTCTTCTTCCTGCCGGGAAATTAGACTGACATGTGCCCATCCAAATGCCTAACAGCTACTCTCTCATTGGTTCTCCCTCTTCCCTTTCATCCTCTGCCAAATTGGCAACCTGTGCGAACCAGGAGCTTAAAGGGGCTGTCTCAACAAGTTGGGAGATTGATAGGAAAGCAGTTGGAAAGTCAAACCGGAGCACCAGGAGAGGGACTCTTCGTTGAGTTTTAGAAACCTTTCGTATTCACAGTGTGTCCATTCCCTAGGTTTCCCGTACATGCTATAGCTGTAGTAATATTCCCTTCAACCTGGAGAGTTGGGACCCATGGAAGGGTTGCCATGCATTATTGCTTTAAAGGGTCTGCATTTGCTCACTCAATCTCACCAATCCTCTCAGTCCCAAGTGTCCAGCCTTATGCCACATCCAGGTGTCATTGTAGATAGGGTCATTCCAGGTTGCATCAGAGACCCTGAAGGAATTGTAAAGAAGTTCCCTATTTCTTTGTTCTGTTTTTGAAATTCCTTTTTAGAGTGGGTTTGAGCTGATTCTCGCTGCCATGTTTATGCCAGTCTAGACACACTTGATTCCCTTACGGAGACATATCAATACATAGGTTTTAAGATTCTTACTAGTCAGATCTATTCCTCTGCGGGAAATATGGGGTTTTGAGTCCCTTTCACTGAGGAAGGTGTAGGTCTTGTCTATTCCATAGTTGGTTTTTGGAACGGTACCTGTGCTTATATGAAACTCTGGTTTGATGCATCACCCCACCTCTCCTTCCCCCTTAAGCAGGCATAAGAGTGTTTTCTAAATGTGAGACTCTGTTCTCTTGCCTAACTCAGTTCATGTGTAGCCATGTTTACAGGATCTACCTAAGTGATATCTTATGATAAGTTTCTTTTTCTGTGTGACTTCTTTCACTTAGAATCATCGTACCTGAATCCACTCATTTTGCTGCTACTGGTCTTATGATATTGATTTCGTGGCTGAGGGATATTCCATCGTATGTAAGTTCCACAATGTTTGGAACCATTTTTATATTCCCTGGGATATTTCAGGTGTACCCAGGTTGAGGTTCTTGTAAGCAGTGCAGCCCTCAATTTGGGGGTGTCTCTGTCTTATAGATTTTCAATTTTCCCAAGGTATATTCCCTAGACTGGAAGTGCCCTTGGCTCTGTAGCTCTGTTGTTTACTTGTTTTAGGGAACACAATGCACTCCTCCAGTGAGGCAGTTGGCAACTTACATCCCGCCCATCAGCATAACAAGGCTCCCTGTTCTCCAGGGCCTGTCCTGCCTTTCTCGTTTTTACACATTTTGTGGATGTCCCTTTTGACCGGTGAGAAGTGATACTTCTTTGTAGTGCAGATTTGCATTGCCCGCTTGCTTGCTTGGCCAAAAAGGGCGTATGCGTTTTCTCCTGAATATATTCAGGAGAAAACGCATATGCCCTTTTTGGCCAAGTGCATCATTGTCGAAGTTGTGCCCCTCTTCCTGTGCTTTACAGGCGATTCCAACGTACCTCTTGAAATCTGTTTCCTGCTATTCTGCCTCGCTTTCAAGTCCGCCTCGTTGCCTTCCCTCAACAGATTTTTGGACGATAGTTGGCCTTGATTACTCTGCCAGTTTGTGAATTGCTGTGCCCCTGAGCTCCATTTTTCAACTCGTTTTTTGTGAGCTGAACGCAAGTCCAAAATTTTGGTTCAGGACCTATACTGGTTCCCGGTGGGTGGCTGAGACTTTGGTTAATTCTTCTTCCTGCCGGGAACTTAGAGTGACATGTGCCCATCCAAATGCCTAACAGCTACTCTCTCATTGGTTCTCCCTCTTCCCTTTCATCCTCTGCCAAATTGGCAACCTGTGCGAACCAGGAGCTTAAAGGGGCTGTCTCTCCAAGTTGGGAGATTGATAGGAAAGCAGTTGGAAAGTCAAACCGGAGCACCAGGAGAGGGGCTCTTCGTTGAGTTTTAGAAACCTTTCGTATTCAGTGTGTGTCCATTCTCTAGGTTTCTCATACATGTTATAGCTGTAGTAATATTCCCTTCAACCTGGAGAGTTGGGACCCATGGAATGGGTGCCATGCATTATTGCTTTAAAGGGTCTGCATTTGCTCACCCAATCTCACCAATCCTCTCAGTCCCAAGTGTCCAGCCTCATGCCACATCCAGCTGTCATTGTAGATAGGGTCATTCCAGGTTACATCAGAGACCCTGAAGGAATTGTAAAGAAGTTCCCTGTTTCCTTGTTTTGTTTTTGAAATTCCTTTTTAGAGTGGGTTTGAGCTGATTCTCGCTGCCATGTTTATGCCAGTCTAGACACACTTGATTCCCTTACGGAGACATATCAATACATAGGTTTTAAGATTCTTACTAGTCAGATCTATTCCTCTGTGGGAAATATGGGGTTTTGAGTCCCTTTCACTGAGGAAGGTGTAGGTCTTGTCTATTCCATAGTTGGTTTTTGGAACGGTACCTGTGCTTATATCAAACTCTGGTTTGATGCATCACCCCACCTCTCCTTCCCCCTTAAGCAGGCATAAGATTGTTTTCTAAATGTGAGACTCTGTTCTCTTTCCTAACTCAGTTCATGTGTAGCCATGTTTACAGGATCTTCCTAAGTGACATCTTATGATAAGTTTCTTTTTCTGTGTGACTTCTTTCACTTACAATCATTGTACCTGAATCCACTCATTTTGCTGCTACTGGTCTTATGATATTGATTTCGTGGCTGAGGGATATTCCATCGTACGTAAGTTCCACAATGTTTTGAACCATTTTTATATTTCCTGGGATATTTCAGGTGTACCCAGGTTGAGTTTCTTGTAAGCAGTGCAGCCCTCAATTTGGGGGTGGCTCTGTCTTATGGATTTTCAGTTTTCCCAAGGTATACTCCCTAGACTGGAAGTGCCCTTGGCTCTGTAGCTCTGTTGTTTACTTGTTTTAGGGAACACAATGCACTCCTCCAGTGAGGCAGTTGGCAACTTACATCCCGCCCATCAGCATAACAAGGCTCCCTGTTCTCCAGGGCCTGTCTTGCCTTTCTGGTTTTTACACATTTTGTGGATGTCCCTTTTGACTGGTGGGAAGTGATACTTCTTTGTAGTGCAGATTTGCATTGCCCGCTTGCTTGCTTGGCCAAAAAGGGCGTATGCGTTTTCTCCTGAATATATTCAGGAGAAAACGCATACGCCCTTTTTGGCCAAGTGCATCATTATCGAAGTTGTGCCCCTCTTCCTGTGCTTTACAGGCGATTCCAACGTACCTCTTGAAATCTGTTTCCTGCTATTCTGCCTAGCTTTCAAGTCCGCCTGGTTGCCTTCCATCAACAGATTTTTGGACGATAGTTGGCCTTGAGTACTCTGCCAGTTTGTGAATTGCTGTGCCCCTGAGCTCCATTTTTCAACTCGTTTTTTGTGAGCTGAACGCAAGTCCAAACTTTTGGTTCAGGACCTATACTGGTTCCCGGTGGGTGGCTGAGACTTTGGTTAATTCTTCTTCCTGCCGGGAAATTAGACTGCCATGTGCCCATCCAAATGCCTAACAGCTACTCTCTCATTGGTTCTCCCTCTTCCCTTTCATCCTCTGCCAGATTGGCAACCTGTGTGAACCAGGAGCTTAAAGGGGCTGTCTCTCCAAGTTGGGAGATTGATAGGAAAGCAGTTGGAAAGTCAAACCGGAGCACCAGGAGAGGGACTCTTCGTTGAGTTTTAGAAACCTTTCGTATTCACAGTGTGTCCATTCTCTAGGTTTCCCGTACATGTTATAGCTGTAGTAATATTCCCTTCAACCTGGAGAGTTGGGACCCATGGAATGGGTGCCATGCATTATTGCTTTAAAGGGTCTGCATTTGCTCACCCAATCTCACCAATCCTCTCAGTCCCAAGTGTCCAGCCTCATGCCACATCCAGCTGTCAATGTAGATAGGGTCATTCCAGGTTGCATCAGAGACCCTGAAGGAATTGTAAAGAAGTTCCCTGTTTCTTTGTTTTGTTTTTGAAATTCCTTTTTAGAGTGGGTTTGAGCTGATTCTCGCTGCCATGTTTATGCCAGTCTAGACACACTTGATTCCCTTACGGAGACATATAAATACATAGGTTTTAAGATTCTTACTAGTCAGATCTATTCCTCTGCGGGAAATATGGGGTTTTGAGTCCCTTTCACTGAGGAAGGTGTAGGTCTTGTCTATTCCATAGTTGGTTTTCGGAACGGTACCTGTGCTTATATCAAACTCTGGTTTGATGCATCACCCCACCTCTCCTTCCCCCTTAAGCAGGCATAAGAGTGTTTTCTAAATGTGAGACTCTGTTCTCTTTCCTAACTCAGTTCATGTGTAGCCATGTTTACAGGATCTTCCTAAGTGATATCTTATGATAAGTTTCTTTTTCTGTGTGACTTCTTTCACTTAGAATCATCGTACCTGAATCCACTCATTTTGCTGCTACTGGTCTTATGACATTGATTTCATGGCTGAGGGATATTCCATTGTACGTAAGTTCCACAATGTTTTGAACCATTTTTATATTTCCTGGGATATTTCAGGTGTACCCAGGTTGAGGTTCTTGTAAGCAGTGCAGCCCTCAATTTGGGGGTGGCTCTGTCTTATGGATTTTCAGTTTTCCCAAGGTATATTCCCTAGACTGGAAGTGCCCTTGGCTCTGTAGCTCTGTTGTTTACTTGTTTTAGGGAACACAATGTACTCCTCCAGTGAGGCAGTTGGCAACTTACATCCCGCCCATCAGCATAACAAGGCTCCCTGTTCTCCAGGGCCTGTCTTGCCTTTCTGGTTTTTACACATTTTGTGGATGTCCCTTTTGACCGGTGGGAAGTGATACTTCTTTGTAGTGCAGATTTGCATTGCCCGCTTGCTTGCTTGGCCAAAAAGGGCGTATGCGTTTTCTCCTGAATATATTCAGGAGAAAACGCATACGCCCTTTTTGCCCAAGTGTATCATTGTCGAAGTTGTGCCCCTCTTCCTGTGCTTTACAGGCGATTCCAACGTACCTCTTGAAATCTGTTTCCTGCTATTCTGCCTCGCTTTCAAGTCCGCCTTGTTGCCTTCCCTCAACAGATTTTTGGACTATAGTTGGCCTTGATTTCTCTGCCAGTTTGTGAATTGCTGTGCCTCTGAGCTCCATTTTTCAACTCGTTTTTTGTGAGCTGAACGCAAGTCCAAACTTTTGGTTCAGGACCTATACTGGTTCCCGGTGGGTGGCTGAGACTTTGGTTCATTCTTCTTCCTGCCGGGAAATTAGAGTGACATGTGCCCATCCAAATGCCTAACAGCTACTCTCTCATTGGATCTCCCTCTTCCCTTTCATCCTCTTCCAGATTGGCAACCTGTGTGAACCAGGAGCTTAAAGGGGCTGTCTCTCCAAGTTGGGAGATTGATAGGAAAGCAGTTGGAAAGTCAAACCGGAGCACCAGGAGAGGGACTCTTCGTTGAGTTTTAGAAACCTTTCGTATTCACAGTGTGTCCATTCTCTAGGTTTCCCGTACATGTTATAGCTGTAGTAATATTCCCTTCAACCTGGAGAGTTGGGACCCATGGAAGGGGTGCCATGCATTATTGTTTTAAAGGGTCTGCATTTGCTCACCCAATCTCACCAATCCTCTCAGTCCCAAGTGTCCATCCTCATGCCACATCCAGCTGTCAATGTAGATAGGGTCATTCCAGGTTGCATCAGAGACCCTGAAGGAATTGTAAAGAAGTTCCCTGTTTCTTTGTTTTGTTTTTGAAATTCCTTTTTAGAGTGGGTTTGAGCTGATTCTCGCTGCCATGTTTATGCCAGTCTAGACACACTTGATTCCCTTACGGAGACATATCAATACATAGGTTTTAAGATTCTTACTAGTCAGATCTATTCCTCTGCGGGAAATATGGGGTTTTGAGTCCCTTTCACTGAGGAAGGTGTAGGTCTTGTCTATTCCATAGTTGGTTTTTGGAACGGTACCTGTGCTTATATGAAACTCTGGTTTGATGCATCACCCCACCTCTCCTTCCCCCTTAAGCAGGCATAAGAGTGTTTTCTAAATGTGAGACCCTGTTCTCTTGCCTAACTCAGTTCATGTGTAGCCATGTTTACAGGATCTTCCTAAGTGATATCTTATGATAAGTTTATTTTTCAGTGTGACTTCTTTCACTTAGAATCATCATACCTGAATCCACTCATTTTGCTGCTACTGGTCTTATGACATTGATTTCATGGCTGAGGGATATTCCATTGTACGTAAGTTCCACAATGTTTTGAACCATTTTTATATTTCCTGGGATATTTCAGGTGTACCCAGGTTGAGTTTCTTGTAAGCAGTGCAGCCCTCAATTTGGGGGTGGCTCTGTCTTATGGATTTTCAGTTTTCCCAAGGTATATTCCCTAGACTGGAAGTGCCCTTGGCTCTGTAGCTCTGTTGTTTACTTGTTTTAGGGAACACAATGCACTCCTCCAGTGAGGCAGTTGGCAACTTACATCCTGCCCATCAGAATAACAAGGCTCCCTGTTCTCCAGGGCCTGTCTTGCCTTTCTCGATTTTACACATTTTGTGGATGTCCCTTTTGACTGGTGGGATGTGATACTTCTTTGTAGTGCAGATTTGCATTGCCCGCTTGCTTGCTTGGCCAAAAAGGGCGTATGCGTTTTCTCCTGAATATATTCAGGAGAAAACGCATATGCCCTTTTTGGCCAAGTGCATCATTGTCGAAGTTGTGCCCCTCTTCCTGTGCTTTACAGGCGATTCCAATGTACCTCTTGAAATCTGTTTCCTGCTATTCTGCCTCGCTTTCAAGTCCGCCTCGTTGCCTTCCCTCAACAGATTTTTGGACGATAGTTGGCCTTGAGTACTCTGCCAGTTTGTGAATTGCTGTGCCCCTGAGCTCCATTTTTCAACTCGTTTTTTGTGAGCTGAACGCAAGTCCAAACTTTTGGTTCAGGACCTATACTGGTTCCCGGTGGGTGGCTGAGACTTTGGTTAATTCTTCTTCCTGCCGGGAAATTAGAGTGACATGTGCCCATCCAAATGCCTAACAGCTACTCTCTCATTGGTTCTCCCTCTTACCTTTCATCCTCTGCCAAATTGGCAACCTGTGCGAACCAGGAGCTTAAAGGGGCTGTCTCAACAAGTTGGGAGATTGATAGGAAAGCAGTTGGAAAGTCAAACCGGAGCACCAGGAGAGGGACTCTTCGTTGAGTTTTAGAAACCTTTCGTATTCACAGTGTGTCCATTCCCTAGGTTTCCCGTACATGCTATAGCTGTAGTAATATTCCCTTCAACCTGGAGAGTTGGGACCCATGGAAGGGTTGCCATGCATTATTGCTTTAAAGGGTCTGCATTTGCTCACTCAATCTCACCAATCCTCTCAGTCCCAAGTGTCCAGCCTTATGCCACATCCAGGTGTCATTGTAGATAGGGTCATTCCAGGTTGCATCAGAGACCCTGAAGGAATTGTAAAGAAGTTCCCTATTTCTTTGTTCTGTTTTTGAAATTCCTTTTTAGAGTGGGTTTGAGCTGATTCTCGCTGCCATGTTTATGCCAGTCTAGACACACTTGATTCCCTTACGGAGACATATCAATACATAGGTTTTAAGATTCTTACTAGTCAGATCTATTCCTCTGCGGGAAATATGGGGTTTTGAGTCCCTTTCACTGAGGAAGGTGTAGGTCTTGTCTATTCCATAGTTGGTTTTTGGAACGGTACCTGTGCTTATATCAAACTCTGGTTTGATGCATCACCCCACCTCTCCTTCCCCCTTAAGCAGGCATAAGAGTGTTTTCTAAATGTGAGACTCTGTTCTCTTGCCTAACTCAGTTCATGTGTAGCCATGTTTACAGGATCTACCTAAGTGATATCTTATGATAAGTTTCTTTTTCTGTGTGACTTCTTTCACTTAGAATCATCGTACCTGAATCCACTCATTTTGCTGCTACTGGTCTTATGATATTGATTTCGTGGCTGAGGGATATTCCATCGTATGTAAGTTCCACAATGTTTGGAACCATTTTTATATTCCCTGGGATATTTCAGGTGTACCCAGGTTGAGGTTCTTGTAAGCAGTGCAGCCCTCAATTTGGGGGTGTCTCTGTCTTATAGATTTTCAATTTTCCCAAGGTATATTCCCTAGACTGGAAGTGCCCTTGGCTCTGTAGCTCTGTTGTTTACTTGTTTTAGGGAACACAATGCACTCCTCCAGTGAGGCAGTTGGCAACTTACATCCCGCCCATCAGCATAACAAGGCTCCCTGTTCTCCAGGGCCTGTCCTGCCTTTCTCGTTTTTACACATTTTGTGGATGTCCCTTTTGACCGGTGAGAAGTGATACTTCTTTGTAGTGCAGATTTGCATTGCCCGCTTGCTTGCTTGGCCAAAAAGGGCGTATGCGTTTTCTCCTGAATATATTCAGGAGAAAACGCATATGCCCTTTTTGGCCAAGTGCATCATTGTCGAAGTTGTGCCCCTCTTCCTGTGCTTTACAGGCGATTCCAACGTACCTCTTGAAATCTGTTTCCTGCTATTCTGCCTCGCTTTCAAGTCCGCCTCGTTGCCTTCCCTCAACAGATTTTTGGACGATAGTTGGCCTTGATTACTCTGCCAGTTTGTGAATTGCTGTGCCCCTGAGCTCCATTTTTCAACTCGTTTTTTGTGAGCTGAACGCAAGTCCAAAATTTTGGTTCAGGACCTATACTGGTTCCCGGTGGGTGGCTGAGACTTTGGTTAATTCTTCTTCCTGCCGGGAACTTAGAGTGACATGTGCCCATCCAAATGCCTAACAGCTACTCTCTCATTGGTTCTCCCTCTTCCCTTTCATCCTCTGCCAAATTGGCAACCTGTGCGAACCAGGAGCTTAAAGGGGCTGTCTCTCCAAGTTGGGAGATTGATAGGAAAGCAGTTGGAAAGTCAAACCGGAGCACCAGGAGAGGGGCTCTTCGTTGAGTTTTAGAAACCTTTCGTATTCAGTGTGTGTCCATTCTCTAGGTTTCTCATACATGTTATAGCTGTAGTAATATTCCCTTCAACCTGGAGAGTTGGGACCCATGGAATGGGTGCCATGCATTATTGCTTTAAAGGGTCTGCATTTGCTCACCCAATCTCACCAATCCTCTCAGTCCCAAGTGTCCAGCCTCATGCCACATCCAGCTGTCATTGTAGATAGGGTCATTCCAGGTTACATCAGAGACCCTGAAGGAATTGTAAAGAAGTTCCCTGTTTCCTTGTTTTATTTTTGAAATTCCTTTTTAGAGTGGGTTTGAGCTGATTCTCGCTGCCATGTTTATGCCAGTCTAGACACACTTGATTCCCTTACGGAGACATATCAATACATAGGTTTTAAGATTCTTACTAGTCAGATCTATTCCTCTGTGGGAAATATGGGGTTTTGAGTCCCTTTCACTGAGGAAGGTGTAGGTCTTGTCTATTCCATAGTTGGTTTTTGGAACGGTACCTGTGCTTATATCAAACTCTGGTTTGATGCATCACCCCACCTCTCCTTCCCCCTTAAGCAGGCATAAGATTGTTTTCTAAATGTGAGACTCTGTTCTCTTTCCTAACTCAGTTCATGTGTAGCCATGTTTACAGGATCTTCCTAAGTGACATCTTATGATAAGTTTCTTTTTCTGTGTGACTTCTTTCACTTACAATCATTGTACCTGAATCCACTCATTTTGCTGCTACTGGTCTTATGATATTGATTTCGTGGCTGAGGGATATTCCATCGTACGTAAGTTCCACAATGTTTTGAACCATTTTTATATTTCCTGGGATATTTCAGGTGTACCCAGGTTGAGTTTCTTGTAAGCAGTGCAGCCCTCAATTTGGGGGTGGCTCTGTCTTATGGATTTTCAGTTTTCCCAAGGTATATTCCCTAGACTGGAAGTGCCCTTGGCTCTGTAGCTCTGTTGTTTACTTGTTTTAGGGAACACAATGCACTCCTCCAGTGAGGCAGTTGGCAACTTACATCCCGCCCATCAGCATAACAAGGCTCCCTGTTCTCCAGGGCCTGTCTTGCCTTTCTGGTTTTTACACATTTTGTGGATGTCCCTTTTGACTGGTGGGAAGTGATACTTCTTTGTAGTGCAGATTTGCATTGCCCGCTTGCTTGCTTGGCCAAAAAGGGCGTATGCGTTTTCTCCTGAATATATTCAGGAGAAAACGCATACGCCCTTTTTGGCCAAGTGCATCATTGTCGAAGTTGTGCCCCTCTTCCTGTGCTTTACAGGCGATTCCAACGTACCTCTTGAAATCTGTTTCCTGCTATTCTGCCTAGCTTTCAAGTCCGCCTCGTTGCCTTCCATCAACAGATTTTTGGACGATAGTTTGCCTTGAGTACTCTGCCAATTTGTGAATTGCTGTGCCCCTGAGCTCCATTTTTCAACTCGTTTTTTGTGAGCTGAACGCAAGTCCAAACTTTTGGTTCAGGACCTATACTGGTTCCCGGTGGGTGGCTGAGACTTTGGTTCATTCTTCTTCCTGCCGGGAAATTAGAGTGACATGTGCCCATCCAAATGCCTAACAGCTACTCTCTCATTGGATCTCCCTCTTCCCTTTCATCCTCTTCCAGATTGGCAACCTGTGTGAACCAGGAGCTTAAAGGGGCTGTCTCTCCAAGTTGGGAGATTGATAGGAAAGCAGTTGGAAAGTCAAACCGGAGCACCAGGAGAGGGACTCTTCGTTGTGTTTTAGAAACCTTTCGTATTCACAGTGTGTCCATTCTCTAGGTTTCCCGTACATGTTATAGCTGTAGTAATATTCCCTTCAACCTGTAGAGTTCGGACCCATGGAAGGGGTGCCATGCATTATTGCTTTAAAGGGTCTGCATTTGCTCACCCAATCTCACCAATCCTCTCAGTCCCAAGTGTCCAGCCTCATGCCACATCCAGCTCTCAATGTAGAGAGGGTCATTCCAGGTTGCATCAGAGACCCTGAAGGAATTGTAAAGAAGTTCCCTCTTTCTTTGTTTTGTTTTTGAAATTCCTTTTTAGAGTGGGTTTGAGCTGATTCTCGCTGCCATGTTTATGCCAGTCTAGACACACTTGATTCCCTTACGGAGACATATCAATACATAGGTTTTAAGATTCTTACTAGTCAGATCTATTCCTCTGCGGGAAATATGGGGTTTTGAGTCCCTTTCACTGAGGAAGGTGTAGGTCTTGTCTATTCCATAGTTGGTTTTTGGAACGGTACCTGTGCTTATATCAAACTCTGGTTTGATGCATCACCCCACTTCTCCTTCCCCCTTAAGCAGGCATAAGAGTGTTTTCTAAATGTGAGACTCTGTTCTCTTTCCTAACTCAGTTCATGTGTAGCCATGTTTACAGGATCTTCCTAAGTGATATCTTATGATAAGTTTCTTTTTCTGTGTGACTTCTTTCACTTAGAATCATCGTACCTGAATCCACTCATTTTGCTGCTACTGGTCTTATGACATTGATTTCATGGCTGAGGGATATTCCATCGTACGTAAGTTCCACAATGTTTTGAACCATTTTTATATTTCCTGGGATATTTCAGGTGTACCCAGGTTGAGGTTCTTGTAAGCAGTGCAGCCCTCAATTTGGGGGTGGCTCTGTCTTATGGATTTTCAGTTTTCCCAAGGTATATTTCCTAGACTGGAAGTGCCCTTGGCTCTGTAGCTCTGTTGTTTACTTGTTTTAGGGAACACAATGCACTCCTCCAGTGAGGCAGTTGGCAACTTACATCCCGCCCATCAGCATAACAAGGCTCCCTGTTCTCCAGGGCCTGTCTTGCCTTTCTGGTTTTTACACATTTTGTGGATGTCCCTTTTGACTGGTGGGAAGTGATACTTCTTTGTAGTGCAGATTTGCATTGCTCACTTGCTTGCTTGGCCAAAAAGGGCGTATGCGTTTTCTCCTGAATATATTCAGGAGAAAACGCATACGCCCTTTTTGGCCAAGTGCATCATTGTCGAAGTTGTGCCCCTCTTCCTGTGCTTTACAGGCGATTCCAACGTACCTCTTGAAATCTGTTTCCTGCTATTCTGCCTCGCTTTCAAATCCGCCTCGTTGCCTTCCCTCAACAGATTTTTGGACGATAGTTGGCCTTGAGTACTCTGCCCGTTTGTGAATTGCTGTGCCCCTGAGATCCATTTTTCAACTCCTTTTTTGTGAGCTGAACGCAAGTCCAAACTTTTGGTTCAGGACCTATACTGGTTCCCGGTGGGTGGCTGAGACTTTGGTTAATTCTTCTTCCTGCCAGGAAATTAGACTGACATGTGCCCATCCAAATGCCTAACAGCTACTCTCTCATTGGTTCTCCCTCTTCCCTTTCATCCTCTGCCAGATTGGCAACCTGTGCGAACCAGGAGCTTAAAGGGGCTGTCTCTCCAAGTTGGGAGATTGATAGGAAAGCAGTTGGAAAGTCAAACCGGAGCACCAGGAGAGGGACTCTTCGTTGAGTTTTAGAAACCTTTCGTATTCACAGTGTGTCCATTCTCTAGGTTTCCCGTACATGTTATAGCTGTAGTAATATTCCCTTCAACCTGGAGAGTTGGGACCCATGGAATGGGTGCCATGCATTATTGCTTTAAAGGGTCTGCATTTGCTCACCGAATCTCACCAATCCTCTCAGTCCCAAGTGTCCAGCCTCATGCCACATCCAGCTGTCAATGTAGATAGGGTCATTCCATGTTGCATCAGAGACCCTGAAGGAATTGTAAAGAAGTTCCCTGTTTCTTTGTTTTGTTTTTGAAATTCCTTTTTAGAGTGGGTTTGAGCTGATTCTCGCTGCCATGTTTATGCCAGTCTAGACACACTTGATTCCCTTACGGAGACATATCAATACATAGGTTTTAAGATTCTTACTAGTCAGATCTATTCCTCTGCGGGAAATATGGGGTTTTGAGTCCCTTTCACTGAGGAAGGTGTAGGTCTTGTCTATTCCATAGTTGGTTTTTGGAACGGTACCTGTGCTTATATCAAACTCTGGTTTGATGCATCACCCCACCTCTCCTTCCCCCTTAAGCAGGCATAACAGAGTTTTCTAAATGTGAGACTTTGTTCTCTTGCCTAACTCAGTTCATGTTTAGCCATATTTACAGGATCTTCCTAAGTAATACCTTATGATAAGTTTCTTTTTCTGTGTGAATTCTTTCACTTAGAATCATCGTACCTGAATCCACTCATTTTGCTGCTACTGATCTTATGACATTGATTTCATGGCTGAGGGATATTCCATCGTACGTAAGTTCCACAATGTTTTGAACCACTTTTATATTTCCTGGGATATTTCAGGTGTACCCAGGTTGAGGTTCTTGTAAGCAGTGCAGCCCTCAATTTGGGGATGGCTCTGTCTTATGGATTTTCAGTTTTCCCAAGGTATATTCCCTAGACTGGAAGTGCCCTTTGCTCTCTAGCTCTGTTGTTTACTTGTTTTAGGGAACACAATGCACTCCTCCAGTGAAGCAGTTGGCAACTTACATCCCGCCCATCAGCATAACAAGGCTCCCTGTTCTCCAGGGCCTGTCTTGCCTTTCTGGTTTTTACACATTTTGTGGATGTCCCTTTTGACCGGTGGGAAGTGATACTTCTTTGTAGTGCAGATTTGCATTTACCGCTTGATTGCTTGGCCAAAAAGGGCGTATGCGTTTTCTCCTGAATATATTCAGGAGAAAACGCATACGCCCTTTTTGGCCAAGTGCATCATTGTCGAAGTTGTGCCCCTCTTCCTGTGCTTTACAGGCGATTCCAACGTACCTCTTGAAATCTGTTTCCTGCTATTCTGCCTCGCTTTCAAGTCCGCCTCGTTGCCTTCCCTCAACAGATTTTTGGACGATAGTTGGCCTTCAGTACTCTGCCAGTTTGTGAATTGCTGTGCCCCTGAGCTCCATTTTTCAACTCGTTTTTTGTGAGCTGAACGCAAGTCCAAACTTTTGGTTCAGGACCTATACTGGTTCCCGGTGGGTGGCTGAGACTTTGGTTAATTCTTCTTCCTGCCGGGAAATTAGACTGACATGTGCCCATCCAAATGCCTAACAGCTACTCTCTCATTGGTTCTCCCTCTTCCCTTTCATCCTCTGCCAGATTGGCAACCTGTGTGAACCAGGAGCTTAAAGGGGCTGTCTCTCCAAGTTGGGAGATTGATAGGAAAGCAGTTGGAAAGTCAAACCGGAGCACCAGGAGAGGGACTCTTCGTTGAGTTTTAGAAACCTTTCGTATTCACAGTGTGTCCATTCTCTAGGTTTCCCGTACATGTTATAGCTGTATTAATATTCCCTTCAACCTGGAGAGTTGGGACCAATGGAAGGGGTGCCATGCATTATTGCTTTAAAGGGTCTGCATTTGCTCACCCAATCTCACCAATCCTCTCAGTCCCAAGTGTCCAGCCTCATGCCACATCCAGCTGTCAATGTAGATATGGTCATTCCAGGTTGCATCAGAGACCCTGAAGGAATTGTAAAGAAGTTCCCTGTTTCTTTGTTTTGTTTTTGAAATTCCTTTTTAGAGTGGGTTTGAGCTGATTCTCGCTGCCATGTTTATGCCAGTCTAGACACACTTGATTCCCTTACGGAGACATATCAATACATAGGTTTTAAGATTCTTACTAGTCAGATCTATTCCTCTGCGGGAAATATGGGGTTTTGAGTCCCTTTCACTGAGGAAGGTGTAGGTCTTGTCTATTCCATAGTTGGTTTTTGGAACGGTACCTGTGCTTATATCAAACTCTGGTTTGATGCATCACCCCACCTCTCCTTCCCCCTTAAGCAGGCATAAGAGTGTTTTCTAAATGTGAGACTCTGTTCTCTTGCCTAACTCAGTTCATGTCTAGCCATGTTTACAGGATCTTCCTAAGTGATATCTTATGATAAGTTTCTTTTTCAGTGTGACTTCTTTCACTTAGAATCATCGTACCTGAATCCACTCATTTTGCTGCTACTGGTCTTATGACATTGATTTCATGGCTGAGGGATATTCCATCATACGTAAGTTCCACAATGTTTTGAACCATTTTTATATTTCCTGGGATATTTCAGGTGTACCCAGGTTGAGGTTCTTGTAAGCAGTGCAGCCCTCAATTTGGGGGTGGCTCTGTCTTATGGATTTTCAGTTTTCCCAAGGTATATTCGCTAGACTGGAAGTGCCCTTGGCTCTGTAGCTCTGTTGTTTACTTGTTTTAGGGAACACAATGCACTCCTCCAGTGAGGCAGTTGGCAACTTATATCCCGCCCATCAGCATAACAAGGCTCCCTGTTCTCCAGGGCCTGTCTTGCCTTTCTGGTTTTTACACATTTTGTGGATGTCCCTTTTGACCGGTGGGAAGTGATACTTCTTTGTAGTGCAGATTTGCATTGCCCGCTTGCTTGCTTGGCCAAAAAGGGCGTATGCGTTTTCTCCTAAATATATTCAGGAGAAAACGCATACGCCCTTTTTGGCCAAGTGCATCATTGTCGAAGTTGTGCCCCTCTTCCTGTGCTTTACAGGCGATTCCAACGTACCTCTTGAAATCTGTTTCCTGCTATTCTGCCTCGCTTTCAAGTCCGCCACGTTGCCTTCCCTCAACAGATTTTTGGTCGATAGTTGGCCTTGAGTACTCTGCCAGTTTGTGAATTGCTGTGCCCCTGAGCTCCATTTTTCAACTCGTTTTTTGTGAGCTGAACGCAAGTCCAAACTTTTGGTTCAGGACCTATACTGGTTCCCGGTGGGTGGCTGAGACTTTGGTTAATTCTTCTTCCTGCCGGGAAATTAGAGTGACATGTGCCCATCCAAATGCCTAACAGCTACTCTCTCATTGGTTCTCCCTCTTCCCTTTCATCCTCTGCCAGATTGGCAACCTGTGCGACCCAGGAGCTTAAAGGGGCTGTCTCTCCAAGTTGGGAGATTGATAGGAAAGCAGTTGGAAAGTCAAACCGGAGCACCAGGAGAGGGACTCTTCGTTGAGTTTTAGAAACATTTCGTATTCACAGTGTGTCCATTCTCTAGGTTTCCCGTACTTGTTATAGCTGTAGTAATATTCCCTTCAACCTGGAGAGTTGGGACCCATGGAAGGGGTGCCATGCATTATTGCTTTAAAGGGTCTGCATTTGCTCACCCAATCTCACCAATCCTCTCAGTCCCCAGTGTCCAGCCTCATGCCACATCCAGCTGTCAATGTAGATAGGGTCATTCCAGGTTGCATCAGAGACCCTGAAGGATTTGTAAAGAAGTTCCCTGTTTCTTTGTTCTGTTTTTGAAATTCCTTTTTAGAGTGGGTTTGAGCTGATTCTCGCTGCCATGTTTATGCCAGTCTAGACACACTTGATTCCCTTATGGAGACATATCAATACATAGGTTTTAAGATTCTTACTAGTCAGATCTATTCCTCTGCGGGAAATATGGGGTTTTGAGTCCCTTTCACTGAGGAAGGTGGAGGTCTTGTCTATTCCATAGTTGGTTTTTGGAACGGTACCTGTGCTTATATCAAACTCTGGTTTGATGCATCACCCCACTTCTCCTTCCCCCTTAAGCAGGCATAAGAGTGTTTTCTAAATGTGAGACTCTGTTCTCTTGCCTAACTCAGTTCATGTCTAGCCATGTTTACAGGATCTTCCTAAGTGATATCTTATGATAAGTTTCTTTTTCAGTGTGACTTCTTTCACTTAGAATCATCGTACCTGAATCCACTCATTTAGCTGCTACTGGTCTTATGACATTGATTTCATGGCTGAGGGATATTCCATCGTACGTAAGTTCCACAATGTTTTGAACCATTTTTATATTTCCTGGGATATTTCAGGTGTACCCAGGTTGAGGTTCTTGTAAGCAGTGCAGCCCTCAATTTGGGGGTGGCTCTGTCTTATGGATTTTCAGTTTTCCCAATGTATATTCCCTAGACTGGAAGTGCCCTTGGCTCTGTAGCTCTGTTATTTACTTGTTTTAGGGAACACAATGCACTCGTCCAGTGAAGCAGTTGGCAACTTACATCCCGCCCATCAGCATAACAAGGCTCCCTGTTCTCCAGGGCCTGTCTTGCCTTTCTGGTTTTTACACATTTTGTGGATGTCCCTTTTGACCGGTGGGAAGTGATACTTCTTTGTAGTGCAGATTTGCATTGCCCGCTTGCTTGCTTGGACAAAAAGGGCGTATGCATTTTCTCCTGAATATATTCTGTAGAAAACGCATACGCCCTTTTTGGCCAAGTGCATCATTGTCGAAGTTGTGCCCCTCTTCCTGTGCTTTACAGGCGATTCCAACGTACCTCTTGAAATCTGTTTCCTGCTATTCTGCCTCGCTTTCAAGTCCGCCTCGTTGCCATCCCTCAACAGATTTTTGGATGATAGTTGGCCTTGATTTCTCTGCCAGTTTGTTAATTGCTGTGCCCCTGAGCTCCATTTTTCAACTCGTTTTTTGTGAGCTGAACGCAAGTCCAAACTTTTGGTTCAGGACCTATACTGGTTCCCGGTGGGTGGCTGAGACTTTGGTTAATTCTTCTTCCTGCCGGGAAATTAGAGTGACATGTGCCCATCCAAATGCCTAACAGCTACTCTCTCATTGGTTCTCCCTCTTCCCATTCATCCTCTGCCAAATTGGCAACCTGTGAGATCCAGGAGCTTAAAGGGGCTGTCTCTCCAAGTTGGGAGATTGATACGAAAGAAGTTGGAAAGTCAAACCGGAGCACCAGGAGAGGGACTCTTCGTTGAGTTTTAGAAACCTTTCGTATTCACAGTGTGTCCATTCTCTAGGTTTCCCGTACATGTTATAGCTGTAGTAATATTCCCTTCAACCTGGAGAGTTGGGACCCATGGAATGGGTGCCATGCATTATTGCTTTAAAGGGTCTGCATTTGCTCACCCAATCTCACCAATCCTCTCAGTCCCATGTGTCCAGCCTCATGCCACATCCAGCTGTCATTGTAGATAGGGTCATTCCAGGTTGCATCAGAGACCCTGAAGGAATTGTAAAGAAGTTCCCTGTTTCTTTGTTTTGTTTTTGAAATTCCTTTTTAGAGTGGGTTTGAGCTGATTCTCGCTGCCATGTTTATGCCAGTCTAGACACACTTGATTCCCTTACGGAGACATATCAATACATAGGTTTTAAGATTCTTACTAGTCAGATCTATTCCTCTGCGGGAAATATGGGGTTTTGAGTCCCTTTCACTGAGGAAGGTGTAGGTCTTGTCTATTCCATAGTTGGTTTTTGGAACGGTACCTGTGCTTATATCAAACTCTGGTTTGATGCATCACCCCACCTCTCCTTCCCCCTTAAGCAGGCATAAGAGTGTTTTCTAAATGTGAGACTCTGTTCTCTTGCCTAACTCAGTTCATGTGTAGCCATGTTTACAGGATCTTCCTAAGTGATATCTTATGATAAGTTTCTTTTTCTGTGTGACTTCTTTCACTTAGAATCATCGTACCTGAATCCACTCATTTTGCTGCTACTGGTCTTATGACATTGATTTCATGGCTGAGGGATATTCCATTGTACTTAAGTTCCACAATGTTTTGAACCATTTTTATATTTCCTGGGATGTTTCAGGTGTACCCAGGTTGAGGTTCTTGTAAGCAGTGCAGCCCTCAATTTGGGGGTGGCTCTGTCTTATGGATTTTCTGTTTTCCCAAGGTATATTCCCTAGACTGGAAGTGCCCTTGGCTCTGTAGCTCTGTTGTTTACTTGTTTTAGGGAACACAATGCACTCCTCCAGTGAGGCAGTTGGCAACTTACATCCCGCCCATCAGCATAACAAGGCTCGCTGTTCTCCAGGGCCTGTCTTGCCTTTCTGGTTTTTACACATTTTGTGGATATCCCTTTTGACCGGTGGGAAGTGATACTTCTTTGTAGTGCAGATTTGCATTGCCCGCTTGCTTGCTTGGCCAAAAAGAGCGTATGCATTTTCTCCTGAATATATTCAGTAGAAAACGCATACGCCCTTTTTGGCCAAGTGCATCATTGTCGAAGTTGTGCCCTCTTCCTGTGCTTTACAGGCGATTCCAACGTACCTCTTGAAATCTGTTTCCTGCTATTCTGCCTTGCTTTCAAGTCCGCCTAGTTGCCATCCCTCAACAGATTTTTGGACGATAGTTGGCCTTGATTACTCTGCCAGTTTGTGAATTGCTGTGCCCCTGAGCTCCATTTTTCAACTCGTTTTTTGTGAGCTGAACGCAAGTCCAAACTTTTGGTTCAGGACCTATACTGGTTCCTGGTGGGTGGCTGAGACTTTGGTTAATTCTTCTTCCTGCCGGGAAATTAGAGTGACATGTGCCCATCCAAATGCCTAACAGCTACTCTCTCATTGGTTCTCCCTCTTCCCTTTCATCCTCTGCCAAATTGGCAACCTGTGCGATCCAGGAGCTTAAAGGGGCTGTCTCTCCAAGTTGGGAGATTGATACGAAAGCAGTTGGAAAGTCAAACCGGAGCACCAGGAGAGGGACTCTTCGTTGAGTTTTAGAAAGCTTTCGTATTCACAGTGTGTCCATTCTCTAGGTTTCCCATACATGTTATAGCTGTCGTAATATTCCCTTCAACCTGGAGAGTTGGGACCCATGGAATGGGTGCCATGCATTATTGCTTTAAAGGGTCTGCATTTGCTCACCCAATCTCACCAATCCTCTCAGTCCCAAGTGTCCAGCCTCATGCCACATCCAGCTGTCATTGTAGATAGGGTCATTCCAGGTTGCATCAGAGACCCTGAAGGAATTGTAAAGAAGTTCCCTGTTTCTGTGTTTTGTTTTTGAAATTCCTTTTTAGAGTGGGTTTGAGCTGATTCTCGCTGCCATGTTTATGCCAGTCTAGACACACTTGATTCCCTTATGAAGACATATCAATACATAGGTTTTAAGATTCTTACTAGACAGATCTATTAGTCTGTGGGAAATATGGTGTTTTGAGTCCCTTTCACTGAGGAAGGTATAGGTCTTGTCTATTCGATAGTTGGTTTTTGGAACAGTACCTGTGCTTATATCAAACTCAGGTTTGATGCATCACCCCACCTCTCCTTCCCCCTTAAGCAGGCATAACAGAGTTTTATAATGTGAGACTCTGTTCTCTTTCCTAACTCAGTTCATGTGTAGCCATGTTTACAGGATCTTCCTAAGTGATATCTTATGATAAGTTTCTTTTTCTGTGTGACTTCTTTCACTTAGAATCATCGTACCTGAATCCACTCATTTTGCTGCTACTGGTCTTATGACATTGATTTTGTGGCTGAGGGATATTCCATCGTACGTAAGTTCCACAATGATTGGAACCATTTTTATATTTCCTGGGATATTTCAGGTGTACCCAGGTTGAGGTTCTTGTAAGCAGTGCAGCCCTCAATTTGGGGGTGGCTCTGTCTTATAGATTTTCAGTTTTCCCAAGGTATATTCCCTAGACTGGAAGTGACCTTGGCTCTGTAGCTCTGTTGTTTACTTGTTTTAGGGAACACAATGCACTCCTCCAGTGAGGCAGTTGGCAACTTACATCCCGCCGATGAGCATAACAAGGCTCCCTGTTCTCCAGGGCCTCTCTTGCCTTTCTGGTTTTTACACATTTTGTGGATGTCCCTTTTGACCGGTGGGAAGTGATACTTCTTTGTAGTGCAGATTTGCATTGCCCGCTTGCTTGCTTGCCCAAAAAGGGCGTATGCGTTTTCTCCTGAATATATTCAGGAGAAAACGCATACGCCCTTTTTGGCCAAGTGCATCATTGTCGAAGTTGTGCCCCTCTTCCTGTGCTTTACAGGCGATTCCAACGTACCTCTTGAAATCTGTTTCCTGCTATTCTGCCTCGCTTTCAAGTCCGCCTCGTTGCCTTCCCTCAACAGATTTTTGGACGATAGTTGGCCTTGATTACTCTGCCAATTTGTGAATTGCTATGCCCCTGAACTCCATTTTTCAACTTGTTTTTTGTGAGCTGAACGCAAGTCCAAACTTTTGGTTCAGGACCTATACTGGTTCCCGGTGGGTGGCTGAGACTTTGGTTAATTCTTCTTCCTGCCGGGAAATTAGAGTGACATGTGCCCATCCAAATGCCTAACAGCTACTCTCTCATTGGTTCTCCCTCTTCCCTTTCATCTTCTGCCAAATTGGCCACCTGTGCGAACCAGGAGCTTAAAGGGGCTGTCTCTCCAAGTTGGGAGATTGATAGGAAAGCAGTTGGAAAGTCAAACCGGAGCACCAGGAGAGGGACTCTTCGTTGAGTTTTAGAAACCTTTCGTATTCACAGTGTGTCCATTCTCTAGGTTTCCCGTACATGTTATAGCCGTAGTAATATTCCCTTCAACCTGGAGAGTTGGGACACATGGAATGGGTGCCATGCATTATTGCTTTAAAGGGTCTGCATTTCCTCACCCAATCTCACCAATGCTCTCAGTCCCAAGTGTCCAGCCTCATGCCACATCCAGCTGTCATTGTAGATAGGGTCATTCCAGGTTGCATCAGAGACCCTGAAGGAAAATTAAAGAATTTCCCTGTTTCTTTGTTCTGTTTTTGAAATTTATTTTTAGAGTGGGTTTGAGCTGATTCTCGCTGCCATGTTTATGCCAGTCTAGACACACTTGATTCCCATACGGAGACATATCAATACATAGGTTTTAAGATTCTTACTAGTCAGATCTATTCCTCTGCGGGAAATATGGGGTTTTGAGTCCCTTTCACTGAGGAAGGTGTAGGTCTTGTCTATTCCATAGTTGGTTTTTGGAACGGTACCTGTGCTTATATCAAACTCTGGTTTGATGCATCACCCCACCTCTCCTTCCCCCTTAAGCAGGCATAAGAGTGTTTTCTAAATGTGAGACTCTGTTCTCTTGCCTAACTCAGTTCATGTGTAGCCATGTTTACAGGATCTTCCTAAGTGATATCTTATGATAAGTTTCTTTTTCTGTGTGACTTCTTTCACTTAGAATCATCGTACATGTATCCACTCATTTTGCTGCTACTGGTCTTATGACATTGATTTCATGGCTGAGGGATATTCCATCGTACGTAAGTTCCACAAAGTTTTGAACCTTTTTTATATTTCCTGGGATATTTCAGGTGTACCCAGGTTGAGGTTTTTGTAAGCAGTGCAGCCCTCAATTTGGGGGTGGCTCTGTCTTATGGATTTTCAGTTTTCCCAATGTATATTCCCTAGACTGGAAGTGCCCTTGGCTCTGTAGCTCTGTTGTTTACTTGTTTTAGGGAACACAATGCACTCCTCCAGTGAGGCAGTTGGCAACTTACATCCCGCCCATCAGCATAACAAGGCTCCCTGTTCTCCAGGGCCTGTCTTGCCTTTCTGGTTTTTACACATTTTGTGGATGTCCCTTTTGACCGGTCGGAAGTGATACTTCTTTGTAGTGCAGATTTGCGTTGCCCGCTTGCTTGCTTGGCCAAAAAGGGCGTATGCGTTTTCTCCTGAATATATTCAGGAGAAAACGCATACGCCCTTTTTGGCCAAGTGCATCATTGTCGAAGTTGTGCCCCTCTTCCTGTGCTTTACAGGCGATTCCAACGTACCTCTTGAAATCTGTTTCCTGCTATTCTGCCTCGCTTTCAAGTCCGCCTCGTTGCCTTCCCTCAACAGATTTTTGGACGATAGTTGGCCTTGATTACTCTGCCAGTTTGTGAATTGCTGTGCCCCTGAGCTCCATTTTTCAACTCGTTTTTTGTGAGCTGAACGCAAGTCCAAACTTTTGGTTCAGGACCTATACTGGTTCCCGGTGGGTGGCTGAGACTTTGGTTAATTCTTCTTCCTGCCGGGAAATTAGAGTGACATGTGTCCATCCAAATGCCTAACAGCTACTCTCTCATTGGTTCTCCCTCTTCCCTTTCATCCTCTGCCAAATTGGCAACCTGTGCGAACCAGGAGCTTAAAGGGGCTGTCTCTCCAAGTTGGGAGATTGATAGGAAAGCAGTTGGAAAGTCAAACCGGAGCACCAGGAGAGGGATTCTTCGTTGAGTTTTAGAAACTTTTCGTATTCACAGTGTGTCCATTCTCTAGGTTTCCCGTACATGTTATAGCTGTATTAATATTCCTTTCAACCTGGAGAGTTGGGACCCATGGAATGGGTGCCATGCATTATTGCTTTGAAGGGTCTGCATTTGCTCACCCAATCTCACCAATCCTCTCAGTTCAAGTGTCCAGCCACATGCCACATCCAGCTGTCATTGTAGATAGGGTCATTCCAGGTTGCATCAGAGACCCTGAAAGAATTGTAAAGAAGTTCCCTGTTTCTTTGTTTTGTTTTTGAAATTCCTTTTTAGAGTGGGTTTGAGCTGATTCTCGCTGCCATGTTTATGCAGTCTAGACACACTTGATTCCCTTACGGAGACATATCAATACATAGGTTTTAAGATCCTTACTAGTCAGATTTATTCCTCTGCCGGAAATATGGGGTTTTGAGTCCCTTTCACTGAGGAAGGTGGAGGTCTTGTCTATTACATAGTTGGTTTTTGGAACGGTACCTGTGCTTATATCAAACTCTGGTTTGATGCATCACCCCACCTCTCCTTCCCCCTTAAGCAGGCATAAGAGTGTTTTCTAAATGTGAGACTCTGTTCTCTTGCCTAACTCAGTTCATGTGTAGCCATGTTTACAGGATCTTCCTAAGTGATATCTTATGATAAGTTTCTTTTTCTGTGTGACTTCTTTCACTTAGAATCATCGTACCTGAATCCACTCATTTGGCTGCTACTGGTCTTATGACATTGATTTCATGGCTGAGGGATATTCCATCGTACGTAAGTTCCACAATGTTTGGAACCATTTTTATATTTCCTGGGATATTTCAGGTGTACCCAGGTTGAGGTTCTTGTAAGCAGTGCAGCCCTCAATTTGGGGGTGGCTCTGTCTTATGGATTTTCAGTTTTCCCAAGGTATATTCCCTAGACTGGAAGTGCCCTTGGCTCTGTAGCTCTGTTGTTTACTTGTTTTAGGGAACACAGTGCACTCCTCCAGTGAGGCAGTTGGCAACTTACATACCGCACATCAGCATAACAAGGCTCCCAGTTCTCCAGGGCCTGTCTTGCCTTTCTGGTTTTTACACATTTTGTGGATGTCCCTTTTGACCGGTGGGAAGTGATACTTCTTTGTAGTGCAGGTTTGTATTGCCCGCTTGCTTGCTTGGCCAAAAAGGGCGTATGCGTTTTCTCCTGAATATATTCAGGAGAAAACGCATACGCCCTTTTTGGCCAAGTGCATCATTGTCGAAGTTGTGCCCCTCTTCCTGTGCTTTACAGGCGATTCCAACGTACCTCTTGAAATCTGTTTCCTGCTATTCTGCCTCGCTTTCAAGTCCGCCTCGTTGCCTTCCCTCAACAGATTTTTAGACGATAGTTGGCCTTGATTACTCTGCCAGTTTGTGAATTGCTGTGCCCCTGAGCTCCATTTTTCAACTCGTTTTTTGTGGGCTGAACGCAAGTCCAAACTTTTGGTTCAGGACCTATACTGGTTCCCGGTGGGTGGCTGAGACTTTGGTTAATTCTTCTTCCTGCCGGGAAATTAGACTGACATGTGCCCATCCAAATGCCTAACAGCTACTCTCTCATTGGTTCTCCCTCTTCCCTTTCATCCTCTGCCAAATTGGCAACCTGTGCGAACCAGGAGCTTAAAGGGGCTGTCTCTCCAAGTTGGGAGATTGATAGGAAAGCAGTTGGAACGTCAAACTGGAGCACCAGGAGAGGGACTCTTCGTTGAGTTTTAGAAACCTTTCGTATTCAGTGTGTCCATTCTCTAGGTTTCCCGTACATGTTATAGCTGTAGTAATATTCCCTTCAACCTGGAGAGTTGGGACCCATGGAATGGGTGCCATGCATTATTGCTTTAAAGGGTCTGCATTTGCTCACCCAATCTCACCAATCCTCTCAGTCCCAAGTGTCCAGCCTCATGCCACATCCAGCTGTCATTGTAGATAGGGTCATTCCAGGTTGCATCAGAGACCCTGAAGGAATTGTAAAGAATTTCCCTGTTTCTTTGTTCTGTTTTTGAAATTCTTTATAGAGGGGGTTTGAGCTGATTCTCGCTGCCATGTTTATGCCAGTCTAGACACACTTGATTCCCTTACGGAGACATATCAATACATAGGTTTTAAGATTCTTACTAGTCAGATCTATTCCTCTGTGGGAAATATGGGGTTTTGAGTCCCTTTCACTGAGGAAGGTGGAGGTCTTGTCTATTCCATAGTTGGTTTTTGGAACGGTACCTGTGCTTATATCAAACTCTGGTTTGATGCATCACCCCACCTCTCCTTCCCCCTTAAGCAGGCATAAGAGTGTTTTCTAAATAGGAGACTGTTCTCTTTCCTAACTCAGTTCATGTGTAGCCATGTTTACAGGATCTTCCTAAGTGATATCTTATGATAAATTTCATTTTCTGTGTGACTTCTTTCACTTAGAATCATCGTACCTGAATCCACTCATTTTGCTGCTACTTGTCTTATGACATTGATTTCGTGGCTGAGGGATATTCCATCGTACGTAAGTTCCACAATGTTTGGAACCATTTTTATATTTCCTGGGATATTTCAGGTGTACCAAGGTTGAGGTTCTTGTAAGCAGTGCAGCCCTCAATTTGGGGGTGGCTCTGTCTTATGGATTTGCAGTTTTCCCAAGGTATATTCCCTAGACTGGAAGTGCCCTTGGCTCTGTAGCTCTGTTGTTTACTTGTTTTAGGGAACACAATGCACTCCTCCAGTGAGGCAGTTGGCAACTTACATCCCGCCCATCAGCATAACAAGGCTCCCTGTTCTCCAGGGCCTGTCTTGCCTTTCTGGTTTTTACACATTTTGTGGATGTCCCTTTTGACCGGTGGGATGTCATACTTTTTTTTAGTGCAGATTTGCATTGCCCGCTTGCTTGCTTGGCCAAAAAGGGCGTATGAGTTTTCTCCTGAATATATTCTGGAGAAAACGCATACGCCCTTTTTGGCCAAGTGCATCATTGTCGAAGTTGTGCCCCTCTTCCTGTGCTTTACAGGCGATTCCAACGTACCTCTTGAAATCTGTTTCCTGCTACTCTGCCTCGCTTTCAAGTCTGCCTCGTTGCCTTCCCTCAACAGATTTTTGGACGATAGTTGGCCTTGATTACTCTGCCAGTTTGTGAATTGCTGTGCCCCTGAGCTCCATTTTTCAACTCGTTTCTTGTGAGCTGAACGCAAGTCCAAACTTTTGGTTCAGGACCTATTCTGGTTCCCGGTGGGTGGCTGAGACTTTGGTTAATTCTTCTTCCTGCCGTGAAATTATAGTGACATGTGCCCATCCAAATGCCTAACAGCTACTCTCTCATTGGTTCTCCCTCTTCCCTTTCATCCTCTGCCAAATTGGCAACCTGTGCGAACCAGGAGCTTAAAGGGGCTGTCTCTCCAAGTTGGGAGATTGATAGGAAAGCAGTTGGAAAGTCAAACCGGAGCACCAGGAGAGGGACTCTTCGTTGAGTTTTAGAAACCTTTCGTATTCACAGTGTGTCCATTCTCTAGGTTTCCCGTACATGTTATAGCTGTCGTAATATTCCCTTCAACCTGGAGAGTTGGGACCCATGGAATGGGTGCCATGCATTATGGCTTTAAAGGGTCTGCATTTGCTCACCCAATCTCACCAATCCTCTCAGTCCCAAGTGTCCAGCCTCATGCCACATCCAGCTGTCATTGTAGATAGGGTCATTCCAGGTTGCATCAGAGACCCTGAAGGAATTGTATAGATGTTCCCTGTTTCTTTGTTTTGTTTTTGAAATTCCTTTTTAGAGTGGGTTTGAGCTGATTCTCGCTGCCATATTTATGCCAGTCTAGACACACTTGATTCCCTTACGGAGACATATCAATACATAGGTTTTAAGATTCTTACTAGTCAGATCTATTCCTCTGCGGGAAATATGGGGTTTTGAGTCCCTTTCACTGAGGAAGGTGTAGGTCTTGTCTATTCCATAGTTGGTTTTTGGAACGGTACCTGTGCTTATATCAAACTCTGGTTTGATGCATCACCCCACCTCTCCTTCCCCCTTAAGCAGGCATAAGAGTGTTTTCTAAATGTGAGACTCTGTTCTCTTGCCTAACTCAGTTCATGTGTAGCCATGTTTACAGGATCTTCCTAAGTGATATCTTATGATAAGTTTCTTTTTCTGTGTGACTTCTTTCACTTAGAATCATCGTACCTGAATCCACTCATTTGGCTGCTACTGGTCTTATGACATTGATTTCATGGCTGAGGGATATTCCATCGTACGTAAGTTCCACAATGTTTGGAACCATTTTTATATTCCCTGGGATATTTCAGGTGTACCCAGGTTGAGGTTCTTGTAAGCAGTGCAGCCCTCAATTTGGGGGTGGCTCTGTCTTATGGATTTTCAGGTTTCCCAAGGTATATTCCCTAGACTGGAAGTGCCCTTGGCTCTGTAGCTCTGTTGTTTCCTTGTTTTAGGGAACACAATGCACTCCTCCAGTGAGGCAGTTGGCAACTTACATCCCGCCCATCAGCATAACAAGGCTCCCTGTTCTCCAGGGCCTCTCTTGCCTTTCTGGTTTTTACACATTTTGTGGATGTCCCTTTTGACCGGTGGGAAGTGATACTTCTTTGTAGTGCAGATTTGCATTGCCCGCTTGCTTGCTTGGCCAAAAAGGGCGTATGCGTTTTCTCCTGAATATATTCAGGAGAAAACACATACGCCCTTTTTGGCCAAGTGCATCATTGTCGAAGTTGTGCCCCTCTTCCTGTGCTTTACAGGCGTTTCCAATGTACCTCTTGAAATCTGTTTCCTGCTACTCTGCCTCGCTTTCAAGTCCGCCTCGTTGCCTTCCCTCAAGAGATTTTTGGACGATAGTTGGCCTTGATTACTCTGCCAGTTTGTGAATTGCTGTGCCCCTGAGCTCCATTTTTCAACTCGTTTTTTGTGAGCTGAACGCAAGTCCAAACTTTTGGTTCAGGACCTATACTGGTTCCCGTTGGGTGGCTGGGACTATGGTTAATTCTTCTTCCTGCCGGGAAATTAGAGTGACATGTGTCCATCCAAATGCCTAACAGGTACTCTCTCATTGGTTCTCCCTCTTCCCTTTCATCCTCTGCCAAATTGGCAACCTGTGCGAACCAGGAGCTTAAAGGGGCTGTCTCTCCAAGTTGGGAGATTGATAGGAAAGCAGTTGGAAAGTCAAACCGGAGCACCAGGAGGGGGACTCTTCTTTGAGTTTTAGAAACCTTTCGTATTCACAGTGTGTCCATTCTCTAGGTTTCCCGTACATGTTATAGCTGTAGTAATATTCCCTTCAACCTGGAGAGTTGGGACCCATGGAATGGGTGTCATGCATTATTGCTTTAAAGGGTCTGCATTTGCTCACCCAATCTCACCAATCCTCTCAGTCCCAAGTGTCCAGCCTTATGCCACATCCAGCTGTCATTGTAGATAGGGTCATTCCAGGTTGCATCAGAGACCCTGAAGGAATTGTCAAGAATTTCCCTGTTTCTTTGTTCTGTTTTTGAAATTCCTTTTTAGAGTGGGTTTGAGCTGATTCTCACTGCCATGTTATGCCAGTCTAGACACACTTGATTCCCTTACGGAGACATATCAATACATAGGTTTTAAGATTCTTACTAGTCAGATCTATTCCTCTGTGGGAAATATGGGGTTTTGAGTCCCTTTCACTGAGGAAGGTGTAGATCTTGTCTATTCCATAGTTGGTTTTTGGAACGGTACCTGTGCTTATATCAAACTCTGGTTTGATGCATCACCCCACCTCTCCTTCCCCCTTAAGCAGGCATAAGAGTGTTTTCTAAATGTGAGACTCTGTTCTCTTGCCTAACTCAGTTCATGTGTAGCCATGTTTACAGGATCTTCCTAAGTGATATCTTATGATAAGTTTCTTTTTCTGTGTGACTTCTTTCACTTAGAATCATCGTACCTGAATCCACTCATTTTGCTGCTACTGGTCTTATGACATTGATTTCATGGCTGAGGGATATTCCATCATACGTAAGTTCCACAATGTTTGGAAACATTTTTATATTCCCTGGGATATTTCAGGTGTACCCAGGTTGAGGTTCTTGTAAGCAGTGCAGCCCTCAATTTGGGGGTGGCTCTGTCTTATGGATTTTCAGGTTTCCCAAGGTGTATTCCCTAGACTGGAAGTGCCCTTGGCTCTGTAGCTCTGTTGTTTACTTGTTTTAGGGAACACAATGCACTCCTCCAGTGAGGCAGTTGGCAACTTACATCCCGCCCATCAGCATAACAAAGCTCCCTGTTCTCCAGGGCCTCTCTTGCCTTTCTGGTTTTTACACATTTTGTGGATGTCCCTTTTGACCGGTGGGAAGTGATACTTCTTTGTAGTGCAGATTTGCATTGCCCGCTTGCTTGCTTGGCCAAAAAGGGCGTATGCGTTTTCTCCTGAATATATTCAGGAGAAAACGCATACGCCCTTTTTGGCCAAGTGCATCATTGTCGAAGTTGTGCCCCTCTTCCTGTGCTTTACAGGCGATTCCAACGTACCTCTTGAAAACTGTTTCCTGCTATTCTGCCTCGCTTTCAAGTCCACCTCGTTGCCTTCCCTCAACAGATTTTTGGACGATAGTTGGCCTTGATTACTCTGCCAGTTTGTGAATTGCTGTGCCCCTGAGCTCCATTTTTCAACTCGTTTTTTGTGAGCTGAACGCAAGTCCAAACTTTTGGTTCAGGACCTATACTGCTTCCCGGTGGGTGGCTGGGACTATGGTTAATTCTTCTTCCTGCCGGGAAATTAGAGTGACATGTGCCCATCCAAATGCCTAACAGCTACTCTCTCATTGGTTCTCCCTCTTCCCTTTCATCCTCTGCCAAATTGGCAACCTGTGCGAACCAGGAGCTTAAAGGGGCTGTCTCTCCAAGTTGGGAGATTGATAGGAAAGCAGTTGGAAAGTCAAACCGGAGCACCAGGAGAGGGACTCTTCGTTGAGTTTTAGAAACCTTTCGTATTCACAGTGTGTCCATTCTCTAGGTTTCCCGTACATGTTATAGCTGTAGTAATATTCCCTTCAACCTGGAGAGTTGGGACCCATGAAATGGGTGCCATGCATTATTGATTTAAAGGGTCTGCATTTGCTCACCCAATCTCACCAATCCTCTCAGTCCCAAGTGTCCAGCCTTATGCCACATCCAGCTTTCATTGTAGATAGGGTCATTCCAGGTTGCATCAGAGACCCTGAAGGAATTGTAAAGAATTTCCCTGTTTCTTTGTTCTGTTTTTGAAATTCCTTTTTAGAGTGGGTTTGAGCTGATTCTCGCTGCCATGTTTATGCCAGTCTAGACACACTTGATTCCCTTACGGAGACATATCAATACATAGGTTTTAAGAGTCTTACTAGTCAGATCTATTCCTCTGCGGGAAATATGGTGTATTGAGTCCCTTTCCCTGAAGAAGGTGGAGGTCTTGTCTATTCCATAGTTGGTTTTTGGAACGGTACCTGTGCTTATATCAAACTCTGGTTTGATGCATCACCCCACCTCTCCTTCCCCCTTAAGCAGGCATAAGAGTGTTTTCTAAATGTGAGACTCTGTTCTCTTGCCTAACTCACTTCATGTGTAGCCATGTTTACAGGATCTTCCTAAGTGATATCTTATGATAAGTTTCTTTTTCTGTGTGACTTCTTTCACTTAGAATCATCGTACCTGTATCCACTCATTTTGCTGCTACTGGTCTTATGACATTGATTTCATGGCTGAGGGATATTCCATCATACGTAAGTTCCACAATTTTTGGAACCATTTTTATATTCCCTGGGATATTTCAGGTATACCCAGGTTGAGGTTCTTGTAAGCAGTGTAGCCCTCAATGTGTGGGTGGCTCTGTCTTATTGATTTTCAGTTTTCCAAAGGTATATTCCCTAGACTGGAAGTGCCCTTGGCTCTGTAGCTCTGTTGTTTACTTGTTTTAGGGAACACAATGCACTCCTCCAGTGAGGCAGTTGGCAACTTACATCCCGCCCATCAGCATAACAAGGCTCCCTGTTCTCCAGGGCCTGTCTTGCCTTTCTGGTTTTTACACATTTTGTGGATGTCCCTTTTGACTGGTGGGAAGTGATACTTCTTTGTAGTGCAGATTTGCATTGCCCGCTTGCTTGCTTGGCCAAAAAGGGCGTATGCGTTTTCTCCTGAATATATTCAGGAGAAAACGCATACGCCCTTTTTGGCCAAGTGCATCATTGTCGAAGTTGTGCCCCTCTTCCTGTGCTTTACAGGCGATTCCAACGTACCTCTTGAAATCTGTTTCCTGCTATTCTGCCTCGCTTTCAAGTCCGCCTCGTTGCCTTCCCTCAACAGATTTTTGGACGATAGTTGGCCTTGATTACTCTGCCAGTTTGTGAATTGCTGTGCCCCTGAGCTCCATTTTTCAACTCGTTTTTTGTGAGTTGAACGCAAGTCCAAACTTTTGGTTCAGGACCTATACTGGTTCCCGGTGGGTGGCTGAGACTTTGGTTAATTCTTCTTCCTGCCGGGAAATTAGAGTGACATGTGCCCATCCAAATGCCTAACAGCTACTCTCTCATTGGTTCTCCCTCTTCCCTTTCATCCTCTGCCAAATTGGCAACCTGTGCGAACCAGGAGCTTAAAGGGGCTGTCTCTCCAAGTTGGGAGATTGATAGGAAAGCAGTTGGAAAGTCAAACCGGAGCACCAGGAGAGGGGCTCTTCATTGAGTTTTAGAAACCTTTCGTATTCACAGTGTGTCCATTCTCTAGGTTTCCCGTACATGTTATAGCTGTAGTAATATTCCCTTCAACCTGGAGAGCTGGGACCCATGGAAGGGGTGCCATGCATTATTGCTTTTAAGGGTCTGCATTTGGTCACCACTCTCACCAATCCTCTCAGTCCCAAGTGTCCAGCCTTATGCCACATCCAGCTGTCATTGTAGATAGGGTCGTTTCAGGTTGCATCAGAGACCCTGAAGGAATTGTAAAGGATTTCCCTGTTTCTTTGTTCTGTTTTTGAAATTCCTTTTTAGAGTGGGTTTGAGCTGATTCTCGCTGCCATGTTTATGCCAGTCTAGACACACTTGATTCCCTTATGGAGACATATCAATACATAGGTTTTAAGATTCTTACTAGTCAGATCTATTCCTCTGCGGGAAATATGGGGTTTTGAGTCCCTTTCACTGAGGAAGGTGGAGGTCTTGTCTATTCCATAGTTGGTTTTTGGAACCGTACCTGTGCTTATGTCAAACTCTGGTTTGATGCATCACCCCACCTCTCCTTCCCCCTTAAGCAGGCATAAGAGTGTTTTCTAAATGTGAGACTCTGTTCTCTTGCCTAACTCAGTTCATGTGTAGCCATGATTACAGGATCTTCCTAAGTGATATCTTATGATAAGTTTCTTTTTCTGGGTGACATCTTTCACTTAGAATCATCGTACCAGAATCCACTCATTTTGCTGCTACTGGTCTTAGGACATTGGTTTCATGGCTGAGGGGTATTCCATCGTACGTAAGTTCCACAATGTTTGGAACCAGTTTTATATTTCCTGGGATATTTCTGGTGTACCCAGGTTGAGGTTCTTGTAGGCAGTGCAGCCCTCAATTTGGGGGTGGCTCTGTCTTATGGATTTTCAGTTTTCCCAAGGTATATTCCCTAGACTGGAAGTGCCCTTGGCTCTGTAGCTCTGTTGTTTACTTGTTTTAGGGAACACAATGCACTCCTCCAGTGAGGCAGTTGGCAACTTACATCTGGCCCATCAGCATAACAAGGCTCCCTGTTCTCCAGGGCCTGTCTTGCCTTTCTGGTCTTTACACATTTTGTGGATGTCCCTTTTGACCCGTGGGAAGTGATACTTCTTTGTAGTGCAGATTTGCATTGCCCGCTGGCTTGCTTGGCCAAAATGGGCATATGCGTTTTCTCCTGAATATATTCAGGAGAAAACGCATACGCCGTTTTTGGCCAAGTGCATCATTGTCGAAGTTGTGCCCCTCTTCCTGTGCTTTACAGGCGATTCCTACGTACCTCTTGAAATCTGTTTCCTGCTATTCTGCCTCGCTTTCAAGTCCGCATCGATGCCTCCCCTCAACAGATTTTTGGACTATAGTTGGCCTTTATTACTCTGCCACTTTGTGAATTGCTGTGCCCCTGAGCTCCATTTTTCAACTCGTTTTTTGTGAGCTGAACGCAAGTCCAAACTTTTGGTTCAGGACCTATACTGGTTCCCGGTGGGTGGCTGAGACTTTGGTTAATTCTTCTTCCTGCCGGGAAATTAGAGCGTCATGTGCCCATCCAAATGCCTAACAGCTACTCTCTCATTGGTTCTCCCTCTTCCCTTTTATCTTCTGCCAAATTGGCAACCTGTGCAAACTAGGCATTTAAAGGGGCTGTCTCTCCAAGTTGGGAGATTGATAGAAAAGCAGTTGGAAAGTCAAACCGGAGCACCAGGAGAGGGGCTCTTCGTTGAGTTTTAGAAACCTTTCGTATTCACAGTGTGTCCATTCTCTAGGTTTCCCGTACATGTTATAGCTGTAGTAATATTCCCTTCAACCTGGAGAGCTGGGACCCATGGAATGGGTGCCATGCATTATTGCTTTAAAGGGTCTGCATTTGCTCACCCAATCTCACCAATCCTCTCAGTCCCAAGTGTCCAGCCTCATGCCACATCCAGCTGTCATTGTAGATAGGGTCATTCCAGGTTGCATCAGAGACCCTGAAGGAATTGTAAAGAATTTCCCTGTTTCTTTGTTCTGTTTTTGAAATTCCTTTTTAGAGTGGGTTTGAGCTGATTCTCGCTGCCATGTTTATGCCAGTCTAGACACACTTGATTCCCTTACGGAGACATATCAATACATAGGTTTTAAGATTCTTACTAGTCAGATCTATTCCTCTGCGGGAAATATGGGGTTTTGAGTCCCTTTCACTGAGGAAGGTGGAGGTCTTGTCTATTCCATAGTTGGTTTTTGGAACGGTACCTGTGCTTATATCAAACTCTGGTTTGATGCATCACCCCACCTCTCCTTCCCCTTAAGCAGGCATAAGAGTGTTTTCTAAATGTGAGACTCTGTTCTCTTTCCTAACTCAGTTCATGTGCAGCCATGTTTACAGGATCTTCCTAAGTGATATCTTATGATAAGTTTCTTTTTCTGTGTGACTTCTTTCACTTAGAATCATCGTACCTGAATCCACTCATTTTGCTGCTACTGGTCTTATGACATTGATTTCATGGCTGAGGGATATTCCATCGTACGTAAGTTCCACAATATTTGGAACCATTTTTATATTTCCTGGGATATTTCAGGAGTACCCAGGATGAGGTTCCTGTAAGCAGTGCAGCCCTCAATTTGGGGGTGGCTCTGTCTTATTGATTTTTAGTTTTCCAAAGGTATATTCCCTAGACTGGAAGTGCCCTTGGCTCTGTAGCTCTGTTGTTTACTTGTTTTAGGGAACACAATGCACTCATCCAGTGAGGCAGTTGGCAACTTACATCCCGCCCATCAGCATAACAAGGCTCCCTGTTCTCCAGGGCCTGTATTGCCTTTCTCGTCTTTACACATTTTGTGGATGTCCCTTTTGACCCGTGGGAAGTGATACTTCTTTGTAGTGCAGATTTGCTTTACCTGCTTGCTTGCTTGGCTAAAAAGGGCGTATGCGTTTTCTCTTGAATATATTCAGGAGAAAACGCATACGCCCTTTTGGCCAAGTGCATCATTGTCGAAGTTGTGCCCCTCTTCCTGTGCTTTACAGGCGATTCCAACGTACCTCTTGAAATCTGTTTCCTGCTATTCTGCCTCGCTTTCAAGTCCGCCTCGTTGCCTTCCCTCAACAGATTTTTGGACGATAGTTGGCCTTGATTACTCTGCCAGTTTGTGAATTGCTGTGCCCCTGAGCTCCATTTTTCAACTCGTATTTTGTGAGCTGAACGCAAGTCCAAACTTTTGGTTCAGGACCTATACTGGTTCCCGGTGGGTGGCTGAGACTTTGGTTAATTCTTCTTCCTGCCGGGAAATTAGACTGACATGAGCCCATCCAAATGCCTAACAGCTACTCTCTCATTGGTTCTCCCTCTTCCCTTTCATCCTCTGCCAAATTGGCAACCTGTGCGAACCAGGAGCTTAAAGGGGCTGTCTCTCCAAGTTGGGAGATTGATAGGAAAGCAGTTGGAAAGTCAAACCGGAGCACCAGGAGAGGGACTCTTCGTTGAGTATTAGAAACATTTCGTATTCACAGTGTGTCCATTCTCTTGGTTTCCCGTACATGTTATAGCTGTAGTAATATTCCCTTCAACCTGGAGAGCTGGGACCCATGGAATGGGTGCCATGCATTATTGCTTTAAAGGGTCTGCATTTGCTCACCCAATCTCACCAATCCTCTCAGTCCCAAGTGTCCAGCCTTATGCCACATCCAGCTGTCATTGTAGATAGGGTCATTCCAGGTTGCATCAGAGACCCTGAAGGAATTGTCAAGAATTTCCCTGTTTCTTTGTTCTGTTTTTGAAATTCCTTTTTAGAGTGGGTTTGAACTGATTCTCGCTGCCATGTTTATGCCAGTCTAGACACACTTGATTCCCTTACGGAGACATATCAATACATAGGTTTTAAGATTCTTACTAGTCAGATCTATTCCTCTGCGGGAAATATGGGATTTTGAGTCCCTTTCACTGAGGAAGGTGTAGGTCTTGTCTATTCCATAGTTGCTTTTTGGAACGGTACCTGTGCTTATATCAAACTCTGGTTTGATGCATCACCCCACCTCTCCTTCCCCCTTAAGCAGGCATAAGAGTGTTTTCTAAATGTGAGACTCTGTTCTCTTGCCTAACTCAGTTCGTGTGTAGCCATGTTTACAGGATCTTCCTAAGTGATATCTTATGATAAGTTTCTTTTTCTGTGTGATTTCTTTCACTTAGAATCATCGTACCTGAATCCACTCATTTTGCTGCTACTGGTCTTATGACATTGATTTCATGGCTGAGGGATATTCCATCGTACGTAAGTTCCACAATATTTGGAACCAGTTTTATATTTCCTGGGATATTTCAGGTGTACCCAGGTTGAGGTTCCTGTAAGCAGTGCAGCCCTCAATTTGGGGGTGGCCCTGTCTTATTGATTTTCAGTTTTCCAAAGGTATATTCCCTAGACTGGAAGTGCCCTTGGCTCTGTAGCTCTCTTGTTTACTTGTTTTAGGGAACACAATGCACTCCTCCAGTGAGGCAGTTGGCAACTTACATCCCGCCCATCAGCATAACAAGGCTCCCTGTTCTCCAAGGCCTGTCTTGCCTTTCTGGTTTTTACACATTTTGTGGATGTCCCTTTTGACCGGTGGGAAGTGATACTTCTATGTAGTGCAGATTTGCATTGCCCGCTTGCTTGCTTGGCCAAAAAGGGCGTATGCGTTTTCTCCTGAATATATTCAGGAGAAAACGCATACGCCCTTTTTGGCCAAGTGCATCATTTTCGAAGTTGTGCCCCTCTTCCTGTGCTTTACAGGCGATTCCAACATACCTCTTGAAATCTGTTTCCTGCTATTCTGCCTCGCTTTCAAGTCCGCCTCGTTGCCTTCCCTCAACAGATTTTTGGACGATAGTTGGCCTTGATTACTCTGCCAGTTTGTGAATTGCTGTGCCCCTGAGCTCCATTTTTCAACTCGTTTTTTGTGAGCTGAACGCAAGTCCAAACTTTTGGTTCAGGACCTATACTGGTTCCCGGTGGGTGGCTGAGACTTTGGTTAATTCTTCTTCCTGCCGGGAAATTAGAGTGACATGTGCCCATCCAAATGCCTAACAGCTACTCTCTCATTGGTTCTCCCTCTTCCCTTTCATCCTCTGCCAGATTGGCAACCTGTGCGAACCAGGAGCTTAAAGGGGCTGTCTCTCCAAGTTTGGAGATTGATAGGAAAGCAGTTGGAAAGTCAAACCGGAGCACCAGGAGAGGGACTCTTCGTTGAGTTTTAGAAACCTTTCGTATTCACAGTGTGTCCATTCTCTAGGTTTCCCGTACATGTTATAGCTGTAGTAATATTCCCTTCAACCTGGAGAGTTGGGACCCATGGAATGGGTGCCATGCATTATTGCTTTAAAGGGTCTGCATTTGCTCACCCAATCTCACCAATCCTCTCAGTCCCAAGTGTCCAGCCTCATGCCACATCCAGCTGTCATTGTAGATAGGGTCATTCCAGGTTGCATCAGAGACCCTGAAGGAATTGTAAAGAATTTCCCTGTTTCTTTGTTCTGTTTTTGAAATTCCTTTTTAGAGTGGGTTTGAGCTGATTCTCGCTGCCATGTTTATGCCAGTCTAGACATACTTGATTCCCGTACGGAGACATATCAATACATAGGTTTTAAGATTCTTACTAGTCAGATCTATTCCTCTGCGGGAAATATGGGGTTTTGAGTCCCTTTCACTGAGGAAGGTGTAGGTCTTGTCTATTCCATAGTTGGTTTTTGGAACGGTTCCTGTGCTTATATCAAACTCTGGTTTGATGCATCACCCCACCTCTCCTTCCCCCTTAAGCAGGCATAAGGGTGTTTTCTAAATGTGAGACTCTGTTCTCTTTCCTAACTCAGTTCATGTGTAGCCATGTTTACAGGATCTTCCTAAGTGATATCTTATGATAAGTTTCTTTTTCTGTGTGACTTCTTTCACTTAGAATCATCGTACCTGAATCCACTCATTTGGCTGCTACTGGTCTTATGACATTGATTTCATGGCTGAGGTATATTCCATCGTACGTATGTTCCACAATGTTTTGAACCATTTTTATATTTCCTGGGATATTTCAGGTGTACCCAATTTGAGGTTCTTGTAAGCAGTGCAGCCCTCAATTTGGGGGTGGCTCTGTCTTATTGATTTTCAGTTTTCCCAAGGTATATTCCCTAGACTGGAAGTGCCCTTGGCTCTGTAGGTCTGTTGTTTACTTGTTTTAGGGAACACAATGCACTCATCCAGTGAGGCAGTTGGCAACTTATATCCCGCCCACCAGCATAAAAAGGCTCCCTGTTCGCCAGGGCCAGTCTTGACTTTTGAAACGGTCATTTTGAAATATGGACGTCCTTTGAATTTTTTGGTCGATATGAGACCCCAGGATTTGTTTTCAGGGCAGGTGTCATTTACAGGCCTGCAATGATTTTGAATATCAACTGACCATTAGCGCTGGGATTAAAAGTGCTGTTGTGTGAAACGGCCACAAGGTGGCAGCAGTTCTCCCTTACCAAATCTGGTGACTAGGGCAACAGAGCCTCAATGGAAGTGGTGTTCTAGATTGGAATTTAGAATGGAATGTGCCAGGAGAAAGCCCCTCAAGTTTGTCTCACTACTTCTTCTTCGTGTTTTTAATTTAATTTTTTTTTTATTTTTTATTACAGCAAGTTTGATTACAATGTTTGGCTTGTTGTAGGTGTGGAAGATGTGGTTCTTTTACACATATACAGATGTCTGTTCTTCCTGGGATCCTTTTCCCATGTACGTTATGACAGAATGTTGAGTAGTCCTCTCTTGGTATTCTGTAGGTCTTTGGTGATTATATATGTCACCTGTGTTTGTATATGTCTGTTAACCCCGATATCGTAATGAAACCAATCCTCACACCTTTCCATTGGTGAACCATAAGTTTGTTTAATGAATCTGTGATTGCCCTTCTCCGTGGAAATATCTGCCCTGGTATCCATTTTTAGGTAACACCTATAAGTGATATGATATGATATGTGTCTTGCACTTTCTGACTTACTCCAAGTCACGTGATTACTTCTAGACTCATCTACAGTGCTGCAAATGGCATTGTGTCCTTTTTTCCCTTGGCTTCTATTCTGCCTTAGCGAGGTCCACTTTCAACAATGTGATTCCCTGAGGGTTGTGGATTAGCTGACCTGGGCAGCCTTACCCTGCCGGCCCGCCCTCCCCAGGTGTGCCTCGTTGAGGTCAATATAAACAGCACTCCAGGCAGCAATAGCCCCTGAAGCTGTGCCTGACTCCATATTCTCTGCCCCGTCAGCAGTCTCGGGGCTGTGCTGGTTGGAGGGAGTGAGGGGCCACAGCTTTGTGGGTGGCCCGCTGTGAGTGGGGCTCTGCTGGCCTTTCTGCAGGAGTTGCCAGGCTGCCACCTGTAAAGAAGAGGATGTGTCACCCATACCTTCCGCTGGAATTTCTCTCCGGACAGAGGTGAGGAAGGGAAAAAGCAGTGGGGGCCGGGACAGGAGGGGTATCTCAGGCAGGGCAATGGAAAGCTTCCGGAAGAGCGCCCGGGGCCAGGACCACCCTGGCTGGCCTGCAGGCACCAAGTTGGCCTGCGTGCTTTCGCTGGTGTGGCTCCACGGCCCTTCCTCTAGGCTTTCAAGCCCTTGTACATATTCAGGTGTTTTACCTGGGAAGGGTGGGAACAGTTCAGCAGCAGCTGGCCTGGGGCTCAGCTCACGTTTACTCACAGATGCCTCGGCACGGTCCCCCAGCTTTGCAATGAGGACGCTCCTTGCGTGGGGGGTGGGTTGCTGGCTGTATGGGAGATGATTCCCCACCTCTGACCAATTTCAGAATTGTTTACCGCTGGAGCAAGTGCCCTGATAGGGTTTTCCTCTGTATAACTCGTGGGTTCAGGTTTTTTTTTCTTTTATGGTTCAAGTTAGATTTTATTCCTCTTTTATGTATTTAATAATATAAGCATGGAAATAATTCATTCCTATAAATACATCTGTGTGACGGGAAGAACTTTTTTCTGTTTTATTTTTAAATTTTATTTTTTTTAAACTTTGAAATTAAATTTTATTTATGTTTTTATACAGCAGGTTATTATTAGTTATGTATTTTATGCATATATATGTATACAGGTCAATCCCAATCTCCCAACTCATCCCACCACCACCACCCCATTGCTTCCCACACTTGGTATCCATACGTTTGTTCTCTACCTCTGTGTCTCTATTTCTTCCCTGCAAACCAGTTCATCTGTACCATTTTTTAGGCTCCACATATATGCATTAATATACAATATTTGTTTTCCTCTTTCTGACTTACTTCATTCTGTATTACAGTCTCTCGATCCATCGATGTCTCTACAAATGACCCAGTTTCATTCCTTTTTATGGCCGAGTAATATTCCATTTTATATATGTACCACATCTTTATCCATTCATCTGTCTGTGGGCATATAGGTTGTTTCCATTACCTGGCTATTGTAAATAGTGCTGCAATGAACATTGTGGTGAATGTGCATTTTTGATTTACGGTTTTCTCTGGGTATATGCCCAGAAGTGGGATTACTGGATCAGATGGTAATTCTATTTCTAGTTTTTTTAAGGAAACTCCATACTCATCTCCATAGTGACTGTATCAATTTACATTCCCATCAATAGTGGAAGAGGGCTCCTTTTGTCCACACCCTCCCCAGAATTGGTTGTTTGTAGATTTCCTGATGATGCCGATTCTAACAGGTGTGAGGTGATGCCAGATTGTAGTTTGATTTGCATTTCTCTAATAATTAGTGCTGTTGAGCAGCTTTTCATGTGCGTCTTGGCCATCTCTGTGTCTTCTTTGAAGAAACGTCTTTTTAGATCTTCTGCCCATTTTTGTATTGGGTTGTTTGTTTTTTTAATATTAAGCTGCATGAGCTGTTTATATATATTGGAGATTAAACCTCTGTACATTGATTCTTTTGCAACGATTTTTGACCATTCTGAGGGATGCCTTTTTCCATTACCGTTTTTTTACCAAAAAAGTAAAGAAAGGAAAAGAAGCACAACACTAATGTGCGTAAAATATGACTTTTGAAACAGTCGTTTTGAAATATGGACGTGCTTTGAATTTTTTGCTCGATATTTGACCCCAGGATTTGTTTTCAGGGCAGGTGTCATTTACAGGCCTGCAATGATTTTGAATATCAACGGACCTTTAGCGCTGGGATTAAAGCTGCGGTTGTGTGAAACTACCACAAGGGGGCAGCAGTTCACCCTTACCATTTCTGGTTACTAGGGCAAGAGAGCCTCAGTGGATGTGGTGTTCTAGATTGGAATTTAGAATGGAATGTGCTAGGAGACAGCCCCCCAATTTTGTCTCACTACTTCTTGTTCGTGTTTTTAATTTATTTTTTTTTTATTTTTTATTACAGCAAGTTTGATTACAATGTTTGTCTTGGTGTAGGTGTGGAAGATGTGGTTCTTTTACACATATACAGATGTCTGTTCTTCCTGGGATCCTTTTCCCATGTACGTTATGACAGAATGTTGAGTAGTCCTCCCTTGGTATTCTGTAGGTCTTTGGTGATTATATATGTCACCTGTGTGTGTATATGTCTGTTAACCGCGATATCGTAATGAAACCAATCCTCACACCTTTCCATTGGTGAACCATAAGTTTGTTTAATGAATCTGTGATTGCCCTTCTCCGTGGAAATATCTGCCCTGGTATCCATTTATAGGTAACACCTATAAGTGATATGATACGATATGTGTCTTTCACTTTCTGACTTACTACAATTCAAGTGATTACTTCTAGACTCATCTACGGTGCTGCAAATGGCATTGTGTACTTTTTTTCCTTGGATTCTCTTCTGCCTTAGCGACGTCCATTTTCAACAATGTGATTCCCTGAGGGTTGTGGATTAGCTGACCTGGGCAGCCTTACCCTGCCGGCGCGCCCTCCCCAGGTGTGCCTCATTGAAGTCAATATAAACAGCTCTCCAGAGAGCAATAGCCCCTGAAGCTGTGCCTGACTCCATATTCTCTGCCCCATCAGCAGTCTCGGGGCTGTGCTGGTGGGAGGGAATGAGGGGCCACAACTTTGTGGGTGGCCCGGTCTGAGTGGGGCTCTGCTGGCCTTTCTTCAGGATTTGCCAGGCTGACGCCTGTAAAGAAGAGGATGTGTCACCCATACCTTCCGCTGGAATTTCTCTCCGGACAGAGGTGAGGAAGGAAAAAAGCAGTGGGGACCGGGACAGGAGTGGTATCTCAGGCAGGGCAATGGAAAGCTCCGGAAGAGCGCCCAGGGCCAGGATTACCCTGGCTGGCCTGCAGGCACCAAGTTGACCTGCGTGATGTCGCTGGTGTGGCTCCACGGTCTTTCCTATAGGCTTTCAAGCCCTTATACATATTCAGGTGTTTTACCTGGGAAGGGTGGGAACAGTTCAGCAGCAGCTGGCCTGGGGCTCAGCTCACGTTTACTCACAAAAGCCTCGGCACGGTCCCCCAGCTTTGCAGTGAGGACGTTCCTTGCGTGGGGTGTGGGTTGCTGGCTGTATGGGAGATGGTTCCCCACTTCTGACCAAATTCAGAATTGTTTACCGCTGGAGCAAGTGCCCTGATAGGGTTTTCCTCTGTATAATTCGTGGGTTCAGGTTTTTTTTTTTTCTTTTATGGTTCAAGTTGGTTTTTATTCCTCTTTTATGTATTTATAGATATAAGCATGGAAATAATTCATTCCTATAAATACATCTGTGTGACGGGAAGAACTTTTTTCTGTTTTATTTTTAAATTTTATTTTTTAAAATTTTGAAATTTAATTTTATTTATGTTTTTATACAGCAGGTTATTATTAGTTATGTATTTTATGCATATTCATGTATACAGGTCAATCCCAATCTCCCAAATCATCCCACCACCACCACACCATGGCTTCCCACACTTGGTGTCCATACATTTGTTCTCTACCTCTCTGTCTCTATTTCTTCCCTGCAAACCAGTTAATCTGTACCATTTTTAGGTTCCACATATATGCATTAATATACAATATTTGTTTTCCTCTTTCTGACTTACTTCATTCTGTATGACAGTCTCTAGATCCATCGATGTCTCTACAAATTACCCAGTTTCATTCCTTTTTATGGCCGAGTTATATTCCATTTTATATATGTACCACATCTTTATCCATTCATCTGTCTGTGGGCATTTACAGTGCTTCCATTACCTGGCTATTGTAAATATTGCTGCAATGAACATTGTGGTGAATGTGCCTTTTTGATTTACAGTTTTCTCTGGGTATATGCCCAGAAGTGGGATTGCTGGATCAGATGGTAATTCTATTTCTAGTTTTTTTAAGGAAACTCCATACTGTTCTCCATAGTGACTGTAGCAATTTACATTCCCACCAATAGTGGAAGAGGGCTCCTTTTGTCCACACCCTACCCAGAATTTGTTGTTTGTAGATTTTCTGATGATGCCAATTCTAACAGGTGTGAGGTGATACTTCATTGTAGTTTTGATTTGCATTTCTCTAATAATTAGTGCTGTTGAGCAGCTTTTCATGTGCGTCTTGGCCATCTCTGTGTCTTCTTTGAAGAAACGTCTCTTTAGATCTTCTGCCCATTTTCGTATTGGGTTGTTTTTTTTTTTAATATTAAGCTGCATGAGCTGTTTATATATATTGGAGATTAAACCTCTGTCCATTGATTCGTTTGCAACGATTTTCGCCCATTCTGAGGGATGCCTTTTTCCATTCCCATTTTTTTTACAAAAAAGGAAAGAAAGGAAAAGAAGCAGATCACTAATGTGCGTAAAATATGCCTTTTGAAACGGTCGTTTTGAAATATGGACGTCCTTTGAATTTTTTGGTCGATATGTGACCCCAGGATTTGTTTTCAGGGCAGGTGTCATTTACAGGCCTGCAATGATTTTGAATATCAACTGACCATTAGCGCTGGGATTAAAGCTGCTGTTGTGTGAAACGGCCACAAGGTGGCAGCAGTTCTCCCTTACCAAATCTGGTTACTAGGGCAACAGAGCCTCAGTGGAAGTGGTGTTTGAGATAGGAATTTAGAATGGACTGTGCCAGGAGAAAGCCCCTCAAGTTTGTCTCACTAATTCTTCTTCGTGGTTTTAATTTAATTTTTTATTTTTCATTGCAGCAAGTTTGATTACAATGTTTGGCTTATTGTAGGTGTGGAAGATGTGGTTCTTTTACACATATACAGATGTCTGTTCTTCCTGGGATCCTTTTCCCATGTACGTTATGACAGAACGTTGAGTAGTCCTCTCTTGGTATTCTGTAGGTCTTTGGTGATTATATATGTCACCTGTGTTTGTATATGTCTGTTAACCGCGATATCGTAATGAAACCAATCCTCACACCTTTCCATTGGTGAACCATAAGTTTGTTTAATGAATCTGTGATTGCCCTTCTCCGTGGAAATATCTGCCCTGGTATCCATTTTTAGGTAACACCTATAAGTGATATGATATGATATGTGTCTTTCACTTTCTGACTTACTACAAGTCATGTGATTACTTCTAGACTCATCTACGGTGCTGCAAATGGCATTGTGTCCTTTTTCTCCTTGGCATCTATTCTGACTTAGCGAGGTCCATTTTCAACAATGTGATTCCCTGAGGGTTGTGGATTAGCTGACCTGGGCAGCCTTACCCTGCCGGCCCGCCCTCCCCAGGTGTGCCTCGTTGAGGTCAATATAAACAGCGCTCCAGGCAGCAATAGCCCCTGAAGCTGTGCCTGACTCCATATTCTCTGCCCCGTCAGCAGTCTCGGGGCTGTGCTGGTGGGAGGGAGTGATGGGCCACAGCTCTGTGGGTGGCCCGTTCTGAGTGGGGCTCTGCTGGCCTTTCTGCAGGAGTTGCCAGGCTGCCACCTGTAAAGAAGAGGATGTGTCACCCATACCTTCCGCTGGAATTTCTCTCCGGACAGAGGTGAGGAAGGAAAAACCCAGTGGGGGCCGGGACAGGAGGGGTATCTCAGGCAGGGCAATGGAAAGCTCCGGAAAAGCGCCCGGGGCCAGGATCACCCTGCCTGGCCTGCAGGCACCAAGTTGGCCTGCGTGATGTCGCTGGTGTGTCTCCACGGCCTTTCCTCTAGGCTTTCAAGCCCTTGTACATATTCAGGTGTTTTACCTGGGAAGGGTGGGAACAGTTCAGCAACAGCTGGCCTGGGGCTCAGCTCACGTTTACTCACAGAAGCCTCGGCACGGTCCCCCTGCTTTGCAGTGAGGACGTTCCTTGCGTGGGGTGTGGGTTGCTGGCTGTATGGGAGATGGTTCCCCACCTCTGACCAAATTCAGAATTGTTTACCGCTGGAGCAAGTGCCCTATTAGGGTTTTCCTCTATATAACTCGTGGGTTCAGTTTTTTTTTCTTCTTTTATGGTTCAAGTTGGTTTTTATTCCTCTTTTATGTATTTATAGATATAAGCATGGAAATAATTCATTCCTATAAATACATCTGTGTGACGGGAAGAACTTTTTTCTGTTTTATTTTTAAATTTTATTTTTTAAAATTTTGAAATTTAATTTTATTTATGTTTTTATACAGCAGGTTATTATTATTTATGTATTTTATGCATATACATGTATACAGGTCAAACCCAATCTCCCAACTCATCCCACCACCACCACCCCATGGCTTCCCACACTTGGTGTCCATACGTTTGTTCTCTACCCCTGTGTCTCTATTTATTCCCTGCAAACCAGTTCATCTGTACCATTTTTTAGGTTCCACATATATGCATTAATATACAATATTTGTTTTCCTCTTTCTGACTTACTTCATTCTATTTGACAGTCTCTCGATCCATCGATGTCTCTACAAATGACCCAGTTTCATTCCTCTTTATGGCCGAGTAATATTCCATTTTATATATGTACCACATCTTTATCCATTCATCTGTCTGTGGGCATTTAGGTTGCTTCCATTACCTGGCTATTGTAAATAGTGCTGCAACGAACATTGTGGTGAATGTGCCTTTTTGATTTACGGTTTTCTCTGGGTATATGACCAGAAGTGGGATTGCTGGATCAGATGGTAATTCTATTTCTAGTTTTTTAAAGGAAACTCCATACTGTTCTCCATAGTGACTGTATCAATTTACATTCCCACCAGTAGTGGAAGAGGGCTCCTTTTGTCCACACCCTCCCCAGAATTTGTTGTTTGTAGATTTTCTGATGATGCCGATTCTAACAGGTGTGAGGTGATACCTCATTGTAGTTTTGATTTGCATTTCTCTAATAATTAGTGCTGTTGAGCAGCTTTTCATGTGCGTCTTGCCCATGTCTGTGTCTCCTTTGAAGAAACGTCTCTTTAGATCTTCTGCCCATTTCTGTATTGGGTTGTTTGTTTTTTTTTAATATTAAGCTGCATGAGCTGTTTATATATATTGGAGATTAAACCTCTGTCCATTGATTCGTTTGCAACAATTTTCACCCATTCTGAGAGATGCCTTTTTCCATTCCCATTTTTTTTAACAAAAAAGGAAAGAAAGCAAAAGAAGCAGAACACTAATGTGCGTAAAATATGCCTTTTGAAACGGTCCTTTTGAAATATGGACGTCCTTTGAATTTTTTGGTCGACATGTGACCCCAGGATTTGTTTTCAGGGCAGGTGTCATTTACAGGCCTGCAATGATTTTGACTATCAACGGACCTTTAGTGCTGGGATTAAAGCTGCTGTTGTGTGAAACGGCCACAAGGTGGCAGCAGGTCACCTTTACCAAATCTGGTTACTAGGGCAAGAGAGCCTCAGTGGATGTGGTGTTCTAGATTGGAATTAAGAATGGAATGTTCCAGGAGAAAGCCCCTCAAGTTTGTCTCACTACTTCTTGTTCGTGTTTTTAATTTAATTTTTTTTATTTTTTATTACAGCAAGTTTGATTACAATGTTTGGCTTGTTGTAGGTGTGGAAGATGTGGTTCTTTTACACATATACAGATGTCTGTTCTTCCTGGGATCCTTTTCCCATGTACGTTATGACAGAATGTTGAGTAGTCCTCTCTTGGTATTCTGTAGGTCTTTGGTGATTATATATGTCACCTGTGTTTGTATATGTCTGTTAACCGCGATATCGTAATGAAACCAATCCTCACACCTTTCCATTGGTGAACCATAAGTTTGTTTAATGAATCTGTGATTGCCCTTCTCTGTGGAAATATCTGCCTTGGTATCCATTTTTAGGTAACACCTATAAGTGATATGATATGATATGTGTCTTTCACTTTCTGACTTACTACAATTCACGTGATTACTTCTAGACTCATCTACGGTGCTGCAAATGGCATTGTGTCCTTTTTTTCCTTGGCTTCTCTTCTGACTTAGCAAGGTCCATTTTCAACAATGTGATTCCCTGAGGGTTGTGGATTAGCTGACCTGGGCAGCCTTACCCTGCCGGCGCGCCCTCCCCAGGTGTGCCTCGTTGAGGTCAATATAAACAGCTCTCCAGGCAGCAATAGCCCCTGAAGCTGTGCCTGACTCCATATTCTCTGCCCCATCAGCAGTCTCGGGGCTGTGCTGCTGGGAGGGAATGAGGGGCCACAGCTTTGTGGGTGGCCCGGTGTGTGTGGGGCTCTGCTGGCCTTTCTGCAGGATTTGCCAGGCTGCTGCCTGTAAAGAAGAGGATGTGTCACCCATAGCTTCCCCAGGAATTTCTCTCCGGACAGAGGTGAGGAAGGAAAAATGCAGTGTGTGCCGGGACAGGAGGCGTATCTCAGGCAGGGAAATGGAAAGCTTCAGGAAGACTGGCTGGGGAAAGGACCACCCTGGCTGGCATGCAGGCACCAAGTTGGCCTGCGTGATTTCGCTGGTGTGGCTCCACTGTCCTTCCTCTAGGCTTTCAAGCCCTTGTACATATTCAGGTGTTTTACCTGGGAAGGGTGGGAACAATTCAGCAGCAGCTGGCCTGGGGCTCAGCTCACGTTTACTCACAGAAGCCTCGGCACAGTCCCCCAGGTTTGCAATGAGGACGTTCCTTGCGTGGGGGGTGGGTTGCTGGCTGTATGGGAGATGGTTCCCCACCTCTCACCAAATTCAGAATTGTTTACCACTGGAGCAAGTGCCCTGATAGGGTTTTCCTCTGTATAACTCGTGGGTTCACTTTTTTTTTTCTTTTATAGTTCAAGTTAGATTTTATTCCTCTTTTATGTATTTATAGATATAAGCATGGAAATAATTCATTCCTATAAATATATCTGTGTGACGGGAAGATCTTTTTTCTGTTTTATTTTTAAATTTTATTTTTTTTAAATTTTGAAATTTAATTTTATTTATGTTTTTATACAGCAGGTTATTATTAGTTATGTATTTTATGCACATACATGTATACAGGTCAATCCCAATCTCCCAACTCATCCCACCACCACCACCCCATGGCTTCCCACACTTGGTGTCCATACGTTTGTTCTCTACCTCTGTGTCTCTATTTCTTCCCTGCAAACCAGTTCATCTGTACCATTTTTTAGGCTCCACATATATGCATTAATATACAATATTTGTTTTCCTCTTTCTGACTTACTTCATTCTGTATGACAGTCTCTCGATCCATCGATGTCTCTACAAATTACCCAGTTTCATTCCTTTTTATGGCCGAGTAATATTCCATTTTATATATGTACCACATCTTTATCCATTCATCTGTCTGTGGGCATTTAGGTTGCTTCCATTACCTGGCTATTGTAAATAGTGCTGCAATGAACATTGTGGTGAATGTGCCTCTTTGATTTACAGTTTTCTCTGGGTATATGCCCAGAAGTGGGAGTGCTGGATCAGATGGTAATTCTATTTCTAGTTTTTTTAAGGAAACTCCATACTGTTCTCCATAGTGACTGTAGCAATTTACATACCCACCAATAGTGGAAGAGGGCTCCTTTTGTCCACACCCTCCTCAGAATTTGTTGTTTGTAGATTTTCTGATGATGCCGACTCTAACAGGTGTGAGGTGATACCTCATTGTAGTTTTGATTTGCATTCCTCTAATAATTAGTGCTGTTGAGCAGCTTTTCATGTGCGTCTTGGACATGTCTGGGTCTTCTTTGAAGAAACGTCTCTTTAGATCTTCTGCCCATTTTCGTATTGGGTTGTTTTTTTTTTTTCAATATTAAGCTGCATGAGCTGTTTATATATATTGGAGATTAAACCTCTGTCCATTGATTCGTTTGCAACGATTTTCGCCTATTCTGAGGGATGCCTTTTTCCATTCCCTTTTTTTTAACAAAAAAGGAAAGAAAGGAAAAGATGCAGAACACTAATGTGCGTAAAATATGCCTTTTGAAATGGTCGTTTTGAAATATGGACGTCCTTTGAATTTTTTGGTCTATATGTGACCCCAGGATTTGTTTTCAGGGCAGGTGTCATTTACAGGCCTGCAATGATTTTGAATATCAACTGAACTTTAGGGCTGGGATTAAAGCTGCTGTTGTGTGAAACGGCCACAAGGTGGCAGCAGTTCTCCCTTACCAAATCTGGTGACTAGGGCAACAGAGCCTCAGTGGAAGTGGTGTTTTAGATTGGAATTTAGAATGGAATGTGCCAGGGGAAAGCCCCTCATGTTTGTCTCACTACTTCTTCTTCGTGTTTTTAATTTAATTTTTTTTATTTTTCATTACAGCAAGTTTGATTACAATGTTTGGCTTGTTGTACGTGTGGAAGATGTGGTTCTTTTACACATATACAGATGTCTGTTCTTCCTGGGATCCTTTTCCCATGTACGTTACGACAGAATGTTGAGTAGTCCTCTCTTGGTATTCTGTAGGTCTTTGGTGATTATATGTGTCACCTGTGTTTGTATATGTCTGTTAAACCCGATATCGTAATGAAACCAATCCTCACACCTTTCCATTGGTGAACCATAAGCTTGTTTAATGAATCTGTGATTGCCCTTCTCCGTGGAAATATCTGCCCTGGTATCCATTTATAGGTAACACCTATAAGTGATATGATATGATATGTCTTTCACTTTCTGACTTACTACAAGTCACGTGATTACTTCTAGACTCATCTACGGTGCTGCAAATGGCATTGTGTCCTTTTTCTCCTTGGCTTCTATTCTGCCTTAGCGAGGTCCATTTTCAACAATGTGATTCCCTGAGGGTTGTGGATTAGCTGACCTGGGCAGCCTTACACTGCCGGCCCGCCCTCCCCAGGTGTGCCTCGTTGAGGTCAATATAAACAGCGCTCCAGGCAGCAATAGCCACTGAAGCTGTGCTTGACACCATATTCTCTGCCCCGTCAGCAGTCTCGGGGCTGTGCTGGTGGGAGGGAGTGATGGGCCACAGCTTTGTGGGTGGCCCAGTGTGAGGGGGGCTCTGCTGGCCTTTCTGCAGGAATTGCTAGGCTGCCACCTGTAAAGAAGAGGATGTGTCACCCATACCTTCCACTGGAATTTCTCTCCGGACAGAGGTGAGGAAGGAAAAAAGCAGTGGGGGCCGGGACAGGAGTGGTATCTCAGGCAGGGCAATGGAAAGCTCCAGAAGAGCGCCCAGGGCCAGGATCACCCTGGCTGGCCTGCAGGCACCAAGTTGAGCTGCGTGATGTCGCTGGTGTGTCTCCACGGACTTTCCTATAGGCTTTCAAGCCCTTGTACATATTCAGGTGTTTTACCTGGGAAGGGTGGGAACAGTTCAACAGCAGCTGGCCTGGGGCTCAACTCACGTTTACTCACAGAAGCCTCGGCAAGGTCCCCCAGCTTTGCAGTGAGTACGTTCCTTGCGTGGGGTGTGGGTTTCTGGCTGTATGGGAGATGGTTCCCCACCTCTGACCAAATTCAGAATTGTTTACAGCTGGAGCAAGTGCCCTGATAGGGTTTTCCTCTGTATAACTCGTGGGTTCAGGTTTTTTTTTTTCTTTTATGGTTCAAGTTGGTTTTTATTCCTCTTTTATGTATTTATATATATAAGCATGGAAATAATTCATTCCTATAAATACATCTGTGTGACGGGAAGGACTTTTTTCTGTTTTATTTTTAAATTTTATTTTTTAAACTTTTGAAATTTAATTTTATTTATGATTTTATACAGCAGGTTATTATTAGTTATGTATTTTATGCATATACATGTATACAGGTCAATCCCAATCTCCCAACTCATCCCACCACCACCACCCCATGGCTTCCCACACTTGGTGTCCATACGTTTGTTCTCTACCTCTGTGTCTCTATTTCTTCCCTGCAAACCAGTTCATCTGTACCATTTTTTAGGCTCCACATATATGCATTAATATACAATATTTGTTTTCCTCTTTCTGACTTACTTCATTCTGTATGACAGTCTCTCGATCCATCGATGTCTCTACAAATTACCCAGTTTCATTCCTTTTTATGGCCGAGTAATATTCCATTTTATATATGTACCACATCTTTATCCATTCATCTGTCTGTGGGCATTTAGGTTGCTTCCATTACCTGGCTATTGTAAATAGTGCTGCAATGAACATTGTGGTGAATGTGCCTCTTTGATTTACAGTTTTCTCTGGGTATATGCCCAGAAGTGGGAGTGCTGGATCAGATGGTAATTCTATTTCTAGTTTTTTTAAGGAAACTCCATACTGTTCTCCATAGTGACTGTAGCAATTTACATACCCACCAATAGTGGAAGAGGGCTCCTTTTGTCCACACCCTCCTCAGAATTTGTTGTTTGTAGATTTTCTGATGATGCCGACTCTAACAGGTGTGAGGTGATACCTCATTGTAGTTTTGATTTGCATTCCTCTAATAATTAGTGCTGTTGAGCAGCTTTTCATGTGCGTCTTGGACATGTCTGGGTCTTCTTTGAAGAAACGTCTCTTTAGATCTTCTGCCCATTTTCGTATTGGGTTGTTTTTTTTTTTTCAATATTAAGCTGCATGAGCTGTTTATATATATTGGAGATTAAACCTCTGTCCATTGATTCGTTTGCAACGATTTTCGCCTATTCTGAGGGATGCCTTTTTCCATTCCCTTTTTTTTAACAAAAAAGGAAAGAAAGGAAAAGATGCAGAACACTAATGTGCGTAAAATATGCCTTTTGAAATGGTCGTTTTGAAATATGGACGTCCTTTGAATTTTTTGGTCTATATGTGACCCCAGGATTTGTTTTCAGGGCAGGTGTCATTTACAGGCCTGCAATGATTTTGAATATCAACTGAACTTTAGGGCTGGGATTAAAGCTGCTGTTGTGTGAAACGGCCACAAGGTGGCAGCAGTTCTCCCTTACCAAATCTGGTGACTAGGGCAACAGAGCCTCAGTGGAAGTGGTGTTTTAGATTGGAATTTAGAATGGAATGTGCCAGGGGAAAGCCCCTCATGTTTGTCTCACTACTTCTTCTTCGTGTTTTTAATTTAATTTTTTTTATTTTTCATTACAGCAAGTTTGATTACAATGTTTGGCTTGTTGTACGTGTGGAAGATGTGGTTCTTTTACACATATACAGATGTCTGTTCTTCCTGGGATCCTTTTCCCATGTACGTTACGACAGAATGTTGAGTAGTCCTCTCTTGGTATTCTGTAGGTCTTTGGTGATTATATGTGTCACCTGTGTTTGTATATGTCTGTTAAACCCGATATCGTAATGAAACCAATCCTCACACCTTTCCATTGGTGAACCATAAGCTTGTTTAATGAATCTGTGATTGCCCTTCTCCGTGGAAATATCTGCCCTGGTATCCATTTATAGGTAACACCTATAAGTGATATGATATGATATGTCTTTCACTTTCTGACTTACTACAAGTCACGTGATTACTTCTAGACTCATCTACGGTGCTGCAAATGGCATTGTGTCCTTTTTCTCCTTGGCTTCTATTCTGCCTTAGCGAGGTCCATTTTCAACAATGTGATTCCCTGAGGGTTGTGGATTAGCTGACCTGGGCAGCCTTACACTGCCGGCCCGCCCTCCCCAGGTGTGCCTCGTTGAGGTCAATATAAACAGCGCTCCAGGCAGCAATAGCCACTGAAGCTGTGCTTGACACCATATTCTCTGCCCCGTCAGCAGTCTCGGGGCTGTGCTGGTGGGAGGGAGTGATGGGCCACAGCTTTGTGGGTGGCCCAGTGTGAGGGGGGCTCTGCTGGCCTTTCTGCAGGAATTGCTAGGCTGCCACCTGTAAAGAAGAGGATGTGTCACCCATACCTTCCACTGGAATTTCTCTCCGGACAGAGGTGAGGAAGGAAAAAAGCAGTGGGGGCCGGGACAGGAGTGGTATCTCAGGCAGGGCAATGGAAAGCTCCAGAAGAGCGCCCAGGGCCAGGATCACCCTGGCTGGCCTGCAGGCACCAAGTTGAGCTGCGTGATGTCGCTGGTGTGTCTCCACGGACTTTCCTATAGGCTTTCAAGCCCTTGTACATATTCAGGTGTTTTACCTGGGAAGGGTGGGAACAGTTCAACAGCAGCTGGCCTGGGGCTCAACTCACGTTTACTCACAGAAGCCTCGGCAAGGTCCCCCAGCTTTGCAGTGAGTACGTTCCTTGCGTGGGGTGTGGGTTTCTGGCTGTATGGGAGATGGTTCCCCACCTCTGACCAAATTCAGAATTGTTTACAGCTGGAGCAAGTGCCCTGATAGGGTTTTCCTCTGTATAACTCGTGGGTTCAGGTTTTTTTTTTTCTTTTATGGTTCAAGTTGGTTTTTATTCCTCTTTTATGTATTTATATATATAAGCATGGAAATAATTCATTCCTATAAATACATCTGTGTGACGGGAAGGACTTTTTTCTGTTTTATTTTTAAATTTTATTTTTTAAACTTTTGAAATTTAATTTTATTTATGATTTTATACAGCAGGTTATTATTAGTTATGTATTTTATGCATATACATGTATACAGGTCAATCCCAATCTCCCAACTCATCCCACCACCACCACCCCATGGCTTCCCACACTTGGTGTCCATACGTTTGTTCTCTACCTCTGTGTCTCTATTTCTTCCCTGCAAACCAGTTCATCTGTACCATTTTTTAGGCTCCACATATATGCATTAATATACAATATTTGTTTTCCTCTTTCTGACTTACTTCATTCTGTATGACAGTCTCTCGATCCATCGATGTCTCTACAAATGACCCAGTTTCATTCCTTTTTATGGCCGAGTAATATTCCATTTTATATATGTACCACATCTTTATCCATTCATCTGTCTGTGGGCATTTAGGTTGCTTCCATTACCTGGCTATTGTAAATAGTGCTGCAATGAACATTGTGGTGAATGTGCCTCTTTGATTTACAGTTTTCTCTGGGTATATGCCCAGAAGTGGGAGTGCTGGATCAGATGGTAATTCTATTTCTAGTTTTTTTAAGGAAACTCCATACTGTTCTCCATAGTGACTGTAGCAATTTACATACCCACCAATAGTGGAAGAGGGCTCCTTTTGTCCACACCCTCCTCAGAATTTGTTGTTTGTAGATTTTCTGATGATGCCGACTCTAACAGGTGTGAGGTGATACCTCATTGTAGTTTTGATTTGCATTCCTCTAATAATTAGTGCTGTTGAGCAGCTTTTCATGTGCGTCTTGGCCATCTCTGTGTCTTCTTTGAAGAAACGTCTCTTTAGATCTTCTGCCCATTTTCGTATTGGGTTGTTTGCTTTTTTAATATTAAGCTGCATGAGCTGTTTATATATATTGGAGATTAAACCTCTGTCCATTGATTCGTTTGCAACGATTTTCGCCTATTCTGAGGGATGCCTTTTTCCATTCCCTTTTTTTTAACAAAAAAGGAAAGAAAGGAAAAGATGCAGAACACTAATGTGCGTAAAATATGCCTTTTGAAATGGTCGTTTTGAAATATGGACGTCCTTTGAATTTTTTGGTCTATATGTGACCCCAGGATTTGTTTTCAGGGCAGGTGTCATTTACAGGCCTGCAATGATTTTGAATATCAACTGACCATTAGCGCTGGGATTAAAGCTGCTGTTGTGTGAAACGGCCACAAGGTGGCAGCAGTTCTCCCTTACCAAATCTGGTGACTAGGGCAACAGAGCCTCAGTGGAAGTGGTGTTTTAGATTGGAATTTAGAATGGAATGTGCCAGGAGAAAGCCCCTCAAGTTTGTCTCACTACTTCTTCTTCGTGTTTTTAATTTAATTTTTTATTTTTCATTACAGCAAGTTTGATTACAATGTTTGGCTTGTTGTATGTGTGGAAGATGTGGTTCTTTTACACATATACAGATGTCTGTTCTTCCTGGGATCCTTTTCCCATGTACATTACGACAGAATGTTGAGTAGTCCTCTCTTGGTATTCTGTAGGACTTTGGTGATTATATGTGTCACCTGTGTTTGTATATGTCTGTTAAACCCGATATCGTAATGAAACCAATCCTCACACCTTTCCATTGGTGAACCATAAGCTTGTTTAATGAATCTGTGATTGCCCTTCTCCGTGGAAATATCTGCCCTGGTATCCATTTTTAGGTAACACCTATAAGTGATATGATATGATATGTGTCTTGCACTTTCTGACTTACTACAAGTCACGTGATTACTTCTAGACTCATCTACGGTGCTGCAAATGGCATTGTGTCCTTTTTCTCCTTGGCTTCTATTCTGCCTTAGCGAGGTCCATTTTCAACAATGTGATTCCCTGAGGGTTGTGGATTAGCTGACCTGGGCAGCCTTACACTGCCGGCCCGCCCTGCCCAGGTGTGCCTCTTTGAGGTCAACATAAACAGCGCTCCAGGCAGCAATTGCCACTGAAGCTGTGCCTGACTCCATATTCTCTGCCCCGTCAGCAGTCTCGGGGCTGTGCTGGTGGGAGGGAGTGATGGGCCACAGCTCTGTGGGTGGCCCGGTCTGAGTGGGGCTCTGCTGGCCTTTCTGCAGGAGTTGCCAGGCTGCCACCTGTAAAGAAAAGGATGTGTCACCCATACCTTCCGCTGGAATTTCTCTCCGGACAGAGGTGAGGAAGGAAAAACGCAGTGGGGGCCGGGACAGGAGGGGTATCTCAGGCAGGGCAATGGAAAGCTCCGGAAAAGCGCCAGGGGCCAGGATCACCGTGCCTGGCCTGCAGGCACCAAGTTGGCCTGCGTGATGTCGCTGGTGTGGCTCCACGGCCCTTCCTCTAGGCTTTCAAGCCCTTGTACATATTCAGAGGTTTTACCTGGGAAGGGTGGGAACAGTTCAGCAGCAGCTGGCCTGGGGCTCACCTCACGTTTACTCACAGAACCCTCGGGACGGTCCCCCAGCTTTGCAGTGAGGACGTTCCTTGCGTGGTGTGTGGGTTGCTGGCTGTATGGGAGATGGTTCCCCACCTCTGACCAAATTCAGAATTGTTTACCGCTGGAGCAAGTGCTCTGATAGGGTTTTCCTCTGTATAACTCGTGGTTTCAGGTTTTTTTTCTTTTATGGTTCAAGTTGGTTTTTATTCCTCTTTTATGTATTTATATATATAAGCATGGAAATAATTCATTCCTATAAATACATCTGTGTGACGGGAAGAACTTTTTTCTGTTTTATTTTTAAATTTTATTTTTTAAAATTTTGAAATTTAATTTCATTTATATTTTTATACAGCAGGTTATTATTAGTTATGTATTTTATGCATATACATGTATACAGGTCAATCCCAATCTCCCAACTCATCCCACCACCACCACCCCATGGCTTCCCACACTTGGTGTCCATACGTTTGTTCTCTACCTCTGTGTCTCTATTTCTTCCCTGCAAACCAGTTCATCTGTACCATTTTTTAGGCTCCACATATATGCATTAATATACAATATTTGTTTTCCTCTTTCTGACTTACTTCATTCTGTATGACAGTCTCTCGATCCATCGATGTCTCTACAAATGACCCAGTTTCATTCCTTTTTATGGCCGAGTAATATTCCATTTTATATATGTACCACATCTTTATCCATTCATCTGTCTTTGGGCATTTAGGTTGCTTCCATTACCTGGCTATTGTAAATAGTGCTGCAATGAACATTGTGGTGAATGTGCCTCTTTGATTTACAGTTTCCTCTGGGTATATGCCCAGAAGTGGGAGTGCTGGATCAGATGGTAATTCTATTTCTAGTTTTTTTTAAGGAAACTCCATACTGTTCTCCATAGTGACTGTAGCAATTTACATACCCACCAATAGTGGAAGAGGGCTCCTTTTGTCCACACCCTCCTCAGAATTTGTTGTTTGTAGATTTTCTGATGATGCCGACTCTAACAGGTGTGAGGTGATACCTCATTGTAGTTTTGATTTGCATTCCTCTAATAATTAGTGCTGTTGAGCAGCTTTTCATGTGCGTCTTGGCCATCTCTGTGTCTTCTTTGAAGAAACGTCTCTTTAGATCTTCTGCCCATTTTCGTATTGGGTTGTTTGCTTTTTTAATATTAAGCTGCATGAGCTGTTTATATATATTGGAGATTAAACCTCTGTCCATTGATTCGTTTGCAACGATTTTCGCCTATTCTGACGGATGCCTTTTTCCATTCCCTTTTTTTTAACAAAAAAGGAAAGAAAGGAAAAGATGCAGAACACTAATGTGCGTAAAATATGCCTTTTGAAATGGTCGTTTTGAAATATGGACGTCCTTTGAATTTTTTGGTCTATATGTGACCCCAGGATTTGTTTTCAGGGCAGGTGTCATTTACAGGCCTGCAATGATTTTGAATATCAACTGACCATTAGCGCTGGGATTAAAGCTGCTGTTGTGTGAAACGGCCACAAGGTGGCAGCAGTTCTCCCTTACCAAATCTGGTGACTAAGGCAACAGAGCCTCAGTGGAAGTGGTGTTTTAGATTGGAATTTAGAATGGAATGTGCCAGGAGAAAGCCCCTCAAGTTTGTCTCACTACTTCTTCTTCGTGTTTTTAATTTAATTTTTTATTTTTCATTGCAGCAAGTTTGATTACAATGTTTGGCTTGTTGTACGTGTGGAAGATGTGGTTCTTTTACACATATACAGATGTCTGTTCTTCCTGGGATCCTTTTCCCATGTACATTACGACAGAATGTTGAGTAGTCCTCTCTTGGTATTCTGTAGGTCTTTGGTGATTATATGTGTCACCTGTGTTTGTATATGTCTGTTAAACCCGATATCGTAATGAAACCAATCCTCACACCTTTCCATTGGTGAACCATAAGCTTGTTTAATGAATCTGTGATTGCCCTTCTCCGTGGAAATATCTGCCCTGGTATCCATTTTTAGGTAACACCTATAAGTGATATGATATGATATGTGTCTTTCACTTTCTGACTTACTACAAGTCACGTGATTACTTCTAGACTCATCTACGGTGCTGCAAATGGCATTGTGTCCTTTTTCTCCTTGGCTTCTATTCTGCCTTAGCGAGGTCCATTTTCAACAATGTGATTCCCTGAGGGTTGTGGATTAGCTGACCTGGGCAGCCTTACCCTGCCGGCCCGCCCTCCCCAGGTGTGCCTCGTTGAGGTCAATATAAACAGCGCTCCAGGCAGCAATAGCCCCTGAAGCTGTGCCTGATTCCATATTCTCTGCCCCGTCAGCAGTCTCGGGGCTGTGCTGGTGGGAGGGAGTGAGGGGCCACAGCTTTGTGGGTGGCCCACTGTGAGTGGGGCTCTGCTGGCCTTTCTGCAGGAGTTGCCAGGCTGCCACCTGTAAAGAAGAGGATGTGTCACCCATACCTTCCGCTGGAATTTCTCTCTGGACAGAGGTGAGGAAGGAAAAACGCAGTGGGGGCCGGGACAGGAGGGGTATCTCAGGCAGGGCAATGGAAAGATCCGGAAAAGCGCCAGGGGCCAGGACCACCCTGGCTGGCCTGCAGGCACCAAGTTGGCCTGCGTGATGTCGCTGGTGTGGCTCCACGGCCTTTCCTATAGGCTTTCAAGCCCTTGTACATATTCAGGTGTTTTACCTGGGAAGGGTGGGAACAGTTCAGCAGCAGCTGGCCTGGGGCTCAGCTCACGTTTACTCACAGAAGCCTCGGCACGGACCCCCAGCTTTGCAGTGAGGACGTTCCTTGCGTGGGGTGTGGGTTGCTGGCTGTATGGGAGATGGTTCCCCACCTCTGACCAAATTCAGAATTGTTTACCGCTGGAGCAAGTGCCCTGATAGGGTTTTCCTCTGTATAACTCGTGGGTTCAGGTTTTTTTTTTCTTTTATGGTTCAAGTTGGTTTTTATTCCTCTTTTATGTATTTATAGATATAAGCATGGAAATAATTCATTCCTATAAATACATCTGTGTGACGGGAAGAACTTTTTTCTGTTTTATTTTTAAATTTTATTTTTTAAAATTTTGAAATTTAATTTTATTTATGTTTTTATACAGCAGGTTATTATTAGTTATGTATTTTATGCATATACATGTATACAGGTCAATCCCAATCTCCCAACTCATCCCACCACCACCACCCCATGGCTTCCCACACTTGGTGTCCATACGTTTGTTCTCTACCTCTGTGTCTCTATTTCTTCCCTGCAAACCAGTTCATCTGTACCATTTTTTAGGCTCCACATATATGCATTAATATACAATATTTGTTTTCCTCTTTCTGACTTACTTCATTCTGTATGACAGTCTCTCGATCCATCGATGTCTCTACAAATGACCCTGTTTCATTCCAGTTTATGGCCGACTAATATTCCATTTTATATATGTACCACATCTTTATCCATTCATCTGTCTGTGGGCATTTAGGATGCTTCCATTACCTGGCTATTGTAAATAGTGCTGCAATGAACATTGTGGTGAATGTGCATTTTTGATTTACGGTTTTCTCTGGGTATATGCCCAGAAGTGGGATTGCTGGATCAGATGGTAATTCTATTTCTAGTTTTTTTAAGGAAACTCCATACTGTTCTCCATAGTGACTGTAGCAATTAACATACCCACCAATAGTGGAAGAGGGCTCCTTTTGTCCACACCCTCCCCAGAATTGGTTGTTTGTATCTTTTCTGATGATGCCGATTCTAACAGGTGTGAGGTGATACCTCATTGTAGTTTTGATTTGCATTTCTCTAATAATTAGTGCTGTTGAGCAGCTTTTCATGTGCATCTTGGCCATGTCTGTGTCTCCTTTGAAGAAACGTCTCTTTAGATCTACTGCCCATTTTTGTATTGGGTTGTTTGTTTTTTTAATATTAAGCTGCATGAGCTGTTTATATATATTGGAGATTAAACCTCTGTCCATTGATTCGTTTGCAACGATTTTCGCCCATTCTGAGGGATGCCTTTTTCCATTCCCGTTTTTTTTAACAAAATAGGAAAGAAAGGAAAAGAAGCAGAACACTAATGTGCGTAAAATATGCCTTTTGAAACGGTCGTTTTGAAATATGGACGTCCTTTGAATTTTTTGGTCGATATGTGACCCCAGGATTTGTTTTCAGGGCAGGTGTCATTTACAGGCCTGCAATGATTTTGAATATCAACTGACCATTAGCGCTGGGATTAAAGCTGCTGTTATGTGAAACGGCCACAAGGTGGCAGCAGTTCTCCCTTACCAAATCTGGTGACTAGGGCAACAGAGCCTCAATGGAAGTGGTGTTCTAGATTGGAATTTAGAATGGAATGTGCCAGGAGAAAACCCCTCAAGTTTGTCTCACTACTTCTTCTTCGTGTTTTTAATTTAATTTTTTTTTATTTTTTATTGCAGCAAGTTTGATTACAATGTTTGTCTTGTTGTAGGTGTGGAAGATGTGGTTCTTTTACACATATACAGATGTCTGTTCTTCCTGGGATCCTTTTCCCATGTACGTTATGACAGAATGTTGAGTAGTCCTCTCTTGGTATTCTGTAGGTCTTTGGTGATTATATATGTCACCTGTGTTTGTATATGTCTGTTAACCCCGATATCGTAATGAAACCAATCCTCACACCTTTCCATTGGTGAACCATAAGTTTGTTTAATGAATCTGTGATTGCCCTTCTCCGTGGAAATATCTGCCCTGGTATCCATTTTTAGGTAACACCTATAAGTGATATGATATGATATGTGTCTTGCACTTTCTGACTTACTCCAAGTCACGTGATTACTTCTAGACTCATCTACGGTGCTGCAAATGGCACTGTGTCCTTTTTTCCCTTGGCTTCTATTCTGCCTTAGCGAGGTCCATTTTCAACAATGTGATTCCCTGAGGGTTGTGGATTAGCTGACCTGGGCGGCCTTACCCTGCCGGCCCGCCCTCCCCAGGTGTGCCTCGTTGAGGTCAATATAAACAGCGCTCCAGGCAACAATAGCCCCTGAAGATGTGCCTGACTCCATATTCTCTACCCCGTCAGCAGTCTCGCGGCTGTGCTGGTGGGAGGGAGTGAGGGGCCACAGCTTTGTGGATGGCCCGCTGTGAGTGGGGCTCTGCTGGCCTTTCTGCAGGATTTGCCAGGCTGCCACCTGTAAGAAGAGGATGTGTCACCCATACCTTCCGCTGGAATTTCTCTCCGGACAGAGGTGAGGAAGGAAAAAAGCAGCGGGGGCCGGGACAGGAGGGGTATCTCAGGCAGGGCAATGGAAAGCTTCCGGGGCCAGGACCACCCTGGCTGGCCTGCAGGCACCAAGTTGGCCGGCGTGCTTTCGCTGGTGTGGCTCCACGTCCCTTCCTCTAGGCTTTCAAGCCCTTGTACATATTCAGGTGTTTTACCTGGGAAGGGTGGGAACAGTTCAGCAGCAGCTGGCCTGGGGCTCAGCTCACGTTTACTCACAGATGCTTCGGCACGGTCCCCCAGCTTTGCAATGAGGACGCTCCTTGCGTGGGGGGTGGGTTGCTGGCTGTATGGGAGATGGTTCCCCACCTCTGACCAATTTCAGAATTGTTTACCGCTGGAGCAAGTGCCCTGATAGGGTTTTCCTCTGTATAACTCGTGGGTTCAGGTTTTTTTTTCTTTTATGGTTCAAGTTAGATTTTATTCCTCTTTTATGTATTTATAGATATAAGCATGGAAATAATTCATTCCTATAAATACATCTGTGTGACGGGAAGAACTTTTTTCTGTTTTATTTTTAAATTTTATTTTTTAAAATTTTGAAATTTAATTTTATTTATTTATTTTTATACAGCACGTTATTATTAGTTATGTATTTTATGCATATACATGTATACAGGTCAATCCCAATCTCCCAACTCATCCCACCACCACCACCCCATGGCTTCCCACACTTGGTGTCCATACGTTTGTTCTCTACCTCTGTGTCTCTATTTCTTCCCTGCAAACCAGTTCATCTGTACCGTTTTTTAGGCTCCACATATATGCATTAATATACAATATTCGTTTTCCTCATTCTGACTTACTTCATTCTGTATGACAGTCTCTCGATCCATCGATGTCTCTACAAATGACCCAGTTTCATTCCTTTTTATGGCCGAGTAATATTCCATTTTATATATGTACCACATCTTTATCCATTCATCTGTCTCTGGGCATTTAGGTGGCTTCCATTACCTGGCTATTGTAAATAGTGCTGCAACGAACATTGTGGTGAATGTGCCTTTTTGATTTACGGTTTGCTCTGGGTATATGCCCAGAAGTGGGATTGCTGGATCAGATGGTAATTCTATTTCTAGTTTTTTTTAAGGAAACTCCATACTCTTCTCCATAGTGACTGTATCAATTTACATTCCCACCAATAGTGGAAGAGGGCTCCTTTTGTCCACACCCTCCCCAGAATTGGTTGTTTGTAGATTTTCTGATGATGCCGATTCTAACAGGTGTGAGGTGATACCTCATTGTAGTTTTGATTTGCATTTCTCTAATAATTAGTGCTGTTGAGCAGCTTTTCATGTGCGTCTTGGCCATGTCTGTGTCTCCTTTGAAGAAACGTCTCTTTAGATCTTCTGCCCATTTTTGTATTGGGTTGTTTGTTTTTTTAATATTAAGCTGCATGAGCTGTTTATGTATATTGGAGATTAAACCTCTGTCCATTTATTCGTTTGCAATGATTTTCGCCCATTCTGAGGGATGCCTTTTTCCATTCCCGTTTTTTTTAACAAAAAGGGAAAGAAAGGAAAAGAAGCAGAACACTAATGTGCGTAAAATATGCCTTTTGAAACGGTCGTTTTGAAATATCGACGTCCTTTGAATTTTTTGGTCGATATGTGACCCCAGGATTTGTTTTCAGGGCAGGTGTCATTTACAGGCCTGCAATGATTTTGAATATCAACTGACCATTAGCGCTGGGATTAAAGCTGCTGTTGTGTGAAACGGCCACAAGGTGGCAGCAGTTCTCCCTTACCAAATCTGGTGACTAGGGCAACAGAGCCTCAATGGAAGTGGTGTTCTAGATTGGAATTTAGAATGGAATGTGCCAGGAGAAAGCCCCTCAAGTTTGTCTCACTACTTCTTCTTCGTGTTTTTAATTTAATTTTTTTTTTATTTTTTATTACAGCAAGTTTGATTACAATGTTTGGCTTGTTGTAGGTGTGGAAGATGTGGTTCTTTTACACATATACAGATGTCTGTTCTTCCTGGGATCCTTTTCCCATGTACGTTATGACAGAATGTTGAGTAGTCCTCTCTTGGTATTCTGTAGGTCTTTGGTGATTATATATGTCACCTGTGTTTGTATATGTCTGTTAACCCCGATATCGTAATGAAACCAATCCTCACACCTTTCCATTGGTGAACCATAAGTTTGTTTAATGAATCTGTGATTGCCCTTCTCCGTGGAAATATCTGCCCTGGTATCCATTTTTAGGTAACACCTATAAGTGATATGATATGATATGTGTCTTGCACTTTCTGACTTACCCCAAATCACGTGATTACTTCTAGACTCATCTACGGTGCTGCAAATGGCAGTGTGTCCTTTTTTTCCCTTGGCTTCTATTCTGCCTTAGCGAGGTCCATTTTCAACAATGTGATTCCCTGAGGGTTCTGGATTAGCTGACCTGGGCAGCCTTACCCTACCGGCCCACCCTCCCCAGGTGTGCCTCGTTGAGGTCAATATAAACAGCGCTCCAGGCAGCAATAGCCCCTGAAGCTGTGCCTGACTCCATATTCTCTGCCCCGTCAGCAGTCTCGGGGCTGTGCTGGTGGGAGGGAGTGAGGGGCCACAGCTTTGTGGGTGGCCCGCTGTGAGTGGGGCTCTGCTGGCCTTTCTGCAGGAGTTGCCAGGCTGCCACCTGTAAAGAAGAGGATGTGTCACCCATACCTTCCGCTGGAATTTCTCTCCGGACAGAGGTGAGGAAGGAAAAAAGCAGTGGGGGCCGGGACAGGAGGGGTATCTCAGGCAGGGCAATGGAAAGCTTCCGGGGCCAGGACCACCCTGGCTGGCCTGCAGGCACCAAGTTGGCCTGCGTGCTTTCGCTGGTGTGGCTCCACGGCCCTTCCTCTAGGCTTTCAAGCCCTTGTACATATTCAGGTGTTTTACCTGGGAAGGGTGGGAACAGTTCAGCAGCAGCTGGCCTGGGGCTCAGCTCACGTTTACTCACAGATGCCTCGGCACCGTCCCCCAGCTTTGCAATGAGGACGCTCCTTGCGTGGGGGGTGGGTTGCTGGCTGTATGGGAGATGGTTCCCCACCTCTGACCAATTTCAGAATTGTTTACCGCTGGAGCAAGTGCCCTGATAGGGTTTTCCTCTGTATAACTCGTGGGTTCAGGTTTTTTTTTTTTCTTTTATGGTTCAAGTTAGATTTTATTCCTCTTTTATGTATTTATAGATATAAGCATGGAAATAATTCATTCCTATAAATACATCTGTGTGACGGGAAGAACTTTTTTCTGTTTTATTTTTAAATTTTATTTTTTAAAATTTTGAAATTTAATTTTATTTATTTATTTTTATACAGCACGTTATTATTAGTTATGTATTTTATGCATATACATGTATACAGGTCAATCCCAATCTCCCAACTCATCCCACCACCACCACCCCATGGCTTCCCACACTTGGTGTCCATACGTTTGTTCTCTACCTCTGTGTCTCTATTTCTTCCCTGCAAACCAGTTCATCTGTACCATTTTTTAGGCTCCACATATATGCATTAATATACAATATTTGTTTTCCTCTTTCTGACTTACTTCATTCTGTATGACAGTCTCTCGATCCATCGATGTCTCTACAAATGACCCAGTTTCATTCCTTTTTATGGCCGAGTAATATTCCATTTTATATATGTACCACATCTTTATCCATTCATCTGTCTGTGGGCAGTTAGGTGGCTTCCATTACATGGCTATTGTAAATAGTGCTGCAACGAACATTGTGGTGAATGTGCCTTTTTGATTTACGGTTTGCTCTGGGTATATGCCCAGAAGTGGGATTGCTGGATCAGATGGTAATTCTATTTCTAGTTTTTTTTAAGGAAACTCCATACTCTTCTCCATAGTGACTGTGTCAATTTACATTCCCACCAGTAGTGGAAGAGGGCTCCTTTTGTCCACACCCTCCCCAGAATTGGTTGTTTGTAGATTTCCTGATGATGCCGATTCTAACAGGTGTGAGGTGATACCTCATTGTAGTTTTGATTTGCATTTCTCTAATAATTAGTGCTGTTGAGCAGCTTTTCATGTGCGTCTTGGCCATGTCTGTGTCTCCTTTGAAGAAACGTCTCTTTAGATCTTCTGCCCATTTTTGTATTGGGTTGTTTGTCTTTTTAATATTAAGCTGCATGAGCTGTTTATATATATTGGAGATTAAACCTCTGTCCATTGATTCGTTTGCAACGATTTTCGCCCATTCTGAGGGATGCCTTTTTCCATTCCCGTTTTTTTTAACAAAAAAGGAAAGAAAGGAAAAGAAGCAGAACACTAATGTGCGTAAAATATGCCTTTTGAAACGGTCGTTTTGAAATATGGACGTCCTTTGAAGTTTTTGGTCGATATGTGACCCCAGGATTTGTTTTCAGGGCAGGTGTCATTTACAGGCCTGCAATGATTTTGAATATCAACTGACCATTAGCGCTGGGATTAAAGCTGCTGTTGTGTGAAACGGCCACAAGGTGGCAGCATTTCTCCCTTACCAAATCTGGTGACTAGGGCAACAGAGCCTCAATGGAAGTGGTGTTCTAGATTGGAATTTAGAATGGAATGTGCCAGGAGAAAGCCCCTCAAGTTTGTCTCACTACTTCTTCTTCGTGTTTTTAATTTAATTTTTTTTTATTTTTTATTACAGCAAGTTTGATTACAATGTTTGGCTTGTTGTAGGTGTGGAAGATGTGGTTCTTTTACACATATACAGATGTCTGTTCTTCCTGGGATCCTTTTCCCATGTACGTTATGACAGAATGTTGAGTAGTCCTCTCTTGGTATTCTGTAGGTCTTTGGTGATTATATATGTCACCTGTGTTTGTATATGTCTCTTAACCCCGATATCGTAATGAAACCAATCCTCACACCTTTCCATTGGTGAACCATAAGTTTGTTTAATGAATCTGTGATTGCCCTTCTCCGTGGAAATATCTGCCCTGGTATCCATTTTTAGGTAACACCTATAAGTGATATGATATGATATGTGTCTTGCACTTTCTGACTTACTCCAAGTCACGTGATTACTTCTAGACTCATCTACGGTGCTGCAAATGGCATTGTGTCCTTTTTTCCCTTGGCTTCTATTCTGCCTTAGCGAGGTCCACTTTCAACAATGTGATAACCTGAGGTTTGTGGATTAGCTGACCTGGGCAGCCTTACACTGCCGGCCCGCCCTCCCCAGGTGTGCCTCGTTGAGGTCAATATAAACAGCGCTCCAGGCAGCAATAGCCCCTGAAGCTGTGCCTGACTCCATATTCTCTGCCCCGTCAGCAGTCTCGGGGCTGTGCTGGTGGGAGGGAGTGAGGGGCCACAGCTTTGTGGGTGGCCCGCTGTGAGTGGGGCTCTGCTGGCCTTTCTGCAGGAGTTGCCAGGCTGCCACCTGTAAAGAAGAGGATGTGTCACCCATACCTTCCGCTGGAATTTCTCTCCGGACAGAGGTGAGGAAGGAAAAAAGCAGTGGGGGCCGGGACAGGAGGGGTATCTCAGGCAGGGCAATGGAAAGCTTCCGGAAGAGCGCCCGGGGCCAGGACCACCCTGCCTGGCCTGCAGGCGCCAAGTTGACCTGCGTGCTTTCGCTGGTGTGGCTCCACGGCCCTTCCTCTAGGCTTTCAAGCCCTTGTACATATTCAGGTGTTTTACCTGGGAAGGTTGGGAACAGTTCAGCAGCAGCTGGCCTGGGGCTCAGCTCACGTTTACTCACAGATGCCTCGGCACGGTCCCCCAGGTTTGCAATGAGGACGCTCCTTGCGTGGGGGGTGTGTTGCTGGCTGTATGGGAGATGGTTCCCCACCTCTGACCAATTTCAGAATTGTTTACCGCTGGAGCAAGTGCCCTGATAGGGTTTTCCTCTGTATAACTCGTGGGTTCAGGTTTTTTTTTTTTTCTTTTATGGTTCAAGTTAGATTTTATTCCTCTTTTATGTATTTATAGATATAAGCATGGAAATAATTCATTCCTATAAATACATCTGTGTGACGGGAAGAACATTTTTCTGTTTTATTTTTAAATTTTATTCTTTAAAATATTGAAATTTAATTTTATTTATTTATTTTTATACAGCACGTTATTATAAGTTATGTATTTTATGCATATACATGTATACAGGTCCATCCCAATCTCCCAACTCATCCCACCACCACCACCCCATGGCTTCCCACACTTGGTGTCCATACGTTTGTTCTCTACCTCTGTGTCTCTATTTCTTCCCTGCAAACCAGTTCATCTGTACCATTTTTTAGGCTCCACATATATGCATTAATATACAATATTTGTTTTCCTCTTTCTGACTTACTTCATTCTGTATGACAGTCTCTCGATCCATCGATGTCTCTACAAATGACCCAGTTTCATTCCTTTTTATGGCCGAGTAATATTCCATTTTATATATGTACAACATGTTTATCCATTCATCTGCCAGTGGGCAGTTAGGTGGCTTCCTTTACCTGGCTATTGTAAATAGTGCTGCAACGAACATTGTGGTGAATGTGCCTTTTTGATTTACGGTTTGCTCTGGGTATATGCCCAGAAGTGGGATTGCTGGATCAGATGGTAATTCTATTTCTAGTTTTTTTTAAGGAAACTCCATACTCTTCTCCATAGTGACTGTATCAATTTACATTCCCACCAATAGTGGAAGAGGGCTCCTTTTGTCCACACCCTCCCCAGAATTGGTTGTTTGTAGATTTCCTGATGATGCCGATTCTAACAGGTGTGAGGTGATACCTCACTGTAGTTTTGATTTGCATTTCTCTAATAATTAGTGCTGTTGAGCAGCTTTTCATGTGCGTCTTGGCCATGTCTGTGTCTCCTTTGAAGAAAGGTCTCTTTAGATCTTCTGCCCATTTTTGTATTGGGTTGTTTGTTTTTTTTAATATTAAGCTGCATGAGCTGTTTATATATATTGGAGATTAAACCTCTGTCCATTGATTCGTTTGCAACGATTTTCGCCCATTCTGAGGGATGCCTTTTTCCATTCCCGTTTTTTTTAACAAAAAAGGAAAGAAAGGAAAAGAAGCAGAACACTAATGTGCGTAAAATATGCCTTTTGAAACGGTCGTTTTGAAATATGGACGTCCTTTGAAGTTTTTGGTCGATATGTGACCCCAGGATTTGTTTTCAGGGCAGGTGTCATTTACAGGCCTGCAATGATTTTGAATATCAACTGACCATTAGCGCTGGGATTAAAGCTGCTGTTGTGTGAAACGGCCACAAGGTGGCAGCAGTTCTCCCTTACCAAATCTGGTGACTAGGGCAACAGAGCCTCAATGGAAGTGGTGTTCTAGATTGGAATTTAGAATGGAATGTGCCAGGAGAAAGCCCCTCAAGTTTGTCTCACTACTTCTTCTTCTTGTTTTTAATTTATTTTTTTTTATTTTTTATTACAGCAAGTTTGATTACAATGTTTGGCTTTTTGTAGGTGTGGAAGATGTGGTTCTTTTACACATATACAGATGTCTGTTCTTCCTGGGATCCTTTTCCCATGTACGTTACGACAGAATGTTGAGTAGTCCTCTCTTGGTATTCTGTAGGTCTTTGGTGATTATATATGTCACCTGTGTTTGTATATGTCTGTTAACCCCGATATCGTAATGAAACCAATTCTCACACCTTTCCATTGGTGAACCATAAGTTTGTTTAATGAATCTGTGATTGCCCTTCTTCGTGGAAATATCTGCCCTGGTATCCATTTTTAGGTAACACCTATAAGTGATATGATATGATATGTGTCTTGCACTTTCTGACTTACTCCAAGTCACGTGATTACTTCTAGACTCATCTACGGTGCTGCAAATGGCACTGTGTCCTTTTTTCCCTTGGCTTCTATTCTGCCTTAGCGAGGTCCATTTTCAACAATGTGATTCCCTGAGGGTTGTGGATTAGCTGACCTGGGCAGCCTTACCCTGCCGGCCCGCCCTCCCCAGGTGTGCCTCGTTGAGGTCAATATAAACAGCGCTCCAGGCAGCAATAGCCCCTGAAGCTGTGCCTGATTCCATATTCTCTGCCCCGTCAGCAGTCTCGGGGCTGTGCTGGTGGGAGGGAGTGAGGGGCCACAGCTTTGTGGGTGGCCCACTGTGAGTGGGGCTCTGCTGGCCTTTCTGCAGGAGTTGCCAGGCTGCCACCTGTAAAGAAGAGGATGTGTCACCCATACCTTCCGCTGGAATTTCTCTCCGGACAGAGGTGAGGAAGGGAAAAAGCAGTGGGGGCCGGGACAGGAGGGGTATCTCAGTCAGGGCAATGGAAAGCTTCCGGAAGAGCGCCCGGGGCCAGGACCACCCTGGCTGGCCTGCAGGCACCAAGTTGGCCTGCGTGCTTTCGCTGGTGTGGCTCCACGGCCCTTCCTCTAGGCTTTCAAGCCCTTGTACATATTCAGGTGTTTTACCTGGGAAGGGTGGGAACAGTTCAGCAGCAGCTGGCCTGGGGCTCAGCTCACGTTTACTCACAGATGCCTCGGCACGGTCCCCCAGCTTTGCAATGAGGACGCTCCTTGCGTGGGGGGTGGGTTGCTGGCTGTATGGGAGATGGTTCCCCACCTCTGACCAATTTCAGAATTGTTTACCGCTGGAGCAAGTGCCCTGATAGGGTTTTCCTCTGTATAACTCGTGGGTTCAGGTTTTTTTTTTTTTCTTTTATGGTTCAAGTTAGATTTTATTCCTCTTTTATGTATTTATAGATATAAGCATGGAAATAATTCATTCCTATAAATACATCTGTGTGACGGGAAGAACTTTTTTCTGTTTTATTTTTAAATTTTATTCTTTAAAATATTGAAATTAAATTTTATTTATTTTTTTTATACAGCACGTTATTATTAGTTATGTATTTTATGCATATACATGTATACAGGTCCATCCCAATCTCCCAACTCATCCCACCACCACCACCCCATGGCTTCCCACACTTGGTGTCCATACGTTTGTTCTCTACCTCTGTGTCTCTATTTCTTCCCTGCAAACCAGTTCATCTGTACCATTTTTTAGGCTCCACATATATGCATTAATATACAATATTTGTTTTCCTCTTTCTGACTTACTTCATTCTGTATGACAGTCTCTCGATCCATCGATGTCTCTACAAATGACCCAGTTTCATTCCTTTTTATGGCCGAGTAATATTCCATTTTATATATGTACAACATGTTTATCCATTCATCTGCCAGTGGGCAGTTAGGTGGCTTCCTTTACCTGGCTATTGTAAATAGTGCTGCAACGAACATTGTGGTGAATGTGCCTTTTTGATTTACGGTTTGCTCTGGGTATATGCCCAGAAGTGGGATTGCTGGATCAGATGGTAATTCTATTTCTAGTTTTTTTTAAGGAAACTCCATACTCTTCTCCATAGTGACTGTATCAATTTACATTCCCACCAATAGTGGAAGAGGGCTCCTTTTGTCCACACCCTCCCCAGAATTGGTTGTTTGTAGATTTCCTGATGATGCCGATTCTAACAGGTGTGAGGTGATACCTCACTGTAGTTTTGATTTGCATTTCTCTAATAATTAGTGCTGTTGAGCAGCTTTTCATGTGCGTCTTGGCCATGTCTGTGTCTCCTTTGAAGAAAGGTCTCTTTAGATCTTCTGCCCATTTTTGTATTGGGTTGTTTGTTTTTTTTAATATTAAGCTGCATGAGCTGTTTATATATATTGGAGATTAAACCTCTGTCCATTGATTCGTTTGCAACGATTTTCGCCCATTCTGAGGGATGCCTTTTTCCATTCCCGTTTTTTTTAACAAAAAAGGAAAGAAAGGAAAAGAAGCAGAACACTAATGTGCGTAAAATATGCCTTTTGAAACGGTCGTTTTGAAATATGGACGTCCTTTGAAGTTTTTGGTCGATATGTGACCCCAGGATTTGTTTTCAGGGCAGGTGTCATTTACAGGCCTGCAATGATTTTGAATATCAACTGACCATTAGCGCTGGGATTAAAGCTGCTGTTGTGTGAAACGGCCACAAGGTGGCAGCAGTTCTCCCTTACCAAATCTGGTGACTAGGGCAACAGAGCCTCAATGGAAGTGGTGTTCTAGATTGGAATTTAGAATGGAATGTGCCAGGAGAAAGCCCCTCAAGTTTGTCTCACTACTTCTTCTTCTTGTTTTTAATTTATTTTTTTTTATTTTTTATTACAGCAAGTTTGATTACAATGTTTGGCTTTTTGTAGGTGTGGAAGATGTGGTTCTTTTACACATATACAGATGTCTGTTCTTCCTGGGATCCTTTTCCCATGTACGTTACGACAGAATGTTGAGTAGTCCTCTCTTGGTATTCTGTAGGTCTTTGGTGATTATATATGTCACCTGTGTTTGTATATGTCTGTTAACCCCGATATCGTAATGAAACCAATTCTCACACCTTTCCATTGGTGAACCATAAGTTTGTTTAATGAATCTGTGATTGCCCTTCTTCGTGGAAATATCTGCCCTGGTATCCATTTTTAGGTAACACCTATAAGTGATATGATATGATATGTGTCTTGCACTTTCTGACTTACTCCAAGTCACGTGATTACTTCTAGACTCATCTACGGTGCTGCAAATGGCACTGTGTCCTTTTTTCCCTTGGCTTCTATTCTGCCTTAGCGAGGTCCATTTTCAACAATGTGATTCCCTGAGGGTTGTGGATTAGCTGACCTGGGCAGCCTTACCCTGCCGGCCCGCCCTCCCCAGGTGTGCCTCGTTGAGGTCAATATAAACAGCGCTCCAGGCAGCAATAGCCCCTGAAGCTGTGCCTGATTCCATATTCTCTGCCCCGTCAGCAGTCTCGGGGCTGTGCTGGTGGGAGGGAGTGAGGGGCCACAGCTTTGTGGGTGGCCCACTGTGAGTGGGGCTCTGCTGGCCTTTCTGCAGGAGTTGCCAGGCTGCCACCTGTAAAGAAGAGGATGTGTCACCCATACCTTCCGCTGGAATTTCTCTCCGGACAGAGGTGAGGAAGGGAAAAAGCAGTGGGGGCCGGGACAGGAGGGGTATCTCAGTCAGGGCAATGGAAAGCTTCCGGAAGAGCGCCCGGGGCCAGGACCACCCTGGCTGGCCTGCAGGCACCAAGTTGGCCTGCGTGCTTTCGCTGGTGTGGCTCCACGGCCCTTCCTCTAGGCTTTCAAGCCCTTGTACATATTCAGGTGTTTTACCTGGGAAGGGTGGGAACAGTTCAGCAGCAGCTGGCCTGGGGCTCAGCTCACGTTTACTCACAGATGCCTCGGCACGGTCCCCCAGCTTTGCAATGAGGACGCTCCTTGCGTGGGGGGTGGGTTGCTGGCTGTATGGGAGATGGTTCCCCACCTCTGACCAATTTCAGAATTGTTTACCGCTGGAGCAAGTGCCCTGATAGGGTTTTCCTCTGTATAACTCGTGGGTTCAGGTTTTTTTTTTTTTCTTTTATGGTTCAAGTTAGATTTTATTCCTCTTTTATGTATTTATAGATATAAGCATGGAAATAATTCATTCCTATAAATACATCTGTGTGACGGGAAGAACTTTTTTCTGTTTTATTTTTAAATTTTATTCTTTAAAATATTGAAATTAAATTTTATTTATTTTTTTTATACAGCACGTTATTATTAGTTATGTATTTTATGCATATACATGTATACAGGTCCATCCCAATCTCCCAACTCATCCCACCACCACCACCCCATGGCTTCCCACACTTGGTGTCCATACGTTTGTTCTCTACCTCTGTGTCTCTATTTCTTCCCTGCAAACCAGTTCATCTGTACCATTTTTTAGGCTCCACATATATGCATTAATATACAATATTTGTTTTCCTCTTTCTGACTTACTTCATTCTGTATGACAGTCTCTCGATCCATCGATGTCTCTACAAATGACCCAGTTTCATTCCTTTTTATGGCCGAGTAATATTCCATTTTATATATGTACCACATCTTTATCCATTCATCTGTCTGTGGGCAGTTAGGTGGCTTCCATTACCTGGCTATTGTAAATAGTGCTGCAACGAACATTGTGGTGAATGTGCCTTTTTGATTTACGGTTTGCTCTGGGTATATGCCCAGAAGTGGGATTGCTGGATCAGATGGTAATTCTATTTCTAGTTTTTTTTAAGGAAACTCCATACTCTTCTCCATAGTGACTGTATCAATTTACATTCCCACCAATAGTGGAAGAGGGCTCCTTTTGTCCACACCCTCCCCAGAATTGGTTGTTTGTAGATTTTCTGATGATGCCGATTCTAACAGGTGTGAGGTGATACCTCATTGTAGTTTTGATTTGCATTTCTCTAATAATTAGTGCTGTTGAGCAGCTTTTCATGTGCGTCTTGGCCATGTCTGTGTCTCCTTTGAAGAAACGTCTCTTTAGATCTTCTGCCCATTTTTGTATTGGGTTGTTTGTTTTTTTAATATTAAGCTGCATGAGCTGTTTATATATATTGGAGATTAAACCTCTGTCCATTGATTCGTTTGCAACGATTTTCGCCCATTCTGAGGGATGCCTTTTTCCATTCCCGTTTTTTTTAACAAAAAAGGAAAGAAAGGAAAGAAGCAGAACACTAATGTGCGTAAAATATGCCTTTTGAAACGGTCGTTTGGAAATATGGACGTCCTTTGAATTTTTTGGTCGATATGTGACCCCAGGATTTGTTTTCAGGGCAGTTGTCATTTACAGGCCTGCAATGATTTTGAATATCAACTGACCATTAGCGCTGGGATTAAAGCTGCTGTTGTGTGAAACGGCCACAAGGTGGCAGCAGTTCTCCCTTACCAAATCTGGTGACTAGGGCAACAGAGCCTCAATGGAAGTGGTGTTCTAGATTGGAATTTAGAATGGAATGTGCCAGGAGAAAGCCCCTCAAGTTTGTCTCACTACTTCTTCTTCGTGTTTTTAATTTAATTTTTTTTTATTTTTTATTACAGCAAGTTTGATTACAATGTTTGGCTTGTTGTAGGTGTGGAAGATGTGGTTCTTTTACACATATACAGATGTCTGTTCTTCCTGGGATCCTTTTCCCATGTACGTTATGACAGAATGTTGAGTAGTCCTCTCTTGGTATTCTGTAGGTCTTTGGTGATTATATATGTCACCTGTGTTTGTATATGTCTGTTAACCCCGATATCGTAATGAAACCAATCCTCACACCTTTCCATTGGTGAACCATAAGTTTGTTTAATGAATCTGTGATTGACCTTCTCCGTGGAAATATCTGCCCTGGTATCCATTTTTAGGTAACACCTATAAGTGATATGATATGATATGTGTCTTGCACTTTCTGACTTACTCCAAGTCACGTGATTACTTCTAGACTCATCTACGGTGCTGCAAATGGCATTGTGTACTTTTTTCCCTTGGCTTCTATTCTGCCTTAGCGAGGTCCACTTTCAACAATGTGATTCCCTGAGGGTTGTGGATTAGCTGACCTGGGCAGCCTTACACTGCCGGCCCGCCCTCCCCAGGTGTGCCTCGTTGAGGTCAATATAAACAGCGCTCCAGGCAGCAATAGCCCCTAAAGCTGTGCCTGACTCCATATTCTCTGCCCCGTCAGCAGTCTCGGGGCTGTGCTGGTGGGAGGGAGTGAGGGGCCACAGCTTTGTGGGTGGCCCGCTGTGAGTGGGGCTCTGCTGGCCTTTCTGCAGGAGTTGCCAGGCTGCCACCTGTAAAGAAGAGGATGTGTCACCCATACCTTCCGCTGGAATATCTCTCCGGACAGAGGTGAGGAAGGGAAAAAGCAGTGGGGGCCGGGACAGGAGGGGTATCTCAGGCAGGGCAATGGAAAACTTCCGGAAGATTGCCCGGGGCCAGGACGACCCTGGCTGGCCTGCAGGCACCAAGTTGGCCGGCGTGCTTTCGCTGGTGTGGCTCCACGGCCCTTCCTCTAGGCTTTCAAGCCCTTGTACATATTCAGGTGTTTTACCTGGGAAGGGTGGGAACAGTTCAGCAGCAGCTGGCCTGGGGCTCAGCTCACGTTTACTCACAGATGCCTCGGCACGGTCCCCCAGCTTTGCAATGAGGACGCTCCTTGCGTGGGGGGTGGGTTGCTGGCTGTATGGGAGATGGTTCCCCACCTCTGACCAATTTCAGAATTGTTTACCGCTGGAGCAAGTGCCCTGATAGGGTTTTCCTCTGTATAACTCGTGGGTTCAGGTTTTTTTTTTTTCTTTTATGGTTCAAGTTAGATTTTATTCCTATTTTATGTATTTATAGATATAAGCATGGAAATAATTCATTCCTATAAATACATCTGTGTGACGGGAAGAACTTTATTCTGTTTTATTTTTAAATTTTATTTTTTAAAATTTTGAAATTTAATTTTATTTATTTATTTTTATACAGCACGTTATTATTAGTTATGTATTTTATGCATATACATGTATACAGGTCAATCCCAATCTCCCAACTCATCCCACCACCACCACCCCATGGCTTCCCACACTTGGTGTCCATACGTTTGTTCTCTACCTCTGTGTCTCTATTTCTTCCCTGCAAACCAGTTCATCTGTACCATTTTTAGGCTCCACATATATGCATTAATATACAATATTTGTTTTCCTCTTTCTGACTTACTTCATTCTGTATGACAGTCTCTCGATCCATCGATGTCTCTACAAATGACCCAGTTTCATTCCTTTTTATGGCCGAGTAATATTCCATTTTATATATGTACCTCATCTTTATCCATTCATCTGTCTGTGGGCAGTTAGGTGGCTTCCATTACCTGGCTATTGTAAATAGTGCTGCAACGAACATTGTGGTGAATGTGCCTTTTTGATTTACGGTTTGCTCTGGGTATATGCCCAGAAGTGGGATTGCTGGATCAGATGGTAATTCTATTTCTAGTTTTTTTTAAGGAAACTCCATACTCTTCTCCATAGTGACTGTATCAATTTACATTCCCACCAATAGTGGAAGAGGGCTCCTTTTGTCCACACCCTCCCCAGAATTGGTTGTTTTTAGATTTTCTGATGATGCCGATTCTAACAGGTGTGAGGTGATACCTCACTGTAGTTTTGATTTGCATTTCTCTAATAATTAGTGCTGTTGAGCAGCTTTTCATGTGCGTCTTGGCCATGTCTGTGTCTCCTTTGAAGAAAGGTCTCTTTAGATCTTCTGCCCATTTTTGTATTGGGTTGTTTGTTTTTTTTAATATTAAGCTGCATGAGCTGTTTATATATATAGGAGATTAAACCTCTGTCCATTGATTCGTTTGCAACGATTTTCGCCCATTCTGAGGGATGCCTTTTTCCATTCCCGTTATTTTTAACAAAAAAGGAAAGAAAGGAAAAGAAGCAGAACACTAATGTGCGTAAAATATGCCTTTTGAAACGGTCGTTTTGAAATATGGACGTCCTTTGAATTTTTTGGTCGATATGTGACCCCAGGATTTGTTTTCAGGGCAGGTGTCATTTACAGGCCTGCAATGATTTTGAATATCAACTGACCATTAGCGCTGGGATTAAAGCTGCTGTTGTGTGAAACGGCCACAAGGTGGCAGCAGTTCTCCCTTACCAAATCTGGTGACTAGGGCAACAGAGCCTCAATGGAAGTGGTGTTCTAGATTGGAATTTAGAATGGAATGTGCCAGGAGAAAGCCCCTCAAGTTTGTCTCACTACTTCTTCTTCGTGTTTTTAATTTAATTTTTTTTTTTATTTTTTATTACAGCAAGTTTGATTACAATGTTTGGCTTGTTGTAGGTGTGGAAGATGTGGTTGTTTTACACATATACAGATGTCTGTTCTTCCTGGGATCCTTTTCCCATGTACGTTATGACAGAATGTTGAGTAGTCCTCTCTTGGTATTCTGTAGGTCTTTGGTGATTATATATGTCACCTGTGTTTGTATATGTCTGTTAACCCCGATATCGTAATGAAACCAATCCTCACACCTTTCCATTGGTGAACCATAAGTTTGTTTAATGAATCTGTGATTGCCCTTCTCCGTGGAAATATCTGCCCTGGTATCCATTTTTAGGTAACACCTATAAGTGATATGATATGATATGTGTCTTGCACTTTCTGACTTACTCCAAGTCACGTGATTACTTCTAGACTCATCTACGGTGCTGCAAATGGCATTGTGTCCTTTTTTCCCTTGGCTTCTATTCTGCCTTAGCGAGGTCCATTTTCAACAATGTGATTCCCTGAGGGTTGTGGATTAGCTGACCTGGGCAGCCTTACCCTGCCGGCCCGCCCTCCCCAGGTGTGCCTCGTTGAGGTCAATATAAACAGCGCTCCAGGCAGCAATAGCCCCTGAAGCTGTGCCTGACTCCATATTCTCTGCCCCGTCAGCAGTCTCGGGGCTGTGCTGGTGGGAGGGAGTGAGTGGCCACAGCTTCGTGGGTGGCCCGCTGTGAGTGGGGCTCTGCTGGCCTTTCTGCAGGAGTTGCCAGGCTGCCACCTGTAAAGAAGAGGATGTGTCACCCATACCTTCCGCTGGAATTTCTCTCCGGACAGAGGTGAGGAAGGAAAAAAGCAGTGGGGGCCGGGACAGGAGGGGTATCTCAGGCAGGGCAATGGAAAGCTTCCAGAAGAGCGCCCGGGGCCAGGACCACCCTGGCTGGCCTGCAGGCACCAAGTTGGCCTGCGTGCTTTCGCTGGTGTGGCTCCACGGCCCTTCCTCTAGGCTTTCAAGCCCTTGTACATATTCAGGTGTTTTACCTGGGAAGGGTGGGAACAGTTCAGCAGCAGCTGGCCTGGGGCTCAGCTCACGTTTACTCACAGATGCCTCGGCACGGTCCCCCAGCTTTGCAATGAGGACGCTCCTTGCGTGGGGGGTGGGTTGCTGGCTGTATGGGAGATGGTTCCCCACCTCTGACCAATTTCAGAATTGTTTACCGCTGGAGCAAGTGCCCTGATAGGGTTTTCCTCTGTATAACTCGTGGGTTCAGGTTTTTTTTTTTTCTTTTATGGTTCAAGTTAGATTTTATTCCTATTTTATGTATTTATAGATATAAGCATGGAAATAATTCATTCCTATAAATACATCTGTGTGACGGGAAGAACTTTATTCTGTTTTATTTTTAAATTTTATTTTTTAAAATTTTGAAATTTAATTTTATTTATTTATTTTTATACAGCACGTTATTATTAGTTATATATTTTATGCATATACATGTATACAGGTCAATCCCAATCTCCCAACTCATCCCACCACCACCACCCCATGGCTTCCCACACTTGGTGTCCATACGGTTGTTCTCTACCTCTGTGTCTCTATTTCTTCCCTGCAAACCAGTTCATCTGTACCATTTTTAGGCTCCACATATATGCATTAATATACAATATTTGTTTTCCTCTTTCTGACTTACTTCATTCTGTATGACAGTCTCTCGATCCATCGATGTCTCTACAAATGACCCAGTTTCATTCCTTTTTATGGCCGAGTAATATTCCATTTTATATATGTACCTCATCTTTATCCATTCATCTGTCTGTGGGCAGTTAGGTGGCTTCCATTACCTGGCTATTGTAAATAGTGCTGCAACGAACATTGTGGTGAATGTGCCTTTTTGATTTACGGTTTGCTCTGGGTATATGCCCAGAAGTGGGATTGCTGGATCAGATGGTAATTCTATTTCTAGTTTTTTTTAAGGAAACTCCATACTCTTCTCCATAGTGACTGTATCAATTTACATTCCCACCAATAGTGGAAGAGGGCTCCTTTTGTCCACACCCTCCCCAGAATTGGTTGTTTTTAGATTTTCTGATGATGCCGATTCTAACAGGTGTGAGGTGATACCTCACTGTAGTTTTGATTTGCATTTCTCTAATAATTAGTGCTGTTGAGCAGCTTTTCATGTGCGTCTTGGCCATGTCTGTGTCTCCTTTGAAGAAAGGTCTCTTTAGATCTTCTGCCCATTTTTGTATTGGGTTGTTTGTTTTTTTTAATATTAAGCTGCATGAGCTGTTTATATATATAGGAGATTAAACCTCTGTCCATTGATTCGTTTGCAACGATTTTCGCCCATTCTGAGGGATGCCTTTTTCCATTCCCGTTATTTTTAACAAAAAAGGAAAGAAAGGAAAAGAAGCAGAACACTAATGTGCGTAAAATATGCCTTTTGAAACGGTCGTTTTGAAATATGGACGTCCTTTGAATTTTTTGGTCGATATGTGACCCCAGGATTTGTTTTCAGGGCAGGTGTCATTTACAGGCCTGCAATGATTTTGAATATCAACTGACCATTAGCGCTGGGATTAAAGCTGCTGTTGTGTGAAACGGCCACAAGGTGGCAGCAGTTCTCCCTTACCAAATCTGGTGACTAGGGCAACAGAGCCTCAATGGAAGTGGTGTTCTAGATTGGAATTTAGAATGGAATGTGCCAGGAGAAAGCCCCTCAAGTTTGTCTCACTACTTCTTCTTCGTGTTTTTAATTTAATTTTTTTTTTTATTTTTTATTACAGCAAGTTTGATTACAATGTTTGGCTTGTTGTAGGTGTGGAAGATGTGGTTCTTTTACACATATACAGATGTCTGTTCTTCCTGGGATCCTTTTCCCATGTACGTTATGACAGAATGTTGAGTAGTCCTCTCTTGGTATTCTGTAGGTCTTTGGTGATTATATATGTCACCTGTGTTTGTATATGTCTGTTAACCCCGATATCGTAATGAAACCAATCCTCACACCTTTCCATTGGTGAACCATAAGTTTGTTTAATGAATCTGTGATTGCCCTTCTCCGTGGAAATATCTGCCCTGGTATCCATTTTTAGGTAACACCTATAAGTGATATGATATGATATGTGTCTTGCACTTTCTGACTTACTCCAAGTCACGTGATTACTTCTAGACTCATCTACGGTGCTGCAAATGGCATTGTGTCCTTTTTTCCCTTGGCTTCTATTCTGCCTTAGCGAGGTCCATTTTCAACAATGTGATTCCCTGAGGGTTGTGGATTAGCTGACCTGGGCAGCCTTACCCTGCCGGCCCGCCCTCCCCAGGTGTGCCTCGTTGAGGTCAATATAAACAGCGCTCCAGGCAGCAATAGCCCCTAAAGCTGTGCCTGACTCCATATTCTCTGCCCCGTCAGCAGTCTCGGGGCTGTGCTGGTGGGAGGGAGTGAGGGGCCACAGCTTCGTGGGTGGCCCGCTGTGAGTGGGGCTCTGCTGGCCTTTCTGCAGGAGTTGCCAGGCTGCCACCTGTAAAGAAGAGGATGTGTCACCCATACCTTCCGCTGGAATTTCTCTCCGGACAGAGGTGAGGAAGGAAAAAAGCAGAGGGGGCCGGGACAGGCAGGGCAATGGAAAGCTTCCAGAAGAGCGCCCGGGGCCAGGACCACCCTGGCTGGCCTGCAGGCACCAAGTTGGCCTGCGTGCTTTCGCTGGTGTTGCTCCACGGCCCTTCCTCTAGGCTTTCAAGCCCTTGTACATATTCAGGTGTTTTACCTGGGAAGGGTGGGAACAGTTCAGCAGCAGCTGGCCTGGGGCTCAGCTCACGTTTACTCACAGATGCCTCAGAACGGTCCCCCAGCTTTGCAATGAGGACGCTCCTTGCGTGGGGGGTGGGTTGCTGGCTGTATGGGAGATGGTTCCCCACCTCTGACCAATTTCAGAATTGTTTACCGCTGGAGCAAGTGCCCTGATAGGGTTTTCCTCTGTATAACTCGTGGGTTCAGGTTTTTTTTCTCTTTTATGGTTCAAGTTAGATTTTATTCCTCTTTTATGTATTTATAGATATAAGCATGGAAATAATTCATTCCTATAAATACATCTGTGTGACGGGAAGAACTTTATTCTGTTTTATTTTTAAATTTTATTCTTTAAAATATTGAAATTAAATTTTATTTATTTTTTTTATACAGCACGTTATTATTAGTTATGTATTTTATGCATATACATGTATACAGGTCCATCCCAATCTCCCAACTCATCCCACCACCACCACCCCATGGCTTCCCACACTTGGTGTCCATACGTTTGTTCTCTACCTCTGTGTCTCTATTTCTTCCCTGCAAACCAGTTCATCTGTACCATTTTTTAGGCTCCACATATATGCATTAATATACAATATTTGTTTTCCTCTTTCTGACTTACTTCATTCTGTATGACAGTCTCTCGATCCATCGATGTCTCTACAAATGACCCAGTTTCATTCCTTTTTATGGCCGAGTAATATTCCATTTTATATATGTACCACATCTTTATCCATTCATCTGTCTGTGGGCAGTTAGGTGGCTTCCATTACCTGGCTATTGTAAATAGTGCTGCAACGAACATTGTGGTGAATGTGCCTTTTTGATTTACGGTTTGCTCTGGGTATATGCCCAGAAGTGGGATTGCTGGATCAGATGGTAATTCTATTTCTAGTTTTTTTTAAGGAAACTCCATACTCTTCTCCATAGTGACTGTATCAATTTACATTCCCACCAATAGTGGAAGAGGGCTCCTTTTGTCCACACCCTCCCCAGAATTGGTTGTTTGTAGATTTCCTGATGATGCCGATTCTAACAGGTGTGAGGTGATACCTCACTGTAGTTTTGATTTGCATTTCTCTAATAATTAGTGCTGTTGAGCAGCTTTTCATGTGCGTCTTGGCCATGTCTGTGTCTCCTTTGAAGAAAGGTCTCTTTAGATCTTCTGCCCATTTTTGTATTGGGTTGTTTGTTTTTTTTAATATTAAGCTGCATGAGCTGTTTATATATATAGGAGATTAAACCTCTGTCCATTGATTCGTTTGCAAAGATTTTCGCCCATTCTGAGGGATGCCTTTTTCCATTCCCGTTATTTTTAACAAAAAAGGAAAGAAAGGAAAAGAAGCAGAACACTAATGTGCGTAAAATATGCCTTTTGAAACGGTCGTTTTGAAATATGGACGTCCTTTGAATTTTTTGGTCGATATGTGACCCCAGGATTTGTTTTCAGGGCAGGTGTCATTTACAGGCCTGCAATGATTTTGAATATCAACTGACCATTAGCGCTGGGATTAAAGCTGCTGTTGTGTGAAACGGCCACAAGGTGGCAGCAGTTCTCCCTTACCAAATCTGGTGACTAGGGCAACAGAGCCTCAATGGAAGTGGTGTTCTAGATTGGAATTTAGAATGGAATGTGCCAGGAGAAAGCCCCTCAAGTTTGTCTCACTACTTCTTCTTCGTGTTTTTAATTTAATTTTTTTTTTTATTTTTTATTACAGCAAGTTTGATTACAATGTTTGGCTTGTTGTAGGTGTGGAAGATGTGGTTGTTTTACACATATACAGATGTCTGTTCTTCCTGGGATCCTTTTCCCATGTACGTTATGACAGAATGTTGAGTAGTCCTCTCTTGGTATTCTGTAGGTCTTTGGTGATTATATATGTCACCTGTGTTTGTATATGTCTGTTAACCCCGATATCGTAATGAAACCAATCCTCACACCTTTCCATTGGTGAACCATAAGTTTGTTTAATGAATCTGTGATTGCCCTTCTCCGTGGAAATATCTGCCCTGGTATCCATTTTTAGGTAACACCTATAAGTGATATGATATGATATGTGTCTTGCACTTTCTGACTTACTCCAAGTCACGTGATTACTTCTAGACTCATCTACGGTGCTGCAAATGGCATTGTGTCCTTTTTTCCCTTGGCTTCTATTCTGCCTTAGCGAGGTCCATTTTCAACAATGTGATTCCCTGAGGGTTGTGGATTAGCTGACCTGGGCAGCCTTACCCTGCCGGCCCGCCCTCCCCAGGTGTGCCTCGTTGAGGTCAATATAAACAGCGCTCCAGGCAGCAATAGCCCCTAAAGCTGTGCCTGACTCCATATTCTCTGCCCCGTCAGCAGTCTCGGGGCTGTGCTGGTGGGAGGGAGTGAGTGGCCACAGCTTCGTGGGTGGCCCGCTGTGAGTGGGGCTCTGCTGGCCTTTCTGCAGGAGTTGCCAGGCTGCCACCTGTAAAGAAGAGGATGTGTCACCCATACCTTCCGCTGGAATTTCTCTCCGGACAGAGGTGAGGAAGGCAAAAAGCAGTGGGGGCCGGGACAGGCAGGGCAATGGAAAGCTTCCGGAAGAGCGCCCAGGGCCAGGACCACCCTGGCTGGCCTGCAGGCACCAAGTTGGCCTGCGTGCTTTCGCTGGTGTTGCTCCACGGCCCTTCCTCTAGGCTTTCAAGCCCTTGTACATATTCAGGTGTTTTACCTGGGAAGGGTGGGAACAGTTCAGCAGCAGCTGGCCTGGGGCTCAGCTCACGTTTACTCACAGATGCCTCAGAACGGTCCCCCAGCTTTGCAATGAGGACGCTCCTTGCGTGGGGGGTGGGTTGCTGGCTGTATGGGAGATGGTTCCCCACCTCTGACCAATTTCAGAATTGTTTACCGCTGGAGCAAGTGCCCTGATAGGGTTTTCCTCTGTATAACTCGTGGGTTTAGATTTTTTTTTTTCTTTTATGGTTCAAGTTAGATTTTATTCCTCTTTTATGTATTTATAGATATAAGCATGGAAATAATTCATTCCTATAAATACATCTGTGTGACGGGAAGAACATTTTTCTGTTTTATTTTTAAATTTTATTTTTTAAAATTTTGAAATTTAATTTTATTTATTTATTTTTATACAGCACGTTATTATTAGTTATGTATTTTATGCATATACATGTATACAGGTCAATCCCAATCTCCCAACTCATCCCACCACCACCACCCCATGGCTTCCCACACTTGGTGTCCATACGTTTGTTCTCTACCTCTGTGTCTCTATTTCTTCCCTGCAAACCAGTTCATCTGTACCATTTTTTAGGCTCCACATATATGCATTAATATACAATATTTGTTTTCCTCTTTCTGACTTACTTCATTCTGTATGACAGTCTCTCGATCCATCGATGTCTCTACAAATGACCCAGTTTCATTCCTTTTTATGGCCGAGTAATATTCCATTTTATATATGTACCACATCTTTATCCATTCATCTGTCTGTGGGCAGTTAGGTGGCTTCCATTACCTGGCTATTGTAAATAGTGCTGCAACGAACATTGTGGTGAATGTGCCTTTTTGATTTACGGTTTGCTCTGGGTATATGCCCAGAAGTGGGATTGCTGGATCAGATGGTAATTCTATTTCTAGTTTTTTTTAAGGAAACTCCATACTCTTCTCCATAGTGACTGTATCAATTTACATTCCCACCAATAGTGGAAGAGGGCTCCTTTTGTCCACACCCTCCCCAGAATTGGTTGTTTGTAGATTTTCTGATGATGCCGATTCTAACAGGTGTGAGGTGATACCTCATTGTAGTTTTGATTTGCATTTCTCTAATAATTAGTGCTGTTGAGCAGCTTTTCATGTGCGTCTTGGCCATGTCTGTGTCTCCTTTGAAGAAACGTCTCTTTAGATCTTCTGCCCATTTTTGTATTGGGTTGTTTGTTTTTTTAATATTAAGCTGCATGAGCTGTTTATATATATTGGAGATTAAACCTCTGTCCATTGATTCGTTTGCAACGATTTTCGCCCATTCTGAGGGATGCCTTTTTCCATTCCCGTTTTTTTTAACAAAAAAGGAAAGAAAGGAAAGAAGCAGAACACTAATGTGCGTAAAATATGCCTTTTGAAACGGTCGTTTGGAAATATGGACGTCCTTTGAATTTTTTGGTCGATATGTGACCCAAGGATTTGTTTTCAGGGCAGGTGTCATTTACAGGCCTGCAATGATTTTGAATATCAACTGACCATTAGCGCTGGGATTAAAGCTGCTGTTGTGTGAAACGGCCACAAGGTGGCAGCAGTTCTCCCTTACCAAATCTGGTGACTAGGGCAACAGAGCCTCAATGGAAGTGGTGTTCTAGATTGGAATTTAGAATGGAATGTGCCAGGAGAAAGCCCCTCAAGTTTGTCTCACTACTTCTTCTTCGTGTTTTTAATTTAATTTTTTTTTTATTTTTTATTACAGCAAGTTTGATTACAATGTTTGGCTTGTTGTAGGTGTGGAAGATGTGGTTCTTTTACACATATACAGATGTCTGTTCTTCCTGGGATCCTTTTCCCATATACGTTATGACAGAATGTTGAGTAGTCCTCTCTTGGTATTCTGTAGGTCTTTGGTGATTATATATGTCACCTGTGTTTGTATATGTCTGTTAACCCCGATATCGTAATGAAACCAATCCTCACACCTTTCCATTGGTGAACCATAAGTTTGTTTAATGAATCTGTGATTGCCCTTCTCCGTGGAAATATCTGCCCTGGTATCCATTTTTAGGTAACACCTATAAGTGATATGATATGATATGTGTCTTGCACTTTCTGACTTACTCCAAGTCACGTGATTACTTCTAGACTCATCTACGGTACTGCAAATGGCATTGTGTCCTTTTTTCCCTTGGCTTCTATTCTGCCTTAGCGAGGTCCACTTTCAACAATGTGATTCCCTGAGGGTTGTGGATTAGCTGACCTGGGCAGCCTTACCCTGCCGGCCCGCCCTCCCCAGGTGTGCCTCGTTGAGGTCAATATAAACAGCGCTCCAGGCAGCAATAGCCCCTGAAGCTGTGCCTGACTCCATATTCTCTGCCCCGTCAGCAGTCTCGGGGCTGTGCTGGTGGGAGGGAGTGAGGGGCCACAGCTTCGTGGGTGGCCCGCTGTGAGTGGGGCTCTGCTGGCCTTTCTGCAGGAGTTGCCAGGCTGCCACCTGTAAAGAAGAGGATGTGTCACCCATACCTTCCGCTGGAATTTCTCTCCGGACAGAGGTGAGGAAGGAAAAAAGCAGTGGGGGCTGGGACAGGAGCGGTATCTCAGGCAGGGCAATGGAAAGCTTCCGGAAGAGTGCCCGGGGCCAGGACCACCCTGGCTGGCCTGCAGGCACCAAGTTGGCCTGCGTGCTTTCGCTGGTGTGGCTCCACGGCCCTTCCTCTAGGCTTTCAAGCCCTTGTACATATTCAGGTGTTTTACCTGGGAAGGGTGGGAACAGTTCAGCAGCAGCTGGCCTGGGGCTCAGCTTACGTTTACTCACAGATGCCTCAGAACGGTCCCCCAGCTTTGCAATGAGGATGCTCCTTGCGTGGGGGGTGGGTTGCTGGCTGTATGGGAGATGGTTCCCCACCTCTGACCAATTTCAGAATTGTTTACCGCTGGAGCAAGTGCCCTGATAGGGTTTTCCTCTGTATAACTCCTGGGTTCAGGTTTTTTTTTTCTTTTATGGTTCAAGTTAGATTTTATTCCTCTTTTATGTATTTATAGATATAAGCATGGAAATAATTCATTCCTATAAATACATCTGTGTGACGGGAAGAACTTTATTCTGTTTTATTTTTAAATTTTATTTTTTAAAATTTTGAAATTTAATTTTATTTATTTATTTTTATACTGCACGTTATTATTAGTTATGTATTTTATGCATATACATGTATACAGGTCAATCCCAATCTCCCAACTCATCCCACCACCACCACCCCATGGCTTCCCACACTTGGTGTCCATACGTTTGTTCTCTACCTCTGTGTCTCTATTTCTTCCCTGCAAACCAGTTCATCTGTACCATTTTTTAGGCTCCACATATATGCATTAATATACAATATTTGTTTTCCCCTTTCTGACTTACTTCATTCTGTATGACAGTCTCTCGATCCATCGATGTCTCTACAAATGACCCAGTTTCATTCCTTTTTATGGCCGAGTAATATTCCATTTTATATATGTACCACATCTTTATCCATTCATCTGTCTGTGGGCAGTTAGGTGGCTTCCATTACCTGGCTATTGTAAATAGTGCTGCAACGAACATTGTGGTGAATGTGCCTTTTTGATTTACGGTTTGCTCTGGGTATATGCCCAGAAGTGGGATTGCTGGATCAGATGGTAATTCTATTTCTAGTTTTTTTTAAGGAAACTCCATACTCTTCTCCATAGTGACTGTATCAATTTACATTCCCACCAATAGTGGAAGAGGGCTCCTTTTGTCCACACCCTCCCCAGAATTGGTTGTTTGTAGATTTCCTGATGATGCCGATTCTAACAGGTGTGAGGTGATACCTCACTGTAGTTTTGATTTGCATTTCTCTAATAATTAGTGCTGTTGAGCAGCTTTTCATGTGCGTCTTGGCCATGTCTGTGTCTCCTTTGAAGAAAGGTCTCTTTAGATCTTCTGCCCATTTTTGTATTGGGTTGTTTGTTTTTTTTAATATTAAGCTGCATGAGCTGTTTATATATATTGGATATTAAACCTCTGTCCATTGATTCGTTTGCAACGATTTTCGCCAATTCTGAGGGATGCCTTTTTCCATTCCCGTTTTTTTTAACAAAAAAGGAAAGAAAGGAAAAGAAGCAGAACACTAATGTGCGTAAAATATGCCTTTTGAAACGGTCGTTTTGAAATATGGACGTCCTTTGAAGTTTTTGGTCGATATGTGACCCCAGGATTTGTTTTCAGGGCAGGTGTCATTTACAGGCCTGCAATGATTTTGAATATCAACTGACCATTAGCGCTGGGATTAAAGCTGCTGTTGTGTGAAACGGCCACAAGGTGGCAGCAGTTCTCCCTTACCAAATCTGGTGACTAGGGCAACAGAGCCTCAATGGAAGTGGTGTTCTTGATTGGAATTTAGAATGGAATGTGCCAGGAGAAAGCCCCTCAAGTTTGTCTCACTACTTCTTCTTCGTGTTTTTAATTTAATTTAATTTTTTTATTTTTTATTACAGCAAGTTTGATTACAATGTTTGGCTTGTTGTAGGTGTGGAAGATGTGGTTCTTTTACACATATACAGATGTCTGTTCTTCCTGGGATCCTTTTCCCATGTACGTTATGACAGAATGTTGAGTAGTCCTCTCTTGGTATTCTGTAGGTCTTTGGTGATTATATATGTCACCTGTGTTTGTATATGTCTGTTAACCCCGATATCGTAATGAAACCAATCCTCACACCTTTCCATTGGTGAACCATAAGTTTGTTTAATGAATCTGTGATTGCCCTTCTCCGTGGAAATATCTGCCCTGGTATCCATTTTTAGGTAACACCTATAAGTGATATGATATGATATGTGTCTTGCACTTTCTGACTTACTCCAAGTCACGTGATTACTTCTAGACTCATCTACGGTGCTGCAAATGGCATTGTGTCCTTTTTTCCCTTGGCTTCTATTCTGCCTTAGCGAGGTCCATTTTCAACAATGTGATTCCCTGAGGGTTGTGGATTAGCTGACCTGGGCAGCCTTACCCTGCCGGCCCGCCCTCCCCAGGTGTGCCTCGTTGAGGTCAATATAAACAGCGCTCCAGGCAGCAATAGCCCCTGAAGCTGTGCCTGACTCCATATTCTCTGCCCCGTCAGCAGTCTCGGGGCTGTGCTGGTGGGAGGGAGTGAGTGGCCACAGCTTCGTGGGTGGCCCGCTGTGAGTGGGGCTCTGCTGGCCTTTCTGCAGGAGTTGCCAGGCTGCCACCTGTAAAGAAGAGGATGTGTCACCCATACCTTCCGCTGGAATTTCTCTCCGGACAGAGGTGAGGAAGGAAAAAAGCAGTGGGGGCCGGGACAGGAGGGGTATCTCAGGCAGGGCAATGGAAAGCTTCCAGAAGAGCGCCCGGGGCCAGGACCACCCTGGCTGGCCTGCAGGCACCAAGTTGGCCTGCGTGCTTTCGCTGGTGTTGCTCCACGGCCCTTCCTCTAGGCTTTCAAGCCCTTGTACATATTCAGGTGTTTTACCTGGGAAGGGTGGGAACAGTTCAGCAGCAGCTGGCCTGGGGCTCAGCTCACGTTTACTCACAGATGCCTCAGAACGGTCCCCCAGCTTTGCAATGAGGACGCTCCTTGCGTGGGGGGTGGGTTGCTGGCTGTATGGGAGATGGTTCCCCACCTCTGACCAATTTCAGAATTGTTTACCGCTGGAGCAAGTGCCCTGATAGGGTTTTCCTCTGTATAACTCGTGGGTTTAGATTTTTTTTTTTCTTTTATGGTTCAAGTTAGATTTTATTCCTCTTTTATGTATTTATAGATATAAGCATGGAAATAATTCATTCCTATAAATACATCTGTGTGACGGGAAGAACTTTTTTCTGTTTTATTTTTAAATTTTATTTTTTAAAATTTTGAAATTTAATTTTATTTATTTATTTTTATACAGCACGTTATTATTAGTTATGTATTTTATGCATATACATGTATACAGGTCAATCCCAATCTCCCAACTCATCCCACCACCACCACCCCATGGCTTCCCACACTTGGTGTCCATACGTTTGTTCTCTACCTCTGTGTCTCTATTTCTTCCCTGCAAACCAGTTCATCTGTACCATTTTTTAGGCTCCACATATATGCATTAATATACAATATTTGTTTTCCCCTTTCTGACTTACTTCATTCTGTATGACAGTCTCTCGATCCATCTATGTCTCTACAAATGACCCAGTTTCATTCCTTTTTATGGCCGAGTAATATTCCATTTTATATATGTACCACATCTTTATCCATTCATCTGTCTGTGGGCAGTTAGGTGGCTTCCATTACCTGGCTATTGTAAATAGTGCTGCAACGAACATTGTGGTGAATGTGCCTTTTTGATTTACGGTTTGCTCTGGGTATATGCCCAGAAGTGGGATTGCTGGATCAGATGGTAATTCTATTTCTAGTTTTTTTTAAGGAAACTCCATACTCTTCTCCATAGTGACTGTATCAATTTACATTCCCACCAATAGTGGAAGAGGGCTCCTTTTGTCCACACCCTCCCCAGAATTGGTTGTTTGTAGATTTTCTGATGATGCCGATTCTAACAGGTGTGAGGTGATACCTCATTGTAGTTTTGATTTGCATTTCTCTAATAATTAGTGCTGTTGAGCAGCTTTTCATGTGCGTCTTGGCCATGTCTGTGTCTCCTTTGAAGAAACGTCTCTTTAGATCTTCTGCCCATTTTTGTATTGGGTTGTTTGTTTTTTTAATATTAAGCTGCATGAGCTGTTTATATATATTGGAGATTAAACCTCTGTCCATTGATTCGTTTGCAACGATTTTCGCCCATTCTGAGGGATGCCTTTTTCCATTCCCGTTTTTTTTAACAAAAAAGGAAAGAAAGGAAAGAAGCAGAACACTAATGTGCGTAAAATATGCCTTTTGAAACGGTCGTTTGGAAATATGGACGTCCTTTGAATTTTTTGGTCGATATGTGACCCCAGGATTTGTTTTCAGGGCAGTTGTCATTTACAGGCCTGCAATGATTTTGAATATCAACTGACCATTAGCGCTGGGATTAAAGCTGCTGTTGTGTGAAACGGCCACAAGGTGGCAGCAGTTCTCCCTTACCAAATCTGGTGACTAGGGCAACAGAGCCTCAATGGAAGTGGTGTTCTAGATTGGAATTTAGAATGGAATGTGCCAGGAGAAAGCCCCTCAAGTTTGTCTCACTACTTCTTCTTCGTGTTTTTAATTTAATTTTTTTTTTATTTTTTATTACAGCAAGTTTGATTACAATGTTTGGCTTGTTGTAGGTGTGGAAGATGTGGTTCTTTTACACATATACAGATGTCTGTTCTTCCTGGGATCCTTTTCCCATGTACGTTATGACAGAATGTTGAGTAGTCCTCTCTTGGTATTCTGTAGGTCTTTGGTGATTATATATGTCACCTGTGTTTGTATATGTCTGTTAACCCCGATATCGTAATGAAACCAATCCTCACACCTTTCCATTGGTGAACCATAAGTTTGTTTAATGAATCTGTGATTGCCCTTCTCCGTGGAAATATCTGCCCTGGTATCCATTTTTAGGTAACACCTATAAGTGATATGATATGATATGTGTCTTGCACTTTCTGACTTACTCCAAGTCACGTGATTACTTCTAGACTCATCTACGGTGCTGCAAATGGCATTGTGTCCTTTTTTCCCTTGGCTTCTATTCTGCCTTAGCGAGGTCCATTTTCAACAATGTGATTCCCTGAGGGTTGTGGATTAGCTGACCTGGGCAGCCTTACCTGCCGGCCCGCCCTCCCCATGTGTGCCTCGTTGAGGTCAATATAAACAGCGCTCCAGGCAGCAATAGCCCCTGAAGCTGTGCCTGACTCCATATTCTCTGCCCCGTCAGCAGTCTCGGGGCTGTGCTGGTGGGAGGGAGTGAGGGGCCACAGCTTCGTGGGTGGCCCGCTGTGAGTGGGGCTCTGCTGGCCTTTCTGCAGGAGTTGCCAGGCTGCCACCTGTAAAGATGAGGATGTGTCACCCATACCTTCCGCTGGAATTTCTCTCCGGACAGAGGTGAGGAAGGAAAAAAGCAGTGGGGGCCGGGACAGGAGGGGTATCTCAGGCAGGGCAATGGAAAGCTTCCGGAAGAGCGCCCGGGGCCAGGACCACCCTGGCTGGCCTGCAGGCACCAAGTTGGCCTGCGTGCTTTCGCTGGTGTGGCTCCACGGCCCTTCCTCTAGGCTTTCAAGCCCTTGTACATATTCAGGTGTTTTACCTGGGAAGGGTGGGAACAGTTCAGCAGCAGCTGGCCTGGGGCTCAGCTCACGTTTACTCACAGATGCCTCGGCACGGTCCCCCAGCTTTGCAATGAGGACGCTCCTTGCGTGGGGGGTGGGTTGCTGGCTGTATGGGAGATGGTTCCCCACCTCTGACCAATTTCAGAATTGTTTACCGCTGGAGCAAGTGCCCTGATAGGGTTTTCCTCTGTATAACTCGTGGGTTTAGATTTTTTTTTTTTCTTTTATGGTTCAAGTTAGATTTTATTCCTCTTTTATGTATTTATAGATATAAGCATGGAAATAATTCATTCCTATAAATACATCTGTGTGACGGGAAGAACTTTTTTCTGTTTTATTTTTAAATTTTATTTTTTAAAATTTTGAAATTTAATTTTATTTATTTATTTTTATACAGCACGTTATTATTAGTTATGTATTTTATGCATATACATGTATACAGGTCAATCCCAATCTCCCAACTCATCCCACCACCACCACCCCATGGCTTCCCACACTTGGTGTCCATACGTTTGTTCTCTACCTCTGTGTCTCTATTTCTTCCCTGCAAACCAGTTCATCTGTACCATTTTTTAGGCTCCACATATATGCATTAATATACAATATTTGTTTTCCTCTTTCTGACTTACTTCATTCTGTATGACAGTCTCTCGATCCATCGATGTCTCTACAAATGACCCAGTTTCATTCCTTTTTATGGCCGAGTAATATTCCATTTTATATATGTACCACATCTTTATCCATTCATCTGTCTGTGGGCAGTTAGGTGGCTTCCATTACCTGGCTATTGTAAATAGTGCTGCAACGAACATTGTGGTGAATGTGCCTTTTTGATTTACGGTTTGCTCTGGGTATATGCCCAGAAGTGGGATTGCTGGATCAGATGGTAATTCTATTTCTAGTTTTTTTAAGGAAACTCCATACTCTTCTCCATAGTGACTGTATCAATTTACATTCCCACCAATAGTGGAAGAGGGCTCCTTTTGTCCACACCCTCCCCAGAATTGGTTGTTTGTAGATTTCCTGATGATGCCGATTCTAACAGGTGTGAGGTGATACCTCACTGTAGTTTTGATTTGCATTTCTCTAATAATTAGTGCTGTTGAGCAGCTTTTCATGTGCGTCTTGGCCATGTCTGTGTCTCCTTTGAAGAAACGTCTCTTTAGATCTTCTGCCCATTTTTGTATTGGGTTGTTTGTTTTTTTTAATATTAAGCTGCATGAGCTGTTTATATATATTGGATATTAAACCTCTGTCCATTGATTCGTTTGCAACGATTTTCGCCAATTCTGAGGGATGCCTTTTTCCATTCCCGTTATTTTTAACAAAAAAGGAAAGAAAGGAAAAGAAGCAGAACACTAATGTGCGTAAAATATGCCTTTTGAAACGGTCGTTTTGAAATATGGACGTCCTTTGAAGTTTTTGGTCGATATGTGACCCCAGGATTTGTTTTCAGGGCAGGTGTCATTTACAGGCCTGCAATGATTTTGAATATCAACTGACCATTAGCGCTGGGATTAAAGCTGCTGTTGTGTGAAACGGCCACAAGGTGGCAACAGTTCTCCCTTACCAAATCTGGTGACTAGGGCAACAGAGCCTCAATGGAAGTGGTGTTCTAGATTGGAATTTAGAATGGAATGTGCCAGGAGAAAGCCCCTCAAGTTTGTCTCACTACTTCTTCTTCGTGTTTTTATTTTATTTTTTTTTTATTTTTTATTACAGCAAGGTTGATTACAATGTTTGGCTTGTTGTAGGTGTGGAAGATGTGGTTCTTTTACACATATACAGATGTCTGTTCTTCCTGGGATCCTTTTCCCATGTACGTTACGACAGAATGTTGAGTAGTCCTCTCTTGGTATTCTGTAGGTCTTTGGTGATTATATATGTCACCTGTGTTTGTATATGTCTGTTAACCCCGATATCGTAATGAAACCAATCCTCACACCTTTCCATTGGTGAACCATAAGTTTGTTTAATGAATCTGTGATTGCCCTTCTCCGTGGAAATATCTGCCCTGGTATCCATTTTTAGGTAACACCTATAAGTGATATGATATGATATGTGTCTTGCACTTTCTGACTTACTCCAAGTCACGTGATTACTTCTAGACTCATCTACGGTGCTGCAAATGGCATTGTGTCCTTTTTTCCCTTGGCTTCTATTCTGCCTTAGCGAGGTACATTTTCAACAATGTGATTCCCTGAGGGTTGTGGATTAGCTGACCTGGGCAGCCTTACCCTGCCGGCCCGCCCTCCCCAGGTGTGCCTCGTTGAGGTCAATATAAACAGCGCTCCAGGCAGCAATAGCCCCTGAAGCTGTGCCTGACTCCATATTCTCTGCCCCGTCAGCAGTCTCGGGGCTGTGCTAGTGGGAGGGAGTGAGGGGCTACAGCTTTGTGGGTGGCCTGCTGTGAGTGGGGCTCTGCTGGCCTTTCTGCAGGAGTTGCCAGGCTGCCACCTGTAAAGAAGAGGATGTGTCACCCATACCTTCCGCTGGAATTTCTCTCCGGACAGAGGTGAGGAAGGGAAAAATCAATGGGGGCCGGGACAGGAGGGGTATCTCAGGCAGGGCAATGGAAAGCTTCCAGAAGAGTGCCCGGGGCCAGGACCACCCTGGCTGGCTTGCAGGCACCAAGTTGGCCTGCGTGCTTTCGCTGGTGTGGCTCCACGGCCCTTCCTCTAGGCTTTCAAGCCCTTGTACATATTCAGGTGTTTTACCTGGGAAGGGTGGGAACAGTTCAGCAGCAGCTGGCCTGGGGCTCAGCTCACGTTTACTCACAGATGCCTCGGCACGGTCCCCCAGCTTTGCAATGAGGACGCTCCTTGCGTGGGGGGTGGGTTGCTGGCTGTATGGGAGATGGTTCCCCACCTCTGACCAATTTCAGAATTGTTTACCGCTGGAGCAAGTGCCCTGATAGGGTTTTCCTCTGTATAACTCGTGGGTTTAGGTTTTTTTTTTCTCTTTTATGGTTCAAGTTAGATTTTATTCCTCTTTTATGTATTTATAGATATAAGCATGGAAATAATTCATTCCTATAAATACATCTGTGTGACGGGAAGAACTTTTTTCTGTTTTATTTTTAAATTTTATTTTTTAAAATTTTGAAATTTAATTTTATTTATTTATTTTTATACAGCACGTTATTATTAGTTATGTATTTTATGCATATACATGTATACAGGTCAATCCCAATCTCCCAACTCATCCCACCACCACCACCCCATGGCTTCCCACACTTGGTGTCCATACGTTTGTTCTCTACCTCTGTGTCTCTATTTCTTCCCTGCAAACCAGTTCATCTGTACCATTTTTAGGCTCCACATATATGCATTAATATACAATATTTGTTTTCCCCTTTCTGACTTACTTCATTCTGTATGACAGTCTCTCGATCCATCGATGTCTCTACAAATGACCCAGTTTCATTCCTTTTTATGGCCGAGTAATATTCCATTTTATATATGTACCACATCTTTATCCATTCATCTGTCTGTGGGCAGTTAGGTGGCTTCCATTACCTGGCTATTGTAAATAGTGCTGCAACGAACATTGTGGTGAATGTGCCTTTTTGATTTACGGTTTGCTCAGGGTATATGCCCAGAAGTGGGATTGCTGGATCAGATGGTAATTCTATTTCTAGTTTTTTTTAAGGAAACTCCATACTCTTCTCCATAGTGACTGTATCAATTTACATTCCCACCAATAGTGGAAGAGGGCTCCTTTTGTCCACACCCTCCCCAGAATTGGTTGTTTGTAGATTTTCTGATGATGCCGATTCTAACAGGTGTGAGGTGATACCTCACTGTAGTTTTGATTTGCATTTCTCTAATAATTAGTGCTGTTGAGCAGCTTTTCATGTGCGTCTTGGCCATGTCTGTGTCTCCTTTGAAGAAAGGTCTCTTTAGATCTTCTGCCCATTTTTGTATTGGGTTGTTTGTTTTTTTTAATATTAAGCTGCATGAGCTGTTTATATATATAGGAGATTAAACCTCTGTCCATTGATTCGTTTGCAAAGATTTTCGCCCATTCTGAGGGATGCCTTTTTCCATTCCCGTTATTTTTAACAAAAAAGGAAAGAAAGGAAAAGAAGCAGAACACTAATGTGCGTAAAATATGCCTTTTGAAACGGTCGTTTTGAAATATGGACGTCCTTTGAATTTTTTGGTCGATATGTGACCCCAGGATTTGTTTTCAGGGCAGGTGTCATTTACAGGCCTGCAATGATTTTGAATATCAACTGACCATTAGCGCTGGGATTAAAGCTGCTGTTGTGTGAAACGGCCACAAGGTGGCAGCAGTTCTCCCTTACCAAATCTGGTGACTAGGGCAACAGAGCCTCAATGGAAGTGGTGTTCTAGATTGGAATTTAGAATGGAATGTGCCAGGAGAAAGCCCCTCAAGTTTGTCTCACTACTTCTTCTTCGTGTTTTTAATTTAATTTTTTTTTTATTTTTTATTACAGCAAGTTTGATTACAATGTTTGGCTTGTTGTAGGTGTGGAAGATGTGGTTCTTTTACACATATACAGATGTCTGTTCTTCCTGGGATCCTTTTCCCATGTACGTTATGACAGAATGTTGAGTAGTCCTCTCTTGGTATTCTGTAGGTCTTTGGTGATTATATATGTCACCTGTGTTTGTATATGTCTGTTAACCCCGATATCGTAATGAAACCAATCCTCACACCTTTCCATTGGTGAACCATAAGTTTGTTTAATGAATCTGTGATTGCCCTTCTCCGTGGAAATATCTGCCCTGGTATCCATTTTTAGGTAACACCTATAAGTGATATGATATGATATGTGTCTTGCACTTTCTGACTTACTCCAAGTCACGTGATTACTTCTAGACTCATCTACGGTGCTGCAAATGGCATTGTGTCCTTTTTTCCCTTGGCTTCTATTCTGCCTTAGCGAGGTCCATTTTCAACAATGTGATTCCCTGAGGGTTGTGGATTAGCTGACCTGGGCAGCCTTACCTGCCGGCCCGCCCTCCCCATGTGTGCCTCGTTGAGGTCAATATAAACAGCGCTCCAGGCAGCAATAGCCCCTGAAGCTGTGCCTGACTCCATATTCTCTGCCCCGTCAGCAGTTTCGGGGCTGTGCTGGTGGGAGGGAGTGAGGGGCCACAGCTTCGTGGGTGGCCCGCTGTGAGTGGGGCTCTGCTGGCCTTTCTGCAGGAGTTGCCAGGCTGCCACCTGTAAAGATGAGGATGTGTCACCCATACCTTCCGCTGGAATTTCTCTCCGGACAGAGGTGAGGAAGGAAAAAAGCAGTGGGGGCCGGGACAGGAGGGGTATCTCAGGCAGGGCAATGGAAAGCTTCCGGAAGAGCGCCCGGGGCCAGGACCACCCTGGCTGGCCTGCAGGCACCAAGTTGGCCTGCGTGCTTTCGCTGGTGTGGCTCCACGGCCCTTCCTCTAGGCTTTCAAGCCCTTGTACATATTCAGGTGTTTTACCTGGGAAGGGTGGGAACAGTTCAGCAGCAGCTGGCCTGGGGCTCAGCTCACGTTTACTCACAGATGCCTCGGCACGGTCCCCCAGCTTTGCAATGAGGACGCTCCTTGCGTGGGGGGTGGGTTGCTGGCTGTATGGGAGATGGTTCCCCACCTCTGACCAATTTCAGAATTGTTTACCGCTGGAGCAAGTGCCCTGATAGGGTTTTCCTCTGTATAACTCGTGGGTTTAGATTTTTTTTTTTTCTTTTATGGTTCAAGTTAGATTTTATTCCTCTTTTATGTATTTATAGATATAAGCATGGAAATAATTCATTCCTATAAATACATCTGTGTGACGGGAAGAACTTTTTTCTGTTTTATTTTTAAATTTTATTTTTTAAAATTTTGAAATTTAATTTTATTTATTTATTTTTATACAGCACGTTATTATTAGTTATGTATTTTATGCATATACATGTATACAGGTCAATCCCAATCTCCCAACTCATCCCACCACCACCACCCCATGGCTTCCCACACTTGGTGTCCATACGTTTGTTCTCTACCTCTGTGTCTCTATTTTTTCCCTGCAAACCAGTTCATCTGTACCATTTTTTAGGCTCCACATATATGCATTAATATACAATATTTGTTTTCCTCTTTCTGACTTACTTCATTCTGTATGACAGTCTCTCGATCCATCGATGTCTCTACAAATGACCCAGTTTCATTCCTTTTTATGGCCGAGTAATATTCCATTTTATATATGTACCACATCTTTATCCATTCATCTGTCTGTGGGCAGTTAGGTGGCTTCCATTACCTGGCTATTGTAAATAGTGCTGCAACGAACATTGTGGTGAATGTGCCTTTTTGATTTACGGTTTGCTCTGGGTATATGCCCAGAAGTGGGATTGCTGGATCAGATGGTAATTCTATTTCTAGTTTTTTTAAGGAAACTCCATACTCTTCTCCATAGTGACTGTATCAATTTACATTCCCACCAATAGTGGAAGAGGGCTCCTTTTGTCCACACCCTCCCCAGAATTGGTTGTTTGTAGATTTCCTGATGATGCCGATTCTAACAGGTGTGAGGTGATACCTCACTGTAGTTTTGATTTGCATTTCTCTAATAATTAGTGCTGTTGAGCAGCTTTTCATGTGCGTCTTGGCCATGTCTGTGTCTCCTTTGAAGAAACGTCTCTTTAGATCTTCTGCCCATTTTTGTATTGGGTTGTTTGTTTTTTTTAATATTAAGCTGCATGAGCTGTTTATATATATTGGATATTAAACCTCTGTCCATTGATTCGTTTGCAACGATTTTCGCCAATTCTGAGGGATGCCTTTTTCCATTCCCGTTTTTTTTAACAAAAAAGGAAAGAAAGGAAAAGAAGCAGAACACTAATGTGCGTAAAATATGCCTTTTGAAACGGTCGTTTTGAAATATGGACGTCCTTTGAAGTTTTTGGTCGATATGTGACCCCAGGATTTGTTTTCAGGGCAGGTGTCATTTACAGGCCTGCAATGATTTTGAATATCAACTGACCATTAGCGCTGGGATTAAAGCTGCTGTTGTGTGAAACGGCCACAAGGTGGCAACAGTTCTCCCTTACCAAATCTGGTGACTAGGGCAACAGAGCCTCAATGGAAGTGGTGTTCTAGATTGGAATTTAGAATGGAATGTGCCAGGAGAAAGCCCCTCAAGTTTGTCTCACTACTTCTTCTTCGTGTTTTTATTTTATTTTTTTTTATTTTTTATTACAGCAAGGTTGATTACAATGTTTGGCTTGTTGTAGGTGTGGAAGATGTGGTTCTTTTACACATATACAGATGTCTGTTCTTCCTGGGATCCTTTTCCCATGTACGTTACGACAGAATGTTGAGTAGTCCTCTCTTGGTATTCTGTAGGTCTTTGGTGATTATATATGTCACCTGTGTTTGTATATGTCTGTTAACCCCGATATCGTAATGAAACCAATCCTCACACCTTTCCATTGGTGAACCATAAGTTTGTTTAATGAATCTGTGATTGCCCTTCTCCGTGGAAATATCTGCCCTGGTATCCATTTTTAGGTAACACCTATAAGTGATATGATATGATATGTGTCTTGCACTTTCTGACTTACTCCAAGTCACGTGATTACTTCTAGACTCATCTACGGTGCTGCAAATGGCATTGTGTCCTTTTTTCCCTTGGCTTCTATTCTGCCTTAGCGAGGTACATTTTCAACAATGTGATTCCCTGAGGGTTGTGGATTAGCTGACCTGGGCAGCCTTACCCTGCCGGCCCGCCCTCCCCAGGTGTGCCTCGTTGAGGTCAATATAAACAGCGCTCCAGGCAGCAATAGCCCCTGAAGCTGTGCCTGACTCCATATTCTCTGCCCCGTCAGCAGTCTCGGGGCTGTGCTAGTGGGAGGGAGTGAGGGGCTACAGCTTTGTGGGTGGCCTGCTGTGAGTGGGGCTCTGCTGGCCTTTCTGCAGGAGTTGCCAGGCTGCCACCTGTAAAGAAGAGGATGTGTCACCCATACCTTCCGCTGGAATTTCTCTCCGGACAGAGGTGAGGAAGGGAAAAATCAATGGGGGCCGGGACAGGAGGGGTATCTCAGGCAGGGCAATGGAAAGCTTCCAGAAGAGTGCCCGGGGCCAGGACCACCCTGGCTGGCTTGCAGGCACCAAGTTGGCCTGCGTGCTTTCGCTGGTGTGGCTCCACGGCCCTTCCTCTAGGCTTTCAAGCCCTTGTACATATTCAGGTGTTTTACCTGGGAAGGGTGGGAACAGTTCAGCAGCAGCTGGCCTGGGGCTCAGCTCACGTTTACTCACAGATGCCTCGGCACGGTCCCCCAGCTTTGCAATGAGGACGCTCCTTGCGTGGGGGGTGGGTTGCTGGCTGTATGGGAGATGGTTCCCCACCTCTGACCAATTTCAGAATTGTTTACCGCTGGAGCAAGTGCCCTGATAGGGTTTTCCTCTGTATAACTCGTGGGTTTAGGTTTTTTTTTTCTCTTTTATGGTTCAAGTTAGATTTTATTCCTCTTTTATGTATTTATAGATATAAGCATGGAAATAATTCATTCCTATAAATACATCTGTGTGACGGGAAGAACTTTTTTCTGTTTTATTTTTAAATTTTATCTTTTAAAATTTTGAAATTTAATTTTATTTATTTATTTTTATACAGCACGTTATTATTAGTTATGTATTTTATGCATATACATGTATACAGGTCAATCCCAATCTCCCAACTCATCCCACCACCACCACCCCATGGCTTCCCACACTTGGTGTCCATACGTTTGTTCTCTACCTCTGTGTCTCTATTTCTTCCCTGCAAACCAGTTCATCTGTACCATTTTTAGGCTCCACATATATGCATTAATATACAATATTTGTTTTCCCCTTTCTGACTTACTTCATTCTGTATGACAGTCTCTCGATCCATCGATGTCTCTACAAATGACCCAGTTTCATTCCTTTTTATGGCCGAGTAATATTCCATTTTATATATGTACCACATCTTTATCCATTCATCTGTCTGTGGGCAGTTAGGTGGCTTCCATTACCTGGCTATTGTAAATAGTGCTGCAACGAACATTGTGGTGAATGTGCCTTTTTGATTTACGGTTTGCTCAGGGTATATGCCCAGAAGTGGGATTGCTGGATCAGATGGTAATTCTATTTCTAGTTTTTTTTAAGGAAACTCCATACTCTTCTCCATAGTGACTGTATCAATTTACATTCCCACCAATAGTGGAAGAGGGCTCCTTTTGTCCACACCCTCCCCAGAATTGGTTGTTTGTAGATTTTCTGATGATGCCGATTCTAACAGGTGTGAGGTGATACCTCACTGTAGTTTTGATTTGCATTTCTCTAATAATTAGTGCTGTTGAGCAGCTTTTCATGTGCGTCTTGGCCATCTCTGTGTCTCCTTTGAAGAAAGGTCTCTTTAGATCTTCTGCCCATTTTTGTATTGGGTTGTTTGTTTTTTTTAATATTAAGCTGCATGAGCTGTTTATATATATAGGAGATTAAACCTCTGTCCATTGATTCGTTTGCAAAGATTTTCGCCCATTCTGAGGGATGCCTTTTTCCATTCCCGTTATTTTTAACAAAAAAGGAAAGAAAGGAAAAGAAGCAGAACACTAATGTGCGTAAAATATGCCTTTTGAAACGGTCGTTTTGAAATATGGACGTCCTTTGAATTTTTTGGTCGATATGTGACCCCAGGATTTGTTTTCAGGGCAGGTGTCATTTACAGGCCTGCAATGATTTTGAATATCAACTGACCATTAGCGCTGGGATTAAAGCTGCTGTTGTGTGAAACGGCCACAAGGTGGCAGCAGTTCTCCCTTACCAAATCTGGTGACTAGGGCAACAGAGCCTCAATGGAAGTGGTGTTCTAGATTGGAATTTAGAATGGAATGTGCCAGGAGAAAGCCCCTCAAGTTTGTCTCACTACTTCTTCTTCGTGTTTTTAATTTAATTTTTTTTATTATTTTTTATTACAGCAAGTTTGATTACAATGTTTGGCTTGTTGTAGGTGTGGAAGATGTGGTTCTTTTACACATATACAGATGTCTGTTCTTCCTGGGATCCTTTTCCCATGTACGTTATGACAGAATGTTGAGTAGTCCTCTCTTGGTATTCTGTAGGTCTTTGGTGATTATATATGTCACCTGTGTTTGTATATGTCTGTTAACCCCGATATCGTAATGAAACCAATCCTCACACCTTTCCATTGGTGAACCATAAGTTTGTTTAATGAATCTGTGATTGCCCTTCTCCGTGGAAATATCTGCCCTGGTATCCATTTTTAGGTAACACCTATAAGTGATATGATATGATATGTGTCTTGCACTTTCTGACTTACTCCAAGTCACGTGATTACTTCTAGACTCATCTACGGTGCTGCAAATGGCATTGTGTCCTTTTTTCCCTTGGCTTCTATTCTGCCTTAGCGAGGTCCATTTTCAACAATGTGATTCCCTGAGGGTTGTGGATTAGCTGACCTGGGCAGCCTTACCCTGCCGGCCCGCCCTCCCCAGGTGTGCCTCGTTGAGGTCAATATAAACAGCGCTCCAGGCAGCAATAGCCCCTGAAGCTGTGCCTGACTCCATATTCTCTGCCCCGTCAGCAGTCTCGGGGCTGTGCTGGTGGGAGGGAGTGAGTGGCCACAGCTTCGTGGGTGGCCCGCTGTGAGTGGGGCTCTGCTGGCCTTTCTGCAGGAGTTGCCAGGCTGCCACCTGTAAAGAAGAGGATGTGTCACCCATACCTTCCGCTGGAATTTCTCTCCGGACAGAGGTGAGGAAGGAAAAAAGCAGTGGGGGCCGGGACAGGAGGGGTATCTCAGGCAGGGCAATGGAAAGCTTCCAGAAGAGCGCCCGGGGCCAGGACCACCCTGGCTGGCCTGCAGGCACCAAGTTGGCCTGCGTGCTTTCGCTGGTGTTGCTCCACGGCCCTTCCTCTAGGCTTTCAAGCCCTTGTACATATTCAGGTGTTTTACCTGGGAAGGGTGGGAACAGTTCAGCAGCAGCTGGCCTGGGGCTCAGCTCACGTTTACTCACAGATGCCTCAGAACGGTCCCCCAGCTTTGCAATGAGGACGCTCCTTGCGTGGGGGGTGGGTTGCTGGCTGTATGGGAGATGGTTCCCCACCTCTGACCAATTTCAGAATTGTTTACCGCTGGAGCAGGTGCCCTGATAGGGTTTTCCTCTGTATAACTCGTGGGTTTAGATTTTTTTTTTTCTTTTATGGTTCAAGTTAGATTTTATTCCTCTTTTATGTATTTATAGATATAAGCATGGAAATAATTCATTCCTATAAATACATCTGTGTGACGGGAAGAACTTTTTTCTGTTTTATTTTTAAATTTTATCTTTTAAAATTTTGAAATTTAATTTTATTTATTTATTTTTATACAGCACGTTATTATTAGTTATGTATTTTATGCATATACATGTATACAGGTCAATCCCAATCTCCCAACTCATCCCACCACCACCACCCCATGGCTTCCCACACTTGGTGTCCATACGTTTGTTCTCTACCTCTGTGTCTCTATTTCTTCCCTGCAAACCAGTTCATCTGTACCATTTTTTAGGCTCCACATATATGCATTAATATACAATATTTGTTTTCCTCTTTCTGACTTACTTCATTCTGTATGACAGTCTCTCGATCCATCGATGTCTCTACAAATGACCCAGTTTCATTCCTTTTTATGGCCGAGTAATATTCCATTTTATATATGTACCACATCTTTATCCATTCATCTGTCTGTGGGCAGTTAGGTGGCTTCCATTACCTGGCTATTGTAAATAGTGCTGCAACGAACATTGTGGTGAATGTGCCTTTTTGATTTACGGTTTGCTCTGGGTATATGCCCAGAAGTGGGATTGCTGGATCAGATGGTAATTCTATTTCTAGTTTTTTTTAAGGAAACTCCATACTCTTCTCCATAGTGACTGTATCAATTTACATTCCCACCAATAGTGGAAGAGGGCTCCTTTTGTCCACACCCTCCCCAGAATTGGTTGTTTGTAGATTTTCTGATGATGCCGATTCTAACAGGTGTGAGGTGATACCTCATTGTAGTTTTGATTTGCATTTCTCTAATAATTAGTGCTGTTGAGCAGCTTTTCATGTGCGTCTTGGCCATGTCTGTGTCTCCTTTGAAGAAACGTCTCTTTAGATCTTCTGCCCATTTTTGTATTGGGTTGTTTGTTTTTTTAATATTAAGCTGCATGAGCTGTTTATATATATTGGAGATTAAACCTCTGTCCATTGATTCGTTTGCAACGATTTTCGCCCATTCTGAGGGATGCCTTTTTCCATTCCCGTTTTTTTTAACAAAAAAGGAAAGAAAGGAAAGAAGCAGAACACTAATGTGCGTAAAATATGCCTTTTGAAACGGTCGTTTGGAAATATGGACGTCCTTTGAATTTTTTGGTCGATATGTGACCCCAGGATTTGTTTTCAGGGCAGTTGTCATTTACAGGCCTGCAATGATTTTGAATATCAACTGACCATTAGCGTTGGGATTAAAGCTGCTGTTGTGTGAAACGGCCACAAGGTGGCAGCAGTTCTCCCTTACCAAATCTGGTGACTAGGGCAACAGAGCCTCAATGGAAGTGGTGTTCTAGATTGGAATTTAGAATGGAATGTGCCAGGAGAAAGCCCCTCAAGTTTGTCTCACTACTTCTTCTTCGTGTTTTTAATTTAATTTTTTTTTTATTTTTTATTACAGCAAGTTTGATTACAATGTTTGGCTTGTTGTAGGTGTGGAAGATGTGGTTCTTTTACACATATACAGATGTCTGTTCTTCCTGGGATCCTTTTCCCATGTACGTTATGACAGAATGTTGAGTAGTCCTCTCTTGGTATTCTGTAGGTCTTTGGTGATTATATATGTCACCTGTGTTTGTATATGTCTGTTAACCCCGATATCGTAATGAAACCAATCCTCACACCTTTCCATTGGTGAACCATAAGTTTGTTTAATGAATCTGTGATTGCCCTTCTCCGTGGAAATATCTGCCCTGGTATCCATTTTTAGGTAACACCTATAAGTGATATGATATGATATGTGTCTTGCACTTTCTGACTTACTCCAAGTCACGTGATTACTTCTAGACTCATCTACGGTGCTGCAAATGGCATTGTGTCCTTTTTTCCCTTGGCTTCTATTCTGCCTTAGCGAGGTCCATTTTCAACAATGTGATTCCCTGAGGGTTGTGGATTAGCTGACCTGGGCAGCCTTACCCTGCCGGCCCGCCCTCCCCAGGTGTGCCTCGTTGAGGTCAATATAAACAGCGCTCCAGGCAGCAATAGCCCCTGAAGCTGTGCCTGACTCCATATTCTCTGCCCCGTCAGCAGTCTCGGGGCTGTGCTGGTGGGAGGGAGTGAGGGGCTACAGCTTTGTGGGTGGCCTGCTGTGAGTGGGGCTCTGCTGGCCTTTCTGCAGGAGTTGCCAGGCTGCCACCTGTAAAGAAGAGGATGTGTCACCCATACCTTCCGCTGGAATTTCTCTCCGGACAGAGGTGAGGAAGGGAAAAATCAATGGGGGCCGGGACAGGAGGGGTATCTCAGGCAGGGCAATGGAAAGCTTCCAGAAGAGTGCCCGGGGCCAGGACCACCCTGGCTGGCTTGCAGGCACCAAGTTGGCCTGCGTGCTTTCGCTGGTGTGGCTCCACGGCCCTTCCTCTAGGCTTTCAAGCCCTTGTACATATTCAGGTGTTTTACCTGGGAAGGGTGGGAACAGTTCAGCAGCAGCTGGCCTGGGGCTCAGCTCACGTTTACTCACAGATGCCTCGGCACGGTCCCCCAGCTTTGCAATGAGGACGCTCCTTGCGTGGGGGGTGGGTTGCTGGCTGTATGGGAGATGGTTCCCCACCTCTGACCAATTTCAGAATTGTTTACCGCTGGAGCAAGTGCCCTGATAGGGTTTTCCTCTGTATAACTCGTGGGTTTAGGTTTTTTTTTTCTCTTTTATGGTTCAAGTTAGATTTTATTCCTCTTTTATGTATTTATAGATATAAGCATGGAAATAATTCATTCCTATAAATACATCTGTGTGACGGGAATAACTTTTTTCTGTTTTATTTTTAAATTTTATTTTTTAAAATATTGAAATTTAATTTTATTTATTTATTTTTATACAGCACGTTATTATTAGTTATGTATTTTATGCATATACATGTATACAGGTCAATCCCAATCTCCCAACTCATCCCACCACCACCACCCCATGGCTTCCCACACTTGGTGTCCATACGTTTGTTCTCTACCTCTGTGTCTCTATTTCTTCCCTGCAAACCAGTTCATCTGTACCATTTTTAGGCTCCACATATATGCATTAATATACAATATTTGTTTTCCCCTTTCTGACTTACTTCATTCTGTATGACAGTCTCTCGATCCATCGATGTCTCTACAAATGACCCAGTTTCATTCCTTTTTATGGCCGAGTAATATTCCATTTTATATATGTACCACATCTTTATCCATTCATCTGTCTGTGGGCAGTTAGGTGGCTTCCATTACCTGGCTATTGTAAATAGTGCTGCAACGAACATTGTGGTGAATGTGCCTTTTTGATTTACGGTTTGCTCTGGGTATATGCCCAGAAGTGGGATTGCTGGATCAGATGGTAATTCTATTTCTAGTTTTTTTTAAGGAAACTCCATACTCTTCTCCATAGTGACTGTATCAATTTACATTCCCACCAATAGTGGAAGAGGGCTCCTTTTGTCCACACCCTCCCCAGAATTGGTTGTTTGTAGATTTTCTGATGATGCCGATTCTAACAGGTGTGAGGTGATACCTCACTGTAGTTTTGATTTGCATTTCTCTAATAATTAGTGCTGTTGAGCAGCTTTTCATGTGCGTCTTGGCCATGTCTGTGTCTCCTTTGAAGAAAGGTCTCTTTAGATCTTCTGCCCATTTTTGTATTGGGTTGTTTGTTTTTTTTAATATTAAGCTGCATGAGCTGTTTATATATATAGGAGATTAAACCTCTGTCCATTGATTCGTTTGCAAAGATTTTCGCCCATTCTGAGGGATGCCTTTTTCCATTCCCGTTATTTTTAACAAAAAAGGAAAGAAAGGAAAAGAAGCAGAACACTAATGTGCGTAAAATATGCCTTTTGAAACGGTCGTTTTGAAATATGGACGTCCTTTGAATTTTTTGGTCGATATGTGACCCCAGGATTTGTTTTCAGGGCAGGTGTCATTTACAGGCCTGCAATGATTTTGAATATCAACTGACCATTAGCGCTGGGATTAAAGCTGCTGTTGTGTGAAACGGCCACAAGGTGGCAGCAGTTCTCCCTTACCAAATCTGGTGACTAGGGCAACAGAGCCTCAATGGAAGTGGTGTTCTAGATTGGAATTTAGAATGGAATGTGCCAGGAGAAAGCCCCTCAAGTTTGTCTCACTACTTCTTCTTCGTGTTTTTAATTTATTTTTTTTTTATTTTTTATTACAGCAAGTTTGATTACAATGTTTGGCTTGTTGTAGGTGTGGAAGATGTGGTTCTTTTACACATATACAGATGTCTGTTCTTCCTGGGATCCTTTTCCCATGTACGTTATGACAGAATGTTGAGTAGTCCTCTCTTGGTATTCTGTAGGTCTTTGGTGATTATATATGTCACCTGTGTTTGTATATGTCTGTTAACCCCGATATCGTAATGAAACCAATCCTCACACCTTTCCATTGGTGAACCATAAGTTTGTTTAATGAATCTGTGATTGCCCTTCTCCGTGGAAATATCTGCCCTGGTATCCATTTTTAGGTAACACCTATAAGTGATATGATATGATATGTGTCTTGCACTTTCTGACTTACTCCAAGTCACGTGATTACTTCTAGACTCATCTACGGTGCTGCAAATGGCATTGTGTCCTTTTTTCCCTTGGCTTCTATTCTGCCTTAGCGAGGTCCATTTTCAACAATGTGATTCCCTGAGGGTTGTGGATTAGCTGACCTGGGCAGCCTTACCCTGCCGGCCCGCCCTCCCCAGGTGTGCCTCGTTGAGGTCAATATAAACAGCGCTCCAGGCAGCAATAGCCCCTGAAGCTGTGCCTGACTCCATATTCTCTGCCCCGTCAGCAGTCTCGGGGCTGTGCTGGTGGGAGGGAGTGAGTGGCCACAGCTTCGTGGGTGGCCCGCTGTGAGTGGGGCTCTGCTGGCCTTTCTGCAGGAGTTGCCAGGCTGCCACCTGTAAAGAAGAGGATGTGTCACCCATACCTTCCGCTGGAATTTCTCTCCGGACAGAGGTGAGGAAGGAAAAAAGCAGTGGGGGCCGGGACAGGAGGGGTATCTCAGGCAGGGCAATGGAAAGCTTCCAGAAGAGCGCCCGGGGCCAGGACCACCCTGGCTGGCCTGCAGGCACCAAGTTGGCCTGCGTGCTTTCGCTGGTGTTGCTCCACGGCCCTTCCTCTAGGCTTTCAAGCCCTTGTACATATTCAGGTGTTTTACCTGGGAAGGGTGGGAACAGTTCAGCAGCAGCTGGCCTGGGGCTCAGCTCACGTTTACTCACAGATGCCTCAGAACGGTCCCCCAGCTTTGCAATGAGGACGCTCCTTGCGTGGGGGGTGGGTTGCTGGCTGTATGGGAGATGGTTCCCCACCTCTGACCAATTTCAGAATTGTTTACCGCTGGAGCAAGTGCCCTGATAGGGTTTTCCTCTGTATAACTCGTGGGTTTAGATTTTTTTTTTCTTTTATGGTTCAAGTTAGATTTTATTCCTCTTTTATGTATTTATAGATATAAGCATGGAAATAATTCATTCCTATAAATACATCTGTGTGACGGGAAGAACTTTTTTCTGTTTTATTTTTAAATTTTATCTTTTAAAATTTTGAAATTTAATTTTATTTATTTATTTTTATACAGCACGTTATTATTAGTTATGTATTTTATGCATATACATGTATACAGGTCAATCCCAATCTCCCAACTCATCCCACCACCACCACCCCATGGCTTCCCACACTTGGTGTCCATACGTTTGTTCTCTACCTCTGTGTCTCTATTTCTTCCCTGCAAACCAGTTCATCTGTACCATTTTTTAGGCTCCACATATATGCATTAATATACAATATTTGTTTTCCTCTTTCTGACTTACTTCATTCTGTATGACAGTCTCTCGATCCATCGATGTCTCTACAAATGACCCAGTTTCATTCCTTTTTATGGCCGAGTAATATTCCATTTTATATATGTACCACATCTTTATCCATTCATCTGTCTGTGGGCAGTTAGGTGGCTTCCATTACCTGGCTATTGTAAATAGTGCTGCAACGAACATTGTGGTGAATGTGCCTTTTTGATTTACGGTTTGCTCTGGGTATATGCCCAGAAGTGGGATTGCTGGATCAGATGGTAATTCTATTTCTAGTTTTTTTTAAGGAAACTCCATACTCTTCTCCATAGTGACTGTATCAATTTACATTCCCACCAATAGTGGAAGAGGGCTCCTTTTGTCCACACCCTCCCCAGAATTGGTTGTTTGTAGATTTTCTGATGATGCCGATTCTAACAGGTGTGAGGTGATACCTCACTGTAGTTTTGATTTGCATTTCTCTAATAATTAGTGCTGTTGAGCAGCTTTTCATGTGCGTCTTGGCCATGTCTGTGTCTCCTTTGAAGAAAGGTCTCTTTAGATCTTCTGCCCATTTTTGTATTGGGTTGTTTGTTTTTTTTAATATTAAGCTGCATGAGCTGTTTATATATATAGGAGATTAAACCTCTGTCCATTGATTCGTTTGCAAAGATTTTCGCCCATTCTGAGGGATGCCTTTTTCCATTCCCGTTATTTTTAACAAAAAAGGAAAGAAAGGAAAAGAAGCAGAACACTAATGTGCGTAAAATATGCCTTTTGAAACGGTCGTTTTGAAATATGGACGTCCTTTGAATTTTTTGGTCGATATGTGACCCCAGGATTTGTTTTCAGGGCAGGTGTCATTTACAGGCCTGCAATGATTTTGAATATCAACTGACCATTAGCGCTGGGATTAAAGCTGCTGTTGTGTGAAACGGCCACAAGGTGGCAGCAGTTCTCCCTTACCAAATCTGGTGACTAGGGCAACAGAGCCTCAATGGAAGTGGTGTTCTAGATTGGAATTTAGAATGGAATGTGCCAGGAGAAAGCCCCTCAAGTTTGTCTCACTACTTCTTCTTCGTGTTTTTAATTTAATTTTTTTTTTTATTTTTTATTACAGCAAGTTTGATTACAATGTTTGGCTTGTTGTAGGTGTGGAAGATGTGGTTCTTTTACACATATACAGATGTCTGTTCTTCCTGGGATCCTTTTCCCATGTACGTTATGACAGAATGTTGAGTAGTCCTCTCTTGGTATTCTGTAGGTCTTTGGTGATTATATATGTCACCTGTGTTTGTATATGTCTGTTAACCCCGATATCATAATGAAACCAATCCTCACACCTTTCCATTGGTGAACCATAAGTTTGTTTAATGAATCTGTGATTGCCCTTCTCCGTGGAAATATCTGCCCTGGTATCCATTTTTAGGTAACACCTATAAGTGATATGATATGATATGTGTCTTGCACTTTCTGACTTACTCCAAGTCACGTGATTACTTCTAGACTCATCTACGGTGCTGCAAATGGCATTGTGTCCTTTTTTCCCTTGGCTTCTATTCTGCCTTAGCGAGGTCCATTTTCAACAATGTGATTCCCTGAGGGTTGTGGATTAGCTGACCTGGGCAGCCTTACCCTGCCGGCCCGCCCTCCCCAGGTGTGCCTCGTTGAGGTCAATATAAACAGCGCTCCAGGCAGCAATAGCCCCTAAAGCTGTGCCTGACTCCATATTCTCTGCCCCGTCAGCAGTCTCGGGGCTGTGCTGGTGGGAGGGAGTGAGGGGCCACAGCTTCGTGGGTGGCCCGCTGTGAGTGGGGCTCTGCTGGCCTTTCTGCAGGAGTTGCCAGGCTGCCACCTGTAAAGAAGAGGATGTGTCACCCATACCTTCCGCTGGAATTTCTCTCTGGACAGAGGTGAGGAAGGAAAAAAGCAGTGGGGGCCGGGACAGGCAGGGCAATGGAAAGCTTCCAGAAGAGCGCCCGGGGCCAGGACCACCCTGGCTGGCCTGCAGGCACCAAGTTGGCCTGCGTGCTTTCGCTGGTGTGGCTCCACGGCCCTTCCTCTAGGCTTTCAAGCCCTTGTACATATTCAGGTGTTTTACCTGGGAAGGGTGGGAACAGTTCAGCAGCAGCTGGCCTGGGGCTCAGCTCACGTTTACTCACAGATGCCTCGGCACGGTCCCCCAGCTTTGCAATGAGGACGCTCCTTGCGTGGGGGGTGGGTTGCTGGCTGTATGGGAGATGGTTCCCCACCTCTGACCAATTTCAGAATTGTTTACTGCTGGAGCAAGTGCCCTGATAGGGTTTTCCTCTGTATAACTCGTGGGTTTAGATTTTTTTTTTCTTTTATGGTTCAAGTTAGATTTTATTCCTCTTTTATGTATTTATAGATATAAGCATGGAAATAATTCATTCCTATAAATACATCTGTGTGACGGGAAGAACTTTTTTCTGTTTTATTTTTAAATTTTATTTTTTAAAATTTTGAAATTTAATTTTATTTATTTATTTTTATACAGCACGTTATTATTAGTTATGTATTTTATGCATATACATGTATACAGGTCAATCCCAATCTCCCAACTCATCCCACCACCACCACCCCATGGCTTCCCACACTTGGTGTCCATACGTTTGTTCTCTACCTCTGTGTCTCTATTTCTTCCCTGCAAACCAGTTCATCTGTACCATTTTTTAGGCTCCACATATATGCATTAATATACAATATTTGTTTTCCTCTTTCTGACTTACTTCATTCTGTATGACAGTCTCTCGATCCATCGATGTCTCTACAAATGACCCAGTTTCATTCCTTTTTATGGCCGAGTAATATTCCATTTTATATATGTACCACATCTTTATCCATTCATCTGTCTGTGGGCAGTTAGGTGGCTTCCATTACCTGGCTATTGTAAATAGTGCTGCAACGAACATTGTGGTGAATGTGCCTTTTTGATTTACGGTTTGCTCTGGGTATATGCCCAGAAGTGGGATTGCTGGATCAGATGGTAATTCTATTTCTAGTTTTTTTTAAGGAAACTCCATACTCTTCTCCATAGTGACTGTATCAATTTACATTCCCACCAATAGTGGAAGAGGGCTCCTTTTGTCCACACCCTCCCCAGAATTGGTTGTTTGTAGATTTTCTGATGATGCCGATTCTAACAGGTGTGAGGTGATACCTCACTGTAGTTTTGATTTGCATTTCTCTAATAATTAGTGCTGTTGAGCAGCTTTTCATGTGCGTCTTGGCCATGTCTGTGTCTCCTTTGAAGAAAGGTCTCTTTAGATCTTCTGCCCATTTTTGTATTGGGTTGTTTGTTTTTTTTAATATTAAGCTGCATGAGCTGTTTATATATATAGGAGATTAAACCTCTGTCCATTGATTCGTTTGCAAAGATTTTCGCCCATTCTGAGGGATGCCTTTTTCCATTCCCGTTATTTTTAACAAAAAAGGAAAGAAAGGAAAAGAAGCAGAACACTAATGTGCGTAAAATATGCCTTTTGAAACGGTCGTTTTGAAATATGGACGTCCTTTGAATTTTTTGGTCGATATGTGACCCCAGGATTTGTTTTCAGGGCAGGTGTCATTTACAGGCCTGCAATGATTTTGAATATCAACTGACCATTAGCGCTGGGATTAAAGCTGCTGTTGTGTGAAACGGCCACAAGGTGGCAGCAGTTCTCCCTTACCAAATCTGGTGACTAGGGCAACAGAGCCTCAATGGAAGTGGTGTTCTAGATTGGAATTTAGAATGGAATGTGCCAGGAGAAAGCCCCTCAAGTTTGTCTCACTACTTCTTCTTCGTGTTTTTAATTTATTTTTTTTTTATTTTTTATTACAGCAAGTTTGATTACAATGTTTGGCTTGTTGTAGGTGTGGAAGATGTGGTTCTTTTACACATATACAGATGTCTGTTCTTCCTGGGATCCTTTTCCCATGTACGTTATGACAGAATGTTGAGTAGTCCTCTCTTGGTATTCTGTAGGTCTTTGGTGATTATATATGTCACCTGTGTTTGTATATGTCTGTTAACCCCGATATCGTAATGAAACCAATCCTCACACCTTTCCATTGGTGAACCATAAGTTTGTTTAATGAATCTGTGATTGCCCTTCTCCGTGGAAATATCTGCCCTGGTATCCATTTTTAGGTAACACCTATAAGTGATATGATATGATATGTGTCTTGCACTTTCTGACTTACTCCAAGTCACGTGATTACTTCTAGACTCATCTACGGTGCTGCAAATGGCATTGTGTCCTTTTTTCCCTTGGCTTCTATTCTGCCTTAGCGAGGTCCATTTTCAACAATGTGATTCCCTGAGGGTTGTGGATTAGCTGACCTGGGCAGCCTTACCATGCCGGCCCGCCCTCCCCAGGTGTGCCTCGTTGAGGTCAATATAAACAGCGCTCCAGGCAGCAATAGCCCCTAAAGCTGTGCCTGACTCCATATTCTCTGCCCCGTCAGCAGTCTCGGGGCTGTGCTGGTGGGAGGGAGTGAGGGGCCACAGCTTCGTGGGTGGCCCGCTGTGAGTGGGGCTCTGCTGGCCTTTCTGCAGGAGTTGCCAGGCTGCCACCTGTAAAGAAGAGGATGTGTCACCCATACCTTCCGCTGGAATTTCTCTCTGGACAGAGGTGAGGAAGGAAAAAAGCAGTGGGGGCCGGGACAGGCAGGGCAATGGAAAGCTTCCAGAAGAGCGCCCGGGGCCAGGACCACCCTGGCTGGCCTGCAGGCACCAAGTTGGCCTGCGTGCTTTCGCTGGTGTGGCTCCACGGCCCTTCCTCTAGGCTTTCAAGCCCTTGTACATATTCAGGTGTTTTACCTGGGAAGGGTGGGAACAGTTCAGCAGCAGCTGGCCTGGGGCTCAGCTCACGTTTACTCACAGATGCCTCGGCACGGTCCCCCAGCTTTGCAATGAGGACGCTCCTTGCGTGGGGGGTGGGTTGCTGGCTGTATGGGAGATGGTTCCCCACCTCTGACCAATTTCAGAATTGTTTACTGCTGGAGCAAGTGCCCTGATAGGGTTTTCCTCTGTATAACTCGTGGGTTTAGATTTTTTTTTTCTTTTATGGTTCAAGTTAGATTTTATTCCTCTTTTATGTATTTATAGATATAAGCATGGAAATAATTCATTCCTATAAATACATCTGTGTGACGGGAAGAACTTTTTTCTGTTTTATTTTTAAATTTTATTTTTTAAAATTTTGAAATTTAATTTTATTTATTTATTTTTATACAGCACGTTATTATTAGTTATGTATTTTATGCATATACATGTATACAGGTCAATCCCAATCTCCCAACTCATCCCACCACCACCACCCCATGGCTTCCCACACTTGGTGTCCATACGTTTGTTCTCTACCTCTGTGTCTCTATTTCTTCCCTGCAAACCAGTTCATCTGTACCATTTTTTAGGCTCCACATATATGCATTAATATACAATATTTGTTTTCCTCTTTCTGACTTACTTCATTCTGTATGACAGTCTCTCGATCCATCGATGTCTCTACAAATGACCCAGTTTCATTCCTTTTTATGGCCGAGTAATATTCCATTTTATATATGTACCACATCTTTATCCATTCATCTGTCTGTGGGCAGTTAGGTGGCTTCCATTACCTGGCTATTGTAAATAGTGCTGCAACGAACATTGTGGTGAATGTGCCTTTTTGATTTACGGTTTGCTCTGGGTATATGCCCAGAAGTGGGATTGCTGGATCAGATGGTAATTCTATTTCTAGTTTTTTTTAAGGAAACTCCATACTCTTCTCCATAGTGACTGTATCAATTTACATTCCCACCAATAGTGGAAGAGGGCTCCTTTTGTCCACACCCTCCCCAGAATTGGTTGTTTGTAGATTTTCTGATGATGCCGATTCTAACAGGTGTGAGGTGATACCTCATTGTAGTTTTGATTTGCATTTCTCTAATAATTAGTGCTGTTGAGCAGCTTTTCATGTGCGTCTTGGCCATGTCTGTGTCTCCTTTGAAGAAACGTCTCTTTAGATCTTCTGCCCATTTTTGTATTGGGTTGTTTGTTTTTTTAATATTAAGCTGCATGAGCTGTTTATATATATTGGAGATTAAACCTCTGTCCATTGATTCGTTTGCAACGATTTTCGCCCATTCTGAGGGATGCCTTTTTCCATTCCCGTTTTTTTTAACAAAAAAGGAAAGAAAGGAAAGAAGCAGAACACTAATGTGCGTAAAATATGCCTTTTGAAACGGTCGTTTGGAAATATGGACGTCCTTTGAATTTTTTGGTCGATATGTGACCCCAGGATTTGTTTTCAGGGCAGTTGTCATTTACAGGCCTGCAATGATTTTGAATATCAACTGACCATTAGCGCTGGGATTAAAGCTGCTGTTGTGTGAAACGGCCACAAGGTGGCAGCAGTTCTCCCTTACCAAATCTGGTGACTAGGGCAACAGAGCCTCAATGGAAGTGGTGTTCTAGATTGGAATTTAGAATGGAATGTGCCAGGAGAAAGCCCCTCAAGTTTGTCTCACTACTTCTTCTTCGTGTTTTTAATTTATTTTTTTTTATTTTTTATTACAGCAAGTTTGATTACAATGTTTGGCTTGTTGTAGGTGTGGAAGATGTGGTTCTTTTACACATATACAGATGTCTGTTCTTCCTGGGATCCTTTTCCCATGTACGTTATGGCAGAATGTTGAGTAGTCCTCTCTTGGTATTCTGTAGGTCTTTGGTGATTATATATGTCACCTGTGTTTGTATATGTCTGTTAACCCCGATATCGTAATGAAACCAATCCTCACACCTTTCCATTGGTGAACCATAAGTTTGTTTAATGAATCTGTGATTGCCCTTCTCCGTGGAAATATCTGCCCTGGTATCCATTTTAAGGTAACACCTATAAGTGATATGATATGATATGTGTCTTGCACTTTCTGACTTACTCCAAGTCACGTGATTACTTCTAGACTCATCTACGGTACTGCAAATGGCATTGTGTCCTTTTTTCCCTTGGCTTCTATTCTGCCTTAGCGAGGTCCACTTTCAACAATGTGATTCCCTGAGGGTTGTGGATTAGCTGACCTGGGCAGCCTTACCCTGCCGGCCCGCCCTCCCCAGGTGTGCCTCGTTGAGGTCAATATAAACAGCACTCCAGGCAGCAATAGCCCCTGAAGCTGTGCCTGACTCCATATTCTCTGCCCCGTCAGCAGTCTCGGGGCTGTGCTGGTGGGAGTGAGTGAGGGGCCACAGCTTCGTGGGTGGCCCACTGTGAGTGGGGCTCTGCTGGCCTTTCTGCAGGAGTTGCCAGGCTGCCACCTGTAAAGAAGAGGATGTGTCACCCATACCTTCCGCTGGAATTTCTCTCCGGACAGAGGTGAGGAAGGGAAAAAGCAGTGGGGGCCGGGACAGGAGGGGTATCTCAGGCAGGGCAATGGAAAGCTTCCGGAGGAGCGCCCGGGGCCAGGACCTCCCTGGCTGGCCTGCAGGCACCAAGTTGGCCTGCGTGCTTTCACTGGTGTGGCTCCACGGCCCTTCCTGTAGGCTTTCAAGCCCTTGTACATATTCAGGTGTTTTACCTGGGAAGGGTGGGAACAGTTCAGCAGCAGCTGGCCTGGGGCTCAGCTCACGTTTACTCACAGATGCCTCGGCACGGTCCCCCAGCCTTGCAATGAGGATGCTCCTTGCGTGGGGGCTGGGTTGCTGGCTGTATGGGAGATGGTTCCCCACCTCTGACCAATTTCAGAATTGTTTACCGCTGGAGCAAGTGCCCTGATAGGGTTTTCCTCTGTATAACTCGTGGGTTCAGGTTTTTTTTTTTTTTCTTTTATGGTTCAAGTTAGAATTTATTCCTCTTTTATGTATTTATAGATATAAGCGTGGAAATAATTCATTCCTATAAATACATCTGTGTGAAGGGAAGAACTTTTTTCTGTTTTATTTTTAAATTTTATTCTTTAAAATATTGAAATTTAATTTTATTTATTTTTTTTATACAGCACGTTATTATTAGTTATGTATTTTATGCATATACATGTATACAGGTCCATCCCAATCTCCCAACTCATCCCACCACCACCACCCCATGGCTTCCCACACTTGGTGTCCATACGTTTGTTCTCTACCTCTGTGTCTCTATTTCTTCCCTGCAAACCAGTTCATCTGTACCATTTTTTAGGCTCCACATATATGCATTAATATACAATATTTGTTTTCCTCTTTCTGACTTACTTCATTCTGTATGACAGTCTCTCGATCCATCGATGTCTCTACAAATGACCCAGTTTCATTCCTTTTTATGGCCGAGTAATATTCCATTTTATATATGTACCACATCTTTATCCATTCATCTGTCTGTGGGCAGTTAGGTGGCTTCCATTACCTGGCTATTGTAAATAGTGCTGCAACGAACATTGTGGTGAATGTGCCTTTTTGATTTACGGTTTGCTCTGGGTATATGCCCAGAAGTGGGATTGCTGGATCAGATGGTAATTCTATTTCTAGTTTTTTTTAAGGAAACTCCATACTCTTCTCCATAGTGACTGTATCAATTTACATTCCCACCAATAGTGGAAGAGGGCTCCTTTTGTCCACACCCTCCCCAGAATTGGTTGTTTGTAGATTTTCTGATGATGCCGATTCTAACAGGTGTGAGGTGATACCTCATTGTAGTTTTGATTTGCATTTCTCTAATAATTAGTGCTGTTGAGCAGCTTTTCATGTGCATCATGGCCATGTCTGTGTCTCCTTTGAAGAAACGTCTCTTTAGATCTTCTGCCCATTTTTGTATTGGGTTGTTTGTTTTTTTAATATTAAGCTGCATGAGCTGTTTATATATATTGGAGATTAAACCTCTGTCCATTGATTCGTTCGCAACGATTTTCGCCCATTCTGAGGGATGCCTTTTTCCATTCCCGTTTTTTTTAACAAAAAAGGAAAGAAAGGAAAGAAGCAGAACACTAATGTGCGTAAAATATGCCTTTTGAAACGGTCGTTTGGAAATATGGACGTCCTTTGAATTTTTTGGTCGATATGTGACCCCAGGATTTGTTTTCAGGGCAGTTGTCATTTACAGGCCTGCAATGATTTTGAATATCAACTGACCATTAGCGTTGCGATTAAAGCTGCTGTTGTGTGAAACGGCCACAAGGTGGCAGCAGTTCTCCCTTACCAAATCTGGTGACTAGGGCAACAGAGCCTCAATGGAAGTGGTGTTCTAGATTGGAATTTAGAATGGAATGTGCCAGGAGAAAGCCCCTCAAGTTTGTCTCACTACTTCTTCTTCGTGTTTTTAATTTAAATTTTTTTATTTTTTATTACAGCAAGTTTGATTACAATGTTTGGCTTGTTGTAGGTGTGGAAGATGTGGTTCTTTTACACATATACAGATGTCTGTTCTTCCTGGGATCCTTTTCCCATGTACGTTATGACAGAATGTTGAGTAGTCCTCTCTTGGTATTCTGTAGGTCTTTGGTGATTATATATGTCACCTGTGTTTGTATATGTCTGTTAACCCCGATATCGTAATGAAACCAATCCTCACACCTTTCCATTGGTGAACCATAAGTTTGTTTAATGAATCTGTGATTGCCCTTCTCCGTGGAAATATCTGCCCTGGTATCCATTTTTAGGTAACACCTATAAGTGATATGATATGATATGTGTTTTGCACTTTCTGACTTACTCCAAGTCACGTGATTAATTCTAGACTCATCTACGGTGCTGCAAATGGCATTGTGTCCTTTTTTCCCTTGGCTTCTATTCTGCCTTAGCGAGGTCCACTTTCAACAATGTGATTCCCTGAGGGTTGTGGATTAGCTGACCTGGGCAGCCTTACCCTGCCGGCCCGCCCTCCCCAGGTGTGCCTCGTTGAGGTCAATATAAACAGCGCTCCAGGCAGCAATAGCCCCTCTAGCTGTGCCTGACTCCATATTCTCTGCCCCGTCAGCCGTCTCGGGGCTGTGCTGGTGGGAGGGAGTGAGGGGCCACAGCTTCGTGGGTGGCCCGCTGTGAGTGGGGCTCTGCTGGCCTTTCTGCAGGAGTTGCCAGGCTGCCACCTGTAAAGAAGAGGATGTGTCACCCATACCTTCCGCTGGAATTTCTCTCCGGAAAGAGGTGAGGAAGGGAAAAATCAATGGGGGCCGGGACAGGAGGGGTATCTCAGGCAGGGCAATGGAAAGCTTCCAGAAGAGTGCCCGGGGCCAGGACCACCCTGGCTGGCCTGCAGGCACCAAGTTGGCCTGCGTGCTTTCGCTGGTGTGGCTCCATGGCCCTTCCTCTAGGCTTTCAAGCCCTTGTACATATTCAGGTGTTTTACCTGGGAAGGGTGGGAACAGTTCAGCAGCAGCTGGCCTGGGGTTCAGCTCACGTTTACTCACAGATGCCTCGGCACGGTCCCCCAGCTTTGCAATGAGGACGCTCCTTGCGTGGGGGGTGGGTTGCTGGCTCTATGGGAGATGGTTCCCCACCTCTGACCAATTTCAGAATTGTTTACCGCTGGAGCAAGTGCCCTGATAGGGTTTTCCTCTGTATAACTTGTGGGTTCAGGTTTTTTTTTTCTTTTATGGTTCAAGTTAGATTTTATTCCTCTTTTATGTATTTATAGATATAAGCATGGAAATAATTCATTCCTATAAATACATCTGTGTGACGGGAAGAACTTTTTTCTGTATTATTTTTAAATTTTATTCTTTAAAATTTTGAAATTTAATTTTATTTATTTATTTTTATACAGCACGTTATTATTAGTTATGTATTTTATGCATATACATGTATACAGGTCAATCCCAATCTCCCAACTCATCCCACCACCACCACCCCATGGCTTCCCACACTTGGTGTCCATACGTTTGTTCTCTACCTCTGTGTCTCTATTTCTTCCCTGCAAACCAGTTCATCTGTACCATTTTTAGGCTCCACATATATGCATTAATATACAATATTTGTTTTCCTCTTTCTGACTTACTTCATTCTGTATGACAGTCTCTCGATCCATCGATGTCTCTACAAATGACCCAGTTTCATTCCTTTTTATGGCCGAGTAATATTCCATTTTATATATGTACCACATCTTTATCCATTCATCTGTCTGTGGGCAGTTAGGTGGCTTCCATTACCTGGCTATTGTAAATAGTGCTGCAACGAACATTGTGGTGAATGTGCCTTTTTGATTTACGGTTTGCTCTGGGTATATGCCCAGAAGTGGGATTGCTGGATCAGATGGTAATTCTATTTCTAGTTTTTTTAAGGAAACTCCATACTCTTCTCCATAGTGACTGTATCAATTTACATTCCCACCAATAGTGGAAGAGGGCTCCTTTTGTCCACACCCTCCCCAGAATTGGTTGTTTGTAGATTTTCTGATGATGCCGATTCTAACAGGTGTGAGGTGATACCTCATTGTAGTTTTGATTTGCATTTCTCTAATAATTAGTGCTGTTGAGCAGCTTTTCATGTGCGTCATGGCCATGTCTGTGTCTCCTTTGAAGAAACGTCTCTTTAGATCTTCTGCCCATTTTTGTATTGGGTTGTTTGTTTTTTTAATATTAAGCTGCATGAGCTGTTTATATATATTGGAGATTAAACCTCTGTCCATTGATTCGTTTGCAACAATTTTCGCCCATTCTGAGGGATGCCTTTTTCCATTCCCGTTTTTTTTAACAAAAAAGGAAAGAAAGGAAAGAAGCAGAACACTAATGTGCGTAAAATATGCCTTTTGAAACGGTCGTTTGGAAATATGGACGTCCTTTGAAGTTTTTGGTCGATATGTGACCCCAGGATTTGTTTTCAGGGCAGTTGTCATTTACAGGCCTGCAATGATTTTGAATATCAACTGACCATTAGCGCTGGGATTAAAGCTGCTGTTGTGTGAAACGGCCACAAGGTGGCAGCAGTTCTCCCTTACCAAATCTGGTGACTAGGGCAACAGAGCCTCAATGGAAGTGGTGTTCTAGATTGGAATTTAGAATGGAATGTGCCAGGAGAAAGCCCCTCAAGTTTGTCTCACTACTTTTTCTTCGTGTTTTTAATTTATTTTTTTTTATTTTTTATTACAGCAAGTTTGATTACAATGTTTGGCTTGTTGTAGGTGTGGAAGATGTGGTTCTTTTACACATATACAGATGTCTGTTCTTCCTGGGATCCTTTTCCCATGTACGTTATGGCAGAATGTTGAGTAGTCCTCTCTTGGTATTCTGTAGGTCTTTGGTGATTATATATGTCACCTGTGTTTGTATATGTCTGTTAACCCCGATATCGTAATGAAACCAATCCTCACACCTTTCCATTGGTGAACCATAAGTTTGTTTAATGAATCTGTGATTGCCCTTCTCCGTGGAAATATCTGCCCTGGTATCCATTTTAAGGTAACACCTATAAGTGATATGATATGATATGTGTCTTGCACTTTCTGACTTACTCCAAGTCACGTGATTACTTCTAGACTCATCTACGGTACTGCAAATGGCATTGTGTCCTTTTTTCCCTTGGCTTCTATTCTGCCTTAGCGAGGTCCACTTTCAACAATGTGATTCCCTGAGGGTTGTGGATTAGCTGACCTGGGCAGCCTTACCCTGCCGGCCCGCCCTCCCCAGGTGTGCCTCGTTGAGGTCAATATAAACAGCACTCCAGGCAGCAATAGCCCCTGAAGCTGTGCCTGACTCCATATTCTCTGCCCCGTCAGCAGTCTCTGGGCTGTGCTGGTGGGAGTGAGTGAGGGGCCACAGCTTCGTGGGTGGCCCGCTGTGAGTGGGGCTCTGCTGGCCTTTCTGCAGGAGTTGCCAGGCTGCCACCTGTAAAGAAGAGGATGTGTCACCCATACCTTCCGCTGGAATTTCTCTCCGGACAGAGGTGAGGAAGGGAAAAAGCAGTGGGGGCCGGGACAGGAGGGGTATCTCAGGCAGGGCAATGGAAAGCTTCCGGAGGAGCGCCCCGGGCCAGGACCACCCTGGCTGGCCTGCAGGCACCAAGTTGGCCTGCGTGCTTTCGCTGGTGTGGCTCCAAGGCCCTTCCTCTAGGCTTTCAAGCCCTTGTACATATTCAGGTGTTTTACCTGGGAAGGGTGGGAACAGTTCAGCAGCAGCTGGCCTGGGGCTTAGCTCACGTTTACTCACAGATGCCTCGGCACGGTCCCCCAGCCTTGCAATGAGGATGCTCCTTGCGTGGGGGGTGGGTTGCTGGCTGTATGGGAGATGGTTCCCCACCTCTGACCAATTTCAGAATTGTTTACCGCTGGAGCAAGTGCCCTGATAGGGTTTTCCTCTGTATAACTCGTGGGTTCAGGTTTTTTTTTTTTTCTTTTATGGTTCAAGTTAGATTTTATTCCTCTTTTATGTATTTATAGATATAAGCGTGGAAATAATTCATTCCTATAAATACATCTGTGTGACGGGAAGAACTTTTTTCTGTTTTATTTTTAAATTTTATTCTTTAAAATATTGAAATTAAATTTTATTTATTTTTTTTATACAGCACGTTATTATTAGTTATGTATTTTATGCATATACATGTATACAGGTCCATCCCAATCTCCCAACTCATCCCACCACCACCACCCCATGGCTTCCCACACTTGGTGTCCATACGTTTGTTCTCTACCTCTGTGTCTCTATTTCTTCCCTGCAAACCAGTTCATCTGTACCATTTTTTAGGCTCCACATATATGCATTAATATACAATATTTGTTTTCCTCTTTCTGACTTACTTCATTCTGTATGACAGTCTCTCGATCCATCGATGTCTCTACAAATGACCCAGTTTCATTCCTTTTTATGGCCGAGTAATATTCCATTTTATATATGTACCACATCTTTATCCATTCATCTGTCTGTGGGCAGTTAGGTGGCTTCCATTACCTGGCTATTGTAAATAGTGCTGCAACGAACATTGTGGTGAATGTGCCTTTTTGATTTACGGTTTGCTCTGGGTATATGCCCAGAAGTGGGATTGCTGGATCAGATGGTAATTCTATTTCTAGTTTTTTTTAAGGAAACTCCATACTCTTCTCCATAGTGACTGTATCAATTTACATTCCCACCAATAGTGGAAGAGGGCTCCTTTTGTCCACACCCTCCCCAGAATTGGTTGTTTGTAGATTTCATGATGATGCCGATTCTAACAGGTGTGAGGTGATACCTCACTGTAGTTTTGATTTGCATTTCTCTAATAATTAGTGCTGTTGAGCAGCTTTTCATGTGCGTCTTGGCCATGTCTGTGTCTCCTTTGAAGAAACGTCTCTTTAGATCTTCTGCCCATTTTTGTATTGGGTTGTTTGTTTTTTTAATATTAAGCTGCATGAGCTGTTTATATATATTGGAGATTAAACCTCTGTCCATTGATTCGTTTGCAACGATTTTCGCCCATTCTGAGGGATGCCTTTTTCCATTCCCGTTTTTTTTAACAAAAAAGGAAAGAAAGGAAAAGAAGCAGAACACTAATGTGCGTAAAATATGCCTTTTGAAACGGTCGTTTTGAAATATGGACGTCCTTTGAAGTTTTTGGTCGATATGTGACCCCAGGATTTGTTTTCAGGGCAGGTGTCATTTACAGGCCTGCAATGATTTTGAATATCAACTGACCATTAGCGCTGGGATTAAAGCTGCTGTTGTGTGAAACGGCCACAAGGTGGCAGCATTTCTCCCTTACCAAATCTGGTGACTAGGGCAACAGAGCCTCAATGGAAGTGGTGTTCTAGATTGGAATTTAGAATGGAATGTGCCAGGAGAAAGCCCCTCAAGTTTGTCTCACTACTTCTTCTTCGTGTTTTTAATTTATTTTTTTTTTATTTTTTATTACAGCAAGTTTGATTACAATGTTTGGCTTGTTGTAGGTGTGGAAGATGTGGTTCTTTTACACATATACAGATGTCTGTTCTTCCTGGGATCCTTTTCCCATGTACGTTACGACAGAATGTTGAGTAGTCCTCTCTTGGTATTCTGTAGGTCTTTGGTGATTATATATGTCACCTGTGTTTGTATATGTCTGTTAACCCCGATATCGTAATGAAACCAATCCTCACACCTTTCCATTGGTGAACCATAAGTTTGTTTAATGAATCTGTGATTGCCCTTCTCCGTGGAAATATCTGCCCTGGTATCCATTTTTAGGTAACACCTATAAGTGATATGATATGATATGTGTCTTGCACTTTCTGACTTACTCCAAGTCACGTGATTACTTCTAGACTCATCTACGGTGCTGCAAATGGCATTGTGTCCTTTTTTCCCTTGGCTTCTATTCTGCCTTAGCGAGGTCCACTTTCAACAATGTGATTCCCTGAGGGTTGTGGATTAGCTGACCTGAGCAGCCTTACCCTGCCGGCCCGCCCTCCCCAGGTGTGCCTCGTTGAGGTCAATATAAACAGCGCTCCAGGCAGCAATAGCCCCTGAAGCTGTGCCTGACTCCATATTCTCTGCCCCGTCAGCAGTCTCGGGGCTGTGCTGGTGGGAGGGAGTGACGGGCCACAGCTTTGTGTGTGGCCCACTGTGAGTGGGGCTCTGCTGGCCTTTCTGCAGGAGTTGCCAGGCTGCCACCTGTAAAGAAGAGGATGTGTCACCCATACCTTCCGCTGGAATTTCTCTCCGGACAGAGGTGAGGAAGGGAAAAAGCAGTGGGGGCCGGGACAGGAGGGGTATCTCAGGCAGGGCAATGGAAAGCTTCCGGAAGAGTGCCCGGGGCCAGGACCACCCTGGCTGGCCTGCAGGCACCAAGTTGGCCTGCGTGCTTTCGCTGGTGTGGCTCCACGGCCCTTCCTCTAGGCTTTCAAGCCCTTGTACATATTCAGGTGTTTTACCTGGGAAGGGTGGGAACAGTTCAGCAGCAGCTGGCCTGGGGCTCAGCTCACGTTTACTCACAGATGCCTCGGCACGGTCCCCCAGCTTTGCAATGAGGACGCTCCTTGCGTGGGGGGTGGGTTGCTGGCTGTATGGGAGATGGTTCCCCACCTCTGACCAATTTCAGAATTGTTTACCGCTGGAGCAAGTGCCCTGATAGTGTTTTCCTCTGTATAACTCGTGGGTTTAGGTTTTTTTTTTTTCTTTTATGGTTCAAGTTAGATTTTATTCCTCTTTTATGTATTTATAGATATAAGCATGGAAATAATTCATTCCTATAAATACATCTGTGTGACGGGAAGAACTTTTTTCTGTTTTATTTTTAAATTTTATTTTTTAAAATTTTGAAATTTAATTTTATTTATTTATTTTTATACAGCACGTTATTATTAGTTATGTATTTTATGCATATACATGTATACAGGTCCATCCCAATCTCCCAACTCATCCCACCACCACCACCCCATGGCTTCCCACACTTGGTGTCCATACGTTTGTTCTCTACCTCTGTGTCTCTATTTCTTCCCTGCAAACCAGTTCATCTGTACCATTTTTAGGCTCCACATATATGCATTAATATACAATATTTGTTTTCCTCTTTCTGACTTACTTCATTCTGTATGACAGTCTCTCGATCCATCGATGTCTCTACAAATGACCCAGTTTCATTCCTTTTTATGGCCGAGTAATATTCCATTTTATATATGTACCACATCTTTATCCATTCATCTGTCTGTGGGCAGTTAGGTGGCTTCCATTACCTGGCTATTGTAAATAGTGCTGCAACGAACATTGTGGTGAATGTGCCTTTTTGATTTACGGTTTGCTCTGGGTATATGACCAGAAGTGGGATTGCTGGATCAGATGGTAATTCTATTTCTAGTTTTTTTTAAGGAAACTCCATACTCTTCTCCATAGTGACTGTATCAATTTACATTCCCACCAATAGTGGAAGAGGGCTCCTTTTGTCCACACCCTCCCCAGAATTGGTTGTTTGTAGATTTCATGATGATGCCGATTCTAACAGGTGTGAGGTGATACCTCACTGTAGTTTTGATTTGCATTTCTCTAATAATTAGTGCTGTTGAGCAGCTTTTCATGTGCGTCTTGGCCATGTCTGTGTCTCCTTTGAAGAAACGTCTCTTTAGATCTTCTGCCCATTTTTGTATTGGGTTGTTTGTTTTTTTTAATATTAAGCTGCATGAGCTGTTTATATATATTGGAGATTAAACCTCTGTCCATTGATTCGTTTGCAACGATTTTCGCCCATTCTGAGGGATGCCTTTTTCCATTCCCGTTTTTTTTAACAAAAAAGGAAAGAAAGGAAAAGAAGCAGAACACTAATGTGCGTAAAATATGCCTTTTGAAACGGTCGTTTTGAAATATGGACGTCCTTTGAAGTTTTTGGTCGATATGTGACCCCAGGATTTGTTTTCAGGGCAGGTGTCATTTACAGGCCTGCAATGATTTTGAATATCAACTGACCATTAGCGCTGGGATTAAAGCTGCTGTTGTGTGAAACGGCCACAAGGTGGCAGCAGTTCTCCCTTACCAAATCTGGTGACTAGGGCAACAGAGCCTCAATGGAAGTGGTGTTCTAGATTGGAATTTAGAATGGAATGTGCCAGGAGAAAGCCCCTCAAGTTTGTCTCACTACTTCTTCTTCGTGTTTTTAATTTATTTTTTTTTATTTTTTATTACAGCAAGTTTGATTACAATGTTTGGCTTGTTGTAGGTGTGGAAGATGTGGTTCTTTTACACATATACAGATGTCTGTTCTTCCTGGGATCCTTTTCCCATGTACGTTACGACAGAATGTTGAGTAGTCCTCTCTTGGTATTCTGTAGGTCTTTGGTGATTATATATGTCACCTGTGTTTGTATATGTCTGTTAACCCCGATATCGTAATGAAACCAATCCTCACACCTTTCCATTGGTGAACCATAAGTTTGTTTAATGAATCTGTGATTGCCCTTCTCCGTGGAAATATCTGCCCTGGTATCCATTTTTAGGTAACACCTATAAGTGATATGATATGATATGTGTCTTGCACTTTCTGACTTACTCCAAGTCACGTGATTACTTCTAGACTCATCTACGGTGCTGCAAATGGCATTGTGTCCTTTTTTCCCTTGGCTTCTATTCTGCCTTAGCGTGGTCCACTTTCAACAATGTGATTCCCTGAGGGTTGTGGATTAGCTGACCTGAGCAGCCTTACCCTGCCGGCCCGCCCTCCCCAGGTGTGCCTCGTTGAGGTCAATATAAACAGCGCTCCAGGCAGCAATAGCCCCTGAAGCTGTGCCTGACTCCATATTCTCTGCCCCGTCAGCAGTCTCGGGGCTGTGCTGGTGGGAGGGAGTGACGGGCCACAGCTTTGTGTGTGGCCCACTGTGAGTGGGGCTCTGCTGGCCTTTCTGCAGGAGTTGCCAGGCTGCCACCTGTAAAGAAGAGGATGTGTCACCCATACCTTCCGCTGGAATTTCTCTCCGGACAGAGGTGAGGAAGGGAAAAAGCAGTGGGGGCCGGGACAGGAGGAGTATCTCAGGCAGGGCAATGGAAAGCTTCCGGAAGAGTGCCCGGGGCCAGGACCACCCTGGCTGGCCTGCAGGCACCAAGTTGGCCTGCGTGCTTTCGCTGGTGTGGCTCCACGGCCCTTCCTCTAGGCTTTCAAGCCCTTGTACATATTCAGGTGTTTTACCTGGGAAGGGTGGGAACAGTTCAGCAGCAGCTGGCCTGGGGCTCAGCTCACGTTTACTCACAGATGCCTCGGCACGGTCCCCCAGCTTTGCAATGAGGACGCTCCTTGCGTGGGGGGTGGGTTGCTGGCTGTATGGGAGATGGTTCCCCACCTCTGACCAATTTCAGAATTGTTTACCGCTGGAGCAAGTGCCCTGATAGTGTTTTCCTCTGTATAACTCGTGGGTTTAGGTTTTTTTTTTTTCTTTTATGGTTCAAGTTAGATTTTATTCCTCTTTTATGTATTTATAGATATAAGCATGGAAATAATTCATTCCTATAAATACATCTGTGTGACGGGAAGAACTTTTTTCTGTTTTATTTTTAAATTTTATTTTTTAAAATTTTGAAATTTAATTTTATTTATTTATTTTTATACAGCACGTTATTATTAGTTATGTATTTTATGCATATACATGTATACAGGTCAATCCCAATCTCCCAACTCATCCCACCACCACCACCCCATGGCTTCCCACACTTGGTGTCCATACGTTTGTTCTCTACCTCTGTGTCTCTATTTCTTCCCTGCAAACCAGTTCATCTGTACCATTTTTAGGCTCCACATATATGCATTAATATACAATATTTGTTTTCCTCTTTCTGACTTACTTCATTCTGTATGACAGTCTCTCGATCCATCGATGTCTCTACAAATGACCCAGTTTCATTCCTTTTTATGGCCGAGTAATATTCCATTTTATATATGTACCACATCTTTATCCATTCATCTGTCTGTGGGCAGTTAGGTGGCTTCCATTACCTGGCTATTGTAAATAGTGCTGCAACGAACATTGTGGTGAATGTGCCTTTTTGATTTACGGTTTGCTCTGGGTATATGCCCAGAAGTGGGATTGCTGGATCAGATGGTAATTCTATTTCTAGTTTTTTTTAAGGAAACTCCATACTCTTCTCCATAGTGACTGTATCAATTTACATTCCCACCAATAGTGGAAGAGGGCTCCTTTTGTCCACACCCTCCCCAGAATTGGTTGTTTGTAGATTTCATGATGATGCCGATTCTAACAGGTGTGAGGTGATACCTCACTGTAGTTTTGATTTGCATTTCTCTAATAATTAGTGCTGTTGAGCAGCTTTTCATGTGCGTCTTGGCCATGTCTGTGTCTACTTTGAAGAAACGTCTCTTTAGATCTTCTGCCCATTTTTGTATTGGGTTGTTTGTTTTTTTTAATATTAAGCTGCATGAGCTGTTTATATATATTGGAGATTAAACCTCTGTCCATTGATTCGTTTGCAACGATTTTCGCCCATTCTGAGGGATGCCTTTTTCCATTCCCGTGTTTTTTAACAAAAAAGGAAAGAAAGGAAAAGAAGCAGAACACTAATGTGCGTAAAATATGCCTTTTGAAACGGTCGTTTTGAAATATGGACGTCCTTTGAAGTTTTTGGTCGATATGTGACCCCAGGATTTGTTTTCAGGGCAGGTGTCATTTACAGGCCTGCAATGATTTTGAATATCAACTGACCATTAGCGCTGGGATTAAAGCTGCTGTTGTGTGAAACGGCCACAAGGTGGCAGCAGTTCTCCCTTACCAAATCTGGTGACTAGGGCAACAGAGCCTCAATGGAAGTGGTGTTCTAGATTGGAATTTAGAATGGAATGTGCCAGGAGAAAGCCCCTCAAGTTTGTCTCACTACTTCTTCTTCGTGTTTTTAATTTATTTTTTTTTTATTTTTTATTACAGCAAGTTTGATTACAATGTTTGGCTTGTTGTAGGTGTGGAAGATGTGGTTCTTTTACACATATACAGATGTCTGTTCTTCCTGGGATCCTTTTCCCATGTACGTTACGACAGAATGTTGAGTAGTCCTCTCTTGGTATTCTGTAGGTCTTTGGTGATTATATATGTCACCTGTGTTTGTATATGTCTGTTAACCCCGATATCGTAATGAAACCAATCCTCACACCTTTCCATTGGTGAACCATAAGTTTGTTTAATGAATCTGTGATTGCCCTTCTCCGTGGAAATATCTGCCCTGGTATCCATTTTTAGGTAACACCTATAAGTGATATGATATGATATGTGTCTTGCACTTTCTGACTTACTCCAAGTCACGTGATTACTTCTAGACTCATCTACGGTGCTGCAAATGGCATTGTGTCCTTTTTTCCCTTGGCTTCTATTATGCCTTAGCGAGGTCCACTTTCAACAATGTGATTCCCTGAGGGTTGTGGATTAGCTGACCTGAGCAGCCTTACCCTGCCGGCCCGCCCTCCCCAGGTGTGCCTCGTTGAGGTCAATATAAACAGCGCTCCAGGCAGCAATAGCCCCTGAAGCTGTGCCTGACTCCATATTCTCTGCCCCGTCAGCAGTCTCGGGGCTGTGCTGGTGGGAGGGAGTGACGGGCCACAGCTTTGTGTGTGGCCCACTGTGAGTGGGGCTCTGCTGGCCTTTCTGCAGGAGTTGCCAGGCTGCCACCTGTAAAGAAGAGGATGTGTCACCCATACCTTCCGCTGGAATTTCTCTCCGGACAGAGGTGAGGAAGGGAAAAAGCAGTGGGGGCCGGGACAGGAGGGGTATCTCAGGCAGGGCAATGGAAAGCTTCCGGAGGAGCGCCCGGGGCCAGGACCACCCTGGCTGGCCTGCAGGCACCAAGTTGGCCTGCGTGCTTTCGCTGGTGTGGCTCCACGGCCCTTCCTCTAGGCTTTCAAGCCCTTGTACATATTCAGGTGTTTTACCTGGGAAGGGTGGGAACAGTTCAGCAGCAGCTGGCCTGGGGCTCAGCTCACGTTTACTCACAGATGCCTCGGCACGGTCCCCCAGCCTTGCAATGAGGATGCTCCTTGCGTGGGGGGTGGGTTGCTGGCTGTATGGGAGATGGTTCCCCACCTCTGACCAATTTCAGAATTGTTTACCGCTGGAGCAAGTGCCCTGATAGGGTTTTCCTCTGTATAACTCGTGGGTTCAGGTTTTTTTTTTTTTCTTTTATGGTTCAAGTTAGATTTTATTCCTCTTTTATGTATTTATAGATATAAGCGTGGAAATAATTCATTCCTATAAATACATCTGTGTGACGGGAAGAACTTTTTTCTGTTTTATTTTTAAATTTTATTCTTTAAAATATTGAAATTAAATTTTATTTATTTTTTTTATACAGCACGTTATTATTAGTTATGTATTTTATGCATATACATGTATACAGGTCCATCCCAATCTCCCAACTCATCCCACCACCACCACCCCATGGCTTCCCACACTTGGTGTCCATACGTTTGTTCTCTACCTCTGTGTCTCTATTTCTTCCCTGCAAACCAGTTCATCTGTACCATTTTTAGGCTCCACATATATGCATTAATATACAATATTTGTTTTCCTCTTTCTGACTTACTTCATTCTGTATGACAGTCTCTCGATCCATCGATGTCTCTACAAATGACCCAGTTTCATTCCTTTTTATGGCCGAGTAATATTCCATTTTATATATGTACCACATCTTTATCCATTCATCTGTCTGTGGGCAGTTAGGTGGCTTCCATTACCTGGCTATTGTAAATAGTGCTGCAACGAACATTGTGGTGAATGTGCCTTTTTGATTTACGGTTTGCTCTGGGTATATGCCCAGAAGTGGGATTGCTGGATCAGATGGTAATTCTATTTCTAGTTTTTTTTAAGGAAACTCCATACTCTTCTCCATAGTGACTGTATCAATTTACATTCCCACCAATAGTGGAAGAGGGCTCCTTTTGTCCACACCCTCCCCAGAATTGGTTGTTTGTAGATTTCCTGATGATGCCGATTCTAACAGGTGTGAGGTGATACCTCACTGTAGTTTTGATTTGCATTTCTCTAATAATTAGTGCTGTTGAGCAGCTTTTCATGTGCGTCTTGGCCATGTCTGTGTCTACTTTGAAGAAACGTCTCTTTAGATCTTCTGCCCATTTTTGTATTGGGTTGTTTGTTTTTTTTAATATTAAGCTGCATGAGCTGTTTATATATATTGGAGATTAAACCTCTGTCCATTGATTCGTTTGCAACGATTTTCGCCCATTCTGAGGGATGCCTTTTTCCATTCCCGTTTTTTTTAACAAAAAAGGAAAGAAAGGAAAAGAAGCAGAACACTAATGTGCGTAAAATATGCCTTTTGAAACGGTCGTTTTGAAATATGGACGTCCTTTGAAGTTTTTGGTCGATATGTGACCCCAGGATTTGTTTTCAGGGCAGGTGTCATTTACAGGCCTGCAATGATTTTGAATATCAACTGACCATTAGCGCTGGGATTAAAGCTGCTGTTGTGTGAAACGGCCACAAGGTGGCAGCAGTTCTCCCTTACCAAATCTGGTGACTAGGGCAACAGAGCCTCAATGGAAGTGGTGTTCTAGATTGGAATTTAGAATGGAATGTGCCAGGAGAAAGCCCCTCAAGTTTGTCTCACTACTTCTTCTTCGTGTTTTTAATTTAATTTTTTTTTTATTTTTTATTACAGCAAGTTTGATTACAATGTTTGGCTTGTTGTAGGTGTGGAAGATGTGGTTCTTTTACACATATACAGATGTCTGTTCTTCCTGGGATCCTTTTCCCATGTACGTTATGACAGAATGTTGAGTAGTCCTCTCTTGGTATTCTGTAGGTCTTTGGTGATTATATATGTCACCTGTGTTTGTATATGTCTGTTAACCCCGATATCGTAATGAAACCAATCCTCACACCTTTCCATTGGTGAACCATAAGTTTGTTTAATGAATCTGTGATTGCCCTTCTCCGTGGAAATATCTGCCCTGGTATCCATTTTTAGGTAACACCTATAAGTGATATGATATGATATGTGTCTTGCACTTTCTAACTTACTCCAAGTCACGTGATTACTTCTAGACTCATCTACGGTGCTGCAAATGGCATTGTGTCCTTTTTTCCCTTGGCTTCTATTCTGCCTTAGCGAGGTCCACTTTCAACAATGTGATTCCCTGAGGGTTGTGGATTAGCTGACCTGAGCAGCCTTACCCTGCCGGCCCGCCCTCCCCAGGTGTGCCTCGTTGAGGTCAATATAAACAGCGCTCCAGGCAGCAATAGCCCCTGAAGCTGTGCCTGACTCCATATTCTCTGCCCCGTCAGCAGTCTCGGGGCTGTGCTGGTGGGAGGGAGTGACGGGCCACAGCTTTGTGTGTGGCCCACTGTGAGTGGGGCTCTGCTGGCCTTTCTGCAGGAGTTGCCAGGCTGCCACCTGTAAAGAAGAGGATGTGTCACCCATACCTTCCGCTGGAATTTCTCTCCGGACAGAGATGAGGAAGGAAAAAAGCAGTGGGGGCCGGGACAGGAGGGGTATCTCAGGCAGGGCAATGGAAAGCTTCCGGAAGAGCGCCCGGGGCCAGGACCACCCTGGCTGGCCTGCAGGCACCAAGTTGGCCAGCGTGCTTTCGCTGGTGTGGCTCCACGGCCCTTCCTCTAGGCTTTCAAGCCCTTGTACATATTCAGGTGTTTTACCTGGGAAGGGTGGGAACAGTTAAGCAGCAGCTGGCCTGGGGCTCAGCTCACGTTTACTCACAGATGCCTCGGCACGGTCCCCCAGCTTTGCAATGAGGACGCTCCTTGCATGGGGGGTGGGTTGCTGGCTGTATGGGAGATGGTTCCCCACCTCTGACCAATTTCAGAATTGTTTACCGCTGGAGCAAGTGCCCTGATAGGGTTTTCCTCTGTATAACTCGTGGGTTCAGGTTTTTTTTTTTCTTTTATGGTTCAAGTTAGATTTTATTCCTCTTTTATGTATTTATAGATATAAGCATGGAAATAATTCATTCCTATAAATACATCTGTGTGACGGGAAGAACTTTTTTCTGTTTTATTTTTAAATTTTATTCTTTAAAATATTGAAATTAAATTTTATTTATTTTTTTTATACAGCACGTTATTATTAGTTATGTATTTTATGCATATACATGTATACAGGTCCATCCCAATCTCCCAACTCATCCCACCACCACCACCCCATGGCTTCCCACACTTGGTGTCCATACGTTTGTTCTCTACCTCTGTGTCTCTATTTCTTCCCTGCAAACCAGTTCATCTGTACCATTTTTTAGGCTCCACATATATGCATTAATATACAATATTTGTTTTCCTCTTTCTGACTTACTTCATTCTGTATGACAGTCTCTCGATCCATCGATGTCTCTACAAATGACCCAGTTTCATTCCTTTTTATGGCCGAGTAATATTCCATTTTATATATGTACCACATCTTTATCCATTCATCTGTCTGTGGGCAGTTAGGTGGCTTCCATTACCTGGCTATTGTAAATAGTGCTGCAACGAACATTGTGGTGAATGTGCCTTTTTGATTTACGGTTTGCTCTGGGTATATGCCCAGAAGTGGGATTGCTGGATCAGATGGTAATTCTATTTCTAGTTTTTTTTAAGGAAACTCCATACTCTTCTCCATAGTGACTGTATCAATTTACATTCCCACCAATAGTGGAAGAGGGCTCCTTTTGTCCACACCCTCCCCAGAATTGGTTGTTTGTAGATTTCCTGATGATGCCGATTCTAACAGGTGTGAGGTGATACCTCACTGTAGTTTTGATTTGCATTTCTCTAATAATTAGTGCTGTTGAGCAGCTTTTCATGTGCGTCTTGGTCATGTCTGTGTCTACTTTGAAGAAACGTCTCTTTAGATCTTCTGCCCATTTTTGTATTGGGTTGTTTGTTTTTTTTAATATTAAGCTGCATGAGCTGTTTATATATATTGGAGATTAAACCTCTGTCCATTGATTCGTTTGCAACGATTTTCGCCCATTCTGAGGGATGCCTTTTTCCATTCCCGTTTTTTTTAACAAAAAAGGAAAGAAAGGAAAAGAAGCAGAACACTAATGTGCGTAAAATATGCCTTTTGAAACGGTCGTTTTGAAATATGGACGTCCTTTGAAGTTTTTGGTCGATATGTGACCCCAGGATTTGTTTTCAGGGCAGGTGTCATTTACAGGCCTGCAATGATTTTGAATATCAACTGACCATTAGCGCTGGGATTAAAGCTGCTGTTGTGTGAAACGGCCACAAGGTGGCAGCAGTTCTCCCTTACCAAATCTGGTGACTAGGGCAACAGAGCCTCAATGGAAGTGGTGTTCTAGATTGGAATTTAGAATGGAATGTGCCAGGAGAAAGCCCCTCAAGTTTGTCTCACTACTTCTTCTTCGTGTTTTTAATTTATTTATTTTTTATTTTTTATTACAGCAAGTTTGATTACAATGTTTGGCTTGTTGTAGGTGTGGAAGATGTGGTTCTTTTACACATATACAGATGTCTGTTCTTCCTGGGATCCTTTTCCCATGTACGTTACGACAGAATGTTGAGTAGTCCTCTCTTGGTATTCTGTAGGTCTTTGGTGATTATATATGTCACCTGTGTTTGTATATGTCTGTTAACCCCGATATCGTAATGAAACCAATCCTCACACCTTTCCATTGGTGAACCATAAGTTTGTTTAATGAATCTGTGATTGCCCTTCTCCGTGGAAATATCTGCCCTGGTATCCATTTTTAGGTAACACCTATAAGTGATATGATATGATATGTGTCTTGCACTTTCTGACTTACTCCAAGTCACGTGATTACTTCTAGACTCATCTACGGTGCTGCAAATGGCATTGTGTCCTTTTTTCCCTTGGCTTCTATTCTGCCTTAGCGAGGTCCACTTTCAACAATGTGATTCCCTGAGGGTTGTGGATTAGCTGACCTGAGCAGCCTTACCCTGCCGGCCCGCCCTCCCCAGGTGTGCCTCATTGAGGTCAATATAAACAGCGCTCCAGGCAGCAATAGCCCCTGAAGCTGTGCCTGACTCCATATTCTCGGCCCCGTCAGCAGTCTCGGGGCTGTGCTGGTGGGAGGGAGTGACGGGCCACAGCTTTGTGTGTGGCCCACTGTGAGTGGGGCTCTGCTGGCCTTTCTGCAGGAGTTGCCAGGCTGCCACCTGTAAAGAAGAGGATGTGTCACCCATACCTTCCGCTGGAATTTCTCTCCGGACAGAGGTGAGGAAGGAAAAAAGCAGTGGGGGCCGGGACAGGAGGGGTATCTCAGGCAGGGCAATGGAAAGCTTCCGGAAGAGCGCCCGGGGCCAGGACCACCCTGGCTGGCCTGCAGGCACCAAGTTGGCCAGCGTGCTTTCCCTGGTGTCGCTCCACGGCCCTTCCTCTAGGCTTTCAAGCCCTTGTACATATTCAGGTGTTTTACCTGGGAAGGGTGGGAACAGTTCAGCAGCAGCTGGCCTGGGGCTCAGCTCACGTTTACTCACAGATGCCTCGGCACGGTCCCCCAGCTTTGCAATGAGGACGCTCCTTGCGTGGGGGGTGGGTTGCTGGCTGTATGGGAGATGGTTCCCCACCTCTGACCAATTTCAGAATTGTTTACCGCTGGAGCAAGTGCCCTGATAGGGTTTTCCTCTGTATAACTCGTGGGTTCAGGTTTTTTTTTTTCTTTTATGGTTCAAGTTAGATTTTATTCCTCTTTTATGTATTTATAGATATAAGCATGGAAATAATTCATTCCTATAAATACATCTGTGTGACGGGAAGAACTTTTTTCTGTTTTATTTTTAAATTTTATTCTTTAAAATATTGAAATTAAATTTTATTTATTTTTTTTATACAGCACGTTATTATTAGTTATGTATTTTATGCATATACATGTATACAGGTCCATCCCAATCTCCCAACTCATCCCACCACCACCACCCCATGGCTTCCCACACTTGGTGTCCATACGTTTGTTCTCTACCTCTGTGTCTCTATTTCTTCCCTGCAAACCAGTTCATCTGTACCATTTTTTAGGCTCCACATATATGCATTAATATACAATATTTGTTTTCCTCTTTCTGACTTACTTCATTCTGTATGACAGTCTCTCGATCCATCGATGTCTCTACAAATGACCCAGTTTCATTCCTTTTTATGGCCGAGTAATATTCCATTTTATATATGTACCACATCTTTATCCATTCATCTGTCTGTGGGCAGTTAGGTGGCTTCCATTACCTGGCTATTGTAAATAGTGCTGCAACGAACATTGTGGTGAATGTGCCTTTTTGATTTACGGTTTGCTCTGGGTATATGCCCAGAAGTGGGATTGCTGGATCAGATGGTAATTCTATTTCTAGTTTTTTTTAAGGAAACTCCATACTCTTCTCCATAGTGACTGTATCAATTTACATTCCCACCAATAGTGGAAGAGGGCTCCTTTTGTCCACACCCTCCCCAGAATTGGTTGTTTGTAGATTTCCTGATGATGCCGATTCTAACAGGTGTGAGGTGATACCTCACTGTAGTTTTGATTTGCATTTCTCTAATAATTAGTGCTGTTGAGCAGCTTTTCATGTGCGTCTTGGCCATGTCTGTGTCTCCTTTGAAGAAACGTCTCTTTAGATCTTCTGCCCATTTTTGTATTGGGTTGTTTGTTTTTTTTAATATTAAGCTGCATGAGCTGTTTATATATATTGGAGATTAAACCTCTGTCCATTGATTCGTTTGCAACGATTTTCGCCCATTCTGAGGGATGCCTTTTTCCATTCCCGTTTTTTTTAACAAAAAAGGAAAGAAAGGAAAAGAAGCAGAACACTAATGTGCATAAAATATGCCTTTTGAAATGGTCGTTTTGAAATATGGACGTCCTTTGAAGTTTTTGGTCGATATGTGACCCCAGGATTTGTTTTCAGGGCAGGTGTCATTTACAGGCCTGCAATGATTTTGAATATCAACTGACCATTAGCGCTGGGATTAAAGCTGCTGTTGTGTGAAACGGCCACAAGGTGGCAGCAGTTCTCCCTTACCAAATCTGGTGACTAGGGCAACAGAGCCTCAATGGAAGTGGTGTTCTAGATTGGAATTTAGAATGGAATGTGCCAGGAGAAAGCCCCTCAAGTTTGTCTCACTACTTCTTCTTCGTGTTTTTAATTTATATATTTTTTTATTTTTTATTACAGCAAGTTTGATTACAATGTTTGGCTTGTTGTAGGTGTGGAAGATGTGGTTCTTTTACACATATACAGATGTCTGTTCTTCCTGGGATCCTTTTCCCATGTACGTTACGACAGAATGTTGAGTAGTCCTCTCTTGGTATTCTGTAGGTCTTTGGTGATTATATATGTCACCTGTGTTTGTATATGTCTGTTAACCCCGATATCGTAATGAAACCAATCCTCACACCTTTCCATTGGTGAACCATAAGTTTGTTTAATGAATCTGTGATTGCCCTTCTCCGTGGAAATATCTGCCCTGGTATCCATTTTTAGGTAACACCTATAAGTGATATGATATGATATGTGTCTTGCACTTTCTGACTTACTCCAAGTCACGTGATTACTTCTAGACTCATCTACGGTGCTGCAAATGGCATTGTGTCCTTTTTTCCCTTGGTTTCTATTCTGCCTTAGCGAGGTCCATTTTCAACAATGTGATTCCCTGAGGGTTGTGGATTAGCTGACCTGGGCAGCCTTAACCTGCCGGCCCGCCCTCCCCAGGTGTGCCTCGTTGAGGTCAATATAAACAGCGCTCCAGGCAGCAATAGCCCCTGAAGCTGTGCCTGACTCCATATTCTCTGCCCCGTCAGCAGTCTCGGGGCTGTGCTGGTGGGAGGGAGTGAGGGGCCACAGCTTTGTGGGTGTCCCGCTGTGAGTGGGGCTCTGCTGGCCTTTCTGCAGGAGTTGCCAGGCTGCCACCTGTAAAGAAGAGGATGTGTCACCCATACCTTCCGCTGGAATTTCTCTCCGGACAGAGGTGAGGAAGGAAAAAGCAGTGGGGGCCGGGACAGGAGGGGTATCTCAGGCAGGGCAATGGAAAGCTTCCGGAAGAGCGCCCGGGGCCAGGACCACCCTGGCTGGCCTGCAGGCACCAAGTTGGCCTGCGTGCTTTCGCTGGTGTGGCTCCACAGCCCTTCCTCTAGGCTTTCAAGCCCTTGTACATATTCAGGTGTTTTACCTGGGAAGGGTGGGAACAGTTCAGCAGCAGCTGGCCTGGGGCTCAGCTCACGTTTACTCACAGATGCCTCGGCACGGTCCCCCAGCTTTGCAATGAGGACGCTCCTTGCGTGGGGGGTGGGTTGCTGGCTGTATGGGAGATGGTTCCCCACCTCTGACCAATTTCAGAATTGTTTACCGCTGGAGCAAGTGCCCTGATAGGGTTTTCCTCTGTATAACTCGTGGGTTTAGGTTTTTTTTTTTCTTTTATGGTTCAAGTTAGATTTTATTCCTCTTTTATGTATTTATAGATATAAGCATGGAAATAATTCATTCCTATAAATACATCTGTGTGACGGGAAGAACTTTTTTCTGTTTTATTTTTAAATTTTATTCTTTAAAATATTGAAATTAAATTTTATTTATTTTTTTTATACAGCACGTTATTATTAGTTATGTATTTTATGCATATACATGTATACAGGTCAATCCCAATCTCCCAACTCATCCCACCACCACCACCCCATGGCTTCCCACACTTGGTGTCCATACGTTTGTTCTCTACCTCTGTGTCTATTTCTTCCCTGCAAACCAGTTCATCTGTACCATTTTTAGGCTCCACATATATGCATTAATATACAATATTTGTTTTCCTCTTTCTGACTTACGTCATTCTGTATGACAGTCTCTCGATCCATCGATGTCTCTACAAATGACCCAGTTTCATTCCTTTTTATGGCCGAGTAATATTCCATTTTATATATGTACCACATCTTTATCCATTCATCTGTCTGTGGGCAGTTAGGTGGCTTCCATTACCTGGCTATTGTAAATAGTGCTGCAACGAACATTGTGGTGAATGTGCCTTTTTGATTTACGGTTTGCTCTGGGTATATGCCCAGAAGTGGGATTGCTGGATCAGATGGTAATTCTATTTCTAGTTTTTTTTAAGGAAACTCCATACTCTTCTCCATAGTGACTGTATCAATTTACATTCCCACCAATAGTGGAAGAGGGCTCCTTTTGTCCACACCCTCCCCAGAATTGGTTGTTTGTAGATTTTCTGATGATGCCGATTCTAACAGGTGTGAGGTGATACCTCACTGTAGTTTTGATTTGCATTTCTCTAATAATTAGTGCTGTTGAGCAGCTTTTCATGTGCGTCTTGGCCATGTCTGTGTCTCCTTTGAAGAAAGGTCTCTTTAGATCTTCTGCCCATTTTTGTATTGGGTTGTTTGTTTTTTTTAATATTAAGCTGCATGAGCTGTTTATATATATAGGAGATTAAACCTCTGTCCATTGATTCGTTTGCAACGATTTTCGCCCATTCTGAGGGATGCCTTTTTCCATTCCTGTTATTTTTAACAAAAAAGGAAAGAAAGGAAAAGAAGCAGAACACTAATGTGCGTAAAATATGCCTTTTGAAATGGTCGTTTTGAAATATGGACGTCCTTTGAATTTTTTGGTCGATATGTGACCCCAGGATTTGTTTTCAGGGCAGGTGTCATTTACAGGCCTGCAATGATTTTGAATATCAACTGACCATTAGCGCTGGGATTAAAGCTGCTGTTGTGTGAAACGGCCACAAGGTGGCAGCAGTTCTCCCTTACCAAATCTGGTGACTAGGGCAACAGAGCCTCAATGGAAGTGGTGTTCTAGATTGGAATTTAGAATGGAATGTGCCAGGAGAAAGCCCCTCAAGTTTGTCTCACTACTTCTTCTTCGTGTTTTTAATTTAATATTTTTTTTATTTTTCATTACAGCAAGTTTGATTACAATGTTTGGCTTGTTGTAGGTGTGGAAGATGTGGTTCTTTTACACATATACAGATGTCTGTCCTTCCTGGGATCCTTTTCCCATGTACGTTATGACAGAATGTTGAGTAGTCCTCTCTTGGTATTCTGTAGGTCTTTGGTGATTATATATGTCACCTGTGTTTGTATATGTCTGTTAAATCCGATATCGTAATGAAACCAATCCTCACACCTTTCCATTGGTGAACCATAAGTTTGTTTAATGAATCTGTGATTGCCCTTCTCCGTGGAAATATCTGCCCTGGTATCCAATTTTAGGTAACACCTATAAGTGATATGATATGATATGTGTCTTGCACTTTCTGACTTACTCCAAGTCACGTGATTACTTCTAGACTCATCTACGGTGCTGCAAATGACACTGTTCCTTTTTTCCTTTGGCTTCTATTCTGCCTTAGCGAGGTCCATTTTCAACAATGTGATTCCCTGAGGGTTGTGGATTAGCTGACCTGGGCAGCCTTACCCTGCCGGCCCGCCCTCCCCAGGTGTGCCTCGTTGAGGTCAATATAAACAGCGCTCCAGGCAGCAATAGCCCCTGAAGCTGTGCCTGACTCCATATTCTCTGCCCCGTCAGCAGTCTCGGGGCTGTGCTGGTGGGAGGGAGTGAGGGGCCACAGCTTTGTGGGTGTCCCGCTGTGAGTGGGGCTCTGCTGGCCTTTCTGCAGTAGTTGCCAGGCTGCCACCTGTAAAGAAGAGGATGTGTCACCCATACCTTCCGCTGGAATTTCTCTCCGGACAGAGGTGAGGAAAGAAAAAAGCAGTGGGGGCCGGGACAGGAGGGGTATCTCAGGCAGGGCAATGGAAAGCTTCCGGAAGAGCGCCCGGGGCCAGGACCACCCTGGCTGGCCTGCAGGCACCAAGTTGGCCTGCGTGCTTTCGCTGGTGTGGCTCCACGGCCCTTCCTCTAGGCTTTCAAGCCCTTGTACATATTCAGGTGTTTTACCTGGGAAGGGTGGGAACAGTTCAGCAGCAGCTGGCCTGGGGCTCAGCTCACGTTTACTCACAGATGCCTCGGCACGGTCCCCCAGCTTTGCAATGAGGACGCTCCTTGCGTGGGGTTGGGTTGCTGGCTGTATGGGTGATGGTTCCCCACCTCTGACCAATTTCAGAATTGTTTACCGCTGGAGCAAGTGCCCTGATAGGGTTTTCCTCTGTATAACTCGTGGGTTTAGGTTTTTTTTTTTCTTTTATGGTTCAAGTTAGATTTTATTCCTCTTTTATGTATTTATAGATATAAGCATGGAAATAATTCATTCCTATAAATACATCTGTGTGACGGGAAGAACTTTATTCTGTTTTATTTTTAAATTTTATTTTTTAAAATTTTGAAATTTAATTTTATTTATTTATTTTTATACAGCACGTTATTATTAGTTATGTATTTTATGCATATACATGTATACAGGTCCATCCCAATCTCCCAACTCATCCCACCACCACCACCCCATGGCTTCCCACACTTGGTGTCCATACGTTTGCTCTCTACCTCTGTGTCTCTATTTCTTCCCTGCAAACCAGTTCATCTGTACCATTTTTTAGGCTCCACATATATGCATTAATATACAATATTTGTTTTCCTCTTTCTGACTTACTTCATTCTGTATGACAGTCTCTCGATCCATCGATGTCTCTACAAATGACCCAGTTTCATTCCTTTTTATGGCCGAGTAATATTCCATTTTATATATGTACCACATCTTTATCCATTCATCTGTCTGTGGGCAGTTAGGTGGCTTCCATTACCTGGCTATTGTAAATAGTGCTGCAACGAACATTGTGGTGAATGTGCCTTTTTGATTTACGGTTTGCTCTGGGTATATGCCCAGAAGTGGGATTGCTGGATCAGATGGTAATTCTATTTCTAGTTTTTTTTAAGGAAACTCCATACTCTTCTCCATAGTGACTGTATCAATTTACATTCCCACCAATAGTGGAAGAGGGCTCCTTTTGTCCACACCCTCCCCAGAATTGGTTGTTTGTAGATTTTCTGATGATGCCGATTCTAACAGGTGTGAGGTGATACCTCACTGTAGTTTTGATTTGCATTTCTCTAATAATTAGTGCTGTTGAGCAGCTTTTTATGTGCGTCTTGGCCATGTCTGTGTCTCCTTTGAAGAAACGTCTCTTTAGATCTTCTGCCCATTTTTGTATTGGGTTGTTTGTTTTTTTAATATTAAGCTGCATGAGCTGTTTATATATATTGGAGATTAAACCTCTGTCCATTGATTCGTTTGCAACGATTTTCGCCCATTCTGAGGGATGACTTTTTCCATTCCCGTTTTTTTTTAACAAAAAAGGAAAGAAAGGAAAAGAAGCAGAACACTAATGTGCGTAAAATATGCCTTTTGAAACGGTCGTTTTGAAATATGGATGTCCTTTGAAGTTTTTGGTCGATATGTGACCCCAGGATTTGTTTTCAGGGCAGGTGTCATTTACAGGCCTGCAATGATTTTGAATATCAACTGACCATTAGCGCTGGGATTAAAGCTGCTGTGGTGTGAAACGGCCACAAGGTGGCAGCAGTTCTCCCTTACCAAATCTGGTGACTAGGGTAACAGAGCCTCAATGGAAGTGGTGTTCTAGATTGGAATTTAGAATGGAATGTGCCAGGAGAAAGCCCCTCAAGTTTGTCTCACTACTTCTTCTTCGTGTTTTTAATTTATTTTTTTTTTATTTTTTATTACAGCAAGTTTGATTACAATGTTTGGCTTGTTGTAGGTGTGGAAGATGTGGTTCTTTTACACATATACAGATGTCTGTTCTTCCTGGGATCCTTTTCCCATGTACCTTACGACAGAATGTTGAGTAGTCCTCTCTTGGTATTCTGTAGGTCTTTGGTGATTATATATGTCACCTGTGTTTGTATATGTCTGTTAACCCCGATATCGTAATGAAACCAATCCTCACACCTTTCCATTGGTGAACCATAAGTTTGTTTAATGAATCTGTGATTGCCCGTCTCCGTGGAAATATCTGCCCTGGTATCCATTTTTAGGTAACACCTATAAGTGATATGATATGATATGTGTCTTTCACTTTCTGACTTACTCCAAGTCACGTGATTACTTCTAGACTCATCTACGGTGCTGCAAATGGCACTGTGTCCTTTTTTCCCTTGGCTTCTATTCTGCCTTAGCGAGGTCCACTTTCAACAATGTGATTCCCTGAGTGTTGTGGATTAGCTGACCTGGGCAGCCTTACCCTGCCGGCCCGCCCTCCCCAGGTGTGCCTCTTTGAGGTCAATATAAACAGCGCTCCAGGCAGCAATAGCCCCTGAAGCTGTGCCTGACTCCATATTCTCTGCCCCGTCAGCAGACTCGGGGCTGTGCTGTTGGGAGGGAGAGAGGGGCCACAGCTTTGTGGGTGGCCCGCTGTGAGTGGGGCTCTGCTGGCCTTTCTGCAGGAGTTGCCAGGCTGCCACCTGTAAAGAAGAGGATGTGTCACCCATATCTTCCGCTGGAATTTCTCTCCGGACAGAGGTGAGGAAGGAAAAAAGCAGTGGGGGCCGTGACAGGAGGGGTATCTCAGGCAGGTCAATGGAAAGCTTCCGGAAGAGCGCCCGGGGCCAGGACCACCCTGGCTGGCCTGCAGGCACCAAGTTGGCCTGCGTGCTTTCGCTGGTGTGGCTCCACGGCCCTTCCTCTAGGCTTTCAAGCCCTTGTACATATTCAGGTGTTTTACCTGGGAAGGGTGGGAACAGTTCAGCAGCAGCTGGCCTGGGGCTCAGCTCACGTTTACTCACAGATGCCTCGGCACGGTCCCCCAGCTTTGCAATGAGGACGCTCCTTGCGTGGGGGGTGGGTTGCTGGCTGTATGGGAGATGGTTCCCCACCTCTGACCAATTTCAGAATTGTTTACCGCTGGAGCAAGTGACCTGATAGTGTTTTCCTCTGTATAACTCGTGGGTTCAGGTTTTTTTTTTTCTTTTATGGTTCAAGTTAGATTTTATTCCTCTTTTATGTATTTATAGATATAAGCATGGAAATAATTCATTCCTATAAATACATCTGTGTGACGGGAAGAACTTTATTCTGTTTTATTTTTAAATTTTATTTTTTAAAATTTTGAAACTTAATTTTATTTATTTATTTTTATACAGCACGTTATTATTAGTTATGTATTTTATGCATATACATGTATACAGGTCAATCCCAATCTCCCAACTCATCCCACCACCACCACCCCATGGCTTCCCACACTTGGTGTCCATACGTTTGTTCTCTACCTCTGTGTCTCTATTTCTTCCCTGCAAACCAGTTCATCTGTACCATTTTTTAGGCTCCACATATATGCATTAATATACAATATTTGTTTTCCTCTTTCTGACTTACTTCATTTTGTATGACAGTCTCTCGATCCAACGATGTCTCTACAAATGACCCAGTTTCATTCCTTTTTATGGCCGAGTAATATTCCATTTTATATATGTACCACATCTTTATCCATTCATCTGTCTGTGGGCAGTTAGGTGGCTTCCATTACCTGGCTATTGTAAATAGTGCTGCAACGAACATTGTGGTGAATGTGCCTTTTTGATTTACGGTTTGCTCTGGGTATATGCCCAGAAGTGGGATTGCTGGATCAGATGGTAATTCTATTTTTATTTTTTTTTAAGGAAACTCCATACTCTTCTCCATAGTGTCTGTATCAATTTACATTCCCACCAATAGTGGAAGAGGGCTCCTTTTGTCCACACCCTCCCCAGAATTGGTTGTTTGTAGATTTTCTGATGATGCCGATTCTAACAGGTGTGAGGTGATACCTCACTGTAGTTTTGATTTGCATTTCTCTAATAATTAGTGCTGTTGAGCAGCTTTTCATGTGCGTCTTGGCCATGTCTGTGTCTCCTTTGAAGAAACGTCTCTTTAGATCTTCTGCCCATTTTTGTATTGGGTTGTTTGTTTTTTTAATATTAAGCTGCATGAGCTGTTTATATATATTGGAGATTAAACCTCTGTCCATTGATTCGTTTGCAACGATTTTCGCCCATTCTGAGGGATGCCTTTTTCCATTCCCGTTTTTTTTAACAAAAAAGGAAAGAAAGGAAAGAAGCAGAACACTAATGTGCGTAAAATATGCCTTTTGAAACGGTCGTTTTGAAATATGGACGTCCTTTGAATTTTTTGGTTGATATGTGACCCCAGGATTTGTTTTCAGGGCAGTTGTCATTTACAGGCCTGCAATGATTTTGAATATCAACTGACCATTAGCGCTGGGATTAAAGCTGCTGTTGTGTGAAACGGCCACAAGGTGGGAGCAGTTCTCCCTTACCAAATCTGGTGACTAGGGCAACAGAGCCTCAATGGAAGTGGTGTTCTAGATTGGAATTTAGAATGGAATGTGCCAGGAGAAAGCCCCTCAAGTTTGTCTCACTACTTCTTCTTCGTGTTTTTAATTTATTTTTTTTTTATTTTTTATTACAGCAAGTTTGATTACAATGTTTGGCTTGTTGTAGGTGTGGAAGATGTGGTTCTTTTACACATATACAGATGTCTGTTCTTCCTGGGATCCTTTTCCCATGTACGTTACGACAGAATGTTGAGTAGTCCTCTCTTGGTATTCTGTAGGTCTTTGGTGATTATATATGTCACCTGTGTTTGTATATGTCTGTTAACCCCGATATCGTAATGAAACCAATCCTCACACCTTTCCATTGTTGAACCATATGTTTGTTTAATGAATCTGTGATTGCCCGTCTCCGTGGAAATATCTGCCCTGGTATCCATTTTTAGGTAACACCTATAAGTGATATGATATGATATGTGTCTTTCACTTTCTGACTTACTCCAAGTCACGTGATTACTTCTAGACTCATCTACGGTGCTGCAAATGGCACTGTGTCCATTTTTCCCTTGGCTTCTATTCTGCCTTAGCGAGGTCCATTTTCAACAATGTGATTCCCTGAGTGTTGTGGATTAGCTGACCTGGGCAGCCTTACCCTGCCGGCCCGCCCTCCCCAGGTGTGCCTCTTTGAGGTCAATATAAACAGCGCTCCAGGCAGCAATAGCCCCTGAAGCTGTGCCTGACTCCATATTCTCTGCCCCGTCAGCAGACTCGGGGCTGTGCTGGTGGGAGGGAGAGAGGGGCCACAGCTTTGTGGGTGGCCCGCTGTGAGTGGGGCTCTGCTGGCCTTTCTGCAGGAGTTGCCAGGCTGCCACCTGTAAAGAAGAGGATGTGTCACCCATATCTTCCGCTGGAATTTCTCTCCGGACAGAGGTGAGGAAGGAAAAAAGCAGTGGGGGCCGTGACAGGAGGGGTATCTCAGGCAGGGCAATGGAAAGCTTCCGGAAGAGCGCCCGGGGCCAGGACCACCCTGGCTGGCCTGCAGGCACCAAGTTGGCCTGCGTGCTTTCGCTGGTGTGGCTCCACGGCCCTTCCTCTAGGCTTTCAAGCCCTTGTACATATTCAGGTGTTTTACCTGGGAAGGGTGGGAACAGTTCAGCAGCAGCTGGCCTGGGGCTCAGCTCACGTTTACTCACAGATGCCTCGGCACGGTCCCCCAGCTTTGCAATGAGGACGCTCCTTGCGTGGGGGGTGGGTTGCTGGCTGTATGGGAGATGGTTCCCCACCTCTGACCAATTTCAGAATTGTTTACCGCTGGAGCAAGTGACCTGATAGGGTTTTCCTCTGTATAACTCGTGGGTTCAGGTTTTTTTTTTCTTTTATGGTTCAAGTTAGATTTTATTCCTCTTTTATGTATTTATAGATATAAGCATGGAAATAATTCATTCCTATAAATACATCTGTGTGCCGGGAAGAACTTTATTCTGTTTTATTTTTAAATTTTATTCTTTAAAATATTTAAATTTAATTTTATTTATTTATTTTTATACAGCACGTTATTATTAGTTATGTATTTTATGCATATACATGTATACAGGTCAATCCCAATCTCCCAACTCATCCCACCACCACCACCCCATGGCTTCCCACACTTGGTGTCCATACGTTTGTTCTCTACCTCTGTGTCTCTATTTCTTCCCTGCAAACCAGTTCATCTGTACCATTTTTTAGGCTCCACATATATGCATTAATATACAATATTTGTTTTCCTCTTTCTGACTTACTTCATTCTGTATGACAGTCTCTCGATCCATCGATGTCTCTACAAATGACCCAGTTTCATTCCTTTTTATGGCCGAGTAATATTCCATTTTATATATGTACCACATCTTTATCCATTCATCTGTCTGTGGGCAGTTAGGTGGCTTCCATTACCTGGCTATTGTAAATAGTGCTGCAACGAACATTGTGGTGAATGTGCCTTTTTGATTTACGGTTTGCTCTGGGTATATGCCCAGAAGTGGGATTGCTGGATCAGATGGTAATTCTATTTCTAGTTTTTTTTAAGGAAACTCCATACTCTTCTCCATAGTGACTGTATCAATTTACATTCCCACCAATAGTGGAAGAGGGCTCCTTTTGTCCACACCCTCCCCAGAATTGGTTGTTTGTAGATTTCATGATGATGCCGATTCTAACAGGTGTGAGGTGATACCTCACTGTAGTTTTGATTTGCATTTCTCTAATAATTAGTGCTGTTGAGCAGCTTTTCATGTGCGTCTTGGCCATGTCTGTGTCTCCTTTGAAGAAACGTCTCTTTAGATCTTCTGCCCATTTTTGTATTGGGTTGTTTGTTTTTTTTAATATTAAGCTGCATGAGCTGTTTATATATATTGGAGATTAAACCTCTGTCCATTGATTCGTTTGCAACGATTTTCGCCCATTCTGAGGGATGCCTTTTTCCATTCCCGTTTTTTTTAACAAAAAAGGAAAGAAAGGAAAAGAAGCAGAACACTAATGTGCGTAAAATATGCCTTTTGAAACGGTCGTTTTGAAATATGGACGTCCTTTGAAGTTTTTGGTCGATATGTGACCCCAGGATTTGTTTTCAGGGCAGGTGTCATTTACAGGCCTGCAATGATTTTGAATATCAACTGACCATTAGCGCTGGGATTAAAGCTGCTGTTGTGTGAAACGGCCACAAGGTGGCAGCAGTTCTCCCTTACCAAATCTGGTGACTAGGGCAACAGAGCCTCAATGGAAGTGGTGTTCTAGATTGGAATTTAGAATGGAATGTGCCAGGAGAAAGCCCCTCAAGTTTGTCTCACTACTTCTTCTTCGTGTTTTTAATTTATTTTTTTTTTATTTTTTATTACAGCAAGTTTGATTACAATGTTTGGCTTGTTGTAGGTGTGGAAGATGTGGTTCTTTTACACATATACAGATGTCTGTTCTTCCTGGGATCCTTTTCCCATGTACGTTATGACAGAATGTTGAGTAGTCCTCTCTTGGTATTCTGTAGGTCTTTGGTGATTATATATGTCACCTGTGTTTGTATATGTCTGTTAACCCCGATATCGTAATGAAACCAATCCTCACACCTTTCCATTGGTGAACCATAAGTTTGTTTAATGAATCTGTGATTGCCCTTCTCCGTGGAAATATCTGCCCTGGTATCCATTTTTAGGTAACACCTATAAGTGATATGATATGATATGTGTCTTGCACTTTCTGACTTACTCCAAGTCACGTGATTACTTCTAGACTCATCTACGGTGCTGCAAATGGCATTGTGTCCTTTTTTCCCTTGGTTTCTATTCTGCCTTAGCGAGGTCCATTTTCAACAATGTGATTCCCTGAGGGTTGTGGATTAGCTGACCTGGGCAGCCTTACCCTGCCGGCCCGCCCTCCCCAGGTGTGCCTCGTTGAGGTCAATATAAACAGCGCTCCAGGCAGCAATAGCCCCTGAAGCTGTGCCTGACTCCATATTCTCTGCCCCGTCAGCAGTCTCGGGGCTGTGCTGGTGGGAGGGAGTGAGGGGCCACAGCTTCGTGGGTGGCCCGCTGTGAGTGGGGCTCTGCTGGCCTTTCTGCAGGAGTTGCCAGGCTGCCACCTGTAAAGAAGAGGATGTGTCACCCATACCTTCCGCTGGAATTTCTCTCCGGACAGAGGTGAGGAAGGGAAAAAGCAGTGGGGGCCGGGACAGGAGGGGTATCTCAGGCAGGGCAATGGAAAGCTTCCGGAAGAGCACCCTGGGCCAGGACCACCCTGGCTGGCCTGCAGGCACCAAGTTGGCCTGCGTGCTTTCGCTGGTGTGGCTCCACAGCCCTTCCTCTAGGCTTTCAAGCCCTTGTACATATTCAGGTGTTTTACCTGGGAAGGGTGGGAACAGTTCAGCAGCAGCTGGCCTGGGGCTCAGCTCACGTTTACTCACAGATGCCTCGGCACGGTCCCCCAGCTTTGCAATGAGGACGCTCCTTGCGTGGGGTTGGGTTGCTGGCTGTATGGGAGATGGTTCCCCACCTCTGACCAATTTCAGAATTGTTTACCGCTGGAGCAAGTGCCCTGATAGGGTTTTCCTCTGTATAACTCGTGGGTTCAGGTTTTTTTTTTTCTTTTATGGTTCAAGTTAGATTTTATTCCTCTTTTATGTATTTATAGATATAAGCATGGAAATAATTCATTCCTATAAATACATCTGTGTGACGGGAAGAACTTTTTTCTGTTTTATTTTTAAATTTTATTTTTTAAAATTTTGAAATTTAATTTTATTTATTTATTTTTATACAGCACGTTATTATTAGTTATGTATTTTATGCATATACATGTATACAGGTCAATCCCAATCTCCCAACTCATCCCACCACCACCACCCCATGGCTTCCCACACTTGGTGTCCATACGTTTGTTCTCTACCTCTGTGTCTCTATTTCTTCCCTGCAAACCTGTTCATCTGTACCATTTTTTAGGCTCCACATATATGCATTAATATACAATATTTGTTTTCCTCTTTCTGACTTACTTCATTCTGTATGACAGTCTCTCGATCCATCGATGTCTCTACAAATGACCCAGTTTCATTCCTTTTTATGGCCGAGTAATATTCCATTTTATATATGTACCACATCTTTATCCATTCATCTGTCTGTGGGCAGTTAGGTGGCTTCCATTACCTGGCTATTGTAAATAGTGCTGCAACGAACATTGTGGTGAATGTGCCTTTTTGAAATACGGTTTTCTTTCGGTATATGCCCAGAAGTGGGATTGCTGGATCAGATGGTAATTCTATTTCTAGTTTTTTTAAGGAAACTCCATACTGTTCTCCATAGTGACTGTATCAATTTACATTCCCACCAATAGTGGAAGAGGCCTCCTTTTGTCCACACCCTCCCCAGAATTGGTTGTTTGTAGATTTTCTGATGATACCGATTCTAACAGGTGTGAGGTGATACCTCATTGCAGTTTTCTCCTGAATATATTCAGGAGAAAACGCATACGCCCTTTTTGGCCAAGTGCATCATTGTCGAAGTTGTGTCCCTCTTCCTGTGCTTTACAGGCGATTCCAACGTACCTCTTGAAATCTGTTTCCTGCTATTCTGCCTCGCTTTCAAGTCCACCTCTTTGCCTTCCCTCAACAGATTTTTGGACGATAGTTGGCCTTGATTACTCTGCCAGTTTGTGAATTGCTGGGCCCCTAAGCTCCATTTTTCAACTCGTTTTTTGTGAGCTGAACGCAAGTCCAAACTTTTGGTTCAGGACCTATACTGGTTCCCGGTGGGTGGCTGAGACTTTGGTTAATTCTTCTTCCTGCCGGGAAATTAGAGTGACATGTGCCCATCCAAATGCCTAACAGCTACTCTCTCATTGGTTCTCCCTCTTCCCTTTCATCCTCTGCCAAATTGGCAACCTGTGCGAACCACGAGCTTAAAGGGGCTGTCTCTCCAAGTTGGGAGATTGATAGGAAAGTAGTTGGAAAATCAAACCGGAGCACCAGGAGAGGGACTCTTCGTTGAGTTTTAGAAACCTTTCGTATTCACAGTGTGTCCATTCTCCAGGTTTCCCGTACATGTTATAGCTGTAGTAATATTCCCTTCAACCTGGAGAGCTGCGACCCATGGAATGGGTGCCATGCATTATTGCTTTAAAGGGTCTGCATTTGCTCACCCAATCTCACCAATCCTCTCAGTCCCAAGTGTACAGCCTTATGCCACATCCAGCTGTCATTGTAGATAGGGTCATTCCAGGTTGCAACAGATACCCTGAAGGAATTGTAAAGAATTTCCCTGTTTCTTTGTTCTGTTTTTTAATTCCTTTTTAGAGTGGGTTTGAGCTGATTCTCGCTGCCCTGTTTATGCCAGTCTAGACACACTTGATTCCCTTACGGAGACATATCAATACATAGGTTTTAAGATTCTTACTAGTCAGATCTATTCCTCTGCGGGAAATATGGGGTTTTGAGTCCCTTTCACTGAGGAAGGTGTAGGTCTTGTCTATTCCATAGTTGGATTTTGGAACGGTACCTGTGCTTATATCAAACTCTGGTTTGATGCATCACCCCACCTCTCCTTCCCCCTTAAGCAGGCATAAGAGTGTGTTCTAAATGTGAGACTCTGTTCTCTTGCCTAACTCAGTTCATGTGTAGCCATGTTTACAGGATCTTCCTAAGTGATATCTTATGATAAGTTTCTTTTCCTGTGTGACTTCTTTCACTTAGAATCATCGTACCTGAATCCACTCATTTTGCTGCTACTGGTCTTATGACATTGATTTCATGGCTGAGGGATATTCCATCGTACGTAAGTTCCACAATGTTTGGAACCATTTTTATATTTCCTGGGATATTTCAGGTGTACCCAGGTTGAGGTTCTTGTAAGCAGTGCAGCCCTCAATTTGGGGGTGGCTCTGTCTTATGGATTTTCAGTTTTCCCAAGGTATATTCCCTAGACTGGAAGTGCCCTTGGCTCTGTAGCTCTGTTGTTTACTTGTTTTAGGGAACACAATGCACTCCTCCAGTGAGGCAGTTGGCAACTTACATCCGGCCCATCAGCATAACAAGGCTCCCTGTTCTCCAGGGCCTGTCTTGCCTTTCTGGTTTTTACACATTTTGTGGATGTCCCTTTTGACCGGTGGGAAGTGATACTTCTTTGTAGTGCAGATTTGCATTGCCCGGTTGCTTGCTTGGCCAAAAAGGGCGTATGCGTTTTCTCCTGAATATATTCAGGAGAAAACGCATACGCCCTTTTTGGCCAAGTGCATCATTGTCGAAGTTGTGCCCCTCTTCCTGTGCTTTACAGGCGATTCCAACGTACGTCTTGAAATCTGTTTCCTGCTATTTGTCTCGCTTTCAAGTCCGCCTCGTTGCCTTCCCTCAACAGATTTTTGGACGATAGTTGGCCTTGATTACTCTGCCAGTTTGTGAATTGCTGTGCCCCTGAGCTCCATTTTTCAACTCGTTTCTTGTGAGCTGAACGCAAGTCCAAACTTTTGGTTCAGGACCTATACTGGTTCCCGGTGGGTGGCTGAGACTTTGGTTAATTCTTCTTCCTGCCGGGAAATTAGAGTGACATGTGCCCATCCAAATGCCTAACAGCTACTCTCTCATTGGTTCTCCCTCTTCCCTTTCATCCTCTGCCAAATTGGCAACCTGTGCGAACCAGGAGCTTAAAGGGGCTGTCTCTCCAAGTTGGGAGATTGATAGGAAAGCAGTTGGAAAGTCAAACCGGAGCACCCGGAGAGGGGCTCTTCGTTGAGTTTTAGAAACCATTTGTATTCAGAGTGTGTCCATTCTCTAGGTTTCCCGTACATGTTATAGCTGTAGTAATATTCCCTTCAACCTGGAGAGCTGGGACCCAAGGAATGGGAGCCATGCATTATTGCTTTAAAGGGTCTGCATTTGCTCACCCAATCTCACCAATCCCCTCAGTCCAAAGTGTCCAGCCTTATGCCACATCCAGCTGTCATTGTAGATAGGGTCATTCCAGGTTGCATCAGAGACCCTGAAGGAATTGTAAAGAATTTCCCTGTTTCTTTGTTCTGTTTTTGAAGTTCCTTTTTAGAGTGGGTTTGAGCTGATTCTTGCTGCCCTGTTTATGCCAGTCTAGACACACTTGATTCCCTTACGGAGACATATCAATACATAGGTTTTAAGATTCTTACTAGTCAGATCTATTCCTCTGCGGGAAATATGGGGTTTTGAGTCCCTTTCACTGAGGAAGGTGTAGGTCTTGTCTCTTCCATAGTTGGTTTTTGGAACGGTATCTGTGCTTTTATCAAACTCTGGTTTGATGCATCACCCCACCTCTCCTTCCCCCTTAAGCAGGCATAAGAGTGTTTTCTAAATGTGAGACTCTGTTCTCTTGCCTAACTCAGTTCATGTGTAGCCATGTTTACAGGATCTTCCTAAGTGATATCTTATGATAAGTTTCTTTTCCTGTGTGACTTCTTTCACTTAGAATCATCGTACCTGAATCCACTCATTTTGCTGCTACTGGTCTTATGACATTGATTTCATGGCTGAGGGATATTCCATCGTACGTAAGTTCCACAATGTTTGGAACCATTTTTATATTTCCTGGGATATTTCAGGTGTACCCAGGTTGAGGTTCCTGTAAGCAGTGCAGCCCTCAATTTGGGGGTGGCTCTGTCTTATGGATTTTCAGTTTTCCCAAGGTATATTCCCTAGACTGGAAGTGCCCTTGGCTCTGTAGCTCTGTTGTTTACTTGTTTTAGGGAACACAATGCACTCCTCCAGTGAGGCAGTTGGCAACTTACATCCGGCCCATCAGCATAACAAGGCTCCCTGTTCTCCAGGGCCTGTCTTGCCTTTCTGGTTTTTACACATTTTGTGGATGTCCCTTTTGACCGGTGGGAAGTAATACTTCTTTGTAGTGCAGATTTGCATTGCCCGCTTGCTTGCTTGGCCAAAAAGGGCGTATGCGTTTTCTCCTGAATATATTCAGGAGAAAAGGCATACGCCCTTTTTGGCCAAGTGCATCATTGTCGAAGTTGTGCCCCTCTTCCTGTGCTTTACAGGCGATTCCAACGTACCTCTTGAAATCTCTTTCCTGCTATTCTGCCTCGCTTTCAAGTCCGCCTCGTTGCCTTCCCTCAACAGATTTTTGGACGATAGTGGGCCTTGATTACTCTGCCAGTTTGTGAATTGCTGTGCCCCTGAGCTCCATTTTTCAACTCGTTTCTTGTGAGCTGAACGCAAGTCCAAACTTTTGGTTCAGGACCTATACTGGTTCCCGGTGGGTGGCTGAGACTTTGGTTAATTCTTCTTCCTGCCGGGAAATTAGAGTGACATGTGCCCATCCAAATGCCTAACAGCTACTCTCTCATTGGTTCTCCCTCTTCCCTTTCATCCTCTGCCAAATTGGCAACCTGTGCGAACCAGGAGCTTAAAGGGGCTGTCTCTCCAAGTTGGGAGATTGATAGGAAAGCAGTTGGAAAGTCAAACCGGAGCACCAGGAGAGGGGCTCTTCGTTGAGTTTTAGAAACCTTTTGTATTCACAGTGTGTCCATTCTCTAGGTTTCCCTTACATGTTATAGCTGTAGTAATATTCCCTTCAACATGGAGAGCTGGGACCCAAGGAATGGGCGCCATGCATTATTGCTTTAAAGGGTCTGCAGTTGCTCACCCAATCTCACCAATCCCCTCAGTCCAAAGTGTCCAGCCTTATGCCACATCCAGCTGTCATTGTAGATACGGTCATTCCAGGTTGCATCAGAGACCCTGAAGGAATTGTAAAGAATTTCCCTGTTTCTTTGTTCTGTTTTTGAAATTCCTGTTTAGAGTGGGTTTTAGCTGATTCTCGCTGCCCTGTTTATGCCAGTCTAGACACACTTGATTCCCTTAAGGAGACATATCAATACATAGGTTTTAAGATTCTTACTAGTCAGATCTATTCCTCTGCGGGAAATATGGGGTTTTGAGTCCCTTTCACTGAGGAAGGTGTAGGTCTTGTCTATTCCATAGTTGGTTTTTGGAACGGTACCTGTGCTTATATCAAACTCTGGTTTGATGCATCACCCCACCTCTCCTTCCCCCTTAAGCAGGCATAAGAGTGTTTTCTAAATGTGAGACTCTGTTCTCTTGCCTAACTCAGTTCATGTGTAGCCATGTTTACAGGATCTTCCTAAGTGATATCTTATGATAAGTTTCTTTTTCTGTGTGACTTCTTTCACTTAGAATCATCGTACCTGAATCCACTCATTTGGCTGCTACTGGTCTTATGACATTGATTTCATGGCTGAGGGATATTCCATCGTACGTAAGTTCCACAATGTTTGGAACCACTTTTATATTTCCTGGGATATTTCAGGTGTACCCAGGTTGAGGTTCTTGTAAGCAGTGCAGACCTCCATTTGGGGGTGGCTCTGTCTTATGGATTTTCAGTTTTCCCAAGGTATATTCCCTAGACTGGAAGTGCCCTTGGCTCTGTAGCTCTGTTGTTTACTTGTTTTAGGGAACACAATGCACTCCTCCAGTGAGGCAGTTGGCAACTTACATCCCGCCCATCAGCATAACAAGGCTCCCTGTTCTCCAGGGCCTGTCTTGCTTTTCTGGTTTTTACACATTTTGTGGATGTCCCTTTTGACCCGTGGGAAATGATACTTCTTTGTAGTGCAGATTTGCATTGCCCGCTTGCTTGCTTGGCCAAAAAGGGCGTATGCGTTTTCTCCTGAATATATTCAGGAGAAAACGCATATGCCCTTTTTGGCCAAGTGCATCATTGTCGAAGTTGTGCCCCTCTTCCTGTGCTTTACAGGCGATTCCAACGTACCTCTTGAAATCTGTTTCCTGCTATTCTGCCTCGCTTTCAAGTCCGCCTCGTTGCCTTCCCTCAACAGATTTTTGGACGATAGTTGGCCTTGATTACTCTGCCAGTTTGTGAGTTGCTGTGCCCCTGAGCTCCATTTTTCAACTCGTATTTTGTGAGCTGAACGCAAGTCCAAACTTTTGGTTCAGGACCTATACTGGTTCCCGGTGGGTGGCTGAGACTTTGGTTAATTCTTCTTCCTGCCGGGAAATTAGAGTGACATGTGCCCATCCAAATGCCTAACAGCTACTCTCTCATTGGTTCTCCCTCTTTCCTTTCATCCTCTGCCAAATTGGCAACCTGTGCGAACCAGGAGCTTAAAGGGGCTGTCTCTCCAAGTTGGGAGATTGATAGGAAAGCAGTTGGAAAGTCAAACCGGAGCACCAGGAGAGGGACTCTTCGTTGAGTTTTAGAAACCTTTCGTATTCACAGTGTGTCCATTCTCTAGGTTTCCCGTACATGTTATAGCTGTAGTAATATTCCCTTCAACCTGGAGAGTTGGGACCCATGGAATGGGTGCCATGCATTATGGCTTTAAAGGGTCTGCATTTGCTCACCCAATCTCACCAATCCTCTCAGTCCCAAGTGTCCAGCCTTATGCCACATCCAGCTGTCATTGTAGATAGGGTCATTCCAGGTTGCATCAGAGACCCTGAAGGAATTGTCAAGAATTTCCCTGTTTCTTTGTTCTGTTTTTGAAATTCCTTTTTAGAGTGGGTTTGAGCTGATTCTCGCTGCCATGTTTATGCCAGTCTAGACACACTTGATTCCCTTACGGACACATATCAATACATAGGTTTTAAGATTCTTACTAGTCAGATCTATTCCTCTGCGGGAAATATGGGGTTTTGAGTCCCTTTCACTGAGGAAGGTGGAGGTCTTGTCTATTCCATAGTTGGTTTTTGGAACGGTACCTGTGCTTATATCAAACTCTGGTTTGATGCATCACCCCACCTCTCCTTCCCCCTTAAGCAGGCATAAGAGTGTTTTCTAAGTGTGAGACTCTGTTCTCTTGCCTAACTCAGTTCATGTGTAGCCATGTTTACAGGATCTTCCTAAGTGATATCTTATGATAAGTTTCTTTTCCTGTGTGACTTCTTTCACTTAGAATCATCGTACCTGAATCCAATCATTTTGCTGCTACTGGTCTTATGACATTAATTTCATGGCTGAGGGATATTCCATCGTACGTAAGTTCCACAATGTTTGGAACCATTTTTATATTTCCTGGGATATTTCAGGTGTACCCAGGTTGAGGTTCCTGTAAGCAGTGCAGCCCTCAATTTGGGGGTGGCTCTGTCTTATGGATTTTCAGTTTTCCCAAGGTATATTCCCTAGACTGGAAGTGCCCTTGGCTCTGTAGCTCTGTTGTTTACTTGTTTTAGGGAACACAATGCACTCCTCCAGTGACGCAGTTGGCAACTTACATCCGGCCCATCAGCATAACAAGGCTCCCTGTTCTCCAGGGCCTGTCTTGCCTTTCTGGTTTTTACACATTTTGTGGATGTCCCTTTTGACCGGTGGGAAGTGATACTTCTTTGTAGTGCAGATTTGCATTGCCCGCTTGCTTGCTTGGCCAAAAAGGGCGTATGCGTTTTCTCCTGAATATATTCAGGAGAAAACGCATACGCCCTTTTTGGCCAAGTGCATCATTGTCGAAGTTGTGCCCCTCTTCCTGTGCTTTACAGGCGATTCCAACGTACCTCTTGAAATCTCTTTCCTGCTATTCTGCCTCGCTTTCAAGTCCGCCTCGTTGCCTTCCCTCAACAGATTTTTGGACGATAGTTGGCCTTGATTACTCTGCCAGTTTGTGAATTGCTGTGCCCCTGAGCTCCATTTTTCAACTCGTTTTTTGTGAGCTGAACGCAAGTCCAAACTTTTGGTTCAGGACCTATACTGGTTCCCGGTTGGTGGCTGAGACTTTGGTTAATTCTTCTTCCTGCCGGGAAATTAGAGTGACATGTGCCCATCCAAATGCCTAACAGCTACTCTCTCATTGGTTCTCCCTCTTCCCTTTCATCCTCTGCCAAATTGGCAACCTGTGCAAACCAGGAGCTTAAAGGGGCTGTCTCTCCAAGTTGGGAGATTGATAGGAAAGCAGTTGGAAAGTCAAACCGGAGCACCAGGAGAGGGGCTCTTCGTTGAGTTTTAGAAACCTTTTGTATTCACAGTGTGTCCATTCTCTAGGTTTCCCGTACATGTTATAGCTATAGTAATATTCCCTTCAACCTGGAGAGCTGCGACCCATGGAATGGGTTCCATGCATTATTGCTTTAAAGGGTCGGCAGTTGCTCACCCAATCTCTCCAATCCTCTCAGTCCCAAGTGTCCAGCCTTATGCCACATCCAGCTGTCATTGTAGATAGGGTCATTCCAGGTTGCATCAGAGACCCTGAAGGAATTGTAAAGAATTTCCCTGTTTCTTTGTTCTGTTTTTGAAATTCCTTTTTAGAGTGGGTTTGAGCTGATTCTCGCTGCCCTGTTTATGCCAGTCTAGACACACTTGATTCCCTTAAGGAGACATATCAATACATAGGTTTTAAGATTCTTACTAGTCAGATCTATTCCTCTGCGGGAAATATGGGGTTTTGAGTCCCTTTCACTGAGGAAGGTGTAGGTCTTGTCTATTCCATAGTTGGTTTTTGGAACGGTACCTGTGCTTATATCAAACTCTGGTTTGATGCATCACCCCACCTCTCCTTCCCCCTTAAGCAGGCATAAGAGTGTTTTCTAAATGTGAGACTCTGTTCTCTTGCCTAACTCAGTTCATGTGTAGCCATGTTTACAGGATCTTCCTAAGTGATATCTTATGATAAGTTTCTTTTCCTGTGTGACTTCTTTCACTTAGAATCATCGTACCTGAATCCACTCATTTGGCTGCTACTGGTCTTATGACATTGATTTCATGGCTGAGGGATATTCCATCGTACGTAAGTTCCACAATGTTTGGAACCATTTTTATATTTCCTGGGATATTTCAGGTGTACCCAGGTTGAGGTTCCTGTAAGCAGTGCAGCCCTCAATTTGGGGGTGGCTCTGTCTTATGGATTTTCAGTTTTCCCAAGGTATATTCCCTAGACTGGAAGTGCCCTTGGCTCTGTAGCTCTGCTGTTTACTTGTTTTAGGGAACACGATGCACTCCTCCAGTGAGGCAGTTGGCAACTTACATCCGGCCCATCAGCATAACAAGGCTCCCTGTTCTCCAGGGCCTGTCTTGCCTTTCTGGTTTTTACACATTTTGTGGATGTCCCTTTTGACCGGTGGGAAGTGATACTTCTTTGTAGTGCAGATTTGCATTGCCCGCTTGCTTGCTTGGCCAAAAAGGGCGTATGCGTTTTCTCCTGAATATATTCAGGAGAAAACGCATACGCCCTTTTTGGCCAAGTGCATCATTGTCGAAGTTGTGCCCCTCTTCCTGTGCTTTACAGGCGATTCCAACGTACCTCTTGAAATCTGTTTCCTGCTATTCTGCCTCGCTTTCAAGTCCGCCTCGTTGCCTTCCCTCAACAGATTTTTGGACGATAGTTGGCCTTGATTTCTCTGCCAGTTTGTGAATTGCTGTGCCCCTGAGCTCCATTTTTCAACTCGTTTCTTGTGAGCTGAACGCAAGTCCAAACTTTTGGTTCAGGACCTATACTGGTTCCCGGTGGGTGGCTGAGACTTTGGTTAATTCTTCTTCCTGCCGGGAAATTAGAGTGACATGTGCCCATCCAAATGCCTAACAGCTACTCTCTCATTGGTTCTCCCTCTTCCCTTTCATCCTCTGCCAAATTGGCAACCTGTGCAAACCAGGAGCTTAAAGGGGCTGTCTCTCCAAGTTGGGAGATTGATAGGAAAGCAGTTGGAAAGTCAAACCGGAGCACCAGGAGAGGGGCTCTTCGTTGAGTTTTAGAAACCTTTTGTATTCACAGTGTGTCCATTCTCTAGGTTTCCCGTACATGTTATAGCTATAGTAATATTCCCTTCAACCTGGAGAGCTGCGACCCATGGAATGGGTTCCATGCATTATTGCTTTAAAGGGTCGGCAGTTGCTCACCCAATCTCTCCAATCCTCTCAGTCCCAAGTGTCCAGCCTTATGCCACATCCAGCTGTCATTGTAGATAGGGTCATTCCAGGTTGCATCAGAGACCCTGAAGGAATTGTAAAGAATTTCCCTGTTTCTTTGTTCTGTTTTTGAAATTCCTTTTTAGAGTGGGTTTGAGCTGATTCTCGCTGCCCTGTTTATGCCAGTCTAGACACACTTGATTCCCTTAAGGAGACATATCAATACATAGGTTTTAAGATTCTTACTAGTCAGATCTATTCCTCTGCGGGAAATATGGGGTTTTGAGTCCCTTTCACTGAGGAAGGTGTAGGTCTTGTCTATTCCATAGTTGGTTTTTGGAACGGTACCTGTGCTTATATCAAACTCTGGTTTGATGCATCACCCCACCTCTCCTTCCCCCTTAAGCAGGCATAAGAGTGTTTTCTAAATGTGAGACTCTGTTCTCTTGCCTAACTCAGTTCATGTGTAGCCATGTTTACAGGATCTTCCTAAGTGATATCTTATGATAAGTTTCTTTTCCTGTGTGACTTCTTTCACTTAGAATCATCGTACCTGAATCCACTCATTTGGCTGCTACTGGTCTTATGACATTGATTTCATGGCTGAGGGATATTCCATCGTACGTAAGTTCCACAATGTTTGGAACCATTTTTATATTTCCTGGGATATTTCAGGTGTACCCAGGTTGAGGTTCCTGTAAGCAGTGCAGCCCTCAATTTGGGGGTGGCTCTGTCTTATGGATTTTCAGTTTTCCCAAGGTATATTCCCTAGACTGGAAGTGCCCTTGGCTCTGTAGCTCTGCTGTTTACTTGTTTTAGGGAACACGATGCACTCCTCCAGTGAGGCAGTTGGCAACTTACATCCGGCCCATCAGCATAACAAGGCTCCCTGTTCTCCAGGGCCTGTCTTGCCTTTCTGGTTTTTACACATTTTGTGGATGTCCCTTTTGACCGGTGGGAAGTGATACTTCTTTGTAGTGCAGATTTGCATTGCCCGCTTGCTTGCTTGGCCAAAAAGGGCGTATGCGTTTTCTCCTGAATATATTCAGGAGAAAACGCATACGCCCTTTTTGGCCAAGTGCATCATTGTCGAAGTTGTGCCCCTCTTCCTGTGCTTTACAGGCGATTCCAACGTACCTCTTGAAATCTCTTTCCTGCTATTCTGCCTCGCTTTCAAGTCCGCCTCGTTGCCTTCCCTCAACAGATTTTTGGACGATAGTTGGCCTTGATTACTCTGCCAGTTTGTGAATTGCTGTGCCCCTGAGCTCCATTTTTCAACTCGTTTCTTGTGAGCTGAACGCAAGTCCAAACTTTTGGTTCAGGACCTATACTGGTTCCCGGTGGGTGGCTGAGACTTTGGTTAATTCTTCTTCCTGCCGGGAAATTAGAGTGACATGTGCCCATCCAAATGCCTAACAGCTACTCTCTCATTGGTTCTCCCTCTTCCCTTTCATCCTCTGCCAAATTGGCAACCTGTGCGAACCAGGAGGTTAAAGGGGCTGTCTCTCCAAGTTAGGAGATTGATAGGAAAGCAGTTGGAAAGTCAAACCGGAGCACCAGGAGAGGGGCTCTTCGTTGAGTTTTAGAAACCTTTCGTATTCACAGTGTGTCCATTCTCTAGGTTTCCCGTACACGTTATAGCTGTAGTAATATTCCCTTCAACCTGGAGAGCTGGGACCCATGGAATGGGTGCCATGCATTATTGCTTTAAAGGGTCTGCATTTGCTCACCCAATCTCACCAATCCTCTCAGTCCCAAGTGTCCAGCCTTATGCCACATCCAGCTGTCATTGTAGATAGGGTCATTCCAGGTTGCATCAGAGACCCTGAAGGAATTGTAAAGAATTTCCCTGTTTCTTTGTTCTGTTTTTGAAATTCCTTTTTAGAGTGGGTTTGAGCTGATTCTCGCTGCCCTGTTTATGCCAGTCTAGACACACTTGATTCCCTTACAGAGACATATCAATACATAGGTTTTAAGATTCTTAGTAGTCAGATATATTCCTCTGCGGGAAATATGGGGTTTTGAGTCCCTTTCACTGAGGAAGGTGTAGGTCTTGTCTATTCCATAGTTGGATTTTGGAACGGTACCTGTGCTTATATCAAACTCTGGTTTGATGCATCACCCCACCTCTCCTTCCCCCTTAAGCAGGCATAAGAGTGTTTTCTAAATGTGAGACTCTGTTCTCTTGCCTAACTCAGTTCATGTGTAGCCATGTTTACAGGATCTTCCTAAGTGATATCTTATGATAAGTTTCTTTTCCTGTGTGACTTCTTTCACTTAGAATCATCGTACCTGAATCCACTCATTTGGCTGCTACTGGTCTTATGACATTGATTTCATGGCTGAGGGATATTCCATCGTACGTAAGTTCCACAATGTTTGGAACCATTTTTATATTTCCTGGGATATTTCAGGTGTACCCAGGTTGAGGTTCCTGTAAGCAGTGCAGCCCTCAATTTGGGGGTGGCTCTGTCTTATGGATTTTCAGTTTTCCCAAGGTATATTCCCTAGACTGGAAGTGCCCTTGGCTCTGTAGCTCTGTTGTTTACTTGTTTTAGGGAACACAATGCACTCCTCCAGTGAGGCAGTTGGCAACTTACATCCGGCCCATCAGCATAACAAGGCTCCCTGTTCTCCAGGGCCTGTCTTGCCTTTCTGGTTTTTACACATTTTGTGGATGTCCCTTTTGACCGGTGGGAAGTGATACTTCTTTGTAGTGCAGATTCGCATTGCCCGCTTGCTTGCTTGGCCAAAAAGGGCGTATGCGTTTTCTCCTGAATATATTCAGGAGAAAACGCATATGCCCTTTTTGGCCAAGTGCATCATTGTCGAAGTTGTGCCCCTCTTCCTGTGCTTTACAGGCGATTCCAACGTACCTCTTGAAATCTCTTTCCTGCTATTCTGCCTCGCTTTCAAGTCCGCCTCGTTGCCTTCCCTCAACAGATTTTTGGACGATAGTTGGCCTTGATTACTCTGCTAGTTTGTGAATTGCTGTGCCCCTGAGCTCCATTTTTCAACTCGTTTCTTGTGAGCTGAACGCAAGTCCAAACTTTTGGTTCAGGACCTATACTGGTTCCCGGTGGGTGGCTGAGACTTTGGTTAATTCTTCTTCCTGCCGGGAAATTAGAGTGACATGTGCCCATCCAAATGCCTAACAGCTACTCTCTCATTGGTTCTCCCTCTTCCCTTTCATCCTCTGCCAAATTGGCAACCTGTGCGAACCAGGAGCTTAAAGGGGCTGTCTCTCCAAGTTGGGAGATTGATAGGAAAGCAGTTGGAAAGTCAAACCGGAGCACCAGGAGAGGGGCTCTTCGTTGAGTTTTAGAAACCTTTCGTATTCACAGTGTGTCCATTCTCTAGGTTTCCCGTATACGTTATAGCTGTAGTAATATTCCCTTCAACCTGGAGAGCTGGGACCCATGGAATGGGTGCCATGCATTATTGCTTTAAAGGGTCTGCATTTGCTCACCCAATCTCACCAATCCTCTCAGTCCCAAGTGTCCAGCCTTATGCCACATCCAGCTGTCATTGTAGATAGGGTCATTCCAGGTTGCATCAGAGACCCTGAAGGAATTGTAAAGAATTTCCCTGTTTCTTTGTTCTGTTTTTGAAATTCCTTTTTAGAGTGGGTTTGAGCTGATTCTCGCTGCCCTGTTTATGCCAGTCTAGACACACTTGATTCCCTTAAGGAGACATATCAATACATAGGTTTTAAGATTCTTACTAGTCAGATCTATTCCTCTGCGGGAAATATGGGGTTTTGAGTCCCTTTCACTGAGGAAGGTGTAGGTCTTGTCTATTCCATAGTTGGTTTTTGGAACGGTACCTGTGCTTATATCAAACTCTGGTTTGATGCATCACCCCACCTCTCCTTCCCCCTTAAGCAGGCATAAGAGTGTTTTCTAAATGTGAGACTCTGTTCTCTTGCCTAACTCAGTTCATGTGTAGCCATGTTTACAGGATCTTCCTAAGTGATATCTTATGATAAGTTTCTTTTCCTGTGTGACTTCTTTCACTTAGAATCATCGTACCTGAATCCACTCATTTGGCTGCTACTGGTCTTATGACATTGATTTCATGGCTGAGGGATATTCCATCGTACATAAGTTCCACAATGTTTGGAACCATTTTTATATTTCCTGGGATATTTCAGGTGTACCCAGGTTGAGGTTCCTGTAAGCAGTGCAGCCCTCAATTTGGGGGTGGCTCTGTCTTATGGATTTTCAGTTTTCCCAAGGTATATTCCCTAGACTGGAAGTGCCCTTGGCTCTGTAGCTCTGCTGTTTACTTGTTTTAGGGAACACGATGCACTCCTCCAGTGAGGCAGTTGGCAACTTACATCCGGCCCATCAGCATAACAAGGCTCCCTGTTCTCCAGGGCCTGTCTTGCCTTTCTGGTTTTTACACATTTTGTGGATGTCCCTTTTGACCGGTGGGAAGTGATACTTCTTTGTAGTGCAGATTTGCATTGCCCGCTTGCTTGCTTGGCCAAAAAGGGCGTATGCGTTTTCTCCTGAATATATTCAGGAGAAAACGCATACGCCCTTTTTGGCCAAGTGCATCATTGTCGAAGTTGTGCCCCTCTTCCTGTGCTTTACAGGCGATTCCAACGTACCTCTTGAAATCTCTTTCCTGCTATTCTGCCTCGCTTTCAAGTCCGCCTCGTTGCCTTCCCTCAACAGATTTTTGGACGATAGTTGGCCTTGATTACTCTGCCAGTTTGTGAATTGCTGTGCCCCTGAGCTCCATTTTTCAACTCGTTTCTTGTGAGCTGAACGCAAGTCCAAACTTTTGGTTCAGGACCTATACTGGTTCCCGGTGGGTGGCTGAGACTTTGGTTAATTCTTCTTCCTGCCGGGAAATTAGAGTGACATGTGCCCATCCAAATGCCTAACAGCTACTCTCTCATTGGTTCTCCCTCTTCCCTTTCATCCTCTGCCAAATTGGCAACCTGTGCGAACCAGGAGGTTAAAGGGGCTGTCTCTCCAAGTTAGGAGATTGATAGGAAAGCAGTTGGAAAGTCAAACCGGAGCACCAGGAGAGGGGCTCTTCGTTGAGTTTTAGAAACCTTTCGTATTCACAGTGTGTCCATTCTCTAGGTTTCCCGTACACGTTATAGCTGTAGTAATATTCCCTTCAACCTGGAGAGCTGGGACCCATGGAATGGGTGCCATGCATTATTGCTTTAAAGGGTCTGCATTTGCTCACCCAATCTCACCAATCCTCTCAGTCCCAAGTGTCCAGCCTTATGCCACATCCAGCTGTCATTGTAGATAGGGTCATTCCAGGTTGCATCAGAGACCCTGAAGGAATTGTAAAGAATTTCCCTGTTTCTTTGTTCTGTTTTTGAAATTCCTTTTTAGAGTGGGTTTGAGCTGATTCTCGCTGCCCTGTTTATGCCAGTCTAGACACACTTGATTCCCTTACAGAGACATATCAATACATAGGTTTTAAGATTCTTAGTAGTCAGATATATTCCTCTGCGGGAAATATGGGGTTTTGAGTCCCTTTCACTGAGGAAGGTGTAGGTCTTGTCTATTCCATAGTTGGATTTTGGAACGGTACCTGTGCTTATATCAAACTCTGGTTTGATGCATCACCCCACCTCTCCTTCCCCCTTAAGCAGGCATAAGAGTGTTTTCTAAATGTGAGACTCTGTTCTCTTGCCTAACTCAGTTCATGTGTAGCCATGTTTACAGGATCTTCCTAAGTGATATCTTATGATAAGTTTCTTTTCCTGTGTGACTTCTTTCACTTAGAATCATCGTACCTGAATCCACTCATTTGGCTGCTACTGGTCTTATGACATTGATTTCATGGCTGAGGGATATTCCATCGTACGTAAGTTCCACAATGTTTGGAACCATTTTTATATTTCCTGGGATATTTCAGGTGTACCCAGGTTGAGGTTCCTGTAAGCAGTGCAGCCCTCAATTTGGGGGTGGCTCTGTCTTATGGATTTTCAGTTTTCCCAAGGTATATTCCCTAGACTGGAAGTGCCCTTGGCTCTGTAGCTCTGTTGTTTACTTGTTTTAGGGAACACAATGCACTCCTCCAGTGAGGCAGTTGGCAACTTACATCCGGCCCATCAGCATAACAAGGCTCCCTGTTCTCCAGGGCCTGTCTTGCCTTTCTGGTTTTTACACATTTTGTGGATGTCCCTTTTGACCGGTGGGAAGTGATACTTCTTTGTAGTGCAGATTCGCATTGCCCGCTTGCTTGCTTGGCCAAAAAGGGCGTATGCGTTTTCTCCTGAATATATTCAGGAGAAAACGCATACGCCCTTTTTGGCCAAGTGCATCATTGTCGAAGTTGTGCCCCTCTTCCTGTGCTTTACAGGCGATTCCAACGTACCTCTTGAAATCTCTTTCCTGCTATTCTGCCTCGCTTTCAAGTCCGCCTCGTTGCCTTCCCTCAACAGATTTTTGGACGATAGTTGGCCTTGATTACTCTGCTAGTTTGTGAATTGCTGTGCCCCTGAGCTCCATTTTTCAACTCGTTTCTTGTGAGCTGAACGCAAGTCCAAACTTTTGGTTCAGGACCTATACTGGTTCCCGGTGGGTGGCTGAGACTTTGGTTAATTCTTCTTCCTGCCGGGAAATTAGAGTGACATGTGCCCATCCAAATGCCTAACAGCTACTCTCTCATTGGTTCTCCCTCTTCCCTTTCATCCTCTGCCAAATTGGCAACCTGTGCGAACCAGGAGCTTAAAGGGGCTGTCTCTCCAAGTTGGGAGATTGATAGGAAAGCAGTTGGAAAGTCAAACCGGAGCACCAGGAGAGGGGCTCTTCGTTGAGTTTTAGAAACCTTTCGTATTCACAGTGTGTCCATTCTCTAGGTTTCCCGTATACGTTATAGCTGTAGTAATATTCCCTTCAACCTGGAGAGCTGGGACCCATGGAATGGGTGCCATGCATTATTGCTTTAAAGGGTCTGCATTTGCTCACCCAATCTCACCAATCCTCTCAGTCCCAAGTGTCCAGCCTTATGCCACATCCAGCTGTCATTGTAGATAGGGTCATTCCAGGTTGCATCAGAGACCCTGAAGGAATTGTAAAGAATTTCCCTGTTTCTTTGTTCTGTTTTTGAAATTCCTTTTTAGAGTGGGTTTGAGCTGATTCTCGCTGCCCTGTTTATGCCAGTCTAGACACACTTGATTCCCTTAAGGAGACATATCAATACATAGGTTTTAAGATTCTTACTAGTCAGATCTATTCCTCTGCGGGAAATATGGGGTTTTGAGTCCCTTTCACTGAGGAAGGTGTAGGTCTTGTCTATTCCATAGTTGGTTTTTGGAACGGTACCTGTGCTTATATCAAACTCTGGTTTGATGCATCACCCCACCTCTCCTTCCCCCTTAAGCAGGCATAAGAGTGTTTTCTAAATGTGAGACTCTGTTCTCTTGCCTAACTCAGTTCATGTGTAGCCATGTTTACAGGATCTTCCTAAGTGATATCTTATGATAAGTTTCTTTTCCTGTGTGACTTCTTTCACTTAGAATCATCGTACCTGAATCCACTCATTTGGCTGCTACTGGTCTTATGACATTGATTTCATGGCTGAGGGATATTCCATCGTACGTAAGTTCCACAATGTTTGGAACCATTTTTATATTTCCTGGGATATTTCAGGTGTACCCAGGTTGAGGTTCCTGTAAGCAGTGCAGCCCTCAATTTGGGGGTGGCTCTGTCTTATGGATTTTCAGTTTTCCCAAGGTATATTCCCTAGACTGGAAGTGCCCTTGGCTCTGTAGCTCTGCTGTTTACTTGTTTTAGGGAACACGATGCACTCCTCCAGTGAGGCAGTTGGCAACTTACATCCGGCCCATCAGCATAACAAGGCTCCCTGTTCTCCAGGGCCTGTCTTGCCTTTCTGGTTTTTACACATTTTGTGGATGTCCCTTTTGACCGGTGGGAAGTGATACTTCTTTGTAGTGCAGATTTGCATTGCCCGCTTGCTTGCTTGGCCAAAAAGGGCGTATGCGTTTTCTCCTGAATATATTCAGGAGAAAACGCATACGCCCTTTTTGGCCAAGTGCATCATTGTCGAAGTTGTGCCCCTCTTCCTGTGCTTTACAGGCGATTCCAACGTACCTCTTGAAATCTCTTTCCTGCTATTCTGCCTCGCTTTCAAGTCCGCCTCGTTGCCTTCCCTCAACAGATTTTTGGACGATAGTTGGCCTTGATTACTCTGCCAGTTTGTGAATTGCTGTGCCCCTGAGCTCCATTTTTCAACTCGTTTCTTGTGAGCTGAACGCAAGTCCAAACTTTTGGTTCAGGACCTATACTGGTTCCCGGTGGGTGGCTGAGACTTTGGTTAATTCTTCTTCCTGCCGGGAAATTAGAGTGACATGTGCCCATCCAAATGCCTAACAGCTACTCTCTCATTGGTTCTCCCTCTTCCCTTTCATCCTCTGCCAAATTGGCAACCTGTGCGAACCAGGAGGTTAAAGGGGCTGTCTCTCCAAGTTAGGAGATTGATAGGAAAGCAGTTGGAAAGTCAAACCGGAGCACCAGGAGAGGGGCTCTTCGTTGAGTTTTAGAAACCTTTCGTATTCACAGTGTGTCCATTCTCTAGGTTTCCCGTACACGTTATAGCTGTAGTAATATTCCCTTCAACCTGGAGAGCTGGGACCCATGGAATGGGTGCCATGCATTATTGCTTTAAAGGGTCTGCATTTGCTCACCCAATCTCACCAATCCTCTCAGTCCCAAGTGTCCAGCCTTATGCCACATCCAGCTGTCATTGTAGATAGGGTCATTCCAGGTTGCATCAGAGACCCTGAAGGAATTGTAAAGAATTTCCCTGTTTCTTTGTTCTGTTTTTGAAATTCCTTTTTAGAGTGGGTTTGAGCTGATTCTCGCTGCCCTGTTTATGCCAGTCTAGACACACTTGATTCCCTTACAGAGACATATCAATACATAGGTTTTAAGATTCTTAGTAGTCAGATATATTCCTCTGCGGGAAATATGGGGTTTTGAGTCCCTTTCACTGAGGAAGGTGTAGGTCTTGTCTATTCCATAGTTGGATTTTGGAACGGTACCTGTGCTTATATCAAACTCTGGTTTGATGCATCACCCCACCTCTCCTTCCCCCTTAAGCAGGCATAAGAGTGTTTTCTAAATGTGAGACTCTGTTCTCTTGCCTAACTCAGTTCATGTGTAGCCATGTTTACAGGATCTTCCTAAGTGATATCTTATGATAAGTTTCTTTTCCTGTGTGACTTCTTTCACTTAGAATCATCGTACCTGAATCCACTCATTTGGCTGCTACTGGTCTTATGACATTGATTTCATGGCTGAGGGATATTCCATCGTACGTAAGTTCCACAATGTTTGGAACCATTTTTATATTTCCTGGGATATTTCAGGTGTACCCAGGTTGAGGTTCCTGTAAGCAGTGCAGCCCTCAATTTGGGGGTGGCTCTGTCTTATGGATTTTCAGTTTTCCCAAGGTATATTCCCTAGACTGGAAGTGCCCTTGGCTCTGTAGCTCTGTTGTTTACTTGTTTTAGGGAACACAATGCACTCCTCCAGTGAGGCAGTTGGCAACTTACATCCGGCCCATCAGCATAACAAGGCTCCCTGTTCTCCAGGGCCTGTCTTGCCTTTCTGGTTTTTACACATTTTGTGGATGTCCCTTTTGACCGGTGGGAAGTGATACTTCTTTGTAGTGCAGATTCGCATTGCCCGCTTGCTTGCTTGGCCAAAAAGGGCGTATGCGTTTTCTCCTGAATATATTCAGGAGAAAACGCATATGCCCTTTTTGGCCAAGTGCATCATTGTCGAAGTTGTGCCCCTCTTCCTGTGCTTTACAGGCGATTCCAACGTACCTCTTGAAATCTCTTTCCTGCTATTCTGCCTCGCTTTCAAGTCCGCCTCGTTGCCTTCCCTCAACAGATTTTTGGACGATAGTTGGCCTTGATTACTCTGCCAGTTTGTGAATTGCTGTGCCCCTGAGCTCCATTTTTCAACTCGTTTCTTGTGAGCTGAACGCAAGTCCAAACTTTTGGTTCAGGACCTATACTGGTTCCCGGTGGGTGGCTGAGACTTTGGTTAATTCTTCTTCCTGCCGGGAAATTAGAGTGACATGTGCCCATCCAAATGCCTAACAGCTACTCTCTCATTGGTTCTCCCTCTTCCCTTTCATCCTCTGCCAAATTGGCAACCTGTGCGAACCAGGAGCTTAAAGGGGCTGTCTCTCCAAGTTGGGAGATTGATAGGAAAGCAGTTGGAAAGTCAAACCGGAGCACCAGGAGAGGGGCTCTTCGTTGAGTTTTAGAAACCTTTTGTATTCACAGTGTGTCCATTCTCTAGGTTTCCCGTACACGTTATAGCTGTAGTAATATTCCCTTCAACCTGGAGAGCTGGGACCCATGGAATGGGTGCCATGCATTATTGCTTTAAAGGGTCTGCATTTGCTCACCCAATCTCACCAATCCTCTCAGTCCCAAGTGTCCAGCCTTATGCCACATCCAGCTGTCATTGTAGATAAGGTCATTCCAGGTTGCAACAGAGACCCTGAAGGAATTGTAAAGAATTTCCCTGTTTCTTTGTTCTGTTTTTTAATTCCTTTTTAGAGTGGGTTTGAGCTGATTCTCGCTGCCCTGTTTATGCCAGTCTAGACACACTTGATTCCCTTACAGAGACATATCAATACATAGGTTTTAAGATTCTTACTAGTCAGATCTATTCCTCTGCGGGAAATATGGGGTTTTGAGTCCCTTTCACTGAGGAAGGTGTAGGTCTTGTCTATTCCATAGTTGGATTTTGGAACGGTACCTGTGCTTATATCAAACTCTGGTTTGATGCATCACCCCACCTCTCCTTCCCCCTTAAGCAGGCATAAGAGTGTTTTCTAAATGTGAGACTCTGTTCTCTTGCCTAACTCAGTTCATGTGTAGCCATGTTTACAGGATCTTCCTAAGTGATATCATATGATAAGTTTCTTTTCCTGTGTGACTTCTTTCACTTAGAATCATCGTACCTGAATCCACTCATTTTGCTGCTACTGGTCTTATGACATTGATTTCATGGCTGAGGGATATTCCATCGTACGTAAGTTCCACAATGTTTGGAACCATTTTTATATTTCCTGGGATATTTCAGGTGTACCCAGGTTGAGGTTCCTGTAAGCAGTGCAGCCCTCAATTTGGGGGTGGCTCTGTCTTATGGATTTTCAGTTTTCCCAAGGTATATTCCCTAGACTGGAAGTGCCCTTGGCTCTGTAGCTCTGTTGTTTACTTGTTTTAGGGAACACAATGCACTCCTCCAGTGAGGCAGTTGGCAACTTACATCCGGCCCATCAGCATAACAAGGCTCCCTGTTCTCCAGGGCCTGTCTTGCCTTTCTGGTTTTTACACATTTTGTGGATGTCCCTTTTGACCGGTGGGAAGTGATACTTCTTTGTAGTGCAGATTTGCATTGCCCGCTTGCTTGCTTGGCCAAAAAGGGCGTATGCGTTTTCTCCTGAATATATTCAGGAGAAAACGCATACGCCCTTTTTGGCCAAGTGCATCATTGTCGAAGTTGTGCCCCTCTTCCTGTGCTTTACAGGCGATTCCAACGTACCTCTTGAAATCTCTTTCCTGCTATTCTGCCTCGCTTTCAAGTCCGCCTCGTTGCCTTCCCTCAACAGATTTTTGGACGATAGTTGGCCTTGATTACTCTGCCAGTTTGTGAATTGCTGTGCCCCTGAGCTCCATTTTTCAACTCGTTTTTTGTGAGCTGAACGCAAGTCCAAACTTTTGGTTCAGGACCTATACTGGTTCCCGGTTGGTGGCTGAGACTTTGGTTAATTCTTCTTCCTGCCGGGAAATTAGAGTGACATGTGCCCATCCAAATGCCTAACAGCTACTCTCTCATTGGTTCTCCCTCTTCCCTTTCATCCTCTGCCAAATTGGCAACCTGTGCAAACCAGGAGCTTAAAGGGGCTGTCTCTCCAAGTTGGGAGATTGATAGGAAAGCAGTTGGAAAGTCAAACCGGAGCACCAGGAGAGGGGCTCTTCGTTGAGTTTTAGAAACCTTTTGTATTCACAGTGTGTCCATTCTCTAGGTTTCCCGTACATGTTATAGCTGTAGTAATATTCCCTTCAACCTGGAGAGCTGCGACCCATGGAATGGGTTCCATGCATTATTGCTTTAAAGGGTCTGCAGTTGCTCACCCAATCTCTCCAATCCTCTCAGTCCCAAGTGTCCAGCCTTATGCCACATCCAGCTGTCATTGTAGATAGGGTCATTCCAGGTTGCATCAGAGACCCTGAAGGAATTGTAAAGAATTTCCCTGTTTCTTTGTTCTGTTTTTGAAATTCCTTTTTAGAGTGGGTTTGAGCTGATTCTCGCTGCCCTGTTTATGCCAGTCTAGACACACTTGATTCCCTTACAGAGACATATCAATACATAGGTTTTAAGATTCTTACTAGTCAGATCTATTCCTCTGCGGGAAATATGGGGTTTTGAGTCCCTTTCACTGAGGAAGGTGTAGGTCTTGTCTATTCCATAGTTGGTTTTTGGAACGGTACCTGTGCTTATATCAAACTCTGGTTTGATGCATCACCCCACCTCTCCTTCCCCCTTAAGCAGGCATAAGAGTGTTTTCTAAATGTGAGACTCTGTTCTCTTGCCTAACTCAGTTCATGTGTAGCCATGTTTACAGGATCTTCCTAAGTGATATCTTATGATAAGTTTCTTTTCCTGTGTGACTTCTTTCACTTAGAATCATCGTACCTGAATCCACTCATTTGGCTGCTACTGGTCTTATGACATTGATTTCATGGCTGAGGGATATTCCATCGTACGTAAGTTCCACAATGTTTGGAACCATTTTTATATTTCCTGGGATATTTCAGGTGTACCCAGGTTGAGGTTCCTGTAAGCAGTGCAGCCCTCAATTTGGGGGTGGCTCTGTCTTATGGATTTTCAGTTTTCCCAAGGTATATTCCCTAGACTGGAAGTGCCCTTGGCTCTGTAGCTCTGCTGTTTACTTGTTTTAGGGAACACGATGCACTCCTCCAGTGAGGCAGTTGGCAACTTACATCCGGCCCATCAGCATAACAAGGCTCCCTGTTCTCCAGGGCCTGTCTTGCCTTTCTGGTTTTTACACATTTTGTGGATGTCCCTTTTGACCGGTGGGAAGTGATACTTCTTTGTAGTGCAGATTTGCATTGCCCGCTTGCTTGCTTGGCCAAAAAGGGCGTATGCGTTTTCTCCTGAATATATTCAGGAGAAAACGCATACGCCCTTTTTGGCCAAGTGCATCATTGTCGAAGTTGTGCCCCTCTTCCTGTGCTTTACAGGCGATTCCAACGTACCTCTTGAAATCTCTTTCCTGCTATTCTGCCTCGCTTTCAAGTCCGCCTCGTTGCCTTCCCTCAACAGATTTTTGGACGATAGTTGGCCTTGATTACTCTGCCAGTTTGTGAATTGCTGTGCCCCTGAGCTCCATTTTTCAACTCGTTTCTTGTGAGCTGAACGCAAGTCCAAACTTTTGGTTCAGGACCTATACTGGTTCCCGGTGGGTGGCTGAGACTTTGGTTAATTCTTCTTCCTGCCGGGAAATTAGAGTGACATGTGCCCATCCAAATGCCTAACAGCTACTCTCTCATTGGTTCTCCCTCTTCCCTTTCATCCTCTGCCAAATTGGCAACCTGTGCGAACCAGGAGGTTAAAGGGGCTGTCTCTCCAAGTTAGGAGATTGATAGGAAAGCAGTTGGAAAGTCAAACCGGAGCACCAGGAGAGGGGCTCTTCGTTGAGTTTTAGAAACCTTTCGTATTCACAGTGTGTCCATTCTCTAGGTTTCCCGTACACGTTATAGCTGTAGTAATATTCCCTTCAACCTGGAGAGCTGGGACCCATGGAATGGGTGCCATGCATTATTGCTTTAAAGGGTCTGCATTTGCTCACCCAATCTCACCAATCCTCTCAGTCCCAAGTGTCCAGCCTTATGCCACATCCAGCTGTCATTGTAGATAGGGTCATTCCAGGTTGCATCAGAGACCCTGAAGGAATTGTAAAGAATTTCCCTGTTTCTTTGTTCTGTTTTTGAAATTCCTTTTTAGAGTGGGTTTGAGCTGATTCTCGCTGCCCTGTTTATGCCAGTCTAGACACACTTGATTCCCTTACAGAGACATATCAATACATAGGTTTTAAGATTCTTAGTAGTCAGATATATTCCTCTGCGGGAAATATGGGGTTTTGAGTCCCTTTCACTGAGGAAGGTGTAGGTCTTGTCTATTCCATAGTTGGATTTTGGAACGGTACCTGTGCTTATATCAAACTCTGGTTTGATGCATCACCCCACCTCTCCTTCCCCCTTAAGCAGGCATAAGAGTGTTTTCTAAATGTGAGACTCTGTTCTCTTGCCTAACTCAGTTCATGTGTAGCCATGTTTACAGAATCTTCCTAAGTGATATCTTATGATAAGTTTCTTTTCCTGTGTGACTTCTTTCACTTAGAATCATCGTACCTGAATCCACTCATTTTGCTGCTACTGGTCTTATGACATTGATTTCATGGCTGAGGGATATTCCATCGTACGTAAGTTCCACAATGTTTGGAACCATTTTTATATTTCCTGGGATATTTCAGGTGTACCCAGGTTGAGGTTCCTGTAAGCAGTGCAGCCCTCAATTTGGGGGTGGCTCTGTCTTATGGATTTTCAGTTTTCCCAAGGTATATTCCCTAGACTGGAAGTGCCCTTGGCTCTGTAGCTCTGTTGTTTACTTGTTTTAGGGAACACAATGCACTCCTCCAGTGAGGCAGTTGGCAACTTACATCCGGCCCATCAGCATAACAAGGCTCCCTGTTCTCCAGGGCCTGTCTTGCCTTTCTGGTTTTTACACATTTTGTGGATGTCCCTTTTGACCGGTGGGAAGTGATACTTCTTTGTAGTGCAGATTTGCATTGCACGCTTGCTTGCTTGGGCAAAAAGGGCGTATGCGTTTTCTCCTGAATATATTCAGGAGAAAACGCATATGCCCTTTTTGGCCAAGTGCATCATTGTCGAAGTTGTGCCCCTCTTCCTGTGCTTTACAGGCGATTCCAACGTACCTCTTGAAATCTCTTTCCTGCTATTCTGCCTCGCTTTCAAGTCCGCCTCGTTGCCTTCCCTCAACAGATTTTTGGACGATAGTTGGCCTTGATTACTCTGCCAGTTTGTGAATTGCTGTGCCCCTGAGCTCCATTTTTCAACTCGTTTCTTGTGAGCTGAACGCAAGTCCAAACTTTTGGTTCAGGACCTATACTGGTTCCCGGTGGGTGGCTGAGACTTTGGTTAATTCTTCTTCCTGCCGGGAAATTAGAGTGACATGTGCCCATCCAAATGCCTAACAGCTACTCTCTCATTGGTTCTCCCTCTTCCCTTTCATCCTCTGCCAAATTGGCAACCTGTGCGAACCAGGAGCTTAAAGGGGCTGTCTCTCCAAGTTGGGAGATTGATAGGAAAGCAGTTGGAAAGTCAAACCGGAGCACCAGGAGAGGGGCTCTTGGTTGAGTTTTAGAAACCTTTCGTATTCACAGTGTGTCCATTCTCTAGGTTTCCCGTATACGTTATAGCTGTAGTAATATTCCCTTCAACCTGGAGAGCTGGGACCCATGGAATGGGTGCCATGCATTATTGCTTTAAAGGGTCTGCATTTGCTCACCCAATCTCACCAATCCTCTCAGTCCCAAGTGTCCAGCCTTATGCCACATCCAGCTGTCATTGTAGATAGGGTCATTCCAGGTTGCATCAGAGACCCTGAAGGAATTGTAAAGAATTTCCCTGTTTCTTTGTTCTGTTTTTGAAATTCCTTTTTAGAGTGGGTTTGAGCTGATTCTCGCTGCCCTGTTTATGCCAGTCTAGACACACTTGATTCCCTTACAGAGACATATCAATACATAGGTTTTAAGATTCTTACTAGTCAGATATATTCCTCTGTGGGAAATATGGGGTTTTGAGTCCCTTTCACTGAGGAAGGTGTAGGTCTTGTCTATTCCATAGTTGGTTTTTGGAACGGTACCTGTGCTTATATCAAACTCTGGTTTGATGCATCACCCCACCTCTCCTTCCCCCTTAAGCAGGCATAAGAGTGTTTTCTAAATGTGAGACTCTGTTCTCTTGCCTAACTCAGTTCATGTGTAGCCATGTTTACAGAATCTTCCTAAGTGATATCTTATGATAAGTTTCTTTTCCTGTGTGACTTCTTTCACTTAGAATCATCGTACCTGAATCCACTCATTTTGCTGCTACTGGTCTTATGACATTGATTTCATGGCTGAGGGATATTCCATCGTACGTAAGTTCCACAATGTTTGGAACCATTTTTATATTTCCTGGGATATTTCAGGTGTACCCAGGTTGAGGTTCCTGTAAGCAGTGCAGCCCTCAATTTGGGGGTGGCTCTGTCTTATGGATTTTCAGTTTTCCCAAGGTATATTCCCTAGACTGGAAGTGCCCTTGGCTCTGTAGCTCTGTTGTTTACTTGTTTTAGGGAACACAATGCACTCCTCCAGTGAGGCAGTTGGCAACTTACATCCGGCCCATCAGCATAACAAGGCTCCCTGTTCTCCAGGGCCTGTCTTGCCTTTCTGGTTTTTACACATTTTGTGGATGTCCCTTTTGACCGGTGGGAAGTGATACTTCTTTGTAGTGCAGATTTGCATTGCCCGCTTGCTTGCTTGGCCAAAAAGGGCGTATGCGTTTTCTCCTGAATATATTCAGGAGAAAACGCATACGCCCTTTTTGGCCAAGTGCATCATTGTCGAAGTTGTGCCCCTCTTCCTGTGCTTTACAGGCGATTCCAACGTACCTCTTGAAATCTCTTTCCTGCTATTCTGCCTCGCTTTCAAGTCCGCCTCGTTGCCTTCCCTCAACAGATTTTTGGACGATAGTTGGCCTTGATTACTCTGCCAGTTTGTGAATTGCTGTGCCCCTGAGCTCCATTTTTCAACTCGTTTCTTGTGAGCTGAACGCAAGTCCAAACTTTTGGTTCAGGACCTATACTGGTTCCCGGTGGGTGGCTGAGACTTTGGTTAATTCTTCTTCCTGCCGGGAAATTAGAGTGACATGTGCCCATCCAAATGCCTAACAGCTACTCTCTCATTGGTTCTCCCTCTTCCCTTTCATCCTCTGCCAAATTGGCAACCTGTGCGAACCACGAGCTTAAAGGGGCTGTCTCTCCAAGTTGGGAGATTGATAGGAAAGCAGTTGGAAAGTCAAACCGGAGCACCAGGAGAGGGGCTCTTCGTTGAGTTTTAGAAACCTTTTGTATTCACAGTGTGTCCATTCTCTAGGTTTCCCGTACACGTTATAGCTGTAGTAATATTCCCTTCAACCTGGAGAGCTGGGACCCATGGAATGGGTGCCATGCATTATTGCTTTAAAGGGTCTGCATTTGCTCACCCAATCTCACCAATCCTCTCAGTCCCAAGTGTCCAGCCTTATGCCACATCCAGCTGTCATTGTAGATAAGGTCATTCCAGGTTGCAACAGAGACCCTGAAGGAATTGTAAAGAATTTCCCTGTTTCTTTGTTCTGTTTTTTAATTCCTTTTTAGAGTGGGTTTGAGCTGATTCTCGCTGCCCTGTTTATGCCAGTCTAGACACACTTGATTCCCTTACAGAGACATATCAATACATAGGTTTTAAGATTCTTACTAGTCAGATCTATTCCTCTGCGGGAAATATGGGGTTTTGAGTCCCTTTCACTGAGGAAGGTGTAGGTCTTGTCTATTCCATAGTTGGATTTTGGAACGGTACCTGTGCTTATATCAAACTCTGGTTTGATGCATCACCCCACCTCTCCTTCCCCCTTAAGCAGGCATAAGAGTGTTTTCTAAATGTGAGACTCTGTTCTCTTGCCTAACTCAGTTCATGTGTAGCCATGTTTACAGGATCTTCCTAAGTGATATCTTATGATAAGTTTCTTTTCCTGTGTGACTTCTTTCACGTAGAATCATCGTACCTGAATCCACTCATTTTGCTGCTACTGGTCTTATGACATTGATTTCATGGCTGAGGGATATTCCATCGTACGTAAGTTCCACAATGTTTGGAACCATTTTTATATTTCCTGGGATATTTCAGGTGTACCCAGGTTGAGGTTCCTGTAAGCAGTGCAGCCCTCAATTTGGGGGTGGCTCTGTCTTATGGATTTTCAGTTTTCCCAAGGTATATTCCCTAGACTGGAAGTGCCCTTGGCTCTGTAGCTCTGTTGTTTACTTGTTTTAGGGAACACAATGCACTCCTCCAGTGAGGCAGTTGGCAACTTACATCCGGCCCATCAGCATAACAAGGCTCCCTGTTCTCCAGGGCCTGTCTTGCCTTTCTGGTTTTTACACATTTTGTGGATGTCCCTTTTGACCGGTGGGAAGTGATACTTCTTTGTAGTGCAGATTTGCATTGCCCGCTTGCTTGCTTGGCCAAAAAGGGCGTATGCGTTTTCTCCTGAATATATTCAGGAGAAAACGCATACGCCCTTTTTGGCCAAGTGCATCATTGTCGAAGTTGTGCCCCTCTTCCTGTGCTTTACAGGCGATTCCAACGTACCTCTTGAAATCTCTTTCCTGCTATTCTGCCTCGCTTTCAAGTCCGCCTCGTTGCCTTCCCTCAACAGATTTTTGGACGATAGTTGGCCTTGATTACTCTGCCAGTTTGTGAATTGCTGTGCCCCTGAGCTCCATTTTTCAACTCGTTTCTTGTGAGCTGAACGCAAGTCCAAACTTTTGGTTCAGGACCTATACTGGTTCCCGGTGGGTGGCTGAGACTTTGGTTAATTCTTCTTCCTGCCGGGAAATTAGAGTGACATGTGCCCATCCAAATGCCTAACAGCTACTCTCTCATTGGTTCTCCCTCTTCCCTTTCATCCTCTGCCAAATTGGCAACCTGTGCGAACCAGGAGCTTAAAGGGGCTGTCTCTCCAAGTTGGGAGATTGATAGGAAAGCAGTTGGAAAGTCAAACTGGAGCACCAGGAGAGGGGCTCTTGGTTGAGTTTTAGAAACCTTTCGTATTCACAGTGTGTCCATTCTCTAGGTTTCCCGTACATGTTATTGCTATAGTAATATTCCCTTCAACCTGGAGAGTTGCGACTCATGGAATCGGTGCCATGCATTATTGCTTTAAAGGGTCTGCATTTGCTCACCCAATCTCACCAATCCCCTCAGTCCAAAGTGTCCAGCCTTATGCCACATCCAGCTGTCATTGTAGATAGGGTCATTCCAGGTTGCATCAGAGACCCTGAAGGAATTGTAAAGAATTTCCCTGTTTCTATGTTCTGTTTTTGAAATTCCTTTTTAGAGTGGGTTTGAGCTGATTCTCGCTGCCCTGTTTATGCCAGTCTAGACACACTTGATTCCCTTACGGAGACATATCAATACATAGGTTTTAAGATTCTTACTAGTCAGATCTATTCCTCTGCGGGAAATATGGGGTTTTGAGTCCCTTTCACTGAGGAAGGTGTAGGTCTTTTCTATACCATAGTTGGTTTTTGGAACGGTACCTGTGCTTATATCAAACTCTGGTTTGATGCATCACCCCACCTCTCCTTCCCCCTTAAGCAGGCATAAGAGTGTTTTCTAAATGTGAGACTCTGTTCTCTTGCCTAACTCAGTTCATGTGTAGCCATGTTTACAGGATCTTCCTAAGTGATATCTTATGATAAGTTTCTTTTCCTGTGTGACTTCTTTCACTTAGAATCATCGTACCTGAATCCACTCATTTGGCTGCTACTGGTCTTATGACATTGATTTCATGGCTGAGGGATATTCCATCGTATGTAAGTTCCACAATGTTTGGAACCATTTTTATATTTCCTGGGATATTTCAGGTGTATCCAGGTTGAGGTTCTTGTAAGCAGTGCAGCCCTCAATTTGGGGGTGGTTCTGTCTTATGGATTTTCAGTTTTCCCAAGGTATATTCCCTAGACTGGAAGTGCCCTTGGCTCTGTAGCTCTGTTGTTTACTTGTTTTAGGGAACACGATGCACTCCTCCAGTGAGGCAGTTGGCAACTTACATCCGGCCCATCAGCATAACAAGGCTCCCTGTTCTCCAGGGCCTGTCTTGCCTTTCTGGTTTTTACACATTTTGTGGATGTCCCTTTTGACCGGTGGGAAGTGATACTTCTTTGTAGTGCAGATTTGCATTGCCCGCTTGCTTGCTTGGCCAAAAAGGGCGTATGCGTTTTCTCCTGAATATATTCAGGAGAAAACGCATACGCCCTTTTTGGCCAAGTGCATCATTGTCGAAGTTGTGCCCCTCTTCCTGTGCTTTACAGGCGATTCCAACGTACCTCTTGAAATCTCTTTCCTGCTATTCTGCCTCGCTTTCAAGTCCGCCTCGTTGCCTTCCCTCAACAGATTTTTGGACGATAGTTGGCCTTGATTACTCTGCCAGTTTGTGAATTGCTGTGCCCCTGAGCTCCATTTTTCAACACGTTTTTTGTGAGCTGAACGCAAGTCCAAACTTTTGGTTCAGGACCTATACTGGTTCCCGGTGGGTGGCTGAGACTTTGGTTAATTCTTCTTCCTGCCGGGAAATTAGAGTGACATGTGCCCATCCAAATGCCTAACAGCTACTCTCTCATTGGTTCTCCCTCTTCCCTTTCATCCTCTGCCAAATTGGCAACCTGTGCGAACGAGGAGGTTAAAGGGGCTGTCTCTCCAAGTTAGGAGATTGATAGGAAAGCAGTTGGAAAGTCAAACCGGAGCACCAGGAGAGGGGCTCTTCGTTGAGTTTTAGAAACCTTTCGTATTCACAGTGTGTCCATTCTCTAGGTTTCCCGTATACGTTATAGCTGTAGTAATATTCCCTTCAACCTGGAGAGCTGGGACCCATGGAAAGGGTGCCATGCATTATTGCTTTAAAGGGTCTGCATTTGCTCACCCAATCTCACCAATCCTCTCAGTCCCAAGTGTCCAGCCTTATGCCACATCCAGCTGTCATTGTAGATAGGGTCATTCCAGGTTGCATCAGAGACCCTGAAGGAATTGTAAAGAATTTCCCTGTTTCTTTGTTCTGTTTTTGAAATTCCTTTTTAGAGTGGGTTTGAGCTGATTCTCGCTGCCCTGTTTATGCCAGTCTAGACACACTTGATTCCCTTACAGAGACATATCAATACATAGGTTTTAAGATTCTTAGTAGTCAGATATATTCCTCTGCGGGAAATATGGGGTTTTGAGTCCCTTTCACTGAGGAAGGTGTAGGTCTTGTCTATTCCATAGTTGGATTTTGGAACGGTACCTGTGCTTATATCAAACTCTGGTTTGATGCATCACCCCACCTCTCCTTCCCCCTTAAGCAGGCATAAGAGTGTTTTCTAAATGTGAGACTCTGTTCTCTTGCCTAACTCAGTTCATGTGTAGCCATGTTTACAGGATCTTCCTAAGTGATATCTTATGATAAGTTTCTTTTCCTGTGTGACTTCTTTCACTTAGAATCATCGTACCTGAATCCACTCATTTGGCTGCTACTGGTCTTATGACATTGATTTCATGGCTGAGGGATATTCCATCGTACGTAAGTTCCACAATGTTTGGAACCATTTTTATATTTCCTGGGATATTTCAGGTGTACCCAGGTTGAGGTTCCTGTAAGCAGTGCAGCCCTCAATTTGGGGGTGGCTCTGTCTTATGGATTTTCAGTTTTCCCAAGGTATATTCCCTAGACTGGAAGTGCCCTTGGCTCTGTAGCTCTGTTGTTTACTTGTTTTAGGGAACACAATGCACTCCTCCAGTGAGGCAGTTGGCAACTTACATCCGGCCCATCAGCATAACAAGGCTCCCTGTTCTCCAGGGCCTGTCTTGCCTTTCTGGTTTTTACACATTTTGTGGATGTCCCTTTTGACCGGTGGGAAGTGATACTTCTTTGTAGTGCAGATTCGCATTGCCCGCTTGCTTGCTTGGCCAAAAAGGGCGTATGCGTTTTCTCCTGAATATATTCAGGAGAAAACGCATACGCCCTTTTTGGCCAAGTGCATCATTGTCGAAGTTGTGCCCCTCTTCCTGTGCTTTACAGGCGATTCCAACGTACCTCTTGAAATCTCTTTCCTGCTATTCTGCCTCGCTTTCAAGTCCGCCTCGTTGCCTTCCCTCAACAGATTTTTGGACGATAGTTGGCCTTGATTACTCTGCCAGTTTGTGAATTGCTGTGCCCCTGAGCTCCATTTTTCAACTCGTTTCTTGTGAGCTGAACGCAAGTCCAAACTTTTGGTTCAGGACCTATACTGGTTCCCGGTGGGTGGCTGAGACTTTGGTTAATTCTTCTTCCTGCCGGGAAATTAGAGTGACATGTGCCCATCCAAATGCCTAACAGCTACTCTCTCATTGGTTCTCCCTCTTCCCTTTCATCCTCTGCCAAATTGGCAACCTGTGCGAACCAGGAGCTTAAAGGGGCTGTCTCTCCAAGTTGGGAGATTGATAGGAAAGCAGTTGGAAAGTCAAACCGGAGCACCAGGAGAGGGGCTCTTTGTTGAGTTTTAGAAACCTTTCGTATTCACAGTGTGTCCATTCTCTAGGTTTCCCGTATACGTTATAGCTGTAGTAATATTCCCTTCAACCTGGAGAGCTGGGACCCATGGAATGGGTGCCATGCATTATTGCTTTAAAGGGTCTGCATTTGCTCACCCAATCTCACCAATCCTCTCAGTCCCAAGTGTCCAGCCTTATGCCACATCCAGCTGTCATTGTAGATAGGGTCATTCCAGGTTGCATCAGAGACCCTGAAGGAATTGTAAAGAATTTCCCTGTTTCTTTGTTCTGTTTTTGAAATTCCTTTTTAGAGTGGGTTTGAGCTGATTCTCGCTGCCCTGTTTATGCCAGTCTAGACACACTTGATTCCCTTACAGAGACATATCAATACATAGGTTTTAAGATTCTTACTAGTCAGATATATTCCTCTGTGGGAAATATGGGGTTTTGAGTCCCTTTCACTGAGGAAGGTGTAGGTCTTGTCTATTCCATAGTTGGTTTTTGGAACGGTACCTGTGCTTATATCAAACTCTGGTTTGATGCATCACCCCACCTCTCCTTCCCCCTTAAGCAGGCATAAGAGTGTTTTCTAAATGTGAGACTCTGTTCTCTTGCCTAACTCAGTTCATGTGTAGCCATGTTTACAGGATCTTCCTAAGTGATATCTTATGATAAGTTTCTTTTCCTGTGTGACTTCTTTCACTTAGAATCATCGTACCTGAATCCACTCATTTTGCTGCTACTGGTCTTATGACATTGATTTCATGGCTGAGGGATATTCCATCGTACGTAAGTTCCACAATGTTTGGAACCATTTTTATATTTCCTGGGATATTTCAGGTGTACCCAGGTTGAGGTTCCTGTAAGCAGTGCAGCCCTCAATTTGGGGGTGGCTCTGTCTTATGGATTTTCAGTTTTCCCAAGGTATATTCCCTAGACTGGAAGTGCCCTTGGCTCTGTAGCTCTGTTGTTTACTTGTTTTAGGGAACACAATGCACTCCTCCAGTGACGCAGTTGGCAACTTACATCCGGCCCATCAGCATAACAAGGCTCCCTGTTCTCCAGGGCCTGTCTTGCCTTTCTGGTTTTTACACATTTTGTGGATGTCCCTTTTGACCGGTGGGAAGTGATACTTCTTTGTAGTGCAGATTTGCATTGCCCGCTTGCTTGCTTGGCCAAAAAGGGCGTATGCGTTTTCTCCTGAATATATTCAGGAGAAAACGCATACGCCCTTTTTGGCCAAGTGCATCATTGTCGAAGTTGTGCCCCTCTTCCTGTGCTTTACAGGCGATTCCAACGTACCTCTTGAAATCTCTTTCCTGCTATTCTGCCTCGCTTTCAAGTCCGCCTCGTTGCCTTCCCTCAACAGATTTTTGGACGATAGTTGGCCTTGATTACTCTGCCAGTTTGTGAATTGCTGTGCCCCTGAGCTCCATTTTTCAACTCGTTTCTTGTGAGCTGAACGCAAGTCCAAACTTTTGGTTCAGGACCTATACTGGTTCCCGGTGGGTGGCTGAGACTTTGGTTAATTCTTCTTCCTGCCGGGAAATTAGAGTGACATGTGCCCATCCAAATGCCTAACAGCTACTCTCTCATTGGTTCTCCCTCTTCCCTTTCATCCTCTGCCAAATTGGCAACCTGTGCGAACCAGGAGCTTAAAGGGGCTGTCTCTCCAAGTTGGGAGATTGATAGGAAAGCAGTTGGAAAGTCAAACCGGAGCACCAGGAGAGGGGCTCTTCGTTGAGTTTTAGAAACCTTTTGTATTCACAGTGTGTCCATTCTCTAGGTTTCCCGTACACGTTATAGCTGTAGTAATATTCCCTTCAACCTGGAGAGCTGGGACCCATGGAATGGGTGCCATGCATTATTACTTTAAAGGGTCTGCATTTGCTCACCCAATCTCACCAATCCTCTCAGTCCCAAGTGTCCAGCCTTATGCCACATCCAGCTGTCATTGTAGATAAGGTCATTCCAGGTTGCAACAGAGACCCTGAAGGAATTGTAAAGAATTTCCCTGTTTCTTTGTTCTGTTTTTTAATTCCTTTTTAGAGTGGGTTTGAGCTGATTCTCGCTGCCCTGTTTATGCCAGTCTAGACACACTTGATTCCCTTACGGAGACATATCAATACATAGGTTTTAAGATTCTTACTAGTCAGATCTATTCCTCTGCGGGAAATATGGGGTTTTGAGTCCCTTTCACTGAGGAAGGTGTAGGTCTTGTCTATTCCATAGTTGGTTTTTGGAACGGTACCTGTGCTTATATCAAACTCTGGTTTGATGCATCACCCCACCTCTCCTTCCCCCTTAAGCAGGCATAAGAGTGTTTTCTAAATGTGAGACTCTGTTCTCTTGCCTAACTCAGTTCATGTGTAGCCATGTTTACAGGATCTTCCTAAGTGATATCTTATGATAAGTTTCTTTTCCTGTGTGACTTCTTTCACTTAGAATCATCGTACCTGAATCCACTCATTTGGCTGCTACTGGTCTTATGACATTGATTTCATGGCTGAGGGATATTCCATCGTACGTAAGTTCCACAATGTTTGGAACCATTTTTATATTTCCTGGGATATTTCAGGTGTACCCAGGTTGAGGTTCCTGTAAGCAGTGCAGCCCTCAATTTGGGGGTGGCTCTGTCTTATGGATTTTCAGTTTTCCCAAGGTATATTCCCTAGACTGGAAGTGCCCTTGGCTCTGTAGCTCTGTTGTTTACTTGTTTTAGGGAACACAATGCACTCCTCCAGTGAGGCAGTTGGCAACTTACATCCGGCCCATCAGCATAACAAGGCTCCCTGTTCTCCAGGGCCTGTCTTGCCTTTCTGGTTTTTACACATTTTGTGGATGTCCCTTTTGACCGGTGGGAAGTGATACTTCTTTGTAGTGCAGATTTGCATTGCCCGCTTGCTTGCTTGGCCAAAAAGGGCGTATGCGTTTTCTCCTGAATATATTCAGGAGAAAACGCATACGCCCTTTTTGGCCAAGTGCATCATTGTCGAAGTTGTGCCCCTCTTCCTGTGCTTTACAGGCGATTCCAACGTACCTCTTGAAATCTCTTTCCTGCTATTCTGCCTCGCTTTCAAGTCCGCCTCGTTGCCTTCCCTCAACAGATTTTTGGACGATAGTTGGCCTTGATTACTCTGCCAGTTTGTGAATTGCTGTGCCCCTGAGCTCCATTTTTCAACTCGTTTCTTGTGAGCTGAACGCAAGTCCAAACTTTTGGTTCAGGACCTATACTGGTTCCCGGTGGGTGGCTGAGACTTTGGTTAATTCTTCTTCCTGCCGGGAAATTAGAGTGACATGTGCCCATCCAAATGCCTAACAGCTACTCTCTCATTGGTTCTCCCTCTTCCCTTTCATCCTCTGCCAAATTGGCAACCTGTGCGAACCAGGAGCTTAAAGGGGCTGTCTCTCCAAGTTGGGAGATTGATAGGAAAGCAGTTGGAAAGTCAAACCGGAGCACCAGGAGAGGGGCTCTTGGTTGAGTTTTAGAAACCTTTCGTATTCACAGTGTGTCCATTCTCTAGGTTTCCCGTACATGTTATTGCTATAGTAATATTCCCTTCAACCTGGAGAGTTGCGACCCATGGAATCGGTGCCATGCATTATTGCTTTAAAGGGTCTGCATTTGCTCACCCAATCTCACCAATCCCCTCAGTCCAAAGTGTCCAGCCTTATGCCACATCCAGCTGTCATTGTAGATAGGGTCATTCCAGGTTGCATCAGAGACCCTGAAGGAATTGTAAAGAATTTCCCTGTTTCTATGTTCTGTTTTTGAAATTCCTTTTTAGAGTGGGTTTGAGCTGATTCTCGCTGCCCTGTTTATGCCAGTCTAGACACACTTGATTCCCTTACGGAGACATATCAATACATAGGTTTTAAGATTCTTACTAGTCAGATCTATTCCTCTGCGGGAAATATGAGGTTTTGAGTCCCTTTCACTGAGGAAGGTGTAGGTCTTTTCTATACCATAGTTGGTTTTTGGAACGGTACCTGTGCTTATATCAAACTCTGGTTTGATGCATCACCCCACCTCTCCTTCCCCCTTAAGCAGGCATAAGAGTGTTTTCTAAATGTGAGACTCTGTTCTCTTGCCTAACTCAGTTCATGTGTAGCCATGTTTACAGGATCTTCCTAAGTGATATCTTATGATAAGTTTCTTTTCCTGTGTGACTTCTTTCACTTAGAATCATCGTACCTGAATCCACTCAATTGGCTGCTACTGGTCTTATGACATTGATTTCATGGCTGAGGGATATTCCATCGTACGTAAGTTCCACAATGTTTGGAACCATTTTTATATTTCCTGGGATATTTCAGGTGTACCCAGGTTGAGGTTCCTGTAAGCAGTGCAGCCCTCAATTTGGGGGTGGCTCTGTCTTATGGATTTTCAGTTTTCCCAAGGTATATTCCCTAGACTGGAAGTGCCCTTGGCTCTGTAGCTCTGTTATTTACTTGTTTTAGGGAACACAATGCACTCCTCCAGTGAGGCAGTTGGCAACTTACATCCGGCCCATCAGCATAACAAGGCTCCCTGTTCTCCAGGGCCTGTCTTGCCTTTCTGGTTTTTACACATTTTGTGGATGTCCCTTTTGACCGGTGGGAAGTGATACTTCTTTGTAGTGCAGATTCGCATTGCCCGCTTGCTTGCTTGGCCAAAAAGGGCGTATGCGTTTTCTCCTGAATATATTCAGGAGAAAACGCATATGCCCTTTTTGGCCAAGTGCATCATTGTCGAAGTTGTGCCCCTCTTCCTGTGCTTTACAGGCGATTCCAACGTACCTCTTGAAATCTCTTTCCTGCTATTCTGCCTCGCTTTCAAGTCCGCCTCGTTGCCTTCCCTCAACAGATTTTTGGACGATAGTTGGCCTTGATTACTCTGCCAGTTTGTGAATTGCTGTGCCCCTGAGCTCCATTTTTCAACTCGTTTCTTGTGAGCTGAACGCAAGTCCAAACTTTTGGTTCAGGACCTATACTGGTTCCCGGTGGGTGGCTGAGACTTTGGTTAATTCTTCTTCCTGCCGGGAAATTAGAGTGACATGTGCCCATCCAAATGCCTAACAGCTACTCTCTCATTGGTTCTCCCTCTTCCCTTTCATCCTCTGCCAAATTGGCAACCTGTGCGAACCAGGAGCTTAAAGGGGCTGTCTCTCCAAGTTGGGAGATTGATAGGAAAGCAGTTGGAAAGTCAAACCGGAGCACCAGGAGAGGGGCTCTTGGTTGAGTTTTAGAAACCTTTCGTATTCACAGTGTGTCCATTCTCTAGGTTTCCCGTATACGTTATAGCTGTAGTAATATTCCCTTCAACCTGGAGAGCTGGGACCCATGGAATGGGTGCCATGCATTATTGCTTTAAAGGGTCTGCATTTGCTCACCCAATCTCACCAATCCTCTCAGTCCCAAGTGTCCAGCCTTATGCCACATCCAGCTGTCATTGTAGATAGGGTCATTCCAGGTTGCATCAGAGACCCTGAAGGAATTGTAAAGAATTTCCCTGTTTCTTTGTTCTGTTTTTGAAATTCCTTTTTAGAGTGGGTTTGAGCTGATTCTCGCTGCCCTGTTTATGCCAGTCTAGACACACTTGATTCCCTTACAAAGACATATCAATACATAGGTTTTAAGATTCTTACTAGTCAGATCTATTCCTCTGCGGGAAATATGGGGTTTTGAGTCCCTTTCACTGAGGAAGGTGTAGGTCTTGTCTATTCCATAGTTGGTTTTTGGAACGGTACCTCTGCTTATATCAAACTCTGGTTTGATGCATCACCCCACCTCTCCTTCCCCCTTAAGCAGGCATAAGAGTGTTTTCTAAATGTGAGACTCTGTTCTCTTGCCTAACTCAGTTCATGTGTAGCCATGTTTACAGGATCTTCCTAAGTGATATCTTATGATAAGTTTCTTTTCCTGTGTGACTTCTTTCACTTAGAATCATCGTACCTGAATCCACTCATTTGGCTGCTACTGGTCTTATGACATTGATTTCATGGCTGAGGGATATTCCATCGTACGTAAGTTCCACAATGTTTGGAACCATTTTTATATTTCCTGGGATATTTCAGGTGTACCCAGGTTGAGGTTCCTGTAAGCAGTGCAGCCCTCAATTTGGGGGTGGCTCTGTCTTATGGATTTTCAGTTTTCCCAAGGTATATTCCCTAGACTGGAAGTGCCCTTGGCTCTGTAGCTCTGTTGTTTACTTGTTTTAGGGAACACAATGCACTCCTCCAGTGAGGCAGTTGGCAACTTACATCCGGCCCATCAGCATAACAAGGCTCCCTGTTCTCCAGGGCCTGTCTTGCCTTTCTGGTTTTTACACATTTTGTGGATGTCCCTTTTGACCGGTGGGAAGTGATACTTCTTTGTAGTGCAGATTTGCATTGCCCGCTTGCTTGCTTGGCCAAAAAGGGCGTATGCGTTTTCTCCTGAATATATTCAGGAGAAAACGCATACGCCCTTTTTGGCCAAGTGCATCATTGTCGAAGTTGTGCCCCTCTTCCTGTGCTTTACAGGCGATTCCAACGTACCTCTTGAAATCTCTTTCCTGCTATTCTGCCTCGCTTTCAAGTCCGCCTCGTTGCCTTCCCTCAACAGATTTTTGGACGATAGTTGGCCTTGATTACTCTGCCAGTTTGTGAATTGCTGTGCCCCTGAGCTCCATTTTTCAACTCGTTTCTTGTGAGCTGAACGCAAGTCCAAACTTTTGGTTCAGGACCTATACTGGTTCCCGGTGGGTGGCTGAGACTTTGGTTAATTCTTCTTCCTGCCGGGAAATTAGAGTGACATGTGCCCATCCAAATGCCTAACAGCTACTCTCTCATTGGTTCTCCCTCTTCCCTTTCATCCTCTGCCAAATTGGCAACCTGTGCGAACCACGAGCTTAAAGGGGCTGTCTCTCCAAGTTGGGAGATTGATAGGAAAGCAGTTGGAAAGTCAAACCGGAGCACCAGGAGAGGGGCTCTTCGTTGAGTTTTAGAAACCTTTTGTATTCACAGTGTGTCCATTCTCTAGGTTTCCCGTACACGTTATAGCTGTAGTAATATTCCCTTCAACCTGGAGAGCTGGGACCCATGGAATGGGTGCCATGCATTATTGCTTTAAAGGGTCTGCATTTGCTCACCCAATCTCACCAATCCTCTCAGTCCCAAGTGTCCAGCCTTATGCCACATCCAGCTGTCATTGTAGATAAGGTCATTCCAGGTTGCAACAGAGACCCTGAAGGAATTGTAAAGAATTTCCCTGTTTCTTTGTTCTGTTTTTTAATTCCTTTTTAGAGTGGGTTTGAGCTGATTCTCGCTGCCCTGTTTATGCCAGTCTAGACACACTTGATTCCCTTACAGAGACATATCAATACATAGGTTTTAAGATTCTTACTAGTCAGATCTATTCCTCTGCGGGAAATATGGGGTTTTGAGTCCCTTTCACTGAGGAAGGTGTAGGTCTTGTCTATTCCATAGTTGGATTTTGGAACGGTACCTGTGCTTATATCAAACTCTGGTTTGATGCATCACCCCACCTCTCCTTCCCCCTTAAGCAGGCATAAGAGTGTTTTCTAAATGTGAGACTCTGTTCTCTTGCCTAACTCAGTTCATGTGTAGCCATGTTTACAGGATCTTCCTAAGTGATATCTTATGATAAGTTTCTTTTCCTGTGTGACTTCTTTCACGTAGAATCATCGTACCTGAATCCACTCATTTTGCTGCTACTGGTCTTATGACATTGATTTCATGGCTGAGGGATATTCCATCGTACGTAAGTTCCACAATGTTTGGAACCATTTTTATATTTCCTGGGATATTTCAGGTGTACCCAGGTTGAGGTTCCTGTAAGCAGTGCAGCCCTCAATTTGGGGGTGGCTCTGTCTTATGGATTTTCAGTTTTCCCAAGGTATATTCCCTAGACTGGAAGTGCCCTTGGCTCTGTAGCTCTGTTGTTTACTTGTTTTAGGGAACACAATGCACTCCTCCAGTGAGGCAGTTGGCAACTTACATCCGGCCCATCAGCATAACAAGGCTCCCTGTTCTCCAGGGCCTGTCTTGCCTTTCTGGTTTTTACACATTTTGTGGATGTCCCTTTTGACCGGTGGGAAGTGATACTTCTTTGTAGTGCAGATTTGCATTGCCCGCTTGCTTGCTTGGCCAAAAAGGGCGTATGCGTTTTCTCCTGAATATATTCAGGAGAAAACGCATACGCCCTTTTTGGCCAAGTGCATCATTGTCGAAGTTGTGCCCCTCTTCCTGTGCTTTACAGGCGATTCCAACGTACCTCTTGAAATCTCTTTCCTGCTATTCTGCCTCGCTTTCAAGTCCGCCTCGTTGCCTTCCCTCAACAGATTTTTGGACGATAGTTGGCCTTGATTACTCTGCCAGTTTGTGAATTGCTGTGCCCCTGAGCTCCATTTTTCAACTCGTTTCTTGTGAGCTGAACGCAAGTCCAAACTTTTGGTTCAGGACCTATACTGGTTCCCGGTGGGTGGCTGAGACTTTGGTTAATTCTTCTTCCTGCCGGGAAATTAGAGTGACATGTGCCCATCCAAATGCCTAACAGCTACTCTCTCATTGGTTCTCCCTCTTCCCTTTCATCCTCTGCCAAATTGGCAACCTGTGCGAACCAGGAGCTTAAAGGGGCTGTCTCTCCAAGTTGGGAGATTGATAGGAAAGCAGTTGGAAAGTCAAACCGGAGCACCAGGAGAGGGGCTCTTGGTTGAGTTTTAGAAACCTTTCGTATTCACAGTGTGTCCATTCTCTAGGTTTCCCGTACATGTTATTGCTATAGTAATATTCCCTTCAACCTGGAGAGTTGCGACCCATGGAATCGGTGCCATGCATTATTGCTTTAAAGGGTCTGCATTTGCTCACCCAATCTCACCAATCCCCTCAGTCCAAAGTGTCCAGCCTTATGCCACATCCAGCTGTCATTGTAGATAGGGTCATTCCAGGTTGCATCAGAGACCCTGAAGGAATTGTAAAGAATTTCCCTGTTTCTATGTTCTGTTTTTGAAATTCCTTTTTAGAGTGGGTTTGAGCTGATTCTCGCTGCCCTGTTTATGCCAGTCTAGACACACTTGATTCCCTTACGGAGACATATCAATACATAGGTTTTAAGATTCTTACTAGTCAGATCTATTCCTCTGCGGGAAATATGAGGTTTTGAGTCCCTTTCACTGAGGAAGGTGTAGGTCTTTTCTATACCATAGTTGGTTTTTGGAACGGTACCTGTGCTTATATCAAACTCTGGTTTGATGCATCACCCCACCTCTCCTTCCCCCTTAAGCAGGCATAAGAGTGTTTTCTAAATGTGAGACTCTGTTCTCTTGCCTAACTCAGTTCATGTGTAGCCATGTTTACAGGATCTTCCTAAGTGATATCTTATGATAAGTTTCTTTTCCTGTGTGACTTCTTTCACTTAGAATCATCGTACCTGAATCCACTCATTTGGCTGCTACTGGTCTTATGACATTGATTTCATGGCTGAGGGATATTCCATCGTACGTAAGTTCCACAATGTTTGGAACCATTTTTATATTTCCTGGGATATTTCAGGTGTACCCAGGTTGAGGTTCCTGTAAGCAGTGCAGCCCTCAATTTGGGGGTGGCTCTGTCTTATGGATTTTCAGTTTTCCCAAGGTATATTCCCTAGACTGGAAGTGCCCTTGGCTCTGTAGCTCTGTTGTTTACTTGTTTTAGGGAACACAATGCACTCCTCCAGTGAGGCAGTTGGCAACTTACATCCGGCCCATCAGCATAACAAGGCTCCCTGTTCTCCAGGGCCTGTCTTGCCTTTCTGGTTTTTACACATTTTGTGGATGTCCCTTTTGACCGGTGGGAAGTGATACTTCTTTGTAGTGCAGATTTGCATTGCCCGCTTGCTTGCTTGGCCAAAAAGGGCGTATGCGTTTTCTCCTGAATATATTCAGGAGAAAACGCATACGCCCTTTTTGGCCAAGTGCATCATTGTCGAAGTTGTGCCCCTCTTCCTGTGCTTTACAGGCGATTCCAACGTACCTCTTGAAATCTCTTTCCTGCTATTCTGCCTCGCTTTCAAGTCCGCCTCGTTGCCTTCCCTCAACAGATTTTTGGACGATAGTTGGCCTTGATTACTCTGCCAGTTTGTGAATTGCTGTGCCCCTGAGCTCCATTTTTCAACTCGTTTCTTGTGAGCTGAACGCAAGTCCAAACTTTTGGTTCAGGACCTATACTGGTTCCCGGTGGGTGGCTGAGACTTTGGTTAATTCTTCTTCCTGCCGGGAAATTAGAGTGACATGTGCCCATCCAAATGCCTAACAGCTACTCTCTCATTGGTTCTCCCTCTTCCCTTTCATCCTCTGCCAAATTGGCAACCTGTGCGAACCAGGAGCTTAAAGGGGCTGTCTCTCCAAGTTGGGAGATTGATAGGAAAGCAGTTGGAAAGTCAAACCGGAGCACCAGGAGAGGGGCTCTTGGTTGAGTTTTAGAAACCTTTCGTATTCACAGTGTGTCCATTCTCTAGGTTTCCCGTACATGTTATTGCTATAGTAATATTCCCTTCAACCTGGAGAGTTGCGACCCATGGAATCGGTGCCATGCATTATTGCTTTAAAGGGTCTGCATTTGCTCACCCAATCTCACCAATCCCCTCAGTCCAAAGTGTCCAGCCTTATGCCACATCCAGCTGTCATTGTAGATAGGGTCATTCCAGGTTGCATCAGAGACCCTGAAGGAATTGTAAAGAATTTCCCTGTTTCTATGTTCTGTTTTTGAAATTCCTTTTTAGAGTGGGTTTGAGCTGATTCTCGCTGCCCTGTTTATGCCAGTCTAGACACACTTGATTCCCTTACGGTGACATATCAATACATAGGTTTTAAGATTCTTACTAGTCAGATCTATTCCTCTGCGGGAAATATGAGGTTTTGAGTCCCTTTCACTGAGGAAGGTGTAGGTCTTTTCTATACCATAGTTGGTTTTTGGAACGGTACCTGTGCTTATATCAAACTCTGGTTTGATGCATCACCCCACCTCTCCTTCCCCCTTAAGCAGGCATAAGAGTGTTTTCTAAATGTGAGACTCTGTTCTCTTGCCTAACTCAGTTCATGTGTAGCCATGTTTACAGGATCTTCCTAAGTGATATCTTATGATAAGTTTCTTTTCCTGTGTGACTTCTTTCACTTAGAATCATCGTACCTGAATCCACTCATTTGGCTGCTACTGGTCTTATGACATTGATTTCATGGCTGAGGGATATTCCATCGTACGTAAGTTCCACAATGTTTGGAACCATTTTTATATTTCCTGGGATATTTCAGGTGTATCCAGGTTGAGGTTCTTGTAAGCAGTGCAGCCCTCAATTTGGGGGTGGCTCTGTCTTATGGATTTTCAGTTTTCCCAAGGTATATTCCCTAGACTGGAAGTGCCCTTGGCTCTGTAGCTCTGTTGTTTACTTGTTTTAGGGAACACAATGCACTCCTCCAGTGAGGCAGTTGGCAACTTACATCCGGCCCATCAGCATAACAAGGCTCCCTGTTCTCCAGGGCCTGTCTTGCCTTTCTGGTTTTTACACATTTTGTGGATGTCCCTTTTGACCGGTGGGAAGTGATACTTCTTTGTAGTGCAGATTTGCATTGCCCGCTTGCTTGCTTGGCCAAAAAGGGCGTATGCGTTTTCTCCTGAATATATTCAGGAGAAAACGCATACGCCCTTTTTGGCCAAGTGCATCATTGTCGAAGTTGTGCCCCTCTTCCTGTGCTTTACAGGCGATTCCAACGTACCTCTTGAAATCTCTTTCCTGCTATTCTGCCTCGCTTTCAAGTCCGCCTCGTTGCCTTCCCTCAACAGATTTTTGGACGATAGTTGGCCTTGATTACTCTGCCAGTTTGTGAATTGCTGTGCCCCTGAGCTCCATTTTTCAACTCGTTTCTTGTGAGCTGAACGCAAGTCCAAACTTTTGGTTCAGGACCTATACTGGTTCCCGGTGGGTGGCTGAGACTTTGGTTAATTCTTCTTCCTGCCGGGAAATTAGAGTGACATGTGCCCATCCAAATGCCTAACAGCTACTCTCTCACTGGTTCTCCCTCTTCCCTTTCATCCTCTGCCAAATTGGCAACCTGTGCGAACCAGGAGCTTAAAGGGGCTGTCTCTCCAAGTTGGGAGATTGATAGGAAAGCAGTTGGAAAGTCAAACCGGAGCACCAGGAGAGGGGCTCTTCGTTGAGTTTTAGAAACCTTTTGTATTCACAGTGTGTCCATTCTCTAGGTTTCCCGTACACGTTATAGCTGTAGTAATATTCCCTTCAACCTGGAGAGCTGGGACCCATGGAATGGGTGCCATGCATTATTACTTTAAAGGGTCTGCATTTGCTCACCCAATCTCACCAATCCTCTCAGTCCCAAGTGTCCAGCCTTATGCCACATCCAGCTGTCATTGTAGATAAGGTCATTCCAGGTTGCAACAGAGACCCTGAAGGAATTGTAAAGAATTTCCCTGTTTCTTTGTTCTGTTTTTTAATTCCTTTTTAGAGTGGGTTTGAGCTGATTCTCGCTGCCCTGTTTATGCCAGTCTAGACACACTTGATTCCCTTACAGAGACATATCAATACATAGGTTTTAAGATTCTTACTAGTCAGATCTATTCCTCTGCGGGAAATATGGGGTTTTGAGTCCCTTTCACTGAGGAAGGTGTTGGTCTTGTCTATTCCATAGTTGGATTTTGGAACGGTACCTGTGCTTATATCAAACTCTGGTTTGATGCATCACCCCACCTCTCCTTCCCCCTTAAGCAGGCATAAGAGTGTTTTCTAAATGTGAGACTCTGTTCTCTTGCCTAACTCAGTTCATGTGTAGCCATGTTTACAGGATCTTCCTAAGTGATATCTTATGATAAGTTTCTTTTCCTGTGTGACTTCTTTCACTTAGAATCATCGTACCTGAATCCACTCATTTGGCTGCTACTGGTCTTATGACATTGATTTCATGGCTGAGGGATATTCCATCGTACGTAAGTTCCACAATGTTTGGAACCATTTTTATATTTCCTGGGATATTTCAGGTGTACCCAGGTTGAGGTTCCTGTAAGCAGTGCAGCCCTCAATTTGGGGGTGGCTCTGTCTTATGGATTTTCAGTTTTCCCAAGGTATATTCCCTAGACTGGAAGTGCCCTTGGCTCTGTAGCTCTGTTGTTTACTTGTTTTAGGGAACACAATGCACTCCTCCAGTGAGGCAGTTGGCAACTTACATCCGGCCCATCAGCATAACAAGGCTCCCTGTTCTCCAGGGCCTGTCTTGCCTTTCTGGTTTTTACACATTTTGTGGATGTCCCTTTTGACCGGTGGGAAGTGATACTTCTTTGTAGTGCAGATTTGCATTGCCCGCTTGCTTGCTTGGCCAAAAAGGGCGTATGCGTTTTCTCCTGAATATATTCAGGAGAAAACGCATACGCCCTTTTTGGCCAAGTGCATCATTGTCGAAGTTGTGCCCCTCTTCCTGTGCTTTACAGGCGATTCCAACGTACCTCTTGAAATCTCTTTCCTGCTATTCTGCCTCGCTTTCAAGTCCGCCTCGTTGCCTTCCCTCAACAGATTTTTGGACGATAGTTGGCCTTGATTACTCTGCCAGTTTGTGAATTGCTGTGCCCCTGAGCTCCATTTTTCAACTCGTTACTTGTGAGCTGAACGCAAGTCCAAACTTTTGGTTCAGGACCTATACTGGTTCCCGGTGGGTGGCTGAGACTTTGGTTAATTCTTCTTCCTGCCGGGAAATTAGAGTGACATGTGCCCATCCAAATGCCTAACAGCTACTCTCTCATTGGTTCTCCCTCTTCCCTTTCATCCTCTGCCAAATTGGCAACCTGTGCGAACCAGGAGCTTAAAGGGGCTGTCTCTCCAAGTTGGGAGATTGATAGGAAAGCAGTTGGAAAGTCAAACCGGAGCACCAGGAGAGGGGCTCTTGGTTGAGTTTTAGAAACCTTTCGTATTCACAGTGTGTCCATTCAATAGGTTTCCCGTACATGTTATTGCTATAGTAATATTCCCTTCAACCTGGAGAGTTGCGACCCATGGAATCGGTGCCATGCATTATTGCTTTAAAGGGTCTGCATTTGCTCACCCAATCTCACCAATCCCCTCAGTCCAAAGTGTCCAGCCTTATGCCACATCCAGCTGTCATTGTAGATAGGGTCATTCCAGGTTGCATCAGAGACCCTGAAGGAATTGTAAAGAATTTCCCTGTTTCTATGTTCTGTTTTTGAAATTCCTTTTTAGAGTGGGTTTGAGCTGATTCTCGCTGCCCTGTTTATGCCAGTCTAGACACACTTGATTCCCTTACGGAGACATATCAATACATAGGTTTTAAGATTCTTACTAGTCAGATCTATTCCTCTGCGGGAAATATGAGGTTTTGAGTCCCTTTCACTGAGGAAGGTGTAGGTCTTTTCTATACCATAGTTGGTTTTTGGAACGGTACCTGTGCTTATATCAAACTCTGGTTTGATGCATCACCCCACCTCTCCTTCCCCCTTAAGCAGGCATAAGAGTGTTTTCTAAATGTGAGACTCTGTTCTCTTGCCTAACTCAGTTCATGTGTAGCCATGTTTACAGGATCTTCCTAAGTGATATCTTATGATAAGTTTCTTTTCCTGTGTGACTTCTTTCACTTAGAATCATCGTACCTGAATCCACTCATTTTGCTGCTACTGGTCTTATGACATTGATTTCATGGCTGAGGGATATTCCATCGTACGTAAGTTCCACAATGTTTGGAACCATTTTTATATTTCCTGGGATATTTCAGGTGTATCCAGGTTGAGGTTCTTGTAAGCAGTGCAGCCCTCAATTTGGGGGTGGCTCTGTCTTATGGATTTTCAGTTTTCCCAAGGTATATTCCCTAGACTGGAAGTGCCCTTGGCTCTGTAGCTCTGTTGTTTACTTGTTTTAGGGAACACAATGCACTCCTCCAGTGAGGCAGTTGGCAACTTACATCCGGCCCATCAGCATAACAAGGCTCCCTGTTCTCCAGGGCCTGTCTTGCCTTTCTGGTTTTTACACATTTTGTGGATGTCCCTTTTGACCGGTGGGAAGTGATACTTCTTTGTAGTGCAGATTTGCATTGCCCGCTTGCTTGCTTGGCCAAAAAGGGCGTATGCGTTTTCTCCTGAATATATTCAGGAGAAAACGCATACGCCCTTTTTGGCCAAGTGCATCATTGTCGAAGTTGTGCCCCTCTTCCTGTGCTTTACAGGCGATTCCAACGTACCTCTTGAAATCTCTTTCCTGCTATTCTGCCTCGCTTTCAAGTCCGCCTCGTTGCCTTCCCTCAACAGATTTTTGGACGATAGTTGGCCTTGATTACTCTGCCAGTTTGTGAATTGCTGTGCCCCTGAGCTCCATTTTTCAACTCGTTTCTTGTGAGCTGAACGCAAGTCCAAACTTTTGGTTCAGGACCTATACTGGTTCCCGGTGGGTGGCTGAGACTTTGGTTAATTCTTCTTCCTGCCGGGAAATTAGAGTGACATGTGCCCATCCAAATGCCTAACAGCTACTCTCTCATTGGTTCTCCCTCTTCCCTTTCATCCTCTGCCAAATTGGCAACCTGTGCAAACCAGGAGCTTAAAGGGGCTGTCTCTCCAAGTTGGGAGATTGATAGGAAAGCAGTTGGAAAGTCAAACCGGAGCACCAGGAGAGGGGCTCTTCGTTGAGTTTTAGAAACCTTTCGTATTCACAGTGTGTCCATTCTCTAGGTTTCCCGTACATGTTATTGCTATAGTAATATTCCCTTCAACCTGGAGAGTTGCGACCCATGGAATCGGTGCCATGCATTATTGTTTAAAGGGTCTGCATTTGCTCACCCAATCTCACCAATCCCCTCAGTCCAAAGTGTCCAGCCTTATGCCACATCCAGCTGTCATTGTAGATAGGGTCATTCCAGGTTGCATCAGAGACCCTGAAGGAATTGTAAAGAATTTCCCTGTTTCTTTGTTCTGTTTTTGAAATTCCTTTTTAGAGTGGGTTTGAGCTGATTCTCGCTGCCCTGTTTATGCCAGTCTAGACACACTTGATTCCCTTACGGAGACATATCAATACATAGGTTTTAAGATTCTTACTAGTCAGATCTATTCCTCTGCGGGAAATATGAGGTTTTGAGTCCCTTTCACTGAGGAAGGTGTAGGTCTTTTCTATACCATAGTTGGTTTTTGGAACGGTACCTGTGCTTATATCAAACTCTGGTTTGATGCATCACCCCACCTCTCCTTCCCCCTTAAGCAGGCATAAGAGTGTTTTCTAAATGTGAGACTCTGTTCTCTTGCCTAACTCAGTTCATGTGTAGCCATGTTTACAGGATCTTCCTAAGTGATATCTTATGATAAGTTTCTTTTCCTGTGTGACTTCTTTCACTTAGAATCATCGTACCTGAATCCACTCAATTGGCTGCTACTGGTCTTATGACATTGATTTCATGGCTGAGGGATATTCCATCGTACGTAAGTTCCACAATGTTTGGAACCATTTTTATATTTCCTGGGATATTTCAGGTGTATCCAGGTTGAGGTTCTTGTAAGCAGTGCAGCCCTCAATTTGGGGGTGGCTCTGTCTTATGGATTTTCAGTTTTCCCAAGGTATATTCCCTAGACTGGAAGTGCCCTTGGCTCTGTAGCTCTGTTGTTTACTTGTTTTAGGGAACACAATGCACTCCTCCAGTGAGGCAGTTGGCAACTTACATCCGGCCCATCAGCATAACAAGGCTCCCTGTTCTCCAGGGCCTGTCTTGCCTTTCTGGTTTTTACACATTTTGTGGATGTCCCTTTTGACCGGTGGGAAGTGATACTTCTTTGTAGTGCAGATTTGCATTGCCCGCTTGCTTGCTTGGCCAAAAAGGGCGTATGCGTTTTCTCCTGAATATATTCAGGAGAAAACGCATACGCCCTTTTTGGCCAAGTGCATCATTGTCGAAGTTGTGCCCCTCTTCCTGTGCTTTACAGGCGATTCCAACGTACCTCTTGAAATCTCTTTCCTGCTATTCTGCCTCGCTTTCAAGTCCGCCTCGTTGCCTTCCCTCAAGAGATTTTTGGACGATAGTTGGCCTTGATTACTCTGCCAGTTTGTGAATTGCTGTGCCCCTGAGCTCCATTTTTCAACTCGTTTCTTGTGAGCTGAACGCAAGTCCAAACTTTTGGTTCAGGACCTATACTGGTTCCCGGTGGGTGGCTGAGACTTTGGTTAATTCTTCTTCCTGCCGGGAAATTAGAGTGACATGTGCCCATCCAAATGCCTAACAGCTACTCTCTCATTGGTTCTCCCTCTTCCCTTTCATCCTCTGCCAAATTGGCAACCTGTGCGAACCAGGAGCTTAAAGGGGCTCTATCTCCAAGTTGGGAGATTGATAGGAAAGCAGTTGGAAAGTCAAACCGGAGCACCAGGAGAGGGGCTCTTCGTTGAGTTTTAGAAACCTTTTGTATTCACAGTGTGTCCATTCTCTAGGTTTCCCGTACACGTTATAGCTGTAGTAATATTCCCTTCAACCTGGAGAGCTGGGACCCATGGAATGGGTGCCATGCATTATTACTTTAAAGGGTCTGCATTTGCTCACCCAATCTCACCAATCCTCTCAGTCCCAAGTGTCCAGCCTTATGCCACATCCAGCTGTCATTGTAGATAAGGTCATTCCAGGTTGCAACAGAGACCCTGAAGGAATTGTAAAGAATTTCCCTGTTTCTTTGTTCTGTTTTTTAATTCCTTTTTAGAGTGGGTTTGAGCTGATTCTCGCTGCCCTGTTTATGCCAGTCTAGACACACTTGATTCCCTTACAGAGACATATCAATACATAGGTTTTAAGATTCTTACTAGTCAGATCTATTCCTCTGCGGGAAATATGGGGTTTTGAGTCCCTTTCACTGAGGAAGGTGTAGGTCTTGTCTATTCCATAGTTGGATTTTGGAACGGTACCTGTGCTTATATCAAACTCTGGTTTGATGCATCACCCCACCTCTCCTTCCCCCTTAAGCAGGCATAAGAGTGTTTTGTAAATGTGAGACTCTGTTCTCTTGCCTAACTCAGTTCATGTGTAGCCATGTTTACAGGATCTTCCTAAGTGATATCTTATGATAAGTTTCATTTCCTGTGTGACTTCTTTCACTTAGAATCATCGTACCTGAATCCACTCATTTGGCTGCTACTGGTCTTATGACATTGATTTCATGGCTGAGGGATATTCCATCGTACGTAAGTTCCACAATGTTTGGAACCATTTTTATATTTCCTGGGATATTTCAGGTGTACCCAGGTTGAGGTTCCTGTAAGCAGTGCAGCCCTCAATTTGGGGGTGGCTCTGTCTTATGGATTTTCAGTTTTCCCAAGGTATATTCCCTAGACTGGAAGTGCCCTTGGCTCTGTAGCTCTGTTGTTTACTTGTTTTAGGGAACACAATGCACTCCTCCAGTGAGGCAGTTGGCAACTTACATCCGGCCCATCAGCATAACAAGGCTCCCTGTTCTCCAGGGCCTGTCTTGCCTTTCTGGTTTTTACACATTTTGTGGATGTCCCTTTTGACCGGTGGGAAGTGATACTTCTTTGTAGTGCAGATTTGCATTGCCCGCTTGCTTGCTTGGCCAAAAAGGGCGTATGCGTTTTCTCCTGAATATATTCAGGAGAAAACGCATACGCCCTTTTTGGCCAAGTGCATCATTGTCGAAGTTGTGCCCCTCTTCCTGTGCTTTACAGGCGATTCCAACGTACCTCTTGAAATCTCTTTCCTGCTATTCTGCCTCGCTTTCAAGTCCGCCTCGTTGCCTTCCCTCAACAGATTTTTGGACGATAGTTGGCCTTGATTACTCTGCCAGTTTGTGAATTGCTGTGCCCCTGAGCTCCATTTTTCAACTCGTTTCTTGTGAGCTGAACGCAAGTCCAAACTTTTGGTTCAGGACCTATACTGGTTCCCGGTGGGTGGCTGAGACTTTGGTTAATTCTTCTTCCTGCCGGGAAATTAGAGTGACATGTGCCCATCCAAATGCCTAACAGCTACTCTCTCATTGGTTCTCCCTCTTCCCTTTCATCCTCTGCCAAATTGGCAACCTGTGCGAACCAGGAGCTTAAAGGGGCTGTCTCTCCAAGTTGGGAGATTGATAGGAAAGCAGTTGGAAAGTCAAACCGGAGCACCAGGAGAGGGGCTCTTCGTTGAGTTTTAGAAACCTTTCGTATTCACAGTGTGTCCATTCTCTAGGTTTCCCGTACATGTTATTGCTATAGTAATGTTCCCTTCAACCTGGAGAGTTGCGACCCATGGAATCAGTGCCATGCATTATTGCTTTAAAGGGTCTGCATTTGCTCACCCAATCTCACCAATCCCCTCAGTCCAAAGTGTCCAGCCTTATGCCACATCCAGCTGTCATTGTAGATAGTGTCATTCCAGGTTGCATCAGAGACCCTGAAGGAATTGTAAAGAATTTCCCTGTTTCTATGTTCTGTTTTTGAAATTCCTTTTTAGAGTGGGTTTGAGCTGATTCTCGCTGCCCTGTTTATGCCAGTCTAGACACACTTGATTCCCTTACGGATACATATCAATACATAGGTTTTAAGATTCTTACTAGTCAGATCTATTCCTCTGCGGGAAATATGAGGTTTTGAGTCCCTTTCACTGAGGAAGGTGTAGGTCTTGTCTATACCATAGTTGGTTTTTGGAACGGTACCTGTGCTTATATCAAACTCTGGTTTGATGCATCACCCCACCTCTCCTTCCCCCTTAAGCAGGCATAAGAATGTTTTCTAAATGTGAGACTCTGTTCTCTTGCCTAACTCAGTTCATGTGTAGCCATGTTTACAGGATCTTCCTAAGTGATATCTTATGATAAGTTTCTTTTCCTGTGTGACTTCTTTCACTTAGAATCATCGTACCTGAATCCACTCATTTTGCTGCTACTGGTCTTATGACATTGATTTCATGGCTGAGGGATATTCCATCGTACGTAAGTTCCACAATGTTTGGAACCATTTTTATATTTCCTGGGATATTTCAGGTGTACCCAGGTTGAGGTTCCTGTAAGCAGTGCAGCCCTCAATTTAGGGGTGGCTCTGTCTTATGGATTTTCAATTTTCCCAAGGTATATTCCCTAGACTGGAAGTGCCCTTGGCTCTGTAGCTCTGTTGTTTACTTGTTTTAGGGAACACAATGCACTCCTCCAGTGAGGCAGTTGGCAACTTACATCCGGCCCATCAGCATAACAAGGCTCCCTGTTCTCCAGGGCCTGTCTTGCCTTTCTGGTTTTTACACATTTTGTGGATGTCCCTTTTGACCGGTGGGAAGTGATACTTCTTTGTAGTGCAGATTTGCATTGCCCGCTTGCTTGCTTGGCCAAAAAGGGCGTATGCGTTTTCTCCTGAATATATTCAGGAGAAAACGCATACGCCCTTTTTGGCCAAGTGCATCATTGTCGAAGTTGTGCCCCTCTTCCTGTGCTTTACAGGCGATTCCAACGTACCTCTTGAAATCTCTTTCCTGCTATTCTGCCTCGCTTTCAAGTCCGCCTCGTTGCCTTCCCTCAACAGATTTTTGGACGATAGTTGGCCTTGATTACTCTGCCAGTTTGTGAATTGCTGTGCCCCTGAGCTCCATTTTTCAACTCGTTTCTTGTGAGCTGAACGCAAGTCCAAACTTTTGGTTCAGGACCTATACTGGTTCCCGGTGGGTGGCTGAGACTTTGGTTAATTCTTCTTCCTGCCGGGAAATTAGAGTGACATGTGCCCATCCAAATGCCTAACAGCTACTCTCTCATTGGTTCTCCCTCTTCCCTTTCATCCTCTGCCAAATTGGCAACCTGTGCGAACCAGGAGCTTAAAGGGGCTGTCTCTCCAAGTTGGGAGATTGATAGGAAAGCAGTTGGAAAGTCAAACCGGAGCACCAGGAGAGGGGCTCTTCGTTGAGTTTTAGAAACCTTTCGTATTCACAGTGTGTCCATTCTCTAGGTTTCCCGTATACGTTATAGCTGTAGTAATATTCCCTTCAACCTGGAGAGCTGGGACCCATGGAATGGGTGCCATGCATTATTGCTTTAAAGGGTCTGCATTTGCTCACCCAATCTCACCAATCCTCTCAGTCCCAAGTGTCCAGCCTTATGCCACATCCAGCTGTCATTGTAGATAGGGTCATTCCAGGTTGCATCAGAGACCCTGAAGGAATTGTAAAGAATTTCCCTGTTTCTTTGTTCTGTTTTTGAAATTCCTTTTTAGAGTGGGTTTGAGCTGATTCTCGCTGCCCTGTTTATGCCAGTCTAGACACACTTGATTCCCTTACAGAGACATATCAATACATAGGTTTTAAGATTCTTACTAGTCAGATCTATTCCTCTGCGGGAAATATGGGGTTTTGAGTCCCTTTCACTGAGGAAGGTGTAGGTCTTGTCTATTCCATAGTTGGTTTTTGGAACGGTACCTGTGCTTATATCAAACTCTGGTTTGATGCATCACCCCACCTCTCCTTCCCCCTTAAGCAGGCATAAGAGTGTTTTCTAAATGTGAGACTCTGTTCTCTTGCCTAACTCAGTTCATGTGTAGCCATGTTTACAGAATCTTCCTAAGTGATATCTTATGATAAGTTTCTTTTCCTGTGTGACTTCTTTCACTTAGAATCATCGTACCTGAATCCACTCATTTTGCTGCTACTGGTCTTATGACATTGATTTCATGGCTGAGGGATATTCCATCGTACGTAAGTTCCACAATGTTTGGAACCATTTTTATATTTCCTGGGATATATCAGGTGTACCCAGGTTGAGGTTCCTGTAAGCAGTGCAGCCCTCAATTTGGGGGTGGCTCTGTCTTATGGATTTTCAGTTTTCCCAAGGTATATTCCCTAGACTGGAAGTGCCCTTGGCTCTGTAGCTCTGTTGTTTACTTGTATTAGGGAACACAATGCACTCCTCCAGTGAGGCAGTTGGCAACTTACATCCGGCCCATCAGCATAACAAGGCTCCCTGTTCTCCAGGGCCTGTCTTGCCTTTCTGGTTTTTACACATTTTGTGGATGTCCCTTTTGACCGGTGGGAAGTGATACTTCTTTGTAGTGCAGATTTGCATTGCCCGCTTGCTTGCTTGGCCAAAAAGGGCGTATGCGTTTTCTCCTGAATATATTCAGGAGAAAACGCATACGCCCTTTTTGGCCAAGTGCATCATTGTCGAAGTTGTGCCCCTCTTCCTGTGCTTTACAGGCGATTCCAACGTACCTCTTGAAATCTCTTTCCTGCTATTCTGCCTCGCTTTCAAGTCCGCCTCGTTGCCTTCCCTCAAGAGATTTTTGGACGATAGTTGGCCTTGATTACTCTGCCAGTTTGTGAATTGCTGTGCCCCTGAGCTCCATTTTTCAACTCGTTTCTTGTGAGCTGAACGCAAGTCCAAACTTTTGGTTCAGGACCTATACTGGTTCCCGGTGGGTGGCTGAGACTTTGGTTAATTCTTCTTCCTGCCGGGAAATTAGAGTGACATGTGCCCATCCAAATGCCTAACAGCTACTCTCTCATTGGTTCTCCCTCTTCCCTTTCATCCTCTGCCAAATTGGCAACCTGTGCGAACCAGGAGCTTAAAGGGGCTGTCTCTCCAAGTTGGGAGATTGATAGGAAAGCAGTTGGAAAGTCAAACCGGAGCACCAGGAGAGGGGCTCTTCGTTGAGTTTTAGAAACCTTTTGTATTCACAGTGTGTCCATTCTCTAGGTTTCCCGTACACGTTATAGCTGTAGTAATATTCCCTTCAACCTGGAGAGCTGGGACCCATGGAATGGGTGCCATGCATTATTACTTTAAAGGGTCTGCATTTGCTCACCCAATCTCACCAATCCTCTCAGTCCCAAGTGTCCAGCCTTATGCCACATCCAGCTGTCATTGTAGATAAGGTCATTCCAGGTTGCAACAGAGACCCTGAAGGAATTGTAAAGAATTTCCCTGTTTCTTTGTTCTGTTTTTTAATTCCTTTTTAGAGTGGGTTTGAGCTGATTCTCGCTGCCCTGTTTATGCCAGTCTAGACACACTTGATTCCCTTACAGAGACATATCAATACATAGGTTTTAAGATTCTTACTAGTCAGATCTATTCCTCTGCGGGAAATATGGGGTTTTGAGTCCCTTTCACTGAGGAAGGTGTAGGTCTTGTCTATTCCATAGTTGGATTTTGGAACGGTACCTGTGCTTATATCAAACTCTGGTTTGATGCATCACCCCACCTCTCCTTCCCCCTTAAGCAGGCATAAGAGTGTTTTGTAAATGTGAGACTCTGTTCTCTTGCCTAACTCAGTTCATGTGTAGCCATGTTTACAGGATCTTCCTAAGTGATATCTTATGATAAGTTTCATTTCCTGTGTGACTTCTTTCACGTAGAATCATCGTACCTGAATCCACTCATTTGGCTGCTACTGGTCTTATGACATTGATTTCATGGCTGAGGGATATTCCATCGTACGTAAGTTCCACAATGTTTGGAACCATTTTTATATTTCCTGGGATATTTCAGGTGTACCCAGGTTGAGGTTCCTGTAAGCAGTGCAGCCCTCAATTTGGGGGTGGCTCTGTCTTATGGATTTTCAGTTTTCCCAAGGTATATTCCCTAGACTGGAAGTGCCCTTGGCTCTGTAGCTCTGTTGTTTACTTGTTTTAGGGAACACAATGCACTCCTCCAGTGAGGCAGTTGGCAACTTACATCCGGCCCATCAGCATAACAAGGCTCCCTGTTCTCCAGGGCCTGTCTTGCCTTTCTGGTTTTTACACATTTTGTGGATGTCCCTTTTGACCGGTGGGAAGTGATACTTCTTTGTAGTGCAGATTTGCATTGCCCGCTTGCTTGCTTGGCCAAAAAGGGCGTATGCGTTTTCTCCTGAATATATTCAGGAGAAAACGCATACGCCCTTTTTGGCCAAGTGCATCATTGTCGAAGTTGTGCCCCTCTTCCTGTGCTTTACAGGCGATTCCAACGTACCTCTTGAAATCTCTTTCCTGCTATTCTGCCTCGCTTTCAAGTCCGCCTCGTTGCCTTCCCTCAACAGATTTTTGGACGATAGTTGGCCTTGATTACTCTGCCAGTTTGTGAATTGCTGTGCCCCTGAGCTCCATTTTTCAACTCGTTTCTTGTGAGCTGAACGCAAGTCCAAACTTTTGGTTCAGGACCTATACTGGTTCCCGGTGGGTGGCTGAGACTTTGGTTAATTCTTCTTCCTGCCGGGAAATTAGAGTGACATGTGCCCATCCAAATGCCTAACAGCTACTCTCTCATTGGTTCTCCCTCTTCCCTTTCATCCTCTGCCAAATTGGCAACCTGTGCGAACCAGGAGCTTAAAGGGGCTGTCTCTCCAAGTTGGGAGATTGATAGGAAAGCAGTTGGAAAGTCAAACCGGAGCACCAGGAGAGGGGCTCTTCGTTGAGTTTTAGAAACCTTTCGTATTCACAGTGTGTCCATTCTCTAGGTTTCCCGTACATGTTATTGCTATAGTAATGTTCCCTTCAACCTGGAGAGTTGCGACCCATGGAATCAGTGCCATGCATTATTGCTTTAAAGGGTCTGCATTTGCTCACCCAATCTCACCAATCCCCTCAGTCCAAAGTGTCCAGCCTTATGCCACATCCAGCTGTCATTGTAGATAGTGTCATTCCAGGTTGCGTCAGAGACCCTGAAGGAATTGTAAAGAATTTCCCTGTTTCTATGTTCTGTTTTTGAAATTCCTTTTTAGAGTGGGTTTGAGCTGATTCTCGCTGCCCTGTTTATGCCAGTCTAGACACACTTGATTCCCTTACGGATACATATGAATACATAGGTTTTAAGATTCTTACTAGTCAGATCTATTCCTCTGCGGGAAATATGAGGTTTTGAGTCCCTTTCACTGAGGAAGGTGTAGGTCTTGTCTATACCATAGTTGGTTTTTGGAACGGTACCTGTGCTTATATCAAACTCTGGTTTGATGCATCACCCCACCTCTCCTTCCCCCTTAAGCAGGCATAAGAATGTTTTCTAAATGTGAGACTCTGTTCTCTTGCCTAACTCAGTTCATGTGTAGCCATGTTTACAGGATCTTCCTAAGTGATATCTTATGATAAGTTTCTTTTCCTGTGTGACTTCTTTCACTTAGAATCATCGTACCTGAATCCACTCATTTTGCTGCTACTGGTCTTATGACATTGATTTCATGGCTGAGGGATATTCCATCGTACGTAAGTTCCACAATGTTTGGAACCATTTTTATATTTCCTGGGATATTTCAGGTGTACCCAGGTTGAGGTTCCTGTAAGCAGTGCAGCCCTCAATTTAGGGGTGGCTCTGTCTTATGGATTTTCAGTTTTCCCAAGGTATATTCCCTAGACTGGAAGTGCCCTTGGCTCTGTAGCTCTGTTGTTTACTTGTTTTAGGGAACACAATGCACTCCTCCAGTGAGGCAGTTGGCAACTTACATCCGGCCCATCAGCATAACAAGGCTCCCTGTTCTCCAGGGCCTGTCTTGCCTTTCTGGTTTTTACACATTTTGTGGATGTCCCTTTTGACCGGTGGGAAGTGATACTTCTTTGTAGTGCAGATTTGCATTGCCCGCTTGCTTGCTTGGCCAAAAAGGGCGTATGCGTTTTCTCCTGAATATATTCAGGAGAAAACGCATACGCCCTTTTTGGCCAAGTGCATCATTGTCGAAGTTGTGCCCCTCTTCCTGTGCTTTACAGGCGATTCCAACGTACCTCTTGAAATCTCTTTCCGGCTATTCTGCCTCGCTTTCAAGTCCGCCTCGTTGCCTTCCCTCAACAGATTTTTGGACGATAGTTGGCCTTGATTACTCTGCCAGTTTGTGAATTGCTGTGCCCCTGAGCTCCATTTTTCAACTCGTTTCTTGTGAGCTGAACGCAAGTCCAAACTTTTGGTTCAGGACCTATACTGGTTCCCGGTGGGTGGCTGAGACTTTGGTTAATTCTTCTTCCTGCCGGGAAATTAGAGTGACATGTGCCCATCCAAATGCCTAACAGCTACTCTCTCATTGGTTCTCCCTCTTCCCTTTCATCCTCTGCCAAATTGGCAACCTGTGCGAACCAGGAGCTTAAAGGGGCTGTCTCTCCAAGTTGGGAGATTGATAGGAAAGCAGTTGGAAAGTCAAACCGGAGCACCAGGAGAGGGGCTCTTCGTTGAGTTTTAGAAACCTTTCGTATTCACAGTGTGTCCATTCTCTAGGTTTCCCGTATACGTTATAGCTGTAGTAATATTCCCTTCAACCTGGAGAGCTGGGACCCATGGAATGGGTGCCATGCATTATTGCTTTAAAGGGTCTGCATTTGCTCACCCAATCTCACCAATCCTCTCAGTCCCAAGTGTCCAGCCTTATGCCACATCCAGCTGTCATTGTAGATAGGGTCATTCCAGGTTGCATCAGAGACCCTGAAGGAATTGTAAAGAATTTCCCTGTTTCTTTGTTCTGTTTTTGAAATTCCTTTTTAGAGTGGGTTTGAGCTGATTCTCGCTGCCCTGTTTATGCCAGTCTAGACACACTTGATTCCCTTACAGAGACATATCAATACATAGGTTTTAAGATTCTTACTAGTCAGATCTATTCCTCTGCGGGAAATATGGGGTTTTGAGTCCCTTTCACTGAGGAAGGTGTAGGTCTTGTCTATTCCATAGTTGGTTTTTGGAACGGTACCTGTGCTTATATCAAACTCTGGTTTGATGCATCACCCCACCTCTCCTTCCCCCTTAAGCAGGCATAAGAGTGTTTTCTAAATGTGAGACTCTGTTCTCTTGCCTAACTCAGTTCATGTGTAGCCATGTTTACAGAATCTTCCTAAGTGATATCTTATGATAAGTTTCTTTTCCTGTGTGACTTCTTTCACTTAGAATCATCGTACCTGAATCCACTCATTTTGCTGCTACTGGTCTTATGACATTGATTTCATGGCTGAGGGATATTCCATCGTACGTAAGTTCCACAATGTTTGGAACCATTTTTATATTTCCTGGGATATATCAGGTGTACCCAGGTTGAGGTTCCTGTAAGCAGTGCAGCCCTCAATTTGGGGGTGGCTCTGTCTTATGGATTTTCAGTTTTCCCAAGGTATATTCCCTAGACTGGAAGTGCCCTTGGCTCTGTAGCTCTGTTGTTAACTTGTATTAGGGAACACAATGCACTCCTCCAGTGAGGCAGTTGGCAACTTACATCCGGCCCATCAGCATAACAAGGCTCCCTGTTCTCCAGGGCCTGTCTTGCCTTTCTGGTTTTTACACATTTTGTGGATGTCCCTTTTGACCGGTGGGAAGTGATACTTCTTTGTAGTGCAGATTTGCATTGCCCGCTTGCTTGCTTGGCCAAAAAGGGCGTATGCGTTTTCTCCTGAATATATTCAGGAGAAAACGCATACGCCCTTTTTGGCCAAGTGCATCATTGTCGAAGTTGTGCCCCTCTTGCTGTGCTTTACAGGCGATTCCAACGTACCTCTTGAAATCTGTTTCCTGCTATTCTGCCTCGCTTTCAAGTCCGCCTCGTTGCCTTCCCTCAACAGATTTTTGGACGATAGTTGGCCTTGATTACTCTGCCAGTTTGTGAATTGCTGTGCCCCTGAGCTCCATTTTTCAACTCGTTTCTTGTGAGCTGAACGCAAGTCCAAACTTTTGGTTCAGGACCTATACTGGTTCCCGGTGGGTGGCTGAGACTTTGGTTAATTCTTCTTCCTGCCGGGAAATTAGAGTGACATGTGCCCATCCAAATGCCTAACAGCTACTCTCTCATTGGTTCTCCCTCATCCCTTTCATCCTCTGCCAAATTGGCAACCTGTGCGAACCAGGAGCTTAAAGGGGCTGTCTCTCCAAGTTGGGAGATTGATAGGAAAGCAGTTGGAAAGTCAAACCGGAGCACCAGGAGAGGGGCTCTTCGTTGAGTTTTAGAAAACTTTTGTATTCACAGTGTGTCCATTCTCTAGGTTTCCCGTACACGTTATAGCTGTAGTAATATTCCCTTCAACCTGGAGAGCTGGGACCCATGGAATCGGTGCCATGCATTATTGCTTTAAAGGGTCTGCATTTGCTCACCCAATCTCACCAATCCTCTCAGTCCCAAGTGTCCAGCCTTATGCCACATCCAGCTGTCATTGTAGATAAGGTCATTCCAGGTTGCAACAGAGACCCTGAAGGAATTGTAAAGAATTTCCCTGTTTCTTTGTTCTGTTTTTTAATTCCTTTTTAGAGTGGGTTTGAGCTGATTCTCGCTGCCCTGTTTATGCCAGTCTAGACACACTTGATTCCCTTACAGAGACATATCAATACATAGGTTTTAAGATTCTTACTAGTCAAATCTATTCCTCTGCGGGAAATATGGGGTTTTGAGTCCCTTTCACTGAGGAAGGTGTAGGTCTTGTCTATTCCATAGTTGGATTTTGGAACGGTACCTGTGCTTATATCAAACTCTGGTTTGATGCATCACCCCACCTCTCCTTCCCCCTTAAGCAGGCATAAGAGTGTTTTCTAAATGTGAGACTCTGTTCTCTTGCCTAACTCAGTTCATGTGTAGCCATGTTTACAGGATCTTCCTAAGTGATATCTTAGGATAAGTTTCTTTTCCTGTGTGACTTCTTTCACTTAGAATCATCGTACCTGAATCCACTCATTTGGCTGCTACTGGTCTTATGACATTGATTTCATGGCTGAGGGATATTCCATCGTACGTAAGTTCCACAATGTTTGGAACCATTTTTATATTTCCTGGGATATTTCAGGTGTATCCAGGTTGAGGTTCTTGTAAGCAGTGCAGCCCTCAATTTGGGGGTGGCTCTGTCTTATGGATTTTCAGTTTTCCCAAGGTATATTCCCTAGACTGGAAGTGCCCTTGGCTCTGTAGCTCTGTTGTTTACTTGTTTTAGGGAACACAATGCACTCCTCCAGTGAGGCAGTTGGCAACTTACATCCGGCCCATCAGCATAACAAGGCTCCCTGTTCTCCAGGGCCTGTCTTGCCTTTCTGGTTTTTACACATTTTGTGGATGTCCCTTTTGACCGGTGGGAAGTGATACTTCTTTGTAGTGCAGATTTGCATTGCCCGCTTGCTTGCTTGGCCAAAAAGGGCGTATGCGTTTTCTCCTGAATATATTCAGGAGAAAACGCATACGCCCTTTTTGGCCAAGTGCATCATTGTCGAAGTTGTGCCCCTCTTCCTGTGCTTTACAGGCGATTCCAACGTACCTCTTGAAATCTCTTTCCTGCTATTCTGCCTCGCTTTCAAGTCCGCCTCGTTGCCTTCCCTCAACAGATTTTTGGACGATAGTTGGCCTTGATTACTCTGCCAGTTTGTGAATTGCTGTGCCCCTGAGCTCCATTTTTCAACTCGTTTCTTGTGAGCTGAACGCAAGTCCAAACTTTTGGTTCAGGACCTATACTGGTTCCCGGTGGGTGGCTGAGACTTTGGTTAATTCTTCTTCCTGCCGGGAAATTAGAGTGACATGTGCCCATCCAAATGCCTAACAGCTACTCTCTCATTGGTTCTCCCTCTTCCCTTTCATCCTCTGCCAAATTGGCAACCTGTGCGAACCAGGAGCTTAAAGGGGCTGTCTCTCCAAGTTGGGAGATTGATAGGAAAGCAGTTGGAAAGTCAAACCGGAGCACCAGGAGAGGGGCTCTTCGTTGAGTTTTAGAAACCTTTCGTATTCACAGTGTGTCCATTCTCTAGGTTTCCCGTACATGTTATAGCTATAGTAATATTCCCTTCAACCTGGAGAGTTGCGACCCATGGAATCGGTGCCATGCATTATTGCTTTAAAGGGTCTGCGTTTGCTCACCCAATCTCACCAATCCCCTCAGTCCAAAGTGTCCAGCCTTATGCCACATCCAGCTGTCATTGTAGATAGGGTCATTCCAGGTTGCATCAGAGACCCTGAAGGAATTGTAAAGAATTTCCCTGTTTCTTTGTTCTGTTTTTGAAATTCCTTTTTAGAGTGGGTTTGAGCTGATTCTCGCTGCCCTGTTTATGCCAGTCTAGACACACTTGATTCCCTCACGGAGACATATCAATACATAGGTTTTAAGATTCTTACTAGTCAGATCTATTCCTCTGCGGGAAATATGAGGTTTTGAGTCCCTTTCACTGAGGAAGGTGTAGGTCTTGTCTATACCATAGTTGATTTTTGGAACGGTACCTGTGCTTATATCAAACTCTGGTTTGATGCATCACCCCACCTCTCCTTCCCCCTTAAGCAGGCATAAGAGTGTTTTCTAAATGTGAGACTCTGTTCTCTTGCCTAACTCAGTTCATGTGTAGCCATGTTTACAGGATCTTCCTAAGTGATATCTTAGGATAAGTTTCTTTTCCTGTGTGACTTCTTTCACTTAGAATCATCGTACCTGAATCCACTCATTTGGCTGCTACTGGTCTTATGACATTGATTTCATGGCTGAGGGATATTCCATCGTACGTAAGTTCCACAATGTTTGGAACCATTTTTATATTTCCTGGGATATTTCAGGTGTACCCAGGTTGAGGTTCCTGTAAGCAGTGCAGCCCTCAATTTGGGGGTGGCTCTGTCTTATGGATTTTCAGTTTTCCCAAGGTATATTCCCTAGACTGGAAGTGCCCTTGGCTCTGTAGCTCTGTTGTTTACTTGTTTTAGGGAACACAATGCACTCCTCCAGTGAGGCAGTTGGCAACTTACATCCCGCCCATCAGCATAACAAGGCTCCCTGTTCTCCAGGGCCTGTCTTGCCTTTCTGGTTTTTACACATTTTGTGGATGTCCCTTTTGACCGGTGGGAAGTGATACTTCTTTGTAGTGCAGATTTGCATTGCCCGCTTGCTTGCTTGGCCAAAAAGGGCGTATGCGTTTTCTCCTGAATATATTCAGGAGAAAACGCATACGCCCTTTTTGGCCAAGTGCATCATTGTCGAAGTTGTGCCCCTCTTGCTGTGCTTTACAGGCGATTCCAACGTACCTCTTGAAATCTGTTTCCTGCTATTCTGCCTCGCTTTCAAGTCCGCCTCGTTGCCTTCCCTCAACAGATTTTTGGACGATAGTTGGCCTTGATTACTCTGCCAGTTTGTGAATTGCTGTGCCCCTGAGCTCCATTTTTCAACTCGTTTCTTGTGAGCTGAACGCAAGTCCAAACTTTTGGTTCAGGACCTATACTGGTTCCCGGTGGGTGGCTGAGACTTTGGTTAATTCTTCTTCCTGCCGGGAAATTAGAGTGACATGTGCCCATCCAAATGCCTAACAGCTACTCTCTCATTGGTTCTCCCTCTTCCCTTTCATCCTCTGCCAAATTGGCAACCTGTGCGAACCAGGAGCTTAAAGGGGCTGTCTCTCCAAGTTGGGAGATTGATAGGAAAGCAGTTGGAAAGTCAAACCGGAGCACCAGGAGAGGGGCTCTTCGTTGAGTTTTAGAAACCTTTCGTATTCACAGTGTGTCCATTCTCTAGGTTTCCCGTACATGTTATTTCTATAGTAATATTCCCTTCAACCTGGAGAGTTGCGACCCATGGAATCGGTGCCATGCATTATTGCTTTAAAGGGTCTGCATTTGCTCACCCAATCTCACCAATCCTCTCAGTCCCAAGTGACCAGCCTTATGCCACATCCAGCTGTCATTGTAGATAAGGTCATTCCAAGTTGCAACAGAGACCCTGAAGGAATTGTAAAGAATTTCCCTGTTTCTTTGTTCTGTTTTTTAATTCCTTTTTAGAGTGGGTTTGAGCTGATTCTCGCTGCCCTGTTTATGCCAGTCTAGACACACTTGATTCCCTTACAGAGACATATCAATACATAGGTTTTAAGATTCTTACTAGTCAGATCTATTCCTCTGCGGGAAATATGGGGTTTTGAGTCCCTTTCACTGAGGAAGGTGTAGGTCTTGTCTATTCCATAGTTGGATTTTGGAACGGTACCTGTGCTTATATCAAACTCTGGTTTGATGCATCACCCCACCTCTCCTTCCCCCTTAAGCAGGCATAAGAATGTTTTCTAAATGTGAGACTCTGTTCTCTTGCCTAACTCAGTTCATGTGTAGCCATGTTTACAGGATCTTCCTAAGTGATATCTTATGATAAGTTTCTTTTCCTGTGTGACTTCTTTCACTTAGAATCATCGTACCTGAATCCACTCATTTGGCTGCTACTGGTCTTATGACATTGATTTCATGGCTGAGGGATATTCCATCGTACGTAAGTTCCACAATGTTTGGAACCATTTTTATATTTCCTGGGATATTTCAGGTGTACCCAGGTTGAGGTTCCTGTAAGCAGTGCAGCCCTCAATTTGGGGGTGGCTCTGTCTTATGGATTTTCAGTTTTCCCAAGGTATATTCCCTAGACTGGAAGTGCCCTTGGCTCTGTAGCTCTGTTGTTTACTTGTTTTAGGGAACACAATGCACTCCTCCAGTGAGGCAGTTGGCAACTTACATCCGGCCCATCAGCATAACAAGGCTCCCTGTTCTCCAGGGCCTGTCTTGCCTTTCTGGTTTTTACACATTTTGTGGATGTCCCTTTTGACCGGTGGGAAGTGATACTTCTTTGTAGTGCAGATTTGCATTGCCCGCTTGCTTGCTTGGCCAAAAAGGGCGTATGCGTTTTCTCCTGAATATATTCAGGAGAAAACGCATACGCCCTTTTTGGCCAAGTGCATCATTGTCGAAGTTGTGCCCCTCTTCCTGTGCTTTACAGGCGATTCCAAAGTACCTCTTGAAATCTCTTTCCTGCTATTCTGCCTCGCTTTCAAGTCCGCCTCGTTGCCTTCCCTCAACAGATTTTTGGACGATAGTTGGCCTTGATTACTCTGCCAGTTTGTGAATTGCTGTGCCCCTGAGCTCCATTTTTCAACTCGTTTCTTGTGAGCTGAACGCAAGTCCAAACTTTTGGTTCAGGACCTATACTGGTTCCCGGTGGGTGGCTGAGACTTTGGTTAATTCTTCTTCCTGCCGGGAAATTAGAGTGACATGTGCCCATCCAAATGCCTAACAGCTACTCTCTCATTGGTTCTCCCTCTTCCCTTTCATCCTCTGCCAAATTGGCAACATGTGCGAACCAGGAGCTTAAAGGGGCTGTCTCTCCAAGTTGGGAGATTGATAGGAAAGCAGTTGGAAAGTCAAACCGGAGCACCAGGAGAGGGGCTCTTCGTTGAGTTTTAGAAACCTTTCGTATTCACAGTGTGTCCATTCTCTAGGTTTCCCGTATACGTTATAGCTGTAGTAATATTCCCTTCAACCTGGAGAGCTGGGACCCATGGAATGGGTGCCATGCATTATTGCTTTAAAGGGTCTGCATTTGCTCACCCAATCTCACCAATCCTCTCAGTCCCAAGTGTCCAGCCTTATGCCACATCAAGCTGTCATTGTAGATAGGGTCATTCCAGGTTGCATCAGAGACCCTGAAGGAATTGTAAAGAATTTCCCTGTTTCTTTGTTCTGTTTTTGAAATTCCTTTTTAGAGTGGGTTTGAGCTGATTCTCGCTGCCCTGTTTATGCCAGTCTAGACACACTTGATTCCCTTACAGAGACATATCAATACATAGGTTTTAAGATTCTTACTAGTCAGATATATTCCTCTGCGGGAAATATGGGGTTTTGAGTCCCTTTCACTGAGGAAGGTGTAGGTCTTGTCTATTCCATAGTTGGTTTTTGGAACGGTACCTGTGCTTATATCAAACTCTGGTTTGATGCATCACCCCACCTCTCCTTCCCCCTTAAGCAGGCATAAGAGTGTTTTCTAAATGTGAGACTCTGTTCTCTTGCCTAACTCAGTTCATGTGTAGCCATGTTTACAGAATCTTCCTAAGTGATATCTTAGGATAAGTTTCTTTTCCTGTGTGACTTCTTTCACTTAGAATCATCGTACCTGAATCCACTCATTTTGCTGCTACTGGTCTTATGACATTGATTTCATGGCTGAGGGATATTCCATCGTACGTAAGTTCCACAATGTTTGGAACCATTTTTATATTTCCTGGGATATTTCAGGTGTACCCAGGTTGAGGTTCCTGTAAGCAGTGCAGCCCTCAATTTGGGGGTGGCTCTGTCTTATGGATTTTCAGTTTTCCCAAGGTATATTCCCTAGACTGGAAGTGCCCTTGGCTCTGTAGCTCTGTTGTTTACTTGTTTTAGGGAACACAATGCACTCCTCCAGTGAGGCAGTTGGCAACTTACATCCGGCCCATCAGCATAACAAGGCTCCCTGTTCTCCAGGGCCTGTCTTGCCTTTCTGGTTTTTACACATTTTGTGGATGTCCCTTTTGACCGGTGGGAAGTGATACTTCTTTGTAGTGCAGATTTGCATTGCCCGCTTGCTTGCTTGGCCAAAAAGGGCGTATGCGTTTTCTCCTGAATATATTCAGGAGAAAACGCATACGCCCTTTTTGGCCAAGTGCATCATTGTCGAAGTTGTGCCCCTCTTCCTGTGCTTTACAGGCGATTCCAACGTACCTCTTGAAATCTCTTTCCGGCTATTCTGCCTCGCTTTCAAGTCCGCCTCGTTGCCTTCCCTCAACAGATTTTTGGACGATAGTTGGCCTTGATTACTCTGCCAGTTTGTGAATTGCTGTGCCCCTGAGCTCCATTTTTCAACTCGTTTCTTGTGAGCTGAACGCAAGTCCAAACTTTTGGTTCAGGACCTATACTGGTTCCCGGTGGGTGGCTGAGACTTTGGTTAATTCTTCTTCCTGCCGGGAAATTAGAGTGACATGTGCCCATCCAAATGCCTAACAGCTACTCTCTCATTGGTTCTCCCTCTTCCCTTTCATCCTCTGCCAAATTGGCAACCTGTGCGAACCAGGAGCTTAAAGGGGCTGTCTCTCCAAGTTGGGAGATTGATAGGAAAGCAGTTGGAAAGTCAAACCGGAGCACCAGGAGAGGGGCTCTTCGTTGAGTATTAGAAACCTTTTGTATTCACAGTGTGTCCATTCTCTAGGTTTCCCGTACACGTTATAGCTGTAGTAATATTCCCTTCAACCTGGAGAGCTGGGACCCATGGAATCGGTGCCATGCATTATTGCTTTAAAGGGTCTGCATTTGCTCACCCAATCTCACCAATCCTCTCAGTCCCAAGTGTCCAGCCTTATGCCACATCCACCTGTCATTGTAGATAAGGTCATTCCAGGTTGCAACAGAGACCCTGAAGGAATTGTAAAGAATTTCCCTGTTTCTTTGTTCTGTTTTTTAATTCCTTTTTAGAGTGGGTTTGAGCTGATTCTCGCTGCCCTGTTTATGCCAGTCTAGACACACTTGATTCCCTTACAGAGACATATCAATACATAGGTTTTAAGATTCTTACTAGTCAAATCTATTCCTCTGCGGGAAATATGGGGTTTTGAGTCCCTTTCACTGAGGAAGGTGTAGGTCTTGTCTATTCCATAGTTGGATTTTGGAACGGTACCTGTGCTTATATCAAACTCTGGTTTGATGCATCACCCCACCTCTCCTTCCCCCTTAAGCAGGCATAAGAGTGTTTTCTAAATGTGAGACTCTGTTCTCTTGCCTAACTCAGTTCATGTGTAGCCATGTTTACAGGATCTTCCTAAGTGATATCTTAGGATAAGTTTCTTTTCCTGTGTGACTTCTTTCACTTAGAATCATCGTACCTGAATCCACTCATTTGGCTGCTACTGGTCTTATGACATTGATTTCATGGCTGAGGGATATTCCATCGTACGTAAGTTCCACAATGTTTGGAACCATTTTTATATTTCCTGGGATATTTCAGGTGTATCCAGGTTGAGGTTCTTGTAAGCAGTGCAGCCCTCAATTTGGGGGTGGCTCTGTCTTATGGATTTTCAGTTTTCCCAAGGTATATTCCCTAGACTGGAAGTGCCCTTGGCTCTGTAGCTCTGTTGTTTACTTGTTTTAGGGAACACAATGCACTCCTCCAGTGAGGCAGTTGGCAACTTACATCCGGCCCATCAGCATAACAAGGCTCCCTGTTCTCCAGGGCCTGTCTTGCCTTTCTGGTTTTTACACATTTTGTGGATGTCCCTTTTGACCGGTGGGAAGTGATACTTCTTTGTAGTGCAGATTTGCATTGCCCGCTTGCTTGCTTGGCCAAAAAGGGCGTATGCGTTTTCTCCTGAATATATTCAGGAGAAAACGCATACGCCCTTTTTGGCCAAGTGCATCATTGTCGAAGTTGTGCCCCTCTTCCTGTGCTTTACAGGCGATTCCAACGTACCTCTTGAAATCTCTTTCCTGCTATTCTGCCTCGCTTTCAAGTCCGCCTCGTTGCCTTCCCTCAACAGATTTTTGGACGATAGTTGGCCTTGATTACTCTGCCAGTTTGTGAATTGCTGTGCCCCTGAGCACCATTTTTCAACTCGTTTCTTGTGAGCTGAACGCAAGTCCAAACTTTTGGTTCAGGACCTATACTGGTTCCCGGTGGGTGGCTGAGACTTTGGTTAATTCTTCTTCCTGCCGGGAAATTAGAGTGACATGTGCCCATCCAAATGCCTAACAGCTACTCTCTCATTGGTTCTCCCTCTTCCCTTTCATCCTCTGCCAAATTGGCAACCTGTGCAAACCAGGAGCTTAAAGGGGCTGTCTCTCCAAGTTGGGAGATTGATAGGAAAGCAGTTGGAAAGTCAAACCGGAGCACCAGGAGAGGGGCTCTTCGTTGAGTTTTAGAAACCTTTCGTATTCACAGTGTGTCCATTCTCTAGGTTTCCCGTACATGTTATAGCTATAGTAATATTCCCTTCAACCTGGAGAGTTGCGACCCATGGAATCGGTGCCATGCATTATTGCTTTAAAGGGTCTGCGTTTGCTCACCCAATCTCACCAATCCTCTCAGTCCAAAGTGTCCAGCCTTATGCCACATCCAGCTGTCATTGTAGATAGGGTCATTCCAGGTTGCATCAGAGACCCTGAAGGAATTGTAAAGAATTTCCCTGTTTCTTTGTTCTGTTTTTGAAATTCCTTTTTAGAGTGGGTTTGAGCTGATTCTCGCTGCCCTGTTTATGCCAGTCTAGACACACTTGATTCCCTTACGGAGACATATCAATACATAGGTTTTAAGATTCTTTCTAGTCAGATCTATTCCTCTGCGGGAAATATGAGGTTTTGAGTCCCTTTCACTGAGGAAGGTGTAGGTCTTGTCTATACCATAGTTGATTTTTGGAACGGTACCTGTGCTTATATCAAACTCTGGTTTGATGCATCACCCCACCTCTCCTTCCCCCTTAAGCAGGCATAAGAGTGTTTTCTAAATGTGAGACTCTGTTCTCTTGCCTAACTCAGTTCATGTGTAGCCATGTTTACAGGATCTTCCTAAGTGATATCTTAGGATAAGTTTCTTTTCCTGTGTGACTTCTTTCACTTAGAATCATCGTACCTGAATCCACTCATTTGGCTGCTACTGGTCTTATGACATTGATTTCATGGCTGAGGGATATTCCATCGTACGTAAGTTCCACAATGTTTGGAACCATTTTTATATTTCCTGGGATATTTCAGGTGTACCCAGGTTGAGGTTCCTGTAAGCAGTGCAGCCCTCAATTTGGGGGTGGCTCTGTCTTATGGATTTTCAGTTTTCCCAAGGTATATTCCCTAGACTGGAAGTGCCCTTGGCTCTGTAGCTCTGTTGTTTACTTGTTTTAGGGAACACAATGCACTCCTCCAGTGAGGCAGTTGGCAACTTACATCCCGCCCATCAGCATAACAAGGCTCCCTGTTCTCCAGGGCCTGTCTTGCCTTTCTGGTTTTTACACATTTTGTGGATGTCCCTTTTGACCGGTGGGAAGTGATACTTCTTTGTAGTGCAGATTTGCATTGCCCGCTTGCTTGCTTGGCCAAAAAGGGCGTATGCGTTTTCTCCTGAATATATTCAGGAGAAAACGCATACGCCCTTTTTGGCCAAGTGCATCATTGTCGAAGTTGTGCCCCTCTTCCTGTGCTTTACAGGCGATTCCAACGTACCTCTTGAAATCTCTTTCCTGCTATTCTGCCTCGCTTTCAAGTCCGCCTCGTTGCCTTCCCTCAACAGATTTTTGGACGATAGTTGGCCTTGATTACTCTGCCAGTTTGTGAATTGCTGTGCCCCTGAGCTCCATTTTTCAACTCGTTTCTTGTGAGCTGAACGCAAGTCCAAACTTTTGGTTCAGGACCTATACTGGTTCCCGGTGGGTGGCTGAGACTTTGGTTAATTCTTCTTCCTGCCGGGAAATTAGAGTGACATGTGCCCATCCAAATGCCTAACAGCTACTCTCTCATTGGTTCTCCCTCTTCCCTTTCATCCTCTGCCAAATTGGCAACCTGTGCGAACCAGGAGCTTAAAGGGGCTGTCTCTCCAAGTTGGGAGATTGATAGGAAAGCAGTTGGAAAGTCAAACCGGAGCACCAGGAGAGGGGCTCTTCGTTGAGTTTTAGAAACCTTTCGTATTCACAGTGTGTCCATTCTCTAGGTTTCCCGTACATGTTATTGCTATAGTAATATTCCCTTCAACCTGGAGAGTTGCGACCCATGGAATCAGTGCCATGCATTATTGCTTTAAAGGGTCTGCATTTGCTCACCCAATCTCACAAATCCCCTCAGTCCAAAGTGTCCAGCCTTATGCCACATCCAGCTGTCATTGTAGATAGTGTCATTCCAGGTTGCATCAGAGACCCTGAAGGAATTGTAAAGAATTTCCCTGTTTCTATGTTCTGTTTTTGAAATTCCTTTTTAGAGTGGGTTTGAGCTGATTCTCGCTGCCCTGTTTATGCCAGTCTAGACACACTTGATTCCCTTACGGAGACATATCAATACATAGGTTTTAAGATTCTTACTAGTCAGATCTATTCCACTGCGGGAAATATGAGGTTTTGAGTCCCTTTCACTGAGGAAGGTGTAGGTCTTTTCTATACCATAGTTGGTTTTTGGAACGGTACCTGTGCTTATATCAAACTCTGGTTTGATGCATCACCCCACCTCTCCTTCCCCCTTAAGCAGGCATAAGAGTGTTTTCTAAATGTGAGACTCTGTTCTCTTGCCTAACTCAGTTCATGTGTAGCCATGTTTACAGGATCTTCCTAAGTGATATCTTATGATAAGTTTCTTTTCCTGTGTGACTTCTTTCACTTAGAATCATCGTACCTGAATCCACTCAATTGGCTGCTACTGGTCTTATGACATTGATTTCATGGCTGAGGGATATTCCATCGTACGTAAGTTCCACAAAGTTTGGAACCATTTTTATATTTCCTGGGTTATTTCAGGTGTATCCAGGTTGAGGTTCTTGTAAGCAGTGCAGCCCTCAATTTGGGGGTGGCTCTGTCTTATGGATTTTCAGTTTTCCCAAGGTATATTCCCTAGACTGGAAGTGCCCTTGGCTCTGTAGCTCTGTTGTTTACTTGTTTTAGGGAACACAATGCACTCCTCCAGTGAGGCAGTTGGCAACTTACATCCGGCCCATCAGCATAACAAGGCTCCCTGTTCTCCAGGGCCTGTCTTGCCTTTCTGGTTTTTACACATTTTGTGGATGTCCCTTTTGACCGGTGGGAAGTGATACTTCTTTGTAGTGCAGATTTGCATTGCCCGCTTGCTTGCTTGGCCAAAAAGAGCGTATGCGTTTTCTCCTGAATATATTCAGGAGAAAACGCATACGCCCTTTTTGGCCAAGTGCATCATTGTCGAAGTTGTGCCCCTCTTCCTGTGCTTTACAGGCAATTCCAACGTACCTCTTGAAATCTCTTTCCTGCTATTCTGCCTCGCTTTCAAGTCCGCCTCGTTGCCTTCCCTCAACAGATTTTTGGACGATAGTTGGCCTTGATTACTCTGCCAGTTTGTGAATTGCTGTGCCCCTGAGCTCCATTTTTCAACTCGTTTCTTGTGAGCTGAACGCAAGTCCAAACTTTTGGTTCAGGACCTATACTGGTTCCCGGTGGGTGGCTGAGACTTTGTTTAATTCTTCTTCCTGCCGGGAAATTAGAGTGACATGTGCCCATCCAAATGCCTAACAGCTACTCTCTCATTGGTTCTCCCTCTTCCCTTTCATCCTCTGCCAAATTGGCAACCTGTGAGAACCAGGAGCTTAAAGGGGCTGTCTCTCCAAGTTGGGAGATTGATAGGAAAGCAGTTGGAAAGTCAAACCGGAGCACCAGGAGAGGGGCTCTCCGTTCAGTTTTAGAAACCTTTTGTATTCACAGTGTGTCCATTCTCTAGGTTTCCCGTATACGTTATAGCTGTAGTAATATTCCCTTCAACCTGGAGAGCTGGGACCCATGGAATGGGTGCCATGCATTATTGCTTTAAAGGGTCTGCATTTGCTCACCCAATCTCACCAATCCTCTCAGTCACAAGTGTCCAGCCTTATGCCACATCCAGCTGTCATTGTAGATAAGGTCATTCCAGGTTGCAACAGAGACCCTGAAGGAATTGTAAAGAATTTCCCTGTTTCTTTGTTCTGTTTTTTAATTCCTTTTTAGAGTGGGTTTGAGCTGATTCTCGCTGCCCTGTTTATGCCAGTCTAGACACACTTGATTCCCTTACAGAGACATATCAATACATAGGTTTTAAGATTCTTACTAGTCAGATCTATTCCTCTGCGGGAAATATGGGGTTTTGAGTCCCTTTCACTGAGGAAGGTGTAGGTCTTGTCTATTCCATAGTTGGATTTTGGAACGGTACCTGTGCTTATATCAAACTCTGGTTTGATGCATCACCCCACCTCTCCTTCCCCCTTAAGCAGGCATAAGAATGTTTTCTAAATGTGAGACTCTGTTCTCTTGCCTAACTCAGTTCATGTGTAGCCATGTTTACAGGATCTTCCTAAGTGATATCTTATGATAAGTTTCTTTTCCTGTGTGACTTCTTTCACTTAGAATCATCGTACCTGAATCCACTCATTTTGCTGCTACTGGTCTTATGACATTGATTTCATGGCTGAGGGATATTCCATCGTACGTAAGTTCCACAATGTTTGGAACCATTTTTATATTTCCTGGGATATTTCAGGTGTACCCAGGTTGAGGTTCCTGTAAGCAGTGCAGCCCTCAATTTGGGGGTGGCTCTGTCTTATGGATTTTCAGTTTTCCCAAGGTATATTCCCTAGACTGGAAGTGCCCTTGGCTCTGTAGCTCTGTTGTTTACTTGTTTTAGGGAACACAATGCACTCCTCCAGTGAGGCAGTTGGCAACTTACATCCGGCCCATCAGCATAACAAGGCTCCCTGTTCTCCAGGGCCTGTCTTGCCTTTCTGGTTTTTACACATTTTGTGGATGTCCCTTTTGACCGGTGGGAAGTGATACTTCTTTGTAGTGCAGATTTGCATTGCCCGCTTGCTTGCTTGGCCAAAAAGGGCGTATGCGTTTTCTCCTGAATATATTCAGGAGAAAACGCATACGCCCTTTTTGGCCAAGTGCATCATTGTCGAAGTTGTGCCCCTCTTCCTGTGCTTTACAGGCGATTCCAACGTACCTCTTGAAATCTCTTTCCTGCTATTCTGCCTCGCTTTCAAGTCCGCCTCGTTGCCTTCCCTCAACAGATTTTTGGACGATAGTTGGCCTTGATTACTCTGCCAGTTTGTGAATTGCTGTGCCCCTGAGCACCATTTTTCAACTCGTTTCTTGTGAGCTGAACGCAAGTCCAAACTTTTGGTTCAGGACCTATACTGGTTCCCGGTGGGTGGCTGAGACTTTGGTTAATTCTTCTTCCTGCCGGGAAATTAGAGTGACATGTGCCCATCCAAATGCCTAACAGCTACTCTCTCATTGGTTCTCCCTCTTCCCTTTCATCCTCTGCCAAATTGGCAACCTGTGCGAACCAGGAGCTTAAAGGGGCTGTCTCTCCAAGTTGGGAGATTGATAGGAAAGCAGTTGGAAAGTCAAACCGGAGCACCAGGAGAGGGGCTCTTCGTTGAGTTTTAGAAACCTTTCGTATTCACAGTGTGTCCATTCTCTAGGTTTCCCGTATACGTTATAGCTGTAGTAATATTCCCTTCAACCTGGAGAGCTGGGACCCATGGAATGGGTGCCATGCATTATTGCTTTAAAGGGTCTGCATTTGCTCACCCAATCTCACCAATCCTCTCAGTCCCAAGTGTCCAGCCTTATGCCACATCCAGCTGTCATTGTAGATAGGGTCATTCCAGGTTGCATCAGAGACCCTGAAGGAATTGTAAAGAATTTCCCTGTTTCTTTGTTCTGTTTTTGAAATTCCTTTTTAGAGTGGGTTTGAGCTGATTCTCGCTGCCCTGTTTATGCCAGTCTAGACACACTTGATTCCCTTACAGAGACATATCAATACATAGGTTTTAAGATTCTTACTAGTCAGATATATTCCTCTGTGGGAAATATGGGGTTTTGAGTCCCTTTCACTGAGGAAGGTGTAGGTCTTGTCTATTCCATAGTTGGTTTTTGGAACGGTACCTGTGCTTATATCAAACTCTGGTTTGATGCATCACCCCACCTCTCCTTCCCCCTTAAGCAGGCATAAGAGTGTTTTCTAAATGTGAGACTCTGTTCTCTTGCCTAACTCAGTTCATGTGTAGCCATGTTTACAGAATCTTCCTAAGTGATATCTTATGATAAGTTTCTTTTCCTGTGTGACTTCTTTCACTTAGAATCATCGTACCTGAATCCACTCATTTTGCTGCTACTGGTCTTATGACATTGATTTCATGGCTGAGGGATATTCCATCGTACGTAAGTTCCACAATGTTTGGAACCATTTTTATATTTCCTGGGATATTTCAGGTGTACCCAGGTTGAGGTTCCTGTAAGCAGTGCAGCCCTCAATTTGGGGGTGGCTCTGTCTTATGGATTTTCAGTTTTCCCAAGGTATATTCCCTAGACTGGAAGTGCCCTTGGCTCTGTAGCTCTGTTGTTTACTTGTTTTAGGGAACACAATGCACTCCTCCAGTGAGGCAGTTGGCAACTTACATCCGGCCCATCAGCATAACAAGGCTCCCTGTTCTCCAGGGCCTGTCTTGCCTTTCTGGTTTTTACACATTTTGTGGATGTCCCTTTTGACCGGTGGGAAGTGATACTTCTTTGTAGTGCAGATTTGCATTGCCCGCTTGCTTGCTTGGCCAAAAAGGGCGTATGCGTTTTCTCCTGAATATATTCAGGAGAAAACGCATACGCCCTTTTTGGCCAAGTGCATCATTGTCGAAGTTGTGCCCCTCTTCCTGTGCTTTACAGGCGATTCCAACGTACCTCTTGAAATCTCTTTCCGGCTATTCTGCCTCGCTTTCAAGTCCGCCTCGTTGCCTTCCCTCAACAGATTTTTGGACGATAGTTGGCCTTGATTACTCTGCCAGTTTGTGAATTGCTGTGCCCCTGAGCTCCATTTTTCAACTCGTTTCTTGTGAGCTGAACGCAAGTCCAAACTTTTGGTTCAGGACCTATACTGGTTCCCGGTGGGTGGCTGAGACTTTGGTTAATTCTTCTTCCTGCCGGGAAATTAGAGTGACATGTGCCCATCCAAATGCCTAACAGCTACTCTCTCATTGGTTCTCCCTCTTCCCTTTCATCCTCTGCCAAATTGGCAACCTGTGCGAACCAGGAGCTTAAAGGGGCTGTCTCTCCAAGTTGGGAGATTGATAGGAAAGCAGTTGGAAAGTCAAACCGGAGCACCAGGAGAGGGGCTCTTCGTTGAGTTTTAGAAACCTTTTGTATTCACAGTGTGTCCATTCTCTAGGTTTCCCGTACACGTTATAGCTGTAGTAATATTCCCTTCAACCTGGAGAGCTGGGACCCATGGAATCGGTGCCATGCATTATTGCTTTAAAGGGTCTGCATTTGCTCACCCAATCTCACCAATCCTCTCAGTCCCAAGTGTCCAGCCTTATGCCACATCCAGCTGTCATTGTAGATAGGGTCATTCCAGGTTGCATCAGAGACCCTGAAGGAATTGTAAAGAATTTCCCTGTTTCTTTGTTCTGTTTTTGAAATTCCTTTTTAGAGTGGGTTTGAGCTGATTCTCGCTGCCATGTTTATGCCAGTGTAGACACACTTGATTCCCTTACGGAGACATATCAATACATAGGTTTTAAGATTCTTACTAGTCAGATCTATTCCTCTGCGGGAAATATGGGGTTTTGAGTCCCTTTCACTGAGGAAGGTGTAGGTCTTGTCTATTCCATAGTTGGATTTTGGAACGGTACCTGTGCTTATATCAAACTCTGGTTTGATGCATCACCCCACCTCTCCTTCCCCCTTAAGCAGGCATAAGAGTGTTTTCTAAATGTGAGACTCTGTTCTCTTGCCTAACTCAGTTCATGTGTAGCCATGTTTACAGGATCTTCCTAAGTGATATCTTAGGATAAGTTTCTTTTCCTGTGTGACTTCTTTCACTTAGAATCATCGTACCTGAATCCACTCATTTGGCTGCTACTGGTCTTATGACATTGATTTCATGGCTGAGGGATATTCCATCGTACGTAAGTTCCACAATGTTTGGAACCATTTTTATATTTCCTGGGATATTTCAGGTGTATCCAGGTTGAGGTTCTTGTAAGCAGTGCAGCCCTCAATTTGGGGGTGGCTCTGTCTTATGGATTTTCAGTTTTCCCAAGGTATATTCCCTAGACTGGAAGTGCCCTTGGCTCTGTAGCTCTGTTGTTTACTTGTTTTAGGGAACACAATGCACTCCTCCAGTGAGGCAGTTGGCAACTTACATCCGGCCCATCAGCATAACAAGGCTCCCTGTTCTCCAGGGCCTGTCTTGCCTTTCTGGTTTTTACACATTTTGTGGATGTCCCTTTTGACCGGTGGGAAGTGATACTTCTTTGTAGTGCAGATTTGCATTGCCCGCTTGCTTGCTTGGCCAAAAAGGGCGTATGCGTTTTCTCCTGAATATATTCAGGAGAAAACGCATACGCCCTTTTTGGCCAAGTGCATCATTGTCGAAGTTGTGCCCCTCTTCCTGTGCTTTACAGGCGATTCCAACGTACCTCTTGAAATCTCTTTCCTGCTATTCTGCCTCGCTTTCAAGTCCGCCTCGTTGCCTTCCCTCAACAGATTTTTGGACGATAGTTGGCCTTGATTACTCTGCCAGTTTGTGAATTGCTGTGCCCCTGAGCTCCATTTTTCAACTCGTTTCTTGTGAGCTGAACGCAAGTCCAAACTTTTGGTTCAGGACCTATACTGGTTCCCGGTGGGTGGCTGAGACTTTGGTTAATTCTTCTTCCTGCCGGGAAATTAGAGTGACATGTGCCCATCCAAATGCCTAACAGCTACTCTCTCATTGGTTCTCCCTCTTCCCTTTCATCCTCTGCCAAATTGGCAACCTGTGCAAACCAGGAGCTTAAAGGGGCTGTCTCTCCAAGTTGGGAGATTGATAGGAAAGCAGTTGGAAAGTCAAACCGGAGCACCAGGAGAGGGGCTCTTCGTTGAGTTTTAGAAACCTTTCGTATTCACAGTGTGTCCATTCTCTAGGTTTCCCGTACACGTTATAGCTGTAGTAATATTCCCTTCAACCTGGAGAGTTGCGACCCATGGAATGGGTGCCATGCATTATTGCTTTAAAGGGTCTGCATTTGCTCACCCAATCTCACCAATCCTCTCAGTCCCAAGTGTCCAGCCTTATGCCACATCCAGCTGTCATTGTAGATAAGGTCATTCCAGGTTGCAACAGAGACCCTGAAGGAATTGTAAAGAATTTCCCTGTTTCTTTGTTCTGTTTTTTAATTCCTTTTTAGAGTGGGTTTGAGATGATTCTCGCTGCCCTGTTTATGCCAGTCTAGACACACATGATTCCCTTACAGAGACATATCAATACATAGGTTTTAAGATTCTTACTAGTCAGATCTATTCCTCTGTGGGAAATATGGGGTTTTGAGTCCCTTTCACTGAGGAAGGTGTAGGTCTTGTCTATTCCATAGTTGGATTTTGGAACGGTACCTGTGCTTATATCAAACTCTGGTTTGATGCATCACCCCACCTCTCCTTCCCCCTTAAGCAGGCATAAGAGTGTTTTCTAAATGTGAGACTCTGTTCTCTTGCCTAACTCAGTTCATGTGTAGCCATGTTTACAGGATCTTCCTAAGTGATATCTTATGATAAGTTTCTTTTCCTGTGTGACTTCTTTCACTTAGAACCATCGTGCCTGAATCCACTCATTTTGCTGCTACTGGTCTTATGACATTGATTTCATGGCTGAGGGATATTCCATCGTACGTAAGTTCCACAATGTTTGGAACCATTTTTATATTTCCTGGGATATTTCAGGTGTACCCAGGTTGAGGTTCCTGTAAGCAGTGCAGCCCTCAATTTGGGGGTGGCTCTGTCTTATGGATTTTCAGTTTTCCCAAGGTATATTCCCTAGACTGGAAGTGCCCTTGGCTCTGTAGCTCTGTTGTTTACTTGTTTTAGGGAACACAATGCACTCCTCCAGTGAGGCAGTTGGCAACTTACATCCCGCCCATCAGCATAACAAGGCTCCCTGTTCTCCAGGGCCTGTCTTGCCTTTCTGGTTTTTACACATTTTGTGGATGTCCCTTTTGACCGGTGGGAAGTGATACTTCTTTGTAGTGCAGAATTGCATTGCCCGCTTGCTTGCTTGGCCAAAAAGGGCGTATGCGTTTTCTCCTGAATATATTCAGGAGAAAACGCATACGCCCTTTTTGGCCAAGTGCATCATTGTCGAAGTTGTGCCCCTCTTCCTGTGCTTTACAGGCGATTCCAACGTACCTCTTGAAATCTCTTTCCTGCTATTCTGCCTCGCTTTCAAGTCCGCCTCGTTGCCTTCCCTCAACAGATTTTTGGACGATAGTTGGCCTTGATTACTCTGCCAGTTTGTGAATTGCTGTGCCCCTGAGCACCATTTTTCAACTCGTTTCTTGTGAGCTGAACGCAAGTCCAAACTTTTGGTTCAGGACCTATACTGGTTCCCGGTGGGTGGCTGAGACTTTGGTTAATTCTTCTTCCTGCCGGGAAATTAGAGTGACATGTGCCCATCCAAATGCCTAACAGCTACTCTCTCATTGGTTCTCCCTCTTCCCTTTCATCCTCTGCCAAATTGGCAACCTGTGCGAACCAGGAGCTTAAAGGGGCTGTCTCTCCAAGTTGGGAGATTGATAGGAAAGCAGTTGGAAAGTCAAACCGGAGCACCAGGAGAGGGGCTCTTCGTTGAGTTTTAGAAACCTTTCGTATTCACAGTGTGTCCATTCTCTAGGTTTCCCGTATACGTTATAGCTGTAGTAATATTCCCTTCAACCTGGAGAGCTGGGACCCATGGAATGGGTGCCATGCATTATTGCTTTAAAGGGTCTGCATTTGCTCACCCAATCTCACCAATCCTCTCAGTCCCAAGTGTCCAGCCTTATGCCACATCCAGCTGTCATTGTAGATAGGGTCATTCCAGGTTGCATCAGAGACCCTGAAGGAATTGTAAAGAATTTCCCTGTTTCTTTGTTCTGTTTTTGAAATTCCTTTTTAGAGTGGGTTTGAGCTGATTCTCGCTGCCCTGTTTATGCCAGTCTAGACACACTTGATTCCCTTACAGAGACATATCAATACATAGGTTTTAAGATTCTTACTAGTCAGATATATTCCTCTGTGGGAAATATGGGGTTTTGAGTCCCTTTCACTGAGGAAGGTGTAGGTCTTGTCTATTCCATAGTTGGTTTTTGGAACGGTACCTGTGCTTATATCAAACTCTGGTTTGATGCATCACCCCACCTCTCCTTCCCCCTTAAGCAGGCATAAGAGTGTTTTCTAAATGTGAGACTCTGTTCTCTTGCCTAACTCAGTTCATGTGTAGCCATGTTTACAGAATCTTCCTAAGTGATATCTTATGATAAGTTTCTTTTCCTGTGTGACTTCTTTCACTTAGAATCATCGTACCTGAATCCACTCATTTTGCTGCTACTGGTCTTATGACATTGATTTCATGGCTGAGGGATATTCCATCGTACGTAAGTTCCACAATGTTTGGAACCATTTTTATATTTCCTGGGATATTTCAGGTGTACCCAGGTTGAGGTTCCTGTAAGCAGTGCAGCCCTCAATTTGGGGGTGGCTCTGTCTTATGGATTTTCAGTTTTCCCAAGGTATATTCCCTAGACTGGAAGTGCCCTTGGCTCTGTAGCTCTGTTGTTTACTTGTTTTAGGGAACACAATGCACTCCTCCAGTGAGGCAGTTGGCAACTTACATCCGGCCCATCAGCATAACAAGGCTCCCTGTTCTCCAGGGCCTGTCTTGCCTTTCTGGTTTTTACACATTTTGTGGATGTCCCTTTTGACCGGTGGGAAGTGATACTTCTTTGTAGTGCAGATTTGCATTGCCCGCTTGCTTGCTTGGCCAAAAAGGGCGTATGCGTTTTCTCCTGAATATATTCAGGAGAAAACGCATACGCCCTTTTTGGCCAAGTGCATCATTGTCGAAGTTGTGCCCCTCTTCCTGTGCTTTACAGGCGATTCCAACGTACCTCTTGAAATCTCTTTCCGGCTATTCTGCCTCGCTTTCAAGTCCGCCTCGTTGCCTTCCCTCAACAGATTTTTGGACGATAGTTGGCCTTGATTACTCTGCCAGTTTGTGAATTGCTGTGCCCCTGAGCTCCATTTTTCAACTCGTTTCTTGTGAGCTGAACGCAAGTCCAAACTTTTGGTTCAGGACCTATACTGGTTCCCGGTGGGTGGCTGAGACTTTGGTTAATTCTTCTTCCTGCCGGGAAATTAGAGTGACATGTGCCCATCCAAATGCCTAACAGCTACTCTCTCATTGGTTCTCCCTCTTCCCTTTCATCCTCTGCCAAATTGGCAACCTGTGCGAACCAGGAGCTTAAAGGGGCTGTCTCTCCAAGTTGGGAGATTGATAGGAAAGCAGTTGGAAAGTCAAACCGGAGCACCAGGAGAGGGGCTCTTCGTTGAGTTTTAGAAACCTTTTGTATTCACAGTGTGTCCATTCTCTAGGTTTCCCGTACACGTTATAGCTGTAGTAATATTCCCTTCAACCTGGAGAGCTGGGACCCATGGAATCGGTGCCATGCATTATTGCTTTAAAGGGTCTGCATTTGCTCACCCAATCTCACCAATCCTCTCAGTCCCAAGTGTCCAGCCTTATGCCACATCCAGCTGTCATTGTAGATAGGGTCATTCCAGGTTGCATCAGAGACCCTGAAGGAATTGTAAAGAATTTCCCTGTTTCTTTGTTCTGTTTTTGAAATTCCTTTTTAGAGTGGGTTTGAGCTGATTCTCGCTGCCATGTTTATGCCAGTGTAGACACACTTGATTCCCTTACGGAGACATATCAATACATAGGTTTTAAGATTCTTACTAGTCAGATCTATTCCTCTGCGGGAAATATGGGGTTTTGAGTCCCTTTCACTGAGGAAGGTGTAGGTCTTGTCTATTCCATAGTTGGATTTTGGAACGGTACCTGTGCTTATATCAAACTCTGGTTTGATGCATCACCCCACCTCTCCTTCCCCCTTAAGCAGGCATAAGAGTGTTTTCTAAATGTGAGACTCTGTTCTCTTGCCTAACTCAGTTCATGTGTAGCCATGTTTACAGGATCTTCCTAAGTGATATCTTAGGATAAGTTTCTTTTCCTGTGTGACTTCTTTCACTTAGAATCATCGTACCTGAATCCACTCATTTGGCTGCTACTGGTCTTATGACATTGATTTCATGGCTGAGGGATATTCCATCGTACGTAAGTTCCACAATGTTTGGAACCATTTTTATATTTCCTGGGATATTTCAGGTGTATCCAGGTTGAGGTTCTTGTAAGCAGTGCAGCCCTCAATTTGGGGGTGGCTCTGTCTTATGGATTTTCAGTTTTCCCAAGGTATATTCCCTAGACTGGAAGTGCCCTTGGCTCTGTAGCTCTGTTGTTTACTTGTTTTAGGGAACACAATGCACTCCTCCAGTGAGGCAGTTGGCAACTTACATCCGGCCCATCAGCATAACAAGGCTCCCTGTTCTCCAGGGCCTGTCTTGCCTTTCTGGTTTTTACACATTTTGTGGATGTCCCTTTTGACCGGTGGGAAGTGATACTTCTTTGTAGTGCAGATTTGCATTGCCCGCTTGCTTGCTTGGCCAAAAAGGGCGTATGCGTTTTCTCCTGAATATATTCAGGAGAAAACGCATACGCCCTTTTTGGCCAAGTGCATCATTGTCGAAGTTGTGCCCCTCTTCCTGTGCTTTACAGGCGATTCCAACGTACCTCTTGAAATCTCTTTCCTGCTATTCTGCCTCGCTTTCAAGTCCGCCTCGTTGCCTTCCCTCAACAGATTTTTGGACGATAGTTGGCCTTGATTACTCTGCCAGTTTGTGAATTGCTGTGCCCCTGAGCTCCATTTTTCAACTCGTTTCTTGTGAGCTGAACGCAAGTCCAAACTTTTGGTTCAGGACCTATACTGGTTCCCGGTGGGTGGCTGAGACTTTGGTTAATTCTTCTTCCTGCCGGGAAATTAGAGTGACATGTGCCCATCCAAATGCCTAACAGCTACTCTCTCATTGGTTCTCCCTCTTCCCTTTCATCCTCTGCCAAATTGGCAACCTGTGCAAACCAGGAGCTTAAAGGGGCTGTCTCTCCAAGTTGGGAGATTGATAGGAAAGCAGTTGGAAAGTCAAACCGGAGCACCAGGAGAGGGGCTCTTCGTTGAGTTTTAGAAACCTTTCGTATTCACAGTGTGTCCATTCTCTAGGTTTCCCGTACACGTTATAGCTGTAGTAATATTCCCTTCAACCTGGAGAGTTGCGACCCATGGAATGGGTGCCATGCATTATTGCTTTAAAGGGTCTGCATTTGCTCACCCAATCTCACCAATCCTCTCAGTCCCAAGTGTCCAGCCTTATGCCACATCCAGCTGTCATTGTAGATAAGGTCATTCCAGGTTGCAACAGAGACCCTGAAGGAATTGTAAAGAATTTCCCTGTTTCTTTGTTCTGTTTTTTAATTCCTTTTTAGAGTGGGTTTGAGATGATTCTCGCTGCCCTGTTTATGCCAGTCTAGACACACTTGATTCCCTTACAGAGACATATCAATACATAGGTTTTAAGATTCTTACTAGTCAGATCTATTCCTCTGTGGGAAATATGGGGTTTTGAGTCCCTTTCACTGAGGAAGGTGTAGGTCTTGTCTATTCCATAGTTGGATTTTGGAACGGTACCTGTGCTTATATCAAACTCTGGTTTGATGCATCACCCCACCTCTCCTTCCCCCTTAAGCAGGCATAAGAGTGTTTTCTAAATGTGAGACTCTGTTCTCTTGCCTAACTCAGTTCATGTGTAGCCATGTTTACAGGATCTTCCTAAGTGATATCTTATGATAAGTTTCTTTTCCTGTGTGACTTCTTTCACTTAGAACCATCGTGCCTGAATCCACTCATTTTGCTGCTACTGGTCTTATGACATTGATTTCATGGCTGAGGGATATTCCATCGTACGTAAGTTCCACAATGTTTGGAACCATTTTTATATTTCCTGGGATATTTCAGGTGTACCCAGGTTGAGGTTCCTGTAAGCAGTGCAGCCCTCAATTTGGGGGTGGCTCTGTCTTATGGATTTTCAGTTTTCCCAAGGTATATTCCCTAGACTGGAAGTGCCCTTGGCTCTGTAGCTCTGTTGTTTACTTGTTTTAGGGAACACAATGCACTCCTCCAGTGAGGCAGTTGGCAACTTACATCCCGCCCATCAGCATAACAAGGCTCCCTGTTCTCCAGGGCCTGTCTTGCCTTTCTGGTTTTTACACATTTTGTGGCTGTCCCTTTTGACCGGTGGGAAGTGATACTTCTTTGTAGTGCAGAATTGCATTGCCCGCTTGCTTGCTTGGCCAAAAAGGGCGTATGCGTTTTCTCCTGAATATATTCAGGAGAAAACGCATACGCCCTTTTTGGCCAAGTGCATCATTGTCGAAGTTGTGCCCCTCTTCCTGTGCTTTACAGGCGATTCCAACGTACCTCTTGAAATCTCTTTCCTGCTATTCTGCCTCGCTTTCAAGTCCGCCTCGTTGCCTTCCCTCAACAGATTTTTGGACGATAGTTGGCCTTGATTACTCTGCCAGTTTGTGAATTGCTGTGCCCCTGAGCTCCATTTTTCAACTCGTTTCTTGTGAGCTGAACGCAAGTCCAAACTTTTGGTTCAGGACCTATACTGGTTCCCGGTGGGTGGCTGAGACTTTGGTTAATTCTTCTTCCTGCCGGGAAATTAGAGTGACATGTGCCCATCCAAATGCCTAACAGCTACTCTCTCATTGGTTCTCCCTCTTCCCTTTCATCCTCTGCCAAATTGGCAACCTGTGCAAACCAGGAGCTTAAAGGGGCTGTCTCTCCAAGTTGGGAGATTGATAGGAAAGCAGTTGGAAAGTCAAACCGGAGCACCAGGAGAGGGGCTCTTCGTTGAGTTTTAGAAACCTTTCGTATTCACAGTGTGTCCATTCTCTAGGTTTCCCGTACATGTTATAGCTATAGTAATATTCCCTTCAACGTGGAGAGTTGCAACCCATGGAATCGGTGCCATGCATTATTGCTTTAAAGGGTCTGCATTTACTCACCCAATCTCACCAATCCCCTCAGTCCAAAGTGTCCAGCCTTATGCCACATCCAGCTGTCATTGTAGATAGAGTCATTCCAGGTTGCATCAGAGACCCTGAAGGAATTGTAAAGAATTTCCCTGTTTCTTTGTTCTGTTTTTGAAATTCCTTTTTAGAGTGGGTTTGAGCTGATTCTCGCTGCCATGTTTATGCCAGTCTAGACACACTTGATTCCCTTACGGATACATATCAATACATAGGTTTTAAGATTCTTACTAGTCAGATCTATTCCTCTGCGGGAAATATGAGGTTTTGAGTCCCTTTCACTGAGGAAGGTGTAGGTCTTGTCTATACCATAGTTGGTTTTTGGAACGGTACCTGTGCTTATATCAAACTCTGGTTTGATGCATCACCCCACCTCTCCTTCCCCCTTAAGCAGGCATAAGAGTGTTTTCTAAATGTGAGACTCTGTTCTCTTGCCTAACTCAGTTCATGTGTAGCCATGTTTACAGGATCTTCCTAAGTGATATCTTATGATAAGTTTCTTTTCCTGTGTGACTTCTTTCACTTAGAATCATCGTACCTTAATCCACTCATTTTGCTGCTACTGGTCTTATGACATTGATTTCATGGCTGAGGGATATTCCATCGTACGTAAGTTCCACAATGTTTGGAACCATTTTTATATTTCCTGGGATATTTCAGGTGTATCCAGGTTGAGTTTCTTGTAAGCAGTGCAGCCCTCAATTTGGGGGTGGCTCTGTCTTATGGATTTTCAGTTTTCCCAAGGTATATTCCCTAGACTGGAAGTGCCCTTGGCTCTGTAGCTCTGTTGTTTACTTGTTTTAGGGAACACAATGCACTCCTCCAGTGAGGCAGTTGGCAACTTACATCCGGCCCATCAGCATAACAAGGCTCCCTGTTCTCCAGGGCCTGTCTTGCCTTTCTGGTTTTTACACATTTTGTGGATGTCCCTTTTGACCGGTGGGAAGTGATACTTCTTTGTAGTGCAGATTTGCATTGCCCGCTTGCTTGCTTGGCCAAAAAGGGCGTATGCGTTTTCTCCTGAATATATTCAGGAGAAAACGCATACGCCCTTTTTGGCCAAGTGCATCATTGTCGAAGTTGTGCCCCTCTTCCTGTGCTTTACAGGCGATTCCAACGTACCTCTTGAAATCTGTTTCCTGCTATTCTGCCTCGCTTTCAAGTCCGCCTCGTTGCCTTCCCTCAACAGATTTTTGGACGATAGTTGGCCTTGATTACTCTGCCAGTTTGTGAATTGCTGTGCCCCTGAGCTCCATTTTTCAACTCGTTTCTTGTGAGCTGAACGCAAGTCCAAACTTTTGGTTCAGGACCTATACTGGTTCCCGGTGGGTGGCTGAGACTTTGGTTAATTCTTCTTCCTGCCGGGAAATTAGAGTGACATGTGCCCATCCAAATGCCTAACAGCTACTCTCTCATTGGTTCTCCCTCTTCCCTTTCATCCTCTGCCAAATTGGCAACCTGTGCAAACCAGGAGCTTAAAGGGGCTGTCTCTCCAAGTTGGGAGATTGATAGGAAAGCAGTTGGAAAGTCAAACCGGAGCACCAGGAGAGGGGCTCTTCGTTGAGTTTTAGAAACCTTTCGTATTCACAGTGTGTCCATTCTCTAGGTTTCCTGTACATGTTATAGCTATAGTAATATTCCCTTCAACCTGGAGAGTTGCGACCCATGGAATCGGTGCCATGCATTATTGCTTTAAAGGGTCTGCGTTTGCTCACCCAATCTCACCAATCCCCTCAGTCCAAAGTGTCCAGCCTTATGCCACATCCAGCTGTCATTGTAGATAGGGTCATTCCAGGTTGCATCAGAGACCCTGAAGGAATTGTAAAGAATTTCCCTGTTTCTTTGTTCTGTTTTTGAAATTCCTTTTTAGAGTGGGTTTGAGCTGATTCTCGCTGCCCTGTTTATGCCAGTCTAGACACACTTGATTCCCTTACGGAGACATATCAATACATAGGTTTTAAGATTCTTACTAGTCAGATCTATTCCTCTGCGGGAAATATGAGGTTTTGAGTCCCTTTCACTGAGGAAGGTGTAGGTCTTGTCTATACCATAGTTGATTTTTGGAACGGTACCTGTGCTTATATCAAACTCTGGTTTGATGCATCACCCCACCTCTCCTTCCCCCTTAAGCAGGCATAAGAGTGTTTTCTAAATGTGAGACTCTGTTCTCTTGCCTAACTCAGTTCATGTGTAGCCATGTTTACAGGATCTTCCTAAGTGATATCTTAGGATAAGTTTCTTTTCCTGTGTGACTTCTTTCACTTGGAATCATCGTACCTGAATCCACTCATTTGGCTGCTACTGGTCTTATGACATTGATTTCATGGCTGAGGGATATTCCATCGTACGTAAGTTCCACAATGTTTGGAACCATTTTTATATTTCCTGGGATATTTCAGGTGTACCCAGGTTGAGGTTCCTGTAAGCAGTGCAGCCCTCAATTTGGGGGTGGCTCTGTCTTATGGATTTTCAGTTTTCCCAAGGTATATTCCCTAGACTGGAAGTGCCCTTGGCTCTGTAGCTCTGTTGTTTACTTGTTTTAGGGAACACAGTGCACTCCTCCAGTGAGGCAGTTGGCAACTTACATCCGGCCCATCAGCATAACAAGGCTCCCTGTTCTCCAGGGCCTGTCTTGCCTTTCTGGTTTTTACACATTTTGTGGATGTCCCTTTTGACCGGTGGGAAGTGATACTTCTTTGTAGTGCAGATTTGCATTGCCCGCTTGCTTGCTTGGCCAAAAAGGGCGTATGCGTTTTCTCCTGAATATATTCAGGAGAAAACGCATACGCCCTTTTTGGCCAAGTGCATCATTGTCGAAGTTGTGCCCCTCTTCCTGTGCTTTACAGGCGATTCCAACGTACCTCTTGAAATCTCTTTCCTGCTATTCTGCCTCGCTTTCAAGTCCGCCTCGTTGCCTTCCCTCAACAGATTTTTGGACGATAGTTGGCCTTGATTACTCTGCCAGTTTGTGAATTGCTGTGCCCCTGAGCTCCATTTTTCAACTCGTTTCTTGTGAGCTGAACGCAAGTCCAAACTTTAGGTTCAGGACCTATACTGGTTCCCGGTGGGTGGCTGAGACTTTGGTTAATTCTTCTTCCTGCCGGGAAATTAGAGTGACATGTGCCCATCCAAATGCCTAACAGCTACTCTCTCATTGGTTCTCCCTCTTCCCTTTCATCCTCTGCCAAATTGGCAACCTGTGCAAACCAGGAGCTTAAAGGGGCTGTCTCTCCAAGTTGGGAGATTGATAGGAAAGCAGTTGGAAAGTCAAACCGGAGCACCAGGAGAGGGGCTCTTCGTTGAGTTTTAGAAACCTTTCGTATTCACAGTGTGTCCATTCTCTAGGTTTCCCGTACATGTTATAGCTATAGTAATATTCCCTTCAACCTGGAGAGTTGCGACCCATGGAATCGGTGCCATGCATTATTGCTTTAAAGGGTCTGGGTTTGCTCACCCAATCTCACCAATCCCCTCAGTCCAAAGTGTCCAGCCTTATGCCACATCCAGCTGTCATTGTAGATAGGGTCATTCCAGGTTGCATCAGAGACCCTGAAGGAATTGTAAAGAATTTCCCTGTTTCTTTGTTCTGTTTTTGAAATTCCTTTTGAGAGTGGGTTTGAGCTGATTCTCGCTGCCATGTTTATGCCAGTCTAGACACACTTGATTCCCTTACGGAGACATATCAATACATAGGTTTTAAGATTCTTACTAGTCAGATCTATTCCTCTGCGGGAAATATGAGGTTTTGAGTCCCTTTCACTGAGGAAGGTGTAGGTCTTGTCTATACCATAGTTGATTTTTGGAACGGTACCTGTGCTTATATCAAACTCTGGTTTGATGCATCACCCCACCTCTCCTTCCCCCTTAAGCAGGCATAAGAGTGTTTTCTAAATGTGAGACTCTGTTCTCTTGCCTAACTCAGTTCATGTGTAGCCATGTTTACAGGATCTTCCTAAGTGATATCTTAGGATAAGTTTCTTTTCCTGTGTGACTTCTTTCACTTAGAATCATCGTACCTGAATCCACTCATTTTGCTGCTACTGGTCTTATGACATTGATTTCATGGCTGAGGGATATTCCATCGTACGTAAGTTCCACAATGTTTGGAACCATTTTTATATTTCCTGGGATATTTCAGGTGTATCCAGGTTGAGTTTCTTGTAAGCAGTGCAGCCCTCAATTTGGGGGTGGCTCTGTCTTATGGATTTTCAGTTTTCCCAAGGTATATTCCCTAGACTGGAAGTGCCCTTGGCTCTGTAGCTCTGTTGTTTACTTGTTTTAGGGAACACAATGCACTCCTCCAGTGAGGCAGTTGGCAACTTACATGCGGCCCATCAGCATAACAAGGCTCCCTGTTCTCCAGGGCCTGTCTTGCCTTTCTGGTTTTTACACATTTTGTGGATGTCCCTTTTGACCGGTGGGAAGTGATACTTCTTTGTAGTGCAGATTTGCATTGCCCGCTTGCTTGCTTGGTCAAAAAGGGCGTATGCGTTTTCTCCTGAATATATTCAGGAGAAAACGCATACGCCCTTTTTGGCCAAGTGCATCATTGTCGAAGTTGTGCCCCTCTTCCTGTGCTTTACAGGCGATTCCAACGTACCTCTTGAAATCTGTTTCCTGCTATTCTGCCTCGCTTTCAAGTCCGCCTCGTTGCCTTCCCTCAACAGATTTTTGGACGATAGTTGGCCTTGATTACTCTGCCAGTTTGTGAATTGCTGTGCCCCTGAGCTCCATTTTTCAACTCGTTTCTTGTGAGCTGAACGCAAGTCCAAACTTTTGGTTCAGGACCTATACTGGTTCCCGGTGGGTGGCTGAGACTTTGGTTAATTCTTCTTCCTGCCGGGAAATTAGAGTGACATGTGCCCATCCAAATGCCTAACAGCTACTCTCTCATTGGTTCTCCCTCTTCCCTTTCATCCTCTGCCAAATTGGCAACCTGTGCAAACCAGGAGCTTAAAGGGGCTGTCTCTCCAAGTTGGGAGATTGATAGGAAAGCAGTTGGAAAGTCAAACCGGAGCACCAGGAGAGGGGCTCTTCGTTGAGTTTTAGAAACCTTTCGTATTCACAGTGTGTCCATTCTCTAGGTTTCCCGTACATGTTATAGCTATAGTAATATTCCCTTCAACGTGGAGAGTTGCGACCCATGGAATCGGTGCCATGCATTATTGCTTTAAAGGGTCTGCATTTGCTCACCCAATCTCACCAATCCCCTCAGTCCCAAGTGTCCAGCCTTATGCCACATCCAGCTGTCATTGTAGATAGGGTCATTCCAGGTTGCATCAGAGACCCTGAAGGAATTGTAAAGAATTTCCCTGTTTCTTTGTTCTGTTTTTGAAATTCCTTTTTAGAGTGGGTTTGAGCTGATTCTCGCTGCCATGTTTATGCCAGTCTAGACACACTTGATTCCCTTACGGATACATATCAATACATAGGTTTTAAGATTCTTACTAGTCAGATCAATTCCTCTGCGGGAAATATGAGGTTTTGAGTCCCTTTCACTGAGGAAGGTGTAGGTCTTGTCTATACCATAGTTGGTTTTTGGAACGGTACCTGTGCTTATATCAAACTCTGGTTTGATGCATCACCCCACCTCTCCTTCCCCCTTAAGCAGGCATAAGAGTGTTTTCTAAATGTGAGACTCTGTTCTCTTGCCTAACTCAGTTCATGTGTAGCCATGTTTACAGGATCTTCCTAAGTGATATCTTATGATAAGTTTCTTTTCCTGTGTGACTTCTTTCACTTAGAATCATCGTACCTGAATCCACTCATTTTGCTGCTACTGGTCTTATGACATTGATTTCATGGCTGAGGGATATTCCATCGTACGTAAGTTCCACAATGTTTGGAACCATTTTTATATTTCCTGGGATATTTCAGGTGTATCCAGGTTGAGGTTCTTGTAAGCAGTGCAGCCCTCAATTTGGGGGTGGCTCTGTCTTATGGATTTTCAGTTTTCCCAAGGTATATTCCCTAGACTGGAAGTGCCCTTGGCTCTGTAGCTCTGTTGTTTACTTGTTTTAGGGAACACAATGCACTCCTCCAGTGAGGCAGTTGGCAACTTACATCCGGCCCATCAGCATAACAAGGCTCCCTGTTCTCCAGGGCCTGTCTTGCCTTTCTGGTTTTTACACATTTTGTGGATGTCCCTTTTGACCGGTGGGAAGTGATACTTCTTTGTAGTGCAGATTTGCATTGCCCGCTTGCTTGCTTGGCCAAAAAGGGCGTATGCGTTTTCTCCTGAATATATTCAGGAGAAAACGCATACGCCCTTTTTGGCCAAGTGCATCATTGTCGAAGTTGTGCCCCTCTTCCTGTGCTTTACAGGCGATTCCAACGTACCTCTTGAAATCTGTTTCCTGCTATTCTGCCTCGCTTTCAAGTCCGCCTCGTTGCCTTCCCTCAACAGATTTTTGGACGATAGTTGGCCTTGATTACTCTGCCAGTTTGTGAATTGCTGTGCCCCTGAGCTCCATTTTTCAACTCGTTTCTTGTGAGCTGAACGCAAGTCCAAACTTTTGGTTCAGGACCTATACTGGTTCCCGGTGGGTGGCTGAGACTTTGGTTAATTCTTCTTCCTGCCGGGAAATTAGAGTGACATGTGCCCATCCAAATGCCTAACAGCTACTCTCTCATTGGTTCTCCCTCTTCCCTTTCATCCTCTGCCAAATTGGCAACCTGTGCAAACCAGGAGCTTAAAGGGGCTGTCTCTCCAACTTGGGAGATTGATAGGAAAGCAGTTGGAAAGTCAAACCGGAGCACCAGGAGAGGGGCTCTTCGTTGAGTTTTAGAAACCTTTCGTATTCACAGTGTGTCCATTCTCTAGGTTTCCCGTACATGTTATAGCTATAGTAATATTCCCTTCACCCTGGAGAGTTGCGACCCATGGAATCGGTGCCATGCATTATTGCTTTAAAGGGTCTGCGTTTGCTCACCCAATCTCACCAATCCCCTCAGTCCAAAGTGTCCAGCCTTATGCCACATCCAGCTGTCATTGTAGATAGGGTCATTCCAGGTTGCATCAGAGACCCTGAAGGAATTGTAAAGAATTTCCCTGTTTCTTTGTTCTGTTTTTGAAATTCCTTTTTAGAGTGGGTTTGAGCTGATTCTCGCTGCCCTGTTTATGCCAGTCTAGACACACTTGATTCCCTTACGGAGACATATCAATACATAGGTTTTAAGATTCTTACTAGTCAGATCTATTCCTCTGCGGGAAATATGAGGTTTTGAGTCCCTTTCACTGAGGAAGGTGTAGGTCTTGTCTATACCATAGTTGATTTTTGGAACGGTACCTGTGCTTATATCAAACTCTGGTTTGATGCATCACCCCACCTCTCCTTCCCCCTTAAGCAGGCATAAGAGTGTTTTCTAAATGTGAGACTCTGTTCTCTTGCCTAACTCAGTTCATGTGTAGCCATGTTTACAGGATCTTCCTAAGTGATATCTTAGGATAAGTTTCTTTTCCTGTGTGACTGCTTTCACTTAGAATCATCGTACCTGAATCCACTCATTTGGCTGCTACTGGTCTTACGACATTGATTTCATGGCTGAGGGATATTCCATCGTACGTAAGTTCCACAATGTTTGGAACCATTTTTATATTTCCTGGGATATTTCAGGTGTACCCAGGTTGAGGTTCCTGTAAGCAGTGCAGCCCTCAATTTGGGGGTGGCTCTGTCTTATGGATTTTCAGTTTTCCCAAGGTATATTCCCTAGACTGGAAGTGCCCTTGGCTCTGTAGCTCTGTTGTTTACTTGTTTTAGGGAACACAATGCACTCCTCCAGTGAGGCAGTTGGCAACTTACATCCCGCCCATCAGCATAACAAGGCTCCCTGTTCTCCAGGGCCTGTCTTGCCTTTCTGGTTTTTACACATTTTGTGGATGTCCCTTTTGACCGGTGGGAAGTGATACTTCTTTGTAGTGCAGATTTGCATTGCCCGCTTGCTTGCTTGGCCAAAAAGGGCGTATGCGTTTTCTCCTGAATATATTCAGGAGAAAACGCATACGCCCTTTTTGGCCAAGTGCATCATTGTCGAAGTTGTGCCCCTCTTCCTGTGCTTTACAGGCGATTCCAACGTACCTCTTGAAATCTCTTTCCTGCTATTCTGCCTCGCTTTCAAGTCCGCCTCGTTGCCTTCCCTCAACAGATTTTTGGACGATAGTTGGCCTTGATTACTCTGCCAGTTTGTGAATTGCTGTGCCCCTGAGCTCCATTTTTCAACTCGTTTCTTGTGAGCTGAACGCAAGTCCAAACTTTTGGTTCAGGACCTATACTGGTTCCCGGTGGGTGGCTGAGACTTTGGTTAATTCTTCTTCCTGCCGGGAAATTAGAGTGACATGTGCCCATCCAAATGCCTAACAGCTACTCTCTCATTGGTTCTCCCTCTTCCCTTTCATCCTCTGCCAAATTGGCAACCTGTGCGAACCAGGAGCTTAAAGGGGCTGTCTCTCCAAGTTGGGAGATTGATAGGAAAGCAGTTGGAAAGTCAAACCGGAGCACCAGGAGAGGGGCTCTTCGTTGAGTTTTAGAAACCTTTCGTATTCACAGTGTGTCCATTCTCTAGGTTTCCCGTATACGTTATAGCTGTAGTAATATTCCCTTCAACCTGGAGAGCTGGGACCCATGGAATGGGTGCCATGCATTATTGCTTTAAAGGGTCTGCATTTGCTCACCCAATCTCACCAATCCTCTCAGTCCAAAGTGTCCAGCCTTATGCCACATCCAGCTGTCATTTTAGATAGGGTCATTCCAGGTTGCATCAGAGACCCTGAAGGAATTGTAAAGAATTTCCCTGTTTCTTTGTTCTGTTTTTGAAATTCCTTTTTAGAGTGGGTTTGAGCTGATTCTCGCTGCCCTGTTTATGCCAGTCTAGACACACTTGATTCCCTTACAGAGACATATCAATACATAGGTTTTAAGATTCTTACTAGTCAGATCTATTCCTCTGCGGGAAATATGAGGTTTTGAGTCCCTTTCACTGAGGAAAGTGTAGGTCTTGTCTATTCCATAGTTGGTTTTTGGAACGGTACCTGTGCTTATATCAAACTCTGGTTTGATGCATCACCCCACCTCTCCTTCCCCCTTAAGCAGGCATAAGAGTGTTTTCTAAATGTGAGACTCTGTTCTCTTTCCTAACTCAGTTCATGTGTAGCCATGTTTACAGGATCTTCCTAAGTGATATCTTAGGATAAGTTTCTTTTCCTGTGTGACTTCTTTCACTTAGAATCATCGTACCTGAATCCACTCATTTGGCTGCTACTGGTCTTATGACATTGATTTCATGGCTGAGGGATATTCCATCGTACGTAAGTTCCACAATGTTTGGAACCATTTTTATATTTCCTGGGATATTTCAGGTGTACCCAGGTTGAGGTTCCTGTAAGCAGTGCAGCCCTCAATTTGGGGGTGGCTCTGTCTTATGGATTTTCAGTTTTCCCAAGGTATATTCCCTAGACTGGAAGTGCCCTTGGCTCTGTAGCTCTGTTGTTTACTTGTTTTAGGGAACACAATGCACTCCTCCAGTGAGGCAGTTGGCAACTTACATCCGGCCCATCAGCATAACAAGGCTCCCTGTTCTCCAGGGCCTGTCTTGCCTTTCTGGTTTTTACACATTTTGTGGATGTCCCTTTTGACCGGTGGGAAGTGATACTTCTTTGTAGTGCAGATTTGCATTGCCCGCTTGCTTGCTTGGCCAAAAAGGGCGTATGCGTTTTCTCCTGAATATATTCAGGAGAAAACGCATACGCCCTTTTTGGCCAAGTGCATCATTGTCGAAGTTGTGCCCCTCTTCCTGTGCTTTACAGGCGATTCCAACGTACCTCTTGAAATCTCTTTCCTGCTATTCTGCCTCGCTTTCAAGTCCGCCTCGTTGCCTTCCCTCAACAGATTTTTGGACGATAGTTGGCCTTGATTACTCTGCCAGTTTGTGAATTGCTGTGCCCCTGAGCTCCATTTTTCAACTCGTTTCTTGTGAGCTGAACGCAAGTCCAAACTTTTGGTTCAGGACCTATACTGGTTCCCGGTGGGTGGCTGAGACTTTGGTTAATTCTTCTTCCTGCCGGGAAATTAGAGTGACATGTGCCCATCCAAATGCCTAACAGCTACTCTCTCATTGGTTCTCCCTCTTCCCTTTCATCCTCTGCCAAATTGGCAACCTGTGCAAACCAGGAGCTTAAAGGGGCTGTCTCTCCAAGTTGGGAGATTGATAGGAAAGCAGTTGGAAAGTCAAACCGGAGCACCAGGAGAGGGGCTCTTCGTTGAGTTTTAGAAACCTTTCGTATTCACAGTGTGTCCATTCTCTAGGTTTCCCGTACATGTTATAGCTATAGTAATATTCCCTTCAACGTGGAGAGTTGCGACCCATGGAATCGGTGCCATGCATTATTGCTTTAAAGGGTCTGCGTTTGCTCACCCAATCTCACCAATCCCCTCAGTCCAAAGTGTCCAGCCTTATGCCACATCCAGCTGTCATTGTAGATAGGGTCATTCCAGGTTGCATCAGAGACCCTGAAGGAATTGTAAAGAATTTCCCTGTTTCTTTGTTCTGTTTTTGAAATTCCTTTTGAGAGTGGGTTTGAGCTGATTCTCGCTGCCCTGTTTATGCCAGTCTAGACACACTTGATTCCCTTACAGAGACATATCAATACATAGGTTTTAAGATTCTTACTAGTCAGATCTATTCCTCTGCGGGAAATATGGGGTTTTGAGTCCCTTTCACTGAGGAAGGTGTAGGTCTTGTCTATTCCATAGTTGGATTTTGGAACGGTACCTGTGCTTATATCAAACTCTGGTTTGATGCATCACCCCACCTCTCCTTCCCCCTTAAGCAGGCATAAGAGTGTTTTCTAAATGTGAGACTCTGTTCTCTTTCCTAACTCAGTTCATGTGTAGCCATGTTTACAGGATCTTCCTAAGTGATATCTTATGATAAGTTTCTTTTCCTGTGTGACTTCTTTCACTTAGAATCATCGTACCTGAATCCACTCATTTTGCTGCTACTGGTCTTATGACATTGATTTCATGGCTGAGGGATATTCCATCGTACGTAAGTTCCACAATGTTTGGAACCATTTTTATATTTCCTGGGATATTTCAGGTGTATCCAGGTTGAGGTTCCTGTAAGCAGTGCAGCCCTCAATTTGGGGGTGGCTCTGTCTTATGGATTTTCAGTTTTCCCAAGGTATATTCCCTAGACTGGAAGTGCCCTTGGCTCTGTAGCTCTGTTGTTTACTTGTTTTAGGGAACACAATGCACTCCTCCAGTGAGGCAGTTGGCAACTTACATCCGGCCCATCAGCATAACAAGGCTCCCTGTTCTCCAGGGCCTGTCTTGCCTTTCTGGTTTTTACACATTTTGTGGATGTCCCTTTTGACCGGTGGGAAGTGATACTTCTTTGTAGTGCAGATTTGCATTGCCCGCTTGCTTGCTTGGCCAAAAAGGGCGTATGCGTTTTCTCCTGAATATATTCAGGAGAAAACGCATACGCCCTTTTTGGCCAAGTGCATCATTGTCGAAGTTGTGCCCCTCTTCCTGTGCTTTACAGGCGATTCCAACGTACCTCTTGAAATCTGTTTCCTGCTATTCTGCCTCGCTTTCAAGTCCGCCTCCTTGCCTTCCCTCAACAGATTTTTGGACGATAGTGGGCCTTGATTACTCTGCCAGTTTGTGAATTGTTGTGCCCCTGAGCTCCATTTTTCAACTCGTTTCTTTTGAGCTGAACGCAAGTCCAAACTTTTGGTTCAGGACCTATACTGGTTCCCGGTGGGTGGCTGAGACTTTGGTTAATTCTTCTTCCTGCCGGGAAATTAGAGTGACATGTGCCCATCCAAATGCCTAACAGCTACTCTCTCATTGGTTCTCCCTCTTCCCTTTCATCCTCTGCCAAATTGGCAACCTGTGCAAACCAGGAGCTTAAAAGGGCTGTCTCTCCAAGTTGGGAGATTGATAGGAAAGCAGTTGGAAAGTCAAACCGGAGCACCAGGAGAGGGGCTCTTCGTTGAGTTTTAGAAACCTTTTGTATTCACAGTGTGTCCATTATCTAGGTTTCCCGTATATGTTATAGCTGTAGTAATACTCCCTTCAACCTGGAGAGCTGCGACCCATGGAATGGGTGCCATGCATTATTGCTTTAAAGGGTCTGCAGTTGCTCACCCAATCTCTCCAATCCTCTCAGTCCCAAGTGTCCAGCCTTATGCCACATCCAGCTGTCATTGTAGATAGGGTCATTCCAGGTTGCATCAGAGACCCTGAAGGAATTGTAAAGAATTTCCCTGTTTCTTTGTTCTGTTTTTGAAATTCCTTTTTAGAGTGGGTTTGAGCTGATTCTCGCTGCCCTGTTTATGCCAGTCTAGACACACTTGATTCCCTTACGGAGACATATCAATACATAGGTTTTAAGATTCTTACTAGTCAGATCTATTCCTCTGCGGGAAATATGTGGTTTTGAGTCCCTTTCACTGAGGAAGGTGTAGGTCTTGTCTATTCCATAGTTGGTTTTTGGAACGGTACCTGTGCTTATATCAAACTCTGGTTTGATGCATCTCCCCACCTCTCCTTCCCCCTTAAGCAGGCATAAGAGTGTTTTCTAAATGTGAGACTCTGTTCTCTTTCCTAACTCAGTTCATGTGTAGCCATGTTTACAGGATCTTCCTAAGTGATACCTTATGATAAGTTTCTTTTCCTGTGTGACTTCTTTCACTTAGAATCATCGTACCTGAATCCACTCATTTTGCTGCTACTGGTCTTATGACATTGATTTCATGGCTGAGGGATATTCAATCGTACGTAAGTTCCACAATGTTTGGAACCATTTTTATATTTCCTGGGATATTTCAGGTGTACCCAGGTTGAGGTTCCTGTAAGCAGTGCAGCCCTCAATTTGGGGGTGGCTCTGTCTTATGGATTTTCAGTTTTCCCAAGGTATATTCCCTAGACTGGAAGTGCCCTTGGCTCTGTAGCTCTGTTATTTACTTGTTTTAGGGAACACAATGCACTCCTCCAGTGAGGCAGTTGGCAACTTACATCCGGCCCATCAGCATAACAAGGCTCCCTGTTCTCCAGGGCCTGTCTTGCCTTTCTGGTTTTTACACATTTTGTGGATGTCCCTTTTGACCGGTGGGAAGTGATACTTCTTTGTAGTGCAGATTTGCATTGCCCGCTTGCTTGCTTGGCCAAAAAGGGCGTATGCGTTTTCTCCTGAATATATTCAGGAGAAAACACATATGCCCTTTTTGGCCAAGTGCATCATTGTCGAAGTTGTGCCCCTCTTCCTGTGCTTTACAGGCGATTCCAACGTACCTCTTGAAATCTGTTTCCTGCTATTCTGCCTCGCTTTCAAGTCCGCCTCGTTGCCTTCCCTCAACAGATTTTTGGACGATAGTTGGCCTTGATTACTCTGCCAGTTTGTGAATTGCTGTGCCCCTGAGCTCCATTTTTCAACTCGTTTCTTGTGAGCTGAACGCAAGTCCAAACTTTTGGTTCAGGACCTATACTGGTTCCCGGTGGGTGGCTGAGACTTTGGTTAATTCTTCTTCCTGCCGGGAAATTAGAGTGACATGTGCCCATCCAAATGCCTAACAGCTACTCTCTCATTGGTTCTCCCTCTTCCCTTTCATCCTCTGCCAAATTGGCAACCTGTGCAAACCAGGAGCTTAAAGGGGCTGTCTCTCCAAGTTGGGAGATTGATAGGAAAGCAGTTGGAAAGTCAAACCGGAGCACCAGGAGAGGGGCTCTTCGTTGAGTTTTAGAAACCTTTCGTATTCACAGTGTGTCCATTCTCTAGGTTTCCCGTACATGTTATAGCTATAGTAATATTCCCTTCAACGTGGAGAGTTGCGACCCATGGAATCGGTGCCATGCATTATTGCTTTAAAGGGTCTGCGTTTGCTCACCCAATCTCACCAATCCCCTCAGTCCAAAGTGTCCAGCCTTATGCCACATCCAGCTGTCATTGTAGATAGGGTCATTCCAGGTTGCATCAGAGACCCTGAAGGAATTGTAAAGAATTTCCCTGTTTCTTTGTTCTGTTTTTGAAATTCCTTTTGAGAGTGGGTTTGAGCTGATTCTCGCTGCCATGTTTATGCCAGTCTAGACACACTTGATTCCCTTACGGATACATATCAATACATAGGTTTTAAGATTCTTACTAGTCAGATCTATTCCTCTGCGGGAAATATGAGGTTTTGAGTCCCTTTCACTGAGGAAGGTGTAGGTCTTGTCTATACCATAGGTGGTTTTTGGAACGGTACCTGTGCTTATATCAAACTCTGGTTTGATGCATCACCCCACCTCTCCTTCCCCCTTAAGCAGGCATAAGAGTGTTTTCTAAATGTGAGACTCTGTTCTCTTGCCTAACTCAGTTCATGTGTAGCCATGTTTACAGGATCTTCCTAAGTGATATCTTATGATAAGTTTCTTTTCCTGTGTGACTTCTTTCACTTAGAATCATCGTACCTGAATCCACTCATTTTGCTGCTACTGGTCTTATGACATTGATTTCATGGCTGAGGGATATTCCATCGTACGTAAGTTCCACAATGTTTGGAACCATTTTTATATTTCCTGGGATATTTCAGGTGTATCCAGTTTGAGGTTCCTGTAAGCAGTGCAGCCCTCAATTTGGGGGTGGCTCTGTCTTATGGATTTTCAGTTTTCCCAAGGTATATTCCCTAGACTGGAAGTGCCCTTGGCTCTGTAGCTCTGTTGTTTACTTGTTTTAGGGAACACAATGCACTCCTCCAGTGAGGCAGTTGGCAACTTACATCCGGCCCATCAGCATAACAAGGCTCCCTGTTCTCCAGGGCCTGTCTTGCCTTTCTGGTTTTTACACATTTTGTGGATGTCCCTTTTGACCGGTGGGAAGTGATACTTCTTTGTAGTGCAGATTTGCATTGCCCGCTTGCTTGCTTGGCCAAAAAGGGCGTATGCGTTTTCTCCTGAATATATTCAGGAGAAAACGCATACGCCCTTTTTGGCCAAGTGCATCATTGTCGAAGTTGTGCCCCTCTTCCTGTGCTTTACAGGCGATTCCAACGTACCTCTTGAAATCTGTTTCCTGCTATTCTGCCTCGCTTTCAAGTCCGCCTCGTTGCCTTCCCTCAACAGATTTTTGGACGATAGTTGGCCTTGATTACTCTGCCAGTTTGTGAATTGTTGTGCCCCTGAGCTCCATTTTTCAACTCGTTTCTTTTGAGCTGAACGCAAGTCCAAACTTTTGGTTCAGGACCTATACTGGTTCCCGGTGGGTGGCTGAGACTTTGGTTAATTCTTCTTCCTGCCGGGAAATTAGAGTGACATGTGCCCATCCAAATGCCTAACAGCTACTCTCTCATTGGTTCTCCCTCTTCCCTTTCATCCTCTGCCAAATTGGCAACCTGTGCAAACCAGGAGCTTAAAAGGGCTGTCTCTCCAAGTTGGGAGATTGATAGGAAAGCAGTTGGAAAGTCAAACCGGAGCACCAGGAGAGGGGCTCTTCGTTGAGTTTTAGAAACCTTTTGTATTCACAGTGTGTCCATTATCTAGGTTTCCCGTATATGTTATAGCTGTAGTAATACTCCCTTCAACCTGGAGAGCTGCGACCCATGGAATGGGTGCCATGCATTATTGCTTTAAAGGGTCTGCAGTTGCTCACCCAATCTCTCCAATCCTCTCAGTCCCAAGTGTCCAGCCTTATGCCACATCCAGCTGTCATTGTAGATAGGGTCATTCCAGGTTGCATCAGAGACCCTGAAGGAATTGTAAAGAATTTCCCTGTTTCTTTGTTCTGTTTTTGAAATTCCTTTTTAGAGTGGGTTTGAGCTGATTCTCGCTGCCCTGTTTATGCCAGTCTAGACACACTTGATTCCCTTACGGAGACATATCAATACATAGGTTTTAAGATTCTTACTAGTCAGATCTATTCCTCTGCGGGAAATATGTGGTTTTGAGTCCCTTTCACTGAGGAAGGTGTAGGTCTTGTCTATTCCATAGTTGGTTTTTGGAACGGTACCTGTGCTTATATCAAACTCTGGTTTGATGCATCTCCCCACCTCTCCTTCCCCCTTAAGCAGGCATAAGAGTGTTTTCTAAATGTGAGACTCTGTTCTCTTTCCTAACTCAGTTCATGTGTAGCCATGTTTACAGGATCTTCCTAAGTGATACCTTATGATAAGTTTCTTTTCCTGTGTGACTTCTTTCACTTAGAATCATCGTACCTGAATCCACTCATTTTGCTGCTACTGGTCTTATGACATTGATTTCATGGCTGAGGGATATTCAATCGTACGTAAGTTCCACAATGTTTGGAACCATTTTTATATTTCCTGGGATATTTCAGGTGTACCCAGGTTGAGGTTCCTGTAAGCAGTGCAGCCCTCAATTTGGGGGTGGCTCTGTCTTATGGATTTTCAGTTTTCCCAAGGTATATTCCCTAGACTGGAAGTGCCCTTGGCTCTGTAGCTCTGTTATTTACTTGTTTTAGGGAACACAATGCACTCCTCCAGTGAGGCAGTTGGCAACTTACATCCGGCCCATCAGCATAACAAGGCTCCCTGTTCTCCAGGGCCTGTCTTGCCTTTCTGGTTTTTACACATTTTGTGGATGTCCCTTTTGACCGGTGGGAAGTGATACTTCTTTGTAGTGCAGATTTGCATTGCCCGCTTGCTTGCTTGGCCAAAAAGGGCGTATGCGTTTTCTCCTGAATATATTCAGGAGAAAACGCATACGCCCTTTTTGGCCAAGTGCATCATTGTCGAAGTTGTGCCCCTCTTCCTGTGCTTTACAGGCGATTCCAACGTACCTCTTGAAATCTGTTTCCTGCTATTCTGCCTCGCTTTCAAGTCCGCCTCGTTGCCTTCCCTCAACAGATTTTTGGACGATAGTTGGCCTTGATTACTCTGCCAGTTTGTGAATTGCTGTGCCCCTGAGCTCCATTTTTCAACTCGTTTCTTGTGAGCTGAACGCAAGTCCAAACTTTTGGTTCAGGACCTATACTGGTTCCCGGTGGGTGGCTGAGACTTTGGTTAATTCTTCTTCCTGCCGGGAAATTAGAGTGACATGTGCCCATCCAAATGCCTAACAGCTACTCTCTCATTGGTTCTCCCTCTTCCCTTTCATCCTCTGCCAAATTGGCAACCTGTGCGAACCAGGAGCTTAAAGGGGCTGTCTCTCCAAGTTGGGAGATTGATAGGAAAGCAGTTGGAAAGTCAAACCGGAGCACCAGGAGAGGGGCTCTTCGTTGAGTTTTAGAAACCTTTTGTATTCACAGTGTGTCCATTCTCTAGGTTTCCCGTACACGTTATAGCTGTAGTAATATTCCCTTCAACCTGGAGAGCTGGGACCCATGGAATGGGTGCCATGCATTTTTGCTTTAAAGGGTCTGCAGTTGCTCACCCAATCTCTCCAAACCTCTCAGTCCCAAGTGTACAGCCTTATGCCACATCCAGCTGTCATTGTAGATAGGGTCATTCCAGGTTGCATCAGAGACCCTGAAGGAATTGTAAAGAATTTCCCTGTTTCTTTGTTCTGTTTTTGAAATTCCTTTTTAGAGTGGGTTTGAGCTGATTCTCGCTGCCCTGTTTATGCCAGTCTAGACACACTTGATTCCCTTAGAGAGACATATCAATACATAGGTTTTAAGATTCTTACTAGTCAGATCTATTCCACTGCGGGAAATATGGGGTTTTGAGTCCCTTTCACTGAGGAAGGTGTAGGTCTTGTCTATTCCATAGTTGGATTTTGGAACGGTACCTGTGCTTATATCAAACTCTGGTTTGATGCATCACCCCACCTCTCCTTCCCCCTTAAGCAGGCATAAGAGTGTTTTCTAAATGTGAGACTCTGTTCTCTTTCCTAACTCAGTTCATGTGTAGCCATGTTTACAGGATCTTCCTAAGTGATATCTTATGATAAGTTTCTTTTCCTGTGTGACTTCTTTCACTTAGAATCATCGTACCTGAATCCACTCATTTTGCTGCTACTGGTCTTATGACATTGATTTCATGGCTGAGGGATATTCCATCGTACATAAGTTCCACAATGTTTGGAACCATTTTTATATTTCCTGGGATATTTCAGGTGTACCCAGGTTGAGGTTCCTGTAAGCAGTGCAGCCCACAATTTGGGGGTGGCTCTGTCTTATGGATTTTCAGTTTTCCCAAGGTATATTCCCTAGACTGGAAGTGCCCTTGGCTCTGTAGCTCTGTTGTTTACTTGTTTTAGGGAACACAATGCACTCCTCCAGTGAGGCAGTTGGCAACTTACATCCCGCCCATCAGCATAACAAGGCTCCCTGTTCTCCAGGGCCTGTCTTGCCTTTCTGGTTTTTACACATTTTGTGGATGTCCCTTTTGACCGGTGGGAAGTGATACTTCTTTGTAGTGCAGATTTGCATTGCCCGCTTGCTTGCTTGGCCAAAAAGGGCGTATGCGTTTTCTCCTGAATATATTCAGGAGAAAACGCATACGCCCTTTTTGGCCAAGTGCATCATTGTCGAAGTTGTGCCCCTCTTCCTGTGCTTTACAGGCGATTCCAACGTACCTCTTGAAATCTCTTTCCTGCTATTCTGCCTCGCTTTCAAGTCCGCCTCGTTGCCTTCCCTCAACAGATTTTTGGACGATAGTTGGCCTTGATTACTCTGCCAGTTTGTGAATTGCTGTGCCCCTGAGCTCCATTTTTCAACTCGTTTCTTGTGAGCTGAACGCAAGTCCAAACTTTTGGTTCAGGACCTATACTGGTTCCCGGTGGGTGGCTGAGACTTTGGTTAATTCTTCTTCCTGCCGGGAAATTAGAGTGACATGTGCCCATCCAAATGCCTAACAGCTACTCTCTCATTGGTTCTCCCTCTTCCCTTTCATCCTCTGCCAAATTGGCAACCTGTGCGAACCACGAGCTTAAAGGGGCTGTCTCTCCAAGTTGGGAGATTGATAGGAAAGCAGTTGGAAAGTCAAACTGGAGCACCAGGAGAGGGGCTCTTCGTTGAGTTTTAGAAACCTTTTGTATTCACAGTGTGTCCATTCTCTAGGTTTCCCGTACACGTTATAGCTGTAGTAATATTCCCTTCAACCTGGAGAGCTGCGACCCATGGAATGGGTGCCATGCATTATTGCTTTAAAGGGTCTGCATTTGCTCACCCAATCTCACCAGTCCTCTCAGTCCCAAGTGTCCAGCCTTATGCCACATCCAGCTGTCATTGTAGATAGGGTCATTCCAGGTTGCATCAGAGACCCTGAAGGAATTGTAAAGCATTTCCCTGTTTCTTTGTTCTGTTTTTGAAATTCCTTTTTAGAGTGGGTTTGAGCTGATTCTCGCTGCCCTGTTTATGCCAGTCTAGACACACTTGATTCCCTTACAGAGACATATCAATACATAGGTTTTAAGATTCTTACTAGTCAGATCTATTCCTCTGCGGGAAATATGGGGTTTTGAGTCCCTTTCACTGAGGAAGGTGTAGGTCTTGTCTATTCCATAGTTGGATTTTGGAACGTTACCTGTGCTTATATCAAACTCTGGTTTGATGCATCACCCCACCTCTCCTTCCCCCTTAAGCAGGCATAAGAGTGTTTTCTAAATGTGAGACTCTGTTCTCTTTCCTAACTCAGTTCATGTGTAGCCATGTTTACAGGATCTTCCTAAGTGATATCTTATGATAAGTTTCTTTTCCTGTGTGACTTCTTTCACTTAGAATCATCGTACCTGAATCCACTCATTTTGCTGCTACTGGTCTTATGACATTGATTTCATGGCTGAGGGATATTCCATCGTACGTAAGTTCCACAATGTTTGGAACCATTTTTATATTTCCTGGGATATTTCAGGTGTACCCAGGTTGAGGTTCCTGTAAGCAGTGCAGCCCTCAATTTGGGGGTGGCTCTGTCTTATGGATTTTCAGTTTTCCCAAGGTATATTCCCTAGACTGGAAGTGCCCTTGGCTCTGTAGCTCTGTTGTTTACTTGTTTTAGGGAACACAATGCACTCCTCCAGTGAGGCAGTTGGCAACTTACATCCGGCCCATCAGCATAACAAGGCTCCCTGTTCTCCAGGGCCTGTCTTGCCTTTCTGGTTTTTACACATTTTGTGGATGTCCCTTTTGACCGGTGGGAAGTGATACTTCTTTGTAGTGCAGATTTGCATTGCCCGCTTGCTTGCTTGGCCAAAAAGGGCGTATGCGTTTTCTCCTGAATATATTCAGGAGAAAACGCATACGCCCTTTTTGGCCAAGTGCATCATTGTCGAAGTTGTGCCCCTCTTCCTGTGCTTTACAGGCGATTCCAACGTACCTCTTGAAATCTCTTTCCTGCTATTCTGCCTCGCTTTCAAGTCCGCCTCGTTGCCTTCCCTCAACAGATTTTTGGACGATAGTTGGCCTTGATTACTCTGCCAGTTTGTGAATTGCTGTGCCCCTGAGCTCCATTTTTCAACTCGTTTCTTGTGAGCTGAACGCAAGTCCAAACTTTTGGTTCAGGACCTATACTGGTTCCCGGTGGGTGGCTCAGACTTTGGTTAATTCTTCTTCCTGCCGGGAAATTAGAGTGACATGTGCCCATCCAAATGCCTAACAGCTACTCTCTCATTGGTTCTCCCTCTTCCCTTTCATCCTCTGCCAAATTGGCAACCTGTGCGAACCAGGAGCTTAAAGGGGCTGTCTCTCCAAGTTGGGAGATTGATAGGAAAGCAGTTGGAAAGTCAAACCGGAGCACCAGGAGAGGGGCTGTTCGTTGAGTTTTAGAAACCTTTTGTATTCACAGTGTGTCCATTCTCTAGGTTTCCCGTACACGTTATAGCTGTAGTAATATTCCCTTCAACCTGGAGAGCTGCGACCCATGGAATGGGTGCCATGCATTATTGCTTTAAAGGGTCTGCATTTGCTCACCCAATCTCTCCAATCCTCTCAGTCCCAAGTGTCCAGCCTTATGACACATCCAGCTGTCATTGTAGATAGGGTCATTCCAGGTTGCATCAGAGAACCTGAAGGAATTGTAAAGAATTTCCCTGTTTCTTTGTTCTGTTTTTGAAATTCCTTTTTAGAGTGGGTTTGAGCTGATTCTCGCTGCCCTGTTTATGCCAGTCTAGACACACTTGATTCCCTTACAGAGACATATCAATACATAGGTTTTAAGATTCTTACTAGTCAGATCTATTCCTCTGCGGGAAATATGGGGTTTTGAGTCCCTTTCACTGAGGAAGGTGTAGGTCTTGTCTATTCCATAGTTGGATTTTGGAACGGTACCTGTGCTTATATCAAACTCTGGTTTGATGCATCACCCCACCTCTCCTTCTCCCTTAAGCAGGCATAAGAGTGTTTTCTAAATGTGAGACTCTGTTCTCTTTCCTAACTCAGTTCATGTGTAGCCATGTTTACAGGATCTTCCTAAGTGATATCTTATGATAAGTTTCTTTTCCTGTGTGACTTCTTTCACTTAGAATCATCGTACCTGAATCCACTCATTTTGCTGCTACTGGTCTTATGACATTGATTTCATGGCTGAGGGATATTCCATCGTACATAAGTTCCACAATGTTTGGAACCATTTTTATATTTCCTGGGATATTTCAGGTGTACCCAGGTTGAGGTTCCTGTAAGCAGTGCAGCCCTCAATTTGGGGGTGGCTCTGTCTTATGGATTTTCAGTTTTCCCAAGGTATATTCCCTAGACTGGAAGTGCCCTTGGCTCTGTAGCTCTGTTGTTTACTTGTTTTAGGGAACACAATGCACTCCTCCAGTGAGGCAGTTGGCAACTTACATCCGGCCCATCAGCATAACAATGCTCCATGTTCTCCAGGGCCTGTCTTGCCTTTCTGGTTTTTACACATTTTGTGGATGTCCCTTTTGACCGGTGGGAAGTGATACTTCTTTGTAGTGCAGATTTGCATTGCCCGCTTGCTTGCTTGGCCAAAAAGGGCGTATGCGTTTTCTCCTGAATATATTCAGGAGAAAACGCATAAGCCCTTTTTGGCCAAGTGCATCATTGTCGAAGTTGTGCCCCTCTTCCTGTGCTTTACAGGCGATTCCAACGTACCTCTTGAAATCTCTTTCCTGCTATTCTGCCTCGCTTTCAAGTCCGCCTCGTTGCCTTCCCTCAACAGATTTTTGGACGATAGTTGGCCTTGATTACTCTGCCAGTTTGTGAATTGCTGTGCCCCTGAGCTCCATTTTTCAACTCGTTTCTTGTGAGCTGAACACAAGTCCAAACTTTTGGTTCAGGACCTATACTGGTTCCCGGTGGGTGGCTGAGACTTTGGTTAATTCTTCTTCCTGCCGGGAAATTAGAGTGACATGTGCCCATCCAAATGCCTAACAGCTACTCTCTCATTGGTTCTCCCTCTTCCCTTTCATCCTCTGCCAAATTGGCAACCTGTGCGAACCAGGAGCTTAAAGGGGCTGTCTCTCCAAGTTGGGAGATTGATAGGAAAGCAGTTGGAAAGTCAAACCGGAGCACCAGGAGAGGGGCTCTTCGTTGAGTTATAGAAACCTTTCGTATTCACAGTGTGTCCATTCTCTAGGTTTCCCGTATACGTTATAGCTGTAGTAATATTCCCTTCAACCTGGAGAGCTGGGACCCATGGAATGGGTGCCATGCATTATTGCTTTAAAGGGTCTGCATTTGCTCACCCAATCTCACCAATCCTCTCAGTCCCAAGTGTCCAGCCTTATGCCACATCCAGCTGTCATTGTAGATAGGGTCATTCCAGGTTGCATCAGAGACCCTGAAGGAATTGTAAAGAATTTCCCTGTTTCTTTGTTCTGTTTTTGAAATTCATTTTTAGAGTGGGTTTGAGCTGATTCTCGCTGCCCTGTTTATGCCAGTCTAGACACACTTGATTCCCTTACAGAGACATATCAATACATAGGTTTTAAGATTCTTACTAGTCAGATCTATTCCTCTGCGGGAAATATGGGGTTTTGAGTCCCTTTCACTGAGGAAGGTGTAGGTCTTGTCTATTCCATAGTTGGATTTTGGAACGGTACCTGTGCTTATATCAAACTCTGGTTTGATGCATCACCCCACCTCTCCTTCCCCCTTAAGCAGGCATAAGAGTGTTTTCTAAATGTGAGACTCTGTTCTCTTTCCTAACTCAGTTCATGTGTAGCCATGTTTACAGGATCTTCCTAAGTGATATCTTATGATAAGTTTCTTTTCCTGTGTGACTTCTTTCACTTAGAATCATCGTACCTGAATCCACTCATTTTGCTGCTACTGGTCTTATGACATTGATTTCATGGCTGAGGGATATTCCATCGTACGTAAGTTCCACAATGTTTGGAACCATTTTTATATTTCCTGGGATATTTCAGGTGTACCCAGGTTGAGGTTCCTGTAAGCAGTGCAGCCCTCAATTTGGGGGTGGCTCTGTCTTATGGATTTTCAGTTTTCCCAAGGTATATTCCCTAGACTGGAAGTGCCCTTGGCTCTGTAGCTCTGTTGTTTACTTGTTTTAGGGAACACAATGCACTCCTCCAGTGAGGCAGTTGGCAACTTACATCCGGCCCATCAGCATAACAAGGCTCCCTGTTCTCCAGGGCCTGTCTTGCCTTTCTGGTTTTTACACATTTTGTGGATGTCCCTTTTGACCGGTGGGAAGTGATACTTCTTTGTAGTGCAGATTTGCATTGCCCGCTTGCTTGCTTGGCCAAAAAGGGCGTATGCGTTTTCTCCTGAATATATTCAGGAGAAAACGCATACGCCCTTTTTGGCCAAGTGCATCATTGTCGAAGTTGTGCCCCTCTTCCTGTGCTTTACAGGCGATTCCAACGTACCTCTTGAAATCTCTTTCCTGCTATTCTGCCTCGCTTTCAAGTCCGCCTCGTTGCCTTCCCTCAACAGATTTTTGGACGATAGTTGGCCTTGATTACTCTGCCAGTTTGTGAATTGCTGTGCCCCTGAGCTCCATTTTTCAACTCGTTTCTTGTGAGCTGAACGCAAGTCCAAACTTTTGGTTCAGGACCTATACTGGTTCCCGGTGGGTGGCTCAGACTTTGGTTAATTCTTCTTCCTGCCGGGAAATTAGAGTGACATGTGCCCATCCAAATGCCTAACAGCTACTCTCTCATTGGTTCTCCCTCTTCCCTTTCATCCTCTGCCAAATTGGCAACCTGTGCGAACCAGGAGCTTAAAGGGGCTGTCTCTCCAAGTTGGGAGATTGATAGGAAAGCAGTTGGAAAGTCAAACCGGAGCACCAGGAGAGGGGCTCTTCTTTGAGTTTTAGAAACCTTTTGTATTCACAGTGTGTCCATTCTCTAGGTTTCCCGTACATGTTATAGCTGTAGTAATATTCCCTTCAACATGGAGAGCTGGGACCCAAGGAATGGGAGCCATGCATTATTGCTTTAAAGGGTCTGCAGTTGCTCACCCAATCTCACCAATCCCCTCAGTCCCAAGTGTCCAGCCTTATGCCACATCCAGCTGTCATTGTAGATAGGGTCATTCCAGGTTGCATCAGAGACCCTGAAGGAATTGTAAAGAATTTCCCTGTTTCTTTGTTCTGTTTTTGAAATTCCTGTTTAGAGTGGGTTTGAGCTGATTCTCGCTGCCCTGTTTATGCCAGTCTAGACACACTTGATTCCCTTAAGGAGACATATCAATACATAGGTTTTAAGATTCTTACTAGTCAGATCTATTCCTCTTCGGGAAATATGGGGTTTTGAGTCCCTTTCACTGAGGAAGGTGTAGGTCTTGTCTATTCCATAGTTGGTTTTTGGAACGGTACCTGTGCTTATATCAAACTCTGGTTTGATGCATCACCCCACCTCTCCTTCCCCCTTAAGCAGGCATAAGAGTGTTTTCTAAATGTGAGTCTCTGTTCTCTTGCCTAACTCAGTTCATGTGTAGCCATGTTTACAGGATCTTCCTAAGTGATATCTTATGATAAGTTTCTTTTCCTGTGTGACTTCTTTCACTTAGAATCATCGTACCTGAATCCACTCATTTTGCTGCTACTGGTCTTATGACATTGATTTCATGGCTGAGGGGTATTCCATCGTACGTAAGTTCCACAATGTTTGGAACCATTTTTATATTTCCTGGGATATTTCAGGTGTACCCAGGTTGAGGTTCCTGTAAGCAGTGCAGCCCTCAATTTGGGGGTGGCTCTGTCTTATGGATTTTCAGTTTTCCCAAGGTATATTCCCTAGACTGGAAGTGCCCTTGGCTCTGTAGCTCTGTTGTTTACTTGTTTTAGGGAACACAATGCACTCCTCCAGTGAGGCAGTTGGCAACTTACATCCGGCCCATCAGCATAACAAGGCTCCCTGTTCTCCAGGGCCTGTCTTGCCTTTCTGGTTTTTACACATTTTGTGGATGTCCCTTTTGACCGGTGGGAAGTGATACTTCTTTGTAGTGCAGATTTGCATTGCCCGCTTGCTTGCTTGGCCAAAAAGGGCGTATGCGTTTTCTCCTGAATATATTCAGGAGAAAACGCATACGCCCTTTTTGGCCAAGTGCATCATTGTCGAAGTTGTGCCCCTCTTCCTGTGCTTTACAGGCGATTCCAACGTACCTCTTGAAATCTCTTTCCTGCTATTCTGCCTCGCTTTCAAGTCCGCCTCGTTGCCTTCCCTCAACAGATTTTTGGACGATAGTTGGCCTTGATTACTCTGCCAGTTTGTGAATTGCTGTGCCCCTGAGCTCCATTTTTCAACTCGTTTCTTGTGAGCTGAACGCAAGTCCAAACTTTTGGTTCAGGACCTATACTGGTTCCCGGTGGGTGGCTGAGACTTTGGTTAATTCTTCTTCCTGCCGGGAAATTAGAGTGACATGTGCCCATCCAAATGCCTAACAGCTACTCTCTCATTGGTTCTCCCTCTTCCCTTTCATCCTCTGCCAAATTGGCAACCTGTGCGAACCAGGAGCTTAAAGGGGCTGTCTCTCCAAGTTGGGAGATTGATAGGAAAGCAGTTGGAAAGTCAAACCGGAGCACCAGGAGAGGGGCTCTTCGTTGAGTTTTAGAAACCTTTTGTATTCACAGTGTGTCCATTCTCTAGGTTTCCCGTACACGTTATAGCTGTAGTAATATTCCCTTCAACCTGGAGAGCTGGGACCCATGGAATGGGTGCCATGCATTATTGCTTTAAAGGGTCTGCAGTTGCTCACCCAATCTCTCCAAACCTCTCAGTCCCAAGTGTACAGCCTTATGCCACATCCAGCTGTCATTGTAGATAGGGTCATTCCAGGTTGCATCAGAGACCCTGAAGGAATTGTAAAGAATTTCCCTGTTTCTTTGTTCTGTTTTTGAAATTCCTTTTTAGAGTGGGTTTGAGCTGATTCTCGCTGCCCTGTTTATGCCAGTCTAGACACACTTGATTCCCTTAGAGAGACATATCAATACATAGGTTTTAAGATTCTTACTAGTCAGATCTATTCCACTGCGGGAAATATGGGGTTTTGAGTCCCTTTCACTGAGGAAGGTGTAGGTCTTGTCTATTCCATAGTTGGATTTTGGAACGGTACCTGTGCTTATATCAAACTCTGGTTTGATGCATCACCCCACCTCTCCTTCCCCCTTAAGCAGGCATAAGAGTGTTTTCTAAATGTGAGACTCTGTTCTCTTTCCTAACTCAGTTCATGTGTAGCCATGTTTACAGGATCTTCCTAAGTGATATCTTATGATAAGTTTCTTTTCCTGTGTGACTTCTTTCACTTAGAATCATCGTACCTGAATCCACTCATTTTGCTGCTACTGGTCTTATGACATTGATTTCATGGCTGAGGGATATTCCATCGTACATAAGTTCCACAATGTTTGGAACCATTTTTATATTTCCTGGGATATTTCAGGTGTACCCAGGTTGAGGTTCCTGTAAGCAGTGCAGCCCACAATTTGGGGGTGGCTCTGTCTTATGGATTTTCAGTTTTCCCAAGGTATATTCCCTAGACTGGAAGTGCCCTTGGCTCTGTAGCTCTGTTGTTTACTTGTTTTAGGGAACACAATGCACTCCTCCAGTGAGGCAGTTGGCAACTTACATCCCGCCCATCAGCATAACAAGGCTCCCTGTTCTCCAGGGCCTGTCTTGCCTTTCTGGTTTTTACACATTTTGTGGATGTCCCTTTTGACCGGTGGGAAGTGATACTTCTTTGTAGTGCAGATTTGCATTGCCCGCTTGCTTGCTTGGCCAAAAAGGGCGTATGCGTTTTCTCCTGAATATATTCAGGAGAAAACGCATACGCCCTTTTTGGCCAAGTGCATCATTGTCGAAGTTGTGCCCCTCTTCCTGTGCTTTACAGGCGATTCCAACGTACCTCTTGAAATCTCTTTCCTGCTATTCTGCCTCGCTTTCAAGTCCGCCTCGTTGCCTTCCCTCAACAGATTTTTGGACGATAGTTGGCCTTGATTACTCTGCCAGTTTGTGAATTGCTGTGCCCCTGAGCTCCATTTTTCAACTCGTTTCTTGTGAGCTGAACGCAAGTCCAAACTTTTGGTTCAGGACCTATACTGGTTCCCGGTGGGTGGCTGAGACTTTGGTTAATTCTTCTTCCTGCCGGGAAATTAGAGTGACATGTGCCCATCCAAATGCCTAACAGCTACTCTCTCATTGGTTCTCCCTCTTCCCTTTCATCCTCTGCCAAATTGGCAACCTGTGCGAACCACGAGCTTAAAGGGGCTGTCTCTCCAAGTTGGGAGATTGATAGGAAAGCAGTTGGAAAGTCAAACTGGAGCACCAGGAGAGGGGCTCTTCGTTGAGTTTTAGAAACCTTTTGTATTCACAGTGTGTCCATTCTCTAGGTTTCCCGTACACGTTATAGCTGTAGTAATATTCCCTTCAACCTTGAGAGCTGCGACCCATGGAATGGGTGCCATGCATTATTGCTTTAAAGGGTCTGCATTTGCTCACCCAATCTCACCAGTCCTCTCAGTCCCAAGTGTCCAGCCTTATGCCACATCCAGCTGTCATTGTAGATAGGGTCATTCCAGGTTGCATCAGAGACCCTGAAGGAATTGTAAAGCATTTCCCTGTTTCTTTGTTCTGTTTTTGAAATTCCTTTTTAGAGTGGGTTTGAGCTGATTCTCGCTGCCCTGTTTATGCCAGTCTAGACACACTTGATTCCCTTACAGAGACATATCAATACATAGGTTTTAAGATTCTTACTAGTCAGATCTATTCCTCTGCGGGAAATATGGGGTTTTGAGTCCCTTTCACTGAGGAAGGTGTAGGTCTTGTCTATTCCATAGTTGGATTTTGGAACGTTACCTGTGCTTATATCAAACTCTGGTTTGATGCATCACCCCACCTCTCCTTCCCCCTTAAGCAGGCATAAGAGTGTTTTCTAAATGTGAGACTCTGTTCTCTTTCCTAACTCAGTTCATGTGTAGCCATGTTTACAGGATCTTCCTAAGTGATATCTTATGATAAGTTTCTTTTCCTGTGTGACTTCTTTCACTTAGAATCATCGTACCTGAATCCACTCATTTTGCTGCTACTGGTCTTATGACATTGATTTCATGGCTGAGGGATATTCCATCGTACGTAAGTTCCACAATGTTTGGAACCATTTTTATATTTCCTGGGATATTTCAGGTGTACCCAGGTTGAGGTTCCTGTAAGCAGTGCAGCCCTCAATTTGGGGGTGGCTCTGTCTTATGGATTTTCAGTTTTCCCAAGGTATATTCCCTAGACTGGAAGTGCCCTTGGCTCTGTAGCTCTGTTGTTTACTTGTTTTAGGGAACACAATGCACTCCTCCAGTGAGGCAGTTGGCAACTTACATCCGGCCCATCAGCATAACAAGGCTCCCTGTTCTCCAGGGCCTGTCTTGCCTTTCTGGTTTTTACACATTTTGTGGATGTCCCTTTTGACCGGTGGGAAGTGATACTTCTTTGTAGTGCAGATTTGCATTGCCCGCTTGCTTGCTTGGCCAAAAAGGGCGTATGCGTTTTCTCCTGAATATATTCAGGAGAAAACGCATACGCCCTTTTTGGCCAAGTGCATCATTGTCGAAGTTGTGCCCCTCTTCCTGTGCTTTACAGGCGATTCCAACGTACCTCTTGAAATCTCTTTCCTGCTATTCTGCCTCGCTTTCAAGTCCGCCTCGTTGCCTTCCCTCAACAGATTTTTGGACGATAGTTGGCCTTGATTACTCTGCCAGTTTGTGAATTGCTGTGCCCCTGAGCTCCATTTTTCAACTCGTTTCTTGTGAGCTGAACGCAAGTCCAAACTTTTGGTTCAGGACCTATACTGGTTCCCGGTGGGTGGCTCAGACTTTGGTTAATTCTTCTTCCTGCCGGGAAATTAGAGTGACATGTGCCCATCCAAATGCCTAACAGCTACTCTCTCATTGGTTCTCCCTCTTCCCTTTCATCCTCTGCCAAATTGGCAACCTGTGCGAACCAGGAGCTTAAAGGGGCTGTCTCTCCAAGTTGGGAGATTGATAGGAAAGCAGTTGGAAAGTCAAACCGGAGCACCAGGAGAGGGGCTGTTCGTTGAGTTTTAGAAACCTTTTGTATTCACAGTGTGTCCATTCTCTAGGTTTCCCGTACACGTTATAGCTGTAGTAATATTCCCTTCAACCTGGAGAGCTGCGACCCATGGAATGGGTGCCATGCATTATTGCTTTAAAGGGTCTGCATTTGCTCACCCAATCTCTCCAATCCTCTCAGTCCCAAGTGTCCAGCCTTATGCCACATCCAGCTGTCATTGTAGATAGGGTCATTCCAGGTTGCATCAGAGAACCTGAAGGAATTGTAAAGAATTTCCCTGTTTCTTTGTTCTGTTTTTGAAATTCCTTTTTAGAGTGGGTTTGAGCTGATTCTCGCTGCCCTGTTTATGCCAGTCTAGACACACTTGATTCCCTTACAGAGACATATCAATACATAGGTTTTAAGATTCTTACTAGTCAGATCTATTCCTCTGCGGGAAATATGGGGTTTTGAGTCCCTTTCACTGAGGAAGGTGTAGGCCTTGTCTATTCCATAGTTGGATTTTGGAACGGTACCTGTGCTTATATCAAACTCTGGTTTGATGCATCACCCCACCTCTCCTTCTCCCTTAAGCAGGCATAAGAGTGTTTTCTAAATGTGAGACTCTGTTCTCTTTCCTAACTCAGTTCATGTGTAGCCATGTTTACAGGATCTTCCTAAGTGATATCTTATGATAAGTTTCTTTTCCTGTGTGACTTCTTTCACTTAGAATCATCGTACCTGAATCCACTCATTTTGCTGCTACTGGTCTTATGACATTGATTTCATGGCTGAGGGATATTCCATCGTACATAAGTTCCACAATGTTTGGAACCATTTTTATATTTCCTGGGATATTTCAGGTGTACCCAGGTTGAGGTTCCTGTAAGCAGTGCAGCCCTCAATTTGGGGGTGGCTCTGTCTTATGGATTTTCAGTTTTCCCAAGGTATATTCCCTAGACTGGAAGTGCCCTTGGCTCTGTAGCTCTGTTGTTTACTTGTTTTAGGGAACACAATGCACTCCTCCAGTGAGGCAGTTGGCAACTTACATCCGGCCCATCAGCATAACAATGCTCCATGTTCTCCAGGGCCTGTCTTGCCTTTCTGGTTTTTACACATTTTGTGGATGTCCCTTTTGACCGGTGGGAAGTGATACTTCTTTGTAGTGCAGATTTGCATTGCCCGCTTGCTTGCTTGGCCAAAAAGGGCGTATGCGTTTTCTCCTGAATATATTCAGGAGAAAACGCATAAGCCCTTTTTGGCCAAGTGCATCATTGTCGAAGTTGTGCCCCTCTTCCTGTGCTTTACAGGCGATTCCAACGTACCTCTTGAAATCTCTTTCCTGCTATTCTGCCTCGCTTTCAAGTCCGCCTCGTTGCCTTCCCTCAACAGATTTTTGGACGATAGTTGGCCTTGATTACTCTGCCAGTTTGTGAATTGCTGTGCCCCTGAGCTCCATTTTTCAACTCGTTTCTTGTGAGCTGAACACAAGTCCAAACTTTTGGTTCAGGACCTATACTGGTTCCCGGTGGGTGGCTGAGACTTTGGTTAATTCTTCTTCCTGCCGGGAAATTAGAGTGACATGTGCCCATCCAAATGCCTAACAGCTACTCTCTCATTGGTTCTCCCTCTTCCCTTTCATCCTCTGCCAAATTGGCAACCTGTGCGAACCAGGAGCTTAAAGGGGCTGTCTCTCCAAGTTGGGAGATTGATAGGAAAGCAGTTGGAAAGTCAAACCGGAGCACCAGGAGAGGGGCTCTTCGTTGAGTTATAGAAACCTTTCGTATTCACAGTGTGTCCATTCTCTAGGTTTCCCGTATACGTTATAGCTGTAGTAATATTCCCTTCAACCTGGAGAGCTGGGACCCATGGAATGGGTGCCATGCATTATTGCTTTAAAGGGTCTGCATTTGCTCACCCAATCTCACCAATCCTCTCAGTCCCAAGTGTCCAGCCTTATGCCACATCCAGCTGTCATTGTAGATAGGGTCATTCCAGGTTGCATCAGAGACCCTGAAGGAATTGTAAAGAATTTCCCTGTTTCTTTGTTCTGTTTTTGAAATTCATTTTTAGAGTGGGTTTGAGCTGATTCTCGCTGCCCTGTTTATGCCAGTCTAGACACACTTGATTCCCTTACAGAGACATATCAATACATAGGTTTTAAGATTCTTACTAGTCAGATCTATTCCTCTGCGGGAAATATGGGGTTTTGAGTCCCTTTCACTGAGGAAGGTGTAGGTCTTGTCTATTCCATAGTTGGATTTTGGAACGGTACCTGTGCTTATATCAAACTCTGGTTTGATGCATCACCCCACCTCTCCTTCCCCCTTAAGCAGGCATAAGAGTGTTTTCTAAATGTGAGACTCTGTTCTCTTTCCTAACTCAGTTCATGTGTAGCCATGTTTACAGGATCTTCCTAAGTGATATCTTATGATAAGTTTCTTTTCCTGTGTGACTTCTTTCACTTAGAATCATCGTACCTGAATCCACTCATTTTGCTGCTACTGGTCTTATGACATTGATTTCATGGCTGAGGGATATTCCATCGTACGTAAGTTCCACAATGTTTGGAACCATTTTTATATTTCCTGGGATATTTCAGGTGTACCCAGGTTGAGGTTCCTGTAAGCAGTGCAGCCCTCAATTTGGGGGTGGCTCTGTCTTATGGATTTTCAGTTTTCCCAAGGTATATTCCCTAGACTGGAAGTGCCCTTGGCTCTGTAGCTCTGTTGTTTACTTGTTTTAGGGAACACAATGCACTCCTCCAGTGAGGCAGTTGGCAACTTACATCCGGCCCATCAGCATAACAAGGCTCCCTGTTCTCCAGGGCCTGTCTTGCCTTTCTGGTTTTTACACATTTTGTGGATGTCCCTTTTGACCGGTGGGAAGTGATACTTCTTTGTAGTGCAGATTTGCATTGCCCGCTTGCTTGCTTGGCCAAAAAGGGCGTATGCGTTTTCTCCTGAATATATTCAGGAGAAAACGCATACGCCCTTTTTGGCCAAGTGCATCATTGTCGAAGTTGTGCCCCTCTTCCTGTGCTTTACAGGCGATTCCAACGTACCTCTTGAAATCTGTTTCCTGCTATTCTGCCTCGCTTTCAAGTCCGCCTCGTTGCCTTCCCTCAACAGATTTTTGGACGATAGTTGGCCTTGATTACTCTGCCAGTTTGTGAATTGCTGTGCCCCTGAGCTCCATTTTTCAACTCGTTTCTTGTGAGCTGAACGCAAGTCCAAACTTTTGGTTCAGGACCTATACTGGTTCCCGGTGGGTGGCTCAGACTTTGGTTAATTCTTCTTCCTGCCGGGAAATTAGAGTGACATGTGCCCATCCAAATGCCTAACAGCTACTCTCTCATTGGTTCTCCCTCTTCCCTTTCATCCTCTGCCAAATTGGCAACCTGTGCGAACCAGGAGCTTAAAGGGGCTGTCTCTCCAAGTTGGGAGATTGATAGGAAAGCAGTTGGAAAGTCAAACCGGAGCACCAGGAGAGGGGCTCTTCTTTGAGTTTTAGAAACCTTTTGTATTCACAGTGTGTCCATTCTCTAGGTTTCCCGTACATGTTATAGCTGTAGTAATATTCCCTTCAACATGGAGAGCTGGGACCCAAGGAATGGGAGCCATGCATTATTGCTTTAAAGGGTCTGCAGTTGCTCACCCAATCTCACCAATCCCCTCAGTCCCAAGTGTCCAGCCTTATGCCTCATCCAGCTGTCATTGTAGATAGGGTCATTCCAGGTTGCATCAGAGACCCTGAAGGAATTGTAAAGAATTTCCCTGTTTCTTTGTTCTGTTTTTGAAATTCCTGTTTAGAGTGGGTTTGAGCTGATTCTCGCTGCCCTGTTTATGCCAGTCTAGACACACTTGATTCCCTTAAGGAGACATATCAATACATAGGTTTTAAGATTCTTACTAGTCAGATCTATTCCTCTGCGGGAAATATGGGGTTTTGAGTCCCTTTCACTGAGGAAGGTGTAGGTCTTGTCTATTCCATAGTTGGTTTTTGGAACGGTACCTGTGCTTATATCAAACTCTGGTTTGATGCATCACCCCACCTCTCCTTCCCCCTTAAGCAGGCATAAGAGTGTTTTCTAAATGTGAGACTCTGTTCTCTTGCCTAACTCAGTTCATGTGTAGCCATGTTTACAGGATCTTCCTAAGTGATATCTTATGATAAGTTTCTTTTCCTGTGTGACTTCTTTCACTTAGAATCATCGTACCTGAATCCACTCATTTTGCTGCTACTGGTCTTATGACATTGATTTCATGGCTGAGGGATATTCCATCGTACGTAAGTTCCACAATGTTTGGAACCATTTTTATATTTCCTGGGATATTTCAGGTGTACCCAGGTTGAGGTTCCTGTAAGCAGTGCAGCCCTCAATTTGGGGGTGGCTCTGTCTTATGGATTTTCAGTTTTCCCAAGGTATATTCCCTAGACTGGAAGTGCCCTTGGCTCTGTAGCTCTGTTGTTTACTTGTTTTAGGGAACACAATGCACTCCTCCAGTGAGGCAGTTGGCAACTTACATCCGGCCCATCAGCATAACAAGGCTCCCTGTTCTCCGGGGCCTGTCTTGCCTTTCTGGTTTTTACACATTTTGTGGATGTCCCTTTTGACCGGTGGGAAGTGATACTTCTTTGTAGTGCAGATTTGCATTGCCTGCTTGCTTGCTTGGCCAAAAAGGGCGTATGCGTTTTCTCCTGAATATATTCAGGAGAAAACGCATATGCCCTTTTTGGCCAAGTGCATCATTGTCGAAGTTGTGCCCCTCTTCCTGTGCTTTACAGGCGATTCCAACGTACCTCTTGAAATCTCTTTCCTGCTATTCTGCCTCGCTTTCAAGTCCGCCTCGTTGCCTTCCCTCAACAGATTTTTGGACGATAGTGGGCCTTGATTACTCTGCCAGTTTGTGAATTGCTGTGCCCCTGAGCTCCATTTTTCAACTCGTTTTTTGTGAGCTGAACGCAAGTCCAAACTTTTGGTTCAGGACCTATACTGGTTCCCGGTGGGTGGCTGAGACTTTGGTTAATTCTTCTTCCTGCCGGGAAATTAGAGTGACATGTGCCCATCCAAATGCCTAACAGCTACTCTCTCATTGGTTCTCCCTCTTCCCTTTCATCCTCTGCCAAATTGGCAACCTGTGCGAACCAGGAGCTTAAAGGGGCTGTCTCTCCAAGTTGGGAGATTGATAGGAAAGCAGTTGGAAAGTCAAACCGGAGCACCAGGAGAGGGGCTCTTCGTTGAGTTTTAGAAACCTTTTGTATTCAAAGTGTGTCCATTCTCTAGGTTTCCCGTACATGTTATAGCTGTAGTAATATTCCCTTCAACCTGGAGAGCTGCCACCCATGGAATGCGTGCCATGCATTATTGCTTTAAAGGGTCTGCAGTTGCTCACCCAATCTCTCCAATCCTCTCAGTCCCAAGTGTCCAGCCTTATGCCACATCCAGCTGTCATTGTAGATAGGGTCATTCCAGGTTGCATCAGAGACCCTGAAGGAATTGTAAAGAATTTCCCTGTTTCTTTGTTCTGTTTTTGAAATTCATTTTTAGAGTGGGTTTGAGCTGATTCTCGCTGCCCTGTTTATGCCAGTCTAGACACACTTGATTCCCTTACGGAGACATATCAATACATAGGTTTTAAGATTCTTACTAGTCAGATCTATTCCTCTGCGGGAAATATGGGGTTTTGAGTCCCTTTCACTGAGGAAGGTGTAGGTCTTGTCTATACCATAGTTGGATTTTGGAACGGTACCTGTGCTTATATCAAACTCTGGTTTGATGCATCACCCCACCTCTCCTTCCCCCTTAAGCAGGCATAAGAGTGTTTTCTAAATGTGAGACTCTGTTCTCTTGCCTAACTCAGTTCATGTGTAGCCATGTTTACAGGATCTTCCTAAGTGATATCTTATGATAAGTTTCTTTTCCTGTGTGACTTCTTTCATTAGAATCATCGTACCTGAATCCACTCATTTTGCTGCTACTGGTCTTATGACATTGATTTCATGGCTGAGGGATATTCCATCGTACGTAAGTTCCACAATGTTTGGAACCATTTTTATATTTCCTGGGATATTTCAGGTGTATCCAGGTTGAGGTTCTTGTAAGCAGTGCAGCCCTCAATTTGGGGGTGGCTCTGTCTTATGGATTTTCAGTTTTCCCAAGGTATATTCCCTAGACTGGAAGTGCCCTTGGCTCTGTAGCTCTGTTGTTTACTTGTTTTAGGGAACACAATGCACTCCTCCAGTGAGGCAGTTGGCAACTTACATCCGGCCCATCAGCATAACAAGGCTCCCTGTTCTCCAGGGCCTGTCTTGCCTTTCTGGTTTTTACACATTTTGTGGATGTCCCTTTTGACCGGTGGGAAGTGATACTTCTTTGTAGTGCAGATTTGCATTGCCCGCTTGCTTGCTTGGCCAAAAAGGGCGTATGCGTTTTCTCCTGAATATATTCAGGAGAAAACGCATACGCCCTTTTTGGCCAAGTGCATCATTGTCGAAGTTGTGCCCCTCTTCCTGTGCTTTACAGGTGATTCCAACGTACCTCTTGAAATCTGTTTCCTGCTATTCTGCCTCGCTTTCAAGTCCGCCTCGTTGCCTTCCCTTAACAGATTTTTGGACGATAGTTGGCCTTGATTACTCTGCCAGTTTGTGAATTGCTGTGCCCCTGAGCTCCATTTTTCAACTCGTTTCTTGTGAGCTGAACGCAAGTCCAAACTTTTGGTTCAGGACCTATACTGGTTCCCGGTGGGTGGCTGAGACTTTGGTTAATTCTTCTTCCTGCCGGGAAATTAGAGTGACATGTGCCCATACAAATGCCTAACAGCTACTCTCTCATTGGTTCTCCCTCTTCCCTTTCATCCTCTGCCAAATTGGCAACCTGTGCGAACCAGGAGCTTAAAGGGGCTGTCTCTCCAAGTTGGGAGATTGATAGGAAAGCAGTTGGAAAGTCAAACCGGAGCACCAGGAGAGGGGCTCTTCGTTGAGTTTTAGAAACCTTTTGTATTCAAAGTGTGTCCATTCTCTAGGTTTCCCGTACATGTTATAGCTGTAGTAATATTCCCTTCAACCTGGAGAGCTGCCACCCATGGAATGCGTGCCATGCATTATTGCTTTAAAGGGTCTGCAGTTGCTCACCCAATCTCTCCAATCCTCTCAGTCCCAAGTGTCCAGCCTTATGCCACATCCAGCTGTCATTGTAGATAGGGTCATTCCAGGTTGCATCAGAGACCCTGAAGGAATTGTAAAGAATTTCCCTGTTTCTTTGTTCTGTTTTTGAAATTCATTTTTAGAGTGGGTTTGAGCTGATTCTCGCTGCCCTGTTTATGCCAGTCTAGACACACTTGATTCCCTTACGGAGACATATCAATACATAGGTTTTAAGATTCTTACTAGTCAGATCTATTCCTCTGCGGGAAATATGGGGTTTTGAGTCCCTTTCACTGAGGAAGGTGTAGGTCTTGTCTATACCATAGTTGGATTTTGGAACGGTACCTGTGCTTATATCAAACTCTGGTTTGATGCATCACCCCACCTCTCCTTCCCCCTTAAGCAGGCATAAGAGTGTTTTCTAAATGTGAGACTCTGTTCTCTTGCCTAACTCAGTTCATGTGTAGCCATGTTTACAGGATCTTCCTAAGTGATATCTTATGATAAGTTTCTTTTCCTGTGTGACTTCTTTCATTAGAATCATCGTACCTGAATCCACTCATTTTGCTGCTACTGGTCTTATGACATTGATTTCATGGCTGAGGGATATTCCATCGTACGTAAGTTCCACAATGTTTGGAACCATTTTTATATTTCCTGGGATATTTCAGGTGTATCCAGGTTGAGGTTCTTGTAAGCAGTGCAGCCCTCAATTTGGGGGTGGCTCTGTCTTATGGATTTTCAGTTTTCCCAAGGTATATTCCCTAGACTGGAAGTGCCCTTGGCTCTGTAGCTCTGTTGTTTACTTGTTTTAGGGAACACAATGCACTCCTCCAGTGAGGCAGTTGGCAACTTACATCCGGCCCATCAGCATAACAAGGCTCCCTGTTCTCCAGGGCCTGTCTTGCCTTTCTGGTTTTTACACATTTTGTGGATGTCCCTTTTGACCGGTGGGAAGTGATACTTCTTTGTAGTGCAGATTTGCATTGCCCGCTTGCTTGCTTGGCCAAAAAGGGCGTATGCGTTTTCTCCTGAATATATTCAGGAGAAAACGCATACGCCCTTTTTGGCCAAGTGCATCATTGTCGAAGTTGTGCCCCTCTTCCTGTGCTTTACAGGTGATTCCAACGTACCTCTTGAAATCTGTTTCCTGCTATTCTGCCTCGCTTTCAAGTCCGCCTCGTTGCCTTCCCTCAACAGATTTTTGGACGATAGTTGGCCTTGATTACTCTGCCAGTTTGTGAATTGCTGTGCCCCTGAGCTCCATTTTTCAACTCGTTTCTTGTGAGCTGAACGCAAGTCCAAACTTTTGGTTCAGGACCTATACTGGTTCCCGGTGGGTGGCTGAGACTTTGGTTAATTCTTCTTCCTGCCGGGAAATTAGAGTGACATGTGCCCATACAAATGCCTAACAGCTACTCTCTCATTGGTTCTCCCTCTTCCCTTTCATCCTCTGCCAAATTGGCAACCTGTGCGAACCAGGAGCTTAAAGGGGCTGTCTCTCCAAGTTGGGAGATTGATAGGAAAGCAGTTGGAAAGTCAAACCGGAGCACCAGGAGAGGGGCTCTTCGTTGAGTTTTAGAAACCATTTGTATTCAGAGTGTGTCCATTCTCTAGGTTTCCCGTACATGTTATAGCTGTAGTAATATTCCCTTCAACCTGGAGAGCTGGGACCCAAGGAATGGGAGCCATGCATTATTGCTTTAAAGGGTCTGCATTTGCTCACCCAATCTCACCCATCCCCTCAGTCCAAAGTGTCCAGCCTTATGCCACATCCAGCTGTCATTGTAGATAGGGTCATTCCAGGTTGCATCAGAGACCCTGAAGGAATTGTAAAGAATTTCCCTGTTTCTTTGTTCTGTTTTTGAAGTTCCTTTTTAGAGTGGGTTTGAGCTGATTCTTGCTGCCCTGTTTATGCCAGTCTAGACACACTTGATTCCCTTACGGAGACATATCAATACATAGGTTTTAAGATTCTTACTAGTCAGATCTATTCCTCTGCGGGAAATATGGGGTTTTGAGTCCCTTTCACTGAGGAAGGTGTAGGTCTTGTCTATTCCATAGTTGGTTTTTGGAACGGTACCTGTGCTTATATCAAACTCTGGTTTGATGCATCACCCCACCTCTCCTTCCCCCTTAAGCAGGCATAAGAGTGTTTTCTAAATGTGAGACTCTGTTCTCTTGCCTAACTCAGTTCATGTGTAGCCTTGTTTACAGGATCTTCCTAAGTGATATATTATGATAAGTTTCTTTTCCTGTGTGACTTCTTTCACTTAGAATCATCGTACCTGAATCCACTCATTTTGCTGCTACTGGTCTTATGACATTGATTTCATAGCTGAGGAATATTCCATCGTACGTAAGTTCCACAATGTTTGAAACCATTTTTATATTTCCTGGGATATTTCAGGTGTACCCAGGTTGAGGTTCCTGTAAGCAGTGCAGCCCTCAATTTGGGGGTGGCTCTGTCTTATGGATTTTCAGTTTTCCCAAGGTATATTCCCTAGACTGGAAGTGCCCTTGGCTCTGTAGCTCTGTTGTTTACTTGTTTTAGGGAACACAATGCACTCTTCCAGTGAGGCAGTTGGCAATTTACATCCGGCCCATCAGCATAACAAGGCTCCCTGTTCTCCAGGGCCTGTCTTGCCTTTCTGGTTTTTACACATTTTGTGGATGTCCCTTTTGACCGGTGGGAAGTGATACTTCTTTGTAGTGCAGATTTGCATTGCCCGCTTCCTTGCTTGGCCAAAAAGGGCGTATGCGTTTTCTCCTGAATATATTCAGGAGAAAACGCATATGCACTTTTTGGCCAAGTGCATCATTGTCGAAGTTGTGCCCCTCTTCCTGTGCTTTACAGGCGATTCCAACGTACCTCTTGAAATCTGTTTCCTGCTATTCTGCCTCGCTTTCAAGTCCGCCTCGTTGCCTTCCCTCAACAGATTTTTGGACGATAGTTGGCCTTGATTACTCTGCCAGTTTGTGAATTGTTGTGCCCCTGAGCTCCATTTTTCAACTCGTTTCTTGTGAGCTGAACGCAAGTCCAAACTTTTGGTTCAGGACCTATACTGGTTCCCGGTGGGTGGCTGAGACTTTGGTTAATTCTTCTTCCTGCCGGGAAATTAGAGTGACATGTGCCCATCCAAATGCCTAACAGCTACTCTCTCATTGGTTCTCCCTCTTCCCTTTCATCCTCTGCCAAATTGGCAACCTGTGCGAACCAGGAGCTTAAAGGGGCTGTCTCTCCAAGTTGGGAGATTGATAGGAAAGCAGTTGGAAAGTCAAACCGGAGCACCAGGAGAGGGGCTCTTCGTTGAGTTTTAGAAACCTTTCGTATTCACAGTGTGTCCATTCTCTAGGTTTCCCGTACATGTTATAGCTATAGTAATATTTCCTTCAACCTGGAGAGTTGCGACCCATGGAATCGGTGCCATGCATTATTGCTTTAAAGGGTCTGCGTTTGCTCACCCAATCTCACCAATCCCCTCAGTCCAAAGTGTCCAGCCTTATGCCACATCCAGCTGTCATTGTAGATAGGGTCATTCCAGGTTGCATCAGAGACCCTGAAGGAATTGTAAAGAATTTCCCTGTTTCTTTGTTCTGTTTTTGAAATTCCTTTTGAGAGTGGGTTTGAGCTGATTCTCGCTGCCATGTTTATGCCAGTCTAGACACACTTGATTCCCTTACGGAGACATATCAATACATAGGTTTTAAGTTTCTTACTAGTCAGATCTATTCCTCTGCGGGAAATATGAGGTTTTGAGTCCCTTTCACTGAGGAAGGTGTAGGTCTTGTCTATACCATAGTTGATTTTTGGAACGGTACCTGTGCTTATATCAAACTCTGGTTTGATGCATCACCCCACCTCTCCTTCCCCCTTAAGCAGGCATAAGAGTGTTTTCTAAATGTGAGACTCTGTTCTCTTGCCTAACTCAGTTCATGTGTAGCCATGTTTACAGGATCTTCCTAAGTGATATCTTAGGATAAGTTTCTTTTCCTGTGTGACTTCTTTCACTTAGAATCATCGTACCTGAATCCACTCATTTGGCTGCTACTGGTCTTATGACATTGATTTCATGGCTGAGGGATATTCCATCGTACGTAAGTTCCACAATGTTTGGAACCATTTTTATATTTCCTGGGATATTTCAGGTGTACCCAGGTTGAGGTTCCTGTAAGCAGTGCAGCCCTCAATTTGGGGGTGGCTCTGTCTTATGGATTTTCAGTTTTCCCAAGGTATATTCCCTAGACTGGAAGTGCCCTTGGCTCTGTAGCTCTGTTGTTTACTTGTTTTAGGGAACACAATGCACTCCTCCAGTGAGGCAGTTGGCAACTTACATCCGGCCCATCAGCATAACAAGGCTCCCTGTTCTCCAGGGCCTGTCTTGCCTTTCTGGTTTTTACACATTTTGTGGATGTCCCTTTTGACCGGTGGGAAGTGATACTTCTTTGTAGTGCAGATTTGCATTGCCCGCTTGCTTGCTTGGCCAAAAAGGGCGTATGCGTTTTCTCCTGAATATATTCAGGAGAAAACGCATACGCCCTTTTTGGCCAAGTGCATCATCGTCGAAGTTGTGCCCCTCTTCCTGTGCTTTACAGGCGATTCCAACGTACCTCTTGAAATCTCTTTCCTGCTATTCTGCCTCGCTTTCAAGTCCGCCTCGTTGCCTTCCCTCAACAGATTTTTGGACGATAGTTGGCCTTGATTACTCTACCAGTTTGTGAATTGCTGTGCCCCTGAGCTCCATTTTTCAACTCGTTTCTTGTGAGCTGAACGCAAGTCCAAACTTTTGGTTCAGGACCTATACTGGTTCCCGGTGGGTGGCTGAGACTTTGGTTAATTCTTCTTCCTGCCGGGAAATTAGAGTGACATGTGCCCATCCAAATGCCTAACAGCTACTCTCTCATTGGTTCTCCCTCTTCCCTTTCATCCTCTGCCAAATTGGCAACCTGTGCAAACCAGGAGCTTAAAGGGGCTGTCTCTCCAAGTTGGGAGATTGATAGGAAAGCAGTTGGAAAGTCAAACCGGAGCACCAGGAGAGGGGCTCTTCGTTGAGTTTTAGAAACCTTTCGTATTCACAGTGTGTCCATTCTCTAGGTTTCCCGTACATGTTATAGCTATAGTAATATTCCCTTCAACGTGGAGAGTTGCGACCCATGGAATCGGTGCCATGCATTATTGCTTTAAAGGGTCTGCATTTGCTCACCCAATCTCACCAATCCCCTCAGTCCAAAGTGTCCAGCCTTATGCCACATCCAGCTGTCATTGTAGATAGAGTCATTCCAGGTTGCATCAGAGACCCTGAAGGAATTGTAAAGAATTTCCCTGTTTCTTTGTTCTGTTTTTGAAATTCCTTTTTAGAGTGGGTTTGAGCTGATTCTCGCTGCCATGTTTATGCCAGTCTAGACACACTTGATTCCCTTACGGATACATATCAATACATAGGTTTTAAGATTCTTACTAGTCAGATCTATTCCTCTGCGGGAAATATGAGGTTTTGAGTCCCTTTCACTGAGGAAGGTGTAGGTCTTGTCTATACCATAGTTGGTTTTTGGAACGGTACCTGTGCTTATATCAAACTCTGGTTTGATGCATCACCCCACCTCTCCTTCCCCCTTAAGCAGGCATAAGAGTGTGTTCTAAATGTGAGACTCTGTTCTCTTGCCTAACTCAGTTCATGTGTAGCCATGTTTACAGGATCTTCCTAAGTGATATCTTATGATAAGTTTCTTTTCCTGTGTGACTTCTTTCACTTAGAATCATCGTACCTGAATCCACTCATTTTGCTGCTACTGGTCTTATGACATTGATTTCATGGCTGAGGGATATTCCATCGTACGTAAGTTCCACAATGTTTGGTACCATTTTTATATTTCCTGGGATATTTCAGGTGTATCCAGGTTGAGGTTCCTGTAAGCAGTGCAGCCCTCAATTTGGGGGTGGCTCTGTCTTATGGATTTTCAGTTTTCCCAAGGTATATTCCCTAGACTGGAAGTGCCCTTGGCTCTGTAGCTCTGTTGTTTACTTGTTTTAGGGAACACAATGCACTCCTCCAGTGAGGCAGTTGGCAACTTACATCCGGCCCATCAGCATAACAAGGCTCCCTGTTCTCCAGGGCCTGTCTTGCCTTTCTGGTTTTTACACATTTTGTGGATGTCCCTTTTGACCGGTGGGAAGTGATACTTCTTTGTAGTGCAGATTTGCATTGCCCGCTTGCTTGCTTGGCCAAAAAGGGCGTATGCGTTTTCTCCTGAATATATTCAGGAGAAAACGCATACGCCCTTTTTGGCCAAGTGCATCATTGTCGAAGTTGTGCCCCTCTTCCTGTGCTTTACAGGCGATTCCAACGTACCTCTTGAAATCTGTTTCCTGCTATTCTGCCTCGCTTTCAAGTCCGCCTCCTTGCCTTCCCTCAACAGATTTTTGGACGATAGTGGGCCTTGATTACTCTGCCAGTTTGTGAATTGTTGTGCCCCTGAGCTCCATTTTTCAACTCGTTTCTTTTGAGCTGAACGCAAGTCCAAACTTTTGGTTCAGGACCTATACTGGTTCCCGGTGGGTGGCTGAGACTTTGGTTAATTCTTCTTCCTGCCGGGAAATTAGAGTGACATGTGCCCATCCAAATGCCTAACAGCTACTCTCTCATTGGTTCTCCCTCTTCCCTTTCATCCTCTGCCAAATTGGCAACCTGTGCAAACCAGGAGCTTAAAAGGGCTGTCTCTCCAAGTTGGGAGATTGATAGGAAAGCAGTTGGAAAGTCAAACCGGAGCACCAGGAGAGGGGCTCTTCGTTGAGTTTTAGAAACCTTTTGTATTCACAGTGTGTCCATTATCTAGGTTTCCCGTACATGTTATAGCTGTAGTAATACTCCCTTCAACCTGGAGAGCTGCGACCCATGGAATGGGTGCCATGCATTATTGCTTTAAAGGGTCTGCAGTTGCTCACCCAATCTCTCCAATCCTCTCAGTCCCAAGTGTCCAGCCTTATGCCACATCCAGCTGTCATTGTAGATAGGTCATTCCAGGTTGCATCAGAGACCCTGAAGGAATTGTAAAGAATTTCCCTGTTTCTTTGTTCTGTTTTTGAAATTCCTTTTTAGAGTGGGTTTGAGCTGATTCTCGCTGCCCTGTTTATGCCAGTCTAGACACACTTGATTCCCTTACGGAGACATATCAATACATAGGTTTTAAGATTCTTACTAGTCAGATCTATTCCTCTGCGGGAAATATGTGGTTTTGAGTCCCTTTCACTGAGGAAGGTGTAGGTCTTGTCTATTCCATAGTTGGTTTTTGGAACGGTACCTGTGCTTATATCAAACTCTGGTTTGATGCATCTCCCCACCTCTCCTTCCCCCTTAAGCAGGCATAAGAGTGTTTTCTAAATGTGAGACTCTGTTCTCTTTCCTAACTCAGTTCATGTGTAGCCATGTTTACAGGATCTTCCTAAGTGATACCTTATGATAAGTTTCTTTTCCTGTGTGACTTCTTTCACTTAGAATCATCGTACCTGAATCCACTCATTTTGCTGCTACTGGTCTTATGACATTGATTTCATGGCTGAGGGATATTCAATCATACGTAAGTTCCACAATGTTTGGAACCATTTTTATATTTCCTGGGATATTTCAGGTGTACCCAGGTTGAGGTTCCTGTAAGCAGTGCAGCCCTCAATTTGGGGGTGGCTCTGTCTTATGGATTTTCAGTTTTCCCAAGGTATATTCCCTAGACTGGAAGTGCCCTTGGCTCTGTAGCTCTGTTGTTTACTTGTTTTAGGGAACACAATGCACTCCTCCAGTGAGGCAGTTGGCAACTTACATCCGGCCCATCAGCATAACAAGGCTCCCTGTTCTCCAGGGCCTGTCTTGCCTTTCTGGTTTTTACACATTTTGTGGATGTCCCTTTTGACCGGTGGGAAGTGATACTTCTTTGTAGTGCAGATTTGCATTGCCCGCTTGCTTGCTTGGCCAAAAAGGGCGTATGCGTTTTCTCCTGAATATATTCAGGAGAAAACACATATGCCCTTTTTGGCCAAGTGCATCATTGTCGAAGTTGTGCCCCTCTTCCTGTGCTTTACAGGCGATTCCAACGTACCTCTTGAAATCTGTTTCCTGCTATTCTGCCTCGCTTTCAAGTCCGCCTCGTTGCCTTCCCTCAACAGATTTTTGGACGATAGTTGGCCTTGATTACTCTGCCAGTTTGTGAATTGCTGTGCCCCTGAGCTCCATTTTTCAACTCGTTTCTTGTGAGCTGAACGCAAGTCCAAACTTTTGGTTCAGGACCTATACTGGTTCCCGGTGGGTGGCTGAGACTTTGGTTAATTCTTCTTCCTGCCGGGAAATTAGAGTGACATGTGCCCATCCAAATGCCTAACAGCTACTCTCTCATTGGTTCTCCCTCTTCCCTTTCATCCTCTGCCAAATTGGCAACCTGTGCGAACCAGGAGCTTAAAGGGGCTGTCTCTCCAAGTTGGGAGATTGATAGGAAAGCAGTTGGAAAGTCAAACTGGAGCACCAGGAGAGGGGCTCTTCGTTGAGTTTTAGAAACCTTTTGTATTCACAGTGTGTCCATTCTCTAGGTTTCCCGTACACGTTATAGCTGTAGTAATATTCCCTTCAACCTGGAGAGCTGCGACCCATGGAATGGGTGCCATGCATTATTGCTTTAAAGGGTCTGCATTTGCTCACCCAATCTCACCAGTCCTCTCAGTCCCAAGTGTCCAGCCTTATGCCACATCCAGCTGTCATTGTAGATAGGGTCATTCCAGGTTGCATCAGAGACCCTGACGGAATTGTAAAGAATTTCCCTGTTTCTTTGTTCTGTTTTTGAAATTCCTTTTTAGAGTGGGTTTGAGCTGATTCTCGCTGCCCTGTTTATGCCAGTCTAGACACACTTGATTCCCTTACAGAGACATATCAATACATAGGTTTTAAGATTCTTACTAGTCAGATATATTCCTCTGCGGGAAATATGGGGTTTTGAGTCCCTTTCACTGAGGAAGGTGTAGGTCTTGTCTATTCCATAGTTGGATTTTGGAACGTTACCTGTGCTTATATCAAACTCTGGTTTGATGCATCACCCCACCTCTCCTTCCCCCTTAAGCAGGCATAAGAGTGTTTTCTAAATGTGAGACTCTGTTCTCTTTCCTAACTCAGTTCATGTGTAGCCATGTTTACAGGATCTTCCTAAGTGATATCTTATGATAAGTTTCTTTTCCTGTGTGACTTCTTTCACTTAGAATCATCGTACCTGAATCCACTCATTTTGCTGCTACTGGTCTTATGACATTGATTTCATGGCTGAGGGATATTCCATCGTACGTAAGTTCCACAATGTTTGGAACCATTTTTATATTTCCTGGGATATTTCAGGTGTACCCAGGTTGAGGTTCCTGTAAGCAGTGCAGCCCTCAATTTGGGGGTGGTTCTGTCTTATGGATTTTCAGTTTTCCCAAGGTATATTCCCTAGACTGGAAGTGCCCTTGGCTCTGTAGCTCTGTTGTTTACTTGTTTTAGGGAACACAATGCACTCCTCCAGTGAGGCAGTTGGCAACTTACATCCGGCCCATCAGCATAACAAGGCTCCCTGTTCTCCAGGGCCTGTCTTGCCTTTCTGGTTTTTACACATTTTGTGGATGTCCCTTTTGACCGGTGGGAAGTGATACTTCTTTGTAGTGCAGATTTGCATTGCCCGCTTGCTTGCTTGGCCAAAAAGGGCGTATGCGTTTTCTCCTGAATATATTCAGGAGAAAACGCATACGCCCTTTTTGGCCAAGTGCATCATTGTCGAAGTTGTGCCCCTCTTCCTGTGCTTTACAGGCGATTCCAACGTACCTCTTGAAATCTCTTTCCTGCTATTCTGCCTCGCTTTCAAGTCCGCCTCGTTGCCTTCCCTCAACAGATTTTTGGACGATAGTTGGCCTTGATTACTCTGCCAGTTTGTGAATTGCTGTGCCCCTGAGCTCCATTTTTCAACTCGTTTCTTGTGAGCTGAACGCAAGTCCAAACTTTTGGTTCAGGACCTATACTGGTTCCCGGTGGGTGGCTGAGACTTTGGTTAATTCTTCTTCCTGCCGGGAAATTAGAGTGACATGTGCCCATCCAAATGCCTAACAGCTACTCTCTCATTGGTTCTCCCTCTTCCCTTTCATCCTCTGCCAAATTGGCAACCTGTGCGAACCAGGAGCTTAAAGGGGCTGTCTCTCCAAGTTGGGAGATTGATAGGAAAGCAGTTGGAAAGTCAAACCGGAGCACCAGGAGAGGGGCTCTTCGTTGAGTTTTAGAAACCTTTTGTATTCACAGTGTGTCCATTCTCTAGGTTTCCCGTACACGTTATAGCTGTAGTAATATTCCCTTCAACCTGGAGAGCTGCGACCCATGGAATGGGTGCCATGCATTATTGCTTTAAAGGGTCTGCATTTGCTCACCCAATCTCTCCAATCCTCTCAGTCCCAAGTGTCCAGCCTTATGCCACATCCAGCTGTCATTGTAGATAGGGTCATTCCAGGTTGCATCAGAGAACCTGAAGGAATTGTAAAGAATTTCCCTGTTTCTTTGTTCTGTTTTTGAAATTCCTTTTTAGAGTGGGTTTGAGCTGATTCTCGCTGCCCTGTTTATGCCAGTCTAGACACACTTGATTCCCTTACAGAGACATATCAATACATAGGTTTTAAGATTCTTACTAGTCAGATCTATTCCTCTGCGGGAAATATGGGGTTTTGAGTCCCTTTCACTGAGGAAGGTGTAGGTCTTGTCTATTCCATAGTTGGATTTTGGAACGGTACCTGTGCTTATATCAAACTCTGGTTTGATGCATCTCCCCACCTCTCCTTCCCCCTTAAGCAGGCATAAGAGTGTTTTCTAAATGTGAGACTCTGTTCTCTTTCCTAACTCAGTTCATGTGTAGCCATGTTTACAGGATCTTCCTAAGTGATATCTTATGATAAGTTTCTTTTCCTGTGTGACTTCTTTCACTTAGAATCATCGTACCTGAATCCACTCATTTTGCTGCTACTGGTCTTATGACATTGATTTCATGGCTGAGGGATATTCCATCGTACATAAGTTCCACAATGTTTGGAACCATTTTTATATTTCCTGGGATATTTCAGGTGTACCCAGGTTGAGGTTCCTGTAAGCAGTGCAGCCCTCAATTTGGGGGTGGCTCTGTCTTATGGATTTTCAGTTTTCCCAAGGTATATTCCCTAGACTGGAAGTGCCCTTGGCTCTGTAGCTCTGTTGTTTACTTGTTTTAGGGAACACAATGCACTCCTCCAGTGAGGCAGTTGGCAACTTACATCCGGCCCATCAGCATAACAATGCTCCATGTTCTCCAGCGCCTGTCTTGCCTTTCTGGTTTTTACACATTTTGTGGATGTCCCTTTTGACCGGTGGGAAGTGATACTTCTTTGTAGTGCAGATTTGCATTGCCCGCTTGCTTGCTTGGCCAAAAAGGGCGTATGCGTTTTCTCCTGAATATATTCAGGAGAAAACGCATAAGCCCTTTTTGGCCAAGTGCATCATTGTCGAAGTTGTGCCCCTCTTCCTGTGCTTTACAGGCGATTCCAACGTACCTCTTGAAATCTCTTTCCTGCTATTCTGCCTCGCTTTCAAGTCCGCCTCGTTGCCTTCCCTCAACAGATTTTTGGACGATAGTTGGCCTTGATTACTCTGCCAGTTTGTGAATTGCTGTGCCCCTGAGCTCCATTTTTCAACTCGTTTCTTGTGAGCTGAACACAAGTCCAAACTTTTGGTTCAGGACCTATACTGGTTCCCGGTGGGTGGCTGAGACTTTGGTTAATTCTTCTTCCTGCCGGGAAATTAGAGTGACATGTGCCCATCCAAATGCCTAACAGCTACTCTCTCATTGGTTCTCCCTCTTCCCTTTCATCCTCTGCCAAATTGGCAACCTGTGCGAACCAGGAGCTTAAAGGGGCTGTCTCTCCAAGTTGGGAGATTGATAGGAAAGCAGTTGGAAAGTCAAACCGGAGCACCAGGAGAGGGGCTCTTCGTTGAGTTATAGAAACCTTTCGTATTCACAGTGTGTCCATTCTCTAGGTTTCCCGTATACGTTATAGCTGTAGTAATATTCCCTTCAACCTGGAGAGCTGGGACCCATGGAATGGGTGCCATGCATTATTGCTTTAAAGGGTCTGCATTTGCTCACCCAATCTCACCAATCCTCTCAGTCCCAAGTGTCCAGCCTTATGCCACATCCAGCTGTCATTGTAGATAGGGTCATTCCAGGTTGCATCAGAGACCCTGAAGGAATTGTAAAGAATTTCCCTGTTTCTTTGTTCTGTTTTTGAAATTCATTTTTAGAGTGGGTTTGAGCTGATTCTCGCTGCCCTGTTTATGCCAGTCTAGACACACTTGATTCCCTTACAGAGACATATCAATACATAGGTTTTAAGATTCTTACTAGTCAGATCTATTCCTCTGCGGGAAATATGGGGTTTTGAGTCCCTTTCACTGAGGAAGGTGTAGGTCTTGTCTATTCCATAGTTGGATTTTGGAACGGTACCTGTGCTTATATCAAACTCTGGTTTGATGCATCACCCCACCTCTCCTTCCCCCTTAAGCAGGCATAAGAGTGTTTTCTAAATGTGAGACTCTGTTCTCTTTCCTAACTCAGTTCATGTGTAGCCATGTTTACAGGATCTTCCTAAGTGATATCTTATGATAAGTTTCTTTTCCTGTGTGACTTCTTTCACTTAGAATCATCGTACCTGAATCCACTCATTTTGCTGCTACTGGTCTTATGACATTGATTTCATGGCTGAGGGATATTCCATCGTACGTAAGTTCCACAATGTTTGGAACCATTTTTATATTTCCTGGGATATTTCAGGTGTACCCAGGTTGAGGTTCCTGTAAGCAGTGCAGCCCTCAATTTGGGGGTGGTTCTGTCTTATGGATTTTCAGTTTTCCCAAGGTATATTCCCTAGACTGGAAGTGCCCTTGGCTCTGTAGCTCTGTTGTTTACTTGTTTTAGGGAACACAATGCACTCCTCCAGTGAGGCAGTTGGCAACTTACATCCGGCCCATCAGCATAACAAGGCTCCCTGTTCTCCAGGGCCTGTCTTGCCTTTCTGGTTTTTACACATTTTGTGGATGTCCCTTTTGACCGGTGGGAAGTGATACTTCTTTGTAGTGCAGATTTGCATTGCCCGCTTGCTTGCTTGGCCAAAAAGGGCGTATGCGTTTTCTCCTGAATATATTCAGGAGAAAACGCATACGCCCTTTTTGGCCAAGTGCATCATTGTCGAAGTTGTGCCCCTCTTCCTGTGCTTTACAGGCGATTCCAACGTACCTCTTGAAATCTCTTTCCTGCTATTCTGCCTCGCTTTCAAGTCCGCCTCGTTGCCTTCCCTCAACAGATTTTTGGACGATAGTTGGCCTTGATTACTCTGCCAGTTTGTGAATTGCTGTGCCCCTGAGCTCCATTTTTCAACTCGTTTCTTGTGAGCTGAACGCAAGTCCAAACTTTTGGTTCAGGACCTATACTGGTTCCCGGTGGGTGGCTGAGACTTTGGTTAATTCTTCTTCCTGCCGGGAAATTAGAGTGACATGTGCCCATCCAAATGCCTAACAGCTACTCTCTCATTGGTTCTCCCTCTTCCCTTTCATCCTCTGCCAAATTGGCAACCTGTGCGAACCAGGAGCTTAAAGGGGCTGTCTCTCCAAGTTGGGAGATTGATAGGAAAGCAGTTGGAAAGTCAAACCGGAGCACCAGGAGAGGGGCTCTTCGTTGAGTTTTAGAAACCTTTTGTATTCACAGTGTGTCCATTCTCTAGGTTTCCCGTACACGTTATAGCTGTAGTAATATTCCCTTCAACCTGGAGAGCTGCGACCCATGGAATGGGTGCCATGCATTATTGCTTTAAAGGGTCTGCATTTGCTCACCCAATCTCTCCAATCCTCTCAGTCCCAAGTGTCCAGCCTTATGCCACATCCAGCTGTCATTGTAGATAGGGTCATTCCAGGTTGCATCAGAGAACCTGAAGGAATTGTAAAGAATTTCCCTGTTTCTTTGTTCTGTTTTTGAAATTCCTTTTTAGAGTGGGTTTGAGCTGATTCTCGCTGCCCTGTTTATGCCAGTCTAGACACACTTGATTCCCTTACAGAGACATATCAATACATAGGTTTTAAGATTCTTACTAGTCAGATCTATTCCTCTGCGGGAAATATGGGGTTTTGAGTCCCTTTCACTGAGGAAGGTGTAGGTCTTGTCTATTCCATAGTTGGATTTTGGAACGGTACCTGTGCTTATATCAAACTCTGGTTTGATGCATCTCCCCACCTCTCCTTCCCCCTTAAGCAGGCATAAGAGTGTTTTCTAAATGTGAGACTCTGTTCTCTTTCCTAACTCAGTTCATGTGTAGCCATGTTTACAGGATCTTCCTAAGTGATATCTTATGATAAGTTTCTTTTCCTGTGTGACTTCTTTCACTTAGAATCATCGTACCTGAATCCACTCATTTTGCTGCTACTGGTCTTATGACATTGATTTCATGGCTGAGGGATATTCCATCGTACATAAGTTCCACAATGTTTGGAACCATTTTTATATTTCCTGGGATATTTCAGGTGTACCCAGGTTGAGGTTCCTGTAAGCAGTGCAGCCCTCAATTTGGGGGTGGCTCTGTCTTATGGATTTTCAGTTTTCCCAAGGTATATTCCCTAGACTGGAAGTGCCCTTGGCTCTGTAGCTCTGTTGTTTACTTGTTTTAGGGAACACAATGCACTCCTCCAGTGAGGCAGTTGGCAACTTACATCCGGCCCATCAGCATAACAATGCTCCATGTTCTCCAGCGCCTGTCTTGCCTTTCTGGTTTTTACACATTTTGTGGATGTCCCTTTTGACCGGTGGGAAGTGATACTTCTTTGTAGTGCAGATTTGCATTGCCCGCTTGCTTGCTTGGCCAAAAAGGGCGTATGCGTTTTCTCCTGAATATATTCAGGAGAAAACGCATAAGCCCTTTTTGGCCAAGTGCATCATTGTCGAAGTTGTGCCCCTCTTCCTGTGCTTTACAGGCGATTCCAACGTACCTCTTGAAATCTCTTTCCTGCTATTCTGCCTCGCTTTCAAGTCCGCCTCGTTGCCTTCCCTCAACAGATTTTTGGACGATAGTTGGCCTTGATTACTCTGCCAGTTTGTGAATTGCTGTGCCCCTGAGCTCCATTTTTCAACTCGTTTCTTGTGAGCTGAACACAAGTCCAAACTTTTGGTTCAGGACCTATACTGGTTCCCGGTGGGTGGCTGAGACTTTGGTTAATTCTTCTTCCTGCCGGGAAATTAGAGTGACATGTGCCCATCCAAATGCCTAACAGCTACTCTCTCATTGGTTCTCCCTCTTCCCTTTCATCCTCTGCCAAATTGGCAACCTGTGCGAACCAGGAGCTTAAAGGGGCTGTCTCTCCAAGTTGGGAGATTGATAGGAAAGCAGTTGGAAAGTCAAACCGGAGCACCAGGAGAGGGGCTCTTCGTTGAGTTATAGAAACCTTTCGTATTCACAGTGTGTCCATTCTCTAGGTTTCCCGTATACGTTATAGCTGTAGTAATATTCCCTTCAACCTGGAGAGCTGGGACCCATGGAATGGGTGCCATGCATTATTGCTTTAAAGGGTCTGCATTTGCTCACCCAATCTCACCAATCCTCTCAGTCCCAAGTGTCCAGCCTTATGCCACATCCAGCTGTCATTGTAGATAGGGTCATTCCAGGTTGCATCAGAGACCCTGAAGGAATTGTAAAGAATTTCCCTGTTTCTTTGTTCTGTTTTTGAAATTCATTTTTAGAGTGGGTTTGAGCTGATTCTCGCTGCCCTGTTTATGCCAGTCTAGACACACTTGATTCCCTTACAGAGACATATCAATACATAGGTTTTAAGATTCTTACTAGTCAGATCTATTCCTCTGCGGGAAATATGGGGTTTTGAGTCCCTTTCACTGAGGAAGGTGTAGGTCTTGTCTATTCCATAGTTGGATTTTGGAACGGTACCTGTGCTTATATCAAACTCTGGTTTGATGCATCACCCCACCTCTCCTTCCCCCTTAAGCAGGCATAAGAGTGTTTTCTAAATGTGAGACTCTGTTCTCTTTCCTAACTCAGTTCATGTGTAGCCATGTTTACAGGATCTTCCTAAGTGATATCTTATGATAAGTTTCTTTTCCTGTGTGACTTCTTTCACTTAGAATCATCGTACCTGAATCCACTCATTTTGCTGCTACTGGTCTTATGACATTGATTTCATGGCTGAGGGATATTCCATCGTACGTAAGTTCCACAATGTTTGGAACCATTTTTATATTTCCTGGGATATTTCAGGTGTACCCAGGTTGAGGTTCCTGTAAGCAGTGCAGCCCTCAATTTGGGGGTGGCTCTGTCTTATGGATTTTCAGTTTTCCCAAGGTATATTCCCTAGACTGGAAGTGCCCTTGGCTCTGTAGCTCTGTTGTTTACTTGTTTTAGGGAACACAATGCACTCCTCCAGTGAGGCAGTTGGCAACTTACATCCGGCCCATCAGCATAACAAGGCTCCCTGTTCTCCAGGGCCTGTCTTGCCTTTCTGGTTTTTACACATTTTGTGGATGTCCCTTTTGACCGGTGGGAAGTGATACTTCTTTGTAGTGCAGATTTGCATTGCCCGCTTGCTTGCTTGGCCAAAAAGGGCGTATGCGTTTTCTCCTGAATATATTCAGGAGAAAACGCATACGCCCTTTTTGGCCAAGTGCATCATTGTCGAAGTTGTGCCCCTCTTCCTGTGCTTTACAGGCGATTCCAACGTATCTCTTGAAATCTCTTTCCTGCTATTCTGCCTCGCTTTCAAGTCCGCCTCGTTGCCTTCCCTCAACAGATTTTTGGACGATAGTTGGCCTTGATTACTCTGCCAGTTTGTGAATTGCTGTGCCCCTGAGCTCCATTTTTCAACTCGTTTCTTGTGAGCTGAACGCAAGTCCAAACTTTTGGTTCAGGACCTATACTGGTTCCCGGTGGGTGGCTCAGACTTTGGTTAATTCTTCTTCCTGCCGGGAAATTAGAGTGACATGTGCCCATCCAAATGCCTAACAGCTACTCTCTCATTGGTTCTCCCTCTTCCCTTTCATCCTCTGCCAAATTGGCAACCTGTGCGAACCAGGAGCTTAAAGGGGCTGTCTCTCCAAGTTGGGAGATTGATAGGAAAGCAGTTGGAAAGTCAAACCGGAGCACCAGGAGAGGGGCTCTTCTTTGAGTTTTAGAAACCTTTTGTATTCACAGTGTGTCCATTCTCTAGGTTTCCCGTACATGTTATAGCTGTAGTAATATTCCCTTCAACATGGAGAGCTGGGACCCAAGGAATGGGAGCCATGCATTATTGCTTTAAAGGGTCTGCAGTTGCTCACCCAATCTCACCAATCCCCTCAGTCCCAAGTGTCCAGCCTTATGCCACATCCAGCTGTCATTGTAGATAGGGTCATTCCAGGTTGCATCAGAGACCCTGAAGGAATTGTAAAGAATTTCCCTGTTTCTTTGTTCTGTTTTTGAAATTCCTGTTTAGAGTGGGTTTGAGCTGATTCTCGCTGCCCTGTTTATGCCAGTCTAGACACACTTGATTCCCTTAAGGAGACATATCAATACATAGGTTTTAAGATTCTTAGTAGTCAGATCTATTCCTCTGCGGGAAATATGGGGTTTTGAGTCCCTTTCACTGAGGAAGGTGTAGGTCTTGTCTATTCCATAGTTGGATTTTGGAACGGTACCTGTGCTTATATCAAACTCTGGTTTGATGCATCACCCCACCTCTCCTTCCCCCTTAAGCAGGCATAAGAGTGTTTTCTAAATGTGAGACTCTGTTCTCTTGCCTAACTCAGTTCATGTGTAGCCATGTTTACAGGATCTTCCTAAGTGATATCTTATGATAAGTTTCTTTTCCTGTGTGACTTCTTTCACTTAGAATCATCGTACCTGAATCCACTCATTTTGCTGCTACTGGTCTTATGACATTGATTTCATGGCTGAGGGATATTCCATCGTACATAAGTTCCACAATGTTTGGAACCATTTTTATATTTCCTGGGATATTTCAGGTGTACCCAGGTTGAGGTTCCTGTAAGCAGTGCAGCCCTCAATTTGGGGGTGGCTCTGTCTTATGGATTTTCAGTTTTCCCAAGGTATATTCCCTAGACTGGAAGTGCCCTTGGCTCTGTAGCTCTGTTGTTTACTTGTTTTAGGGAACACAATGCACTCCTCCAGTGAGGCAGTTGGCAACTTACATCCGGCCCATCAGCATAACAAGGCTCCCTGTTCTCCGGGGCCTGTCTTGCCTTTCTGGTTTTTACACATTTTGTGGTTGTCCCTTTTGACCGGTGGGAAGTGATACTTCTTTGTAGTGCAGATTTGCATTGCCTGCTTGCTTGCTTGGCCAAAAAGGGCGTATGCGTTTTCTCCTGAATATATTCAGGAGAAAACGCATATGCCCTTTTTGGCCAAGTGCATCATTGTCGAAGTTGTGCCCCTCTTCCTGTGCTTTACAGGCGATTCCAACGTACCTCTTGAAATCTCTTTCCTGCTATTCTGCCTCGCTTTCAAGTCCGCCTCGTTGCCTTCCCTCAACAGATTTTTGGACGATAGTGGGCCTTGATTACTCTGCCAGTTTGTGAATTGCTGTGCCCCTGAGCTCCATTTTTCAACTCGTTTTTTGTGAGCTGAACGCAAGTCCAAACTTTTGGTTCAGGACCTATACTGGTTCCCGGTGGGTGGCTGAGACTTTGGTTAATTCTTCTTCCTGCCGGGAAATTAGAGTGACATGTGCCCATCCAAATGCCTAACAGCTACTCTCTCATTGGTTCTCCCTCTTCCCTTTCATCCTCTGCCAAATTGGCAACCTGTGCGAACCAGGAGCTTAAAGGGGCTGTCTCTCCAAGTTGGGAGATTGATAGGAAAGCAGTTGGAAAGTCAAACCGGAGCACCAGGAGAGGGGCTCTTCGTTGAGTTTTAGAAACCTTTTGTATTCAAAGTGTGTCCATTCTCTAGGTTTCCCGTACATGTTATAGCTGTAGTAATATTCCCTTCAACCTGGAGAGCTGCCACCCATGGAATGCGTGCCATGCATTATTGCTTTAAAGGGTCTGCAGTTGCTCACCCAATCTCTCCAATCCTCTCAGTCCCAAGTGTCCAGCCTTATGCCACATCCAGCTGTCATTGTAGATAGGGTCATTCCAGGTTGCATCAGAGACCCTGAAGGAATTGTAAAGAATTTCCCTGTTTCTTTGTTCTGTTTTTGAAATTCCTTTTTAGAGTGGGTTTGAGCTGATTCTCGCTGCCCTGTTTATGCCAGTCTAGACACACTTGATTCCCTTACGGAGACATATCAATACATAGGTTTTAAGATTCTTACTAGTCAGATCTATTCCTCTGCGGGAAATATGGGGTTTTGAGTCCCTTTCACTGAGGAAGGTGTAGGTCTTGTCTATACCATAGTTGGATTTTGGAACGGTACCTGTGCTTATATCAAACTCTGGTTTGATGCATCACCCCACCTCTCCTTCCCCCTTAAGCAGGCATAAGAGTGTTTTCTAAATGTGAGACTCTGTTCTCTTGCCTAACTCAGTTCATGTGTAGCCATGTTTACAGGATCTTCCTAAGTGATATCTTATGATAAGTTTCTTTTCCTGTGTGACTTCTTTCATTAGAATCATCGTACCTGAATCCACTCATTTTGCTGCTACTGGTCTTATGACATTGATTTCATGGCTGAGGGATATTCCATCATACGTAAGTTCCACAAAGTTTGGAACCATTTTTATATTTCCTGGGATATTTCAGGTGTATCCAGGTTGAGGTTCTTGTAAGCAGTGCAGCCCTCAATTTGGGGGTGGCTCTGTCTTATGGATTTTCAGTTTTCCCAAGGTATATTCCCTAGACTGGAAGTGCCCTTGGCTCTGTAGCTCTGTTGTTTACTTGTTTTAGGGAACACAATGCACTCCTCCAGTGAGGCAGTTGGCAACTTACATGCGGCCCATCAGCATAACAAGGCTCCCTGTTCTCCAGGGCCTGTCTTGCCTTTCTGGTTTTTACACATTTTGTGGATGTCCCTTTTGACCGGTGGGAAGTGATACTTCTTTGTAGTGCAGATTTGCATTGCCCGCTTGCTTGCTTGGCCAAAAAGGGCGTATGCGTTTTCTCCTGAATATATTCAGGAGAAAACGCATACGCCCTTTTTGGCCAAGTGCATCATTGTCGAAGTTGTGCCCCTCTTCCTGTGCTTTACAGGCGATTCCAACGTACCTCTTGAAATCTGTTTCCTGCTATTCTGCCTCGCTTTCAAGTCCGCCTCGTTGCCTTCCCTCAACAGATTTTTGGACGATAGTTGGCCTTGATTACTCTGCCAGTTTGTGAATTGCTGTGCCCCTGAGCTCCATTTTTCAACTCGTTTCTTGTGAGCTGAACGCAAGTCCAAACTTTTGGTTCAGGACCTATACTGGTTCCCGGTGGGTGGCTGAGACTTTGGTTAATTCTTCTTCCTGCCGGGAAATTAGAGTGACATGTGCCCATACAAATGCCTAACAGCTACTCTCTCATTGGTTCTCCCTCTTCCCTTTCATCCTCTGCCAAATTGGCAACCTGTGCGAACCAGGAGCTTAAAGGGGCTGTCTCTCCAAGTTGGGAGATTGATAGGAAAGCAGTTGGAAAGTCAAACCGGAGCACCAGGAGAGGGGCTCTTCGTTGAGTTTTAGAAACCTTTTGTATTCACAGTGTGTCCATTCTCTAGGTTTCCCGTACACGTTATAGCTGTAGTAATATTCCCTTCAACCTGGAGAGCTGGTACCCAAGGAATGGGAGCCATGCATTATTGCTTTAAAGGGTCTGCATTTGCTCACCCAATCTCACCCATCCCCTCAGTCCAAAGTGTCCAGCCTTATGCCACATCCAGCTGTCATTGTAGATAGGGTCATTCCAGGTTGCATCAGAGACCCTGAAGGAATTGTAAAGAATTTCCCTGTTTCTTTGTTCTGTTTTTGAAGTTCCTTTTTAGAGTGGGTTTGAGCTGATTCTTGCTGCCCTGTTTATGCCAGTCTAGACACACTTGATTACCTTACGGAGACATATCAATACATAGGTTTTAAGATTCTTACTAGTCAGATCTATTCCTCTGCGGGAAATATGGGGTTTTGAGTCCCTTTCACTGAGGAAGGTGTAGGTCTTGTCTATTCCATAGTTGGTTTTTGGAACGGTACCTGTGCTTATATCAAACTCTGGTTTGATGCATCACCCCACCTCTCCTTCCCCCTTAAGCAGGCATAAGAGTGTTTTCTAAATGTGAGACTCTGTTCTCTTGCCTAACTCAGTTCATGTGTAGCCTTGTTTACAGGATCTTCCTAAGTGATATATTATGATAAGTTTCTTTTCCTGTGTGACTTCTTTCACTTAGAATCATCGTACCTGAATCCACTCATTTTGCTGCTACTGGTCTTATGACATTGATTTCATGGCTGAGGGATATTCCATCGTACGTAAGTTCCACAATGTTTGGAACCATTTTTATATTTCCTGGGATATTTCAGGTGTACCCAGGTTGAGGTTCCTGTAAGCAGTGCAGCCCTCAATTTGGGGGTGGCTCTGTCTTATGGATTTTCAGTTTTCCCAAGGTATATTCCCTAGACTGGAAGTGCCCTTGGCTCTGTAGCTCTGTTGTTTACTTGTTTTAGGGAACACAATGCACTCTTCCAGTGAGGCAGTTGGCAATTTACATCCGGCCCATCAGCATAACAAGGCTCCCTGTTCTCCAGGGCCTGTCTTGCCTTTCTGGTTTTTACACATTTTGTGGATGTCCCTTTTGACCGGTGGGAAGTGATACTTCTTTGTAGTGCAGATTTGCATTGCCCGCTTGCTTGCTTGGCCAAAAAGGGCGTATGCGTTTTCTCCTGAATATATTCAGGAGAAAACGCATATGCACTTTTTGGCCAAGTGCATCATTGTCGAAGTTGTGCCCCTCTTCCTGTGCTTTACAGGCGATTCCAACGTACCTCTTGAAATCTCTTTCCTGCTATTCTGCCTCGCTTTCAAGTCCGCCTCGTTGCCTTCCCTCAACAGATTTTTGGACGATAGTTGGCCTTGATTACTCTGCCAGTTTGTGAATTGTTGTGCCCCTGAGCTCCATTTTTCAACTCGTTTCTTGTGAGCTGAACGCAAGTCCAAACTTTTGGTTCAGGACCTATACTGGTTCCCGGTGGGTGGCTGAGACTTTGGTTAATTCTTCTTCCTGCCGGGAAATTAGAGTGACATGTGCCCATCCAAATGCCTAACAGCTACTCTCTCATTGGTTCTCCCTCTTCCCTTTCATCCTCTGCCAAATTGGCAACCTGTGCGAACCAGGAGCTTAAAGGGGCTGTCTCTCCAAGTTGGGAGATTGATAGGAAAGCAGTTGGAAAGTCAAACCGGAGCACCAGGAGAGGGGCTCTTCGTTGAGTTTTAGAAACCATTTGTATTCAGAGTGTGTCCATTCTCTAGGTTTCCCGTACATGTTATAGCTGTAGTAATATTCCCTTCAACCTGGAGAGCTGGTACCCAAGGAATGGGAGCCATGCATTATTGCTTTAAAGGGTCTGCATTTGCTCACCCAATCTCACCCATCCCCTCAGTCCAAAGTGTCCAGCCTTATGCCACATCCAGCTGTCATTGTAGATAGGGTCATTCCAGGTTGCATCAGAGACCCTGAAGGAATTGTAAAGAATTTCCCTGTTTCTTTGTTCTGTTTTTGAAGTTCCTTTTTAGAGTGGGTTTGAGCTGATTCTTGCTGCCCTGTTTATGCCAGTCTAGACACACTTGATTACCTTACGGAGACATATCAATACATAGGTTTTAAGATTCTTACTAGTCAGATCTATTCCTCTGCGGGAAATATGGGGTTTTGAGTCCCTTTCACTGAGGAAGGTGTAGGTCTTGTCTATTACATAGTTGGTTTTTGGAACGGTACCTGTGCTTATATCAAACTCTGGTTTGATGCATCACCCCACCTCTCCTTCCCCCTTAAGCAGGCATAAGAGTGTTTTCTAAATGTGAGACTCTGTTCTCTTGCCTAACTCAGTTCATGTGTAGCCTTGTTTACAGGATCTTCCTAAGTGATATATTATGATAAGTTTCTTTTCCTGTGTGACTTCTTTCACTTAGAATCATCGTACCTGAATCCACTCATTTTGCTGCTACTGGTCTTATGACATTGATTTCATGGCTGAGGGATATTCCATCGTACGTAAGTTCCACAATGTTTGGAACCATTTTTATATTTCCTGGGATATTTCAGGTGTACCCAGGTTGAGGTTCCTGTAAGCAGTGCAGCCCTCAATTTGGGGGTGGCTCTGTCTTATGGATTTTCAGTTTTCCCAAGGTATATTCCCTAGACTGGAAGTGCCCTTGGCTCTGTAGCTCTGTTGTTTACTTGTTTTAGGGAACACAATGCACTCTTCCAGTGAGGCAGTTGGCAATTTACATCCGGCCCATCAGCATAACAAGGCTCCCTGTTCTCCAGGGCCTGTCTTGCCTTTCTGGTTTTTACACATTTTGTGGATGTCCCTTTTGACCGGTGGGAAGTGATACTTCTTTGTAGTGCAGATTTGCATTGCCCGCTTGCTTGCTTGGCCAAAAAGGGCGTATGCGTTTTCTCCTGAATATATTCAGGAGAAAACGCATATGCACTTTTTGGCCAAGTGCATCATTGTCGAAGTTGTGCCCCTCTTCCTGTGCTTTACAGGCGATTCCAACGTACCTCTTGAAATCTGTTTCCTGCTATTCTGCCTCGCTTTCAAGTCCGCCTCGTTGCCTTCCCTCAACAGATTTTTGGACGATAGTTGGCCTTGATTACTCTGCCAGTTTGTGAATTGTTGTGCCCCTGAGCTCCATTTTTCAACTCGTTTCTTGTGAGCTGAACGCAAGTCCAAACTTTTGGTTCAGGACCTATACTGGTTCCCGGTGGGTGGCTGAGACTTTGGTTAATTCTTCTTCCTGCCGGGAAATTAGAGTGACATGTGCCCATCCAAATGCCTAACAGCTACTCTCTCATTGGTTCTCCCTCTTCCCTTTCATCCTCTGCCAAATTGGCAACCTGTGCAAACCAGGAGCTTAAAAGGGCTGTCTCTCCAAGTTGGGAGATTGACAGGAAAGCAGTTGGAAAGTCAAACTGGAGCACCAGGAGAGGGGCTCTTCGTTGAGTTTTAGAAACCTTTTGTATTCACAGTGTGTCCATTCTCTAGGTTTCCCGTACATGTTATAGCTGTAGTAATACTCCCTTCAACCTGGAGAGCTGGGACCCATGGAATGGGTGCCATGCATTATTGCTTTAAAGGGTCTGCAGTTGCTCACCCAATCTCTCCAATCCTCTCAGTCCCAAGTGTCCAGCCTTATGCCACATCCAGCTGTCATTGTAGATAGGGTCATTCCAGGTTGCATCAGAGACCCTGAAGGAATTGTAAAGAATTTCCCTGTTTCTTTGTTCTGTTTTTGAAATTCCTTTTTAGAGTGGGTTTGAGCTGATTCTCGCTGCCCTGTTTATGCCAGTCTAGACACACTTGATTCCCTTACGGAGACATATCAATACATAGGTTTTAAGATTCTTACTAGTCAGATCTATTCCTCTGCGGGAAATATGTGGTTTTGAGTCCCTTTCACTGAGGAAGGTGTAGGTCTTGTCTATTCCATAGTTGGTTTTTGGAACGGTACCTGTGCTTATATCAAACTCTGGTTTGATGCATCTCCCCACCTCTCCTTCCCCCTTAAGCAGGCATAAGAGTGTTTTCTAAATGTGAGACTCTGTTCTCTTTCCTAACTCAGTTCATGTGTAGCCATGTTTACAGGATCTTCCTAAGTGATACCTTATGATAAGTTTCTTTTCCTGTGTGACTTCTTTCACTTAGAATCATCGTACCTGAATCCACTCATTTTGCTGCTACTGGTCTTATGACATTGATTTCATGGCTGAGGGATATTCCATCGTACATAAGTTCCACAATGTTTGGAACCATTTTTATATTTCCTGGGACATTTCAGGTGTACCTAGGTTGAGGTTCCTGTAAGCAGTGCAGCCCTCAATTTGGGGGTGGCTCTGTCTTATGGATTTTCAGTTTTCCCAAGGTATATTCCCTAGACTGGAAGTGCCCTTGGCTCTGTAGCTCTGTTATTTACTTGTTTTAGGGAACACAATGCACTCCTCCAGTGAGGCAGTTGGCAACTTACATGCGGCCCATCAGCATAACAAGGCTCCCTGTTCTCCAGGGCCTGTCTTGCCTTTCTGGTTTTTACACATTTTGTGGATGTCCCTTTTGACCGGTGGGAAGTGATACTTCTTTGTAGTGCAGATTTGCATTGCCCGCTTGCTTGCTTGGCCAAAAAGGGCGTATGCGTTTTCTCCTGAATATATTCAGGAGAAAACACATATGCCCTTTTTGGCCAAGTGCATCATTGTCGAAGTTGTGCCCCTCTTCCTGTGCTTTACAGGCGATTCCAACGTACTTCTTGAAATCTGTTTCCTGCTATTCTGCCTCGCTTTCAAGTCCGCCTCGTTGCCTTCCCTCAACAGATTTTTGGACGATAGTTGGCCTTGATTACTCTGCCAGTTTGTGAATTGCTGTGCCCCTGAGCTCCATTTTTCAACTCGTTTCTTGTGAGCTGAACGCAAGTCCAAACTTTTGGTTCAGGACCTATACTGGTTCCCGGTGGGTGGCTGAGACTTTGGTTAATTCTTCTTCCTGCCGGGAAATTAGAGTGACATGTGCCCATCCAAATGCCTAACAGCTACTCTCTCATTGGTTCTCCCTCTTCCCTTTCATCCTCTGCCAAATTGGCAACGTGTGCGAACCAGGAGCTTAAAGGGGCTGTCTCTCCAAGTTGGGAGATTGATAGGAAAGCAGTTGGAAAGTCAAACCGGAGCACCAGGAGAGGGGCTCTTCGTTGAGTTTTAGAAACCTTTTGTATTCACAGTGTGTCCATTCTCTAGGTTTCCCGTACACGTTATAGCTGTAGTAATATTCCCTTCAACCTGGAGAGCTGGGACCCATGGAATGGGTGTCATGCATTATTGCTTTAAAGGGTCTGCATTTGCTCACCCAATCTCACCAGTCCTCTCAGTCCCAAGTGTCCAGCCTTATGCCACATCCAGCTGTCATTGTAGATAGGGTCATTCCAGGTTGCATCAGAGAACCTGAAGGAATTGTAAAGAATTTCCCTGTTTCTTTGTTCTGTTTTTGAAATTCCTTTTTAGAGTGGGTTTGAGCTGATTCTCGCTGCCCTGTTTATGCCAGTCTAGACACACTTGATTCCCTTACAGAGACATATCAATACATAGGTTTTAAGATTCTTACTAGTCAGATCTATACCTCTGCGGGAAATATGGGGTTTTGAGTCCCTTTCACTGAGGAAGGTGTAGGTCTTGTCTATTCCATAGTTGGATTTTGGAACGGTACCTGTGCTTATATCAAACTCTGGTTTGATGCATCACCCCACCTCTCCTTCCCCCTTAAGCAGGCATAAGAGTGTTTTCTAAATGTGAGACTCTGTTCTCTTTCCTAACTCAGTTCATGTGTAGCCATGTTTACAGGATCTTCCTAAGTGATATCTTATGATAAGTTTCTTTTCCTGTGTGACTTCTTTCACTTAGAATCATCGTACCTGAATCCACTCATTTTGCTGCTACTGGTCTTATGACATTGATTTCATGGCTGAGGGATATTCCATCGTACGTAAGTTCCACAATGTTTGGAACCATTTTTATATTTCCTGGGATATTTCAGTTGTATCCAGGTTGAGGTTCCTGTAAGCAGTGCAGCCCTCAATTTGGGGGTGGCTCTGTCTTATGGATTTTCAGTTTTCCCAAGGTATATTCCCTAGACTGGAAGTGCCCTTGGCTCTGTAGCTCTGTTGTTTACTTGTTTTAGGGAACACAATGCACTCCTCCAGTGAGGCAGTTGGCAACTTACATCCGGCCCATCAGCATAACAAGGCTCCCTGTTCTCCAGGGCCTGTCTTGCCTTTCTGGTTTTTACACATTTTGTGGATGTCCCTTTTGACCGGTGGGAAGTGATACTTCTTTGTAGTGCAGATTTGCATTGCCCGCTTGCTTGCTTGGCCAAAAAGGGCGTATGCGTTTTCTCCTGAATATATTCAGGAGAAAACACATACGCCCTTTTTGGCCAAGTGCATCATTGTCGAAGTTGTGCCCCTCTTCCTGTGCTTTACAGGCGATTCCAACGTACCTCTTGAAATCTGTTTCCTGCTATTCTGCCTCGCTTTCAAGTCTGCCTCGTTGCCTTCCCTCAACAGATTTTTGGACGATAGTTGGCCTTGATTACTCTGCCAGTTTGTGAATTGCTGTGCCCCTGAGCTCCATTTTTCAACTCGTTTCTTGTGAGCTGAACGCAAGTCCAAACTTTTGGTTCAGGACCTATACTGGTTCCCGGTGGGTGGCTCAGACTTTGGTTAATTCTTCTTCCTGCCGGGAAATTAGAGTGACATGTGCCCATCCAAATGCCTAACAGCTACTCTCTCATTGGTTCTCCCTCTTCCCTTTCATCCTCTGCCAAATTGGCAACCTGTGCGAACCAGGAGCTTAAAGGGGCTGTCTCTCCAAGTTGGGAGATTGATAGGAAAGCAGTTGGAAAGTCAAACCGGAGCACCAGGAGAGGGGCTCTTCGTTGAGTTTTAGAAACCTTTCGTATTCACAGTGTGTCCATTCTCTAGGTTTTCCGTATACGTTATAGCTGTAGTAATATTCCCTTCAACCTGGAGAGCTTTGACCCATGGAATGGGTGCCATGCATTATTGCTTTAAAGGGTCTGCATTTGCTCACCCAATCTCACCAATCCTCTCAGTCCCAAGTGTCCAGCCTTATGCCACATCCAGCTGTCATTGTAGATAGGGTCATTCCAGGTTGCATCAGAGACCCTGAAGGAATTGTAAAGAATTTCCCTGTTTCTTTGTTCTGTTTTTGAAATTCCTTTTTAGAGTGGGTTTGAGCTGATTCTCGCTGCCCTGTTTATGCCAGTCTAGACACACTTGATTCCCTTACAGAGACATATCAATACATAGGTTTTAAGATTCTTACTAGTCAGATCTATTCCTCTGCGGGAAATATGGGGTTTTGAGTCCCTTTCACTGAGGAAGGTGTAGGTCTTGTCTATTCCATAGTTGGATTTTGGAACGGTACCTGTGCTTATATCAAACTCTGGTTTGATGCATCACCCCACCTCTCCTTCCCCCTTAAGCAGGCATAAGAGTGTTTTCTAAATGTGAGACTCTGTTCTCTTGCCTAACTCAGTTCATGTGTAGCCATGTTTACAGGATCTTCCTAAGTGATATCTTATGATAAGTTTCTTTTCCTGTGTGACTTCTTTCACTTAGAATCATCGTACCTGAATCCACTCATTTTGCTGCTACTGGTCTTATGACATTGATTTCATGGCTGAGGGATATTCCATCGTACGTAAGTTCCACAATGTTTGGAACCATTTTTATATTTCCTGGGATATTTCAGGTGTACCCAGGTTGAGGTTCCTGTAAGCAGTGCAGCCCTCAATTTGGGGGTGGCTCTGTCTTATGGATTTTCAGTTTTCCCAAGGTATATTCCCTAGACTGGAAGTGCCCTTGGCTCTGTAGCTCTGTTGTTTACTTGTTTTAGGGAACACAATGCACTCCTCCAGTGAGGCAGTTGGCAACTTACATCCGGCCCATCAGCATAACAAGGCTCCCTGTTCTCCAGGGCCTGTCTTGCCTTTCTGGTTTTTACACATTTTGTGGATGTCCCTTTTGACCGGTGGGAAGTGATACTTCTTTGTAGTGCAGATTTGCATTGCCCGCTTGCTTGCTTGGCCTAAAAGGGCGTATGCGTTTTCTCCTGAATATATTCAGGAGAAAACGCATACGCCCTTTTTGGCCAAGTGCATCATTGTCGAAGTTGTGCCCCTCTTCCTGTGCTTTACAGGCGATTCCAACGTACCTCTTGAAATCTGTTTCCTGCTATTCTGCCTCGCTTTCAAGTCCGCCTCGTTGCCTTCCCTCAACAGATTTTTGGACGATAGTTGGCCTTGATTACTCTGCCAGTTTGTGAATTGCTGTGCCCCTGAGCTCCATTTTTCAACTCGTTTTTTGTGAGCTGAACGCAAGTCCAAACTTTTGGTTCAGGACCTATACTGGTTCCCGGTTGGTGGCTGAGACTTTGGTTAATTCTTCTTCCTGCCAGGAATTTAGAGTGGCATGTGCCCTTCCAAATGCCTAACAGCTACTCTCTCATTGGTTCTCCCTCTTCCCTTTCATCCTCTGCCAAATTGGCAACCTGTGCAAACCAGGAGCTTAAAGGGGCTGTCTCTCCAAGTTGGGAGCTTGATAGGAAAGCAGTTGGAAAGTGAAACCGGAGCACCAGGAGAGGGGCTCTTCGTTGAGTTTTAGAAACCTTTTGTATTCACAGTGTGTCCATTCTCTAGGTTTCCCGTACATGTTATAGCTGTAGTAATATTCCCTTCAACCTGGAGAGCTGCGACCCATGGAATGGGTGCCATGCATTATTGCTTTAAAGGGTCTGCAGTTGCTCACCCAATCTCTCCAATCCTCTCAGTCCCAAGTGTCCAGCCTTATGCCACATCCAGCTGTCATTGTAGATAGGGTCATTCCAGGTTGCATCAGAGACCCTGAAGGAATTGTAAAGAATTTCCCTGTTTCTTTGTTCTGTTTTTGAAATTCCTTTTTAGAGTGGGTTTGAGCTGATTCTCGCTGCCCTGTTTATGCCAGTCTAGACACACTTGATTCCCTTAAGGAGACATATCAATACATAGGTTTTAAGATTCTTACTAGTCAGATCTATTCCTCTGCGGGAAATATGGGGTTTTGAGTCCCTTTCACTGAGGAAGGTGTAGGTCTTGTCTATTCCATAGTTGGTTTTTGGAACGGTACCTGTGCTTATATCAAACTCTGGTTTGATGCATCACCCCACCTCTCCTTCCCCCTTAAGCAGGCATAAGAGTGTTTTCTAAATGTGAGACTCTGTTCTCTTGCCTAACTCAGTTCATGTGTAGCCATGTTTACAGGATCTTCCTACGTGAAATCTTATGATAAGTTTCTTTTCCTGTGTGACTTCTTTCACTTAGAATCATCGTACCTGAATCCACTCATTTTGCTGCTACTGGTCTTATGACATTGATTTCATGGCTGAGGGATATTCCATCGTACGTAAGTTCCACAATGTTTTGAACCATTTTTATATTTCCTGGGATATTTCAGGTGTACCCAGGTTGAGGTTCCTGTAAGCAGTGCAGCCCTCAATTTGGGGGTGGCTCTGTCTTATGGATTTTCAGTTTTCCCAAGGTATATTCCCTAGACTGGAAGTGCCCTTGGCTCTGTAGCTCTGTTGTTTACTTGTTTTAGGGAACACAATGCACTCCTCCAGTGAGGCAGTTGGCAACTTACATCCGGCCCATCAGCATAACAAGGCTCCCTGTTCTCCAGGGCCTGTCTTGCCTTTCTGGTTTTTACACATTTTGTGGATGTCCCTTTTGACCGGTGGGAAGTGATACTTCTTTGTAGTGCAGATTTGCATTGCCCGCTTGCTTGCTTGGCCTAAAAGGGCGTATGCGTTTTCTCCTGAATATATTCAGGAGAAAACGCATACGCCCTTTTTGGCCAAGTGCATCATTGTCGAAGTTGTGCCCCTCTTCCTGTGCTTTACAGGCGATTCCAACGTACCTCTTGAAATCTGTTTCCTGCTATTCTGCCTCGCTTTCAAGTCCGCCTCGTTGCCTTCCCTCAACAGATTTTTGGACGATAGTTGGCCTTGATTACTCTGCCAGTTTGTGAATTGCTGTGCCCCTGAGCTCCATTTTTCAACTCGTTTTTTGTGAGCTGAACGCAAGTCCAAACTTTTGGTTCAGGACCTATACTGGTTCCCGGTGGGTGGCTGAGACTTTGGTTAATTCTTCTTCCTGCCGGGAAATTAGAGTGACATGTGCCCATCCAAATGCCTAACAGCTACTCTCTCATTGGTTCTCCCTCTTCCCTTTCATCCTCTGCCAAATTGGCAACCTGTGCGAACCAGGAGCTTAAAGGGGCTGTCTCTCCAAGTTGGGAGATTGATAGGAAAGCAGTTGGAAAGTCAAACCGGAGCACCAGGAGAGGGGCTCTTCGTTGAGTTTTAGAAACCTTTCGTATTCACAGTGTGTCCATTCTCTAGGTTTCCCGTACATGTTATAGCTGTAGTAATATTCCCTTCAACCTGGAGAGCTGCGACCCATGGAATGGGTGCCATGCATTATTGCTTTAAAGGGTCTGCAGTTGCTCACCCAATCTCTCCAATCCTCTCAGTCCCAAGTGTCCAGCCTTATGCCACATCCAGCTGTCATTGTAGATAGGGTCATTCCAGGTTGCATCAGAGACCCTGAAGGAATTGTAAAGAATTTCCCTGTTTCTTTGTTCTGTTTTTGAAATTCCTTTTTAGAGTGGGTTTGAGCTGATTCTCGCTGCCCTGTTTATGCCAGTCTAGACACACTTGATTCCCTTACGGAGACATATCAATACATAGGTTTTAAGATTCTTACTAGTCAGATCTATTCCTCTGCGGGAAATATGTGGTTTTGAGTCCCTTTCACTGAGGAAGGTGTAGGTCTTGTCTATTCCATAGTTGGTTTTTGGAACGGTACCTGTGCTTATATCAAACTCTGGTTTGATGCATCACCCCACCTCTCCTTCCGCTTAAGCTGGCATAAGAGTGTTTTCTAAATGTGAGACTCTGTTCTCTTTCCAACTCAGTTCATGTGTAGCCATGTTTACAGGATCTTCCTAAGTGATACCTTATGATAAGTTTCTTTTCCTGTGTGACTTCTTTCACTTAGAATCATCGTACCTGAATCCACTCATTTTGCTGCTACTGGTCTTATGACATTGATTTCGTGGCTGAGGGATATTCCATCGTACGTAAGTTCCACAATGTTTTGAACCATTTTTATATTTCCTGGGATATTTCAGGTGTACCCAGGTTGAGGTTCCTGTAAGCAGTGCAGCCCTCAATTTGGGGGTGGCTCTGTCTTATGGATTTTCAGTTTTCCCAAGGTATATTCCCTAGACTGGAAGTGCCCTTGGCTCTGTAGCTCTGTTGTTTACTTGTTTTAGGGAACACAATGCACTCCTCCAGTGAGGCAGTTGGCAACTTACATCCGGCCCATCAGCATAACAAGGCTCCCTGTTCTCCAGGGCCTGTCTTGCCTTTCTGGTTTTTACACATTTTGTGGATGTCCCTTTTGACCGGTGGGAAGTGATACTTCTTTGTAGTGCAGATTAGCATTGCCCGCTTGCTTGCTTGGCCAAAAAGGGCGTATGCGTTTTCTCCTGAATATATTCAGGAGAAAACGCATACGCCCTTTTTGGCCAAGTGCATCATTGTCGAAGTTGTGCCCCTCTTCCTGTGCTTTACAGGCGATTCCAACGTACCTCTTGAAATCTGTTTCCTGCTATTCTGCCTCGCTTTCAAGTCCGCCTCGTTGCCTTCCCTCAACAGATTTTTGGACGATAGTTGGCCTTGATTACTCTGCCAGTTTGTGAATTGCTGTGCCCCTGAGCTCCATTTTTCAACTCGTTTCTTGTGAGCTGAACGCAAGTCCAAACTTTTGGTTCAGGACCTATACTGGTTCCCGGTGGGTGGCTGAGACTTTGGTTAATTCTTCTTCCTGCCGGGAAATTAGAGTGACATGTGCCCATCCAAATGCCTAACAGCTACTCTCTCATTGGTTCTCCCTCTTCCCTTTCATCCTCTGCCAAATTGGCAACCTGTGCGAACCAGGAGCTTAAAGGGGCTGTCTCTCCAATTTGGGAGATTGATAGGAAAGCAGTTGGAAAGTCAAACCGGAGCACCAGGAGAGGGGCTCTTCGTTGAGTTTTAGAAACCTTTCGTATTCACAGTGTGTCCATTCTCTAGGTTTCCCGTATACGTTATAGCTGTAGTAATATTCCCTTCAACCTGGAGTGCTGGGACCCATGGAATGGGTGCCATGCATTATTGCTTTAAAGGGTCTGCATTTGCTCACCCAATCTCACCAATCCTCTCAGTCCCAAGTGTCCAGCCTTATGCCACATCCAGCTGTCATTGTAGATAGGGTCATTCCAGGTTGCATCAGAGACCCTGAAGGAATTGTAAAGAATTTCCCTGTTTCTTTGTTCTGTTTTTGAAATTCCTTTTTAGAGTGGGTTTGAGCTGATTCTCGCTGCCCTCTTTATGCCAGTCTAGACACACTTGATTCCCTTACAGAGACATATCAATACATAGGTTTTAAGATTCTTACTAGTCAGATCTATTCCTCTGCGGGAAATATGGGGTTTTGAGTCCCTTTCACTGAGGAAGGTGGAGGTCTTGTCTATTCCATAGTTGGTTTTTGGAACGGTACCTGTGCTTATATCAAACTCTGGTTTGATGCATCACCCCACCTCTCCTTCCCCCTTAAGCAGGCATAAGAGTGTTTTCTAAATGTGAGACTCTGTTCTCTTGCCTAACTCAGTTCATGTGTAGCCATGTTTACAGAATCTTCCTAAGTGATATATTATGATAAGTTTCTTTTCCTGTGTGACTTCTTTCACTTAGAATCATCGTACCTGAATCCACTCATTTTGCTGCTACTGGTCTTATGACATTGATTTCATGGCTGAGGGATATTCCATCGTACGTAAGTTCCACAATGTTTGGAACCATTTTTATATTTCCTGGGATATTTCAGGTGTACCCAGGTTGAGGTTCCTGTAAGCAGTGCAGCCCTCAATTTGGGGGTGGCTCTGTCTTATGGATTTTCAGTTTTCCCAAGGTATATTCCCTAGACTGGAAGTGCCCTTGGCTCTGTAGCTCTGTTGTTTACTTGTTTTAGGGAACACAATGCACTCCTCCAGTGAGGCAGTTGGCAACTTACATCCGGCCCATCAGCATAACAAGGCTCCCTGTTCTCCAGGGCCTGTCTTGCCTTTCTGGTTTTTACACATTTTGTGGATGTCCCTTTTGACCGGTGGGAAGTGATACTTCTTTGTAGTGCAGATTAGCATTGCCCGCTTGCTTGCTTGGCCAAAAAGGGCGTATGCGTTTTCTCCTGAACGCATACGCCCTTTTTGGCCAAGTGCATCATTGTCGAAGTTGTGCCCCTCTTCCTGTGCTTTACAGGCGATTCCAACGTACCTCTTGAAATCTCTTTCCTGCTATTCTGCCTCGCTTTCAAGTCCGCCTCGTTGCCTTCCCTCAACAGATTTTTGGACGATAGTGGGCCTTGATTACCCTGCCAGTTTGTGAATTGCTGTGCCCCTGAGCTCCATTTTTCAACTCGTTTCTTGTGAGCTGAACGCAAGTCCAAACTTTTGGTTCAGGACCTATACTGGTTCCCGGTGGGTGGCTCAGACTTTGGTTAATTCTTCTTCCTGCCGGGAAATTAGAGTGACATGTGCCCATCCAAATGCCTAACAGCTACTCTCTCATTGGTTCTCCCTCTTCCCTTTCATCCTCTGCCAAATTGGCAACCTGTGCGAACCAGGAGCTTAAAGGGGCTGTCTCTCCAAGTTGGGAGATTGATAGGAAAGCAGTTGGAAAGTCAAACCGGAGCACCAGGAGAGGGGCTCTTCGTTGAGTTTTAGAAACCTTTTGTATTCACAGTGTGTCCATTCTCTAGGTTTCCCGTACACGTTATAGCTGTAGTAATATTCCCTTCAACCTGGAGAGCTGGGACCCATGGAATGGGTGCCATGCATTATTGCTTTAAAGGGTCTGCATTTGCTCACCCAATCTCACCAATCCTCTCAGTCCCAAGTGTCCAGCCTTATGCCACATCCAGCTGTCATTGTAGATAAGGTCATTCCAGGTTGCAACAGAGACCCTGAAGGAATTGTAAAGAATTTCCCTGTTTCTTTGTTCTGTTTTTTAATTCCTTTTTAGAGTGGGTTTGAGCTGATTCTCGCTGCCCTGTTTATGCCAGTCTAGACACACTTGATTCCCTTACAGAGACATATCAATACATAGGTTTTAAGATTCTTACTAGTCAGATCTATTCCTCTGCGGGAAATATGGGGTTTTGAGTCCCTTTCACTGAGGAAGGTGTAGGTCTTGTCTATTCCATAGTTGGATTTTGGAACGGTACCTGTGCTTATATCAAACTCTGGTTTGATGCATCACCCCACCTCTCCTTCCCCCTTAAGCAGGCATAAGAGTGTTTTCTAAATGTGAGACTCTGTTCTCTTGCCTAACTCAGTTCATGTGTAGCCATGTTTACAGGATCTTCCTAAGTGATATCTTATGATAAGTTTCTTTTCCTGTGTGACTTCTTTCACTTAGAATCATCGTACCTGAATCCACTCATTTTGCTGCTACTGGTCTTATGACATTGATTTCATGGCTGAGGGATATTCCATCGTACGTAAGTTCCACAATGTTTGGAACCATTTTTATATTTCCTGGGATATTTCAGGTGTACCCAGGTTGAGGTTCCTGTAAGCAGTGCAGCCCTCAATTTGGGGGTGGCTCTGTCTTATGGATTTTCAGTTTTCCCAAGGTATATTCCCTAGACTGGAAGTGCCCTTGGCTCTGTAGCTCTGTTGTTTACTTGTTTTAGGGAACACAATGCACTCCTCCAGTGAGGCAGTTGGCAACTTACATCCCGCCCATCAGCATAACAAGGCTCCCTGTTCTCCAGGGCCTGTCTTGCCTTTCTGGTTTTTACACATTTTGTGGATGTCCCTTTTGACCGGTGGGAAGTGATACTTCTTTGTAGTGCAGATTTGCATTGCCCGCTTGCTTGCTTGGCCAAAAAGGGCGTATGCGTTTTCTCCTGAATATATTCAGGAGAAAACGCATACGCCCTTTTTGGCCAAGTGCATCATTGTCGAAGTTGTGCCCCTCTTCCTGTGCTTTACAGGCGATTCCAACGTACCTCTTGAAATCTCTTTCCTGCTATTCTGCCTCGCTTTCAAGTCCGCCTCGTTGCCTTCCCTCAACAGATTTTTGGACGATAGTTGGCCTTGATTACTCTGCCAGTTTGTGAATTGCTGTGCCCCTGAGCTCCATTTTTCAACTCGTTTCTTGTGAGCTGAACGCAAGTCCAAACTTTTGGTTCAGGACCTATACTGGTTCCCGGTGGGTGGCTGAGACTTTGGTTAATTCTTCTTCCTGCCGGGAAATTAGAGTGACATGTGCCCATCCAAATGCCTAACAGCTACTCTCTCATTGGTTCTCCCTCTTCCCTTTCATCCTCTGCCAAATTGGCAACCTGTGCGAACCAGGAGCTTAAAGGGGCTGTCTCTCCAAGTTGGGAGATTGATAGGAAAGCAGTTGGAAAGTCAAACCGGAGCACCAGGAGAGGGGCTCTTCGTTGAGTTTTAGAAACCTTTCGTATTCACAGTGTGTCCATTCTCTAGGTTTCCCGTACATGTTATTGCTATAGTAATATTCCCTTCAACCTGGAGAGTTGCGACCCATGGAATCGGTGCCATGCATTATTGCTTTAAAGGGTCTGCATTTGCTCACCCAATCTCACCAATCCCCTCAGTCCAAAGTGTCCAGCCTTATGCCACATCCAGCTGTCATTGTAGATAGGGTCATTCCAGGTTGCATCAGAGACCCTGAAGGAATTGTAAAGAATTTCCCTGTTTCTATGTTCTGTTTTTGAAATTCCTTTTTAGAGTGGGTTTGAGGTGATTCTCGCTGCCCTGTTTATGCCAGTCTAGACACACTTGATTCCCTTATGGAGACATATCAATACATAGGTTTTAAGATTCTTACTAGTCAGATCTATTCCTCTGCGGGAAATATGAGGTTTTGAGTCCCTTTCACTGAGGAAGGTGTAGGTCTTGTCTATTCCATAGTTGGTTTTTGGAACGGTACCTGTGCTTATATCAAACTCTGGTTTGATGCATCACCCCACCTCTCCTTCCCCCTTAAGCAGGCATAAGAGTGTTTTCTAAATGTGAGACTCTGTTCTCTTGCCTAACTCAGTTCATGTGTAGCCATGTTTACAGGATCTTCCTAAGTGATATCTTATGATAAGTTTCTTTTCCTGTGTGACTTCTTTCACTTAGAATCATCGTACCTGAATCCACTCGTTTTGCTGCTACTGGTCTTATGACATTGATTTCATGGCTGAGGGATATTCCATCGTACGTAAGTTCCACAATGTTTGGAACCATTTTTATATTTCCTGGGATATTTCAGGTGTATCCAGGTTGAGGTTCTTGTAAGCAGTGCAGCCCTCAATTTGGGGGTGGCTCTGTCTTATGGATTTTCAGTTTTCCCAAGGTATATTCCCTAGACTGGAAGTGCCCTTGGCTCTGTAGCTCTGTTGTTTACTTGTTTTAGGGAACACAATGCACTCCTCCAGTGAGGCAGTTGGCAACTTACATCCGGCCCATCAGCATAACAAGGCTCCCTGTTCTCCAGGGCCTGTCTTGCCTTTCTGGTTTTTACACATTTTGTGTATGTCCCTTTTGACCGGTGGGAAGTGATACTTCTTTGTAGTGCAGATTTGCATTGCCCGCTTGCTTGCTTGGCCAAAAAGGGCGTATGCGTTTTCTCCTGAATATATTCAGGAGAAAACGCATACGCCCTTTTTGGCCAAGTGCATCATTGTCGAAGTTGTGCCCCTCTTCCTGTGCTTTACAGGCGATTCCAACGTACCTCTTGAAATCACTTTCCTGCTATTCTGCCTCGCTTTCAAGTCCGCCTCGTTGCCTTCCCTCAACAGATTTTTGGACGATAGTTGGCCTTGATTACTCTGCCAGTTTGTGAATTGCTGTGCCCCTGAGCTCCATTTTTCAACTCGTTTCTTGTGAGCTGAACGCAAGTCCAAACTTTTGGTTCAGGACCTATACTGGTTCCCGGTGGGTGGCTGAGACTTTGGTTAATTCTTCTTCCTGCCGGGAAATTAGAGTGACATGTGCCCATCCAAATGCCTAACAGCTACTCTCTCATTGGTTCTCCCTCTTCCCTTTCATCCTCTGCCAAATTGGCAACCTGTGCGAACCAGGAGCTTAAAGGGGCTGTCTCTCCAAGTTGGGAGATTGATAGGAAAGCAGTTGGAAAGTCAAACCGGAGCACCAGGAGAGGGGCTCTTCTTTGAGTTTTAGAAACCTTTTGTATTCACAGTGTGTCCATTCTCTAGGTTTCCCGTACATGTTATAGCTGTAGTAATATTCCCTTCAACATGGAGAGCTGGGACCCAAGGAATGGGAGCCATGCATTATTGCTTTAAAGGGTCTGCAGTTGCTCACCCAATCTCACCAATCCCCTCAGTCCCAAGTGTCCAGCCTTATGCCACATCCAGCTGTCATTGTAGATAGGGTCATTCCAGGTTGCATCAGAGACCCTGAAGGAATTGTAAAGAATTTCCCTGTTTCTTTGTTCTGTTTTTGAAATTCCTGTTTAGAGTGGGTTTGAGCTGATTCTCGCTGCCCTGTTTATGCCAGTCTAGACACACTTGATTCCCTTAAGGAGACATATCAATACATAGGTTTTAAGATTCTTACTAGTCAGATCTATTCCTCTGCGGGAAATATGGGGTTTTGAGTCCCTTTCACTGAGGAAGGTGTAGGTCTTGTCTATTCCATAGTTGGTTTTTGGAACGGTACCTGTGCTTATATCAAACTCTGGTTTGATGCATCACCCCACCTCTCCTTCCCCCTTAAGCAGGCATAAGAGTGTTTTCTAAATGTGAGACTCTGTTCTCTTGCCTAACTCAGTTCATGTGTAGCCATGTTTACAGGATCTTCCTAAGTGATATCTTATGATAAGTTTCTTTTCCTGTGTGACTTATTTCACTTAGAATCATCGTACCTGAATCCACTCATTTTGCTGCTACTGGTCTTATGACATTGATTTCATGGCTGAGGGATATTCCATCGTACGTAAGTTCCACAATGTTTGGAACCATTTTTATATTTCCTGGGATATTTCAGGTGTACCCAGGTTGAGGTTCCTGTAAGCAGTGCAGCCCTCAATTTGGGGGTGGCTCTGTCTTATGGATTTTCAGTTTTCCCAAGGTATATTCCCTAGACTGGAAGTGCCCTTGGCTCTGTAGCTCTGTTGTTTACTTGTTTTAGGGAACACAATGCACTCCTCCAGTGAGGCAGTTGGCAACTTACATCCGGCCCATCAGCATAACAAGGCTCCCTGTTCTCCGGGGCCTGTCTTGCCTTTCTGGTTTTTACACATTTTGTGGATGTCCCTTTTGACCGGTGGGAAGTGATACTTCTTTGTAGTGCAGATTTTCATTGCCCGCTTGCTTGCTTGGCCAAAAAGGGCGTATGCGTTTTCTCCTGAATATATTCAGGAGAAAACGCATATGCCCTTTTTGGCCAAGTGCATCATTGTCGAAGTTGTGCCCCTCTTCCTGTGCTTTACAGGCGATTCCAACGTACCTCTTGAAATCTCTGTCCTGCTATTCTGCCTCGCTTTCAAGTCCGCCTCGTTGCCTTCCCTCAACAGATTTTTGGACGATAGTGGGCCTTGATTACTCTGCCAGTTTGTGAATTGCTGTGCCCCTGAGCTCCATTTTTCAACTCGTTTTTTGTGAGCTGAACGCAAGTCCATACTTTTGGTTCAGGACCTATACTGGTTCCCGGTGGGTGGCTGAGACTTTGGTTAATTCTTCTTCCTGCCGGGAAATTAGAGTGACATGTGCCCATCCAAATGCCTAACAGCTACTCTCTCATTGGTTCTCCCTCTTCCCTTTCATCCTCTGCCAAATTGGCAACCTGTGCGAACCAGGAGCTTAAAGGGGCTGTCTCTCCAAGTTGGGAGATTGATAGGAAAGCAGTTGGAAAGTCAAACCGGAGCACCAGGAGAGGGGCTCTTCGTTGAGTTTTAGAAACCTTCTGTATTCAAAGTGTGTCCATTCTCTAGGTTTCCCGTACATGTTATAGCTGTAGTAATATTCCCTTCAACCTGGAGAGCTGCCACCCATGGAATGCGTGCCATGCATTATTGCTTTAAAGGGTCTGCAGTTGCTCACCCAATCTCTCCAATCCTCTCAGTCCCAAGTGTCCAGCCTTATGCCACATCCAGCTGTCATTGTAGATAGGGTCATTCCAGGTTGCATCAGAGACCCTGAAGGAATTGTAAAGAATTTCCCTGTTTCTTTGTTCTGTTTTTGAAATTCATTTTTAGAGTGGGTTTGAGCTGATTCTCGCTGCCCTGTTTATGCCAGTCTAGACACACTTGATTCCCTTACGGAGACATATCAATACATAGGTTTTAAGATTCTTACTAGTCAGATCTATTCCTCTGCGGGAAATATGGGGTTTTGAGTCCCTTTCACTGAGGAAGGTGTAGGTCTTGTCTATACCATAGTTGGATTTTGGAACGGTACCTGTGCTTATATCAAACTCTGGTTTGATGCATCACCCCACCTCTCCTTCCCCCTTAAGCAGGCATAAGAGTGTTTTCTAAATGTGAGACTCTGTTCTCTTGCCTAACTCAGTTCATGTGTAGCCATGTTTACAGGATCTTCCTAAGTGATATCTTATGATAAGTTTCTTTTCCTGTGTGACTTCTTTCATTAGAATCATCGTACCTGAATCCACTCATTTTGCTGCTACTGGTCTTATGACATTGATTTCATGGCTGAGGGATATTCCATCGTACGTAAGTTCCACAATGTTTGGAACCATTTTTATATTTCCTGGGATATTTCAGGTGTATCCAGGTTGAGGTTCTTGTAAGCAGTGCAGCCCCCAATTTGGGGGTGGCTCTGTCTTATGGATTTTCAGTTTTCCCAAGGTATATTCCCTAGACTGGAAGTGCCCTTGGCTCTGTAGCTCTGTTGTTTACTTGTTTTAGGGAACACAATGCACTCCTCCAGTGAGGCAGTTGGCAACTTACATGCGGCCCATCAGCATAACAAGGCTCCCTGTTCTCCAGGGCCTGTCTTGCCTTTCTGGTTTTTACACATTTTGTGGATGTCCCTTTTGACCGGTGGGAAGTGATACTTCTTTGTAGTGCAGATTTGCATTGCCCGCTTGCTTGCTTGGCCAAAAAGGGCGTATGCGTTTTCTCCTGAATATATTCAGGAGAAAACGCATACGCCCTTTTTGGCCAAGTGCATCATTGTCGAAGTTGTGCCCCTCTTCCTGTGCTTTACAGGCGATTCCAACGTACCTCTTGAAATCTGTTTCCTGCTATTCTGCCTCGCTTTCAAGTCCGCCTCGTTGCCTTCCCTCAACAGATTTTTGGACGATAGTTGGCCTTGATTACTCTGCCAGTTTGTGAATTGCTGTGCCCCTGAGCTCCATTTTTCAACTCGTTTCTTGTGAGCTGAACGCAAGTCCAAACTTTTGGTTCAGGACCTATACTGGTTCCCGGTGGGTGGCTGAGACTTTGGTTAATTCTTCTTCCTGCCGGGAAATTAGAGTGACATGTGCCCATACAAATGCCTAACAGCTACTCTCTCATTGGTTCTCCCTCTTCCCTTTCATCCTCTGCCAAATTGGCAACCTGTGCGAACCAGGAGCTTAAAGGGGCTGTCTCTCCAAGTTGGGAGATTGATAGGAAAGCAGTTGGAAAGTCAAACCGGAGCACCAGGAGAGGGGCTCTTCGTTGAGTTTTAGAAACCATTTGTATTCAGAGTGTGTCCATTCTCTAGGTTTCCCGTACATGTTATAGCTGTAGTAATATTCCCTTCAACCTGGAGAGCTGGGACCCAAGGAATGGGAGCCATGCATTATTGCTTTAAAGGGTCTGCATTTGCTCACCCAATCTCACCCATCCCCTCAGTCCAAAGTGTCCAGCCTTATGCCACATCCAGCTGTCATTGTAGATAGGGTCATTCCAGGTTGCATCAGAGACCCTGAAGGAATTGTAAAGAATTTCCCTGTTTCTTTGTTCTGTTTTTGAAGTTCCTTTTTAGAGTGGGTTTGAGCTGATTCTTGCTGCCCTGTTTATGCCAGTCTAGACACACTTGATTCCCTTACGGAGACATATCAATACATAGGTATTAAGATTCTTACTAGTCAGATCTATTCCTCTGCGGGAAATATGGTGTTTTGAGTCCCTTTCACTGAGGAAGGTGTAGGTCTTGTCTATTACATAGTTGGTTTTTGGAACGGTACCTGTGCTTATATCAAACTCTGGTTTGATGCATCACCCCACCTCTCCTTCCCCCTTAAGCAGGCATAAGAGTGTTTTCTAAATGTGAGACTCTGTTCTCTTGCCTAACTCAGTTCATGTGTAGCCTTGTTTACAGGATCTTCCTAAGTGATATATTATGATAAGTTTCTTTTCCTGTGTGACTTCTTTCACTTAGAATCATCGTACCTGAATCCACTCATTTTGCTGCTACTGGTCTTATGACATTGATTTCATAGCTGAGGAATATTCCATCGTACGTAAGTTCCACAATGTTTGAAACCATTTTTATATTTCCTGGGATATTTCAGGTGTACCCAGGTTGAGGTTCCTGTAAGCAGTGCAGCCCTCAATTTGGGGGTGGCTCTGTCTTATGGATTTTCAGTTTTCCCAAGGTATATTCCCTAGACTGGAAGTGCCCTTGGCTCTGTAGCTCTGTTGTTTACTTGTTTTAGGGAACACAATGCACTCTTCCAGTGAGGCAGTTGGCAATTTACATCCGGCCCATCAGCATAACAAGGCTCCCTGTTCTCCAGGGCCTGTCTTGCCTTTCTGGTTTTTACACATTTTGTGGATGTCCCTTTTGACCGGTGGGAAGTGATACTTCTTTGTAGTGCAGATTTGCATTGCCCGCTTGCTTGCTTGGCCAAAAAGGGCGTATGCGTTTTCTCCTGAATATATTCAGGAGAAAACGCATACGCCCTTTTTGGCCAAGTGCATCATTGTCGAAGTTGTGCCCCTCTTCCTGTGCTTTACAGGCGATTCCAACGTACCTCTTGAAATCTCTTTCCTGCTATTCTGCCTCGCTTTCAAGTCCGCCTCGTTGCCTTCCCTCAACAGATTTTTGGACGATAGTTGGCCTTGATTACTCTGCCAGTTTGTGAATTGCTGTGCCCCTGAGCTCCATTTTTCAACTCGTTTCTTGTGAGCTGAACGCAAGTCCAAACTTTTGGTTCAGGACCTATACTGGTTCCCGGTGGGTGGCTGAGACTTTGGTTAATTCTTCTTCCTGCCGGGAAATTAGAGTGACATGTGCCCATCCAAATGCCTAACAGCTACTCTCTCATTGGTTCTCCCTCTTCCCTTTCATCCTCTGCCAAATTGGCAACCTGTGCGAACCAGGAGCTTAAAGGGGCTGTCTCTCCAAGTTGGGAGATTGATAGGAAAGCAGTTGGAAAGTCAAACCGGAGCACCAGGAGAGGGGCTCTTCGTTGAGTTTTAGAAACCTTTCGTATTCACAGTGTGTCCATTCTCTAGGTTTCCCGTACATGTTATTGCTATAGTAATATTCCCTTCAACCTGGAGAGTTGCGACCCATGGAATCGGTGCCATGCATTATTGCTTTAAAGGGTCTGCATTTGCTCACCCAATCTCACCAATCCCCTCAGTCCAAAGTGTCCAGCCTTATGCCACATCCAGCTGTCATTGTAGATAGGGTCATTCCAGGTTGCATCAGAGACCCTGAAGGAATTGTAAAGAATTTCCCTGTTTCTATGTTCTGTTTTTGAAATTCCTTTTTAGAGTGGGTTTGAGGTGATTCTCGCTGCCCTGTTTATGCCAGTCTAGACACACTTGATTCCCTTATGGAGACATATCAATACATAGGTTTTAAGATTCTTACTAGTCAGATCTATTCCTCTGCGGGAAATATGAGGTTTTGAGTCCCTTTCACTGAGGAAGGTGTAGGTCTTGTCTATTCCATAGTTGGTTTTTGGAACGGTACCTGTGCTTATATCAAACTCTGGTTTGATGCATCACCCCACCTCTCCTTCCCCCTTAAGCAGGCATAAGAGTGTTTTCTAAATGTGAGACTCTGTTCTCTTGCCTAACTCAGTTCATGTGTAGCCATGTTTACAGGATCTTCCTAAGTGATATCTTATGATAAGTTTCTTTTCCTGTGTGACTTCTTTCACTTAGAATCATCGTACCTGAATCCACTCGTTTTGCTGCTACTGGTCTTATGACATTGATTTCATGGCTGAGGGATATTCCATCGTACGTAAGTTCCACAATGTTTGGAACCATTTTTATATTTCCTGGGATATTTCAGGTGTATCCAGGTTGAGGTTCTTGTAAGCAGTGCAGCCCTCAATTTGGGGGTGGCTCTGTCTTATGGATTTTCAGTTTTCCCAAGGTATATTCCCTAGACTGGAAGTGCCCTTGGCTCTGTAGCTCTGTTGTTTACTTGTTTTAGGGAACACAATGCACTCCTCCAGTGAGGCAGTTGGCAACTTACATCCGGCCCATCAGCATAACAAGGCTCCCTGTTCTCCAGGGCCTGTCTTGCCTTTCTGGTTTTTACACATTTTGTGTATGTCCCTTTTGACCGGTGGGAAGTGATACTTCTTTGTAGTGCAGATTTGCATTGCCCGCTTGCTTGCTTGGCCAAAAAGGGCGTATGCGTTTTCTCCTGAATATATTCAGGAGAAAACGCATACGCCCTTTTTGGCCAAGTGCATCATTGTCGAAGTTGTGCCCCTCTTCCTGTGCTTTACAGGCGATTCCAATGTACCTCTTGAAATCACTTTCCTGCTATTCTGCCTCGCTTTCAAGTCCGCCTCGTTGCCTTCCCTCAACAGATTTTTGGACGATAGTTGGCCTTGATTACTCTGCCAGTTTGTGAATTGCTGTGCCCCTGAGCTCCATTTTTCAACTCGTTTCTTGTGAGCTGAACGCAAGTCCAAACTTTTGGTTCAGGACCTATACTGGTTCCCGGTGGGTGGCTGAGACTTTGGTTAATTCTTCTTCCTGCCGGGAAATTAGAGTGACATGTGCCCATCCAAATGCCTAACAGCTACTCTCTCATTGGTTCTCCCTCTTCCCTTTCATCCTCTGCCAAATTGGCAACCTGTGCGAACCAGGAGCTTAAAGGGGCTGTCTCTCCAAGTTGGGAGATTGATAGGAAAGCAGTTGGAAAGTCAAACCGGAGCACCAGGAGAGGGGCTCTTCTTTGAGTTTTAGAAACCTTTTGTATTCACAGTGTGTCCATTCTCTAGGTTTCCCGTACATGTTATAGCTGTAGTAATATTCCCTTCAACATGGAGAGCTCGGACCCAAGGAATGGGAGCCATGCATTATTGCTTTAAAGGGTCTGCAGTTGCTCACCCAATCTCACCAATCCCCTCAGTCCCAAGTGTCCAGCCTTATGCCACATCCAGCTGTCATTGTAGATAGGGTCATTCCAGGTTGCATCAGAGACCCTGAAGGAATTGTAAAGAATTTCCCTGTTTCTTTGTTCTGTTTTTGAAATTCCTGTTTAGAGTGGGTTTGAGCTGATTCTCGCTGCCCTGTTTATGCCAGTCTAGACACACTTGATTCCCTTAAGGAGACATATCAATACATAGGTTTTAAGATTCTTACTAGTCAGATCTATTCCTCTGCGGGAAATATGGGGTTTTGAGTCCCTTTCACTGAGGAAGGTGTAGGTCTTGTCTATTCCATAGTTGGTTTTTGGAACGGTACCTGTGCTTATATCAAACTCTGGTTTGATGCATCACCCCACCTCTCCTTCCCCCTTAAGCAGGCATAAGAGTGTTTTCTAAATGTGAGACTCTGTTCTCTTGCCTAACTCAGTTCATGTGTAGCCATGTTTACAGGATCTTCCTAAGTGATATCTTATGATAAGTTTCTTTTCCTGTGTGACTTATTTCACTTAGAATCATCGTACCTGAATCCACTCATTTTGCTGCTACTGGTCTTATGACATTGATTTCATGGCTGAGGGATATTCCATCGTACGTAAGTTCCACAATGTTTGGAACCATTTTTATATTTCCTGGGATATTTCAGGTGTACCCAGGTTGAGGTTCCTGTAAGCAGTGCAGCCCTCAATTTGGGGGTGGCTCTGTCTTATGGATTTTCAGTTTTCCCAAGGTATATTCCCTAGACTGGAAGTGCCCTTGGCTCTGTAGCTCTGTTGTTTACTTGTTTTAGGGAACACAATGCACTCCTCCAGTGAGGCAGTTGGCAACTTACATCCGGCCCATCAGCATAACAAGGCTCCCTGTTCTCCGGGGCCTGTCTTGCCTTTCTGGTTTTTACACATTTTGTGGATGTCCCTTTTGACCGGTGGGAAGTGATACTTCTTTGTAGTGCAGATTTTCATTGCCCGCTTGCTTGCTTGGCCAAAAAGGGCGTATGCGTTTTCTCCTGAATATATTCAGGAGAAAACGCATATGCCCTTTTTGGCCAAGTGCATCATTGTCGAAGTTGTGCCCCTCTTCCTGTGCTTTACAGGCGATTCCAACGTACCTCTTGAAATCTCTGTCCTGCTATTCTGCCTCGCTTTCAAGTCCGCCTCGTTGCCTTCCCTCAACAGATTTTTGGACGATAGTGGGCCTTGATTACTCTGCCAGTTTGTGAATTGCTGTGCCCCTGAGCTCCATTTTTCAACTCGTTTTTTGTGAGCTGAACGCAAGTCCAAACTTTTGGTTCAGGACCTATACTGGTTCCCGGTGGGTGGCTGAGACTTTGGTTAATTCTTCTTCCTGCCGGGAAATTAGAGTGACATGTGCCCATCCAAATGCCTAACAGCTACTCTCTCATTGGTTCTCCCTCTTCCCTTTCATCCTCTGCCAAATTGGCAACCTGTGCGAACCAGGAGCTTAAAGGGGCTGTCTCTCCAAGTTGGGAGATTGATAGGAAAGCAGTTGGAAAGTCAAACCGGAGCACCAGGAGAGGGGCTCTTCGTTGAGTTTTAGAAACCTTCTGTATTCAAAGTGTGTCCATTCTCTAGGTTTCCCGTACATGTTATAGCTGTAGTAATATTCCCTTCAACCTGGAGAGCTGCCACCCATGGAATGCGTGCCATGCATTATTGCTTTAAAGGGTCTGCAGTTGCTCACCCAATCTCTCCAATCCTCTCAGTCCCAAGTGTCCAGCCTTATGCCACATCCAGCTGTCATTGTAGATAGGGTCATTCCAGGTTGCATCAGAGACCCTGAAGGAATTGTAAAGAATTTCCCTGTTTCTTTGTTCTGTTTTTGAAATTCATTTTTAGAGTGGGTTTGAGCTGATTCTCGCTGCCCTGTTTATGCCAGTCTAGACACACTTGATTCCCTTACGGAGACATATCAATACATAGGTTTTAAGATTCTTACTAGTCAGATCTATTCCTCTGCGGGAAATATGGGGTTTTGAGTCCCTTTCACTGAGGAAGGTGTAGGTCTTGTCTATACCATAGTTGGATTTTGGAACGGTACCTGTGCTTATATCAAACTCTGGTTTGATGCATCACCCCACCTCTCCTTCCCCCTTAAGCAGGCATAAGAGTGTTTTCTAAATGTGAGACTCTGTTCTCTTGCCTAACTCAGTTCATGTGTAGCCATGTTTACAGGATCTTCCTAAGTGATATCTTATGATAAGTTTCTTTTCCTGTGTGACTTCTTTCATTAGAATCATCGTACCTGAATCCACTCATTTTGCTGCTACTGGTCTTATGACATTGATTTCATGGCTGAGGGATATTCCATCGTACGTAAGTTCCACAATGTTTGGAACCATTTTTATATTTCCTGGGATATTTCAGGTGTATCCAGGTTGAGGTTCTTGTAAGCAGTGCAGCCCTCAATTTGGGGGTGGCTCTGTCTTATGGATTTTCAATTTTCCCAAGGTATATTCCCTAGACTGGAAGTGCCCTTGGCTCTGTAGCTCTGTTGTTTACTTGTTTTAGGGAACACAATGCACTCCTCCAGTGAGGCAGTTGGCAACTTACATGCGGCCCATCAGCATAACAAGGCTCCCTGTTCTCCAGGGCCTGTCTTGCCTTTCTGGTTTTTACACATTTTGTGGATGTCCCTTTTGACCGGTGGGAAGTGATACTTCTTTGTAGTGCAGATTTGCATTGCCCGCTTGCTTGCTTGGCCAAAAAGGGCGTATGCGTTTTCTCCTGAATATATTCAGGAGAAAACGCATACACCCTTTTTGGCCAAGTGCATCATTGTCGAAGTTGTGCCCCTCTTCCTGTGCTTTACAGGCGATTCCAACGTACCTCTTGAAATCTGTTTCCTGCTATTCTGCCTCGCTTTCAAGTCCGCCTCGTTGCCTTCCCTGAACAGATTTTTGGACGATAGTTGGCCTTGATTACTCTGCCAGTTTGTGAATTGCTGTGCCCCTGAGCTCCATTTTTCAACTCGTTTCTTGTGAGCTGAACGCAAGTCCAAACTTTTGGTTCAGGACCTATACTGGTTCCCGGTGGGTGGCTGAGACTTTGGTTAATTCTTCTTCCTGCCGGGAAATTAGAGTGACATGTGCCCATACAAATGCCTAACAGCTACTCTCTCATTGGTTCTCCCTCTTCCCTTTCATCCTCTGCCAAATTGGCAACCTGTGCGAACCAGGAGCTTAAAGGGGCTGTCTCTCCAAGTTGGGAGATTGATAGGAAAGCAGTTGGAAAGTCAAACCGGAGCACCAGGAGAGGGGCTCTTCGTTGAGTTTTAGAAACCATTTGTATTCAGAGAGTGTCCATTCTCTAGGTTTCCCGTACATGTTATAGCTGTAGTAATATTCCCTTCAACCTGGAGAGCTGGGACCCAAGGAATGGGAGCCATGCATTATTGCTTTAAAGGGTCTGCATTTGCTCACCCAATCTCACCCATCCCCTCAGTCCAAAGTGTCCAGCCTTATGCCACATCCAGCTGTCATTGTAGATAGGGTCATTCCAGGTTGCATCAGAGACCCTGAAGGAATTGTAAAGAATTTCCCTGTTTCTTTGTTCTGTTTTTGAAGTTCCTTTTTAGAGTGGGTTTGAGCTGATTCTTGCTGCCCTGTTTATGCCAGTCTAGACACACTTGATTCCCTTACGGAGACATATCAATACATAGGTTTTAAGATTCTTACTAGTCAGATCTATTCCTCTGCGGGAAATATGGGGTTTTGAGTCCCTTTCACTGAGGAAGGTGTAGGTCTTGTCTATTACATAGTTGGTTTTTGGAACGGTACCTGTGCTTATATCAAACTCTGGTTTGATGCATCACCCCACCTCTCCTTCCCCCTTAAGCAGGCATAAGAGTGTTTTCTAAATGTGAGACTCTGTTCTCTTGCCTAACTCAGTTCATGTGTAGCCTTGTTTACAGGATCTTCCTAAGTGATATATTATGATAAGTTTCTTTTCCTGTGTGACTTCTTTCACTTAGAATCATCGTACCTGAATCCACTCATTTTGCTGCTACTGGTCTTATGACATTGATTTCATAGCTGAGGAATATTCCATCGTACGTAAGTTCCACAATGTTTGAAACCATTTTTATATTTCCTGGGATATTTCAGGTGTACCCAGGTTGAGGTTCCTGTAAGCAGTGCAGCCCTCAATTTGGGGGTGGCTCTGTCTTATGGATTTTCAGTTTTCCCAAGGTATATTCCCTAGACTGGAAGTGCCCTTGGCTCTGTAGCTCTGTTGTTTACTTGTTTTAGGGAACACAATGCACTCTTCCAGTGAGGCAGTTGGCAATTTACATCCGGCCCATCAGCATAACAAGGCTCCCTGTTCTCCAGGGCCTGTCTTGCCTTTCTGGTTTTTACACATTTTGTGGATGTCCCTTTTGACCGGTGGGAAGTGATACTTCTTTGTAGTGCAGATTTGCATTGCCCGCTTGCTTGCTTGGCCAAAAAGGGCGTATGCGTTTTCTCCTGAATATATTCAGGAGAAAACGCATATGCACTTTTTGGCCAAGTGCATCATTGTCGAAGTTGTGCCCCTCTTCCTGTGCTTTACAGGCGATTCCAACGTACCTCTTGAAATCTGTTTCCTGCTATTCTGCCTCGCTTTCAAGTCCGCCTCGTTGCCTTCCCTCAACAGATTTTTGGACGATAGTTGGCCTTGATTACTCTGCCAGTTTGTGAATTGTTGTGCCCCTGAGCTCCATTTTTCAACTCGTTTCTTGTGAGCTGAACGCAAGTCCAAACTTTTGGTTCAGGACCTATACTGGTTCCCGGTGGGTGGCTGAGACTTTGGTTAATTCTTCTTCCTGCCGGGAAATTAGAGTGACATGTGCCCATCCAAATGCCTAACAGCTACTCTCTCATTGGTTCTCCCTCTTCCCTTTCATCCTCTGCCAAATTGGCAACCTGTGCAAACCAGGAGCTTAAAAGGGCTGTCTCTCCAAGTTGGGAGATTGACAGGAAAGCAGTTGGAAAGTCAAACCGGAGCACCAGGAGAGGGGCTCTTCGTTGAGTTTTAGAAACCTTTTGTATTCACAGTGTGTCCATTCTCTAGGTTTCCCGTACATGTTATAGCTGTAGTAATACTCCCTTCAACCTGGAGAGCTGGGACCCATGGAATGGGTGCCATGCATTATTGCTTTAAAGGGTCTGCAGTTGCTCACCCAATCTCTCCAATCCTCTCAGTCCCAAGTGTCCAGCCTTATGCCACATCCAGCTGTCATTGTAGATAGGGTCATTCCAGGTTGCATCAGAGACCCTGAAGGAATTTTAAAGAATTTCCCTGTTTCTTTGTTCTGTTTTTGAAATTCCTTTTTAGAGTGGGTTTGAGCTGATTCTCGCTGCCCTGTTTATGCCAGTCTAGACACACTTGATTCCCTTACGGAGACATATCAATACATAGGTTTTAAGATTCTTACTAGTCAGATCTATTCCTCTGCGGGAAATATGTGGTTTTGAGTCCCTTTCACTGAGGAAGGTGTAGGTCTTGTCTATTCCATAGTTGGTTTTTGGAACGGTACCTGTGCTTATATCAAACTCTGGTTTGATGCATCTCCCCACCTCTCCTTCCCCCTTAAGCAGGCATAAGAGTGTTTTCTAAATGTGAGACTCTGTTCTCTTTCCTAACTCAGTTCATGTGTAGCCATGTTTACAGGATCTTCCTAAGTGATACCTTATGATAAGTTTCTTTTCCTGTGTGACTTCTTTCACTTAGAATCATCGTACCTCAATCCACTCATTTTGCTGCTACTGGTCTTATGACATTGATTTCATGGCTGAGGGATATTCCATCGTACGTAAGTTCCACAATGTTTTGAACCATTTTTATATTTCCTGGGATATTTCAGGTGTACCCAGGTTGAGGTTCCTGTAAGCAGTGCAGCCCTCAATTTGGGGGTGGCTCTGTCTTATGGATTTTCAGTTTTCCCAAGGTATATTCCCTAGACTGGAAGTGCCCTTGGCTCTGTAGCTCTGTTGTTTACTTGTTTTAGGGAACACAATGCACTCCTCCAGTGAGGCAGTTGGCAACTTACATCCCGCCCATCAGCATAACAAGGCTCCCTGTTCTCCAGGGCCTGTCTTGCCTTTCTGGTTTTTACACATTTTGTGGATGTCCCTTTTGACCGGTGGGAAGTGATACTTCTTTGTAGTGCAGATTTGCATTGCCCGCTTGCTTGCTTGGCCTAAAAGGGCGTATGCGTTTTCTCCTGAATATATTCAGGAGAAAACGCATACGCCCTTTTTGGCCAAGTGCATCATTGTCGAAGTTGTGCCCCTCTTCCTGTGCTTTACAGGCGATTCCAACGTACCTCTTGAAATCTGTTTCCTGCTATTCTGCCTCGCTTTCAAGTCCGCCTCGTTGCCTTCCCTCAACAGATTTTTGGACGATAGTTGGCCTTGATTACTCTGCCATTTTGTGAATTGCTGTGCCCCTGAGCTCCATTTTTCAACTCGTTTTTTGTGAGCTGAACGCAAGTCCAAACTTTTGGTTCAGGACCTATACTGGTTCCCGGTGGGTGGCTGAGACTTTGGTTAATTCTTCTTCCTGCCGGGAAATTAGAGTGACATGTGCCCATCCAAATGCCTAACAGCTACTCTCTCATTGGTTCTCCCTCTTCCCTTTCATCCTCTGCCAAATTGGCAACCTGTGCGAACCAGGAGCTTAAAGGGGCTGTCTCTCCAAGTTGGGAGATTGATAGGAAAGCAGTTGGAAAGTCAAACCGGAGCACCAGGAGAGGGGCTCTTCGTTGAGTTTTAGAAACCTTTCGTATTCACAGTGTGTCCATTCTCTAGGTTTCCCGTACATGTTATAGCTGTAGTAATATTCCCTTCAACCTGGAGAGCTGCGACCCATGGAATGGGTGCCATGCATTATTGCTTTAAAGGGTCTGCAGTTGCTCACCCAATCTCTCCAATCCTCTCAGTCCAAAGTGTCCAGCCTTATGCCACATCCAGCTGTCATTGTAGATAGGGTCATTCCAGGTTGCATAAGAGACCCTGAAGGAATTGTAAAGAATTTCCCTGTTTCTTTGTTCTGTTTTTGAAATTCCTTTTTAGAGTGGGTTTGAGCTGATTCTCGCTGCCCTGTTTATGCCAGTCTAGACACACTTGATTCCCTTACGGAGACATATCAATACATAGGTTTTAAGATCCTTACTAGTCAGATCTATTCCTCTGCGGGAAATATGGGGTTTTGAGTCCCTTTCACTGAGGAAGGTGGAGGTCTTGTCTATTCCATAGTTGGTTTTTGGAACGGTACCTGTGCTTATATCAAACTCTGTTTTGATGCATCACCCCACCTCTCCTTCCCCCTTAAGCTGGCATAAGAGTGTTTTCTAAATGTGAGACTCTGTTCTCTTTCCTAACTCAGTTCATGTGTAGCCATGTTTACAGGATCTTCCTAAGTGATACCTTATGATAAGTTTCTTTTCCTGTGTGACTTCTTTCACTTAGAATCATCGTACCTGAATCCACTCATTTTGCTGCTACTGGTCTTATGACATTGATTTCGTGGCTGAGGGATATTCCATCGTACGTAAGTTCCACAATGTTTTGAACCGTTTTTATATTTCCTGGGATATTTCAGGTGTACCCAGGTTGAGGTTCCTGTAAGCAGTGCAGCCCTCAATTTGGGGGTGGCTCTGTCTTATGGATTTTCAGTTTTCCCAAGGTATATTCCCTAGACTGGAAGTGCCCTTGGCTCTGTAGCTCTGTTGTTTACTTGTTTTAGGGAACACAATGCACTCCTCCAGTGAGGCAGTTGGCAACTTACATCCGGCCCATCAGCATAACAAGGCTCCCTGTTCTCCAGGGCCTGTCTTGCCTTTCTGGTTTTTACACATTTTGTGGATGTCCCTTTTGACCGGTGGGAAGTGATACTTCTTTGTAGTGCAGATTAGCATTGCCCGCTTGCTTGCTTGGCCAAAAAGGGCGTATGCGTTTTCTCCTGAATATATTCAGGAGAAAACGCATACGCCCTTTTTGGCCAAGTGCATCATTGTCGAAGTTGTGCCCCTCTTCCTGTGCTTTACAGGCGATTCCAACGTACCTCTTGAAATCTCTTTCCTGCTATTCTGCCTCGCTTTCAAGTCCGCCTCGTTGCCTTCCCTCAACAGATTTTTGGACGATAGTTGGCCTTGATTACTCTGCCAGTTTGTGAATTGCTGTGCCCCTGAGCTCCATTTTTCAACTCGTTTCTTGTGAGCTGAACGCAAGTCCAAACTTTTGGTTCAGGACCTATACTGGTTCCCGGTGGGTGGCTGAGACTTTGGTTAATTCTTCTCCCTGCCGGGAAATTAGAGTGACATGTGCCCATCCAAATGCCTAACAGCTACTCTCTCATTGGTTCTCCCTCTTCCCTTTCATCCTCTGCCAAATTGGCAACCTGTGCGAACCAGGAGCTTAAAGGGGCTGTCTCTCCAAGTTGGGAGATTGATAGGAAAGCAGTTGGAAAGTCAAACCGGAGCACCAGGAGAGGGGCTCTTCGTTGAGTTTTAGAAACCTTTCGTATTCACAGTGTGTCCATTCTCTAGGTTTCCCGTATACGTTATAGCTGTAGTAATATTCCCTTCAACCTGGAGTGCTGGGACCCATGGAATGGGTGCCATGCATTATTGCTTTAAAGGGTCTGCATTTGCTCACCCAATCTCACCAATCCTCTCAGTCCCAAGTGTCCAGCCTTATGCCACATCCAGCTGTCATTGTAGATAGGGTCATTCCAGGTTGCATCAGAGACCCTGAAGGAATTGTAAAGAATTTCCCTGTTTCTTTGTTCTGTTTTTGAAATTCCTTTTTAGAGTGGGTTTGAGCTGATTCTCGCTGCCCTCTTTATGCCAGTCTAGACACACTTGATTCCCTTACAGAGACATATCAATACATAGGTTTTAAGATTCTTACTAGTCAGATCTATTCCTCTGCGGGAAATATGGGGTTTTGAGTCCCTTTCACTGAGGAAGGTGGAGGTCTTGTCTATTCCATAGTTGGTTTTTGGAACGGTACCTGTGCTTATATCAAACTCTGGTTTGATGCATCACCCCACCTCTCCTTCCCCCTTAAGCAGGCATAAGAGTGTTTTCTAAAGGTGAGACTCTGTTCTCTTGCCTAACTCAGTTCATGTGTAGCCATGTTTACAGGATCTTCCTAAGTGATATCTTATGATAAGTTTCTTTTCCTGTGTGACTTCTTTCACTTAGAATCATCGTACCTGAATCCACTCGTTTTGCTGCTACTGGTCTTATGACATTGATTTCATGGCTGAGGGATATTCCATCGTACGTAAGTTCCACAATGTTTGGAACCATTTTTATATTTCCTGGGATATTTCAGGTGTATCCAGGTTGAGGTTCTTGTAAGCAGTGCAGCCCTCAATTTGGGGGTGGCTCTGTCTTATGGATTTTCAGTTTTCCCAAGGTATATTCCCTAGACTGGAAGTGCCCTTGGCTCTGTAGCTCTGTTGTTTACTTGTTTTAGGGAACACAATGCACTCCTCCAGTGAGGCAGTTGGCAACTTACATCCGGCCCATCAGCATAACAAGGCTCCCTGTTCTCCAGGGCCTGTCTTGCCTTTCTGGTTTTTACACATTTTGTGGATGTCCCTTTTGACCGGTGGGAAGTGATACTTCTTTGTAGTGCAGATTTGCATTGCCCGCTTGCTTGCTTGGCCAAAAAGGGCGTATGCGTTTTCTCCTGAATATATTCAGGAGAAAACGCATACGCCCTTTTTGGCCAAGTGCATCATTGTCGAAGTTGTGCCCCTCTTCCTGTGCTTTACAGGCGATTCCAACGTACCTCTTGAAATCACTTTCCTGCTATTCTGCCTCGCTTTCAAGTCCGCCTCGTTGCCTTCCCTCAACAGATTTTTGGACGATAGTTGGCCTTGATTACTCTGCCAGTTTGTGAATTGCTGTGCCCCTGAGCTCCATTTTTCAACTCGTTTCTTGTGAGCTGAACGTAAGTCCAAACTTTTGGTTCAGGACCTATACTGGTTCCCGGTGGGTGGCTGAGACTTTGGTTAATTCTTCTTCCTGCCGGGAAATTAGAGTGACATGTGCCCATCCAAATGCCTAACAGCTACTCTCTCATTGGTTCTCCCTCTTCCCTTTCATCCTCTGCCAAATTGGCAACCTGTGCGAACCAGGAGCTTAAAGGGGCTGTCTCTCCAAGTTGGGAGATTGATAGGAAAGCAGTTGGAAAGTCAAACCGGAGCACCAGGAGAGGGGCTCTTCGTTGAGTTTTAGAAACCTTTTGTATTCACAGTGTGTCCATTCTCTAGGTTTCCCGTACACGTTATAGCTGTAGTAATATTCCCTTCAACCTGGAGAGCTGGGACCCATGGAATGGGTGCCATGCATTATTGCTTTAAAGGGTCTGCATTTGCTCACCCAATCTCACCAATCCTCTCAGTCCCAAGTGTCCAGCCTTATGCCACATCCAGCTGTCATTGTAGATAAGGTCATTCCAGGTTGCAACAGAGACCCTGAAGGAATTGTAAAGAATTTCCCTGTTTCTTTGTTCTGTTTTTTAATTCCTTTTTAGAGTGGGTTTGAGCTGATTCTCGCTGCCCTGTTTATGCCAGTCTAGACACACTTGATTCCCTTACAGAGACATATCAATACATAGGTTTTAAGATTCTTACTAGTCAGATCTATTCCTCTGCGGGAAATATGGGGTTTTGAGTCCCTTTCACTGAGGAAGGTGTAGGTCTTGTCTATTCCATAGTTGGATTTTGGAACGGTACCTGTGCTTATATCAAACTCTGGTTTGATGCATCACCCCACCTCTCCTTCCCCCTTAAGCAGGCATAAGAGTGTTTTCTAAATGTGAGACTCTGTTCTCTTTCCTAACTCAGTTCATGTGTAGCCATGTTTACAGGATCTTCCTAAGTGATATCTTATGATAAGTTTCTTTTCCTGTGTGACTTCTTTCACTTAGAATCATCGTACCTGAATCCACTCATTTTGCTGCTACTGGTCTTATGACATTGATTTCATGGCTGAGGGATATTCCATCGTACGTAAGTTCCACAATGTTTGGAACCATTTTTATATTTCCTGGGATATTTCAGGTGTACCCAGGTTGAGGTTCCTGTAAGCAGTGCAGCCCTCAATTTGGGGGTGGCTCTGTCTTATGGATTTTCAGTTTTCCCAAGGTATATTCCCTAGACTGGAAGTGCCCTTGGCTCTGTAGCTCTGTTGTTTACTTGTTTTAGGGAACACAATGCACTCCTCCAGTGAGGCAGTTGGCAACTTACATCCGGCCCATCAGCATAACAAGGCTCCCTGTTCTCCAGGGCCTGTCTTGCCTTTCTGGTTTTTACACATTTTGTGGATGTCCCTTTTGACCGGTGGGAAGTGATACTTCTTTGTAGTGCAGATTTGCATTGCCCGCTTGCTTGCTTGGCCAAAAAGGGCGTATGCGTTTTCTCCTGAATATATTCAGGAGAAAACGCATACGCCCTTTTTGGCCAAGTGCATCATTGTCGAAGTTGTGCCCCTCTTCCTGTGCTTTACAGGCGATTCCAACGTACCTCTTGAAATCTCTGTCCTGCTATTCTGCCTCGCTTTCAAGTCCGCCTCGTTGCCTTCCCTCAAGAGATTTTTGGACGATAGTTGGCCTTGATTACTCTGCCAGTTTGTGAATTGCTGTGCCCCTGAGCTCCATTTTTCAACTCGTTTCTTGTGAGCTGAACGCAAGTCCAAACTTTTGGTTCAGGACCTATACTGGTTCCCGGTGGGTGGCTGAGACTTTGGTTAATTCTTCTTCCTGCCGGGAAATTAGAGTGACATGTGCCCATCCAAATGCCTAACAGCTACTCTCTCATTGGTTCTCCCTCTTCCCTTTCATCCTCTGCCAAATTGGCAACCTGTGCGAACCAGGAGCTTAAAGGGGCTGTCTCTCCAAGTTGGGAGATTGATAGGAAAGCAGTTGGAAAGTCAAACCGGAGCACCAGGAGAGGGGCTCTTCGTTGAGTTTTAGAAACCTTTCGTATTCACAGTGTGTCCATTCTCTAGGTTTCCCGTACATGTTATTGCTATAGAAATATTCCCTTCAACCTGGAGAGTTGCGACCCATGGAATCGGTGCCATGCATTATTGCTTTAAAGGGTCTGCATTTGCTCACCCAATCTCACCAATCCCCTCAGTCCAAAGTGTCCAGCCTTATGCCACATCCAGCTGTCATTGTAGATAGGGTCATTCCAGGTTGCATCAGAGACCCTGAAGGAATTGTAAAGAATTTCCCTGTTTCTATGTTCTGTTTTTGAAATTCCTTTTTAGAGTGGGTTTGAGCTGATTCTCGCTGCCCTGTTTATGCCAGTCTAGACACACTTGATTCCCTTACGGAGACATATCAATACATAGGTTTTAAGATTCTTACTAGTCAGATCTATTCCTCTGCGGGAAATATGAGGTTTTGAGTCCCTTTCACTGAGGAAGGTGTAGGTCTTGTCTATTCCATAGTTGGTTTTTGGAACGGTACCTGTGCTTATATCAAACTCTGGTTTGATGCATCACCCCACCTCTCCTTCCCCCTTAAGCAGGCATAAGAGTGTTTTCTAAATGTGAGACTCTGTTCTCTTGCCTAACTCAGTTCATGTGTAGCCATGTTTACAGGATCTTCCTAAGTGATATCTTATGATAAGTTTCTTTTCCTGTGTGACTTCTTTCACTTAGAATCATTGTACCTGAATCCACTCGTTTTGCTGCTACTGGTCTTATGACATTGATTTCATGGCTGAGGGATATTCCATCGTACGTAAGTTCCACAATGTTTGGAACCATTTTTATATTTCCTGGGATATTTCAGGTGTATCCAGGTTGAGGTTCTTGTAAGCAGTGCAGCCCTCAATTTGGGGGTGGCTCTGTCTTATGGATTTTCAGTTTTCCCAAGGTATATTCCCTAGACTGGAAGTGCCCTTGGCTCTGTAGCTCTGTTGTTTACTTGTTTTAGGGAACACAATGCACTCCTCCAGTGAGGCAGTTGGCAACTTACATCCGGCCCATCAGCATAACAAGGCTCCCTGTTCTCCAGGGCCTGTCTTGCCTTTCTGGTTTTTACACATTTTGTGGATGTCCCTTTTGACCGGTGGGAAGTGATACTTCTTTGTAGTGCAGATTTGCATTGCCCGCTTGCTTGCTTGGCCAAAAAGAGCGTATGCGTTTTCTCCTGAATATATTCAGGAGAAAACGCATACGCCCTTTTTGGCCAAGTGCATCATTGTCGAAGTTGTGCCCCTCTTCCTGTGCTTTACAGGCGATTCCAACGTACCTCTTGAAATCTCTTTCCTGCTATTCTGCCTCGCTTTCAAGTCCGCCTCGTTGCCTTCCCTCAACAGATTTTTGGACGATAGTGGGCCTTGATTACTCTGCCAGTTTGTGAATTGCTGTGCCCCTGAGCTCCATTTTTCAACTCGTTTCTTGTGAGCTGAACGCAAGTCCAAACTTTTGGTTCAGGACCTATACTGGTTCCCGGTGGGTGGCTGAGACTTTGGTTAATTCTTCTTCCTGCCGGGAAATTAGAGTGACATGTGCCCATCCAAATGCCTAACAGCTACTCTCTCATTGGTTCTCCCTCTTCCCTTTCATCCTCTGCCAAATTGGCAACCTGTGCGAACCAGGACCTTAAAGGGGCTGTCTCTCCAAGTTGGGAGATTGATAGGAAAGCAGTTGGAAAGTCAAACCGGAGCACCAGGAGAGGGGCTCTTCGTTGAGTTTTAGAAACCTTTTGTATTCACAGTGTGTCCATTCTCTTGGTTTCCCGTACACGTTATAGCTGTAGTAATATTCCCTTCAACCTGGAGAGCTGGGACCCATGGAATGGGTGCCATGCATTATTGCTTTAAAGGGTCTGCATTTGCTCACCCAATCTCACCAATCCTCTCAGTCCCAAGTGTCCAGCCTTATGCCACATACAGCTGTCATTGTAGATAAGGTCATTCCAGGTTGCAACAGAGACCCTGAAGGAATTGTAAAGAATTTCCCTGTTTCTTTGTTCTGTTTTTTAATTCCTTTTTAGAGTGGGTTTGAGCTGATTCTCGCTGCCCTGTTTATGCCAGTCTAGACACACTTGATTCCCTTACAGAGACATATCAATACATAGGTTTTAAGATTCTTACTAGTCAGATCTATTCCTCTGCGGGAAATATGGGGTTTTGAGTCCCTTTCACTGAGGAAGGTGTAGGTCTTGTCTATTCCATAGTTGGATTTTGGAACGGTACCTGTGCTTATATCAAACTCTGGTTTGATGCATCACCCCACCTCTCCTTCCCCTTAAGCAGGCATAAGAGTGTTTTCTAAATGTGAGACTCTGTTCTCTTTCCTAACTCAGTTCATGTGTAGCCATGTTTACAGGATCTTCCTAAGTGATATCTTATGATAAGTTTCTTTTCCTGTGTGACTTCTTTCACTTAGAATCATCGTACCTGAATCCACTCATTTTGCTGCTACTGGTCTTATGACATTGATTTCATGGCTGAGGGATATTCCATCGTACGTAAGTTCCACAATGTTTGGAACCATTTTTATATTTCCTGGGATATTTCAGGTGTATCCAGGTTGAGGTTCTTGTAAGCAGTGCAGCCCTCAATTTGGGGGTGGCTGTGTCTTATGGATTTTCAGTTTTCCCAAGGTATATTCCCTAGACTGGAAGTGCCCTTGGCTCTGTAGCTCTGTTGTTTACTTGTTTTAGGGAACACAATGCACTCCTCCAGTGAGGCAGTTGGCAACTTACATCCGGCCCATCAGCATAACAAGGCTCCCTGTTCTCCAGGGCCTGTCTTGCCTTTCTGGTTTTTACACATTTTGTGGATGTCCCTTTTGACCGGTGGGAAGTGATACTTCTTTGTAGTGCAGATTTGCATTGCCCGCTTGCTTGCTTGGCCAAAAAGGGCGTATGCGTTTTCTCCTGAATATATTCAGGAGAAAACGCATACGCCCTTTTTGGCCAAGTGCATCATTGTCGAAGTTGTGCCCCTCTTCCTGTGCTTTACAGGCGATTCCAACGTACCTCTTGAAATCTCTTTCCTGCTATTCTGCCTCGCTTTCAAGTCCGCCTCGTTGCCTTCCCTCAACAGATTTTTGGACGATAGTTGGCCTTGATTACTCTGCCAGTTTGTGAATTGCTGTGCCCCTGAGCTCCATTTTTCAACTCGTTTCTTGTGAGCTGAACGCAAGTCCAAACTTTTGGTTCAGGACCTATACTGGTTCCCGGTGGGTGGCTGAGACTTTGGTTAATTCTTCTTCCTGCCGGGAAATTAGAGTGACATGTGCCCATCCAAATGCCTAACAGCTACTCTCTCATTGGTTCTCCCTCTTCCCTTTCATCCTCTGCCAAATTGGCAACCTGTGCGAACCAGGAGCTTAAAGGGGCTGTCTCTCCAAGTTGGGAGATTGATAGGAAAGCAGTTGGAAAGTCAAACCGGAGCACCAGGAGAGGGGCTCTTCGTTGAGTTTTAGAAACCTTTTGTATTCACAGTGTGTCCATTCTCTAGGTTTCCCGTACACGTTATAGCTGTAGTAATATTCCCTTCAACCTGGAGAGCTGGGACCCATGGAATGGGTGCCATGCATTATTGCTTTAAAGGGTCTGCATTTGCTCACCCAATCTCACCAATCCTCTCAGTCCCAAGTCTCCAGCCTTATGGCACATCCAGCTGTCATTGTAGATAAGGTCATTCCAGGTTGCAACAGAGACCCTGAAGGAATTGTAAATAATTTCCCTGTTTCTTTGTTCTGTTTTTTAATTCCTTTTTAGAGTGGGTTTGAGCTGATTCTCGCTGCCCTGTTTATGCCAGTCTAGACACACTTGATTCCCTTACAGAGACATATCAATACATAGGTTTTAAGATTCTTACTAGTCAGATCTATTCCTCTGCGGGAAATATGGGGTTTTGAGTCCCTTTCACTGAGGAAGGTGTAGGTCTTGTCTATTCCATAGTTGGATTTTGGAACGGTACCTGTGCTTATATCAAACTCTGGTTTGATGCATCACCCCACCTCTCCTTCCCCCTTAAGCAGGCATAAGAGTGTTTTCTAAATGTGAGACTCTGTTCTCTTGCCTAACTCAGTTCATGTGTAGCCATGTTTACAGGATCTTCCTAAGTGATATCTTATGATAAGTTTCTTTTCCTGTGTGACTTCTTTCACTTAGAATCATCGTACCTGAATCCACTCATTTTGCTGCTACTGGTCTTATGACATTGATTTCATGGCTGAGGGATATTCCATCGTACGTAAGTTCCACAATGTTTGGAACCATTTTTATATTTCCTGGGATATTTCAGGTGTACCCAGGTTGAGGTTCCTGTAAGCAGTGCAGCCCTCAATTTGGGGGTGGCTCTGTCTTATGGATTTTCAGTTTTCCCAAGGTATATTCCCTAGACTGGAAGTGCCCTTGGCTCTGTAGCTCTGTTGTTTACTTGTTTTAGGGAACACAATGCACTCCTCCAGTGAGGCAGTTGGCAACTTACATCCGGCCCATCAGCATAACAAGGCTCCCTGTTCTCCAGGGCCTGTCTTGCCTTTCTGGTTTTTACACATTTTGTGGATGTCCCTTTTGACCGGTGGGAAGTGATACTTCTTTGTAGTGCAGATTTGCATTGCCCGCTTGCTTGCTTGGCCAAAAAGGGCGTATGCGTTTTCTCCTGAATATATTCAGGAGAAAACGCATACGCCCTTTTTGGCCAAGTGCATCATTGTCGAAGTTGTGCCCCTCTTCCTGTGCTTTACAGGCGATTCCAACGTACCTCTTGAAATCTCTGTCCTGCTATTCTGCCTCGCTTTCAAGTCCGCCTCGTTGCCTTCCCTCAACAGATTTTTGGACGATAGTTGGCCTTGATTACTCTGCCAGTTTGTGAATTGCTGTGCCCCTGAGCTCCATTTTTCAACTCGTTTCTTGTGAGCTGAACGCAAGTCCAAACTTTTGGTTCAGGACCTATACTGGTTCCCGGTGGGTGGCTGAGACTTTGGTTAATTCTTCTTCCTGCCGGGAAATTAGAGTGACATGTGCCCATCCAAATGCCTAACAGCTACTCTCTCATTGGTTCTCCCTCTTCCCTTTCATCCTCTGCCAAATTGGCAACCTGTGCGAACCAGGAGCTTAAAGGGGCTGTCTCTCCAAGTTGGGAGATTGATAGGAAAGCAGTTGGAAAGTCAAACCGGAGCACCAGGAGAGGGGCTCTTCGTTGAGTTTTAGAAACCTTTTGTATTCACAGTGTGTCCATTCTCTAGGTTTCCCGTACACGTTATAGCTGTAGTAATATTCCCTTCAACCTGGAGAGCTGGGACCCATGGAATGGGTGCCATGCATTATTGCTTTAAAGGGTCTGCATTTGCTCACCCAATCTCACCAATCCTCTCAGTCCCAAGTCTCCAGCCTTATGGCACATCCAGCTGTCATTGTAGATAAGGTCATTCCAGGTTGCAACAGAGACCCTGAAGGAATTGTAAATAATTTCCCTGTTTCTTTGTTCTGTTTTTTAATTCCTTTTTAGAGTGGGTTTGAGCTGATTCTCGCTGCCCTGTTTATGCCAGTCTAGACACACTTGATTCCCTTACAGAGACATATCAATACATAGGTTTTAAGATTCTTACTAGTCAGATCTATTCCTCTGCGGGAAATATGGGGTTTTGAGTCCCTTTCACTGAGGAAGGTGTAGGTCTTGTCTATTCCATAGTTGGATTTTGGAACGGTACCTGTGCTTATATCAAACTCTGGTTTGATGCATCACCCCACCTCTCCTTCCCCCTTAAGCAGGCATAAGAGTGTTTTCTAAATGTGAGACTCTGTTCTCTTGCCTAACTCAGTTCATGTGTAGCCATGTTTACAGGATCTTCCTAAGTGATATCTTATGATAAGTTTCTTTTCCTGTGTGACTTCTTTCACTTAGAATCATCGTACCTGAATCCACTCATTTTGCTGCTACTGGTCTTATGACATTGATTTCATGGCTGAGGGATATTCCATCGTACGTAAGTTCCACAATGTTTGGAACCATTTTTATATTTCCTGGGATATTTCAGGTGTACCCAGGTTGAGGTTCCTGTAAGCAGTGCAGCCCTCAATTTGGGGGTGGCTCTGTCTTATGGATTTTCAGTTTTCCCAAGGTATATTCCCTAGACTGGAAGTGCCCTTGGCTCTGTAGCTCTGTTGTTTACTTGTTTTAGGGAACACAATGCACTCCTCCAGTGAGGCAGTTGGCAACTTACATCCGGCCCATCAGCATAACAAGGCTCCCTGTTCTCCAGGGCCTGTCTTGCCTTTCTGGTTTTTACACATTTTGTGGATGTCCCTTTTGACCGGTGGGAAGTGATACTTCTTTGTAGTGCAGATTTGCATTGCCCGCTTGCTTGCTTGGCCAAAAAGGGCGTATGCGTTTTCTCCTGAATATATTCAGGAGAAAACGCATACGCCCTTTTTGGCCAAGTGCATCATTGTCGAAGTTGTGCCCCTCTTCCTGTGCTTTACAGGCGATTCCAACGTACCTCTTGAAATCTCTGTCCTGCTATTCTGCCTCGCTTTCAAGTCCGCCTCGTTGCCTTCCCTCAACAGATTTTTGGACGATAGTTGGCCTTGATTACTCTGCCAGTTTGTGAATTGCTGTGCCCCTGAGCTCCATTTTTCAACTCGTTTCTTGTGAGCTGAACGCAAGTCCAAACTTTTGGTTCAGGACCTATACTGGTTCCCGGTGGGTGGCTGAGACTTTGGTTAATTCTTCTTCCTGCCGGGAAATTAGAGTGACATGTGCCCATCCAAATGCCTAACAGCTACTCTCTCATTGGTTCTCCCTCTTCCCTTTCATCCTCTGCCAAATTGGCAACCTGTGCGAACCAGGAGCTTAAAGGGGCTGTCTCTCCAAGTTGGGAGATTGATAGGAAAGCAGTTGGAAAGTCAAACCGGAGCACCAGGAGAGGGGCTCTTCGTTGAGTTTTAGAAACCTTTCGTATTCACAGTGTGTCCATTCTCTAGGTTTCCCGTACATGTTATTGCTATAGTAATATTCCCTTCAACCTGGAGAGTTGCGACCCATGGAATCGGTGCCATGCATTATTGCTTTAAAGGGTCTGCATTTGCTCACCCAATCTCACCAATCCCCTCAGTCCAAAGTGTCCAGCCTTATGCCACATCCAGCTGTCATTGTAGATAGGGTCATTCCAGGTTGCATCAGAGACCCTGAAGGAATTGTAAAGAATTTCCCTGTTTCTATGTTCTGTTTTTGAAATTCCTTTTTAGAGTGGGTTTGAGCTGATTCTCGCTGCCCTGTTTATGCCAGTCTAGACACACTTGATTCCCTTACGGAGACATATCAATACATAGGTTTTAAGATTCTTACTAGTCAGATCTATTCCTCTGCGGGAAATATGGGGTTTTGAGTCCCTTTCACTGAGGAAGGTGTAGGTCTTGTCTATTCCATAGTTGGATTTTGGAACGGTACCTGTGCTTATATCAAACTCTGGTTTGATGCATCACCCCACCTCTCCTTCCCCCTTAAGCAGGCATAAGAGTGTTTTCTAAATGTGAGACTCTGTTCTCTTGCCTAACTCAGTTCATGTGTAGCCATGTTTACAGGATCTTCCTAAGTGATATCTTATGATAAGTTTCTTTTCCTGTGTGACTTCTTTCACTTAGAATCATCGTACCTGAATCCACTCATTTTGCTGCTACTGGTCTTATGACATTGATTTCATGGCTGAGGGATATTCCATCGTACGTAAGTTCCACAATGTTTGGAACCATTTTTATATTTCCTGGGATATTTCAGGTGTACCCAGGTTGAGGTTCCTGTAAGCAGTGCAGCCCTCAATTTGGGGGTGGCTCTGTCTTATGGATTTTCAGTTTTCCCAAGGTATATTCCCTAGACTGGAAGTGCCCTTGGCTCTGTAGCTCTGTTGTTTACTTGTTTTAGGGAACACAATGCACTCCTCCAGTGAGGCAGTTGGCAACTTACATCCGGCCCATCAGCATAACAAGGCTCCCTGTTCTCCAGGGCCTGTCTTGCCTTTCTGGTTTTTACACATTTTGTGGATGTCCCTTTTGACCGGTGGGAAGTGATACTTCTTTGTAGTGCAGATTTGCATTGCCCGCTTGCTTGCTTGGCCAAAAAGGGCGTATGCGTTTTCTCCTGAATATATTCAGGAGAAAACGCATACGCCCTTTTTGGCCAAGTGCATCATTGTCGAAGTTGTGCCCCTCTTCCTGTGCTTTACAGGCGATTCCAACGTACCTCTTGAAATCTCTGTCCTGCTATTCTGCCTCGCTTTCAAGTCCGCCTCGTTGCCTTCCCTCAACAGATTTTTGGACGATAGTTGGCCTTGATTACTCTGCCAGTTTGTGAATTGCTGTGCCCCTGAGCTCCATTTTTCAACTCGTTTCTTGTGAGCTGAACGCAAGTCCAAACTTTTGGTTCAGGACCTATACTGGTTCCCGGTGGGTGGCTGAGACTTTGGTTAATTCTTCTTCCTGCCGGGAAATTAGAGTGACATGTGCCCATCCAAATGCCTAACAGCTACTCTCTCATTGGTTCTCCCTCTTCCCTTTCATCCTCTGCCAAATTGGCAACCTGTGCGAACCAGGAGCTTAAAGGGGCTGTCTCTCCAAGTTGGGAGATTGATAGGAAAGCAGTTGGAAAGTCAAACCGGAGCACCAGGAGAGGGGCTCTTCGTTGAGTTTTAGAAACCTTTCATATTCACAGTGTGTCCATTCTCTAGGTTTCCCGTACATGTTATTGCTATAGTAATATTCCCTTCAACCTGGAGAGTTGCGACCCATGGAATCGGTGCCATGCATTATTGCTTTAAAGGGTCTGCATTTGCTCACCCAATCTCACCAATCCCCTCAGTCCAAAGTGTCCAGCCTTATGCCACATCCAGCTGTCATTGTAGATAGGGTCATTCCAGGTTGCATCAGAGACCCTGAAGGAATTGTGAAGAATGTCCCTGTTTCTATGTTCTGTTTTTGAAATTCCTTTTTGGAGTGGGTTTGAGCTGATTCTCGCTGCCCTGTTTATGCCAGTCTAGACACACTTGATTCCCTTACGGAGACATATCAATACATAGGTTTTAAGATTCTTACTAGTCAGATCTATTCCTCTGCGGGAAATATGAGGTTTTGAGTCCCTTTCACTGAGGAAGGTGTAGGTCTTTTCTATACCATAGTTGGTTTTTGGAACGGTACCTGTGCTTATATCAAACTCTGGTTTGATGCATCACCCCACCTCTCCTTCCCCCTTAAGCAGGCATAAGAGTGTTTTCTAAATGTGAGACTCTGTTCTCTTGCCTAACTCAGTTCATGTGTAGCCATGTTTACAGGATCTTCCTAAGTGATATCTTATGATAAGTTTCTTTTCCTGTGTGACTTCTTTCACTTAGAATCATCGTACCTGAATCCACTCATTTTGCTGCTACTGGTCTTATGACATTGATTTCATGGCTAAGGGATATTCCATCGTACGTAAGTTCCACAATGTTTGGAACCATTTTTATATTTCCTGGGATATTTCAGGTGTATCAAGGTTGAGGTTCTTGTAAGCAGTGCAGCCCTCAATTTGGGGGTGGCTCTGTCTTATGGATTTTCAGTTTTCCCAAGGTATATTCCCTAGACTGGAAGTGCCCTTGGCTCTGTAGCTCTGTTGTTTACTTGTTTTAGGGAACACAATGCACTCCTCCAGTGAGGCAGTTGGCAACTTACATCCGGCCCATCAGCATAACAAGGCTCCCTGTTCTCCAGGGCCTGTCTTGCCTTTCTGGTTTTTACACATTTTGTGGATGTCCCTTTTGACCGGTGGGAAGTGATACTTCTTTGTAGTGCAGATTTGCATTGCCCGCTTGCTTGCTTGGCCAAAAAGGGCGTATGCGTTTTCTCCTGAATATATTCAGGAGAAAACGCATACGCCCTTTTTGGCCAAGTGCATCATTGTCGAAGTTGTGCCCCTCTTCCTGTGCTTTACAGGCGATTCCAACGTACCTCTTGAAATCTCTGTCCTGCTATTCTGCCTCGCTTTCAAGTCCGCCTCGTTGCCTTCCCTCAACAGATTTTTGGACGATAGTTGGCCTTGATTACTCTGCCAGTTTGTGAATTGCTGTGCCCCTGAGCTCCATTTTTCAACTCGTTTCTTGTGAGCTGAACGCAAGTCCAAACTTTTGGTTCAGGACCTATACTGGTTCCCGGTGGGTGGCTGAGACTTTGGTTAATTCTTCTTCCTGCCGGGAAATTAGAGTGACATGTGCCCATCCAAATGCCTAACAGCTACTCTCTCATTGGTTCTCCCTCTTCCCTTTCATCCTCTGCCAAATTGGCAACCTGTGCGAACCAGGAGCTTAAAGGGGCTGTCTCTCCAAGTTGGGAGATTGATAGGAAAGCAGTTGGAAAGTCAAACCGGAGCACCAGGAGAGGGGCTCTTCGTTGAGTTTTAGAAACCTTTCGTATTCACAGTGTGTCCATTCTCTAGGTTTCCCGTACATGTTATTGCTATAGTAATATTCCCTTCAACCTGGAGAGTTGCGACCCATGGAATCGGTGCCATGCATTATTGCTTTAAAGGGTCTGCATTTGCTCACCCAATCTCACCAATCCCCTCAGTCCAAAGTGTCCAGCCTTATGCCACATCCAGCTGTCATTGTAGATAGGGTCATTCCAGGTTGCATCAGAGACCCTGAAGGAATTGTAAAGAATTTCCCTGTTTCTATGTTCTGTTTTTGAAATTCCTTTTTAGAGTGGGTTTGAGCTGATTCTCGCTGCCCTGTTTATGCCAGTCTAGACACACTTGATTCCCTTACGGAGACATATCAATACATAGGTTTTAAGATTCTTACTAGTCAGATCTATTCCTCTGCGGGAAATATGGGGTTTTGAGTCCCTTTCACTGAGGAAGGTGTAGGTCTTGTCTATTCCATAGTTGGATTTTGGAACGGTACCTGTGCTTATATCAAACTCTGGTTTGATGCATCACCCCACCTCTCCTTCCCCCTTAAGCAGGCATAAGAGTGTTTTCTAAATGTGAGACTCTGTTCTCTTGCCTAACTCAGTTCATGTGTAGCCATGTTTACAGGATCTTCCTAAGTGATATCTTATGATAAGTTTCTTTTCCTGTGTGACTTCTTTCACTTAGAATCATCGTACCTGAATCCACTCATTTTGCTGCTACTGGTCTTATGACATTGATTTCATGGCTGAGGGATATTCCATCGTACGTAAGTTCCACAATGTTTGGAACCATTTTTATATTTCCTGGGATATTTCAGGTGTACCCAGGTTGAGGTTCCTGTAAGCAGTGCAGCCCTCAATTTGGGGGTGGCTCTGTCTTATGGATTTTCAGTTTTCCCAAGGTATATTCCCTAGACTGGAAGTGCCCTTGGCTCTGTAGCTCTGTTGTTTACTTGTTTTAGGGAACACAATGCACTCCTCCAGTGAGGCAGTTGGCAACTTACATCCGGCCCATCAGCATAACAAGGCTCCCTGTTCTCCAGGGCCTGTCTTGCCTTTCTGGTTTTTACACATTTTGTGGATGTCCCTTTTGACCGGTGGGAAGTGATACTTCTTTGTAGTGCAGATTTGCATTGCCCGCTTGCTTGCTTGGCCAAAAAGGGCGTATGCGTTTTCTCCTGAATATATTCAGGAGAAAACGCATACGCCCTTTTTGGCCAAGTGCATCATTGTCGAAGTTGTGCCCCTCTTCCTGTGCTTTACAGGCGATTCCAACGTACCTCTTGAAATCTCTGTCCTGCTATTCTGCCTCGCTTTCAAGTCCGCCTCGTTGCCTTCCCTCAACAGATTTTTGGACGATAGTTGGCCTTGATTACTCTGCCAGTTTGTGAATTGCTGTGCCCCTGAGCTCCATTTTTCAACTCGTTTCTTGTGAGCTGAACGCAAGTCCAAACTTTTGGTTCAGGACCTATACTGGTTCCCGGTGGGTGGCTGAGACTTTGGTTAATTCTTCTTCCTGCCGGGAAATTAGAGTGACATGTGCCCATCCAAATGCCTAACAGCTACTCTCTCATTGGTTCTCCCTCTTCCCTTTCATCCTCTGCCAAATTGGCAACCTGTGCGAACCAGGAGCTTAAAGGGGCTGTCTCTCCAAGTTGGGAGATTGATAGGAAAGCAGTTGGAAAGTCAAACCGGAGCACCAGGAGAGGGGCTCTTCGTTGAGTTTTAGAAACCTTTCATATTCACAGTGTGTCCATTCTCTAGGTTTCCCGTACATGTTATTGCTATAGTAATATTCCCTTCAACCTGGAGAGTTGCGACCCATGGAATCGGTGCCATGCATTATTGCTTTAAAGGGTCTGCATTTGCTCACCCAATCTCACCAATCCCCTCAGTCCAAAGTGTCCAGCCTTATGCCACATCCAGCTGTCATTGTAGATAGGGTCATTCCAGGTTGCATCAGAGACCCTGAAGGAATTGTGAAGAATGTCCCTGTTTCTATGTTCTGTTTTTGAAATTCCTTTTTGGAGTGGGTTTGAGCTGATTCTCGCTGCCCTGTTTATGCCAGTCTAGACACACTTGATTCCCTTACGGAGACATATCAATACATAGGTTTTAAGATTCTTACTAGTCAGATCTATTCCTCTGCGGGAAATATGAGGTTTTGAGTCCCTTTCACTGAGGAAGGTGTAGGTCTTTTCTATACCATAGTTGGTTTTTGGAACGGTACCTGTGCTTATATCAAACTCTGGTTTGATGCATCACCCCACCTCTCCTTCCCCCTTAAGCAGGCATAAGAGTGTTTTCTAAATGTGAGACTCTGTTCTCTTGCCTAACTCAGTTCATGTGTAGCCATGTTTACAGGATCTTCCTAAGTGATATCTTATGATAAGTTTCTTTTCCTGTGTGACTTCTTTCACTTAGAATCATCGTACCTGAATCCACTCATTTTGCTGCTACTGGTCTTATGACATTGATTTCATGGCTAAGGGATATTCCATCGTACGTAAGTTCCACAATGTTTGGAACCATTTTTATATTTCCTGGGATATTTCAGGTGTATCAAGGTTGAGGTTCTTGTAAGCAGTGCAGCCCTCAATTTGGGGGTGGCTCTGTCTTATGGATTTTCAGTTTTCCCAAGGTATATTCCCTAGACTGGAAGTGCCCTTGGCTCTGTAGCTCTGTTGTTTACTTGTTTTAGGGAACACAATGCACTCCTCCAGTGAGGCAGTTGGCAACTTACATCCGGCCCATCAGCATAACAAGGCTCCCTGTTCTCCAGGGCCTGTCTTGCCTTTCTGGTTTTTACACATTTTGTGGATGTCCCTTTTGACCGGTGGGAAGTGATACTTCTTTGTAGTGAAGATTTGCATTGCCCGCTTGCTTGCTTGGCCAAAAAGAGCGTATGCGTTTTCTCCTGAATATATTCAGGAGAAAACGCATACGCCCTTTTTGGCCAAGTGCATCATTGTCGAAGTTGTGCCCCTCTTCCTGTGCTTTACAGGCGATTCCAACGTACCTCTTGAAATCTCTTTCCTGCTATTCTGCCTCGCTTTCAAGTCCGCCTCGTTGCCTTCCCTCAACAGATTTTTGGACGATAGTTGGCCTTGATTACTCTGCCAGTTTGTGAATTGCTGTGCCCCTGAGCTCCATTTTTCAACTCGTTTCTTGTGAGCTGAACGCAAGTCCAAACTTTTGGTTCAGGACCTATACTGGTTCCCGGTGGGTGGCTGAGACTTTGGTTAATTCTTCTTCCTGCCGGGAAATTAGAGTGACATGTGCCCATCCAAATGCCTAACAGCTACTCTCTCATTGGTTCTCCCTCTTCCCTTTCATCCTCTGCCAAATTGGCAACCTGTGCGAACCAGGAGCTTAAAGGGGCTGTCTCTCCAAGTTGGGAGATTGATAGGAAAGCAGTTGGAAAGTCAAACCGGAGCACCAGGAGAGGGGCTCTTCGTTGAGTTTTAGAAACCTTTTGTATTCACAGTGTGTCCATTCTCTAGGTTTCCCGTACACGTTATAGCTGTAGTAATATTCCCTTCAACCTGGAGAGCTGGGACCCATGGAATGGGTGCCATGCATTATTGCTTTAAAGGGTCTGCATTTGCTCACCCAATCTCACCAATCCTCTCAGTCCCAAGTGTCCAGCCTTATGCCACATCCAGCTGTCATTGTAGATAAGGTCATTCCAGGTTGCAACAGAGACCCTGAAGGAATTGTAAAGAATTTCCCTGTTTCTTTGTTCTGTTTTTTAATTCCTTTTTAGAGTGGGTTTGAGCTGATTCTCGCTGCCCTGTTTATGCCAGTCTAGACACACTTGATTCCCTTACAGAGACATATCAATACATAGGTTTTAAGATTCTTACTAGTCAGATCTATTCCTCTGCGGGAAATATGGGGTTTTGAGTCCCTTTCACTGAGGAACGTGTAGGTCTTGTCTATTCCATAGTTGGATTTTGGAACGGTACCTGTGCTTATATCAAACTCTGGTTTGATGCATCACCCCACCTCTCCTTCCCCCTTAAGCAGGCATAAGAGTGTTTTCTAAATGTGAGACTCTGTTCTCTTGCCTAACTCAGTTCATGTGTAGCCATGTTTACAGGATCTTCCTAAGTGATATCTTATGATAAGTTTCTTTTCCTGTGTGACTTCTTTCACTTAGAATCATCGTACCTGAATCCACTCATTTTGCTGCTACTGGTCTTATGACATTGATTTCATGGATGAGGGATATTCCATCGTACGTAAGTTCCACAATGTTTGGAACCATTTTTATATTTCCTGGGATATTTCAGGTGTACCCAGGTTGAGGTTCCTGTAAGCAGTGCAGCCCTCAATTTGGGGGTGGCTCTGTCTTATGGATTTTCAGTTTTCCCAAGGTATATTCCCTAGACTGGAAGTGCCCTTGGCTCTGTAGCTCTGTTGTTTACTTGTTTTAGGGAACACAATGCACTCCTCCAGTGAGGCAGTTGGCAACTTACATCCGGCCCATCAGCATAACAAGGCTCCCTGTTCTCCAGGGCCTGTCTTGCCTTTCTGGTTTTTACACATTTTGTGGATGTCCCTTTTGACCGGTGGGAAGTGATACTTCTTTGTAGTGCAGATTTGCATTGCCCGCTTGCTTGCTTGGCCAAAAAGGGCGTATGCGTTTTCTCCTGAATATATTCAGGAGAAAACGCATACGCCCTTTTTGGCCAAGTGCATCATTGTCGAAGTTGTGCCCCTCTTCCTGTGCTTTACAGGCGATTCCAACGTACCTCTTGAAATCTCTGTCCTGCTATTCTGCCTCGCTTTCAAGTCCGCCTCGTTGCCTTCCCTCAACAGATTTTTGGACGATAGTTGGCCTTGATTACTCTGCCAGTTTGTGAATTGCTGTGCCCCTGAGCTCCATTTTTCAACTCGTTTCTTGTGAGCTGAACGCAAGTCCAAACTTTTGGTTCAGGACCTATACTGGTTCCCGGTGGGTGGCTGAGACTTTGGTTAATTCTTCTTCCTGCCGGGAAATTAGAGTGACATGTGCCCATCCAAATGCCTAACAGCTACTCTCTCATTGGTTCTCCCTCTTCCCTTTCATCCTCTGCCAAATTGGCAACCTGTGCAAACCAGGAGCTTAAAAGGGCTGTCTCTCCAAGTTGGGAGATTGATAGGAAAGCAGTTGGAAAGTCAAACCGGAGCACCAGGAGAGGGGCTCTTCGTTGAGTTTTAGAAACCTTTCGTATTCACAGTGTGTCCATTCTCTAGGTTTCCCGTACATGTTATAGCTATAGTAATATTCCCTTCAACCTGGAGAGTTGCGACCCATGGAATCGGTGCCATGCATTATTGCTTTAAAGGGTCTGCATTTGCTCACCCAATCTCACCAATCCCCTCAGTCCAAAGTGTCCAGCCTTATGCCACATCCAGCTGTCATTGTAGATAGGGTCATTCCAGGTTGCATCAGAGACCCTGAAGGAATTGTAAAGAATTTCCCTGTTTCTTTGTTCTGTTTTTGAAATTCCTTTTTAGAGTGGGTTTGAGCTGATTCTCGCTGCCATGTTTATGCCAGTCTAGACACACTTGATTCCCTTACGGAGACATATCAATACATAGGTTTTAAGATTCTTACTAGTCAGATCTATTCCTCTGCGGGAAATATGAGGTTTTGAGTCCCTTTCACTGAGGAAGGTGTAGGTCTTGTCTATACCATAGTTGGATTTTGGAACGGTACCTGTGCTTATATCAAACTCTGGTTTGATGCATCACCCCACCTCTCCTTCCCCCTTAAGCAGGCATAAGAGTGTTTTCTAAATGTGAGACTCTGTTCTCTTTCCTAACTCAGTTCATGTGTAGCCATGTTTACAGGATCTTCCTAAGTGATATCTTATGATAAGTTTATTTTCCTGTCTGACTTCTTTCACTTAGAATCATCGTACCTGAATCAACTCATTTTGCTGCTACTGGTCTTATGACATTGATTTCATGGCTGAGGGATATTCCATCGTACGTAAGTTCCACAATGTTTGGAACCATTTTTATATTTCCTGGGATATTTCAGGTGTATCCAGGTTGAGGTTCTTGTAAGCAGTGCAGCCCTCAATTTGGGGGTGGCTCTGTCTTATGGATTTTCAGTTTTCCCAAGGTATATTCCCTAGACTGGAAGTGCCCTTGGCTCTGTAGCTCTGTTGTTTACTTGTTTTAGGGAACACAATGCACTCCTCCAGTGAGGCAGTTGGCAACGTACATCCGGCCCATCAGCATAACAAGGCTCCCTGTTCTCCAGGGCCTGTCTTGCCTTTCTGGTTTTTACACATTTTGTGGATGTCCCTTTTGACCGGTGGGAAGTGATACTTCTTTGTAGTGCAGATTTGCATTGCCCGCTTGCTTGCTTGGCCAAAAAGGGCGTATGCGTTTTCTCCTGAATATATTCAGGAGAAAACGCATACGCCCTTTTTGGCCAAGTGCATCATTGTCGAAGTTGTGCCCCTCTTCCTGTGCTTTACAGGCGATTCCAACGTACCTCTTGAAATCTCTTTCCTGCTATTCTGCCTCGCTTTCAAGTCCGCCTCGTTGCCTTCCCTCAACAGATTTTTGGTCGATAGTGGGCCTTGATTACTCTGCCAGTTTGTGAATTGCTGTGCCCCTGAGCTCCATTTTTCAACTCGTTTTTTGTGAGCTGAACGCAAGTCCAAACTTTTGGTTCAGGACATATACTGGTTCCCGGTGGGTGGCTGAGACTTTGGTTAATTCTTCTTCCTGCCGGGAAATTAGAGTGACATGTGCCCATCCAAATGCCTAACAGCTACTCTCTCATTGGTTCTCCCTCTTCCCTTTCATCCTCTGCCAAATTGGCAACCTGTGCGAACCAGGAGCTTAAAGGGGCTGTCTCTCCAAGTTGGGAGATTGATAGGAAAGCAGTTGGAAAGTCAAACCGGAGCACCAGGAGAGGGGCTCTTCGTTGAGTTTTAGAAACCTTTTGTATTCACAGTGGGTCCATTCTCTAGGTTTCCCGTACATGTTATAGCTGTAGTAATATTCCCTTCAACCTGGAGAGCTGCGACCCATGGAATGGGTGCCATGCATTATTGCTTTAAAGGGTCTGCAGTTGCTCACCCAATCTCTCCAATCCTCTCAGTCCCAAGTGTCCAGCCTTATGCCACATCCAGATGTCATTGTAGATAGGGTCATTCCAGGTTGCATCAGAGACCCTGAAGGAATTGTAAAGAATTTCCCTGTTTCTTTGTTCTGTTTTTGAAATTCCTTTTTAGAGTGGGTTTGAGCTGATTCTCGCTGCCCTGTTTATGCCAGTCTAGACACACTTGATTCCCTTACGGAGACATATCAATACATAGGTTTTAAGATTCTTACTAGTCAGATCTATTCCTCTGCGGGAAATATGGGGTTTTGAGTCCCTTTCACTGAGGAAGGTGTAGGTCTTGTCTATTCCATAGTTGGATTTTGGAACGGTACCTGTGCTTATATCAAACTCTGGTTTGATGCATCACCCCACCTCTCCTTCCCCCTTAAGCAGGCATAAGAGTGTTTTCTAAATGTGAGACTCTGTTCTCTTGCCTAACTCAGTTCATGTATAGCAATGTTTACAGGATCTTCCTGAGTGATATCTTATGATAAGTTTCTTTTCCTGTGTGACTTCTTTCACTTAGAATCATCGTACCTGAATCCACTCATTTTGCTGCTACTGGTCTTATGACATTGATTTCATGGCTGAGGGATATTCCATCGTACGTAAGTTCCACAATGTTTGGAACCATTTTTATATTTCCTGGGATATTTCAGGTGTATCCAGGTTGAGGTTCTTGTAAGCAGTGCAGCCCTCAATTTGGGGGTGGCTCTGTCTTATGGATTTTCAGTTTTCCCAAGGTATATTCCCTAGACTGGAAGTGCCCTTGGCTCTGTAGCTCTGTTGTTTACTTGTTTTAGGGAACACAATGCACTCCTCCAGTGAGGCAGTTGGCAACTTACATCCGGCCCATCAGCATAACAAGGCTCCCTGTTCTCCAGGGCCTGTCTTGCCTTTCTGGTTTTTACACATTTTGTGGATGTCCCTTTTGACCGGTGGGAAGTGATACTTCTTTGTAGTGCAGATTTGCATTGCCCGCTTGCTTGCTTGGCCAAAAAGGGCGTATGCGTTTTCTCCTGAATATATTCAGGAGAAAACGCATACGCCCTTTTTGGCCAAGTGCATCATTGTCGAAGTTGTGCCCCTCTTCCTGTGCTTTACAGGCGATTCCAACGTACCTCTTGAAATCTCTGTCCTGCTATTCTGCCTCGCTTTCAAGTCCGCCTCGTTGCCTTCCCTCAACAGATTTTTGGACGATAGTTGGCCTTGATTACTCTGCCAGTTTGTGAATTGCTGTGCCCCTGAGCTCCATTTTTCAACTCGTTTCTTGTGAGCTGAACGCAAGTCCAAACTTTTGGTTCAGGACCTATACTGGTTCCCGGTGGGTGGCTGAGACTTTGGTTAATTCTTCTTCCTGCCGGGAAATTAGAGTGACATGTGCCCATCCAAATGCCTAACAGCTACTCTCTCATTGGATCTCCCTCTTCCCTTTCATCCTCTGCCAAATTGGCAACCTGTGCAAACCAGGAGCTTAAAGGGGCTGTCTCTCCAAGTTGGGAGATTGATAGGAAAGCAGTTGGAAAGTCAAACCGGAGCACCAGGAGAGGGGCTCTTCGTTGAGTTTTAGAAACCTTTCGTATTCACAGTGTGTCCATTCTCTAGGTTTCCCGTACATGTTATAGCTATAGTAATATTCCCTTCAACGTGGAGAGTTGCGACCCATGGAATCGGTGCCATGCATTATTGCTTTAAAGGGTCTGCATTTGCTCACCCAATCTCACCAATCCCCTCAGTCCAAAGTGTCCAGCCTTATGCCACATCCAGCTGTCATTGTAGATAGGGTCATTCCAGGTTGCATCAGAGACCCTGAAGGAATTGTAAAGAATTTCCCTGTTTCTTTGTTCTGTTTTTGAAATTCCTTTTTAGAGTGGGTTTGAGCTGATTCTCGCTGCCCTGTTTATGCCAGTCTAGACACACTTGATTCCCTTACGGAGACATATCAATACATAGGTTTTAAGATTCTTACTAGTCAGATCTATTCCTCTGCGGGAAATATGAGGTTTTGAGTCCCTTTCACTGAGGAAGGTGTAGGTCTTGTCTATACAATAGTTGGATTTTGGAACGGTACCTGTGCTTATATCAAACTCTGGTTTGATGCATCACCCCACCTCTCCTTCCCCCTTAAGCAGGCATAAGAGTGTTTTCTAAATGTGAGACTCTGTTCTCTTTCCTAACTCAGTTCATGTGTAGCCATGTTTCCAGGATCTTCCTAAGTGATATCTTATGATAAGTTTCTTTTCCTGTGTGACTTCTTTCACTTAGAATCATCGTACCTGAATCCACTCATTTTGCTGCTACTGGTCTTATGACATTGATTTCATGGCTGAGGGATATTCCATCGTACGTAAGTTCCACAATGTTTGGAACCATTTTTATATTTCCTGGGATATTTCAGGTGTACCCAGGTTGAGGTTCCTGTAAGCAGTGCAGCCCTCAATTTGGGGGTGGCTCTGTCTTATGGATTTTCAGTTTTCCCAAGGTATATTCCCTAGACTGGAAGTGCCCTTGGCTCTGTAGCTCTGTTGTTTACTTGTTTTAGGGAACACAATGCACTCCTCCAGTGAGGCAGTTGGCAACTTACATCCGGCCCATCAGCATAACAAGGCTCCCTGTTCTCCAGGGCCTGTCTTGCCTTTCTGGTTTTTACACATTTTGTGGATGTCCCTTTTGACCGGTGGGAAGTGATACTTCTTTGTAGTGCAGATTTGCATTGCCCGCTTGCTTGCTTGGCCAAAAAGGGCGTATGCGTTTTCTCCTGAATATATTCAGGAGAAAACGCATACGCCCTTTTTGGCCAAGTGCATCATTGTCGAAGTTGTGCCCCTCTTCCTGTGCTTTACAGGCAATTCCAACGTACCTCTTGAAATCTCTGTCCTGCTATTCTGCCTCGCTTTCAAGTCCGCCTCGTTGCCTTCCCTCAACAGATTTTTGGACGATAGTTGGCCTTGATTACTCTGCCAGTTTGTGAATTGCTGTGCCCCTGAGCTCCATTTTTCAACTCGTTTCTTGTGAGCTGAACGCAAGTCCAAACTTTTGGTTCAGGACCTATACTGGTTCCCGGTGGGTGGCTGAGACTTTGGTTAATTCTTCTTCCTGCCGGGAAATTAGAGTGACATGTGCCCATCCAAATGCCTAACAGCTACTCTCTCATTGGATCTCCCTCTTCCCTTTCATCCTCTGCCAAATTGGCAACCTGTGCAAACCAGGAGCTTAAAGGGGCTGTCTCTCCAAGTTGGGAGATTGATAGGAAAGCAGTTGGAAAGTCAAACCGGAGCACCAGGAGAGGGGCTCTTCGTTGAGTTTTAGAAACCTTTCGTATTCACAGTGTGTCCATTCTCTAGGTTTCCCGTACATGTTATAGCTATAGTAATATTCCCTTCAACGTGGAGAGTTGCGACCCATGGAATCGGTGCCATGCATTATTGCTTTAAAGGGTCTGCATTTGCTCACCCAATCTCACCAATCCCCTCAGTCCAAAGTGTCCAGCCTTATGCCACATCCAGCTGTCATTGTAGATAGGGTCATTCCAGGTTGCATCAGAGACCCTGAAGGAATTGTAAAGAATTTCCCTGTTTCTTTGTTCTGTTTTTGAAATTCCTTTTTAGAGTGGGTTTGAGCTGATTCTCGCTGCCCTGTTTATGCCAGTCTAGACACACTTGATTCCCTTACGGAGACATATCAATACATAGGTTTTAAGATTCTTACTAGTCAGATCTATTCCTCTGCGGGAAATATGAGGTTTTGAGTCCCTTTCACTGAGGAAGGTGTAGGTCTTGTCTATACAATAGTTGGATTTTGGAACGGTACCTGTGCTTATATCAAACTCTGGTTTGATGCATCACCCCACCTCTCCTTCCCCCTTAAGCAGGCATAAGAGTGTTTTCTAAATGTGAGACTCTGTTCTCTTTCCTAACTCAGTTCATGTGTAGCCATGTTTACAGGATCTTCCTAAGTGATATCTTATGATAAGTTTCTTTTCCTGTGTGACTTCTTTCACTTAGAATCATCGTACCTGAATCAACTCATTTTGCTGCTACTGGTCTTATGACATTGATTTCATGGCTGAGGGATATTCCATCGTACGTAAGTTCCACAATGTTTGGAACCATTTTTATATTTCCTGGGATATTTCAGGTGTATCCAGGTTGAGGTTCTTGTAAGCAGTGCAGCCCTCAATTTGGGGGTGGCTCTGTCTTATGGATTTTCAGTTTTCCCAAGGTATATTCCCTAGACTGGAAGTGCCCTTGGCTCTGTAGCTCTGTTGTTTACTTGTTTTAGGGAACACAATGCACTCCTCCAGTGAGGCAGTTGGCAACTTACATCCGGCCCATCAGCATAACAAGGCTCCCTGTTCTCCAGGGCCTGTCTTGCCTTTCTGGTTTTTACACATTTTGTGGATGTCCCTTTTGACCGGTGGGAAGTGATACTTCTTTGTAGTGCAGATTTGCATTGCCCGCTTGCTTGCTTGGCCAAAAAGGGCGTATGCGTTTTCTCCTGAATATATTCAGGAGAAAACGCATACGCCCTTTTTGGCCAAGTGCATCATTGTCGAAGTTGTGCCCCTCTTCCTGTGCTTTACAGGCGATTCCAACGTACCTCTTGAAATCTGTTTCCTGCTATTCTGCCTCGCTTTCAAGTCCGCCTCGTTGCCTTCCCTCAACAGATTTTTGGACGATAGTTGGCCTTGATTACTCTGCCAGTTTGTGAATTGCTGTGCCCCTGAGCTCCATTTTTCAACTCGTTTCTTGTGAGCTGAACGCAAGTCCAAACTTTTGGTTCAGGACCTATACTGGTTCCCGGTGGGTGGCTGAGACTTTGGTTAATTCTTCTTCCTGCCGGGAAATTAGAGTGACATGTGCCCATCCAAATGCCTAACAGCTACTCTCTCATTGGTTCTCCCTCTTCCCTTTCATCCTCTGCCAAATTGGCAACCTGTGCGAACCAGGAGCTTAAAGGGGCTGTCTCTCCAAGTTGGGAGATTGATAGGAAAGCAGTTGGAAAGTCAAACCGGAGCACCAGGAGAGGGGCTCTTCGTTGAGTTTTAGAAACCTTTTGTATTCACAGTGGGTCCATTCTCTAGGTTTCCCGTACATGTTATAGCTGTAGTAATATTCCCTTCAACCTGGAGAGCTGCGACCCATGGAATGGGTGCCATGCATTATTGCTTTAAAGGGTCTGCAGTTGCTCACCCAATCTCTCCAATCCTCTCAGTCCCAAGTGTCCAGCCTTATGCCACATCCAGATGTCATTGTAGATAGGGTCATTCCAGGTTGCATCAGAGACCCTGAAGGAATTGTAAAGAATTTCCCTGTTTCTTTGTTCTGTTTTTGAAATTCCTTTTTAGAGTGGGTTTGAGCTGATTCTCGCTGCCCTGTTTATGCCAGTCTAGACACACTTGATTCCCTTACGGAGACATATCAATACATAGGTTTTAAGATTCTTACTAGTCAGATCTATTCCTCTGCGGGAAATATGGGGTTTTGAGTCCCTTTCACTGAGGAAGGTGTAGGTCTTGTCTATTCCATAGTTGGATTTTGGAACGGTACCTGTGCTTATATCAAACTCTGGTTTGATGCATCACCCCACCTCTCCTTCCCCCTTAAGCAGGCATAAGAGTGTTTTCTAAATGTGAGACTCTGTTCTCTTTCCTAACTCAGTTCATGTGTAGCCATGTTTACAGGATCTTCCTAAGTGATATCTTATGATAAGTTTCTTTTCCTGTGTGACTTCTTTCACTTAGAATCATCGTACCTGTATCCACTCATTTTGCTGCTACTGGTCTTATGACATTGATTTCATGGCTGAGGGATATTCCATCGTACGTAAGTTCCACAATGTTTGGAACCATTTTTATATTTCCTGGGATATTTCAGGTGTATCCAGGTTGAGGTTCTTGTAAGCAGTGCAGCCCTCAATTTGGGGGTGGCTCTGTCTTATGGATTTTCAGTTTTCCCAAGGTATATTCCCTAGACTGGAAGTGCCCTTGGCTCTGTAGCTCTGTTGTTTACTTGTTTTAGGGAACACAATGCACTCCTCCAGTGAGGCAGTTGGCAACTTACATCCGGCCCATCAGCATAACAAGGCTCCCTGTTCTCCAGGGCCTGTCTTGCCTTTCTGGTTTTTACACATTTTGTGGATGTCCCTTTTGACCGGTGGGAAGTGATACTTCTTTGTAGTGAAGATTTGCATTGCCCGCTTGCTTGCTTGGCCAAAAAGGGCGTATGCGTTTTCTCCTGAATATATTCAGGAGAAAACGCATACGCCCTTTTTGGCCAAGTGCATCATTGTCGAAGTTGTGCCCCTCTTCCTGTGCTTTACAGGCGATTCCAACGTACCTCTTGAAATCTGTTTCCTGCTATTCTGCCTCGCTTTCAAGTCCGCCTCGTTGCCTTCCCTCAACAGATTTTTGGACGATAGTTGGCCTTGATTACTCTGCCAGCTTGTGAATTGCTGTGCCCCTGAGCTCCATTTTTCAACTCGTTTCTTGTGAGCTGAACGCAAGTCCAAACTTTTGGTTCAGGACCTATACTGGTTCCCGGTGGGTGGCTGAGACTTTGGTTAATTCTTCTTCCTGCCGGGAAATTAGAGTGACATGTGCCCATCCAAATGCCTAACAGCTACTCTCTCATTGGTTCTCCCTCTTCCCTTTCATCCTCTGCCAAATTGGCAACCTGTGCGAACCAGGAGCTTAAAGGGGCTGTCTCTCCAAGTTGGGAGATTGATAGGAAAGCAGTTGGAAAGTCAAACCGGAGCACCAGGAGAGGGTCTCTTCGTTGAGTTTTAGAAACCTTTCGTATTCACAGTGTGTCCATTCTCTAGGTTTCCCGTACATGTTATAGCTATAGTAATATTCCCTTCAACCTGGAGAGTTGCGACCCATGGAATCGGTGCCATGCATTATTGCTTTAAAGGGTCTGCATTTGCTCACCCAATCTCACCAATCCCCTCAGTCCAAAGTGTCCAGCCTTATGCCACATCCAGCTGTCATTGTAGATAGGGTCATTCCAGGTTGCATCAGAGACCCTGAAGGAATTGTAAAGAATTTCCCTGTTTCTTTGTTCTGTTTTTGAAATTCCTTTTTAGAGTGGGTTTGAGCTGATTCTCGCTGCCATGTTTATGCCAGTCTAGACACACTTGATTCCCTTATGGAGACATATCAATACATAGGTTTTAAGATTCTTACTAGTCAGATCTATTCCTCTGTGGGAAATATGAGGTTTTGAGTCCCTTTCACTGAGGAAGGTGTAGGTCTTGTCTATACCATAGTTGGTTTTTGGAACGGTACCTGTGCTTATATCAAACTCTGGTTTGATGCATCACCCCACCTCTCCTTCCCCCTTAAGCAGGCATAAGAGTGTTTTCTAAATGTGAGACTCTGTTCTCTTGCCTAACTCAGTTCATGTGTAGCCATGTTTACAGGATCTTCCTAAGTGATATCTTATGATAAGTTTCTTTTCCTGTGTGACTTCTTTCACTTAGAATCATCGTACCTGAATCCACTCATTTTGCTGCTACTGGTCTTATGACATTGATTTCATGGCTGAGGGATATTCCATCGTACGTAAGTTCCACAATGTTTGGAACCATTTTTATATTTCCTGGGATATTTCAGGTGTACCCAGGTTGAGGTTCTTGTAAGCAGTGCAGCCCTCAATTTGGGGGTGGCTCTGTCTTATGGATTTTCAGTTTTCCCAAGGTATATTCCCTAGACTGGAAGTGCCCTTGGCTCTGTAGCTCTGTTGTTTACTTGTTTTAGGGAACACAATGCACTCCTCCAGTGAGGCAGTTGGCAACTTACATCCGGCCCATCAGCATAACAAGGCTCCCTGTTCTCCAGGGCCTGTCTTGCCTTTCTGGTTTTTACACATTTTGTGGATGTCCCTTTTGACCGGTGGGAAGTGATACTTCTTTGTAGTGCAGATTTGCATTGCCCGCTTGCTTGCTTGGCCAAAAAGGGCGTATGCGTTTTCTCCTGAATATATTCAGGAGAAAACGCATACGCCCTTTTTGGCCAAGTGCATCATTGTCGAAGTTGTGCCCCTCTTCCTGTGCTTTACAGGCGATTCCAACGTACCTCTTGAAATCTCTTTCCTGCTATTCTGCCTCGCTTTCAAGTCCGCCTCGTTGCCTTCCCTCAACAGATTTTTGGACGATAGTTGGCCTTGATTACTCTGCCAGCTTGTGAATTGCTGTGCCCCTGAGCTCCATTTTTCAACTCGTTTCTTGTGAGCTGAACGCAAGTCCAAACTTTTGGTTCAGGACCTATACTGGTTCCCGGTGGGTGGCTGAGACTTTGGTTAATTCTTCTTCCTGCCGGGAAATTAGAGTGACATGTGCCCATCCAAATGCCTAACAGCTACTCTCTCATTGGTTCTCCCTCTTCCCTTTCATCCTCTGCCAAATTGGCAACCTGTGCGAACCAGGAGCTTAAAGGGGCTGTCTCTCCAAGTTGGGAGATTGATAGGAAAGCAGTTGGAAAGTCAAACCGGAGCACCAGGAGAGGGTCTCTTCGTTGAGTTTTAGAAACCTTTCGTATTCACAGTGTGTCCATTCTCTAGGTTTCCCGTACATGTTATAGCTATAGTAATATTCCCTTCAACCTGGAGAGTTGCGACCCATGGAATCGGTGCCATGCATTATTGCTTTAAAGGGTCTGCATTTGCTCACCCAATCTCACCAATCCCCTCAGTCCAAAGTGTCCAGCCTTATGCCACATCCAGCTGTCATTGTAGATAGGGTCATTCCAGGTTGCATCAGAGACCCTGAAGGAATTGTAAAGAATTTCCCTGTTTCTTTGTTCTGTTTTTGAAATTCCTTTTTAGAGTGGGTTTGAGCTGATTCTCGCTGCCATGTTTATGCCAGTCTAGACACACTTGATTCCCTTATGGAGACATATCAATACATAGGTTTTAAGATTCTTACTAGTCAGATCTATTCCTCTGTGGGAAATATGAGGTTTTGAGTCCCTTTCACTGAGGAAGGTGTAGGTCTTGTCTATACCATAGTTGGTTTTTGGAACGGTACCTGTGCTTATATCAAACTCTGGTTTGATGCATCACCCCACCTCTCCTTCCCCCTTAAGCAGGCATAAGAGTGTTTTCTAAATGTGAGACTCTGTTCTCTTGCCTAACTCAGTTCATGTGTAGCCATGTTTACAGGATCTTCCTAAGTGATATCTTATGATAAGTTTCTTTTCCTGTGTGACTTCTTTCACTTAGAATCATCGTACCTGAATCCACTCATTTTGCTGCTACTGGTCTTATGACATTGATTTCATGGCTGAGGGATATTCCATCGTACGTAAGTTCCACAATGTTTGGAACCATTTTTATATTTCCTGGGATATTTCAGGTGTACCCAGGTTGAGGTTCTTGTAAGCAGTGCAGCCCTCAATTTGGGGGTGGCTCTGTCTTATGGATTTTCAGTTTTCCCAAGGTATATTCCCTAGACTGGAAGTGCCCTTGGCTCTGTAGCTCTGTTGTTTACTTGTTTTAGGGAACACAATGCACTCCTCCAGTGAGGCAGTTGGCAACTTACATCCGGCCCATCAGCATAACAAGGCTCCCTGTTCTCCAGGGCCTGTCTTGCCTTTCTGGTTTTTACACATTTTGTGGATGTCCCTTTTGACCGGTGGGAAGTGATACTTCTTTGTAGTGCAGATTTGCATTGCCCGCTTGCTTGCTTGGCCAAAAAGGGCGTATGCGTTTTCTCCTGAATATATTCAGGAGAAAACGCATACGCCCTTTTTGGCCAAGTGCATCATTGTCGAAGTTGTGCCCCTCTTCCTGTGCTTTACAGGCGATTCCAACGTACCTCTTGAAATCTCTTTCCTGCTATTCTGCCTCGCTTTCAAGTCCGCCTCGTTGCCTTCCCTCAACAGATTTTTGGACGATAGTTGGCCTTGATTACTCTGCCAGTTTGTGAATTGCTGTGCCCCTGAGCTCCATTTTTCAACTCGTTTCTTGTGAGCTGAACGCAAGTCCAAACTTTTGGTTCAGGACCTATACTGGTTCCCGGTGGGTGGCTGAGACTTTGGTTAATTCTTCTTCCTGCCGGGAAATTAGAGTGACATGTGCCCATCCAAATGCCTAACAGCTACTCTCTCATTGGTTCTCCCTCTTCCCTTTCATCCTCTGCCAAATTGGCAACCTGTGCGAACCAGGAGCTTAAAGGGGCTGTCTCTCCAAGTTGGGAGATTGATAGGAAAGCAGTTGGAAAGTCAAACCGGAGCACCAGGAGAGGGGCTCTTCGTTGAGTTTTAGAAACCTTTCGTATTCACAGTGTGTCCATTCTCTAGGTTTCCCGTACATGTTATTGCTATAGTAATATTCCCTTAAACCTGGAGAGTTGCGACCCATGGAATCGGTGCCATGCATTATTGCTTTAAAGGGTCTGCATTTGCTCACCCAATCTCACCAATCCCCTCAGTCCAAAGTGTCCAGCCTTATGCCACATCCAGCTGTCATTGTAGATAGGGTCATTCCAGGTTGCATCAGAGACCCTGAAGGAATTGTAAAGAATTTCCCTGTTTCTATGTTCTGTTTTTGAAATTCCTTTTTAGAGTGGGTTTGAGCTGATTCTCGCTGCCCTGTTTATGCCAGTCTTGACACACTTGATTCCCTTACGGAGACATATCAATACATAGGTTTTAAGATTCTTACTAGTCAGATCTATTCCTCTGCGGGAAATATGAGGTTTTGAGTCCCTTTCACTGAGGAAGGTGTAGGTCTTGTCTATTCCATAGTTGGTTTTTGGAACGGTACCTGTGCTTATATCAAACTCTGGTTTGATGCATCACCCCACCTCTCCTTCCCCCTTAAGCAGGCATAAGAGTGTTTTCTAAATGTGAGACTCTGTTCTCTTGCCTAACTCAGTTCATGTGTAGCCATGTTTACAGGATCTTCCTAAGTGATATCTTATGATAAGTTTCTTTTCCTGTGTGACTTCTTTCACTTAGAATCATCGTACCTGAATCCACTCATTTTGCTGCTACTGGTCTTATGACATTGATTTCATGGCTGAGGGATATTCCATCGTACGTAAGTTCCACAATGTTTGGAACCATTTTTATATTTCCTGGGATATTTCAGGTGTATCCAGGTTGAGGTTCTTGTAAGCAGTGCAGCCCTCAATTTGGGGGTGGCTCTGTCTTATGGATTTTCAGTTTTCCCAAGGTATATTCCCTAGACTGGAAGTGCCCTTGGCTCTGTAGCTCTGTTGTTTACTTGTTTTAGGGAACACAATGCACTCCTCCAGTGAGGCAGTTGGCAACTTACATCCGGCCCATCAGCATAACAAGGCTCCCTGTTCTCCAGGGCCTGTCTTGCCTTTCTGGTTTTTACACATTTTGTGGATGTCCCTTTTGACCGGTGGGAAGTGATACTTCTTTGTAGTGCAGATTTGCATTGCCCGCTTGCTTGCTTGGCCAAAAAGGGCGTATGCGTTTTCTCCTGAATATATTCAGGAGAAAACGCATACGCCCTTTTTGGCCAAGTGCATCATTGTCGAAGTTGTGCCCCTCTTCCTGTGCTTTACAGGTGATTCCAACGTACCTCTTGAAATCTGTTTCCTGCTATTCTGCCTCGCTTTCAAGTCCGCCTCGTTGCCTTCCCTCAACAGATTTTTGGACGATAGTTGGCCTTGATTACTCTGCCAGCTTGTGAATTGCTGTGCCCCTGAGCTCCATTTTTCAACTCGTTTCTTGTGAGCTGAACGCAAGTCCAAACTTTTGGTTCAGGACCTATACTGGTTCCCGGTGGGTGGCTGAGACTTTGGTTAATTCTTCTTCCTGCCGGGAAATTAGAGTGACATGTGCCCATCCAAATGCCTAACAGCTACTCTCTCATTGGTTCTCCCTCTTCCCTTTCATCCTCTGCCAAATTGGCAACCTGTGCGAACCAGGAGCTTAAAGGGGCTGTCTCTCCAAGTTGGGAGATTGATAGGAAAGCAGTTGGAAAGTCAAACCGGAGCACCAGGAGAGGGGCTCTTCGTTGAGTTTTAGAAACCTTTCGTATTCACAGTGTGTCCATTCTCTAGGTTTCCCGTACATGTTATAGCTATAGTAATATTCCCTTCAACCTGGAGAGTTGTGACCCATGGAATCGGTGCCATGCATTATTGCTTTAAAGGGTCTGCATTTGCTCACCCAATCTCACCAATCCCCTCAGTCCAAAGTGTCCAGCCTTATGCCACATCCAGCTGTCATTGTAGATAGGGTCATTCCAGGTTGCATCAGAGACCCTGAAGGAATTGTAAAGAATTTCCCTGTTTCTTTGTTCTGTTTTTGAAATTCCTTTTTAGAGTGGATATGAGCTGATTCTCGCTGCCATGTTTATGCCAGTCTAGACACACTTGATTCCCTTATGGAGACATATCAATACATAGGTTTTAAGATTCTTACTAGTCAGATCTATTCCTCTGTGGGAAATATGAGGTTTTGAGTCCCTTTCACTGAGGAAGGTGTAGGTCTTGTCTATACCATAGTTGGTTTTTGGAACGGTACCTGTGCTTATATCAAACTCTGGTTTGATGCATCACCCCACCTCTCCTTCCCCCTTAAGCAGGCATAAGAGTGTTTTCTAAATGTGAGACTCTGTTCTCTTGCCTAACTCAGTTCATGTGTAGCCATGTTTACAGGATCTTCCTAAGTGATATCTTATGATAAGTTTCTTTTCCTGTGTGACTTCTTTCACTTAGAATCATCGTACCTGAATCCACTCATTTTGCTGCTACTGGTCTTATGACATTGATTTCATGGCTGAGGGATATTCCATCGTACGTAAGTTCCAAAATGTTTGGAACCATTTTTATATTTCCTGGGATATTTCAGGTGTATCCAGGTTGAGGTTCTTGTAAGCAGTGCAGCCCTCAATTTGGGGGTGGCTCTGTCTTATGGATTTTCAGTTTTCCCAAGCTATATTCCCTAGACTGGAAGTGCCCTTGGCTCTGTAGCTCTGTTGTTTACTTGTTTTAGGGAACACAATGCACTCCTCCAGTGAGGCAGTTGGCAACTTACATCCGGCCCATCAGCATAACAAGGCTCCCTGTTCTCCAGGGCCTGTCTTGCCTTTCTGGTTTTTACACATTTTGTGGATGTCCCTTTTGACCGGTGGGAAGTGATACTTCTTTGTAGTGCAGATTTGCATTGCCCGCTTGCTTGCTTGGCCAAAAAAGGCATATGCGTTTTCTCCTGAATATATTCAGGAGAAAACGCATACGCCATTTTTGGCCAAGTGCATCATTGTCGAAGTTGTGCCCCTCTTCCTGTGCTTTACAGGCGATTCCAACGTACCTCTTGAAATCTCTTTCCTGCTATTCTGCCTCGCTTTCACGTCCGCCTCGTTGCCTTCCCTCAACAGATTTTTGGACGATAGTTGGCCTTGATTACTCTGCCAGTTTGTTAATTGCTGTGCCCCTGAGCTCCATTTTTCAACTCGTTTCTTGTGAGCTGAACGCAAGTCCAAACTTTTGGTTCAGGACCTATACTGGTTCCCGGTGGGTGGCTGAGACTTTGGTTAATTCTTCTTCCTGCCGGGAAATTAGAGTGACATGTGCCCATCCAAATGCCTAACAGCTACTCTCTCATTGGCTCTCCCTCTTCCCTTTCATCCTCTGCCATATTGGCAACCTGTGCGAACCAGGAGCTTAAAGGGGCTGTCTCTCCAAGTTGGGAGATTGATAGGAAAGCAGTTGGAAAGTCAAACCCGAGCACCAGGAGAGGGGCTCTTCGTTGAGTTTTAGAAACCTTTCGTATTCACAGTGTGTCCACTCTCTAGGTTTCCCGTACACGTTATAGCTGTAGTAATATTCCCTTCAACCTGGAGAGCTGGGACCCATGGAATGGGTGCCATGCATTATTGCTTTAAAGGGTCTGCATTTGCTCACCCAATCTCACCAATCCTCTCAGTCCCAAGTGTCCACCCTTATGCCACATCCAGCTGTCATTGTAGATAAGGTCATTCCAGGTTGCAACAGAGACCCTGAAGGAATTGTAAAGAATTTCCCTGTTTCTTTGTTCTGTTTTTTAATTCCTTTTTAGAGTGGGTTTGAGCTGATTCTCGCTGCCCTGTTTATGCCAGTTTAGACACACTTGATTCCCTTACAGAGACATATCAATACATAGGTTTTAAGATTCTTACTAGTCAGATCTATTCCTCTGCGGGAAATATGGGGTTTTGAGTCCCTTTCACTGAGGAAGGTGTAGGTCTTGTCTATTCCATAGTTGGATTTTGGAACGGTACCTGTGCTTATATCAAACTCTGGTTTGATGCATCACCCCACCTCTCCTTCCCCCTTAAGCAGGCATAAGAGTGTTTTCTAAATGTGAGACTCTGTTCTCTTGCCTAACTCAGTTCATGTGTAGCCATGTTTACAGGATCTTCCTAAGTGATATCTTATGATAAGTTTCTTTTCCTGTGTGACTTCTTTCACTTAGAATCATCGTACCTGAATCCACTCATTTTGCTGCTACTGGTCTTATGACATTGATTTCATGGCTGAGGGATATTCCATCGTACGTAAGTTCCACAATGTTTGGAACCATTTTTATATTTCCTGGGATATTTCAGGTGTACCCAGGTTGAGGTTCCTGTAAGCAGTGCAGCCCTCAATTTGGGGGTGGCTCTGTTTTATGGATTTTCAGTTTTCCCAAGGTATATTCCCTAGACTGGAAGTGCCCTTGGCTCTGTAGCTCTGTTGTTTACTTGTTTTAGGGAACACAATGCACTCCTCCAGTGAGGCAGTTGGCAACTTACATCCCGCCCATCAGCATAACAAGGCTCCCTGTTCTCCAGGGCCTGTCTTGCCTTTCTGGTTTTTACACATTTTGTGGATGTCCCATTTGACCGGTGGGAAGTGATACTTCTTTGTAGTGCAGATTTGCATTGCCCGCTTGCTTGCTTGGCCAAAAAGGGCGTATGCGTTTTCTCCTGAATATATTCAGGAGAAAACGCATACGCCCTTTTTGGCCAAGTGCATCATTGTCGAAGTTGTGCCCCTCTTCCTGTGCTTTACAGGCGATTCCAACGTACCTCTTGAAATCTGTTTCCTGCTATTCTGCCTCGCTTTCAAGTCCGCCTCGTTGCCTTCCCTCAACAGATTTTTGGACGATAATTGGCCTTGATTACTCTGCCAGTTTGTGAATAGCTGTGCCCCTGAGCTCCATTTTTCAACTCGTTTCTTGTGAGCTGAACGCAAGTCCAAACTTTTGGTTCAGGACCTATACTGGTTCCCGGTGGGTGGCTGAGACTTTGGTTAATTCTTCTTCCTGCCGGGAAATTAGAGTGACATGTGCCCATCCAAATGCCTAACAGCTACTCTCTCATTGGTTCTCCCTCTTCCCTTTCATCCTCTGCCCAATTGGCAACCTGTGCGAACCAGGAGCTTAAAGGGGCTGTCTCTCCAAGTTGGGAGATTGATAGGAAAGCAGTTGGAAAGTCAAACTGGAGCACCAGGAGAGGGGCTCTTCGTTGAGTTTTAGAAACCTTTCGTATTCACAGTGTGTCCATTCTCTAGGTTTCCCGTACATGTTATAGCTATAGTAATATTCCCTTCAACCTGGAGAGTTGCGACCCATGGAATCGGTGCCATGCATTATTGCTTTAAAGGGTCTGCATTTGCTCACCCAATATCACCAATCCCCTCAGTCCAAAGTGTCCAGCCTTATGCCACATCCAGCTGTCATTGTAGATAGGGTCATTCCAGGTTGCATCAGAGACCCTGAAGGAATTGTAAAGAATTTCCCTGTTTCTTTGTTCTGTTTTTGAAATTCCTTTTTAGAGTGGGTTTGAGCTGATTCTCGCTGCCCTGTTTATGCCAGTCTAGACACACTTGATTCCCTTACAGAGACATATCAATACATAGGTTTTAAGATTCTTACTAGTCAGATCTATTCCTCTGCGGGAAATATGAGGTTTTGAGTCCCTTTCACTGAGGAAGGTGTAGGTCTTGTCTATTCCATAGTTGGATTTTGGAACGGTACCTGTGCTTATATCAAACTCTGGTTTGATGCATCACCCCACCTCTCCTTCCCCCTTAAGCAGGCATAAGAGTGTTTTCTAAATGTGAGACTCTGTTCTCTTGCCTAACTCAGTTCATGTGTAGCCATGTTTACAGGATCTTCCTAAGTGATATCTTATGATAAGTTTCTTTTCCTGTGTGACTTCTTTCACTTAGAATCATCGTACCTGAATCCACTCATTTTGCTGCTACTGGTCTTATGACATTGATTTCATGGCTGAGGGATATTCCATCGTACGTAAGTTCCAAAATGTTTGGAACCATTTTTATATTTCCAGGGATATTTCAGGTGTATCCAGGTTGAGGTTCCTGTAAGCAGTGCAGCCCTCAATTTGGGGGTGGCTCTGTCTTATGGATTTTCAGTTTTCCCAAGGTATATTCCCTAGACTTGAAGTGCCCTTGGCTCTGTAGCTCTGTTGTTTACTTATTTTAGGGAACACAATGCACTCCTCCAGTGAGGCAGTTGGCAACTTACATCCCGCCCATCAGCATAACAAGGCTCCCTGTTCTCCAGGGCCTGTCTTGCCTTTCTGGTTTTTACACATTTTGTGGATGTCCCATTTGACCGGTGGGAAGTGATACTTCGTTGTAGTGCAGATTTGCATTGCCCGCTTGCTTGCTTGGCCAAAAAGGGCGTATGCGTTTTCTCCTGAATATATTCAGGAGAAAACGCATACGCACTTTTTGGCCAAGTGCATCATTGTCGAAGTTGTGCCCCTCTTCCTGTGCTTTACAGGCGATTCCAACGTACCTCTTGAAATCTGTTTCCTGCTATTCTGCCTCGCTTTCAAGTCCGCCTCGTTGCCTTCCCTCAACAGATTTTTGGACGATAATTGGCCTTGATTACTCTGCCAGTTTGTGAATAGCTGTGCCCCTGAGCTCCATTTTTCAACTCGTTTCTTGTGAGCTGAACGCAAGTCCAATCTTTTGGTTCAGGACCTATACTGGTTCCCGGTGGGTGGCTGAGACTTTGGTTAATTCTTCTTCCTGCCGGGAAATTAGAGTGACATGTGCCCATCCAAATGCCTAACAGCTACTCTCTCATTGGTTCTCCCTCTTCCCTTTCATCCTCTGCCAAATTGGCAACCTGTGCGAACCAGGACCTTAAAGGGGCTGTCTCTCCAAGTTGGGAGATTGATAGGAAAGCAGTTGGAAAGTCAAACCGGAGCACCAGGAGTGGGGCTCTTCGTTGAGTTTTAGAAACCTTTCGTATTCACAGTGTGTCCATTCTCTAGGTTTCCCGTACATGTTATAGCTATAGTAATATTCCCTTCAACCTGGAGAGTTGCGACCCATGGAATCGGTGCCATGCATTATTGCTTTAAAGGGTCTGCATTTGCTCACCCAATCTCACCAATCCCCTCAGTCCAAAGTGTCCAGCCTTATGCCACATCCAGCTGTCATTGTAGATAGGGTCATTCCAGGTTGCATCAGAGACCCTGAAGGAATTGTAAAGAATTTCCCTGTTTCTTTGTTCTGTTATTGAAATTCCTTTTTAGAGTGAGTTTGAGCTGATTCTCGCTGCCCTGTTTATGCCAGTCTAGACACACTTGATTCCCTTACAGAGACATATCAATACATAGGTTTTAAGATTCTTACTAGTCAGATCTATTCCTCTGCGGGAAATATGAGGTTTTGAGTCCCTTTCACTGAGGAAGGTGTAGGTCTTGTCTATTCCATAGTTGGATTTTGGAACGGTACCTGTGCTTATATCAAACTCTGGTTTGATGCATCACCCCACCTCTCCTTCCCCCTTAAGCAGGCATAAGAGTGTTTTCTAAATGTGAGACTCTGTTCTCTTGCCTAACTCAGTTCATGTGTAGCCATGTTTACAGGATCTTCCTAAGTGATATCTTATGATAAGTTTCTTTTCCTGTGTGACTTCTTTCACTTAGAATCATTGTACCTGAATCCACTCATTTTGCTGCTACTGGTCTTATGACATTGATTTCATGGCTGAGGGATATTCCATCGTACGTAAGTTCCACAATGTTTGGAACCATTTTTATATTTCCTGGGATATTTCAGGTGTATCCAGGTTGAGGTTCTTGTAAGCAGTGCAGCCCTCAATTTGGGGGTGGCTCTGTCTTATGGATTTTCAGTTTTCCCAAGGTATATTCCCTAGACTGGAAGTGCCCTTGGCTCTGTAGCTCTGTTGTTTACTTGTTTTAGGGAACACAATGCACTCCTCCAGTGAGGCAGTTGGCAACTTACATCCGGCCCATCAGCATAACAAGGCTCCCTGTTCTCCAGGGCCTGTCTTGCCTTTCTGGTTTTTACACATTTTGTGGATGTCCCTTTTGACCGGTGGGAAGTGATACTTCTTTGTAGTGCAGATTTGCATTGCCCGCTTGCTTGCTTGGCCAAAAAGGGCGTATGCGTTTTCTCCTGAATATATTCAGGAGAAAACACATACGCCCTTTTTGGCCAAGTACATCATTGTCGAAGTTGTGCCCCTCTTCCTGTGCTTTACAGGCCATTCCAACGTACCTCTTGAAATCTCTTTCCTGCTATTCTGCCTCGCTTTCAAGTCCGCCTCGTTGCCTTCCCTCAACAGATTTTTGGACGATAGTTGGCCTTGATTACTCTGCCAGTTTGTGAATTGCTGTGCCCCTGAGCTCCATTTTTCAACTCGTTTTTTGTGAGCTGAACGCAAGTCCAAACTTTTGGTTCAGGACCTATACTGGTTCCCGGTGGGTGGCTGAGACTTTGGTTAATTCTTCTTCCTGCCGGGAAATTAGAGTGATATGTGCCCATCCAAATGCCTAACAGCTACTCTCTCATTGGTTCTCCCTCTTCCCTTTCATCCTCTGCCAAATTGGCAACCTGTGCGAACCAGGAGCTTAAAGGGGCTGTCTCTCCAAGTTGGGAGATTGATAGGAAAGCAGTTGGAAAGTCAAACCGGAGCACCAGGAGAGGGGCTCTTCGTTGAGTTTTAGAAACCTTTCGTATTCACAGTGTGTCCATTCTCTAGGTTTCCCGTACACGTTATAGCTGTAGTAATATTCCCTTCAACCTGGAGAGCTGGGACCCATGGAATGGGTGCCATGCATTATTGCTTTAAAGGGTCTGCATTTGCTCACCCTATCTCACCAATCCTCTCAGTCCCAAGTGTCCAGCCTTATGCCACATCCAGCTGTCATTGTAGATAGGGTCATTCCAGGTTGCATCAGAGACCCTGAAGGAATTGTAAAGAATTTCCCTGTTTCTTTGTTCTGTTTTTGAAATTCCTTTTTAGAGTGGGTTTGAGCTGATTCTCGCTGCCCTGTTTATGCCAGTCTAGACACACTTGATTGCCTTACGGAGACATATCAATACATAGGTTTTAAGATTCTTACTAGTCAGATCTATTCCTCTGCGTGAAATATGGGGTTTTGAGTCCCTTTCACTGAGGAAGGTGTAGGTCTTGTCTATTCCATAGTTGGATTTTGGAACGGTACCTGTGCTTATATCAAACTCTGGTTTGATGCATCACCCCACCTCTCCTTCCCCCTTAAGCAGGCATAAGAGTGTTTTCTAAATGTGAGACTCTGTTCTCTTGCCTAACTCAGTTCATGTGTAGCCATGTTTACAGGATCTTCCTAAGTGATATCTTATGATAAGTTTCTTTTCCTGTGTGACTTCTTTCACTTAGGATCATCGTACCTGAATCCACTCATTTTGCTGCTACTGGTCTTATGACATTGATTTCATGGCTGAGGGATATTCCATCGTACGTAAGTTCCACAATGTTTGGAACCATTTTTATATTTCCTGGGATATTTCAGGTGTACCCAGGTTGAGGTTCCTGTAAGCAGTGCAGCCCTCAATTTGGGGGTGGCTCTGTCTTATGGATTTTCAGTTTTCCCAAGGTATATTCCCTAGACTGGAAGTGCCCTTGGCTCTGTAGCTCTGTTGTTTACTTGTTTTAGGGAACACAATGCACTCCTCCAGTGAGGCAGTTGGCAACTTACATCCGGCCCATCAGCATAACAAGGCTCCCTGTTCTCCAGGGCCTGTCTTGCCTTTCTGGTTTTTACACATTTTGTGGATGTCCCTTTTGACCGGTGGGAAGTGATACTTCTTTGTAGTGCAGATTTGCATTGCCCGCTTGCTTGCTTGGCCAAAAAGGGCGTATGCGTTTTCTCCTGAATATATTCAGGAGAAAACGCATACGCCCTTTTTGGCCAAGTGCATCATTGTCGAAGTTGTGCCCCTCTTCCTGTGCTTTACAGGCAATTCCAACGTACCTCTTGAAATCTCTTTCCTGCTATTCTGCCTCGCTTTCAAGTCCGCCTCGTTGCCTTCCCTCAACAGATTTTTGGACGATAGTGGGCCTTGATTACTCTGCCAGTTTGTGAATTGCTGTGCCCCTGAGCTCCATTTTTCAACTCGTATCTTGTGAGCTGAACGCAAGTCCAAACTTTTGGTTCAGGACCTATACTGGTTCCCGGTGGGTGGCTGAGACTTTGGTTAATTCTTCTTCCTGCCGGGAAATTAGAGTGACATGTGCCCATCCAAATGCCTAACAGCTACTCTCTCATTGGTTCTCCCTCTTCCCTTTCATCCTCTGCCAAATTGGCAACCTGTGCGAACCAGGAGCTTAAAGGGTTTGTCTCTCCAAGTTGGGAGATTGATAGGAAAGCAGTTGGAAAGTCAAACCGGAGCACCAGGAGAGGGGCTCTTCGTTGAGTTTTAGAAACATTTCGTATTCACAGTGTGTCCATTCTCTAGGTTTCCCGTACATGTTATAGCTGTAGTAATATTCCCTTCAACCTGGAGAGCTGCGACCCATGGAATGGGTGCCATGCATTATTGCTTTAAAGGGTCTGCAGTTGCTCACCCAATCTCTCCAATCCTCTCAGTCCCAAGTGTCCAGCCTTATGCCACATCCAGCTGTCATTGTAGATAGGGTCATTCCAGGTTGCATCAGAGACCCTGAAGGAATTGTAAAGAATTTCCCTGTTTCTTTGTTCTGTTTTTGAAATTCCTTTTTAGAGTGGGTTTGAGCTGATTCTCGCTGCCCTGTTTATGCCAGTCTAGACACACTTGATTCCCTTACGGAGACATATCAATACAGAGGTTTTAAGATTCTTACTAGTCAGATCTATTCCTCTGCAGGAAATATGAGGTTTTGAGTCCCTTTCACTGAGGAAGGTGTAGGTCTTGTCTATACCATAGTTGGTTTTTGGAACGGTACCTGTGCTTATATCAAACTCTGGTTTGATGCATCACCCCACCTCTCCTTCCCCCTTAAGCAGGCATAAGAGTGTTTTCTAAATGTGAGACTCTGTTCTCTTGCCTAACTCAGTTCATGTGTAGCCATGTTTACAGGATCTTCCTAAGTGATATCTTATGATAAGTTTCTTTTCCTGTGTGACTTCTTTCACTTAGAATCATCGTACCTGAATCCACTCATTTTGCTGCTACTGGTCTTATGACATTGATTTCATGGCTGAGGGATATTCTATTGTACGTAAGTTCCACAATGTTTGGAACCATTTTTATATTTCCTGGGATATTTCAGGTGTACCCAGGTTGAGGTTCCTGTAAGCAGTGCAGCCCTCAATTTGGGGGTGGCTCTGTCTTATGGATTTTCAGTTTTCCCAAGGTATATTTCCTAGACTGGAAGTGCCCTTGGCTCTGTAGCTCTGTTGTTTACTTGTTTTAGGGAACACAATGCACTCCTCCAGTGAGGCAGTTGGCAACTTACATCCCGCCCATCAGCATAACAAGGCTCCTTGTTCTCCAGGGCCTGTCTTGCCTTTCTGGTTTTTACACATTTTTTGGATGTCCCTTTTGACCAGTGGGAAGTGATACTTCTTTGTAGTGCAGAATTGCATTGCCCGCTTTCTTGCTTGGCCAAAAAGGGCGTATGCGTTTTCTCCTGAATATATTCAGGAGAAAACGCATACGCCCTTTTTGGCCAAGTGCATCATTGTCGAAGTTGTGCCCCTCTTCCTGTGCTTTACAGGCGATTCCAACGTACCTCTTGAAATCTGTTTCTTGCTATTCTGCCTCGCTTTCAAGTCCGCCTCGTTGCCTTCCCTCAACAGATTTTTGGACGATAGTTGGCCTTGATTACTCTGCCAGTTTGTGAATTGCTGTGCCCCTGAGCTCCATTTTTCAACTCGTTTCTTGTGAGCTGAACGCAAGTCCAAACTTTTGGTTCAGGACCTATACTGGTTCCCGGTGGGTGGCTCAGACTTTGGTTAATTCTTCTTCCTGCCGGGAAATTAGAGTGACATGTGCCCATCCAAATGCCTAACAGCTACTCTCTCATTGGTTCTCCCTCTTCCCTTTCATCCTCTGCCAAATTGGCAACCTGTGCGAACCAGGAGCTTAAAGGGGCTGTCTCTCCAAGTTGGGAGATTGATAGGAAAGCAGTTGGAAAGTCAAACCGGAGCACCAGGAGAGGGGCTCTTCGTTGAGTTTTAGAAACCTTTTGTATTCACAGTGTTTCCATTCTCTAGGTTTCCCGTACACGTTATAGCTGTAGTAATATTCCCTTCAACCTGGAGAGCTGGGACCCATGGAATGGGTGCCATGCATTATTGCTTTAAAGGGTCTGCATTTGCTCACCCAATCTCACCAATCCTCTCAGTCCCAAGTGTCCAGCCTTATGCCACATCCAGCTGTCAATGTAGATAAGGTCATTCCAGGTTGCAACAGAGACCCTGAAGGAATTGTAAAGAATTTCCCTGTTTCTTTGTTCTGTTTTTTAATTCCTTTTTAGAGTGGGTTTGAGCTGATTCTCGCTGCCCTGTTTATGCCAGTCTAGACACACTTGATTCCCTTACAGAGACATATCAATACATAGGTTTTAAGATTCTTACTAGTCAGATCTATTCCTCTGCGGGAAATATGGGGTATTGAGTCCCTTTCACTGAGGAAGGTGTAGGTCTTGTCTATTCCATAGTTGGATTTTGGAACGGTACCTGTGCTTATATCAAACTCTGGTTTGATGCATCACCCCACCTCTCCTTCCCCCTTAAGCAGGCATAAGAGTGTTTTCTAAATGTGAGACTCTGTTCTCTTGCCTAACTCAGTTCATGTGTAGCCATGTTTACAGGATCTTCCTAAGTGATATCTTATGATAAGTTTCTTTTCCTGTGTGACTTCTTTCACTTAGAATCATCGTACCTGAATCCACTCATTTTGCTGCTACTGGTCTTATGACATTGATTTCATGGCTGAGGGATATTCCATCGTACGTAAGTTCCACAATGTTTGGAACCATTTTTATATTTCCTGGGATATTTCAGGTGTACCCAGGTTGAGGTTCCTGTAAGCAGTGCAGCCCTCAATTTGGGGGTGGCTCTGTCTTATGGATTTTCAGTTTTCCCAAGGTATATTTCCTAGACTGGAAGTGCCCTTGGCTCTGTAGCTCTGTTGTTTACTTGTTTTAGGGAACACAATGCACTCCTCCAGTGAGGCAGTTGGCAACTTACATCCCGCCCATCAGCATAACAAGGCTCCCAGTTCTCCAGGGCCTGTCTTGACTTTCTGGTTTTTACACATTTTGTGGATGTCCCTTTTGACCGGTGGGAAGTGATACTTCTTTGTAGTGCTGATTTGCATTGCCCGCTTGCTTGCTTGGCCAAAAAGGGCGTATGCGTTTTCTCCTGAATATATTCAGGAGATAAAGCATACGCCCTTTTTGGCCAAGTGCATCATTGTCGAAGTTGTGCCCCTCTTCCTGTGCTTTACAGGCGATTCCAACGTACCTCTTGAAATCTCTTTCCTGCTATTCTGCCTCGCTTTCAAGTCCGCCTCGTTGCCTTCCCTCAACAGATTTTTGGACGATAGTTGGCCTTGATTACTCTGCCAGTTTGTGAATTGCTGTGCCCCTGAGCTCCATTTTTCAACTCGTTTCTTGTGAGCTGAACACAAGTCCAAACTTTTGGTTCAGGACCTATACTGGTTCCCGGTGGGTGGCTGAGACTTTGGTTAATTCTTCTTCCTGCCGGGAAATTAGAGTGACATGTGCCCATCCAAATGCCTAACAGCTACTCTCTCATTGGTTCTCCCTCTTCCCTTTCATCCTCTGCCAAATTGGCAACCTGTGCGAACCAGGAGCTTAAAGGGGCTGTCTCTCCAAGTTGGGAGATTGATAGGAAAGCAGTTGGAAAGTCAAACCGGAGCACCAGGAGAGGGGCTCTTCTTTGAGTTTTAGAAACCTTTTGTATTCACAGTGTGTCCATTCTCTAGGTTTCCCGTACATGTTATAGCTGTAGTAATATTCCCTTCAACCTGGAGAGCTGCGACCCATGGAATGGGTGCCATGCATTATTGCTTTAAAGGGTCTGCAGTTGCTCACCCAATCTCACCAATCCTCTCAGTCCCAAGTGTCCAGCCTTATGCCACATCCAGCTGTCATTGTAGATAGGGTCATTCCAGGTTGCATCAGAGACCCTGAAGGAATTTTAAAGAATTTCCCTGTTTCTTTGTTCTGTTTTTGAAATTCCTTTTTAGAGTGGGTTTGAGCTGATTCTCGCTGCCCTGTTTATGCCAGTCTAGACACACTTGATTCCCTTACGGAGACATATCAACACATAGGTTTTAAGATTCTTACTAGTCAGATCTATTCCTCTGCGGGAAATATGAGGTTTTGAGTCCCTTTCACTGAGGAAGGTGTAGGTCTTGTCTATTCCATAGTTGGTTTTTGGAACGGTACCTGTGCTTATATCAAACTCTGGTTTGATGCATCACCCCACCTCTCCTTCCCCCTTAAGCAGGCATAAGAGTGTTTTCTAAATGTGAGACTCTGTTCTCTTTCCTAACTCAGTTCATGTGTAGCCATGTTTACAGGATCTTCCTAAGTGATATCTTATGATAAGTTTCTTTTCCTGTGTGACTTCTTTCACTTAGAATCATCGTACCTGAATCCACTCATTTTGCTGCTACAGGTCTTATGACATTGATTTCATGGCTGAGGGATATTCCATCGTACGTAAGTTCCACAATGTTTGGAACCATTTTTATATTTCCTGGGATATTTCAGGAGTATCCAGGTAGAGGTTCTTGTAAGCAGTGCAGCCCTCAATTTGGGGGTGCGACTGTCTTATGGATTTTCAGTTTCCCAAGGTATATTCCCTAGACTGGAAGTGCCCTTGGCTCTGTAGCTCTGTTGTTTACTTGTTTTAGGGAACACAATGCACTCCTCCAGTGAGGCAGTTAGCAACTTACATCCGGCCCATCAGCATAACAAGGCTCCCAGTTCTCCAGGGCCTGTCTTGCCTTTCTGGTTTTTACACATTTTGTGGATGTCCCTTTTGACCGGTGGGAAGTGATACTTCTTTGTAGTGCAGATTTGCATTGCCCGCTTGCTTGCTTGGCCAAAAAGGGCGTATGCGTTTTCTCCTGAATATATTCAGGAGAAAACGCATACGCCCTTTTTGGCCAAGTGCATCATTGTCGAAGTTGTGCCCCTCTTCCTGTGCTTTACAGGCGATTCCAACGTACCTCTTGAAATCTCTTTCCTGCTATTCTGCCTCGCTTTCAAGTCCGCCTCGTTGCCTTCCCTCAACAGATTTTTGGACGATAGTGGGCCTTGATTACTCTGCCAGTTTGTGAATTGCTGTGCCCCTGAGCTCCATTTTTCAACTCGTTTCTTGTGAGCTGAACGCAAGTCCAAACTTTTGGTTCAGGACCTATACTGGTTCCCGGTGGGTGGCTGAGACTTTGGTTAATTCTTCTTCCTGCCGGGAAATTAGAGTGACATGTGCCCATCCAAATGCCTAACAGCTACTCTCTCATTGGTTCTCCCTCTTCCCTTTCATCCTCTGCCAAATTGGCAACCTGTGCGAACCAGGAGCTTAAAGGGGCTGTCTCTCCAAGTTGGGAGATTGATAGGAAAGCAGTTGGAAAGTCAAATCGGAGCACCAGGAGAGGGGCTCTTCGTTGAGTTTTAGAAACCTTTTGTATTCACAGTGTGTCCATTCTCTAGGTTTCCCGTACACGTTATAGCGGTAGTAATATTCCCTTCAACCTGGAGAGCTGGGACCCATGGAATGGGTGCCATGCATTATTGCTTTAAAGGGTCTGCATTTGCTCACCCAATCTCACCAATCCTCTCAGTCCCAAGTGTCCAGCCTTATGCCACATCCAGCTGTCATTGTAGATAAGGTCATTCCAGGTTGCAACAGAGACCCTGAAGGAATTGTAAAGAATTTCCCTGTTTCTTTGTTCTGTTTTTTAATTCCTTTTTAGAGTGGGTTTGAGCTGATTCTCGCTGCCCTGTTTATGCCAGTCTAGACACACTTGATTCCCTTACAGAGACATATCAATACATAGGTTTTAAGATTCTTACTAGTCAGATCCATTCCTCTGCGGGAAATATGGGGTTTTGAGTCCCTTTCACTGAGGAAGGTGTAGGTCTTGTCTATTCCATAGTTGGATTTTGGAACGGTACCTGTGCTTATATCAAACTCTGGTTTGATGCATCACCCCACCTCTCCTTCCCCCTTAAGCAGGCATAAGAGTGTTTTCTAAATGTGAGACTCTGTTCTCTTTCCTAACTCAGTTCATGTGTAGCCATGTTTACAGGATCTTCCTAAGTGATATCTTATGATAAGTTTCTTTTTCTGTGTGACTTCTTTCACTTAGAATCATCGTACCTGAATCCACTCATTTTGCTGCTACTGGTCTTATGACATTGATTTCATGGCTGAGGGATATTCCATCGTACGTAAGTTCCACAATGTTTGGAACCATTTTTATATTTCCTGGGATATTTCAGGTGTACCCAGGTTGAGGTTCCTGTAAGCAGTGCAGCCCTCAATTTGGGGGTGGCTCTGTCTTATGGATTTTCAGTTTTCCCAAGGTATAATCCCTAGACTGGAAGTGCCCTTGGCTCTGTAGCTCTGTTGTTTACTTGTTTTAGGGAACACAATGCACTCCTCCAGTGAGGCAGTTGGCAACTTACATCCCGCCCATCAGCATAACAAGGCTCCCTGTTCTCCAGGGCCTGTCTTGCCTTTCTGGTTTTTACACATATTGTGCATGTCCCTTTTGACCGGTGGGAAGTGATACTTCTTTGTAGTGCAGGTTTGCATTGCCCGCTTGCTTGCTTGGCCAAAAAGGGCGTATGTGTTTTCTCCTGAATATATTCAGGAGAAAACGCATACGCCCTTTTTGGCCAAGTGCATCATTGTCGAAGTTGTGCCCCTCTTCCTGTGCTTTACAGGCGATTCCAACGTACCTCTTGAAATCTGTTTCCTGCTATTCTGCCTCGCTTTCAAGTCCGCCTCGTTGCCTTCCCTCAACAGATTTTTGGACGATAGTTGGCCTTGATTACTCTGCCAGTTTGTGAATTGCTGTGCCCCTGAGCTCCATTTTTCAACTCGTTTCTTGTGAGCTGAACGCAAGTCCAAACTTTTGGTTCAGGACCTATACTGGTTCCCGGTGGGTGGCTGAGACTTTGGTTAATTCTTCTTCCTGCCGGGAAATTAGAGTGACATGTGCCCATCCAAATGCCTAACAGCTACTCTCTCATTGGTTCTCCCTCTTCCCTTTCATCCTCTGCCAAATTGGCAACCTGTGCGAACCAGGAGCTTAAAGGGGCTGTCTCTCCAAGTTGGGAGATTGATAGGAAAGCAGTTGGAAAGTCAAACCGGAGCACCAGGAGAGGGGCTCTTCGTTGAGTTTTAGAAACCTTTCGTATTCACAGTGTGTCCATTCTCTAGGTTTCCCGTACATGTTATAGCTATAGTAATATTCCCTTCAACCTGGAGAGTTGCGACCCATGGAATCGGTGCCATGCATTATTGCTTTAAAGGGTCTGGGTTTGCTCACCCAATCTCACCAATCCCCTCAGTCCAAAGTGTCCAGCCTTATGCCACATCCAGCTGTCATTGTAGATAGGGTCATTCCAGGTTGCATCAGAGACCCTGAAGGAATTGTAAAGAATTTCCCTGTTTCTTTGTTCTGTTTTTGAAATTCCTTTTTAGAGTGGGTTTGAGCTGATTCTCGCTGCCCTGTTTATGCCAGTCTAGACACACTTGATTCCCTTACGGAGACATATCAATACATAGGTTTTAAGATTCTTACTAGTCAGATCTATTCCTCTGCGGGAAATATGGCGTTTTGAGTCCCTTTCACTGAGGAAGGTGTAGGTCTTGTCTATTCCATAGTTGGTTTTTGGAACGGTACCTGTGCTTATATCAAACTCTGGTTTGATGCATCACCCCACCTCTCCTTCCCCCTTAAGCAGGCATAAGAGTGTTTTCTAAATGTGAGACTCTGTTCTCTTGCCTAACTCAGTTCATGTGTAGCCATGTTTACAGGATCTTCCTAAGTGATATCTTATGATAAGTTTCTTTTCCTGTGTGACTTCTTTCACTTAGAATCATCGTACCTGAATCCACTCATTTTGCTGCTACTGGTCTTATGACATTGATTTCATGGCTAAGGGATATTCCATCGTACGTAAGTTCCACAATGTTTGGAACCATTTTTATATTTCCTGGGATATTTCAGGTGTACCCAGGTTGAGGTTCCTGTAAGCAGTGCAGCCCTCAATTTGGGGGTGGCTCTGTCTTATGGATTTTCTGTTTTCCCAAGGTATATTCCCTAGACTGGAAGTGCCCTTGGCTCTGTAGCTCTGTTGTTTACTTGTTTTAGGGAACACAATGCACTCCTCCAGTGAGGCAGTTGGCAACTTACATCCCGCCCATCAGCATAACAAGGCTCCCTGTTCTCCAGGGCCTGTCTTGCTTTTCTGGTTTTTACACATTTTGTGGATGTCCCTTTTGACCGGTGGGAAGTGATACTTCTTTGTAATTCAGATTTGCATTGCCCGCTTGCTTGCTTGGCCAAAAAGGGCGTATGCGTTTTCTCCTGAATATATTCAGGAGAAAACGCATACGCCCTTTTTGGCCAAGTGCATCATTGTCGAAGTTGTGCCCCTCTTCCTGTGCTTTACAGGCGATTCCAACGTACCTCTTGAAATCTGTTTCCTGCTATTCTGCCTCGCTTTCAAGTCCGCCTCGTTGCCTTCCCTCAACAGATTTTTGGACGATAGTGGGCCTTGATTACTCTGCCCGTCTGTGAATTGCTGTGCCCCTGAGCTCCATTTTTCAACTCGTTTCTTGTGAGCTGAACGCAAGTCCAAACTTTTGGTTCAGGACCTATACTGGTTCCCGGTGGGTGGCTGAGACTTTGGTTAATTCTTCTTCCTGCCGGGAAATTAGAGTGACATGTGCCCATCCAAATGCCTAACAGCTACTCTCTCATTGGTTCTCCCTCTTCCCTTTCATCCTCTGCCAAATTGGCAACCTGTGCGAACCAGGAGCTTAAAGGGGCTGTCTCTCCAAGTTGGGAGATTGATAGGAAAGCAGTTGGAAAGTCAAACCGGAGCATCAGGAGAGGGGCTCTTCGTTGAGTTTTAGAAACCATTCGTATTCACAGTGTGTCCATTCTCTAGGTTTCCCGTACACGTTATAGCTGTAGTAATATTCCCTTCAACCTGGAGAGCTGGGACCCATGGAATGGGTGCCATGCATTATTGCTTTAAAGGGTCTGCATTTGCTCACGCAATCTCACCAATCCTCTCAGTCCCAAGTCTCCAGGCTTATGCCACATCCAGCTGTCATTGTAGATAGGGTCATTCCAGGTTGCATCAGAGACCCTGAAGGAATTGTAAAGAATTTCCCTGTTTCTTTGTTCTGTTTTTGAAATTCCTTTTTAGAGTGGGTTTGAGCTGATTCTCGCTGCCCTGTTTATGCCAGTCTAGACACACTTGATTCCCTTACGGAGACATATCAATACATAGGTTTTAAGATTCTTACTAGTCAGATCTATTCCTCTGCGGGAAATATGGCGTTTTGAGTCCCTTTCACTGAGGAAGGTGTAGGTCTTGTCTATTCCATAGTTGGTTTTTGGAACGGTACCTGTGCTTATATCAAACTCTGGTTTGATGCATCACCCCACCTCTCCTTCCCCCTTAAGCAGGCATAAGAGTGTTTTCTAAATGTGAGACTCTGTTCTCTTGCCTAACTCAGTTCATGTGTAGCCATGTTTACAGGATCTTCCTAAGTGATATCTTATGATAAGTTTCTTTTCCTGTGTGACTTCTTTCACTTAGAATCATCGTACCTGAATCCACTCATTTTGCTGCTACTGGTCTTATGACATTGATTTCATGGCTGAGGGATATTCCATCGTACGTAAGTTCCACAATGTTTGGAACCATTTTTATATTTCCTGGGATATTTCAGGTGTACCCAGGTTGAGGTTCCTGTAAGCAGTGCAGCCCTCAATTTGGGGGTGGCCCTGTCTTATGGATTTTCAGTTTTCCCAAGGTATATTCCCTAGACTGGAAGTGCCCTTGGCTCTGTAGCTCTGTGGTTTACTTGTTTTTGGGAACACAATGCACTCCTCCAGTGAGGCAGTTGGCAACTTACATCCCGCCCATCAGCATAACAAGGCTCCCTGTTCTCCAGGGCCTGTCTTGCCTTTCTGGTTTTTAAACATTTTGTGGATGTCCCTTTTGACCGGTGGGAAGTGATACTTCTTTGTAGTGCAGATTTGCATTGCCCGCTTGCTTGCTTGGCCAAAAAGGGCGTATGCGTTTTCTCCTGAATATATTCAGGAGAAAACGCATACGCCCTTTTTGGCCAAGTGCATCATTGTCGAAGTCGTGCCCCTCTTCCTGTGCTTTACAGGCGATTCCAACGTACCTCTTGAAATCTCTTTCCTGCTATTCTGCCTCGCTTTCAAGTCCGCCTCGTTGCCTTCCCTCAACAGATTTTTGGACGATAGTGGGCCTTGATTACTCTGCCAGTTTGTGAATTGCTGTGCCCCTGAGCTCCATTTTTCAACTCGTTTCTTGTGAGCTGAACGCAAGTCCAAACTTTTGGTTCAGGACCTATACTGGTTCCCGGTGGGTGGCTGAGACTTTGGTTAATTCTTCTTCCTGCCGGGAAATTAGAGTGACATGTGCCCATCCAAATGCCTAACAGCTACTCTCTCATTGGTTCTCCCTCTTCCCTTTCATCCTCTGCCAAATTGGCAACCTGTGCGAACCAGGAGCTTAAAGGGGCTGTCTCTCCAAGTTGGGAGATTGATAGGAAAGCAGTTGGAAAGTCAAACCGGAGCACCAGGAGAGGGACTGTTCGTTGAGTTTTAGAAACCTTTCGTATTCACAGTGTGTCTCTTTCTCTAGGTTTCCCATATACGTTATAGCTGAAGTAATATTCCCTTTAACCTGGAGAGCTGGGACCCATGGAATGGGTGCCATGCATTATTGCTTTAAAGGGTCTGCATTTGCTCACCCAATCTCACCAATCCTCTCAGTCCCAAGTGTCCAGCCTTATGCCACATCCAGCTGTCATTGTAGATAGGGTCATTCCAGGTTGCATCAGAGACCCTGAAGGAATTTTAAAGAATTTCCCTGTTTCTTTGTTCTGTTTTTGAAATTCCTTTTTAGAGTGGGTTTGAGCTGATTCTCGCTGCCATGTTTATGCCAGTCTAGACACACTTGATTCCCTTACGGAGACATATCAACACATAGGTTTTAAGATTCTTACTAGTCAGATCTATTCCTCTGCGGGAAATATGAGGTTTTGAGTCCCTTTCACTGAGGAAGGTGTAGGTCTTGTCTATTCCATAGTTGGTTTTTGGAACGGTACCTGTGCTTATATCAAACTCTGGTTTGATGCATCACCCCACCTCTCCTTCCCCCTTAAGCAGGCATAAGAGTGTTTTCTAAATGTGAGACTCTGTTCTCTTGCCTAACTCAGTTCATGTGTAGCCATGTTTACAGGATCTTCCTAAGTGATATCTTATGATAAGTTTCTTTTCCTGTGTGACTTCTTTCACTTAGAATCATCGTACCTGAATCCACTCATTTTGCTGCTACTGGTCTTATGACATTGATTTCATGGCTGAGGGATATTCCATCGTACGTAAGTTCCACAATGTTTGGAACCATTTTTATATTTCCTGGGATATTTCAGGTGTATCCAGGTTGAGGTTCTTGTAAGCAGTGCAGCCCTCAATTTGGGGGTGGCACTGTCTTATGGATTTTCAGTTTTCCCAAGGTATATTCCCTAGACTGGAAGTGCCCTTGGCTCTGTAGCTCTCTTGTTTACTTGTTTTAGGGAACACAATGCACTCCTCCAGTGAGGCAGTTAGCAACTTACATCGGGCCCATCAGCATAACAAGGCTCCCAGTTCTCCAGGGCCTGTCTTGCCTTTCTGGTTTTTACACATTTTGTGGATGTCCCTTTTGACCGGTGGGAAGTGATACTTCTTTGTAGTGCAGATTTGCATTGCCCGCTTGCTTGCTTGGCCAAAAAGGGCGTATGCGTTTTCTCCTGAATATATTCAGGAGAAAACGCATACGCCCTTTTTGGCCAAGTGCATCATTGTCGAAGTCGTGCCCCTCTTCCTGTGCTTTACAGGCGATTCCAACGTACCTCTTGAAATCTCTTTCCTGCTATTCTGCCTTGCTTTCAAGTCCGCCTCGTTGCCTTCCCTCAACAGATTTTTGGACGATAGTGGGCCTTGATTACTCTGCCAGTTTGTGAATTGCTGTGCCCCTGAGCTCCATTTTTCAACTCGTTTCTTGTGAGCTGAACGCAAGTCCAAACTTTTGGTTCAGGACCTATACTGGTTCCCGGTGGGTGGCTGAGACTTTGGTTAATTCTTCTTCCTGCCGGGAAATTAGAGTGACATGTGCCCATCCAAATGCCTAACAGCTACTCTCTCATTGGTTCTCCCTCTTCCCTTTCATCCTCTGCCAAATTGGCAACCTGTGCGAACCAGGAGCTTAAAGGGGCTGTCTCTCCAAGTTGGGAGATTGATAGGAAAGCAGTTGGAAAGTCAAACCGGAGCACCAGGAGAGGGGCTCTTCGTTGAGTTTTAGAAACCTTTTGTATTCACAGTGTGTCCATTCTCTAGGTTTCCCGTACACGTTATAGCTGTAGTAATATTCCCTTCAACCTGGAGAGCTGGGACCCATGGAATGGGTGCCATGCATTATTGCTTTAAAGGGTCTGCATTTGCTCACCCAATCTCACCAATCCTCTCAGTCCCAAGTCTCCAGCCTTATGCCACCTCCAGCTGTCATTGTAGATAGGGTCATTCCAGGTTGCATCAGAGACCCTGAAGGAATTGTAAAGAATTTCCCTGTTTCTTTGTTCTGTTTTTGAAATTCCTTTTTAGAGTGGGTTTGAGCTGATTCTCACTGCCCTGTTTATGCCAGTCTAGACACACTTGATTCCCTTACGGAGACATATCAATACATAGGTTTTAAGATTCTTACTAGTCAGATCTATTCCTCTGCGGGAAATATGGGGTTTTGAGTCCCTTTCACTGAGGAAGGTGTAGGTCTTGTCTATTCCATAGTTGGTTTTTGGAACGGTACCTGTGCTTATATCAAACTCTGGTTTGATGCATCACCCCACCTCTCCTTCCCCCTTAAGCAGGCATAAGAGTGTTTTCTAAATGTGAGACTCTGTTCTGTTGCCTAACTCAGTTCATGTGTAGCCATGTTTACAGGATCTTCCTAAGTGATATCTTATGATAAGTTTCTTTTCCTGTGTGACTTCTTTCACTTAGAATCATCGTACCTGAATCCACTCATTTTGCTGCTACTGGTCTTATGACATTGATTTCATGGCTGAGGGATATTCCATCGTACGTAAGTTCCACAATGTTTGGAACCATTTTTATATTTCCTGGGATATTTCAGGTGTACCCAGGTTGAGGTTCCTGTAAGCAGTGCAGCCCTCAATTTGGGGGTGGCCCTGTCTTATGGATTTTCAGTTTTCCCAAGGTATATTCCCTAGACTGGAAGTGCCCTTGGCTCTGTAGCTCTGTTGTTTACTTGTTTTTGGGAACACAATGCACTCCTCCAGTGAGGCAGTTGGCAACTTACATCCGGCCCATCAGCATAACAAGGCTCCCTGTTCTCCAGGGCCTGTCTTGCCTTTCTGGTTTTTACACATTTTGTGGATGTCCCTTTTGACCGGTGGGAAGTGATACTTCTTTGTAGTGCAGAATTGCATTGCCCGCTTGCTTGCTTGGCCAAAAAGGGCGTATGCGTTTTCTCCTGAATATATTCAGGAGAAAACGCATACGCCCTTTTTGGCCAAGTGCATCATTGTCGAAGTTGTGCCCCTCTTCCTGTGCTTTACAGGCGATTCCAACGTACCTCTTGAAATCTGTTTCCTGCTATTCTGCCTCGCTTTCAAGTCCGCCTCGTTGCCTTCCCTCAACAGATTTTTGGACGATAGTGGGCCTTGATTACTCTGCCAGTTTGTGAATTGCTGTGCCCCTGAGCTCCATTTTTCAACTCGTTTCTTGTGAGCTGAACGCAAGTCCAAACTTTTGGTTCAGGAACTATACTGGTTCCCGGTGGGTGGCTGAGACTTTGGTTAATTCTTCTTCCTGCCGGGAAATTAGAGTGACATGTGCCCATCCAAATGCCTAACAGCTACTCTCTCATTGGTTCTCCCTCTTCCCTTTCATCCTCTGCCAAATTGGCAACCTGTGCGAACCAGGAGCTTAAAGGGGCTGTCTCTCCAAGTTGGGAGATTGATAGGAAAGCAGTTGGAAAGTCAAACCGGAGCACCAGGAGAGGGACTCTTCGTTGAGTTTCAGAAACCTTTCGTATTCACAGTGTGTCTCTTTCTCTAGGTTTCCCGTATACGTTATAGCTGTAGTAATATTCCCTTTAACCTGGAGAGCTGGGACCCATGGAATGGGTGCCATGCATTATTGCTTTAAAGGGTCTGCATTTGCTCACCCAATCTCACCAATCCTCTCAGTCCCAAGTGTCCAGCCTTATGCCACATCCAGCTGTCATTGTAGATAGGGTCATTCCAGGTTGCATCAGAGACCCTGAAGGAATTGTAAAGAATTTCCCTGTTTCTTTGTTCTGTTTTTGAAATTCCTTTTTAGAGTGGGTTTGAGCTGATTCTCGCTGCCCTGTTTATGCCAGTCTAGACACACTTGATTCCCTTACGGAGACATATCAACACATAGGTTTTAAGATTCTTACTAGTCAGATCTATTCCTCTGCGGGAAATATGAGGTTTTGAGTCCCTTTCACTGAGGAAGGTGTAGGTCTTGTCTATTCCATAGTTGGTTTTTGGAACGGTACCTGTGCTTATATCAAACTCTGGTTTGATGCATCACCCCACCTCTCCTTCCCCCTTAAGCAGGCATAAGAGTGTTTTCTAAATGTGAGACTCTGTTCTCTTGCCTAACTCAGTTCATGTGTAGCCATGTTTACAGGATCTTCCTAAGTGATATCTTATGATAAGTTTCTTTTCCTGTGTGACTTCTTTCACTTAGAATCATCGTACCTGAATCCACTCATTTTGCTGCTACTGGTCTTATGACATTGATTTCATGGCTGAGGGATATTCCATCGTACGTAAGTTCCACAATGTTTGGAACCATTTTTATATTTCCTGGGATATTTCAGGTGTACCCAGGTTGAGGTTCCTGTAAGCAGTGCAGCCCTCAATTTGGGGGTGGCTCTGTCTTATGGATTTTCAGTTTTCCCAAGGTATATTCCCTAGACTGGAAGTGCCCTTGGCTCTGTAGCTCTGTTGTTTACTTGTTTTTGGGAACACAATGCACTCTTCCAGTGAGGCAGTTGGCAACTTACATCCGGCCCTTCAGCATAACAAGGCTCCCTGTTCTCCAGGGCCTGTCTTGCCTTTCTGGTTTTTACACATTTTTTGGATGTCCCTTTTGACCGGTGGGAAGTGATACTTCTTTGTACTGCAGATTTGCATTGCCCGCTTGCTTGCTTGGCCAAAAAGGGCGTATGCGTTTTCTCCTGAATATATTCAGGAGAAAACGCATACACCCTTTTTGGCCAAGTGCATCATTGTCGAAGTTGTGCCCCTCTTCCTGTGCTTTACAGGCGATTCCAACGTACCTCTTGAAATCTGTTTCCTGCTATTCTGCCTCGCTTTCAAGTCCGCCTCGTTGCCTTCCCTCAACAGATTTTTGGACGATAGTGGGCCTTGATTACTCTGCCAGTCTGTGAATTGCTGTGCCCCTGAGCTCCATTTTTCAACTCGTTTCTTGTGAGCTGAACTCAAGTCCAAACTTTTGGTTCAGGACCTATACTGGTTCCCGGTGGGTGGCTGAGACTTTGGTTAATTCTTCTTCCTGCCGGGAAATTAGAGTGACATGTGCCCATCCAAATGCCTAACAGCTACTCTCTCATTGGTTCTCCCTCTTCCCTTTCATCCTCTGCCAAATTGGCAACCTGTGCGAACCAGGAGCTTAAAGGGGCTGTCTCTCCAAGTTGGGAGATTGATAGGAAAGCAGTTGGAAAGTCAAACCGGAGCATCAGGAGAGGGGCTCTTCGTTGAGTTTTAGAAACCTTTCGTATTCACAGTGTGTCCATTCTCTAGGTTTCCCGTACACGTTATAGCTGTAGTAATATTCCCTTCAACCTGGAGAGCTGGGACCCATGGAATGGGTGCCATGCATTATTGCTTTAAAGGGTCTGCATTTGCTCACCCAATCTCACCAATCCTCTCAGTCCCAAGTGTCCAGCCTTATGCCACATCCAGCTGTCATTGTAGATAGGGTCATTCCAGGTTGCATCAGAGACCCTGAAGGAATTGTAAAGAATTTCCCTGTTTCTTTGTTCTGTTTTTGAAATTCCTTTTTAGAGTGGGTTTGAGCTGATTCTCGCTGCCCTGTTTATGCCAGTCTAGACACACTTGATTCCCTTACGGAGACATATCAATACATAGGTTTTAAGATTCTTACTAGTCAGATCTATTCCTCTGCGGGAAATATGGCATTTTGAGTCCCTTTCACTGAGGAAGGTGTAGGTCTTGTCTATTCCATAGTTGGTTTTTGGAACGGTACCTGTGCTTATATCAAACTCTGGTTTGATGCATCACCCCACCTCTCCTTCCCCCTTAAGCAGGCATAAGAGTGTTTTCTAAATGTGAGACTCTGTTCTCTTGCCTAACTCAGTTCATGTGTAGCCATGTTTACAGGATCTTCCTAAGTGATATCTTATGATAAGTTTCTTTTCCTGTGTGACTTCTTTCACTTAGAATCATCGTACCTGAATCCACTCATTTTGCTGCTACTGGTCTTATGACATTGATTTCATGGCTGAGGGATATTCCATCGTACGTAAGTTCCACAATGTTTGGAACCATTTTTATATTTCCTGGGATATTTCAGGTGTATCCAGGTTGAGGTTCTTGTAAGCAGTGCAGCCCTCAATTTGGGGGTGGCACTGTCTTATGGATTTTCAGTTTTCCCAAGGTATATTCCCTAGACTGGAAGTGCCCTTGGCTCTGTAGCTCTCTTGTTTACTTGTTTTAGGGAACACAATGCACTCCTCCAGTGAGGCAGTTAGCAACTTACATCCGGCCCATCAGCATAACAATGCTCCCAGTTCTCCAGGGCCTGTCTTGCCTTTCTGGTTTTTACACATTTTGTGGATGTCCCTTTTGACCGGTGGGAAGTGATACTTCTTTGTAGTGCAGATTTGCATTGCCCGCTTGCTTGCTTGGCCAAAAAGGGCGTATGCGTTTTCTCCTGAATATATTCAGGAGAAAACGCATACGCCCTTTTTGGCCAAGTGCATCATTGTCGAAGTCGTGCCCCTCTTCCTGTGCTTTACAGGCGATTCCAACGTACCTCTTGAAATCTCTTTCCTGCTATTCTGCCTCGCTTTCAAGTCCGCCTCGTTGCCTTCCCTCAACAGATTTTTGGACGATAGTGGGCCTTGATTACTCTGCCAGTTTGTGAATTGCTGTGCCCCTGAGCTCCATTTTTCAACTCGTTTCTTGTGAGCTGAACGCAAGTCCAAACTTTTGGTTCAGGACCTATACTGGTTCCCGGTGGGTGGCTGAGACTTTGGTTAATTCTTCTTCCTGCCGGGAAATTAGAGTGACATGTGCCCATCCAAATGCCTAACAGCTACTCTCTCATTGGTTCTCCCTCTTCCCTTTCATCCTCTGCCAAATTGGCAACCTGTGCGAACCAGGACCTTAAAGGGGCTGTCTCTCCAAGTTGGGAGATTGATAGGAAAGCAGTTGGAAAGTCAAACCGGAGCACCAGGAGAGGGGCTCTTCGTTGAGTTTTAGAAACCTTTTGTATTCACAGTGTGTCCATTCTCTAGGTTTCCCGTACACGTTATAGCTGTAGTAATATTCCCTTCAACCTGGAGAGCTGGGACCCATGGAATGGGTGCCATGCATTATTGCTTTAAAGGGTCTGCATTTGCTCACCCAATCTCACCAATCCTCTCAGTCCCAAGTCTCCAGCCTTATACCACATCCAGCTGTCATTGTAGATAGGGTCATTCCAGGTTGCATCAGAGACCCTGAAGGAATTGTAAAGAATTTCCCTGTTTCTTTGTTCTGTTTTTGAAATTCCTTTTTAGAGTGGGTTTGAGCTGATTCTCGCTGCCCTGTTTATGCCAGTCTAGACACACTTGATTCCCTTACAGAGACATATCAATACATAGGTTTTAAGACTCTTACTAGTCAGATCTATTCCTCTGCGGGAAATATGGGGTTTTGAGTCCCTTTCACTGAGGAAGGTGTAGGTCTTGTCTATTCCATAGTTGGTTTTTGGAACGGTACCTGTGCTTATATCAAACTCTGGTTTGATGCATCACCCCACCTCTCCTTCCCCCTTAAGCAGGCATAAGAGTGTTTTCTAAATGTGAGACTCTGTTCTCTTGCCTAACTCAGTTCATGTGTAGCCATGTTTACAGGATCTTCCTAAGTGATATCTTATGATAAGTTTCTTTTCCTGTGTGACTTCTTTCACTTAGAATCATCGTACCTGAATCCACTCATTTTGCTGCTACTGGTCTTATGACATTGATTTCATGGCTGAGGGATATTCCATCGTACGTAAGTTCCACAATGTTTGGAACCATTTTTATATTTCCTGGGATATTTCAGGTGTACCCAGGTTGAGGTTCCTGTAAGCAGTGCAGCCCTCAATTTGGGGGTGGCTCTGTCTTATGGATTTTCTGTTTTCCCAAGGTATATTCCCTAGACTGGAAGTGCCCTTGGCTCTGTAGCTCTGTTGTTTACTTGTTTTAGGGAACACAATGCACTCCTCCAGTGAGGCAGTTGGCAACTTACATCTGGCCCATCAGCATAACAAGGCTCCCAGTTCTCCAGGGCCTGTCTTGCCTTTCTGGTTTTTACACATTTTGTGGATGTCCCTTTTGACCGGTGGGAAGTGATACTTCTTTGTAGTGCAGATTTGCATTGCCCGCTTGCTTGCTTGGCCAAAAAGGGCGTATGCGTTTTCTCCTGAATATATTCAGGAGAAAACGCATACGCCCTTTTTGGCCAAGTGCATCATTGTCGAAGTTGTGCCCCTCTTCCTGTGCTTTACAGGCGATTCCAACGTACCTCTTGAAATCTCTTTCCTGCTATTCTGCCTCGCTTTCAAGTCCGCCTCGTTGCCTTCCCTCAACAGATTTTTGGACGATAGTTGGCCTTGATTACTCTGCCAGTTTGTGAATTGCTGTGCCCCTGAGCTCCATTTTTCAACTCGTTTCTTGTGAGCTGAACGCAAGTCCAAACTTTTGGTTCAGGACCTATACTGGTTCCCGGTGGGTGGCTGAGACTTTGGTTAATTCTTCTTCCTGCCGGGAAATTAGAGTGACATGTGCCCATCCAAATGCCTAACAGCTACTCTCTCATTGGTTCTCCCTCTTCCCTTTCATCCTCTGCCAAATTGGCAACCTGTGCGAACCAGGAGCTTAAAGGGGCTGTCTCTCCAAGTTGGGAGATTGATAGGAAAGCAGTTGGAAAGTCAAACCGGAGCACCAGGAGAGGGGCTCTTCGTTGAGTTTTAGAAACATTTTGTATTCACAGTGTGTCCATTCTCTAGGTTTCCCGGACATGTTATAGCTGTAGTAATATTCCCTTCAACCTGGAGAGCTGCGACCCATGGAATGGTGCCATGCATTATTGCTTTAAAGGGTCTGCAGTTGCTCACCCAATCTCTCCAATCCTCTCAGTCCCAAGTGTCCAGCCTTATGCCACATCCAGCTGTCATTGTAGATAGGGTCATTCCAGGTTGCATCAGAGACCCTGAAGGTATTGTAAAGAATTTCCCTGTTTCATTGTTCTGTTTTTGAAATTCCTTTTTAGAGTGGGTTTGAGCTGATTCTCGTTGCCCTGTTTATGCCAGTCTAGACACACTTGATTCCCTTACAGAGACATATCAGTACATAGGTTTTAAGATTCTTACTAGTCAGATCTATTCCTCTGCGGGAAATATGAGGTTTTGAGTCCCTTTCACTGAGGAAGGTGTAGGTCTTGTCTATACCATAGTTGGTTTTTGGAACGGTACCTGTGCTTATATCAAACTCTGGTTTGATGCATCACCCCACCTCTCCTTCCCCCTTAAGCAGGCATAAGAGTGTTTTCTAAATGTGAGACTCTGTTCTCTTGCCTAACTCAGTTCATGTGTAGCCATGTTTACAGGATCTTCCTAAGTGATATCTTATGATAAGTTTCTTTTCCTGTGTGACTTCTTTCACTTAGAATCATCGTACCTGAATCCACTCATTTTGCTGCTACTGGTCTTATGACATTGATTTCATGGCTGAGGGATATTCCATCGTACGTAAGTTCCACAATGTTTGGAACCATTTTTATATTTCCTGGGATATTTCAGGTGTACCCAGGTTGAGGTTCCTGTAAGCAGTGCAGCCCTCAATTTCGGGGTGGCTCTGTCTTATGGATTTTCAGTTTTCCCAAGGTATATTCCCTAGACTGGAAGTGCCCTTGGCTCTGTAGCTCTGTTGTTTACTTGTTTTAGGGAACACAATACACTCCTCCAGTGAGGCAGTTGGCAACTTACATCCGGCCCATCAGCATAACAAGGCTCCCTGTTCTCCAGGGCCTGTCTTGCCTTTCTGGTTTTTACACATTTTGTGGATGTCCCTTTTGACCGGTGGGAAGTGATACTTCTTTGTAGTGCAGATTTGCATTGCCCGCTTGCTTGCTTGGCCAAAAAGGGCGTATGCGTTTTCTCCTGAATATATTCAGGAGAAAACGCATACGCCATTTTTGGCCAAGTGCATCATTGTCGAAGTTGTGCCCCTCTTCCTGTGCTTTACAGGCGATTCCAACGTACCTCTTGAAATCTCTTTCCTGCTATTCTGCCTCGCTTTCAAGTCCGCCTCGTTGCCTTCCCTCAACAGATTTTTGGACGATAGTTGGCCTTGATTACTCTGCCAGTTTGTGAATTGCTGTGCCCCTGAGCTCCATTTTTCAACTCGTTTCTTGTGAGCTGAACGCAAGTCCAAACTTTTGGTTCAGGACCTATACTGGTTCCCGGTGGGTGGCTGAGACTTTGGTTAATTCTTCTTCCTGCCGGGAAATTAGAGTGACATGTGCCCATCCAAATGCCTAACAGCTACTCTCTCATTGGTTCTCCCTCTTCCCTTTCATCCTCTGCCAAATTGGCAACCTGTGCGAACCAGGAGCTTAAAGGGGCTGTCTCTCCAAGTTGGGAGATTGATAGGAAAGCAGTTGGAAAGTCAAACCGGAGCACCAGGAGAGGGGCTCTTCGTTGAGTTTTAGAAACCTTTCGTATTCACAGTGTGTCCATTCTCTAGGTTTCCCGTACACGTTAGAGCTGTAGTAATATTCCCTTCAACCTGGAGAGCTGGGACCCATGGAATGGGTGCCATGCATTATTGCTTTAAAGGGTCTGCATTTGCTCACCCAATCTCACCAATCCTCTCAGTCCCAAGTGTCCAGCCTTATGCCACATCCAGCTGTCATTGTAGATAAGGTCATTCCAGGTTGCAACAGAGACCCTGAAGGAATTGTAAAGAATTTCCCTGTTTCTTTGTTCTGTTTTTGAAATTCCTTTTTAGAGTGGGTTTGAGCTGATTCTCGCTGCCATGTTTATGCCAGTCTAGACACACTTGATTCCCTTACGGAGACATATCAATACATAGGTTTTAAGATTCTTACTAGTCAGATCTATTCCTCTGCGGGAAATATGGGGTTTTGAGTCCCTTTCACTGAGGAAGGTGTAGGTCTTGTCTATACCATAGTTGGTTTTTGGAACGGTACATGTGCTTATATCAAACTCTGGTTTGATGCATCACCCCACCTCTCCTTCCCCCTTAAGCAGGCATAAGAGTATTTTCTAAATGTGAGACTCTGTTCTCTTGCCTAACTCAGTTCATGTGTAGCCATGTTTACAGGATCTTCCTAAGTGATATCTTATGATAAGTTTCTTTTCCTGTGTGACTTCTTTCACTTAGAATCATCGTACCTGAATCCACTCATTTTGCTGCTACTGGTCTTATGACATTGATTTCATGGCTGAGGGATATTCCATCGTACGTAAGTTCCACAATGTTTGGAACCATTTTTATATTTCCTGGGATATTTCAGGTGTACCCAGGTTGAGGTTCCTGTAAGCAGTGCAGCCCTCAATTTGGGGGTGGCTCTGTCTTATGGATTTTCTGTTTTCCCAAGGTATATTCCCTAGACTGGAAGTGCCCTTGGCTCTGTAGCTCTGTTGTTTACTTGTTTTAGGGAACACAATGCACTCCTCCAGTGAGGCAGTTGGCAACTTACATCCGGCCCATCAGCATAACAAGGCTCCCTGTTCTCCAGGGCCTGTCTTGCTTTTCTGGCTTTTACACATTTTGTGGATGTCCCTTTTGACCGGTGGGAAGTGATACTTCTTTGTAGTGCAGATTTGCATTGCCCGCTTGCTTGCTTGGCCAAAAAGGGCGTATGCGTTTTCTCCTGAATATATTCAGGAGAAAACGCATACGCCCTTTTTGGCCAAGTGCATCATTGTCGAAGTTGTGCCCCTCTTCCTGTGCTTTACAGGCGATTCCAACGTACCTCTTGAGATCTGTTTCCTGCTATTCTGCCTCGCTTTCAAGTCCGCCTCGTTGCCTTCCCTCAACAGATTTTTGGACGATAGTTGGCCTTGATTACTCTGCCAGTTTGTGAATTGCTGTGCCCCTGAGCTCCATTTTTCAACTCGTTTTTTGTGAACGCAAGTCCAAACTTTTGGTTCAGGACCTATACTGGTTCCCGGTGGGTGGCTGAGACTTTGGTTAATTCTTCTTCCTGCCGGGAAATTAGAGTGACATGTGCCCATCCAAATGCCTAACAGCTACTCTCTCATTGGTTCTCCCTCTTCCCTTTCATCCTCTGCCAAATTGGCAACCTGTGCGAACCAGGAACTTAAAGGGGCTGTCTCTCCAAGTTGGGAGATTGATAGGAAAGCAGTTGGAAAGTGAAACCGGAGCATCAGGAGAGGGGCTCTTCGTTGAGTTTTAGAGACCTTTCGTATTCACAGTGTGTCCATTCTCTAGGTTTCCCGTACACGTTATAGCTGTAGTAATATTCCCTTCAACCTGGAGAGCTGGGACCCATGGAATGGGTGCCATGCATTATTGCTTTAAAGGGTCTGCATTTGCTCACCCAATCTCACCAATCCTCTCAGTCCCAAGTGTCCAGCCTTATGCCACATCCAGCTGTCATTGTAGATAGGGTCATTCCAGGTTGCATCAGAGACCCTGAAGGAATTGTAAAGAATTTCCCTGTTTCTTTGTTCTGTATTTGAAATTCCTTTTTAGAGTGGGTTTGAGCTGATTCTCGCTGCCCTGTTTATGCCAGTCTAGACACACTTGATTCCCTTATGGAGACATATCAATACATAGGTTTTAAGATTCTTACTAGTCAGATCTATTCCTCTGCGGGAAATATGGGGTTTTGAGTCCCTTTCACTGAGGAAGGTGTAGGTCTTGTCTATTCCATAGTTGGTTTTTGGAACGGTACCTGTGCTTATATCAAACTCTGGTTTGATGCATCACCCCACCTCTCCTTCCCCCTTAAGCAGGCATAAGAGTGTTTTCTAAATGTGAGACTCTGTTCTCTTTCCTAACTCAGTTCATGTGTAGCCATGTTTACAGGATCTTCCTAAGTGATATCTTATGATAAGTTTCTTTTCCTGTGTGACTTCTTTCACTTAGAATCATCGTACCTGAATCCACTCATTTTGCTGCTACTGGTCTTATGACATTGATTTCATGGCTGAGGGATATTCCATCGTACGTAAGTTCCACAATGTTTGGAACCATTTTTATATTTCCTGGGATATTTCAGGTGTACCCAGGTTGAGGTTCCTGTAAGCAGTGCAGCCCTCAATTTGGGGGTGGCTCTGTCTTATGGATTTTCAGTTTTCCCAAGGTATATTCCCTAGACTGGAAGTGCCCTTGGCTCTGTAGCTCTGTTGTTTACTTGTTTTTGGGAACACAATGCACTCTTCCAGTGAGGCAGTTGGCAACTTACATCCGGCCCATCAGCATAACAAGGCTCCCTGTTCTCCAGGGCCTGTCTTGCCTTTCTGGTTTTTACACATTTTGTGGATGTCCCTTTTGACCGGTGGGAAGTGATACTTCTTTGTAGTGCAGGTTTGCATTGCCCGCTTGCTTGCTTGGCCAAAAAGGGCGTATGCGTTTTCTCCTGAATATATTCAGGAGAAAACGCATATGCCCTTTTTGGCCAAGTGCATCATTGTCGAAGTTGTGCCCCTCTTCCTGTGCTTTACAGGCGATTCCAACGTACCTCTTGAAATCTGTTTCCTGCTATTCTGCCTCGCTTTCAAGTCCGCCTCGTTGCCTTCCCTCAACATATTTTTGGACGATAGTTGGCCTTGATTACTCTGCCAGTTTGTGAATTGCTGTGCCCCTGAGCTCCATTTTTCAACTCGTTTCTTGTGAGCTGAACGCAAGTCCAAACTTTTGGTTCAGGACCTATACTGGTTCCCGGTGGGTGGCTGAGACTTTGGTTAATTCTTCTTCCTGCCGGGAAATTAGAGTGACATGTGCCCATGAAATGCCTAACAGCTACTCTCTCATTGGTTCTCCCTCTTCCGTTTCATCCTCTGCCAAATTGGCAACCTGTGCGAACCAGGAGCTTAAAGGGCCTGTCTCTCCAAGTTGGGAGATTGATAGGAAAGCAGTTGGAAAGTCAAACCGGAGCACCAGGAGAGGGGCTGTTCGTTGAGTTTTAGAAACCTTTTGTATTCACAGTGTGTCCATTCTCTAGGTTTCCCGTACATGTTATAGCTGTAGTAATATTCCCTTCAACCTGGAGAGCTGCGACCCATGGAATGGGTGCCATGCATTATTGCTTTAAAGGGTCTGCAGTTGCTCACCCAATCTCACCAATCCTCTCAGTCCCAAGTGTCCAGCCTTATGCCACATCCAGCTGTCATTGTAGATAGGGTCATTCCAGGTTGCATCAGAGACCCTGAAGGAATTGTAAAGAATTTCCCTGTTTCTTTGTTCTGTTTTTGAAATTCCTTTTTAGAGGGGGTTTGAGCTGATTCTCGCTGCCCTGTTTATGCCAGTCTAGACACACTTGATTCGCTTACAGAGACATATCAATACATAGGTTTTAAGATTCTTACTAGTCAGATCTATTCCTCTGCGGGAAATATGGGGTTTTGAGTCCCTTTCACTGAGGAAGGTGGAGGTCTTGTCTATTCCATAGTTGGATTTTGGAACGGTACCTGTGCTTATATCAAACTCTGGTTTGATGCATCACCCCACCTCTCCTTCCCCCTTAAGCAGGCATAAGAGTGTTTTCTAAATGTGAGACTCTGTTCTCTTGCCTAACTCAGTTCATGTGTAGCCATGTTTACAGGATCTTCCTAAGTGATATCTTATGATAAGTTTCTTTTCCTGTGTGACTTCTTTCACTTAGAATCATCGTACCTGAATCCACTCATTTTGCTGCTACTGGTCTTATGACATTGATTTCATGGCTGAGGGATATTCCATCGTACGTAAGTTCCACAATGTTTGGAACCATTTTTATATTTCCTGGGATATTTCAGGTGTACCCTGGTTGAGGTTCTTGTAAGCAGTGCAGCCCTCAATTTGGGGGTGGCTCTGTCTTATGGATTTTCAGTTTTCCCAAGGTATATTCCCTAGACTGGAAGTGCCCTTGGCTCTGTAGCTCTGTTGTGTACTTGTTTTTGGGAACACAATGCACTCTTCCAGTGAGGCAGTTGGCAACTTACATCCGGCCCATCAGCATAACAAGGCTCCCTGTTCTCCAGGGCCTGTCTTGCCTTTCTGGTTTTTACACATTTTGTGGATGTCCATTTTGACCGGTGGGAAGTGATACTTCTTTGTAGTGCAGATTTGCATTGCCCGCTTGCTTGCTTGGCCAAAAAGGGCGTATGCGTTTTCTCCTGAATATATTCAGGAGAAAACGCATACGCCCTTTCTGGCCAAGTGCATCATTGTCGAAGTTGTGCCCCTCTTCCTGTGCTTTACAGGCGATTCCAACGTACCTCTTGAAATCTGTTTCCTGCTATTCTGCCTCGCTTTCAAGTCCGCCTCGTTGCCTTCCCTCAACAGATTTTTGGACGATAGTTGGCCTTGATTACTCTGCCAGTTTGTGAATTGCTGTGCCCCTGAGCTCCATTTTTCAACTCGTTTCTTGTGAGCTGAACGCAAGTCCAAACTTTTGGTTCAGGAACTATACTGGTTCCCGGTGGGTGGCTGAGACTTTGGTTAATTCTTCTTCCTGCCGGGAAATTAGAGTGACATGTGCCCATCCAAATGCCTAACAGCTACTCTCTCATTGGTTCTCCCTCTTCCCTTTCATCCTCTGCCAAATTGGCAACCTGTGCGAACCAGGAGCTTAAAGGGGCTGTCTCTCCAAGTTGGGAGATTGATAGGAAAGCATTTGGAAAATCAAATCGGAGCACCAGGAGAGGGGCTCTTCCTTGAGTTTTAGAAACCATTTGTATTCACAGTGTGTCCATTCTCTAGGTTTCCCGTACATGTTATAGCTGTAGTAATATTCTCTTCAACATGGAGAGCTGGGACCCATGGAATGGGTGCCATGCATTATTGCTTTAAAGGGTCTGCATTTGCTCACCCAATCTCACCAATCCTCTCAGTCCCAAGTGTCCAGCCTTATGCCACATCCAGCTGTCATTGTAGATAGGGTCATTCCAGGTTGCATCATAGACCCTGAAGGAATTGTAAAGAATTTCCCTGTTTCTTTGTTCTGTTTTTGAAATTCCGTTTTAGAGTGGGTTTGAGCTGATTCTCGCTGCCATGTTTATGCCAGCCTAGACACACTTGATTCCCTTACGGAGACATATCAATACATAGGTTTTAAGATTCTTACTAGTCAGATCTATTCCTCTGTGGGAAATATGTGGTTTTGAGACCTTTACAGTGAGGAAGGTGTAGGTCTTGTCTATTCCACAGTGGGTTTTTCGAACGGTACCTGTGCTTATATCAAACTCTGGTTTGATGCATCACCCCACCTCTCCTTCCCCCTTAAGCAGGCATAAGAGTGTTTTCTAAATGTGATACTCTGTTCTCTTGCCTAACTCAGTTCATGTGTAGCCATGTTTACAGGATCTTCCTATGTGATATCTTATGATAAATTTCTTTTCCTGTGTGACTTCTTTCACTTAGAATCATCGTACCTGAATCCACTCATTTTGCTGCTACTGGTCTTATGACATTGATTTCGTGGCTGAGGGATATTCCATCGTACGTAAGTTCCACAATGTTTGGAAACATTTTTATATTTCCTGGGATATTTCAGGTGTACCCAGGTTGAGGTTCTTGTAAGCAGTGCAGCCCTCAATTTGGGGGTGGCTCTGTCTTATGGATTTTCAGTTTTCCCAAGGTATATTCCCTAGACTGGAAGTGCCCTTGGCTCTGTAGCTCTGTTGTTTACTTGTTTTAGGGAACACAATGCACTCCTCCAGTGAGGCAGTTGGCAACTTACATCCGGCCCATCAGCATAACAAGGCTCCCTGTTCTCCAGGGCCTGTCTTGCCTTTCTGGTTTTTACACATTTTGTGGATGTCCCTTTTGACCGGTGGGAAGTGATACTTCTTTGTAGTGCAGATTTGCATTGCCCGCTTGCTTGCTTGGCCAAAAAGGGCGTATGCGTTTTCTCCTGAATATATTCAGGAGAAAACGCATACGCCCTTTTTGGCCAAGTGCATCATTGTCGAAGTTGTGTCCCTCTTCCTGTGCTTTACAGGCGATTCCAACGTACCTCTTGAAATCTGTTTCCTGCTATTCTGCCGCGCTTTCAAGTCCGCCTCGTTGCCTTCCCTCAACAGATTTTTGGACGATAGTTGGCCTTGATTACTCTGCCAGTTTGTGAATTGCTGTGCCCCTGAGCTCCATTTTTCAACTCGTATCTTGTGAGCTGAACGCAAGTCCAAACTTTTGGTTCAGGACCTATACTGGTTCCCGGTGGGTGGCTGAGACTTTGGTTAATTCTTCTTCCTGCCGAGAAATTAGAGTGACATGTGCCCATCCAAATGCCTAACAGCTACTCTCTCATTGGTTCTCCCTCTTCCCTTTCATCCTCTGCCAAATTGGCAACCTGTGCGAACCAGGACCTTAAAGGGGCTGTCTCTCCAAGTTGGGAGATTGATAGGAAAGCAGTTGGAAAGTCAAACCGGAGCACCAGGAGAGGGGCTCTTCGTTGAGTTTTAGAAACCTTTCATATTCACAGTGTGTCCATTCTCTAGGTTTCCCGTACACGTTATAGCTGTAGTAATATTCTCTTCAACCTGGAGAGCTGGGACCCATGGAATGGGTGCCATGCATTATTGCTTTAAAGGGTCTGCATTTGCTCACCCAATCTCACCAATCCTCTCAGTCCCAAGTGTCCAGCCTTATGCCACATCCAGCTGTCATTGTAGATAGGGTCATTCCAGGTTGCATCAGAGACCCTGAAGGAATTGTAAAGAATTTCCCTGTTTCTTTGTTCTGTATTTGAAATTCCTTTTTAGAGTGGGTTTGAGCTGATTCTCGCTGCCCTGTTTATGCCAGTCTAGACACACTTGATTCCCTTATGGAGACATATCAATACATAGGTTTTAAGATTCTTACTAGTCAGATCTATTCCTCTGCGGGAAATATGGGGTTTTGAGTCCCTTTCACTGAGGAAGGTGTAGGTCTTGTCTATTCCATAGTTGGTTTTTGGAACGGTACCTGTGCTTATATCAAACTCTGGTTTGATGCATCACCCCACCTCTCCTTCCCCCTTAAGCAGGCATAAGAGTGTTTTCTAAATGTGAGACTCTGTTCTCTTTCCTAACTCAGTTCATGTGTAGCCATGTTTACAGGATCTTCCTAAGTGATATCTTATGATAAGTTTCTTTTCCTGTGTGACTTCTTTCACTTAGAATCATCGTACCTGAATCCACTCATTTTGCTGCTACTGGTCTTATGACATTGATTTCATGGCTGAGGGATATTCCATCGTACGTAAGTTCCACAATGTTTGGAACCATTTTTATATTTCCTGGGATATTTCAGGTGTACCCAGGTTGAGGTTCCTGTAAGCAGTGCAGCCCTCAATTTGGGGGTGGCTCTGTCTTATGGATTTTCAGTTTTCCCAAGGTATATTCCCTAGACTGGAAGTGCCCTTGGCTCTGTAGCTCTGTTGTTTACTTGTTTTTGGGAACACAATGCACTCTTCCAGTGAGGCAGTTGGCAACTTACATCCGGCCCATCAGCATAACAAGGCTCCCTGTTCTCCAGGGCCTGTCTTGCCTTTCTGGTTTTTACACATTTTGTGGATGTCCCTTTTGACCGGTGGGAAGTGATACTTCTTTGTAGTGCAGGTTTGCATTGCCCGCTTGCTTGCTTGGCCAAAAAGGGCGTATGCGTTTTCTCCTGAATATATTCAGGAGAAAACGCATACGCCCTTTTTGGCCAAGTGCATCATTGTCGAAGTTGTGCCCCTCTTCCTGTGCTTTACAGGCGATTCCAACGTACCTCTTGAAATCTGTTTCCTGCTATTCTGCCTCGCTTTCAAGTCCGCCTCGTTGCCTTCCCTCAACAGATTTTTGGACGATAGTTGGTCTTGATTACTCTGCCAGTTTGTGAATTGCTGTGCCCCTGAGCTCCATTTTTCAAGTCGTTTTTTGTGAGCTGAACGCAAGTCCAAACTTTTGGTTCAGGACCTATACTGGTTCCCGGTGGGTGGCTGAGACTTTGGTTAATTCTTCTTCCTGCCGGGAAATTAGAGTGACATGTGCCCATGAAATGCCTAACAGCTACTCTCTCATTGGTTCTCCCTCTTCCCTTTCATCCTCTGCCAAATTGGCAACCTGTGCGAACCAGGAGCTTAAAGGGCCTGTCTCTCCAAGTTGGGAGATTGATAGGAAAGCAGTTGGAAAGTCAAACCGGAGCACCAGGAGAGGGGCTGTTCGTTGAGTTTTAGAAACCTTTTGTATTCACAGTGTGTCCATTCTCTAGGTTTCCCGTACATGTTATAGCTGTAGTAATATTCCCTTCAACCTGGAGAGCTGCGACCCATGGAATGGGTGCCATGCATTATTGCTTTAAAGGGTCTGCAGTTGCTCACCCAATCTCACCAATCCTCTCAGTCCCAAGTGTCCAGCCTTATGCCACATCCAGCTGTCATTGTAGATAGGGTCATTCCAGGTTGCATCAGAGACCCTGAAGGAATTGTAAAGAATTTCCCTGTTTCTTTGTTCTGTTTTTGAAATTCCTTTTTAGAGGGGGTTTGAGCTGATTCTCGCTGCCCTGTTTATGCCAGTCTAGACACACTTGATTCCCTTACAGAGACATATCAATACATAGGTTTTAAGATTCTTACTAGTCAGATCTATTCCTCTGCGGGAAATATGGGGTTTTGAGTCCCTTTCACTGAGGAAGGTGTAGGTCTTGTCTATTCCATAGTTGGATTTTGGAACGGTACCTGTGCTTATATCAAACTCTGGTTTGATGCATCACCCCACCTCTCCTTCCCCCTTAAGCAGGCATAAGAGTGTTTTCTAAATGTGAGACTCTGTTCTCTTGCCTAACTCAGTTCATGTGTAGCCATGTTTACAGGATCTTCCTAAGTGATATCTTATGATAAGTTTCTTTTCCTGTGTGACTTCTTTCACTTAGAATCATCGTACCTGAATCCACTCATTTTGCTGCTACTGGTCTTATGACATTGATTTCATGGCTGAGGGATATTCCATCGTACGTAAGTTCCACAATGTTTGGAACCATTTTTATATTTCCTGGGATATTTCAGGTGTACCCAGGTTGAGGTTCTTGTAAGCAGTGCAGCCCTCAATTTGGGGGTGGCTCTGTCTTATGGATTTTCAGTTTTCCCAAGGTATATTCCCTAGACTGGAAGTGCCCTTGGCTCTGTAGCTCTGTTGTTTACTTGTTTTAGGGAACACAATGCACTCCTCCAGTGAGGCAGTTGGCAACTTACATCCGGCCCATCAGCATAACAAGGCTCCCTGTTCTCCAGGGCCTGTCTTGCCTTTCTGGTTTTTACACATTTTGTGGATGTCCCTTTTGACCGGTGGGAAGTGATACTTCTTTGTAGTGCAGATTTGCATTGCCCGCTTGCTTGCTTGGCCAAAAAGGGCGTATGCGTTTTCTCCTGAATATATTCAGGAGAAAACGCATACGCCCTTTTTGGCCAAGTGCATCATTGTCGAAGTTGTGCCCCTCTTCCTGTGCTTTACAGGCGATTCCAACGTACCTCTTGAAATCTCTTTCCTGCTATTCTGCCTCGCTTTCAAGTCCGCCTCGTTGCCTTCCCTCAACATATTTTTGGACGATAGTTGGCCTTGATTACTCTGCCAGTTTGTGAATTGCTGTGCCCCTGAGCTCCATTTTTCAACTCGTTTCTTGTGAGCTGAACGCAAGTCCAAACTTTTGGTTCAGGACCTATACTGGTTCCCGGTGGGTGGCTGAGACTTTGGTTAATTCTTCTTCCTGCCGGGAAATTAGAGTGACATGTGCCCATCCAAATGCCTAACAGCTACTCTCTCATTGGTTCTCCCTCTTCCCTTTCATCCTCTGCCAAATTGGCAACCTGTGCGAACCAGGAGCTTAAAGGGGCTGTCTCTCCAAGTTGGGAGATTGATAGGAAAGCAGTTGGAAAGTCAAACCGGAGCACCAGGAGAGGGGCTCTTCGTTGAGTTTTAGAAACCTTTCGTATTCACAGTGTGTCCATTCTCTAGGTTTCCCGTACACGTTATAGCTGTAGTAATATTCCCTTCAACCTGGAGAGCTGGGACCCATGGAATGGGTGCCATGCATTATTGCTTTAAAGGGTCTGCATTTGCTCACCCAATCTCACCAATCCTCTCAGTCCCAAGTGTCCAGCCTTATGCCACATCCAGCTGTCATTGTAGATAGGGTCATTCCAGGTTGCATCAGCGACCCTGAAGGAATTGTGAAGAATTACCCTGTTTCTTTGTTCTGTTTTTGAAATTCCTGTTTAGAGTGGGTTTGAGCTGATTCTCGCTGCCCTGTTTATGCCAGTCTAGACACACTTGATTCCCTTACGGAGACATATCAATACAGAGGTTTTAATATTCTTACTAGTCAGATCTATTCCTCTGCGGGAAATATGGGGTTTTGAGTCCCTTTCACTGAGGAAGGTGTAGGTCTTGTCTATTCCATAGTTGGTTTTTGGAACGGTACCTGTGCTTATATCAAACTCTGGTTTGATGCATCACCCCACCTCTCCTTCCCCCTTAAGCAGGCATAAGAGTGTTTTCTAAATGTGAGACTCTGTTCTCTTGCCTAACTCAGTTCATGTGTAGCCATGTTTACAGGATCTTCCTAAGTGATATCTTATGATAAGTTTCTTTTCCTGTGTGACTTCTTTCACTTAGAATCATCGTACCTGAATCCACTCATTTTGCTGCTACTGGTCTTATGACATTGATTTCGTGACAGAGGGATATTCCATCGTACATAAGTTCCACAATGTTTGGAACCATTTTTATATTTCCTGGGATATTTCAGGTGTACCCAGGTTGAGGTTCTTGTAAGCAGTGCAGCCCTCAATTTGGGGGTGGCTCTGTCTTATGGATTTTCAGTTTTCCCAAGGTATATTCCCTAGACTGGAAGTGCCCTTGGCTCTGTAGCTCTGTTGTTTACTTGTTTTAGGGAACACAATGCACTCCTCCAGTGAGGCAGTTGGCAACTTACATCCCGCCCATCAGCATAACAAGGCTCCCTGTTCTCCAGGGCCTGTCTTGCCTTTCTGGTTTTTACACATTTTGTGGATGTCCCTTTTGACCGGTGGGAAGTGATACTTCTTTGTAGTGCAGATTTGCATTGCCCGCTTGCTTGCTTGGCCAAAAAGGGCGTATGCGTTTTCTCCTGAATATATTCAGGAGAAAACGCATACGCCCTTTTTGGCCAAGTGCATCATTGTCGAAGTTGTGCCCCTCTTCCTGTGCTTTACAGGCGATTCCAACGTACCTCTTGAAATCTGTTTCCTGCTATTCTGCCTCGCTTTCAAGTCCGCCTCGTTGCCTTCCCTCAACATATTTTTGGACGATAGTTGGCCTTGATTACTATGCCAGTTTGTGAATTGCTGTGCCCCTGAGCTCCATTTTTCAACTCGTTTCTTGTGAGCTGAACGCAAGTCCAAACTTTTGGTTCAGGACCTATACTGGTTCCCGGTGGGTGGCTGAGACTTTGGTTAATTCTTCTTCCTGCCGGGAAATTAGAGTGACATGTGCCCATCCAAATGCCTAGCAGCTACTCTCTCATTGGTTCTCCCTCTTCCCTTTCATCCTCTGCCAAATTGGCAACCTGTGCGAACCAGGAGCTTAAAGGGGCTGTCTCTCCAAGTTGGGAGATTGATAGGAAAGCAGTTGGAAAGTCAAACCGGAGCACCAGGAGAGGGTTTCTTCGTTGAGTTTTAGAAACCTTTCGTATTCACAGTGTGTCCATTCTCTAGGTTTCCCGTACACGTTATAGCTGTAGTAATATTCCCTTTAACCTGGAGAGCTGGGACCCATGGAATGGGTGCCATGCATTATTGCTTTAAAGGGTCTGCATTTGCTCACCCAATCTCACCAATCCTCTCAGTCCCAAGTGTCCAGCCTCATGCCACATCCAGCTGTCATTGTAGATAGGGTCATTCCAGGTTGCATCAGAGACCCTGAAGGAATTGTAAAGAATTTCCCTGTTTCTTTGTTCTGTTTTTGAAATTCCTTTTTAGAGTGGGTTTGAGCTGATTCTCGCTGCCCTGTTTATGCCAGTCTAGACACACTTGATTCCCTTACAGAGACATATCAATACATAGGTTTTAAGATTCTTACTAGTCAGATCTATTCCTCTGCGGGAAATATGGGGTTTTGAGTCCCTTTCACTGAGGAAGGTGGAGGTCTTGTCTATACCATAGTTGGTTTTTGGAACGGTACCTGTGCTTATATCAAACTCTGGTTTGATGCATCACCCCACCTCTCCTTCCCCCTTAAGCAGGCATAAGAGTGTTTTCTAAATGTGAGACTCTGTTCTCTTTCCTAACTCAGTTCATGTGTAGCCATGTTTACAGGATCTTCCTAAGTGATATCTTATGATAAGTTTCTTTTCCTGTGTGACTTCTTTCACTTAGAATCATCGTACCTGAATCCACTCATTTTGCTGCTACTGGTCTTATGACATTGATTTCATGGCTGAGGGATATTCCATCGTACGTAAGTTCCACAATGTTGGGAACCATTTTTATATTTCCTGGGATATTTCAGGTGTACCCAGGTTGAGGTTCTTGTAAGCAGTGCAGCCCTCAATTTGGGGGTGGCTCTGTCTTATGGATTTTCAGTTTTCCCAAGGTATATTCCTTAGACTGGAAGTGCCCTTGGCTCTGTAGCTCTGTTGTTTACTTGTTTTAGGGAACACAATGCACTCCCCCAGTGAGGCAGTTGGCAACTTACATCCGGCCCATCAGCATAACAAGGCTCCCTGTTCTCCAGGGCCTGTCTTGCCTTTCTGGTTTTTACACATTTTGTGGATGTCCCTTTTGACCGGTGGGAAGTGATACTTCTTTGTAGTGCAGATTTGCATTGCCCGCTTGCTTGCTTGGCCAAAGAGGGCGTATGCGTTTTCTCCTGAATATATTCAGGAGAAAACGCATACACCCTTTTTGGCCAAGTGCATCATTGTCGAAGTTGTGCCCCTCTTCCTGTGCTTTACAGGCGATTCCAACGTACCTCTTGAAATCTGTTTCCTGCTATTCTGCCTCGCTTTCAAGTCCGCCTCGTTGCCTTCCCTCAACATATTTTTGGACGATAGTTGGCCTTGATTACTCTGCCAGTTTGTGAATTGCTGTGCCCCTGAGCTCCATTTTTCAACTCGTTTCTTGTGAGCTGAACGCAAGTCCAAACTTTTGGTTCAGGACCTATACTGGTTCCCGGTGGGTGGCTGAGACTTTGGTTAATTCTTCTTCCTGCCGGGAAATTAGAGTGACATGTGCCCATCCAAATGCCTAACAGCTACTCTCTCATTGGTTCTCCCTCTTCCCTTTCATCCTCTGCCAAATTGGCAACCTGTGCGAACCAGGACCTTAAAGGGGCTGTCTCTCCAAGTTGGGAGATTGATAGGAAAGCAGTTGGAAAGTCAAACCGGAGCACCAGGAGAGGGGCTCTTCGTTGAGTTTTAGAAACCTTTCGTATTCACAGTGTGTCCATTCTCTAGGTTTCCCGTACACGTTATAGCTGTAGTAATATTCCCTTCAACCTGGAGAGCTGGGACCCATGGAATGGGTGTCATGCATTATTGCTTTAAAGGGTCTGCATTTGCTCACCCAATCTCACCAATCCTCTCAGTCCCAAGTGTCCAGCCTTATGCCACATCCAGCTGTCATTGTAGATAGGGTCATTCCAGGTTGCATCAGCGACCCTGAAGGAATTGTGAAGAATTACCCTGTTTCTTTGTTCTGTTTTTGAAATTCCTTTTTAGAGTGGGTTTGAGCTGATTCTCGCTGCCCTGTTTATGCCAGTCTAGACACACTTGATTCCCTTACAGAGACATATCAGTACATAGGTTTTAAGATTCTTACTAGTCAGATCTATTCCTCTGCGGGAAATATGGGGTTTTGAGTCCCTTTCACTGAGGAAGGTGTAGGTCTTGTCTATTCCATAGTTGGTTTTTGGAACGGTACCTGTGCTTATATCAAACTCTTGTTTGATGCATCACCCCACCTCTCCTTCCCCCTTAAGCAGGCATAAGAGTGTTTTCTAAATGTGAGACTCTGTTCTCTTGCCTAACTCAGTTCATGTGTAGCCATGTTTACAGGATCTTCCTAAGTGATATCTTATGATAAGTTTCTTTTCCTGTGTGACTTCTTTCACTTAGAATCATCGTACCTGAATCCACTCATTTTGCTGCTACTGGTCTTATGACATTGATTTCATGGCTGAGGGATATTCCATCGTACGTAAGTTCCACAATGTTTGGAACCATTTTTATATTTCCTGGGATATTTCAGGTGTACCCAGGTTGAGGTTCCTGTAAGCAGTGCAGCCCTCAATTTGGGGGTGGCTCTGTCTTATGGATTTTCAGTTTTCCCAAGGTATATTCCCTAGACTGGAAGTGCCCTTGGCTCTGTAGCTCTGTTGTTTACTTGTTTTAGGGAACACAATGCACTCCTCCAGTGAGGCAGTTGGCAACTTACATCCGGCCCATCAGCATAACAAGGCTCCCTGTTCTCCAGGGCCTGTCTTGCCTTTCTGGTTTTTACACATTTTGTGGATGTCCCTTTTGACCGGTGGGAAGTGATACTTCTTTGTAGTGCAGATTTGCATTGCCCGCTTGCTTGCTTGGCCAAAAAGGGCGTATGCGTTTTCTCCTGAATATATTCAGGACAAAACGCATACACCCTTTTTGGCCAAGTGCATCATTGTCGAAGTTGTGCCCCTCTTCCTGTGCTTTACAGGCGATTCCAACGTACCTCTTGAAATCTGTTTCCTGCTATTCTGCCACGCTTTCAAGTCCACCTCGTTGCCTTCCCTCAACATATTTTTGGACGATAGTTGGCCTTGATTACTCTGCCAGTTTGTGAATTGCTGTGCCCCTGAGCTCCATTTTTCAACTCGTTTCTTGTGAGCTGAACGCAAGTCCAAACTTTTGGTTCAGGACCTATACTGGTTCCCGGTGGGTGGCTGAGACTTTGGTTAATTCTTCTTCCTGCCGGGAAATTAGAGTGACATGTGCCCATCCAAATGCCTAACAGCTACTCTCTCATTGGTTCTCCCTCTTCCCTTTCATCCTCTGCCAAATTGGCAACCTGTGCGAACCAGGAGCTTAAAGGGGCTGTCTCTCCAAGTTGGGAGATTGATAGGAAAGCAGTTGGAAAGTCAAACCGGAGCACCAGGAGAGGGGCTCTTCGTTGAGTTTTAGAAACCTTTCGTATTCACAGTGTGTCCATTCTCTAGGTTTCCCGTACACGTTATAGCTGTAGTAATATTCCCTTTAACCTGGAGAGCTGGGACCCATGGAATGGGTGCCATGCATTATTGCTTTAAAGGGTCTGCATTTGCTCACCCAATCTCACCAATCCTCTCAGTCCCAAGTGTCCAGCCTCATGCCACATCCAGCTGTCATTGTAGATAGGGTCATTCCAGGTTGCATCAGAGACCCTGAAGGAATTGTAAAGAATTTCCCTGTTTCTTTGTTCTGTTTTTGAAATTCCTTTTTAGAGTGGGTTTGAGCTGATTCTCGCTGCCCTGTTTATGCCAGTCTAGACACACTTGATTCCCTTACAGAGACATATCAATACATAGGTTTTAAGATTCTTACTAGTCAGATCTATTCCTCTGCGGGAAATATGGGGTTTTGAGTCCCTTTCACTGAGGAAGGTGGAGGTCTTGTCTATTCCATAGTTGGTTTTTGGAACGGTACCTGTGCTTATATCAAACTCTGGTTTGATGCATCACCCCACCTCTCCTTCCCCCTTAAGCAGGCATAAGAGTGTTTTCTAAATGTGAGACTCTGTTCTCTTTCCTAACTCAGTTCATGTGTAGCCATGTTTACAGGATCTTCCTAAGTGATATCTTATGATAAGTTTCTTTTCCTGTGTGACTTCTTTCACTTAGAATCATCGTACCTGAATCCACTCATTTTGCTGCTACTGGTCTTATGACATTGATTTCATGGCTGAGGGATATTCCATCGTACGTAAGTTCCACAATGTTTGGAACCATTTTTATATTTCCTGGGATATTTCAGGTGTACCCAGGTTGAGGTTCTTGTAAGCAGTGCAGCCCTCAATTTGGGGGTGGCTCTGTCTTATGGATTTTCAGTTTTCCCAAGGTATATTCCCTAGACTGGAAGTGCCCTTGGCTCTGTAGCTCTGTTGTTTACTTGTTTTAGGGAACACAATGCACTCCTCCAGTGAGGCAGTTGGCAACTTACATCCGGCCCATCAGCATAACAAGGCTCCCTGTTCTCCAGGGCCTGTCTTGCCTTTCTGGTTTTTACACATTTTGTGGTTGTCCCTTTTGACCGGTGGGAAGTGATACTTCTTTGTAGTGCAGATTTGCATTGCCCGCTTGCTTGCTTGGCCAAAAAGGGCGTATGCGTTTTCTCCTGAATATATTCAGGAGAAAACGCATACACCCTTTTTGGCCAAGTGCATCATTGTCGAAGTTGTGCCCCTCTTCCTGTGCTTTACAGGCGATTCCAACGTACCTCTTGAAATCTGTTTCCTGCTATTCTGCCTCGCTTTCAAGTCCGCCTCGTTGCCTTCCCTCAATATATTTTTGGACGATAGTTGGCCTTGATTACTCTGCCAGTTTGTGAATTGCTGTGCCCCTGAGCTCCATTTTTCAACTCGTTTCTTGTGAGCTGAACGCAAGTCCAAACTTTTGGTTCAGGACCTATACTGGTTCCCGGTGGGTGGCTGAGACTTTGGTTAATTCTTCTTCCTGCCGGGAAATTAGAGTGACATGTGCCCATCCAAATGCCTAACAGCTACTCTCTCATTGGTTCTCCCTCTTCCCTTTCATCCTCTGCCAAATTGGCAACCTGTGCGAACCAGGACCTTAAAGGGGCTGTCTCTCCAAGTTGGGAGATTGATAGGAAAGCAGTTGGAAAGTCAAACCGGAGCACCAGGAGAGGGGCTCTTCGTTGAGTTTTAGAAACCTTTCGTATTCACAGTGTGTCCATTCTCTAGGTTTCCCGTACACGTTATAGCTGTAGTAATATTCCCTTCAACCTGGAGAGCTGGGACCCATGGAATGGGTGTCATGCATTATTGCTTTAAAGGGTCTGCATTTGCTCACCCAATCTCACCAATCCTCTCAGTCCCAAGTGTCCAGCCTTATGCCACATCCAGCTGTCATTGTAGATAGGGTCATTCCAGGTTGCATCAGCGACCCTGAAGGAATTGTGAAGAATTACCCTGTTTCTTTGTTCTGTTTTTGAAATTCCTTTTTAGAGTGGGTTTGAGCTGATTCTCGCTGCCCTGTTTATGCCAGTCTAGACACACTTGATTCCCTTACAGAGACATATCAGTATATAGGTTTTAAGATTCTTACTAGTCAGATCTATTCCTCTGCGGGAAATATGGGGTTTTGAGTCCCTTTCACTGAGGAAGGTGTAGGTCTTGTCTATTCCATAGTTGGTTTTTGGAACGGTACCTGTGCTTATATCAAACTCTGGTTTGATGCATCACCCCACCTCTCCTTCCCCCTTAAGCAGGCATAAGAGTGTTTTCTAAATGTGAGACTCTGTTCTCTTGCCTAACTCAGTTCATGTGTAGCCATGTTTACAGGATCTTCCTAAGTGATATCTTATGATAAGTTTCTTTTCCGGTGTGACTTCTTTCACTTAGAATCATCGTACCTGAATCCACTCATTTTGCTGCTACTGGTCTTATGACATTGATTTCATGGCTGAGGGATATTCCATCGTACGTAAGTTCCACAATGTTTGGAACCATTTTTATATTTCCTGGGATATTTCAGGTGTACCCAGGTTGAGGTTCTTGTAAGCAGTGCAGCCCTCAATTTGGGGGTGGCTCTGTCTTATGGATTTTCAGTTTTCCCAAGGTATATTCCCTAGACTGGAAGTGCCCTTGGCTCTGTAGCTCTGTTGTTTACTTGTTTTAGGGAACACAATGCACTCCTCCAGTGAGGCAGTTGGCAACTTACATCCGGCCCATCAGCATAACAAGGCTCCCTGTTCTCCAGGGCCTGTCTTGCCTTTCTGGTTTTTACACATTTTGTGGATGTCCCTTTTGACCGGTGGGAAGTGATACTTCTTTGTAGTGCAGATTTGCATTGCCCGCTTGCTTGCTTGGCCAAAAAGGGCGTATGCGTTTTCTCCTGAATATATTCAGGAGAAAACGCATACGCCCTTTTTGGCCAAGTGCATCATTGTCGAAGTTGTGCCCCTCTTCCTGTGCTTTACAGGCGATTCCAACGTACCTCTTGAAATCTGTTTCCTGCTATTCTGCCTCGCTTTCAAGTCCGCCTCGTTGCCTTCCCTCAACATATTTTTGGACGATAGTTGGCCTTGATTACTCTGCCAGTTTGTGAATTGCTGTGCCCCTGAGCTCCATTTTTCAACTCGTTTCTTGTGAGCTGAACGCAAGTCCAAACTTTTGGTTCAGGACCTATACTGGTTCCCGGTGCGTGGCTGAGACTTTGGTTAATTCTTCTTCCTGCCGGGAAATTAGAGTGACATGTGCCCATCCAAATGCCTAACAGCTACTCTCTCATTGGTTCTCCCTCTTCCCTTTCATCCTCTGCCAAATTGGCAACCTGTGCGAACCAGGACCTTAAAGGGGCTGTCTCTCCAAGTTGGGAGATTGATAGGAAAGCAGTTGGAAAGTCAAACCGGAGCACCAGGAGAGGGGCTCTTCGTTGAGTTTTAGAAACCTTTCGTATTCACAGTGTGTCCATTCTCTAGGTTTCCCGTACACGTTATAGCTGTAGTAATATTCCCTTCAACCTGGAGAGCTGGGACCCATGGAATGGGTGTCATGCATTATTGCTTTAAAGGGTCTGCATTTGCTCACCCAATCTCACCAATCCTCTCAGTCCCAAGTGTCCAGCCTTATGCCACATCCAGCTGTCATTGTAGATAGGGTCATTCCAGGTTGCATCAGCGACCCTGAAGGAATTGTGAAGAATTACCCTGTTTCTTTGTTCTGTTTTTGAAATTCCTGTTTAGAGTGGGTTTGAGCTGATTCTCGCTGCCCTGTTTATGCCAGTCTAGACACACTTGATTCCCTTACAGAGACATATCAGTACATAGGTTTTAAGATTCTTACTAGTCAGATCTATTCCTCTGCGGGAAATATGGGGTTTTGAGTCCCTTTCACTGAGGAAGGTGTAGGTCTTGTCTATTCCATAGTTGGTTTTTGGAACGGTACCTGTGCTTATATCAAACTCTTGTTTGATGCATCACCCCACCTCTCCTTCCCCCTTAAGCAGGCATAAGAGTGTTTTCTAAATGTGAGACTCTGTTCTCTTGCCTAACTCAGTTCATGTGTAGCCATGTTTACAGGATCTTCCTAAGTGATATCTTATGATAAGTTTCTTTTCCTGTGTGACTTCTTTCACTTAGAATCATCCTACCTGAATCCACTCATTTTGCTGCTACTGGTCTTATGACATTGATTTCATGGCTGAGGGATATTCCATCGTACGTAAGTTCCACAATGTTTGGAACCATTTTTATATTTCCTGGGATATTTCAGGTGTACCCAGGTTGAGGTTCTTGTAAGCAGTGCAGCCCTCAATTTGGGGGTGGCTCTGTCTTATGGATTTTCAGTTTTCCCAAGGTATATTCCCTAGACTGGAAGTGCCCTTGGCTCTGTAGCTCTGTTGTTTACTTGTTTTAGGGAACACAATGCACTCCTCCAGTGAGGCAGTTGGCAACTTACATCCGGCCCATCAGCATAACAAGGCTCCCTGTTCTCCAGGGCCTGTCTTGCCTTTCTGGTTTTTACACATTTTGTGGATGTCCCTTTTGACCGGTGGGAAGTGATACTTCTTTGTAGTGCAGATTTGCATTGCCCGCTTGCTTGCTTGGCCAAAAAGGGCGTATGCGTTTTCTCCTGAATATATTCAGGAGAAAACGCATACACCCTTTTTGGCCAAGTGCATCATTGTCGAAGTTGTGCCCCTCTTCCTGTGCTTTACAGGCGATTCCAACGTACCTCTTGAAATCTGTTTCCTGCTATTCTGCCTCGCTTTCAAGTCCGCCTCGTTGCCTTCCCTCAACATATTTTTGGACGATAGTTGGCCTTGATTACTCTGCCAGTTTGTGAATTGCTGTGCCCCTGAGCTCCATTTTTCAACTCGTTTCTTGTGAGCTGAACGCAAGTCCAAACTTTTGGTTCAGGACCTATACTGGTTCCCGGTGCGTGGCTGAGACTTTGGTTAATTCTTCTTCCTGCCGGGAAATTAGAGTGACATGTGCCCATCCAAATGCCTAACAGCTACTCTCTCATTGGTTCTCCCTCTTCCCTTTCATCCTCTGCCAAATTGGCAACCTGTGCGAACCAGGAGCTTAAAGGGGCTGTCTCTCCAAGTTGGGAGATTGATAGGAAAGCAGTTGGAAAGTCAAACCGGAGCACCAGGAGAGGGGCTCTTCGTTGAGTTTTAGAAACCTTTCATATTCACAGTGTGTCCATTCTCTAGGTTTCCCGTACACGTTATAGCTGTAGTAATATTCCCTTCAACCTGGAGAGCTGGGACCCATGGAATGGGTGCCATGCATTATTGCTTTAAAGGGTCTGCATTTGCTCACCCAATCTCACCAATCCTCTCAGTCCCAAGTGTCCAGCCTTATGCCACATCCAGCTGTCATTGTAGATAGGGTCATTCCAGGTTGCATCAGCGACCCTGAAGGAATTGTGAAGAATTACCCTGTTTCTTTGTTCTGTTTTTGAAATTCCTGTTTAGAGTGGGTTTGAGCTGATTCTCGCTGCCATGTTTATGCCAGTCTAGACACACTTGATTCCCTTACGGAGACATATCAGTACATAGGTTTTAAGATTCTTACTAGTCAGATCTATTCCTCTGCGGGAAATATGGGGTTTTGAGTCCCTTTCACTGAGGAAGGTGTAGGTCTTGTCTATTCCATAGTTGGTTTTTGGAACGGTACCTGTGCTTATATCAAACTCTGGTTTGATGCATCACCTCACCTCTCCTTCCCCCTTAAGCAGGCATAAGAGTGTTTTCTAAATGTGAGACTCTGTTCTCTTGCCTAACTCAGTTCATGTGTAGCCATGTTTACAGGATCTTCCTAAGTGATATCTTATGATAAGTTTCTTTTCCTGTGTGACTTCTTTCACTTAGAATCATCGTACCTGAATCCACTCATTTTGCTGCTACTGGTCTTATGACATTGATTTCGTGACTGAGGGATATTCCATCGTATGTAAGTTCCACAATGTTTGGAACCATTTTTATATTTCCTGGGATATTTCAGGTGTACCCAGGTTGAGGTTCTTGTAAGCAGTGCAGCCCTCAATTTGGGGGTGGCTCTGTCTTATGGATTTTCAGTTTTCCCCAAGGTATATTCCCTAGACTGGAAGTGCCCTTGGCTCTGTAGCTCTGTTGTTTACTTGTTTTAGGGAACACAATGCACTCCTCCAGTGAGGCAGTTGGCAACTTACATCCCGCCCATCAGCATAACAAGGCTCCCTGTTCTCCAGGGCCTGTCTTGCCTTTCTGGTTTTTACACATTTTGTGGATGTCCCTTTTGACCGGTGGGAAGTGATACTTCTTTGTAGTGCAGATTTGCATTGCCCGCTTGCTTGTTTGGCCAAAAAGGGCGTATGCGTTTTCTCCTGAATATATTCAGGAGAAAACGCATACGCCCTTTTTGGCCAAGTGCATCATTGTCGAAGTTGTGCCCCTCTTCCTGTGCTTTACAGGCGATTCCAACGTACCTCTTGAAATCTGTTTCCTGCTATTCTGCCTCGCTTTCAAGTCCGCCTCGTTGCCTTCCCTCAACAGATTTTTGGACGATAGTTGGCCTTGATTACTCTGCCAGTTTGTGAATTGCTGTGCCCCTGAGCTCCATTTTTCAACTCGTTTCTTGTGAGCTGAACGCAAGTCCAAACTTTTGGTTCAGGACCTCTACTGGTTCCCGGTGGGTGGCTGAGACTTTGGTTAATTCTTCTTCCTGCCGGGAAATTAGAGTGACATGTGCCCATCCAAATGCCTAACAGCTACTCTCTCATTGGTTCTCCCTCTTCCCTTTCATCCTCTGCCAAATTGGCAACCTGTGCGAACCAGGAGCTTAAAGGGGCTGTCTCTCCAAGTTGGGAGATTGATAGGAAAGCAGTTGGAAAGTCAAACCGGAGCACCAGGAGAGGGGCTCTTCGTTGAGTTTTAGAAACCTTTCGTATTCACAGTGTGTCCATTCTCTAGGTTTCCCGTACACGTTATAGCTGTAGTAATATTCCCTTTAACCTGGAGAGCTGGGACCCATGGAATGGGTGCCATGCATTATTGCTTTAAAGGGTCTGCATTTGCTCACCCAATCTCACCAATCCTCTCAGTCCCAAGTGTCCAGCCTCATGCCACATCCAGCTGTCATTGTAGATAGGGTCATTCCAGGTTGCATCAGAGACCCTGAAGGAATTGTAAAGAATTTCCCTGTTTCTTTGTTCTGTTTTTGAAATTCCTTTTTAGAGTGGGTTTGAGCTGATTCTCGCTGCCCTGTTTATGCCAGTCTAGACACACTTGATTCCCTTACAGAGACATATCAATACATAGGTTTTAAGATTCTTACTAGTCAGATCTATTCCTCTGCGGGAAATATGGGGTTTTGAGTCCCTTTCACTGAGGAAGGTGGAGGTCTTGTCTATTCCATAGTTGGTTTTTGGAACGGTACCTGTGCTTATATCAAACTCTGGTTTGATGCATCACCCCACCTCTCCTTCCCCCTTAAGCAGGCATAAGAGTGTTTTCTAAATGTGAGACTCTGTTCTCTTGCCTAACTCAGTTCATGTGTAGCCATGTTTACAGGATCTTCCTAAGTGATATCTTATGATAAGTTTCTTTTCCTGTGTGACTTCTTTCACTTAGAATCATCGTACCTGAATCCACTCATTTTGCTGCTACTGGTCTTATGACATTGATTTCATGGCTGAGGGATATTCCATCGTACGTAAGTTCCACAATGTTTGGAACCATTTTTATATTTCCTGGGATATTTCAGGTGTACCCAGGTTGAGGTTCTTGTAAGCAGTGCAGCCCTCAATTTGGGGGTGGCTCTGTCTTATGGATTTTCAGGTTTCCCAAGGTATATTCCCTAGACTGGAAGTGCCCTTGGCTCTGTAGCTCTGTTGTTTACTTGTTTTAGGGAACACAATGCACTCCTCCAGTGAGGCAGTTGGCAACTTACATCCGGCCCATCAGCATAACAAGGCTCCCTGTTCTCCAGGGCCTGTCTTGCCTTTCTGGTTTTTACACATTTTGTGGATGTCCCTTTTGACCGGTGGGAAGTGATACTTCTTTGTAGTGCAGATTTGCATTGCCCGCTTGCTTGCTTGGCCAAAAAGGGCGTATGCGTTTTCTCCTGAATATATTAAGGAGAAAACGCATACACCCTTTTTGGCCAAGTGCATCATTGTCGAAGTTGTGCCCCTCTTCCTGTGCTTTACAGGCGATTCCAACGTACCTCTTGAAATCTGTTTCCTGCTATTCTGCCTCGCTTTCAAGTCCGCCTCGTTGCCTTCCCTCAACAGATTTTTGGATGATAGTTGGCCTTGATTACTCTGCCAGTTTGTGAATTGCTGTGCCCCTGAGCTCCATTTTTCAACTCGTTTCTTGTGAGCTGAACGCAAGTCCAAACTTTTGGTTCAGGACCTATACTGGTTCCCGGTGGGTGGCTGAGACTTTGGTTAATTCTTCTTCCTGCCGGAAAATTAGAGTGACATGTGCCCATCCAAATGCCTAACAGCTACTCTCTCATTGGTTCTCCCTCTTCCCTTTCATCCTCTGCCAAATTGGCAACCTGTGCGAACCAGGAGCTTAAAGGGGCTGTCTCTCCAAGTTGGGAGATTGATAGGAAAGCAGTTGGAAAGTCAAACCGGAGCACCAGGAGAGGGGCTCTTCGTTGAGTTTTAGAAACCTTTCGTATTCACAGTGTGTCCATTCTCTAGGTTTCCCGTACACGTTATAGCTGTAGTAATATTCCCTTCAACCTGGAGAGCTGGGACCCATGGAATGGGTGCCATGCATTATTGCTTTAAAGGGTCTGCATTTGCTCACCCAATCTCACCAATCCTCTCAGTCCCAAGTGTCCAGCCTTATGCCACATCCAGCTGTCATTGTAGATAGGGTCATTCCAGGTTGCATCAGCGACCCTGAAGGAATTGTGAAGAATTACCCTGTTTCTTTGTTCTGTTTTTGAAATTCCTTTTTAGAGTGGGTTTGAGCTGATTCTCGCTGCCCTGTTTATGCCAGTCTAGACACACTTGATTCCCTTACAGAGACATATCAGTACATAGGTTTTAAGATTCTTACTAGTCAGATCTATTCCTCTGCGGGAAATATGGGGTTTTGAGTCCCTTTCACTGAGGAAGGTGTAGGTCTTGTCTATTCCATAGTTGGTTTTTGGAACGGTACCTGTGCTTATATCAAACTCTTGTTTGATGCATCACCCCACCTCTCCTTCCCCCTTAAGCAGGCATAAGAGTGTTTTCTAAATGTGAGACTCTGTTCTCTTGCCTAACTCAGTTCATGTGTAGCCATGTTTACAGGATCTTCCTAAGTGATATCTTATGATAAGTTTCTTTTCCTGTGTGACTTCTTTCACTTAGAATCATCGTACCTGAATCCACTCATTTTGCTGCTACTGGTCTTATGACATTGATTTCATGGCTGAGGGATATTCCATCGTACGTAAGTTCCACAATGTTTGGAACCATTTTTATATTTCCTGGGATATTTCAGGTGTACCCAGGTTGAGGTTCTTGTAAGCAGTGCAGCCCTCAATTTGGGGGTGGCTCTGTCTTATGGATTTTCAGTTTTCCCAAGGTATATTCCCTAGACTGGTAGTGCCCTTGGCTCTGTAGCTCTGTTGTTTACTTGTTTTAGGGAACACAATGCACTCCTCCAGTGAGGCAGTTGGCAACTTACATCCGGCCCATCAGCATAACAAGGCTCCCTGTTCTCCAGGGCCTGTCTTGCCTTTCTGGTTTTTACACATTTTGTGGATGTCCCTTTTGACCGGTGGGAAGTGATACTTCTTTGTAGTGCAGATTTGCATTGCCCGCTTGCTTGCTTGGCCAAAAAGGGCGTATGCGTTTTCTCCTGAATATATTCAGGAGAAAACGCATACACCCTTTTTGGCCAAGTGCATCATTGTCGAAGTTGTGCCCCTCTTCCTGTGCTTTACAGGCGATTCCAACGTACCTCTTGAAATCTGTTTCCTGCTATTCTGCCTCGCTTTCAAGTCCGCCTCGTTGCCTTCCCTCAACATATTTTTGGACGATAGTTGGCCTTGATTACTCTGCCAGTTTGTGAATTGCTGTGCCCCTGAGCTCCATTTTTCAACTCGTTTCTTGTGAGCTGAACGCAAGTCCAAACTTTTGGTTCAGGACCTATACTGGTTCCCGGTGGGTGGCTGAGACTTTGGTTAATTCTTCTTCCTGCCGGGAAATTAGAGTGACATGTGCCCATCCAAATGCCTAACAGCTACTCTCTCATTGGTTCTCCCTCTTCCCTTTCATCCTCTGCCAAATTGGCAACCTGTGCGAACCAGGAGCTTAAAGGGGCTGTCTCTCCAAGTTGGGAGATTGATAGGAAAGCAGTTGGAAAGTCAAACCGGAGCACCAGGAGAGGGGCTCTTCGTTGAGTTTTAGAAACCTTTCGTATTCACAGTGTGTCCATTCTCTAGGTTTCCCGTACACGTTATAGCTGTAGTAATATTCCCTTCAACCTGGAGAGCTGGGACCCATGGAATGGGTGCCATGCATTATTGCTTTAAAGGGTCTGCATTTGCTCACCCAATCTCACCAATCCTCTCAGTCCCAAGTGTCCAGCCTTATGCCACATCCAGCTGTCATTGTAGATAGCGTCATTCCAGGTTGCATCAGCGACCCTGAAGGAATTGTGAAGAATTACCCTGTTTCTTTGTTCTGTTTTTGAAATTCCTGTTTAGAGTGGGTTTGAGCTGATTCTCGCTGCCATGTTTATGCCAGTCTAGACACACTTGATTCCCTTACGGAGACATATCAGTACATAGGTTTTAAGATTCTTACTAGTCAGATCTATTCCTCTGCGGGAAATATGGGGTTTTGAGTCCCTTTCACTGAGGAAGGTGTAGGTCTTGTCTATTCCATAGTTGGTTTTTGGAACGGTACCTGTGCTTATATCAAACTCTGGTTTGATGCATCACCCCACCTCTCCTTCCCCCTTAAGCAGGCATAAGAGTGTTTTCTAAATGTGAGACTCTGTTCTCTTGCCTAACTCAGTTCATGTGTAGCCATGTTTACAGGATCTTCCTAAGTGATATCTTATGATAAGTTTCTTTTCCTGTGTGACTTCTTTCACTTAGAATCATCGTACCTGAATCCACTCATTTTGCTGCTACTGGTCTTATGACATTGATTTCATGGCTGAGGGATATTCCATCGTACGTAAGTTCCACAATGTTTGGAACCATTTTTATATTTCCTGGGATATTTCAGGTGTACACAGGTTGAGGTTCTTGTAAGCAGTGCAGCCCTCAATTTGGGGGTGGCTCTGTCTTATGGATTTTCAGTTTTCCCAAGGTATATTCCCTAGACTGGAAGTGCCCTTGGCTCTGTAGCTCTGTTGTTTACTTGTTTTAGGGAACACAATGCACTCCTCCAGTGAGGCAGTTGGCAACTTACATCCCGCCCATCAGCATAACAAGGCTCCCTGTTCTCCAGGGCCTGTCTTGCCTTTCTGGTTTTTACACATTTTGTGGATGTCCCTTTTGACCGGTGGGAAGTGATACTTCTTTGTAGTGCAGATTTGCATTGCCCGCTTGCTTGCTTGGCCAAAAAGGGCGTATGCGTTTTCTCCTGAATATATTCAGGAGAAAACGCATACGCCCTTTTTGGCCAAGTGCATCATTGTCGAAGTTGTGCCCCTCTTCCTGTGCTTTACAGGCGATTCCAACGTACCTCTTGAAATCTGTTTCCTGCTATTCTGCCTCGCTTTCAAGTCCGCCTCGTTGCCTTCCCTCAACATATTTTTGGACGATAGTTGGCCTTGATTACTCTGCCAGTTTGTGAATTGCTGTGCCCCTGAGCTCCATTTTTCAACTCGTTTCTTGTGAGCTGAACGCAAGTCCAAACTTTTGGTTCAGGACCTATACTGGTTCCCGGTGGGTGGCTGAGACTTTGGTTAATTCTTCTTCCTGCCGGGAAATTAGAGTGACATGTGCCCATCCAAATGCCTAACAGCTACTCTCTCATTGGTTCTCCCTCTTCCCTTTCATCCTCTGCCAAATTGGCAACCTGTGCGAACCAGGAGCTTAAAGGGGCTGTCTCTCCAAGTTGGGAGATTGATAGGAAAGCAGTTGGAAAGTCAAACCGGAGCACCAGGAGAGGGGCTCTTCGTTGAGTTTTAGAAACCTTTCGTATTCACAGTGTGTCCATTCTCTAGGTTTCCCGTACACGTTATAGCTGTAGTAATATTCCCTTCAACCTGGAGAGCTGGGACCCATGGAATGGGTGTCATGCATTATTGCTTTAAAGGGTCTGCATTTGCTCACCCAATCTCACCAATCCTCTCAGTCCCAAGTGTCCAGCCTTATGCCACATCCAGCTGTCATTGTAGATAGGGTCATTCCAGGTTGCATCAGCGACCCTGAAGGAATTGTGAAGAATTACCCTGTTTCTTTGTTCTGTTTTTGAAATTCCTTTTTAGAGTGGGTTTGAGCTGATTCTCGCTGCCCTGTTTATGCCAGTCTAGACACACTTGATTCCCTTACAGAGACATATCAGTACATAGGTTTTAAGATTCTTACTAGTCAGATCTATTCCTCTGCGGGAAATATGGGGTTTTGAGTCCCTTTCACTGAGGAAGGTGTAGGTCTTGTCTATTCCATAGTTGGTTTTTGGAACGGTACCTGTGCTTATATCAAACTCTTGTTTGATGCATCACCCCACCTCTCCTTCCCCCTTAAGCAGGCATAAGAGTGTTTTCTAAATGTGAGACTCTGTTCTCTTGCCTAACTCAGTTCATGTGTAGCCATGTTTACAGGATCTTCCTAAGTGATATCTTATGATAAGTTTCTTTTCCTGTGTGACTTCTTTCACTTAGAATCATCGTACCTGAATCCACTCATTTTGCTGCTACTGGTCTTATGACATTGATTTCATGGCTGAGGGATATTCCATCGTACGTAATTTCCACAATGTTTGGAACCATTTTTATATTTCCTGGGATATTTCAGGTGTACCCAGGTTGAGGTTCTTGTAAGCAGTGCAGCCCTCAATTTGGGGGTGGCTCTGTCTTATGGATTTTCAGTTTTCCCAAGGTATATTCCCTAGACTGGAAGTGCCCTTGGCTCTGTAGCTCTGTTGTTTACTTGTTTTAGGGAACACAATGCACTCCTCCAGTGAGGCAGTTGGCAACTTACATCCGGCCCATCAGCATAACAAGGCTCCCTGTTCTCCAGGGCCTGTCTTGCCTTTCTGGTTTTTACACATTTTGTGGATGTCCCTTTTGACCGGTGGGAAGTGATACTTCTTTGTAGTGCAGATTTGCATTGCCCGCTTGCTTGCTTGGCCAAAAAGGGCGTATGCGTTTTCTCCTGAATATATTCAGGAGAAAACGCATACACCCTTTTTGGCCAAGTGCATCATTGTCGAAGTTGTGCCCCTCTTCCTGTGCTTTACAGGCGATTCCAACGTACCTCTTGAAATCTGTTTCCTGCTATTCTGCCTCGCTTTCAAGTCCGCCTCGTTGCCTTCCCTCAACATATTTTTGGACGATAGTTGGCCTTGATTACTCTGCCAGTTTGTGAATTGCTGTGCCCCTGAGCTCCATTTTTCAACTCGTTTCTTGTGAGCTGAACGCAAGTCCAAACTTTTGGTTCAGGACCTATACTGGTTCCCGGTGCGTGGCTGAGACTTTGGTTAATTCTTCTTCCTGCCGGGAAATTAGAGTGACATGTGCCCATCCAAATGCCTAACAGCTACTCTCTCATTGGTTCTCCCTCTTCCCTTTCATCCTCTGCCAAATTGGCAACCTGTGCGAACCAGGAGCTTAAAGGGGCTGTCTCTCCAAGTTGGGAGATTGATAGGAAAGCAGTTGGAAAGTCAAACCGGAGCACCAGGAGAGGGGCTCTTCGTTGAGTTTTAGAAACCTTTCATATTCACAGTGTGTCCATTCTCTAGGTTTCCCGTACACGTTATAGCTGTAGTAATATTCCCTTCAACCTGGAGAGCTGGGACCCATGGAATGGGTGCCATGCATTATTGCTTTAAAGGGTCTGCATTTGCTCACCCAATCTCACCAATCCTCTCAGTCCCAAGTGTCCAGCCTTATGCCACATCCAGCTGTCATTGTAGATAGGGTCATTCCAGGTTGCATCAGCGACCCTGAAGGAATTGTGAAGAATTACCCTGTTTCTTTGTTCTGTTTTTGAAATTCCTGTTTAGAGTGGGTTTGAGCTGATTCTCGCTGCCATGTTTATGCCAGTCTAGACACACTTGATTCCCTTACGGAGACATATCAGTACATAGGTTTTAAGATTCTTACTAGTCAGATCTATTCCTCTGCGGGAAATATGGGGTTTTGAGTCCCTTTCACTGAGGAAGGTGTAGGTCTTGTCTATTCCATAGTTGGTTTTTGGAACGGTACCTGTGCTTATATCAAACTCTGGTTTGATGCATCACCTCACCTCTCCTTCCCCCTTAAGCAGGCATAAGAGTGTTTTCTAAATGTGAGACTCTGTTCTCTTGCCTAACTCAGTTCATGTGTAGCCATGTTTACAGGATCTTCCTAAGTGATATCTTATGATAAGTTTCTTTTCCTGTGTGACTTCTTTCACTTAGAATCATCGTACCTGAATCCACTCATTTTGCTGCTACTGGTCTTATGACATTGATTTCGTGACTGAGGGATATTCCATCGTACGTAAGTTCCACAATGTTTGGAACCATTTTTATATTTCCTGGGATATTTCAGGTGTACCCAGGTTGAGGTTCTTGTAAGCAGTGCAGCCCTCAATTTGGGGGTGGCTCTGTCTTATGGATTTTCAGTTTTCCCAAGGTATATTCCCTAGACTGGAAGTGCCCTTGGCTCTGTAGCTCTGTTGTTTACTTGTTTTAGGGAACACAATGCACTCCTCCAGTGAGGCAGTTGGCAACTTACATCCCGCCCATCAGCATAACAAGGCTCCCTGTTCTCCAGGGCCTGTCTTGCCTTTCTGGTTTTTACACATTTTGTGGATGTCCCTTTTGACCGGTGGGAAGTGATACTTCTTTGTAGTGCAGATTTGCATTGCCCGCTTGCTTGCTTGGCCAAAAAGGGCGTATGCGTTTTCTCCTGAATATATTCAGGAGAAAACGCATACGCCCTTTTTGGCCAAGTGCATCATTGTCGAAGTTGTGCCCCTCTTCCTGTGCTTTACAGGCGATTCCAACGTACCTCTTGAAATCTGTTTCCTGCTATTCTGCCTCGCTTTCAAGTCCGCCTCGTTGCCTTCCCTCAACAGATTTTTGGACGATAGTTGGCCTTGATTACTCTGCCAGTTTGTGAATTGCTGTGCCCCTGAGCTCCATTTTTCAACTCGTTTCTTGTGAGCTGAACGCAAGTCCAAACTTTTGGTTCAGGACCTATACTGGTTCCCGGTGGGTGGCTGAGACTTTGGTTAATTCTTCTTCCTGCCGGGAAATTAGAGTGACATGTGCCCATCCAAATGCCTAACAGCTACTCTCTCATTGGTTCTCCCTCTTCCCTTTCATCCTCTGCCAAATTGGCAACCTGTGCGAACCAGGAGCTTAAAGGGGCTGTCTCTCCAAGTTGGGAGATTGATAGGAAAGCAGTTGGAAAGTCAAACCGGAGCACCAGGAGAGGGGCTCTTCGTTGAGTTTTAGAAACCTTTCGTATTCACAGTGTGTCCATTCTCTAGGTTTCCCGTACACGTTATAGCTGTAGTAATATTCCCTTTAACCTGGAGAGCTGGGACCCATGGAATGGGTGCCATGCATTATTGCTTTAAAGGGTCTGCATTTGCTCACCCAATCTCACCAATCCTCTCAGTCCCAAGTGTCCAGCCTCATGCCACATCCAGCTGTCATTGTAGATAGGGTCATTCCAGGTTGCATCAGAGACCCTGAAGGAATTGTAAAGAATTTCCCTGTTTCTTTGTTCTGTTTTTGAAATTCCTTTTTAGAGTGGGTTTGAGCTGATTCTCGCTGCCCTGTTTATGCCAGTCTAGACACACTTGATTCCCTTACAGAGACATATCAGTACATAGGTTTTAAGATTCTTACTAGTCAGATCTATTCCTCTGCGGGAAATATGGGGTTTTGAGTCCCTTTCACTGAGGAAGGTGTAGGTCTTGTCTATTCCATAGTTGGTTTTTGGAACGGTACCTGTGCTTATATCAAACTCTGGTTTGATGCATCACCCCACCTCTCCTTCCCCCTTAAGCAGGCATAAGAGTGTTTTCTAAATGTGAGACTCTGTTCTCTTGCCTAACTCAGTTCATGTGTAGCCATGTTTACAGGATCTTCCTAAGTGATATCTTATGATAAGTTTCTTTTCCTGTGTGACTTCTTTCACTTAGAATCATCGTACCTGAATCCACTCATTTTGCTGCTACTGGTCTTATGACATTGATTTCATGGCTGAGGGATATTCCATTGTACGTAAGTTCCACAATGTTTGGAACCATTTTTATATTTCCTGGGATATTTCAGGTGTACCCAGGTTGAGGTTCTTGTAAGCAGTGCAGCCCTCAATTTGGGGGTGGCTCTGTCTTATGGATTTTCAGTTTTCCCAAGGTATATTCCCTAGACTGGAAGTGCCCTTGGCTCTGTAGCTCTGTTGTTTACTTGTTTTAGGGAACACAATGCACTCCTCCAGTGAGGCAGTTGGCAACTTACATCCGGCCCATCAGCATAACAAGGCTCCCTGTTCTCCAGGGCCTGTCTTGCCTTTCTGGTTTTTACACATTTTGTGGATGTCCCTTTTGACCGGTGGGAAGTGATACTTCTTTGTAGTGCAGATTTGCATTGCCCGCTTGCTTGCTTGGCCAAAAAGGGCGTATGCGTTTTCTCCTGAATATATTCAGGAGAAAACGCATACACCCTTTTTGGCCAAGTGCATCATTGTCGAAGTTGTGCCCCTCTTCCTGTGCTTTACAGGCGATTCCAACGTACCTCTTGAAATCTGTTTCCTGCTATTCTGCCTCGCTTTCAAGTCCGCCTCGTTGCCTTCCCTCAACATATTTTTGGACGATAGTTGGCCTTGATTACTCTGCCAGTTTGTGAATTGCTGTGCCCCTGAGCTCCATTTTTCAACTCGTTTCTTGTGAGCTGAACGCAAGTCCAAACTTTTGGTTCAGGACCTATACTGGTTCCCGGTGGGTGGCTGAGACTTTGGTTAATTCTTCTTCCTGCCGGGAAATTAGAGTGACATGTGCCCATCCAAATGCCTAACAGCTACTCTCTCATTGGTTCTCCCTCTTCCCTTTCATCCTCTGCCAAATTGGCAACCTGTGCGAACCAGGAGCTTAAAGGGGCTGTCTCTCCAAGTTGGGAGATTGATAGGAAAGCAGTTGGAAAGTCAAACCGGAGCACCAGGAGAGGGGCTCTTCGTTGAGTTTTAGAAACCTTTCGTATTCACAGTGTGTCCATTCTCTAGGTTTCCCGTACACGTTATAGCTGTAGTAATATTCCCTTCAACCTGGAGAGCTGGGACCCATGGAATGGGTGCCATGCATTATTGCTTTAAAGGGTCTGCATTTGCTCACCCAATCTCACCAATCCTCTCAGTCCCAAGTGTCCAGCCTTATGCCACATCCAGCTGTCATTGTAGATAGGGTCATTCCAGGTTGCATCAGCGACCCTGAAGGAATTGTGAAGAATTACCCTGTTTCTTTGTTCTGTTTTTGAAATTCCTGTTTAGAGTGGGTTTGAGCTGATTCTCGCTGCCATGTTTATGCCAGTCTAGACACACTTGATTCCCTTACGGAGACATATCAGTACATAGGTTTTAAGATTCTTACTAGTCAGATCTATTCCTCTGCGGGAAATATGGGGTTTTGAGTCCCTTTCACTGAGGAAGGTGTAGGTCTTGTCTATTCCATAGTTGGTTTTTGGAACGGTACCTGTGCTTATATCAAACTCTGGTTTGATGCATCACCCCACCTCTCCTTCCCCCTTAAGCAGGCATAAGAGTGTTTTCTAAATGTGAGACTCTGTTCTCTTGCCTAACTCAGTTCATGTGTAGCCATGTTTACAGAATCTTCCTAAGTGATATCTTATGATAAGTTTCTTTTCCTGTGTGACTTCTTTCACTTAGAATCATCGTACCTGAATCCACTCATTTTGCTGCTACTGGTCTTATGACATTGATTTCGTGACTGAGGGATATTCCATCGTACGTAAGTTCCACAATGTTTGGAACCATTTTTATATTTCCTGGGATATTTCAGGTGTACCCAGGTTGAGGTTCTTGTAAGCAGTGCAGCCCTCAATTTGGGGGTGGCTCTGTCTTATGGATTTTCAGTTTTCCCAAGGTATATTCCCTAGACTGGAAGTGCCCTTGGCTCTGTAGCTCTGTTGTTTACTTGTTTTAGGGAACACAATGCACTCCTCCAGTGAGGCAGTTGGCAACTTACATCCCGCCCATCAGCATAACAAGGCTCCCTGTTCTCCAGGGCCTGTCTTGCCTTTCTGGTTTTTACACATTTTGTGGATGTCCCTTTTGACCGGTGGGAAGTGATACTTCTTTGTAGTGCAGATTTGCATTGCCCGCTTGCTTGCTTGGCCAAAAAGGGCGTATGCGTTTTCTCCTGAATATATTCAGGAGAAAACGCATACACCCTTTTTGGCCAAGTGCATCATTGTCGAAGTTGTGCCCCTCTTCCTGTGCTTTACAGGCGATTCCAACGTACCTCTTGAAATCTGTTTCCTGCTATTCTGCCTCGCTTTCAAGTCCGCCTCGTTGCCTTCCCTCAACAGATTTTTGGACGATAGTTGGCCTTGATTACTCTGCCAGTTTGTGAATTGCTGTGCCCCTGAGCTCCATTTTTCAACTCGTTTCTTGTGAGCTGAACGCAAGTCCAAACTTTTGGTTCAGGACCTATACTGGTTCCCGGTGGGTGGCTGAGACTTTGGTTAATTCTTCTTCCTGCCGGGAAATTAGAGTGACATGTGCCCATCCAAATGCCTAACAGCTACTCTCTCATTGGTTCTCCCTCTTCCCTTTCATCCTCTGCCAAATTGGCAACCTGTGCGAACCAGGAGCTTAAAGGGGCTGTCTCTCCAAGTTGGGAGATTGATAGGAAAGCAGTTGGAAAGTCAAACCGGAGCACCAGGAGAGGGGCTCTTCGTTGAGTTTTAGAAACCTTTCGTATTCACAGTGTGTCCATTCTCTAGGTTTCCCGTACACGTTATAGCTGTAGTAATATTCCCTTTAACCTGGAGAGCTGGGACCCATGGAATGGGTGCCATGCATTATTGCTTTAAAGGGTCTGCATTTGCTCACCCAATCTCACCAATCCTCTCAGTCCCAAGTGTCCAGCCTCATGCCACATCCAGCTGTCATTGTAGATAGGGTCATTCCAGGTTGCATCAGAGACCCTGAAGGAATTGTAAAGAATTTCCCTGTTTCTTTGTTCTGTTTTTGAAATTCCTTTTTAGAGTGGGTTTGAGCTGATTCTCGCTGCCCTGTTTATGCCAGTCTAGACACACTTGATTCCCTTACAGAGACATATCAGTACATAGGTTTTAAGATTCTTACTAGTCAGATCTATTCCTCTGCGGGAAATATGGGGTTTTGAGTCCCTTTCACTGAGGAAGGTGTAGGTCTTGTCTATTCCATAGTTGGTTTTTGGAACGGTACCTGTGCTTATATCAAACTCTGGTTTGATGCATCACCCCACCTCTCCTTCCCCCTTAAGCAGGCATAAGAGTGTTTTCTAAATGTGAGACTCTGTTCTCTTGCCTAACTCAGTTCATGTGTAGCCATGTTTACAGGATCTTCCTAAGTGATATCTTATGATAAGTTTCTTTTCCTGTGTGACTTCTTTCACTTAGAATCATCGTACCTGAATCCACTCATTTTGCTGCTACTGGTCTTATGACATTGATTTCATGGCTGAGGGATATTCCATCGTACGTAAGTTCCACAATGTTTGGAACCATTTTTATATTTCCTGGGATATTTCAGGTGTACCCAGGTTGAGGTTCTTGTAAGCAGTGCAGCCCTCAATTTGGGGGTGGCTCTGTCTTATGGATTTTCAGTTTTCCCAAGGTATATTCCCTAGACTGGAAGTGCCCTTGGCTCTGTAGCTCTGTTGTTTACTTGTTTTAGGGAACACAATGCACTCCTCCAGTGAGGCAGTTGGCAACTTACATCCGGCCCATCAGCATAACAAGGCTCCCTGTTCTCCAGGGCCTGTCTTGCCTTTCTGGTTTTTACACATTTTGTGGATGTCCCTTTTGACCGGTGGGAAGTGATACTTCTTTGTAGTGCAGATTTGCATTGCCCGCTTGCTTGCTTGGCCAAAAAGGGCGTATGCGTTTTCTCCTGAATATATTCAGGAGAAAACGCATACACCCTTTTTGGCCAAGTGCATCATTGTCGAAGTTGTGCCCCTCTTCCTGTGCTTTACAGGCGATTCCAACGTACCTCTTGAAATCTGTTTCCTGCTATTCTGCCTCGCTTTCAAGTCCGCCTCGTTGCCTTCCCTCAACATATTTTTGGACGATAGTTGGCCTTGATTACTCTGCCAGTTTGTGAATTGCTGTGCCCCTGAGCTCCATTTTTCAACTCGTTTCTTGTGAGCTGAACGCAAGTCCAAACTTTTGGTTCAGGACCTATACTGGTTCCCGGTGCGTGGCTGAGACTTTGGTTAATTCTTCTTCCTGCCGGGAAATTAGAGTGACATGTGCCCATCCAAATGCCTAACAGCTACTCTCTCATTGGTTCTCCCTCTTCCCTTTCATCCTCTGCCAAATTGGCAACCTGTGCGAACCAGGAGCTTAAAGGGGCTGTCTCTCCAAGTTGGGAGATTGATAGGAAAGCAGTTGGAAAGTCAAACCGGAGCACCAGGAGAGGGGCTCTTCGTTGAGTTTTAGAAACCTTTCATATTCACAGTGTGTCCATTCTCTAGGTTTCCCGTACACGTTATAGCTGTAGTAATATTCCCTTCAACCTGGAGAGCTGGGACCCATGGAATGGGTGCCATGCATTATTGCTTTAAAGGGTCTGCATTTGCTCACCCAATCTCACCAATCCTCTCAGTCCCAAGTGTCCAGCCTTATGCCACATCCAGCTGTCATTGTAGATAGGGTCATTCCAGGTTGCATCAGCGACCCTGAAGGAATTGTGAAGAATTACCCTGTTTCTTTGTTCTGTTTTTGAAATTCCTGTTTAGAGTGGGTTTGAGCTGATTCTCGCTGCCATGTTTATGCCAGTCTAGACACACTTGATTCCCTTACGGAGACATATCAGTACATAGGTTTTAAGATTCTTACTAGTCAGATCTATTCCTCTGCGGGAAATATGGGGTTTTGAGTCCCTTTCACTGAGGAAGGTGTAGGTCTTGTCTATTCCATAGTTGGTTTTTGGAACGGTACCTGTGCTTATATCAAACTCTGGTTTGATGCATCACCTCACCTCTCCTTCCCCCTTAAGCAGGCATAAGAGTGTTTTCTAAATGTGAGACTCTGTTCTCTTGCCTAACTCAGTTCATGTGTAGCCATGTTTACAGGATCTTCCTAAGTGATATCTTATGATAAGTTTCTTTTCCTGTGTGACTTCTTTCACTTAGAATCATCGTACCTGAATCCACTCATTTTGCTGCTACTGGTCTTATGACATTGATTTCGTGACTGAGGGATATTCCATCGTACGTAAGTTCCACAATGTTTGGAACCATTTTTATATTTCCTGGGATATTTCAGGTGTACCCAGGTTGAGGTTCTTGTAAGCAGTGCAGCCCTCAATTTGGGGGTGGCTCTGTCTTATGGATTTTCAGTTTTCCCAAGGTATATTCCCTAGACTGGAAGTGCCCTTGGCTCTGTAGCTCTGTTGTTTACTTGTTTTAGGGAACACAATGCACTCCTCCAGTGAGGCAGTTGGCAACTTACATCCCGCCCATCAGCATAACAAGGCTCCCTGTTCTCCAGGGCCTGTCTTGCCTTTCTGGTTTTTACACATTTTGTGGATGTCCCTTTTGACCGGTGGGAAGTGATACTTCTTTGTAGTGCAGATTTGCATTGCCCGCTTGCTTGCTTGGCCAAAAAGGGCGTATGCGTTTTCTCCTGAATATATTCAGGAGAAAACGCATACGCCCTTTTTGGCCAAGTGCATCATTGTCGAAGTTGTGCCCCTCTTCCTGTGCTTTACAGGCGATTCCAACGTACCTCTTGAAATCTGTTTCCTGCTATTCTGCCTCGCTTTCAAGTCCGCCTCGTTGCCTTCCCTCAACAGATTTTTGGACGATAGTTGGCCTTGATTACTCTGCCAGTTTGTGAATTGCTGTGCCCCTGAGCTCCATTTTTCAACTCGTTTCTTGTGAGCTGAACGCAAGTCCAAACTTTTGGTTCAGGACCTATACTGGTTCCCGGTGGGTGGCTGAGACTTTGGTTAATTCTTCTTCCTGCCGGGAAATTAGAGTGACATGTGCCCATCCAAATGCCTAACAGCTACTCTCTCATTGGTTCTCCCTCTTCCCTTTCATCCTCTGCCAAATTGGCAACCTGTGCGAACCAGGAGCTTAAAGGGGCTGTCTCTCCAAGTTGGGAGATTGATAGGAAAGCAGTTGGAAAGTCAAACCGGAGCACCAGGAGAGGGGCTCTTCGTTGAGTTTTAGAAACCTTTCGTATTCACAGTGTGTCCATTCTCTAGGTTTCCCGTACACGTTATAGCTGTAGTAATATTCCCTTTAACCTGGAGAGCTGGGACCCATGGAATGGGTGCCATGCATTATTGCTTTAAAGGGTCTGCATTTGCTCACCCAATCTCACCAATCCTCTCAGTCCCAAGTGTCCAGCCTCATGCCACATCCAGCTGTCATTGTAGATAGGGTCATTCCAGGTTGCATCAGAGACCCTGAAGGAATTGTAAAGAATTTCCCTGTTTCTTTGTTCTGTTTTTGAAATTCCTTTTTAGAGTGGGTTTGAGCTGATTCTCGCTGCCCTGTTTATGCCAGTCTAGACACACTTGATTCCCTTACAGAGACATATCAGTACATAGGTTTTAAGATTCTTACTAGTCAGATCTATTCCTCTGCGGGAAATATGGGGTTTTGAGTCCCTTTCACTGAGGAAGGTGTAGGTCTTGTCTATTCCATAGTTGGTTTTTGGAACGGTACCTGTGCTTATATCAAACTCTGGTTTGATGCATCACCCCACCTCTCCTTCCCCCTTAAGCAGGCATAAGAGTGTTTTCTAAATGTGAGACTCTGTTCTCTTGCCTAACTCAGTTCATGTGTAGCCATGTTTACAGGATCTTCCTAAGTGATATCTTATGATAAGTTTCTTTTCCTGTGTGACTTCTTTCACTTAGAATCATCGTACCTGAATCCACTCATTTTGCTGCTACTGGTCTTATGACATTGATTTCATGGCTGAGGGATATTCCATTGTACGTAAGTTCCACAATGTTTGGAACCATTTTTATATTTCCTGGGATATTTCAGGTGTACCCAGGTTGAGGTTCTTGTAAGCAGTGCAGCCCTCAATTTGGGGGTGGCTCTGTCTTATGGATTTTCAGTTTTCCCAAGGTATATTCCCTAGACTGGAAGTGCCCTTGGCTCTGTAGCTCTGTTGTTTACTTGTTTTAGGGAACACAATGCACTCCTCCAGTGAGGCAGTTGGCAACTTACATCCGGCCCATCAGCATAACAAGGCTCCCTGTTCTCCAGGGCCTGTCTTGCCTTTCTGGTTTTTACACATTTTGTGGATGTCCCTTTTGACCGGTGGGAAGTGATACTTCTTTGTAGTGCAGATTTGCATTGCCCGCTTGCTTGCTTGGCCAAAAAGGGCGTATGCGTTTTCTCCTGAATATATTCAGGAGAAAACGCATACACCCTTTTTGGCCAAGTGCATCATTGTCGAAGTTGTGCCCCTCTTCCTGTGCTTTACAGGCGATTCCAACGTACCTCTTGAAATCTGTTTCCTGCTATTCTGCCTCGCTTTCAAGTCCGCCTCGTTGCCTTCCCTCAACATATTTTTGGACGATAGTTGGCCTTGATTACTCTGCCAGTTTGTGAATTGCTGTGCCCCTGAGCTCCATTTTTCAACTCGTTTCTTGTGAGCTGAACGCAAGTCCAAACTTTTGGTTCAGGACCTATACTGGTTCCCGGTGGGTGGCTGAGACTTTGGTTAATTCTTCTTCCTGCCGGGAAATTAGAGTGACATGTGCCCATCCAAATGCCTAACAGCTACTCTCTCATTGGTTCTCCCTCTTCCCTTTCATCCTCTGCCAAATTGGCAACCTGTGCGAACCAGGAGCTTAAAGGGGCTGTCTCTCCAAGTTGGGAGATTGATAGGAAAGCAGTTGGAAAGTCAAACCGGAGCACCAGGAGAGGGGCTCTTCGTTGAGTTTTAGAAACCTTTCGTATTCACAGTGTGTCCATTCTCTAGGTTTCCCGTACACGTTATAGCTGTAGTAATATTCCCTTCAACCTGGAGAGCTGGGACCCATGGAATGGGTGCCATGCATTATTGCTTTAAAGGGTCTGCATTTGCTCACCCAATCTCACCAATCCTCTCAGTCCCAAGTGTCCAGCCTTATGCCACATCCAGCTGTCATTGTAGATAGGGTCATTCCAGGTTGCATCAGCGACCCTGAAGGAATTGTGAAGAATTACCCTGTTTCTTTGTTCTGTTTTTGAAATTCCTGTTTAGAGTGGGTTTGAGCTGATTCTCGCTGCCATGTTTATGCCAGTCTAGACACACTTGATTCCCTTACGGAGACATATCAGTACATAGGTTTTAAGATTCTTACTAGTCAGATCTATTCCTCTGCGGGAAATATGGGGTTTTGAGTCCCTTTCACTGAGGAAGGTGTAGGTCTTGTCTATTCCATAGTTGGTTTTTGGAACGGTACCTGTGCTTATATCAAACTCTGGTTTGATGCATCACCCCACCTCTCCTTCCCCCTTAAGCAGGCATAAGAGTGTTTTCTAAATGTGAGACTCTGTTCTCTTGCCTAACTCAGTTCATGTGTAGCCATGTTTACAGAATCTTCCTAAGTGATATCTTATGATAAGTTTCTTTTCCTGTGTGACTTCTTTCACTTAGAATCATCGTACCTGAATCCACTCATTTTGCTGCTACTGGTCTTATGACATTGATTTCGTGACTGAGGGATATTCCATCGTACGTAAGTTCCACAATGTTTGGAACCATTTTTATATTTCCTGGGATATTTCAGGTGTACCCAGGTTGAGGTTCTTGTAAGCAGTGCAGCCCTCAATTTGGGGGTGGCTCTGTCTTATGGATTTTCAGTTTTCCCAAGGTATATTCCCTAGACTGGAAGTGCCCTTGGCTCTGTAGCTCTGTTGTTTACTTGTTTTAGGGAACACAATGCACTCCTCCAGTGAGGCAGTTGGCAACTTACATCCCGCCCATCAGCATAACAAGGCTCCCTGTTCTCCAGGGCCTGTCTTGCCTTTCTGGTTTTTACACATTTTGTGGATGTCCCTTTTGACCGGTGGGAAGTGATACTTCTTTGTAGTGCAGATTTGCATTGCCCGCTTGCTTGCTTGGCCAAAAAGGGCGTATGCGTTTTCTCCTGAATATATTCAGGAGAAAACGCATACACCCTTTTTGGCCAAGTGCATCATTGTCGAAGTTGTGCCCCTCTTCCTGTGCTTTACAGGCGATTCCAACGTACCTCTTGAAATCTGTTTCCTGCTATTCTGCCTCGCTTTCAAGTCCGCCTCGTTGCCTTCCCTCAACAGATTTTTGGACGATAGTTGGCCTTGATTACTCTGCCAGTTTGTGAATTGCTGTGCCCCTGAGCTCCATTTTTCAACTCGTTTCTTGTGAGCTGAACGCAAGTCCAAACTTTTGGTTCAGGACCTATACTGGTTCCCGGTGGGTGGCTGAGACTTTGGTTAATTCTTCTTCCTGCCGGGAAATTAGAGTGACATGTGCCCATCCAAATGCCTAACAGCTACTCTCTCATTGGTTCTCCCTCTTCCCTTTCATCCTCTGCCAAATTGGCAACCTGTGCGAACCAGGAGCTTAAAGGGGCTGTCTCTCCAAGTTGGGAGATTGATAGGAAAGCAGTTGGAAAGTCAAACCGGAGCACCAGGAGAGGGGCTCTTCGTTGAGTTTTAGAAACCTTTCGTATTCACAGTGTGTCCATTCTCTAGGTTTCCCGTACACGTTATAGCTGTAGTAATATTCCCTTTAACCTGGAGAGCTGGGACCCATGGAATGGGTGCCATGCATTATTGCTTTAAAGGGTCTGCATTTGCTCACCCAATCTCACCAATCCTCTCAGTCCCAAGTGTCCAGCCTCATGCCACATCCAGCTGTCATTGTAGATAGGGTCATTCCAGGTTGCATCAGAGACCCTGAAGGAATTGTAAAGAATTTCCCTGTTTCTTTGTTCTGTTTTTGAAATTCCTTTTTAGAGTGGGTTTGAGCTGATTCTCGCTGCCCTGTTTATGCCAGTCTAGACACACTTGATTCCCTTACAGAGACATATCAGTACATAGGTTTTAAGATTCTTACTAGTCAGATCTATTCCTCTGCGGGAAATATGGGGTTTTGAGTCCCTTTCACTGAGGAAGGTGTAGGTCTTGTCTATTCCATAGTTGGTTTTTGGAACGGTACCTGTGCTTATATCAAACTCTGGTTTGATGCATCACCCCACCTCTCCTTCCCCCTTAAGCAGGCATAAGAGTGTTTTCTAAATGTGAGACTCTGTTCTCTTGCCTAACTCAGTTCATGTGTAGCCATGTTTACAGGATCTTCCTAAGTGATATCTTATGATAAGTTTCTTTTCCTGTGTGACTTCTTTCACTTAGAATCATCGTACCTGAATCCACTCATTTTGCTGCTACTGGTCTTATGACATTGATTTCATGGCTGAGGGATATTCCATCGTACGTAAGTTCCACAATGTTTGGAACCATTTTTATATTTCCTGGGATATTTCAGGTGTACCCAGGTTGAGGTTCTTGTAAGCAGTGCAGCCCTCAATTTGGGGGTGGCTCTGTCTTATGGATTTTCAGTTTTCCCAAGGTATATTCCCTAGACTGGAAGTGCCCTTGGCTCTGTAGCTCTGTTGTTTACTTGTTTTAGGGAACACAATGCACTCCTCCAGTGAGGCAGTTGGCAACTTACATCCGGCCCATCAGCATAACAAGGCTCCCTGTTCTCCAGGGCCTGTCTTGCCTTTCTGGTTTTTACACATTTTGTGGATGTCCCTTTTGACCGGTGGGAAGTGATACTTCTTTGTAGTGCAGATTTGCATTGCCCGCTTGCTTGCTTGGCCAAAAAGGGCGTATGCGTTTTCTCCTGAATATATTCAGGAGAAAACGCATACACCCTTTTTGGCCAAGTGCATCATTGTCGAAGTTGTGCCCCTCTTCCTGTGCTTTACAGGCGATTCCAACGTACCTCTTGAAATCTGTTTCCTGCTATTCTGCCTCGCTTTCAAGTCCGCCTCGTTGCCTTCCCTCAACATATTTTTGGACGATAGTTGGCCTTGATTACTCTGCCAGTTTGTGAATTGCTGTGCCCCTGAGCTCCATTTTTCAACTCGTTTCTTGTGAGCTGAACGCAAGTCCAAACTTTTGGTTCAGGACCTATACTGGTTCCCGGTGGGTGGCTGAGACTTTGGTTAATTCTTCTTCCTGCCGGGAAATTAGAGTGACATGTGCCCATCCAAATGCCTAACAGCTACTCTCTCATTGGTTCTCCCTCTTCCCTTTCATCCTCTGCCAAATTGGCAACCTGTGCGAACCAGGAGCTTAAAGGGGCTGTCTCTCCAAGTTGGGAGATTGATAGGAAAGCAGTTGGAAAGTCAAACCGGAGCACCAGGAGAGGGGCTCTTCGTTGAGTTTTAGAAACCTTTCGTATTCACAGTGTGTCCATTCTCTAGGTTTCCCGTACACGTTATAGCTGTAGTAATATTCCCTTCAACCTGGAGAGCTGGGACCCATGGAATGGGTGCCATGCATTATTGCTTTAAAGGGTCTGCATTTGCTCACCCAATCTCACCAATCCTCTCAGTCCCAAGTGTCCAGCCTTATGCCACATCCAGCTGTCATTGTAGATAGGGTCATTCCAGGTTGCATCAGCGACCCTGAAGGAATTGTGAAGAATTACCCTGTTTCTTTGTTCTGTTTTTGAAATTCCTGTTTAGAGTGGGTTTGAGCTGATTCTCGCTGCCATGTTTATGCCAGTCTAGACACACTTGATTCCCTTACGGAGACATATCAGTACATAGGTTTTAAGATTCTTACTAGTCAGATCTATTCCTCTGCGGGAAATATGGGCTTTTGAGTCCCTTTCACTGAGGAAGGTGTAGGTCTTGTCTATTCCATAGTTGGTTTTTGGAACGGTACCTGTGCTTATATCAAACTCTGGTTTGATGCATCACCCCACCTCTCCTTCCCCCTTAAGCAGGCATAAGAGTGTTTTCTAAATGTGAGACTCTGTTCTCTTGCCTAACTCAGTTCATGTGTAGCCATGTTTACAGGATCTTCCTAAGTGATATCTTATGATAAGTTTCTTTTCCTGTGTGACTTCTTTCACTTAGAATCATCGTACCTGAATCCACTCATTTTGCTGCTACTGGTCTTATGACATTGATTTCGTGACTGAGGGATATTCCATCGTATGTAAGTTCCACAATGTTTGGAACCATTTTTATATTTCCTGGGATATTTCAGGTGTACCCAGGTTGAGGTTCTTGTAAGCAGTGCAGCCCTCAATTTGGGGGTGGCTCTGTCTTATGGATTTTCAGTTTTCCCAAGGTATATTCCCTAGACTGGAAGTGCCCTTGGCTCTGTAGCTCTGTTGTTTACTTGTTTTAGGGAACACAATGCACTCCTCCAGTGAGGCAGTTGGCAACTTACATCCCGCCCATCAGCATAACAAGACTCCCTGTTCTCCAGGGCCTGTCTTGCCTTTCTGGTTTTTACACATTTTGTGGATGTCCCTTTTGACCGGTGGGAAGTGATACTTCTTTGTAGTGCAGATTTGCATTGCCCGCTTGCTTGCTTGGCCAAAAAGGGCGTATGCGTTTTCTCCTGAATATATTCAGGAGAAAACGCATACGCCCTTTTTGGCCAAGTGCATCATTGTCGAAGTTGTGCCCCTCTTCCTGTGCTTTACAGGCGATTCCAACGTACCTCTTGAAATCTGTTTCCTGCTATTCTGCCTCGCTTTCAAGTCCGCCTCGTTGCCTTCCCTCAACATATTTTTGGACGATAGTTGGCCTTGATTACTCTGCCAGTCTGTGAATTGCTGTGCCCCTGAGCTCCATTTTTCAACTCGTTTCTTGTGAGCTGAACGCAAGTCCAAACTTTTGGTTCAGGACCTATACTGGTTCCCGGTGGGTGGCTGAGACTTTGGTTAATTCTTCTTCCTGCCGGGAAATTAGAGTGACATGTGCCCATCCAAATGCCTAACAGCTACTCTCTCATTGGTTCTCCCTCTTCCCTTTCATCCTCTGCCAAATTGGCAACCTGTGCGAACCAGGAGCTTAAAGGGGCTGTCTCTCCAAGTTGGGAGATTGATAGGAAAGCAGTTGGAAAGTCAAACCGGAGCACCAGGAGAGGGGCTCTTCGTTGAGTTTTAGAAACCTTTCGTATTCACAGTGTGTCCATTCTCTAGGTTTCCCGTACACGTTATAGCTGTAGTAATATTCCCTTTAACCTGGAGAGCTGGGACCCATGGAATGGGTGCCATGCATTATTGCTTTAAAGGGTCTGCATTTGCTCACCCAATCTCACCAATCCTCTCAGTCCCAAGTGTCCAGCCTCATGCCACATCCAGCTGTCATTGTAGATAGGGTCATTCCAGGTTGCATCAGAGACCCTGAAGGAATTGTAAAGAATTTCCCTGTTTCTTTGTTCTGTTTTTGAAATTCCTTTTTAGAGTGGGTTTGAGCTGATTCTCGCTGCCCTGTTTATGCCAGTCTAGACACACTTGATTCCCTTACAGAGACATATCAGTACATAGGTTTTAAGATTCTTACTAGTCAGATCTATTCCTCTGCGGGAAATATGGGGTTTTGAGTCCCTTTCACTGAGGAAGGTGTAGGTCTTGTCTATTCCATAGTTGGTTTTTGGAACGGTACCTGTGCTTATATCAAACTCTGGTTTGATGCATCACCCCACCTCTCCTTCCCCCTTAAGCAGGCATAAGAGTGTTTTCTAAATGTGAGACTCTGTTCTCTTGCCTAACTCAGTTCATGTGTAGCCATGTTTACAGGATCTTCCTAAGTGATATCTTATGATAAGTTTCTTTTCCTGTGTGACTTCTTTCACTTAGAATCATCGTACCTGAATCCACTCATTTTGCTGCTACTGGTCTTATGACATTGATTTCATGGCTGAGGGATATTCCATCGTACGTAAGTTCCACAATGTTTGGAACCATTTTTATATTTCCTGGGATATTTCAGGTGTACCCAGGTTGAGGTTCTTGTAAGCAGTGCAGCCCTCAATTTGGGGGTGGCTCTGTCTTATGGATTTTCAGTTTTCCCAAGGTATATTCCCTAGACTGGAAGTGCCCTTGGCTCTGTAGCTCTGTTGTTTACTTGTTTTAGGGAACACAATGCACTCCTCCAGTGAGGCAGTTGGCAACTTACATCCGGCCCATCAGCATAACAAGGCTCCCTGTTCTCCAGGGCCTGTCTTGCCTTTCTGGTTTTTACATATTTTGTGGATGTCCCTTTTGACCGGTGGGAAGTGATACTTCTTTGTAGTGCAGATTTGCATTGCCCGCTTGCTTGCTTGGCCAAAAAGGGCGTATGCGTTTTCTCCTGAATATATTCAGGAGAAAACGCATACACCCTTTTTGGCCAAGTGCATCATTGTCGAAGTTGTGCCCCTCTTCCTGTGCTTTACAGGCGATTCCAACGTACCTCTTGAAATCTGTTTCCTGCTATTCTGCCTCGCTTTCAAGTCCGCCTCGTTGCCTTCCCTCAACATATTTTTGGACGATAGTTGGCCTTGATTACTCTGCCAGTTTGTGAATTGCTGTGCCCCTGAGCTCCATTTTTCAACTCGTTTCTTGTGAGCTGAACGCAAGTCCAAACTTTTGGTTCAGGACCTATACTGGTTCCCGGTGGGTGGCTGAGACTTTGGTTAATTCTTCTTCCTGCCGGGAAATTAGAGTGACATGTGCCCATCCAAATGCCTAACAGCTACTCTCTCATTGGTTCTCCCTCTTCCCTTTCATCCTCTGCCAAATTGGCAACCTGTGCGAACCAGGAGCTTAAAGGGGCTGTCTCTCCAAGTTGGGAGATTGATAGGAAAGCAGTTGGAAAGTCAAACCGGAGCACCAGGAGAGGGGCTCTTCGTTGAGTTTTAGAAACCTTTCGTATTCACAGTGTGTCCATTCTCTAGGTTTCCCGTACACGTTATAGCTGTAGTAATATTCCCTTCAACCTGGAGAGCTGGGACCCATGGAATGGGTGCCATGCATTATTGCTTTAAAGGGTCTGCATTTGCTCACCCAATCTCACCAATCCTCTCAGTCCCAAGTGTCCAGCCTTATGCCACATCCAGCTGTCATTGTAGATAGGGTCATTCCAGGTTGCATCAGCGACCCTGAAGGAATTGTGAAGAATTACCCTGTTTCTTTGTTCTGTTTTTGAAATTCCTGTTTAGAGTGGGTTTGAGCTGATTCTCGCTGCCATGTTTATGCCAGTCTAGACACACTTGATTCCCTTACGGAGACATATCAGTACATAGGTTTTAAGATTCTTACTAGTCAGATCTATTCCTCTGCGGGAAATATGGGCTTTTGAGTCCCTTTCACTGAGGAAGGTGTAGGTCTTGTCTATTCCATAGTTGGTTTTTGGAACGGTACCTGTGCTTATATCAAACTCTGGTTTGATGCATCACCCCACCTCTCCTTCCCCCTTAAGCAGGCATAAGAGTGTTTTCTAAATGTGAGACTCTGTTCTCTTGCCTAACTCAGTTCATGTGTAGCCATGTTTACAGGATCTTCCTAAGTGATATCTTATGATAAGTTTCTTTTCCTGTGTGACTTCTTTCACTTAGAATCATCGTACCTGAATCCACTCATTTTGCTGCTACTGGTCTTATGACATTGATTTCGTGACTGAGGGATATTCCATCGTACGTAAGTTCCACAATGTTTGGAACCATTTTTATATTTCCTGGGATATTTCAGGTGTACCCAGGTTGAGGTTCTTGTAAGCAGTGCAGCCCTCAATTTGGGGGTGGCTCTGTCTTATGGATTTTCAGTTTTCCCAAGGTATATTCCCTAGACTGGAAGTGCCCTTGGCTCTGTAGCTCTGTTGTTTACTTGTTTTAGGGAACACAATGCACTCCTCCAGTGAGGCAGTTGGCAACTTACATCCCGCCCATCAGCATAACAAGACTCCCTGTTCTCCAGGGCCTGTCTTGCCTTTCTGGTTTTTACACATTTTGTGGATGTCCCTTTTGACCGGTGGGAAGTGATACTTCTTTGTAGTGCAGATTTGCATTGCCCGCTTGCTTGCTTGGCCAAAAAGGGCGTATGCGTTTTCTCCTGAATATATTCAGGAGAAAACGCATACGCCCTTTTTGGCCAAGTGCATCATTGTCGAAGTTGTGCCCCTCTTCCTGTGCTTTACAGGCGATTCCAACGTACCTCTTGAAATCTGTTTCCTGCTATTCTGCCTCGCTTTCAAGTCCGCCTCGTTGCCTTCCCTCAACATATTTTTGGACGATAGTTGGCCTTGATTACTCTGCCAGTCTGTGAATTGCTGTGCCCCTGAGCTCCATTTTTCAACTCGTTTCTTGTGAGCTGAACGCAAGTCCAAACTTTTGGTTCAGGACCTATACTGGTTCCCGGTGGGTGGCTGAGACTTTGGTTAATTCTTCTTCCTGCCGGGAAATTAGAGTGACATGTGCCCATCCAAATGCCTAACAGCTACTCTCTCATTGGTTCTCCCTCTTCCCTTTCATCCTCTGCCAAATTGGCAACCTGTGCGAACCAGGAGCTTAAAGGGGCTGTCTCTCCAAGTTGGGAGATTGATAGGAAAGCAGTTGGAAAGTCAAACCGGAGCACCAGGAGAGGGGCTCTTCGTTGAGTTTTAGAAACCTTTCGTATTCACAGTGTGTCCATTCTCTAGGTTTCCCGTACACGTTATAGCTGTAGTAATATTCCCTTTAACCTGGAGAGCTGGGACCCATGGAATGGGTGCCATGCATTATTGCTTTAAAGGGTCTGCATTTGCTCACCCAATCTCACCAATCCTCTCAGTCCCAAGTGTCCAGCCTCATGCCACATCCAGCTGTCATTGTAGATAGGGTCATTCCAGGTTGCATCAGAGACCCTGAAGGAATTGTAAAGAATTTCCCTGTTTCTTTGTTCTGTTTTTGAAATTCCTTTTTAGAGTGGGTTTGAGCTGATTCTCGCTGCCCTGTTTATGCCAGTCTAGACACACTTGATTCCCTTACAGAGACATATCAGTACATAGGTTTTAAGATTCTTACTAGTCAGATCTATTCCTCTGCGGGAAATATGGGGTTTTGAGTCCCTTTCACTGAGGAAGGTGTAGGTCTTGTCTATTCCATAGTTGGTTTTTGGAACGGTACCTGTGCTTATATCAAACTCTGGTTTGATGCATCACCCCACCTCTCCTTCCCCCTTAAGCAGGCATAAGAGTGTTTTCTAAATGTGAGACTCTGTTCTCTTTCCTAACTCAGTTCATGTGTAGCCATGTTTACAGGATCTTCCTAAGTGATATCTTATGATAAGTTTCTTTTCCTGTGTGACTTCTTTCACTTAGAATCATCGTACCTGAATCCACTCATTTTGCTGCTACTGGTCTTATGACATTGATTTCATAGCTGAGGGATATTCCATCGTACGTAAGTTCCACAATGTTTGGAACCATTTTTATATTTCCTGGGATATTTCAGGTGTACCCAGGTTGAGGTTCTTGTAAGCAGTGCAGCCCTCAATTTGGGGGTGGCTCTGTCTTATGGATTTTCAGTTTTCCCAAGGTATATTCCCTAGACTGGAAGTGCCCTTGGCTCTGTAGCTCTGTTGTTTTCTTGTTTTAGGGAACACAGTGCACTCCTCCAGTGAGGCAGTTGGCAACTTACATCCGGCCCATCAGCATAACAAGGCTCCCTGTTCTCCAGGGCCTGTCTTGCCTTTCTGGTTTTTACACATTTTGTGGATGTCCCTTTTGACCGGTGGGAAGTGATACTTCTTTGTAGTGCAGATTTGCATTGCCCGCTTGCTTGCTTGGCCAAAAAGGGCGTATGCGTTTTCTCCTGAATATATTCAGGAGAAAACGCATACGCCCTTTTTGGCCAAGTGCATCATTGTCGAAGTTGTGCCCCTCTTCCTGTGCTTTACAGGCGATTCCAACGTACCTCTTGAAATCTCTGTCCTGCTATTCTGCCTCGCTTTCAAGTCCGCCTCGTTGCCTTCCCTCAACAGATTTTTGGACGATAGTTGGCCTTGATTACTATGCCAGTTTGTGAATTGCTGTGCCCCTGAGCTCCATTTTTCAACTCGTTTCTTGTGAGCTGAACGCAAGTCCAAACTTTTGGTTCAGGACCTATACTGGTTCCCGGTGGGTGGCTGAGACTTTGGTTAATTCTTCTTCCTGCCGGGAAATTAGAGTGACATGTGCCCATCCAAATGCCTAACAGCTACTCTCTCATTGGTTCTCCCTCTTCCCTTTCATCCTCTGCCAAATTGGCAACCTGTGCGAACCAGGAGCTTAAAGGGGCTGTCTCTCCAAGTTGGGAGATTGATAGGAAAGCAGTTGGAAAGTCAAACCGGAGCACCAGGAGAGGGGCTCTTCGTTGAGTTTTAGAAACCTTTCGTATTCACAGTGTGTCCATTCTCTAGGTTTCCCGTACACGTTATAGCTGTAGTAATATTCCCTTCAACCTGGAGAGCTGGGACCAATGGAATGAGTGCCATGCATTATTGCTTTAAAGGGTCTGCATTTGCTCACCCAATCTCACCAATCCTCTCAGTCCCAAGTGTCCAGCCTTATGCCACATCCAGCTGTCATTGTAGATAGGGTCATTCCAGGTTGCATCAGCGACCCTGAAGGAATTGAAAAGAATTTCCCTGTTTCTTTGTTCTGTTTTTGAAATTCCTGTTTAGAGTGGGTTTGAGCTGATTCTCGCTGCCCTGTTTATGCCAGTCTAGACACACTTGATTCCCTTACGGAGACATATCAATACATAGGTTTTAAGATTCTTACTAGTCAGATCTATTCCTCTGCGGGAAATATGGGGTTTTGAGTCCCTTTCACTGAGGAAGGTGTAGGTCTTGTCTATTCCATAGTTGGTTTTTGGAACGGTACCTGTGCTTATATCAAACTCTGGTTTGATGCATCACCCCACCTCTCCTTCCCCCTTAAGCAGGCATAAGAGTGTTTTCTAAATGTGAGACTCTGTTCTCTTGCCTAACTCAGTTCATGTGTAGCCATGTTTACAGGATCTTCCTAAGTGATATCTTATGATAAGTTTCTTTTCCTGTGTGACTTCTTTCACTTAGAATCATTGTACCTGAATCCACTCATTTTGCTGCTACTGGTCTTATGACATTGATTTCGTGGCTGAGGGATATTCCATCGTACGTAAGTTCCACAATGTTTGGAACCATTTTTATATTTCCTGGGATATTTCAGGTGTACCCAGTTTGAGGTTCTTGTAAGCAGTGCAGCCCTCAATTTGGGGTTGGCTCTCTGTTATGGATTTTCAGTTTTCCCAAGGTATATTCCCTAGACTGGAAGTGCCCTTGGCTCTGTAGCTCTGTTGTTTACTTGTTTTAGGGAACACAATGCACTCCTCCAGTGAGGCAGGTGGCAACTTACATCCGGCCCATCAGCATAACAAGGCTCCCTGTTCTCCAGGGCCTGTCTTGCCTTTCTGGTTTTTACACATTTTGTGGATGTCCCTTTTGACCGGTGGGAAGTGATACTTCTTTGTAGTGCAGAATTGCATTGCCCGCTTTCTTGCTTGGCCAAAAAGGGCGTATGCGTTTTCTCCTGAATATATTCAGGAGAAAACGCATACGCCCTGTTTGGCCAAGTGCATCATTGTCAAAGTTGTGCCCCTCTTCCTGTGCTTTACAGGCGATTCCAATGTACCTCTTGAAATCTGTTTCCTGCTATTCTGCCTCGCATTCAAGTCCGCCTCGTTGCCTTCCCTCAACAGATTTTTGGACGATAGTTGGCCTTGATTACTCTGCCAGTTTGTGAATTGCTGTGCCCCTGAGCTCCATTTTTCAACTCGTTTTTTGTGAGCTGAACACAAGTGCAAACTTTTGGTTCAGGACCTATCCTGGTTCCCGGTGGGTGGCTGAGACTTTGGTTAATTCTTCTTCCTGCCGGGAAATTAGGGTGACATGTGCCCATCCAAATGCCTAACAGCTACTCTCTCATTGGTTCTCCCTCTTCCCTTTCATCCTCTGCCAAATTGGCAACCTGTGCGAAACAGGAGCTTAAAGGGGCTGTCTCTCCAAGTTGGGAGATTGATAGGAAAGCAGTTGGAAAGTCAAACCGGAGCACCAGGAGAGGGGCTCTTCGTTGAGTTTTAGAAACCTTTCGTATTCACAGTGTGTCCATTCTCTAGGTTTCCCGTACACGTTATAGCTGTAGTAATATTCCCTTCAACCTGGAGAGCTGGGACCAATGGAATGAGTGCCATGCATTATTGCTTTAAAGGGTCTGCATTTGCTCACCCAATCTCACCAATCCTCTCAGTCCCAAGTGTCCAGCCTTATGCCACATCCAGCTGTCATTGTAGATAGGGTCATTCCAGGTTGCATCAGCGACCCTGAAGGAATTGTGAAGAATTACCCTGTTTCTTTGTTCTGTTTTTGAAATTCCTGTTTAGAGTGGGTTTGAGCTGATTCTCGCTGCCATGTTTATGCCAGTCTAGACACACTTGATTCCCTTACGGAGACATATCAGTACATAGGTTTTAAGATTCTTACTTGTCAGATCTATTCCTCTGCGGGAAATATGGGGTTTTGAGTCCCTTTCACTGAGGAAGGTGTAGGTCTTGTCTATTCCATAGTTGGTTTTTGGAACGGTACCTGTGCTTATATCAAACTCTGGTTTGATGCATCACCCCACCTCTCCTTCCCCCTTAAGCAGGCATAAGAGTGTTTTCTAAATGTGAGACTCTGTTCTCTTGCCTAACTCAGTTCATGTGTAGCCATGTTTACAGGATCTTCCTAAGTGATATCTTATGATAAGTTTCTTTTCCTGTGTGACTTCTTTCACTTAGAATCATCGTACCTGAATCCACTCATTTTGCTGCTACTGGTCTTATGACATTGATTTCGTGGCTGAGGGATATTCCATCGTACGTAAGTTCCACAATGTTTGGAACCATTTTTATATTTCCTGGGATATTTCAGGTGTACCCAGGTTGAGGTTCTTGTAAGCAGTGCAGCCCTCAATTTGGGGGTGGCTCTGTCTTATGGATTTTCAGTTTTCCCAAGGTATATTCCCTAGACTGGAAGTGCCCTTGGCTCTGTAGCTCTGTTGTTTACTTGTTTTAGGGAACACAATGCACTCCTCCAGTGAGGCAGTTGGCAACTTACATCCGGCCCATCAGCATAACAAGGCTCCCTGTTCTCCAGGGCCTGTCTTGCCTTTCTGGCTTTTACACATTTTGTGGATGTCCCTTTTGACCGGTGGGAAGTGATACTTCTTTGTAGTGCAGATTTGCATTGCCCGCTTGCTTGCTTGGCCAAAAAGGGCGTATGCGTTTTCTCCTGAATATATTCAGGAGAAAACGCATACGCCCTTTTTGGCCAAGTGCATCATTGTCGAAGTTGTGCCCCTCTTCCTGTGCTTTACAGGCGATTCCAACGTACCTCTTGAAATCTCTTTCCTGCTATTCTGCCTCGCTTTCAAGTCCGCCTCGTTGCCTTCCCTCAACAGATTTTTGGACGATAGTTGGCCTTGATTACTCTGCCAGTTTGTGAATTGCTGTGCCCCTGAGCTCCATTTTTCAACTCGTTTCTTGTGAGCTGAACGCAAGTCCAAACTTTTGGTTCAGGACCTATACTGGTTCCCGGTGGGTGGCTGAGACTTTGGTTAATTCATCTTCCTGCCGGGAAATTAGAGTGACATGTGCCCATCCAAATGCCTAACAGCTACTCTCTCATTGGTTCTCCCTCTTCCCTTTCATCCTCTGCCAAATTGGCAACCTGTGCGAACCAGGAGCTTAAAGGGGCTGTCTCTCCAAGTTGGGAGATTGATAGGAAAGCAGTTGGAAAGTCAAACCGGAGCACCAGGAGAGGGGCTCTTCGTTGAGTTATAGAAACCTTTCGTATTCACAGTGTGTCCATTCTCTAGGTTTCGCATACACGTTATAGCTGTAGTAATATTCCCTTCAACCTGGAGAGCTGGGACCCATGGAATGAGTGCCATGCATTATTGCTTTAAAGGGTCTGCATTTGCTCACCCAATCTCACCAATCCTCTCAGTCCCAAGTGTCCAGCCTTATGCCACATCCAGCTGTCATTGTAGATAGGGTCATTCCAGGTTGCATCAGCGACCCTGAAGGAATTGTGAAGAATTACCCTGTTTCTTTGTTCTGTTTTTGAAATTCCTGTTTAGAGTGGGTTTGAGCTGATTCTCGCTGCCCTGTTTATGCCAGTCTAGACACACTTGATTCCCTTACGGAGACATATCAATACAGAGGTTTTAAGATTCTTACTAGTCAGATCTATTCCTCTGCGGGAAATATGGGGTTTTGAGTCCCTTTCACTGAGGAAGGTGTAGGTCTTGTCTATTCCATAGTTGGTTTTTGGAACGGTACCTGTGCTTATATCAAACTCTGGTTTGATGCATCACCCCACCTCTCCTTCCCCCTTAAGCAGGCATAAGAGTGTTTTCTAAATGTGAGACTCTGTTCTCTTGCCTAACTCAGTTCATGTGTAGCCATGTTTACAGGATCTTCCTAAGTGATATCTTATGATAAGTTTCTTTTCCTGTGTGACTTCTTTCACTTAGAATCATCGTACCTGAATCCACTCATTTTGCTGCTACTGGTCTTATGACATTGATTTCGTGGCTGAGGGATATTCCATCGTACGTAAGTTCCACAATGTTTGGAACCATTTTTATATTTCCTGGGATATTTCAGGTGTACCCAGGTTGAGGTTCTTGTAAGCAGTGCAGCCCTCAATTTGGGGGTGGCTCTGTCTTATGGATTTTCAGTTTTCCCAAGGTATATTCCCTAGACTGGAAGTGCCCTTGGCTCTGTAGCTCTGTTGTTTACTTGTTTTAGGGAACACAATGCACTCCTCCAGTGAGGCAGTTGGCAACTTACATCCGGCCCATCAGCATAACAAGGCTCCCTGTTCTCCAGGGCCTGTCTTGCCTTTCTGGTTTTTACACATTTTGTGGATGTCCCTTTTGACCGGTGGGAAGTGATACTTCTTTGTAGTGCAGATTTGCATTGCCCGCTTGCTTGCTTGGCCAAAAAGGGCGTATGCGTTTTCTCCTGAATATATTCAGGAGAAAACGCATACGCCCTTTTTGGCCAAGTGCATCATTGTCGAAGTTGTGCCCCTCTTCCTGTGCTTTACAGGCGATTCCAACCTACCTCTTGAAATCTCTTTCCTGCTATTCTGCCTCGCTTTCAAGTCCGCCTCGTTGCCTTCCCTCAACAGATTTTTGGACGATAGTTGGCCTTGATTACTCTGCCAGTTTGTGAATTGCTGTGCCCCTGAGCTCCATTTTTCACCTCGTTTCTTGTGAGCTGAACGCAAGTCCAAACTTTTGGTTCAGGACCTATACTGGTTCCCGGTGGGTGGCTGAGACTTTGGTTAATTCTTCTTCCTGCCGGGAAATTAGAGTGACATGTGCCCATCCAAATGCCTAACAGCTACTCTCTCATTGGTTCTCCCTCTTCCCTTTCATCCTCTGCCAAATTGGCAACCTGTGCGAACCAGGAGCTTAAAGGGGCTGTCTCTCCAAGTTGGGAGATTGATAGGAAAGCAGTTGGAAAGTCAAACCGGAGCACCAGGAGAGGGGCTCTTCGTTGAGTTATAGAAACCTTTCGTATTCACAGTGTGTCCATTCTCTAGGTTTCGCGTACACGTTATAGCTGTAGTAATATTCCCTTCAACCTGGAGAGCTGGGACCCATGGAATGAGTGCCATGCATTATTGCTTTAAAGGGTCTGCATTTGCTCACCCAATCTCACCAATCCTCTCAGTCCCAAGTGTCCAGCCTTATGCCACATCCAGCTGTCATTGTAGATAGGGTCATTCCAGGTTGCATCAGCGACCCTGAAGGAATTGTGAAGAATTACCCTGTTTCTTTGTTCTGTTTTTGAAATTCCTGTTTAGAGTGGGTTTGAGCTGATTCTCGCTGCCCTGTTTATGCCAGTCTAGACACACTTGATTCCCTTACGGAGACATATCAATACATAGGTTTTAAGATTCTTACTAGTCAGATCTATTCCTCTGCGGGAAATATGGGGTTTTGAGTCCCTTTCATTGAGGAAGGTGGAGGTCTTGTCTATTCCATAGTTGGTTTTTGGAACGGTACCTGTGCTTATATCAAACTCTGGTTTGATGCATCACCCCACCTCTCCTTCCCCCTTAAGCAGGCATAAGAGTGTTTTCTAAATGTGAGACTCTGTTCTCTTTCCTAACTCAGTTCATGTGTAGCCATGTTTACAGGATCTTCCTAAGTGATATCTTATGATAAGTTTCTTTTCCTGTGTGACTTCTTTCACTTAGAATCATCGTACCTGAATCCACTCATTTTGCTGCTACTGGTCTTATGACATTGATTTCATGGCTGAGGGATATTCCATCGTACGTAAGTTCCACAATGTTTGGAACCATTTTTATATTTCCTGGGATATTTCAGGTGTACCCAGGTTGAGGTTCTTGTAAGCAGTGCAGCCCTCAATTTGGGGGTGGCTCTGTCTTATGGATTTTCAGTTTTCCCAAGGTATATTCCCTAGACTGGATGTGCCCTTGGCTCTGTAGCTCTGTTGTTTACTTGTTTTAGGGAACACAATGCACTCCTCCAGTGAGGCAGTTGGCAACTTACATCCGGCCCATCAGCATAACAAGGCTCCCTGTTCTCCAGGGCCTGTCTTGCCTTTCTGGATTTACACATTTTGTGGATGTCCCTTTTGACCGGTGGGAAGTGATACTTCTTTGTAGTGCAGATTTGCATTGCCCGCTTGCTTGCTTGGCCAAAAATGGCGTATGCGTTTTCTCCTGAATATATTCAGGAGAAAACGCATACACCCTTTTTGGCCAAGTGCATCATTGTCGAAGTTGTGCCCCTCTTCCTGTGCTTTACAGGCGATTCCAACGTACCTCTTGAAATCTGTTTCCTGCTATTCTGCCTCGCTTTCAAGTCCGCCTCGTTGCCTTCCCTCAACAGATTTTTGGACGATAGTTGGCCTTGATTACTCTGCCAGTTTGTGAATTGCTGTGCCCCTGAGCTCCATTTTTCAACTCGTTTCTTGTGAGCTGAACGCAAGTCCAAACTTTTGGTTCAGGACCTATACTGGTTCCCGGTGGGTGGCTGAGACTTTGGTTAATTCTTCTTCCTGCCGGGAAATTAGAGTGACATGTGCCCATCCAAATGCCTAACAGCTACTATCTCATTGGTTCTCCCTCTTCCCTTTCATCCTCTGCCAAATTGGCAACCTGTGCGAACCAGGAGCTTAAAGGGGCTGTCTCTCCAAGTTGGGAGATTGATAGGAAAGCAGTTGGAAAGTCAAACCGGAGCACCAGGAGAGGGGCTCTTCGTTGAGTTATAGAAACCTTTCGTATTCACAGTGTGTCCATTCTCTAGGTTTCCCGTACACGTTATAGCTGTAGTAATATTCCCTTCAACCTGGAGAGCTGGGACCCATGGAATGAGTGCCATGCATTATTGCTTTAAAAGGTCTGCATTTGCTCACCCAATCTCACCAATCCTCTCAGTCCCAAGTGTCCAGCCTTATGCCACATCCAGCTGTCATTGTAGATAGGGTCATTCCAGGTTGCATCAGCGACCCTGAAGGAATTGTGAAGAATTACCCTGTTTCTTTGTTCTGTTTTTGAAATTCCTGTTTAGAGTGGGTTTGAGCTGATTCTCGCTGCCCTGTTTATGCCAGTCTAGACACACTTGATTCCCTTACGGAGACATATCAATACAGAGGTTTTAATATTCTTACTAGTCAGATCTATTCCTCTGCGGGAAATATGGGGTTTTGAGTCCCTTTCACTGAGGAAGGTGTAGGTCTTGTCTATTCCATAGTTGGTTTTTGGAACGGTACCTGTGCTTATATCAAACTCTGGTTTGATGCATCACCCCACCTCTCCTTCCCCCTTAAGCAGGCATAAGAGTGTTTTCTAAATGTGAGACTCTGTTCTCTTGCCTAACTCAGTTCATGTGTAGCCATGTTTACAGGATCTTCCTAAGTGATATCTTATGATAAGTTTCTTTTCCTGTGTGACTTCTTTCACTTAGAATCATCGTACCTGAATCCACTCATTTTGCTGCTACTGGTCTTATGACATTGATTTCGTGGCTGAGGGATATTCCATCGTACGTAAGTTCCACAATGTTTGGAACCATTTTTATATTTCCTGGGATATTTCAGGTGTACCCAGGTTGAGGTTCCTGTAAGCAGTGCAGCCCTCAATTTGGGGGTGGCTCTGTCTTATGGATTTTCAGTTTTCCCAAGGTATATTCCCTAGACTGGAAGTGCCCTTGGCTCTGTAGCTCTGTTGTTTACTTGTTTTAGGGAACACAATGCACTCCTCCAGTGAGGCAGTTGGCAACTTACATCCGGCCCATCAGCATAACAAGGCTCCCTGTTCTCCAGGGCCTGTCTTGCCTTTCTGGTTTTTACACATTTTGTGGATGTCCCTTTTGACCGGTGGGAAGTGATACTTCTTTGTAGTGCAGATTTGCATTGCCCGCTTGCTTGCTTGGCCAAAAAGGGCGTATGCGTTTTCTCCTGAATATATTCAGGAGAAAACGCATACGCCCTTTTTGGCCAAGTGCATCATTGTCGAAGTTGTGCCCCTCTTCCTGTGCTTTACAGGCGATTCCAACGTACCTCTTGAAATCTGTTTCCTGCTATTCTGCCTCGCTTTCAAGTCCGCCTCGTTGCATTCCCTCAACAGATTTTTGGACGATAGTTGGCCTTGATTACTCTGCCAGTTTGTGAATTGCTGTGCCCCTGAGCTCCATTTTTCAACTCGTTTCTTGTGAGCTGAACGCAAGTCCAAACTTTTGGTTCAGGACCTATACTGGTTCCCGGTGGGTGGCTGAGACTTTGGTTAATTCTTCTTCCTGCCGGGAAATTAGAGTGACATGTGCCCATCCAAATGCCTAACAGCTACTCTCTCATTGGTTCTCCCTCTTCCCTTTCATCCTCTGCCAAATTGGCAACCTGTGCGAACCAGGAGCTTAAAGGGGCTGTCTCTCCATGTTGGGAGATTGATAGGAAAGCAGTTGGAAAGTCAAACCGGAGCACCAGGAGAGGGGCTCTTCGTTGAGTTTTAGAAACCTTTCGTATTCACAGTGTGTCCATTCTCTAGGTTTCCCGTACACGTTATAGCTGTAGTAATAGTCCCTTCAACCTGGAGAGCTGGGACCCATGGAATGAGTGCCATGCATTATTGCTTTAAAGGGTCTGCATTTGCTCACCCAATCTCACCAATCCTCTCAGTCCCAAGTGTCCAGCCTTATGCCACATCCAGCTGTCATTGTAGATAGGGTCATTCCAGGTTGCATCAGCGACCCTGAAGGAATTGTGAAGAATTACCCTGTTTCTTTGTTCTGTTTTTGAAATTCCTGTTTAGAGTGGGTTTGAGCTGATTCTCGCTGCCCTGTTTATGCCAGTCTAGACACACTTGATTCCCTTACGGAGACATATCAATACATAGGTTTTAAGATTCTTACTAGTCAGATCTATTCCTCTGCGGGAAATATGGGGTTTTGAGTCCCTTTCACTGAGGAAGGTGGAGGTCTTGTCTATTCCATAGTTGGTTTTTGGAACGGTACCTGTGCTTATATCAAACTCTGGTTTGATGCATCACCCCACCTCTCCTTCCCCCTTAAGCAGGCATAAGAGTGTTTTCTAAATGTGAGACTCTGTTCTCTTTCCTAACTCAGTTCATGTGTAGCCATGTTTACAGGATCTTCCTAAGTGATATCTTATGATAAGTTTCTTTTCCTGTGTGACTTCTTTCACTTAGAATCATCGTACCTGAATCCACTCATTTTGCTGCTACTGGTCTTATGACATTGATTTCATGGCTGAGGGATATTCCATCGTACGTAAGTTCCACAATGTTTGGAACCATTTTTATATTTCCTGGGATATTTCAGGTGTACCCAGGTTGAGGTTCTTGTAAGCAGTGCAGCCCTCAATTTGGGGGTGGCTCTGTCTTATGGATTTTCAGTTTTCCCAAGGTATATTCCCTAGACTGGATGTGCCCTTGGCTCTGTAGCTCTGTTGTTTACTTGTTTTAGGGAACACAATGCACTCCTCCAGTGAGGCAGTTGGCAACTTACATCCGGCCCATCAGCATAACAAGGCTCCCTGTTCTCCAGGGCCTGTCTTGCCTTTCTGAATTTACACATTTTGTGGATGTCCCTTTTGACCGGTGGGAAGTGATACTTCTTTGTAGTGCAGATTTGCATTGCCCGCTTGCTTGCTTGGCCAAAAATGGCGTATGCGTTTTCTCCTGAATATATTCAGGAGAAAACGCATACACCCTTTTTGGCCAAGTGCATCATTGTCGAAGTTGTGCCCCTCTTCCTGTGCTTTACAGGCGATTCCAACGTACCTCTTGAAATCTCTTTCCTGCTATTCTGCCTCGCTTTCAAGTCCGCCTCGTTGCCTTCCCTCAACAGATTTTTGGACGATAGTTGGCCTTGATTACTCTGCCAGTTTGTGAATTGCTGTGCCCCTGAGCTCCATTTTTCAACTCGTTTCTTGTGAGCTGAACGCAAGTCCAAACTTTTGGTTCAGGACCTATACTGGTTCCCGGTGGGTGGCTGAGACTTTGGTTAATTCTTCTTCCTGCCGGGAAATTAGAGTGACATGTGCCCATCCAAATGCCTAACAGCTACTCTCTCATTGGTTCTCCCTCTTCCCTTTCATCCTCTGCCAAATTGGCAACCTGTGCGAACCAGGACCTTAAAGGGGCTGTCTCTCCAAGTTGGGAGATTGATAGGAAAGCAGTTGGAAAGTCAAACCGGAGCACCAGGAGAGGGGCTCTTCGTTGAGTTATAGCAACCTTTCGTATTCACAGTGTGTCCATTCTCTAGGTTTCGCGTACACGTTATAGCTGTAGTAATATTCCCTTCAACCTGGAGAGCTGGGACCCATGGAATGAGTGCCATGCATTATTGCTTTAAAGGGTCTGCATTTGCTCACCCAATCTCACCAATCCTCTCAGTCCCAAGTGTCCAGCCTTATGCCACATCCAGCTGTCATTGTAGATAGGGTCATTCCAGGTTGCATCAGCGACCCTGAAGGAATTGTGAAGAATTACCCTGTTTCTTTGTTCTGTTTTTGAAATTCATTTTTAGAGTGGGTTTGAGCTGATTCTCGCTGCCCTGTTTATGCCAGTCTAGACACACTTGATTCCCTTACGGAGACATATCAATACAGAGGTTTTAATATTCTTACTAGTCAGATCTATTCCTCTGCGGGAAATATGGGGTTTTGAGTCCCTTTCACTGAGGAAGGTGTAGGTCTTGTCTATTCCATAGTTGGTTTTTGGAACGGTACCTGTGCTTATATCAAACTCTGGTTTGATGCATCACCCCACCTCTCCTTCCCCCTTAAGCAGGCATAAGAGTGTTTTCTAAATGTGAGACTCTGTTCTCTTGCCTAACTCAGTTCATGTGTAGCCATGTTTACAGGATCTTCCTAAGTGATATCTTATGATAAGTTTCTTTTCCTGTGTGACTTCTTTCACTTAGAATCATCGTACCTGAATCCACTCATTTTGCTGCTACTGGTCTTATGACATTGATTTCATGGCTGAGGGATATTCCATCGTACGTAAGTTCCACAATGTTTGGAACCATTTTTATATTTCCTGGGATATTTCAGGTGTACCCAGGTTGAGGTTCCTGTAAGCAGTGCAGCCCTCAATTTGGGGGTGGCTCTGTCTTATGGATTTTCAGTTTTCCCAAGGTATATTCCCTAGACTGGAAGTGCCCTTGGCTCTGTAGCTCTGTTGTTTACTTGTTTTAGGGAACACAATGCACTCCTCCAGTGAGGCAGTTGGCAACTTACATCCGGCCCATCAGCATAACAAGGCTCCCTGTTCTCCAGGGCCTGTCTTGCCTTTCTGGTTTTTACACATTTTGTGGATGTCCCTTTTGACCGGTGGGAAGTGATACTTCTTTGTAGTGCAGATTTGCATTGCCCGCTTGCTTGCTTGGCCAAAAAGGGCGTATGCGTTTTCTCCTGAATATATTCAGGAGAAAACGCATACGCCCTTTTTGGCCAAGTGCATCATTGTCGAAGTTGTGCCCCTCTTCCTGTGCTTTACAGGCGATTCCAACGTACCTCTTGAAATCTGTTTCCTGCTATTCTGCCTCGCTTTCAAGTCCGCCTCGTTGCCTTCCCTCAACAGATTTTTGGACGATAGTTGGCCTTGATTACTCTGCCAGTTTGTGAATTGCTGTGCCCCTGAGCTCCATTTTTCAACTCGTTTCTTGTGAGCTGAACGCAAGTCCAAACTTTTGGTTCAGGACCTATACTGGTTCCCGGTGGGTGGCTGAGACTTTGGTTAATTCTTCTTCCTGCCGGGAAATTAGAGTGACATGTGCCCATCCAAATGCCTAACAGCTACTCTCTCATTGGTTCTCCCACTTCCCTTTCATCCTCTGCCAAATTGGCAACCTGTGCGTACCAGGAGCTTAAAGGGGATGTCTCTCCATGTTGGGAGATTGATAGGAAAGCAGTTGGAAAGTCAAACCGGAGCACCAGGAGAGGGGCTCTTCGTTGAGTTTTAGAAACCTTTCGTATTCACAGTGTGTCCATTCTCTAGGTTTCCCGTACACGTTATAGCTGTAGTAATATTCCCTTTAACCTGGAGAGCTGGGACCCATGGAATGGGTGCCATGCATTATTGCTTTAAAGGGTCTGCATTTGCTCACCCAATCTCACCAATCCTCTCAGTCCCAAGTGTCCAGCCTCATGCCACATCCAGCTGTCATTGTAGATAGGGTCATTCCAGGTTGCATCAGAGACCCTGAAGGAATTGTAAAGAATTTCCCTGTTTCTTTGTTCTGTTTTTGAAATTCCTTTTTAGAGTGGGTTTGAGCTGATTCTCGCTGCCCTGTTTATGCCAGTCTAGACACACTTGATTCCCTTACAGAGACATATCAATACATAGGTTTTAAGATTCTTACTAGTCAGATCTATTCCTCTGCGGGAAATATGGGGTTTTGAGTCCCTTTCACTGAGGAAGGTGGAGGTCTTGTCTATTCCATAGTTGGTTTTTGGAACGGTACCTGTGCTTATATCAAACTCTGGTTTGATGCATCACCCCACCTCTCCTTCCCCCTTAAGCAGGCATAAGAGTTTTTTCTAAATGTGAGACTCTGTTCTCTTTCCTAACTCAGTTCATGTGTAGCCATGTTTACAGGATCTTCCTAAGTGATATCTTATGATAAGTTTCTTTTCCTGTGTGACTTCTTTCACTTAGAATCATCGTACCTGAATCCACTCATTTTGCTGCTACTGGTCTTATGACATTGATTTCATGGCTGAGGGATATTCCATCGTACGTAAGTTCCACAATGTTTGGAACCATTTTTATATTTCCTGGGATATTTCAGGTGTACCCAGGTTGAGGTTCTTGTAAGCAGTGCAGCCCTCAATTTGGGGGTGGCTCTGTCTTATGGATTTTCAGTTTTCCCAAGGTATATTCCCTAGACTGGAAGTGCCCTTGGCTCTGTAGCTCTGTTGTTTACTTGTTTTAGGGAACACAATGCACTCCTCCAGTGAGGCAGTTGGCAACTTACATCCGGCCCATCAGCATAACAAGGCTCCCTGTTCTCCAGGGCCTGTCTTGCCTTTCTGGTTTTTACACATTTTGTGGATGTCCCTTTTGACCGGTGGGAAGTGATACTTCTTTGTAGTGCAGATTTGCATTGCCCGCTTGCTTGCTTGGCCAAAAAGGGCGTATGTGTTTTCTCCTGAATATATTCAGGAGAAAACGCATACACCCTTTTTGGCCAAGTGCATCATTGTCGAAGTTGTGCCCCTCTTCCTGTGCTTTACAGGCGATTCCAACGTACCTCTTGAAATCTGTTTCCTGCTATTCTGCCTCGCTTTCAAGTCCGCCTCGTTGCCTTCCCTCAACATATTTTTGGACGATAGTTGGCCTTGATTACTCTGCCAGTTTGTGAATTGCTGTGCCCCTGAGCTCCATTTTTCAACTCGTTTCTTGTGAGCTGAATGCAAGTCCAAACTTTTGGTTCAGGACCTATACTGGTTCCCGGTGGGTGGCTGAGACTTTGGTTAATTCTTCTTCCTGCCGGGAAATTAGAGTGACATGTGCCCATCCAAATGCCTAACAGCTACTCTCTCATTGGTTCTCCCTCTTCCCTTTCATCCTCTGCCAAATTGGCAACCTGTGCGAACCAGGAGCTTAAAGGGGCTGTCTCTCCAAGTTGGGAGATTGATAGGAAAGCAGTTGGAAAGTCAAACCGGAGCACCAGGAGAGGGGCACTTCGTTGAGTTTTAGAAACCTTTCGTATTCACAGTGTGTCCATTCTCTAGGTTTCCCGTACACGTTATAGCTGTAGTAATATTCCCTTCAACCTGGAGAGCTGGGACCCATGGAATGGGTGCCATGCATTATTGCTTTAAAGGGTCTGCATTTGCTCACCCAATCTCACCAATCCTCTCAGTCCCAAGTGTCCAGCCTTATGCCACATCCAGCTGTCATTGTAGATAGGGTCATTCCAGGTTGCATCAGCGACCCTGAAGGAATTGTGAAGAATTACCCTGTTTCTTTGTTCTGTTTTTGAAATTCCTGTTTAGAGTGGGTTTGAGCTGATTCTCGCTGCCATGTTTATGCCAGTCTAGACACACTTGATTCCCTTACGGAGACATATCAGTACATAGGTTTTAAGATTCTTACTAGTCAGATCTATTCCTCTGCGGGAAATATGGGGTTTTGAGTCCCTTTCACTGAGGAAGGTGTAGGTCTTGTCTATTCCATAGTTGGTTTTTGGAACGGTACCTGTGCTTATATCAAACTCTGGTTTGATGCATCACCCCACCTCTCCTTCCCCCTTAAGCAGGCATAAGAGTGTTTTCTAAATGTGAGACTCTGTTCTCTTGCCTAACTCAGTTCATGTGTAGCCATGTTTACAGGATCTTCCTAAGTGATATCTTATGATAAGTTTCTTTTCCTGTGTGACTTCTTTCACTTAGAATCATCGTACCTGAATCCACTCATTTTGCTGCTACTGGTCTTATGACATTGATTTCGTGACTGAGGGATATTCCATCGTACGTAAGTTCCACAATGTTTGGAACCATTTTTATATTTCCTGGGATATTTCAGGTGTACCCAGGTTGAGGTTCTTGTAAGCAGTGCAGCCCTCAATTTGGGGGTGGCTCTGTCTTATGGATTTTCAGTTTTCCCAAGGTATATTCCCTAGACTGGAAGTGCCCTTGGCTCTGTAGCTCTGTTGTTTACTTGTTTTAGGGAACACAATGCACTCCTCCAGTGAGGCAGTTGGCAACTTACATCCCGCCCATCAGCATAACAAGGCTCCCTGTTCTCCAGGGCCTGTCTTGCCTTTCTGGTTTTTACACATTTTGTGGATGTCCCTTTTGACCGGTGGGAAGTGATACTTCTTTGTAGTGCAGATTTGCATTGCCCGCTTGCTTGCTTGGCCAAAAAGGGCGTATGCGTTTTCTCCTGAATATATTCAGGAGAAAACGCATACGCCCTTTTTGGCCAAGTGCATCATTGTCGAAGTTGTGCCCCTCTTCCTGTGCTTTACAGGCGATTCCAACGTACCTCTTGAAATCTCTTTCCTGCTATTCTGCCTCGCTTTCAAGTCCGCCTCGTTGCCTTCCCTCAACATATTTTTGGACGATAGTTGGCCTTGATTACTCTGCCAGTTTGTGAATTGCTGTGCCCCTGAGCTCCATTTTTCAACTCGTTTCTTGTGAGCTGAATGCAAGTCCAAACTTTTGGTTCAGGACCTATACTGGTTCCCGGTGGGTGGCTGAGACTTTGGTTAATTCTTCTTCCTGCCGGGAAATTAGAGTGACATGTGCCCATCCAAATGCCTAACAGCTACTCTCTCATTGGTTCTCCCTCTTCCCTTTCATCCTCTGCCAAATTGGCAACCTGTGCGAACCAGGAGCTTAAAGGGGCTGTCTCTCCAAGTTGGGAGATTGATAGGAAAGCAGTTGGAAAGTCAAACCGGAGCACCAGGAGAGGGGCTCTTCGTTGAGTTTTAGAAACCTTTCGTATTCACAGTGTGTCCATTCTCTAGGTTTCCCGTACACGTTATAGCTGTAGTAATATTCCCTTTAACCTGGAGAGCTGGGACCCATGGAATGGGTGCCATGCATTATTGATTTAAAGGGTCTGCATTTGCTCACCCAATCTCACCAATCCTCTCAGTCCCAAGTGTCCAGCCTCATGCCACATCCAGCTGTCATTGTAGATAGGGTCATTCCAGGTTGCATCAGAGACCCTGAAGGAATTGTAAAGAATTTCCCTGTTTCTTTTTTCTGTTTTTGAAATTCCTTTTTAGAGTGGGTTTGAGCTGATTCTCGCTGCCCTGTTTATGCCAGTCCAGACACACTTGATTCCCTTACAGAGACATATCAGTACATAGGTTTTAAGATTCTTACTAGTCAGATCTATTCCTCTGCGGGAAATATGGGGTTTTGAGTCCCTTTCACTGAGGAAGGTGGAGGTCTTGTCTATTCCATAGTTGGTTTTTGGAACGGTACCTGTGCTTATATCAAACTCTGGTTTGATGCATCACCCCACCTCTCCTTCCCCCTTAAGCAGGCATAAGAGTGTTTTCTAAATGTGAGACTCTGTTCTCTTGCCTAACTCAGTTCATGTGTAGCCATGTTTACAGGATCTTCCTAAGTGATATCTTATGATAAGTTTCTTTTCCTGTGTGACTTCTTTCACTTAGAATCATCGTACCTGAATCCACTCATTTTGCTGCTACTGGTCTTATGACATTGATTTCATGGCTGAGGGATATTCCATCGTACGTAAGTTCCACAATGTTTGGAACCATTTTTATATTTCCTGGGATATTTCAGGTGTACCCAGGTTGAGGTTCCTGTAAGCAGTGCAGCCCTCAATTTGGGGGTGGCTCTGTCTTATGGATTTTCAGTTTTCCCAAGGTATATTCCCTAGACTGGAAGTGCCCTTGGCTCTGTAGCTCTGTTGTTTACTTGTTTTAGGGAACACAATGCACTCCTCCAGTGAGGCAGTTGGCAACTTACATCCGGCCCATCAGCATAACAAGGCTCCCTGTTCTCCAGGGCCTGTCTTGCCTTTCTGGTTTTTACACATTTTGTGGATGTCCCTTTTGACCGGTGGGAAGTGATACTTCTTTGTAGTGCAGATTTGCATTGCCCGCTTGCTTGCTTGGCCAAAAAGGGCGTATGCGTTTTCTCCTGAATATATTCAGGAGAAAACGCATACACCCTTTTTGGCCAAGTGCATCATTGTCGAAGTTGTGCCCCTCTTCCTGTGCTTTACAGGCGATTCCAACGTACCTCTTGAAATCTGTTTCCTGCTATTCTGCCTCGCTTTCAAGTCCGCCTCGTTGCCTTCCCTCAACAGATTTTTGGACGATAGTTGGCCTTGATTACTCTGCCAGTTTGTGAATTGCTGTGCCCCTGAGCTCCATTTTTCAACTCGTTTCTTGTGAGCTGAACGCAAGTCCAAACTTTTGGTTCAGGACCTATACTGGTTCCCGGTGGGTGGCTGAGACTTTGGTTAATTCTTCTTCCTGCCGGGAAATTAGAGTGACATGTGCCCATCCAAATGCCTAACAGCTACTCTCTCATTGGTTCTCCCTCTTCCCTTTCATCCTCTGCCAAATTGGCAACCTGTGCGAACCAGGAGCTTAAAGGGGCTGTCTCTCCAAGTTGGGAGATTGATAGGAAAGCAGTTGGAAAGTCAAACCGGAGCACCAGGAGAGGGGCTCTTCGTTGAGTTATAGAAACCTTTCGTATTCACAGTGTGTCCATTCTCTAGGTTTCCCGTACACGTTATAGCTGTAGTAATATTCCCTTCAACCTGGAGAGCTGGGACCCATGGAATGAGTGCCATGCATTATTGCTTTAAAAGGTCTGCATTTGCTCACCCAATCTCACCAATCCTCTCAGTCCCAAGTGTCCAGCCTTATGCCACATCCAGCTGTCATTGTAGATAGGGTCATTCCAGGTTGCATCAGCGACCCTGAAGGAATTGTGAAGAATTACCCTGTTTCTTTGTTCTGTTTTTGAAATTCCTGTTTAGAGTGGGTTTGAGCTGATTCTCGCTGCCCTGTTTATGCCAGTCTAGACACACTTGATTCCCTTACGGAGACATATCAATACATAGGTTTTAAGATTCTTACTAGTCAGATCTATTCCTCTGCGGGAAATATGGGGTTTTGAGTCCCTTTCACTGAGGAAGGTGGAGGTCTTGTCTATTCCATAGTTGGTTTTTGGAACGGTACCTGTGCTTATATCAAACTCTGGTTTGATGCATCACCCCACCTCTCCTTCCCCCTTAAGCAGGCATAAGAGTGTTTTCTAAATGTGAGACTCTGTTCTCTTTCCTAACTCAGTTCATGTGTAGCCATGTTTACAGGATCTTCCTAAGTGATATCTTATGATAAGTTTCTTTTCCTGTGTGACTTCTTTCACTTAGAATCATCGTACCTGAATCCACTCATTTTGCTGCTACTGGTCTTATGACATTGATTTCATGGCTGAGGGATATTCCATCGTACGTAAGTTCCACAATGTTTGGAACCATTTTTATATTTCCTGGGATATTTCAGGTGTATCCAGGTTGAGGTTCTTGTAAGCAGTGCAGCCCTCAATTTGGGGGTGGCTCTGTCTTATGGATTTTCAGTTTTCCCAAGGTATATTCCCTAGACTGGAAGTGCCCTTGGCTCTGTAGCTCTGTTGTTTACTTGTTTTAGGGAACACAATGCACTCCTCCAGTGAGGCAGTTGGCAACTTACATCCGGCCCATCAGCATAACAAGGCTCCCTGTCCTCCAGGGCCTGTCTTGCCTTTCTGGATTTACACATTTTGTGGATGTCCCTTTTGACCGGTGGGAAGTGATACTTCTTTGTAGTGCAGATTTGCATTGCCCGCTTGCTTGCTTGGCCAAAAAGGGCGTATGCGTTTTCTCCTGAATATATTCAGGAGAAAACGCATACGCCCTTTTTGGCCAAGTGCATCATTGTCGAAGTTGTGCCCCTCTTCCTGTGCTTTACAGGCGATTCCAACGTACCTCTTGAAATCTGTTTCCTGCTATTCTGCCTCGCTTTCAAGTCCGCCTCGTTGCCTTCCCTCAACAGATTTTTGGACGATAGTTGGCCTTGATTACTCTGCCAGTTTGTGAATTGCTGTGCCCCTGAGCTCCATTTTTCAACTCGTTTCTTGTGAGCTGAACGCAAGTCCAAACTTTTGGTTCAGGACCTATACTGGTTCCCGGTGGGTGGCTGAGACTTTGGTTAATTCTTCTTCCTGCCGGGAAATTAGAGTGACATGTGCCCATCCAAATGCCTAACAGCTACTCTCTCATTGGTTCTCCCTCTTCCCTTTCATCCTCTGCCAAATTGGCAACCTGTGCGAACCAGGAGCTTAAAGGGGCTGTCTCTCCAAGTTGGGAGATTGATAGGAAAGCAGTTGGAAAGTCAAACCGGAGCACCAGGAGAGGGGCTCTTCGTTGAGTTATAGAAACCTTTCGTATTCACAGTGTGTCCATTCTCTAGGTTTCCCGTACACGTTATAGCTGTAGTAATATTCCCTTCAACCTGGAGAGCTGGGACCCATGGAATGAGTGCCATGCATTATTGCTTTAAAAGGTCTGCATTTGCTCACCCAATCTCACCAATCCTCTCAGTCCCAAGTGTCCAGCCTTATGCCACATCCAGCTGTCATTGTAGATAGGGTCATTCCAGGTTGCATCAGCGACCCTGAAGGAATTGTGAAGAATTACCCTGTTTCTTTGTTCTGTTTTTGAAATTCCTGTTTAGAGTGGGTTTGAGCTGATTCTCGCTGCCCTGTTTATGCCAGTCTAGACACACTTGATTCCCTTACGGAGACATATCAATACATAGGTTTTAAGATTCTTACTAGTCAGATCTATTCCTCTGCGGGAAATATGGGGTTTTGAGTCCCTTTCACTGAGGAAGGTGGAGGTCTTGTCTATTCCATAGTTGGTTTTTGGAACGGTACCTGTGCTTATATCAAACTCTGGTTTGATGCATCACCCCACCTCTCCTTCCCCCTTAAGCAGGCATAAGAGTGTTTTCTAAATGTGAGACTCTGTTCTCTTGCCTAACTCAGTTCATGTGTAGCCATGTTTACAGGATCTTCCTAAGTGATATCTTATGATAAGTTTCTTTTCCTGTGTGACTTCTTTCACTTAGAATCATCGTACCTGAATCCACTCATTTTGCTGCTACTGGTCTTATGACATTGATTTCATGGCTGAGGGATATTCCATCGTACGTAAGTTCCACAATGTTTGGAACCATTTTTATATTTCCTGGGATATTTCAGGTGTATCCAGGTTGAGGTTCTTGTAAGCAGTGCAGCCCTCAATTTGGGGGTGGCTCTGTCTTATGGATTTTCAGTTTTCCCAAGGTATATTCCCTAGACTGGAAGTGCCCTTGGCTCTGTAGCTCTGTTGTTTACTTGTTTTAGGGAACACAATGCACTCCTCCAGTGAGGCAGTTGGCAACTTACATCCGGCCCATCAGCATAACAAGGCTCCCTGTTCTCCAGGGCCTGTCTTGCCTTTCTGGATTTACACATTTTGTGGATGTCCCTTTTGACCGGTGGGAAGTGATACTTCTTTGTAGTGCAGATTTGCATTGCCCGCTTGCTTGCTTGGCCAAAAAGGGCGTATGCGTTTTCTCCTGAATATATTCAGGAGAAAACGCATACGCCCTTTTTGGCCAAGTGCATCATTGTCGAAGTTGTGCCCCTCTTCCTGTGCTTTACAGGCGATTCCAACGTACCTCTTGAAATCTGTTTCCTGCTATTCTGCCTCGCTTTCAAGTCCGCCTCGTTGCCTTCCCTCAACATATTTTTGGACGATAGTTGGCCTTGATTACTCTGCCAGTTTGTGAATTGCTGTGCCCCTGAGCTCCATTTTTCAACTCGTTTCTTGTGAGCTGAACGCAAGTCCAAACTTTTGGTTCAGGACCTATACTGGTTCCCGGTGGGTGGCTGAGACTTTGGTTAATTCTTCTTCCTGCCGGGAAATTAGAGTGACATGTGCCCATCCAAATGCCTAACAGCTACTCTCTCATTGGTTCTCCCTCTTCCCTTTCATCCTCTGCCAAATTGGCAACCTGTGCGAACCAGGAGCTTAAAGGGGCTGTCTCTCCAAGTTGGGAGATTGATAGGAAAGCAGTTGGAAAGTCAAACCGGAGCACCAGGAGAGGGGCTCTTCGTTGAGTTATAGAAACCTTTCGTATTCACAGTGTGTCCATTCTCTAGGTTTCCCGTACACGTTATAGCTGTAGTAATATTCCCTTCAACCTGGAGAGCTGGGACCCATGGAATGAGTGCCATGCATTATTGCTTTAAAAGGTCTGCATTTGCTCACCCAATCTCACCAATCCTCTCAGTCCCAAGTGTCCAGCCTTATGCCACATCCAGCTGTCATTGTAGATAGGGTCATTCCAGGTTGCATCAGCGACCCTGAAGGAATTGTGAAGAATTACCCTGTTTCTTTGTTCTGTTTTTGAAATTCCTGTTTAGAGTGGGTTTGAGCTGATTCTCGCTGCCCTGTTTATGCCAGTCTAGACACACTTGATTCCCTTACGGAGACATATCAATACATAGGTTTTAAGATTCTTACTAGTCAGATCTATTCCTCTGCGGGAAATATGGGGTTTTGAGTCCCTTTCACTGAGGAAGGTGGAGGTCTTGTCTATTCCATAGTTGGTTTTTGGAACGGTACCTGTGCTTATATCAAACTCTGGTTTGATGCATCACCCCACCTCTCCTTCCCCCTTAAGCAGGCATAAGAGTGTTTTCTAAATGTGAGACTCTGTTTTCTTGCCTAACTCAGTTCATGTGTAGCCATGTTTACAGGATCTTCCTAAGTGATATCTTATGATAAGTTTCTTTTCCTGTGTGACTTCTTTCACTTAGAATCATCGTACCTGAATCCACTCATTTTGCTGCTACTGGTCTTATGACATTGATTTCATGGCTGAGGGATATTCCATCGTACGTAAGTTCCACAATGTTTGGAACCATTTTTATATTTCCTGGGATATTTCAGGTGTACCCAGGTTGAGGTTCTTGTAAGCAGTGCAGCCCTCAATTTGGGGGTGGCTCTGTCTTATGGATTTTCAGTTTTCCCAAGGTATATTCCCTAGACTGGAAGTGCCCTTGGCTCTGTAGCTCTGTTGTTTACTTGTTTTAGGGAACACAATGCACTCCTCCAGTGAGGCAGTTGGCAACTTACATCCGGCCCATCAGCATAACAAGGCTCCTTGTTCTCCAGGGCCTGTCTTGCCTTTCTGGTTTTTACACATTTTGTGGATGTCCCTTTTGACCGGTGGGAAGTGATACTTCTTTGTAGTGCAGATTTGCATTGCCTGCTTGCTTGCTTGGCCAAAAAGGGCGTATGCGTTTTCTCCTGAATATATTCAGGAGAAAACGCATACGCCCTTTTTGGCCAAGTGCATCATTTTCGAAGTTGTGCCCCTCTTCCTGTGCTTTACAGGCGATTCCAACTTACCTCTTGAAATCTGTTTCCTGCTATTCTGCCTCGCTTTCAAGTCCGCCTCGTTGCCTTCCCTCAACAGATTTTTGGACGATAGTTGGCCTTGTTTACTCTGCCAGTTTGTGAATTGCTGTGCCCCTGAGCTCCATTTATCAACTCGTTTCTTGTGAGCTGAACGCAAGTCCAAACTTTTGGTTCAGGACCTATACTGGTTCCCAGTCGGTGGCTGAGACTTTGGTAATTCTTCTTCCTGCCGGGAAATTAGAGTGACATGTGCCCATCCAAATGCCTAACAGCTACTCTCTCATTGGTTCTCCCTCTTCCCTTTCATCCTCTGCCAAATTGGCAACCTGTGCGAACCAGGAGCTTAAAGGGGCTGTCTCTCCAAGTTGGGAGATTGATAGGAAAGCAGTTGGAAAGTCAAACCGGAGCACCAGGAGAGGGGCTCTTCGTTGAGTTTTAGAAACCTTTCGTATTCACAGTGTGTCCATTCTCTAGGTTTCACGTACACGTTATAGCTGTAGTAATATTCCCTTCAACCTGGAGAGCTGGGACCCATGGAATGGGTGCCATGCATTATTGCTTTAAAGGGTCTGCATTTGCTCACCCAATCTCACCAATCCTCTCAGTCCCAAGTGTCCAGCCTTATGCCACATCCAGCTGTCATTGTAGATAGGGTCATTCCAGGTTGCATCAGCGACCCTGAAGGAATTGTGAAGAATTACCCTGTTTCTTTGTTCTGTTTTTGAAATTCCTGTTTAGAGTGGGTTTGAGCTGATTCTTGCTGCCCTGTTTATGCCAGTCTAGACACACTTGATTCCCTTACGGAGACATATCAATACAGAGGTTTTAATATTCTTACTAGTCAGATCTATTCCTCTGCGGGAAATATGGGGTTTTGAGTCCCTTTCACTGAGGAAGGTGTAGGTCTTGTCTATTCCATAGTTGGTTTTTGGAACGGTACCTGTGCTTATATCAAACTCTGGTTTGATGCATCACCCCACCTCTCCTTCCCCCTTAAGCAGGCATAAGAGTGTTTTCTAAATGTGAGACTCTGTTCTCTTGCCTAACTCAGTTCATGTGTAGCCATGTTTACAGGATCTTCCTAAGTGATATCTTATGATAAGTTTCTTTTCCTGTGTGACTTCTTTCACTTAGAATCATCGTACCTGAATCCACTCATTTTGCTGCTACTGGTCTTATGACATTGATTTCATGGCTGAGGGATATTCCATCGTACGTAAGTTCCACAATGTTTGGAACCATTTTTATATTTCCTGGGATATTTCAGGTGCACCCAGGTTGAGGTTCCTGTAAGCAGTGCAGCCCTCAATTTGGGGGTGGCTCTGTCTTATGGATTTTCAGTTTTCCCAAGGTATATTCCCTAGACTGGAAGTGCCCTTGGCTCTGTAGCTCTGTTGTTTACTTGTTTTAGGGAACACAATGCACTCCTCCAGTGAGGCAGGTGGCAACTTACATCCCGCCCATCAGCATAACAAGGCTCCCTGTTCTCCAGGGCCTGTCTTGCCTTTCTGGTTTTTACACATTTTGTGGATGTCCCTTTTGACCGGTGGGAAGTGATACTTCTTTGTAGTGCAGAATTGCATTGCCCGCTTGCTTGCTTGGCCAAAATGGGCGTATGCGTTTTCTCCTGAATATATTCAGGAGAAAACGCATACGCCCTTTTTGGCCAAGTGCATCATTGTCAAAGTTGTGCCCCTCTTCCTGTGCTTTACAGGCGATTCCAATGTACCTCTTGAAATCTGTTTCCTGCTATTCTGCCTCGCTTTCAAGTCCGCCTCGTTGCCTTCCCCCAACAGATTTTTGGACGATAGTTGGCCTTGATTACTCTGCCAGTTTGTGAATTGCTGTGCCCCTGAGCTCCATTTTTCAAGTCGTTTTTTGTGAGCTGAACGCAAGTCCAAACTTTTGGTTCAGGACCTATCCTGGTTCCCGGTGGGTGGCTGAGACTTTGGTTAATTCTTCTTCCTGCCGGAAATTAGGGTGACATGTGCCCATCCAAATGCCTAACAGCTACTCTCTCATTGGTTCTCCCTCTTCCCTTTCATCCTCTGCCAAATTGGCAGCCTGTGCGAACCAGGAGCTTAAAGGGGCTGTCTCTCCAAGTTGGGAGATTGATAGGAAAGCAGTTGGAAAGTCAAACCGGAGCACAAGGAGAGGGGCTCTTCGTTGAGTTTTAGAAACCTTTCGTATTCACAGTGTGTCCATTCTCTAGGTTTCCCGTACACGTTATAGCTGTAGTAATATTCCCTTCAACCTGGAGAGCTGGGACCCATGGAATGGGTGCCATGCATTATTGCTTTAAAGGGTCTACATTTGCTCACCCAATCTCACCAATCCTCTCAGTCCCAAGTGTCCAGCCTCATGCCACATCCAGCTGTCATTGTAGATAGGGTCATTCCAGGTTGCATCAGAGACCCTGAAGGAATTGTGAAGAATTTCCCTGTTTCTTTGTTCTGTTTTTGAAATTCCTGTTTAGAGTGGGTTTGAGCTGATTCTCGCTGCCATGTTTATGCCAGTCTAGACACACTTGATTCCCTTACGGAGACATATCAATACATAGGTTTTAAGATTCTTACTAGTCAGATCTATTCCTCTGCGTGAAATATGGGGTGTTGAGTCCCTTTCACTGAGGAAGGTGTAGGTCTTGTCTATTCCATAGTTGGTTTTTGGAACGGTACCTGTGCTTATATCAATCTCTGGTTTGATGCATCACCCCACCTCTCCTTCCCCCTTAAGCAGGCATAAGTGTGTTTTCTAAATGTGAGACTCTGTTCTCTTGCCTAACTCAGTTCATGTGTAGCCATGTTTACAGGATCTTCCTAAGTGATATCTTATGATAAGTTTCTTTTCCTGTGTGACTTCTTTCACTTAGAATCATCGTACCTGAATCCACTCATTTTGCTGCTACTGGTCTTATGACATTGATTTCGTGGCTGAGGGATATTCCATCGGACGTAAGTTCCACAATATTTGGAACCATTTTTATATTTCCTGGGATATTTCAGGTGTACCCAGGTTGAGGTTCTTGTAAGCAGTGCAGCCCTCAATTTGGGGGTGGCTCTGTGTTATGGATTTTCAGTTTTCCCAAGGTATATTCCCTAGACTGGAAGTGCCCTTGGCTCTGTAGCTCTGTTGTTTACTTGCTTTAGGGAACACAATGCACTCCTCCAGTGAGGCAGTTGGCAACTTACATCCGGCCCATCAGCATAACAAGGCTCCCTGTTCTCCAGGGCCTGTCTTGCCTTTCTGGTTTTTACACATTTTGTGGATGTCCCTTTTGACCGGTGGGAAGTGATACTTCTTTGTAGTGCAGATTTGCATTGCCCGCTTGCTTGCTTGGCCAAAAAGGGCGTATGCGTTTTCTCCTGAATATATTCAGGAGAAAACGCATACACCCTTTTTGGCCAAGTGCATCATTGTCGAAGTTGTGCCCCTCTTCCTGTGCTTTACAGGCGATTCCAACGTACCTCTTGAAATCTCTTTCCTGCTATTCTGCCTCGCTTTCAAGTCCGCCTCGTTGCCTTCCCTCAACATATTTTTGGACGATAGTTGGCCTTGATTACTCTGCCAGTTTGTGAATTGCTGTGCCCCTGAGCTCCATTTTTCAACTCGTTTCTTGTGAGCTGAACGCAAGTCCAAACTTTTGGTTCAGGACCTATACTGGTTCCCGGTGGGTGGCTGAGACTTTGGTTAATTCTTCTTCCTGCCGGGAAATTAGAGTGACATGTGCCCATCCAAATGCCTAACAGCTACTCTCTCATTGGTTCTCCCTCTTCCCTTTCATCCTCTGCCAAATTGGCAACCTGTGCGAACCAGGAGCTTAAAGGGGCTGTCTCTCCAAGTTGGGAGATTGATAGGAAAGCAGTTGGAAAGTCAAACCGGAGCACCAGGAGAGGGGCTCTTCGTTGAGTTTTAGAAACCTTTCGTATTCACAGTGTGTCCATTCTCTAGGTTTACCGTATACGTTATAGCTGTAGTAATATTCCCTTCAACCTGGAGAGCTGGGACCCATGGAATGGGTGCCATGCATTATTGCTTTAAAGGGTCTGCATTTGCTCACCCAATCTCACCAATCCTCTCAGTCCCAAGTGTCCAGCCTTATGCCACATGCAGCTGTCATTGTAGATAGGGTCATTCCAGGTTGCATCAGAGAACCTGAAGGAATTGTAAAGAATTTCCCTGTTTCTTTGTTCTGTTTTTGAAATTCCTTTCTAGAGTGGGTTTGAGCTGATTCTCGCTGCCCTGTTTATGCCAGTCTAGACACACTTGATTCCCTTACGGAGACATATCAATACATAGGTTTTAAGATTCTTACTAGTCAGATCTATTCCTCTGCGGGAAACATGGGGTTTTGAGACCCTTTCAGTGAGGAAGGTGTAGGTCTTGTCTATACCATAGTTGGTTTTTGGAACGGTACCTGTGCTTATATCAAACTCTGGTTTGCTGCATCACCCCACCTCTCCTTCCCCCTTAAGCAGGCATAAGAGTGTTTTCTAAATGTGAGACTCTGTTCTCTTGCCTAACTCAGTTCATGTGTAGCCATGTTTACAGGATCTTCCTAAGTGATATCTTATGATAAGTTTCTTTTCCTGTGTGACTTCTTTCACTTAGAATCATCGTACCTGAATCCACTCATTTTGCTGCTACTGGTCTTATGACATTGATTTCATGGCTGAGGGATATTCCATCGTACGTAAGTTCCACAATGTTTGAAACCATTTTTATATTTCCTGGGATATTTCAGGTGTACCCAGGTTGAGGTTCCTGTAAGCAGTGCAGCCCTCAATTTGGGGGTGGCTCTGTCTTATGGATTTTCAGTTTTCCCAAGGTATATTCCCTAGACTGGAAGTGCCCTTGGCTCTGTAGCTCTGTTGTTTACTTGTTTTAGGGAACACAATGCACTCCTCCAGTGAGGCAGTTGGCAACTTACATCCGGCCCATCAGCATAACAAGGCTCCCTGTTCTCCAGGGCCTGTCTTGCCTTTCTGGATTTACACATTTTGTGGATGTCCCATTTGACCGGTGGGAAGTGATACTTCTTTGTAGTGCAGATTTGCATTGCCCGCTTGCTTGCTTGGCCAAAAAGGGCGTATTCGTTTTCTCCTGAATATATTCAGGAGAAAACGCATACACCCTTTTTGGCCAAGTGCATCATTGTCGAAGTTGTGCCCCTCTTCCTGTGCTTTACAGGCGATTCCAACGTACCTCTTGAAATCTGTTTCCTGCTATTCTGCCTCGCTTTCAAGTCCGCCTCGTTGCCTTCCCTCAACAGATTTTTGGACGATAGTTGGCCTTGTTTACACTGCCAGTTTGTGAATTGCTGTGCCCCTGAGCTCCATTTATCAACTCGTTTCTTGTGAGCTGAACGCAAGTCCAAACTTTTGGTTCAGGACCTATACTGGTTCCCAGTCGGTGGCTGAGACTTTGGTTAATTCTTCTTCCTGCCGGGAAATTAGAGTGACATGTGCCCATCCAAATGCCTAACAGCTACTCTCTCATTGGTTCTCCCTCTTCCCTTTCATCCTCTGCCAAATTGGCAACCTGTGCGAACCAGGAGCTTAAAGGGGCTGTCTCTCCAAGTTGGGAGATTGATAGGAAAGCAGTTGGATAGTCAAACCGGAGCACCAGGAGAGGGGCTCTTCGTTGAGTTTTAGAAACCTTTCGTATTCACAGTGTGTCCATTCTCTAGGTTTCACGTACACGTTATAGCTGTAGTAATATTCCCTTCAACCTGGAGAGCTGGGACCCATGGAATGGGTGCCACGCATTATTGCTTTAAAGGGTCTGCATTTGCTCACCCAATCTCACCAATCCTCTCAGTCCCAAGTGTCCAGCCTTATGCCACATCCAGCTGTCATTGTAGATAGGGTCATTCCAGGTTGCATCAGCGACCCTGAAGGAATTGTGAAGAATTACCCTGTTTCTTTGTTCTGTTTTTGAAATTCCTGTTTAGAGTGGGTTTGAGCTGATTCTTGCTGCCCTGTTTATGCCAGTCTAGACACACTTGATTCCCTTACGGAGACATATCAATACATAGGTTTTAAGATTCTTACTAGTCAGATCTATTCCTCTGCGTGAAATATGGGGTGTTGAGTCCCTTTCACTGAGGAAGGTGTAGGTCTTGTCTATTCCATAGTTGGTTTTTGGAACGGTACCTGTGCTTATATCAATCTCTGGTTTGATGCATCACCCCACCTCTCCTTCCCCCTTAAGCAGGCATAAGTGTGTTTTCTAAATGTGAGACTCTGTTCTCTTGCCTAACTCAGTTCATGTGTAGCCATGTTTACAGGATCTTCCTAAGTGATATCTTATGATAAGTTTCTTTTCCTGTGTGACTTCTTTCACTTAGAATCATCGTACCTGAATCCACTCATTTTGCTGCTACTGGTCTTATGACATTGATTTCGTGGCTGAGGGATATTCCATCGGACGTAAGTTCCACAATATTTGGAACCATTTTTATATTTCCTGGGATATTTCAGGTGTACCCAGGTTGAGGTTCTTGTAAGCAGTGCAGCCCTCAATTTGGGGGTGGCTCTGTGTTATGGATTTTCAGTTTTCCCAAGGTATATTCCCTAGACTGGAAGTGCCCTTGGCTCTGTAGCTCTGTTGTTTACTTGCTTTAGGGAACACAATGCACTCCTCCAGTGAGGCAGTTGGCAACTTACATCCGGCCCATCAGCATAACAAGGCTCCCTGTTCTCCAGGGCCTGTCTTGCCTTTCTGGTTTTTACACATTTTGTGGATGTCCCTTTTGACCGGTGGGAAGTGATACTTCTTTGTAGTGCAGATTTGCATTGCCCGCTTGCTTGCTTGGCCAAAAAGGGCGTATGCGTTTTCTCCTGAATATATTCAGGAGAAAACGCATACACCCTTTTTGGCCAAGTGCATCATTGTCGAAGTTGTGCCTCTCTTCCTGTGCTTTACAGGCGATTCCAACGTACCTCTTGAAATCTCTTTCCTGCTATTCTGCCTCGCTTTCAAGTCCGCCTCGTTGCCTTCCCTCAACATATTTTTGGACGATAGTTGGCCTTGATTACTCTGCCAGTTTGTGAATTGCTGTGCCCCTGAGCTCCATTTTTCAACTCGTTTCTTGTGAGCTGAACGCAAGTCCAAACTTTTGGTTCAGGACCTATACTGGTTCCCGGTGGGTGGCTGAGACTTTGGTTAATTCTTCTTCCTGCCGGGAAATTAGAGTGACATGTGCCCATCCAAATGCCTAACAGCTACTCTCTCATTGGTTCTCCCTCTTCCCTTTCATCCTCTGCCAAATTGGCAACCTGTGCGAACCAGGAGCTTAAAGGGGCTGTCTCTCCAAGTTGGGAGATTGATAGGAAAGCAGTTGGAAAGTCAAACCGGAGCACCAGGAGAGGGGCTCTTCGTTGAGTTTTAGAAACCTTTCGTATTCACAGTGTGTCCATTCTCTAGGTTTACCGTATACGTTATAGCTGTAGTAATATTCCCTTCAACCTGGAGAGCTGGGACCCATGGAATGGGTGCCATGCATTATTGCTTTAAAGGGTCTGCATTTGCTCACCCAATCTCACCAATCCTCTCAGTCCCAAGTGTCCAGCCTTATGCCACATGCAGCTGTCATTGTAGATAGGGTCATTCCAGGTTGCATCAGAGAACCTGAAGGAATTGTAAAGAATTTCCCTGTTTCTTTGTTCTGTTTTTGAAATTCCTTTCTAGAGTGGGTTTGAGCTGATTCTCGCTGCCCTGTTTATGCCAGTCTAGACACACTTGATTCCCTTACGGAGACATATCAATACATAGGTTTTAAGATTCTTACTAGTCAGATCTATTCCTCTGCGGGAAACATGGGGTTTTGAGACCCTTTCAGTGAGGAAGGTGTAGGTCTTGTCTATACCATAGTTGGTTTTTGGAACGGTACCTGTGCTTATATCAAACTCTGGTTTGATGCATCACCCCACCTCTCCTTCCCCCTTAAGCAGGCATAAGAGTGTTTTCTAAATGTGAGACTCTGTTCTCTTGCCTAACTCAGTTCATGTGTAGCCATGTTTACAGGATCTTCCTAAGTGATATCTTATGATAAGTTTCTTTTCCTGTGTGACTTCTTTCACTTAGAATCATCGTACCTGAATCCACTCATTTTGCTGCTACTGGTCTTATGACATTGATTTCGTGGCTGAGGGATATTCCATCGTACGTAAGTTCCACAATGTTTGGAACCATTTTTATATTTCCTGGGATATTTCAGGTGTACCCAGGTTGAGGTTCCTGTAAGCAGTGCAGCCCTCAATTTGGGGGTGGCTCTGTCTTATGGATTTTCAGTTTTCCCAAGGTATATTCCCTAGACTGGAAGTGCCCTTGGCTCTGTAGCTCTGTTGTTTACTTGTTTTAGGGAACACAATGCACTCCTCCAGTGAGGCAGTTGGCAACTTACATCCGGCCCAACAGCATAACAAGGCTCCCTGTTCTCCAGGGCCTGTCTTGCCTTTCTGGTTTTTACACATTTTGTGGATGTCCCTTTTGACCGGTGGGAAGTGATACTTCTTTGTAGTGCAGGTTTGCATTGCCCGCTTGCTTGCTTGGCCAAAAAGGGCGTATGCGTTTTCTCCTGAATATATTCAGGAGAAAACGCATACGCCCTTTTTGGCCAAGTGCATCATTGTCGAAGTTGTGCCCCTCTTCCTGTGCTTTACAGGCGATTCCAACGTACCTCTTGAAATCTGTTTCCTGCTATTCTGCCTCGCTTTCAAGTCTGCCTCGTTGCCTTCCCTCAACAGATTTTTGGACGATAGTTGGCCTTGATTACTCTGCCAGTTTGTGAATTGCTGTGCCCCTGAGCTCCATTTTTCAACTCGTTTTTTGTGAGCTGAACGCAAGTCCAAACATTTGGTTCAGGACCTATACTGGTTCCCGTTGGGTGGCTGAGACTTTGGTTAATTCTTCTTCCTGCCGGGAAATTAGAATGACATGTGCCCATCCAAATGCCTAACAGCTACTCTCTCATTGGTTCTCCCTCTTCCCTTTCATCCTCTGCCAAATTGGCAACCTGTGCGAACCAGGAGCTTAAAGGGGCTGTCTCTCCAAGTTGGGATATTGATAGGAAAGCAGTTGGAAAGTCAAACCGGAGCACCAGGAGAGGGGCTCTTCGTCGAGTTTTAGAAACCTTTCGTATTCACAGTGTGTCCATTCTCTAGGTTTCCCGTACACGTTATAGCTGTAGTAATATTCCCTTCAACTTGGAGAGCTGGGACCCATGGAATGTGTGTCATGCATTACTGCTTTAAAGGGTCTGCATTTGCTCACCCAATCTCACCAATCCTCTCAGTCCCAACTGTCCAGTCTCATGCCACATGCAGCTGTCATTGTAGATAGGGTCATTCCAGGTTGCATCAGAGACCCTGAAGGAATTGTGAAGAATTTCCCTGTTTCTTTGTTCTGTTTTTGAAATTCCTTTCTAGAGTGGGTTTGAGCTGATTCTCGCTGCCCTGTTTATGCCAGTCTAGACACACTTGATTCCCTTACGGAGACATATCAATACATAGGTTTTAAGATTCTTACTAGTCAGATCTATTCCTCTGCGGGAAATATGGGGTTTTGAGTCCCTTTCACTGAGGAAGGTGTAGGTCTTGTCTATTCCATAGTTGGTTTTTGGAACGGTACCTGTGCTTATATCAAACTCTGGTTTGATGCATCACCCCACCTCTCCTTCCCCCTTAAGCAGGCATAAGAGTGTTTTCTAAATGTGAGACTCTGTTCTCTTTCCTAACTCAGTTCATGTGTAGCCATGTTTACAGGATCATCCTAAGTGATATCTTAAGATAAGTTTCTTTTCCTGTGTGACTTCTTTCACTTAGAATCATCGTACCTGAATCCACTCATTTTGCTGCTACTGGTCTTATGACATTGATTTCGTGGCTGAGGGATATTCCATCGTACGTAAGTTCCACAATGTTTGGAACCATTTTTATATTTCCTGGGATATTTCAGGTGTACCCAGGTTGAGGTTCTTGTAAGTAGTGCAGACCTCAATTTGGGGGTGGCTCTGTCATATGGTTTTTCAGTTTTCCCAAGGTATATTCCCTAGACTGGAAGTGCCCTTGGCTCTGTAGCCCTGTTGTTTACTTGTTTTAGGGAACACAATGCACTCCTCCAGTGAGGCAGTTGGCAACTTACATCCGGCCCATCAGCATAACAAGGCTCCCTGTTCTCCAGGGCCTGTCTTGCCTTTCTGGTTTTTACACATTTTGTGGATGTCCCTTTTGACCGGTGGGAAGTGATACTTCTTTGTAGTGCAGATTTGCATTGCCCGCTTACTTGCTTGGCCAAAAAGGGCGTATGCGTTTTCTCCTGAATATATTCAGGAGAAAACGCATACACCCTTTTTGGCCAAGTGCATCATTGTCGAAGTTGTGCCCCTCTTCCTGTGCTTTACAGGCGATTCCAACGTACCTCTTGAAATCTGTTTCCTGCTATTCTGCCTCGCTTTCAAGTACACCTCGTTGCCTTCCCTCAAGAGATTTTTGGACGATAGTTGGCCTTGATTACTCTGCCAGTTTGTGAATTGCTGTGCCCCTGAGCTCCATTTTTCAACTCGTTTCTTGTGAGCTGAACGCAAGTGCAAACTTTTGGTTCAGGACCTATCCTGGTTCCCGGTGGGTGGCTGAGACTTTGGTTAATTCTTCTTCCTGCCGGGAAATTAGAGTGACATGTGCCCATCCAAATGCCTAAGAGCTACTCTCTCATTGGTTCTCCCTCTTCCCTTTCATCCTCTGCCAAATTGGCAACCTGTGCAAACCAGGAGCTTAAAGGGGCTGTCTCTCCAAGTTGGGAGATTGATAGGAAAGCAGTTGGAAAGTCAAACCGGAGCACCAGGAGAGGGGCTCTTCGTTGAGTTTTAGAAACCTTTCGTATTCACAGTGTGTCCATTCTCTAGGTTTCCCGTACACGTTATAGCTGTAGTAATATTCCCTTCAACCTGGAGAGCTGGGACCCAAGGAATGGGTGCCATGTATTATTGCTTTAAAGGTTCTGCCTTTGCTCACCGAATCTCACCAATCCTCTCAGTCCCAAGTGTCCAGCCTCATGCCACATGCAGCTGTCATTGTAGATAGGGTCATTCCAGGTTGCATCAGCGACCCTGAAGGAATTGTGAAGAATTTCCCTGTTTCTTTGTTCTGTTTTTGAAATTCTTTTTAGAGTGGGTTTGAGCTGATTCTCGCTGCCATGTTTATGCCAGTCTAGACACACTTGATTCCCTTACGGAGACATATCAATACATAGGATTTAAGATTATTACTAGTCAGATCTATTCCTCTGCGGGAAATATGGGGTTTTGAGCCCCTTTCACTGAGGAAGGTGTAGGTCTTGTCTATTCCATAGTTGGTTTTTGGAACGGTACCTGTGCTTATATCAAACTCTGGTTTGATGCATCACCCCACCTCTCCTTCCCCCTTAAGCAGGCATAAGAGTGTTTTCTAAATGTGAGACTCTGTTCTCTTGCCTAACTCAGTTCATGTGTAGCCATGTTTACAGGATCTTCCTAAGTGATATCTTATGATAAGTTTCTTTTCCTGTGTGACTTCTTTCACTTAGAATCATCGTACCTGAATCCACTCATTTTGCTGCTACTGGTCTTATGACATTGATTTCGTGGCTGAGGGATATTCCATCGGACGTATGTTCCACAATGTTTGGAACAATGTTTATATTTCCTGGGATATTTCAGGTGTACCCAGGTTGAGGTTCTTGTAAGCAGTGCAGCCCTCAATTTGGGGGTGGCTCTGTCTTATGGATTTTCAGTTTTCCCAAGGTATATTCCCTAGACTGGAAGTGCCCTTGGCTCTGTAGCTCTGTTGTTTACTTGTTTTAGGGAACACAATGCACTCCTCCAGTGAGGCAGTTGGCAACTTACATCCCGCCCATCAGCATAACAAGGCTCCCTGTTCTCCAGGGCCTGTCTTGCCTTTCTGGTTTTTACACATTTTGTGGATGTCCCTTTTGACCGGTGGGAAGTGATACTTCTTTGTAGTGCAGATTTGCATTGCCCGCTTGCTTGCTTGGCCAAAAAGGGCGTATGCGTTTTCTCCTGAATATATTCAGGAGAAAACACATACGCCCTTTTTGGCCAAGTGCATCATTGTCGAAGTTGTGCCCCTCTTCCTGTGCTTTACAGGCGATTCCAACGTACCTCTTGAAATCTGTTTCCTGCTATTCTGCCTCGCTTTCAAGTCCGCCTCGTTGCCTTCCCTCAACAGATTTTTGGACGATAGTTGGCCTTGATTACTCTGCCAGTTTGTGAATTGCTGTGCCCCTGAGCTCCATTTTTCAACTCGTTTCTTGTGAGCTGAACGCAAGTCCAAACTTTTGGTTCAGGACCTATACTGGTTCCCGGTGGGTGGCTGAGACTTTGGTTAATTCTTCTTCCTGCCGGGAAATTAGAGTGACATGTGCCCATCCAAATGCCTAACAGCTACTCTCTCATTGGTTCTCCCTCTTCCCTTTCATCCTCTGCCAAATTGGCAACCTGTGCGAACCAGGAGCTTAAAGGGGCTGTCTCTCCAAGTTGGGAGATTGATAGGAAAGCAGTTGGAAAGTCAAACCGGAGCACCAGGAGAGGGGCTCTTCGTTGAGTTTTAGAAACCTTTCGTATTCACAGTGTGTCCATTCTCTAGGTTTACCGTATACGTTATAGCTGTAGTAATATTCCCTTCAACCTGGAGAGCTGGGACCCATGGAATGGGTGCCATGCATTATTGCTTTAAAGGGTCTGCATTTGCTCACCCAATCTCACCAATCCTCTCAGTCCCAAGTGTCCAGCCTTATGCCACATGCAGCTGTCATTGTAGATAGGGTCATTCCAGGTTGCATCAGAGACCCTGAAGGAATTGTAAAGAATTTCCCTGTTTCTTTGTTCTGTTTTTGAAATTCCTTTCTAGAGTGGGTTTGAGCTGATTCTCGCTGCCCTGTTTATGCCAGTCTAGACACACTTGATTCCCTTACGGAGACATATCAATACATAGGTTTTAAGATTCTTACTAGTCAGATCTATTCCTCTGCGGGAAATATGGGGTTTTGAGACCCTTTCAGTGAGGAAGGTGTAGGTCTTGTCTATACCATAGTTGGTTTTTGGAACGGTACCTGTGCTTATATCAAACTCTGGTTTGATGCATCACCCCACCTCTCCTTCCCCCTTAAGCAGGCATAAGAGTGTTTTCTAAATGTGAGACTCTGTTCTCTTGCCTAACTCAGTTCATGTGTAGCCATGTTTACAGGATCTTCCTAAGTGATATCTTATGATAAGTTTCTTTTCCTGTGTGACTTCTTTCACTTAGAATCATCGTACCTGAATCCACTCATTTTGCTGCTACTGGTCTTATGACATTGATTTCGTGGCTGAGGGATATTCCATCGTACGTAAGTTCCACAATGTTTGGAACCATTTTTATATTTCCTGGGATATTTCAGGTGTACCCAGGTTGAGGTTCCTGTAAGCAGTGCAGCCCTCAATTTGGGGGTGGCTCTGTCTTATGGATTTTCAGTTTTCCCAAGGTATATTCCCTAGACTGGAAGTGCCCTTGGCTCTGTAGCTCTGTTGTTTACTTGTTTTAGGGAACACAATGCACTCCTCCAGTGAGGCAGTTGGCAACTTATATCCGGCCCATCAGCATAACAAGGCTCGCTGTTCTCCAGGGCCTGTCTTGCCTTTCTGGTTTTTACACATTTTGTGGATGTCCCTTTTGACCGGTGGGAAGTGATACTTCTTTGTAGTGCAGGTTTGCATTGCCCGCTTGCTTGCTTGGCCAAAAAAGGCGTATGCGTTTTCTCCTGAATATATTCAGGAGAAAACGCATACGCCCTTTTTGGCCAAGTGCATCATTGTCGAAGTTGTGCCCCTCTTCCTGTGCTTTACAGGCGATTCCAACGTACCTCTTGAAATCTGTTTCCTGCTATTCTGCCTCGCTTTCAAGTCCGCCTCGTTGCCTTCCCTCAACAGATTTTTGGACGATAGTTGGCCTTGATTACTCTGCCAGTTTGTGAATTGCTGTGCCCCTGAGCTCCATTTTTCAACTCGTTTTTTGTGAGCTGAACGCAAGTCCAAACATTTGGTTCAGGACCTATACTGGTTCCCGTTGGGTGGCTGAGACTTTGGTTAATTCTTCTTCCTGCCGGGAAATTAGAATGACATGTGCCCATCCAAATGCCTAACAGCTACTCTCTCATTGGTTCTCCCTCTTCCCTTTCATCCTCTGCCAAATTGGCAACCTGTGCGAACCAGGAGCTTAAAGGGGCTGTCTCTCCAAGTTGGGATATTGATAGGAAAGCAGTTGGAAAGTCAAACCGGAGCACCAGGAGAGGGGCTCTTCGTTGAGTTTTAGAAACCTTTCGTATTCACAGTGTGTCCATTCTCTAGGTTTCCCGTACACGTTATAGCTGTAGTAATATTCCCTTCAACCTGGAGAGCTGGGACCCATGGAATGTGTGTCATGCATTACTGCTTTAAAGGGTCTGCATTTGCTCACCCAATCTCACCAATCCTCTCAGTCCCAACTGTCCAGTCTCATGCCACATGCAGCTGTCATTGTAGATAGGGTCATTCCAGGTTGCATCAGAGACCCTGAAGGAATTGTGAAGAATTTCCCTGTTTCTTTGTTCTGTTTTTGAAATTCCTTTCTAGAGTGAGTTTGAGCTGATTCTCGCTGCCCTGTTTATGCCAGTCTAGACACACTTGATTCCCTTACGGAGACATATCAATACATAGGTTTTAAGATTCTTACTAGTCAGATCTATTCCTCTGCGGGAAATATGGGGTTTTGAGTCCCTTTCACTGAGGAAGGTGTAGGTCTTGTCTATTCCATAGTTGGTTTTTGGAACGGTACCTGTGCTTATATCAAACTCTGGTTTGATGCATCACCCCACCTCTCCTTCCCCCTTAAGCAGGCATAAGAGTGTTTTCTAAATGTGAGACTCTGTTCTCTTGCCTAACTCAGTTCATGTGTAGCCATGTTTACAGGATCTTCCTAAGTGATATCTTATGATAAGTTTCTTTTTCTGTGTGACTTCTTTCACTTAGAATCATCGTACCTGAATCCACTCATTTTGCTGCTACTGGTCTTATGACATTGATTTCGTGGCTGAGGGATATTCCATCGTACGTAAGTTCCACAATGTTTTGAACCATTTTTATATTTCCTGGGATATTTCAGGTGTACCCAGGTTGAGGTTCTTGTAAGCAGTGCAGCCCTCAATTTGGGGGTGGCTCTGTCTTATGGATTTTCAGTTTTCCCAAGGTATATTCCCTAGACTGGGAGTGCCCTTCGCTCTGTAGCTCTGTTGTTTACTTGTTTTAGGGAACACAATGCACTCCTCCAGTGAGGCAGTTGGCAACTTACATCCCGCCCATCAGCATAACAAGGCTCCCTGTTCTCCAGGGCCTGTCTTGCCTTTCTGGTTTTTACACATTTTGTGGATGTCCCTTTTGACCGGTGGGAAGTGATACTTCTTTGTAGTGCAGATTTGCATTGCCCACTTGCTTGCTTGGCCAAAAAGGGCGTATGCGTTTTCTCCTGAATATATTCAGGAGAAAACACATACGCCCTTTTTGGCCAAGTGCATCATTGTCGAAGTTGTGCCCCTCTTCCTGTGCTTTACAGGCGATTCCAACGTACCTCTTGAAATCTGTTTCCTGCTATTTTGCCTCGCTTTCAAGTCCACCTCGTTGCCTTCCCTCAAGAGATTTTTGGACGATAGTTGGCCTTGATTACTCTGCCAGTTTGTGAATTGCTGTGCCCCTGAGCACCATTTTTCAACTCGTTTCTTGTGAGCTGAACGCAAGTCCAAACTTTTGGTTCAGGACCTATCCTGGTTCCCGGTGGGTGGCTGAGACTTTGGTTAATTCTTCTTCCTGCCGGGAAATTAGAGTGACATGTGCCCATCCAAATGCCTAACAGCTACTCTCTCATTGGTTCTCCCTCTTCCCTTTCATCCTCTGCCAAATTGGCAACCTGTGCAAACCAGGAGCTTAAAGGGGCTGTCTCTCCAAGTTGGGAGATTGATAGGAAAGCAGTTGGAAAGTCAAACCGGAGCACCAGGAGAGGGGCTCTTCGTTGAGTTTTAGAAACCTTTCGTATTCACAGTGTGTCCATTCTCTAGGTTTCCCGTACACGTTATAGCTGTAGTAATATTCCCTTCTACATGGAGAGCTGGGACCCAAGGAATGGGTGCCATGTATTATTGCTTTAAAGGGTCTGCATTTGCTCACCCAATCTCACCAATCCTCTCAGTCCCAAGTGTCCAGCCTCATGCCACATCCAGCTGTCATTGTAGATAGGGTCATTCCAGGTTGCATCAGAGACCCTGAAGGAATTGTGAAGAATTACCCTGTTTCTTTGTTCTGTTTTTGAAATTCCTGTTTAGAGTGGGTTTGAGCTGATTCTCGCTGCCCTGTTTATGCCAGTCTAGACACACTTGATTCCCTTACGGAGACATATCAATACATAGGTTTTAAGATTCTTACTAGTCAGATCTATTCCTCTGCGGGAAATATGGGGTTTTGAGTCCCTTTCACTGAGGAAGGTGTAGGTCTTGTCTATTCCATAGTTGGTTTTTGGAACGGTACCTGTGCTTATATCAAACTCTGGTTTGATGCATCACCCCACCTCTCCTTCCCCCTTAAGCAGGCATAAGAGTGTTTTCTAAATGTGAGACTCTGTTCTCTTTCCTAACTCAGTTCATGTGTAGCCATGTTTACAGGATCTTCCTAAGTGATATCTTATGATAAGTTTCTTTTCCTGTGTGACTTCTTTCACTTAGAATCATCGTACCTGAATCCACTCATTTTGCTGCTACTGGTCTTATGACATTGATTTCGTGGCTGAGGGATATTCCATCGGACGTAAGTTCCACAATGTTTGGAACCATTTTTATATTTCCTGGGATATTTCAGGTGTACCCAGGTTGAGGTTCTTGTAAGCAGTGCAGCCCTCAATTTGGGGGTGGCTCTGTCTTATGGATTTTCAGTTTTCCCAAGGTATATTCCCTAGACTGGAAGTGCCCTTGGCTCTGTAGCTCTGTTGTTTACTTGTTTTAGGGCACACAATGCACTCCTCCAGTGAGGCAGTTGGCAACTTACATCCGGCCCATCAGCATAACAAGGCTCCCTGTTCTCCAGGGCCTGTCTTGCCTTTCTGGTTTTTACACATTTTGTGGATGTCCCTTTTGACCGGTGGGAAGTGATACTTCTTTGTAGTGCAGAATTGCATTGCCCGCTTTCTTGCTTGGCCAAAAAGGGCGTATGCGTTTTCTCCTGAATATATTCAGGAGAAAACGCATACGCCCTTTTTGGCCAAGTGCATCATTGTCGAAGTTGTGCCCCTCTTCCTGTGCTTTACAGGCGATTCCAACGTACCTCTTGAAATCTGTTTCCTGCTATTCTGCCTCGCTTTCAAGTCCGCCTCGTTGCCTTCCCTCAACAGATTTTTGGACGAGAGTTGGCCTTGATTACTCTGCCAGTTTGTGAATTGCTGTGCCCCTGAGCTCCATGTTTCAACTCGTTTCTTGTGAGCTGAACGCAAGTGCAAACTTTTGGTTCAGGACCTATCCTGGTTCCCGGTGGGTGGCTGAGACTTTGGTTAATTCTTCTTCCTGCCGGAAATTAGGGTGACATGTGCCCATCCAAATGCCTAACAGCTACTCTCTCATTGGTTCTCCCTCTTCCCTTTCATCCTCTGCCAAATTGGCAACCTGTGCAAACCAGGAGTTTAAAGGGGCTGTCTCTCCAAGTTGGGAGATTGATAGGAAAGCAGTTGGAAAGTCAAACCGGAGCACCAGGAGAGGGGCTCTTCGTTGAGTTTTAGAAACCTTTCGTATTCACAGTGTGTCCATTCTCTAGGTTTCCCGTACACGTTATAGCTGTAGTAATATTCCCTTCAACCTGGAGAGCTGGGACCCATGGAATGGGTGCCATGCATTATTGCTTTAAAGGGTCTACATTTGCTCACCCAATCTCACCAATCCTCTCAGTCCCAAGTGTCCAGCCTCATGCCACATCCAGCTGTCATTGTAGATAGGGTCATTCCAGGTTGCATCAGAGACCCTGAGGGAATTGTGAAGAATTTCCCTGTTTCTTTGTTCTGTTTTTGAAATTCCTGTTTAGAGTGGGTTTGAGCTGATTCTCGCTGCCATGTTTATGCCAGTCTAGACACACTTGATTCCCTTACGGAGACATATCAATACATAGGTTATAAGATTCTTACTAGTCAGATCTATTCCTCTACGGGAAATATGGGGTTTTGAGTCTCTTTTACTGAGGAAGGTGTAGGTCTTGTCTATTCCATAGTTGGATTTTGGAACGGTACCTGTGCTTATATCAAACTCTGGTTTGATGCATCACCCCATCTCTCCTTCCCCCTTAAGCAGGCATAAGAGTGTTTTCTAAATGTGAGACTCTGTTCTCTTGCCTAACTCAGTTCATGTGTAGCCATGTTTACAGGATCTTCCTAAGTGATATCTTATGATAAGTTTCTTTTCCTGTGTGACTTCTTTCACTTAGAATCATCGTACCTGAATCCACTCATTTTGCTGCTACTGGTCTTATGACATTGATTTCGTGGCTGAGGGATATTCCATCGTACGTAAGTTCCACAATGTTTGGAACCATTTTTATATTTCCTGGGATATTTCAGGTGTACCCAGGTTGAGGTTCTTGTAAGCAGTGCAGCCCTCAATTTGGGGGTGGCTCTGTCTTATGGATTTTCAGTTTTCCCAAGGTATATTCCCTAGACTGGAAGTGCCCTTGGCTCTGTAGCTCTGTTGTTTACTTGTTTTAGGGAACACAATGCACTCCTCCAGTGAGGCAGTTGGCAACTTACATCCCGCCCATCAGCATAAAAAGGCTCCCTGTTCTCCAGGGCCTGTCTTGCCTTTCTGGTTTTTACACATTTTGTGGATGTCCCTTTTGACCGGTGGGAAGTGATACTTCTTTGTAGTGCAGATTTGCATTGCCCGCTTGCTTGCTTGGCCAAAAAGGGCGTATGCATTTTCTCCTGAATATATTCAGGAGAAAACGCATACGCCCTTTTTGGCCAAGTGCATCATTGTCGAAGTTGTGCCCCTCTTCCTGTGCTTTACAGGCGATTCCAACGTACCTCTTGAAATCTGTTTCCTGCTATTCTGCCGCGCTTTCAAGTCCGCCTCGTTGCCGTCCCTCAACAGATTTTTGGACGATAGTTGGCCTTGATTACTCTGCCAGTTTGTGAATTGCTGTGCCCCTGAGCTCCATTTTTCACTCCTTTCTTGTGAGCTGAACGCAAGTCCAAACTTTTGGTTCAGGACCTATACTGGTTCCCGGTGGGTGGCTGAGACTTTGGTTAATTCTTCTTCCTGCCGGGAAATTAGAGTGACATGTGCCCATACAAATGCCTAACAGCTACTCTCTCATTGGTTCTCCCTCTTCCCTTTCATCCTCTGCCAAATTGGCAACCTGTGCGAACCAGGAGCTTAAAGGGGCTGTCTCTCCAAGTTGGGAGATTGATAGGAAAGCAGTTGGAAAGTCAAACCGGAGCACCAGGAGAGGGGCTCTTCGTTGAGTTTTAGAAACCTTTCGTATTCACAGTGTGTCCATTCTCTAGGTTTCCCGTACATGTTATAGCTGTAGTAATATTCCCTTCTACCTGGAGAGCTGGGACCCAAGGAGTGGGTGCCATGTATTATTGCTTTAAAGGTTCTGCATTTGCTCACCCAATCTCACCAATCCTCTCAGTCCCAAGTGTCCAGCCTCATGCCACATGCAGCTGTCATTGTAGATAGGGTCATTCCAGGTTGCATCAGCGACCCTGAAGGAATTGTGAAGAATTTCCCTGTTTCTTTGTTCTGTTTTTGAAATTCCTTTTTAGAGTGGGTTTGAGCTGATTCTCGCTGCCATGTTTATGCCAGTCTAGACACACTTGATTCCCTTACGGAGACATATCAATACATAGGTTTTAAGATTCTTACTAGTCAGATCTATTCCTCTGCGGGAAATATGGGGTTTAGAGTCCCTTTCACTGAGGAAGGTGTAGGTCTTGTCTATTCCATAGTTGGTTTTTGGAACGGTACCTGTGCTTATATCAAACTCTGGTTTGATGCATCACCCCACCTCTCCTTCCCCCTTAAGCAGGCATAAGAGTGTTTTCTAAATGTGAGACTCTGTTCTCTTGCCTAACTCAGTTCATGTGTAGCCATGTTTACAGGATCTTCCTAAGTGATATCTTATGATAAGTTTCTTTTCCTGTGTGACTTCTTTCACTTAGAATCATCGTACCTGAATCCACTCATTTTGCTGCTACTGGTCTTATGACATTGATTTCGTGGCTGAGGGATATTCCATCATACGTATGTTCCACAATGTTTTGAACCATTTTTATATTTCCTGGGATATTTCAGGTGTACCCAGGTTGAGGTTCTTGTAAGCAGTGCAGCCCTCAATTTGGGGGTGGCTCTGTCTTATGGATTTTCAGTTTTCCCAAGGTATATTCCCTAGACTGGGAGTGCCCTTCGCTCTGTAGCTCTGTTGTTTACTTGTTTTAGGGAACACAATGCACTCCTCCAGTGAGGAAGTTGGCAACTTACATCCCGCCCATCAGCATAACAAGGCTCCCTGTTCTCCAGGGCCTGTCTTGCCTTTCTGGTTTTTACACATTTTGTGGATGTCCCTTTTGACCGGTGGGAAGTGATACTTCTTTGTAGTGCAGATTTGCATTGCCCGCTTGCTTGCTTGGCCAAAAAGGGCGTATGCGTTTTCTCCTGAATATATTCACGAGAAAACGCATACGCCCTTTTTGGCCAAGTGCATCATTGTCGAAGTTGTGCCCCTCTTCCTGTGCTTTACAGGCGATTCCAACGTACCTCTTGAAATCTGTTTCCTGCTATTCTGCCTCGCTTTCAAGTCCACCTCGTTGCCTTCCCTCAAGAGATTTTTGGACGATAGTTGGCCTTGATTACTCTGCCAGTTTGTGAATTGCTGTGCCCCTGAGCTCCATTATTCAACTCGTTTCTTGTGAGCTGAACGCAAGTGCAAACTTTTGGTTCAGGACCTATCCTGGTTCCCGGTGGGTGGCTGAGACTTTGGTTAATTCTTCTTCCTGCCGGGAAATTAGAGTGACATGTGCCCATCCAAATGCCTAACAGCTACTCTCTCATTGGTTCTCCCTCTTCCCTTTCATCCTCTGCCAAATTGGCAACCTGTGCAAACCAGGAGCTTAAAGGGGCTGTCTCTCCAAGTTGGGAGATTGATAGGAAAGCAGTTGGAAAGTCAAACCGGAGCACCAGGAGAGGGGCTCTTCGTTGAGTTTTAGAAACCTTTCGTATTCACAGTGTGTCCATTCTCTAGGTTTCCCGTACACGTTATAGCTGTAGTAATATTCCCTTCTACATGGAGAGCTGGGACCCAAGGAATGGGTGCCATGTATTATTGCTTTAAAGGGTCTGCATTTGCTCACCCAATCTCACCAATCCTCTCAGTCCCAAGTGTCCAGCCTTATGCCACATCCAGCTGTCATTGTAGATAGGGTCATTCCAGGTTGCATCAGAGACCCTGAAGGAATTGTGAAGAATTTCCCTGTTTCTTTGTTCTGTTTTTGAAATTCCTTTTTAGAGTGGGTTTGAGCTGATTCTCGCTGCCATGTTTATGCCAGTCTAGACACAGTTGATTCCCTTACGGAGACATATCAATACATAGGTTTTAAGATTCTTACTAGTCAGATCTATTCCTCTGCGGGAAATATGGGGTTTTGAGTCCCTTTCACTGAGGAAGGTGTAGGTCTTGTCTATTCCATAGTTGTGTTTTTGGAATGGTACCTGTGCTTATATCAAACTCTGGTTTGATGCATCACCCCACCTCTCCTTCCCCCTTAAGCAGGCATAAGTGTGTTTTCTAAATGTGAGACTCTGTTCTCTTTCCTAACTCAGTTCATGTGTAGCCATGTTTACAGGATCTTCCTAAGTGATATCTTATGATAAGTTTCTTTTCCTGTGTGACTTCTTTCACTTAGAATCATCGTACCTGAATCCACTCATTTTGCTGCTACTGGTCTTATGACATTGATTTCATGGCTGAGGGATATTCCATCGTACGTAAGTTCCACAATGTTTGGAACCATTTTTATATTTCCTGGGATATTTCAGGTGTACCCAGGTTGAGGTTCTTGTAAGCAGTGCAGCCCTCAATTTGGGGGTGGCTCTGTCTTACGGATTTTCAGTTTTCCCAAGGTATATTCCCTAGACTGTAAGTGCCCTTGGCTCTGTAGCTCTGTTGTTTACTTGCTTTAGGGAACACAATGCACTCCTCCAGTGAGGCAGTTGGCAACTTACATCCGGCCCATCAGCATAACAAGGCTCCCTGTTCTCCAGGGCCTGTCTTGCCTTTCTGGTTTTTACACATTTTGTGGATGTCCCTTTTGACCGGTGGGAAGTGATACTTCTTTGTAATGCAGATTTGCATTGCCCGATTGCTTGCTTGGCCAAAAAGGGCGTATGCGTTTTCTCCTGAATATATTCAGGAGAAAACGCATACACCCTTTTTGGCCAAGTGCATCATTGTCGAAGTTGTGCCCCTCTTCATGTGCTTTACAGGCGATTCCAACGTACATCTTGAAATCTGTTTCCTGCTATTCTGCCTCGCTTTCAAGTCCGCCTCGTTGCCTTCCCTCAACAGATTTTTGGACGATAGTTGGCCTTGATTACTCTGCCAGTTTGTGAATTGCTGTGCCCCTGAGCTCCATTTTTCAACTCGTTTTTTGTGAGCTGAACGCAAGTCCAAACTTTTGGTTCAGGACCTATAATGGTTCCCGATGGTTGGCTGAGACTTTGGTTAATTCTTCTTTCTGCCGGGAAATTAGAGTGGCATGTGCCCATCCAAATGCCCAGCAGCTACTCTCTCATTGGTTCTCCCTCTTCCCTTTCATCCTTGCCAAATTGGCAACCTGTGCGAACCAGGAGCTTAAAGGGGCTGTCTCTCCAAGTTGGGAGATTGATAGGAAAGCAGTTGGAAAGTCAAACCGGAGCACCAGGAGAGGGGCTCTTCGTTGAGTTTTAGAAACCTTTCGTATTCACAGAGTGTCCATTCTCTAGGTTTCCCGTACATGTTATAGCTGTAGTAATATTCCCTTCAACCTGGAGAGTTGGGACCCATGGAATGGGTGCCATGCATTATTGCTTTAAAGGGTCTGCATTTGCTCACCCAATCTCACCAATCCTCTCAGTCCCAAGTGTCCAGCCTTATGCCACATCCAGCTGTCATTGTAGATAGCGTCATTCCAGGTTGCATCAGCGACCCTGAAGGAATTGTGAAGAATTTCCCTGTTTCTTTGTTCTGTTTTTGAAATTCCTTTTTAGAGTGGGTTTGAGCTGATTCTCGCTGCCATGTTTATGCCAGTCTAGACACACTTGATTCCCTTACGGAGACATATCAATACATAGGTTTTAAGATTCTTACTAGTCAGATCTATTCCTCTGCGGGAAATATGGGGTTTTGAGTCCCTTTCACTGAGGAAGGTGTAGGTCTTGTCTATTCCATAGTTGGTTTTTGGAACGGTACCTGTGCTTATATCAAACTCTGGTTTGATGCATCACCCCACCTCTCCTTCCCCCTTAAGCAGGCATAAGAGTGTTTTCTAAATGTGAGACTCTGTTCTCTTGCCTAACTCAGTTCATGTGTAGCCATGTTTACAGGATCTTCCTAAGTGATACCTTATGATAAGTTTCTTTTCCTGTGTGACTTCTTTCACTTAGAATCATCGTACCTGAATCCACTCATTTTGCTGCTACTGGTCTTATGACATTGATTTCGTGGCTGAGGGATATTCCATCGTACGTAAGTTCCACAATGTTTGGAACCATTTTTATATTTCCTGGGATATTTCAGGTGTACCCATGTTGAGGTTCTTGTAAGCAGTGCAGCCCTCAATTTGGGGGTGGCTCTGTCTTATGGATTTTCAGTTTTCCCACGGTATATTTCCTAGACTGGAAGTGCCCTTGGCTCTGTAGCTCTGTTGTTTACTTGTTTTAGGGAACACAATGCACTCCTCCAGTGAGGCAGTTGGCAACTTACATCCCGCCCATCAGCATAACAAGGCTCCCTGTTCTCCAGGGCCTGTCTTGCCTTTCTGGTTTTTACACATTTTGTGGATGTCCCTTTTGACCGGTGGGAAGTGATACTACTTTGTAGTGCAGATTTGCAAGGCCCGCTTCCTTGCTTGGCCAAAAAGGGTGTATGCGTTTTCTCCTGAATATATTCAGGAGAAAACGCATACGCCCTTTTTGGCCAAGTGCATCATTGTCGAAGTTGTGCCCCTCTTCCTGTGCTTTACAGGCGATTCCAACGTACCTCTTGAAATCTGTTTCCTGCTATTCTGCCTCGCTTTCAAGTCCACCTCGTTGCCTTCCCTCAACAGATTTTTGGACGATAGTTGGCCTTGATTACTCTGCCAGTTTGTGAATTGCTGTGCCCCTGAGCTCCATTTTTCAACTCGTTTTTTGTGAGCTGAACGCAAGTCCAAACTTTTGGTTCAGGACCTATACTGGTTCCCGGTGGGTGGCTGAGACTTTGGTTAATTCTTCTTCCTGCCGGGAAATTAGAGTGACATGTGCCCATCCAAATGCCTAACAGCTACTCTCTCATTGGTTCTCCCTCTTCCCTTTCATCCTCTGCCAAATTGGCAACCTGTGCGAACCAGGAGCTTAAAGGGGCTGTCTCTCCAAGTTGGGAGATTGATAGGAAAGCAGTTGGAAAGTCAAACCGGAGCACCAGGAGAGGGGCTCTTCGTTGAGTTTTAGAAACCTTTCGTATTCACAGAGTGTCCATTCTCTAGGTTTCCCGTACTTGTTATAGCTGTAGTAATATTCCCTTCAACCTGGAGAGATGGGACCCATGGAATGGGTGCCATGCATTATTGCTTTAAAGGGTCTGCATTTGCTCACCCAATCTCACCAATCCTCTCAGTCCCAAGTGTCCAGCCTTATGCCACATCCAGCTGTCATTGTAGATAGGGTCACTCCAGGTTGCATCAGCGACCCTGAAGGAATTGTGAAGAATTTCCCTGTTTCTTTGTTCTCTTTTTGAAATTCCTTTTTAGAGTGGGTTTGAGCTGATTCTCGCTGCCCTGTTTATGCCAGTCTAGACACACTTGATTCCCTTACGGAGACATATCAATACATAGGTTTTAAGATTCTTACTAGTCAGATCTATTCCTCTGCGGGAAATATGGGGTTTTGAGTCCCTTTCACTGAGGAAGGTGTAGGTCTTGTCTATTCCATAGTTGGTTTTTGGAACGGTACCTGTGCTTATATCAAACTCTGGTTTGATGCATCACCCCACCTCTCCTTCCCCCTTAAGCAGGCATAAGAGTGTTTTCTAAATGTGAGACTCTGTTCTCTTGCCTAACTCAGTTCATGTGTAGCCATGTTTACAGGATCTTCCTAAGTGATATCATATGATAAGTTTCTTTTCCTGTGTGACTTCTTTCACTTAGAATCATCGTACCTGAATCCACTCATTTTGCTGCTACTGGTCTTATGACATTGATTTCGTGGCTGAGGGATATTCCATCGTACGTAAGTTCCACAATGTTTGGAACCATTTTTATACTTCCTGGGATATTTTAGGTGTACCCAGGTTGAGGTTCTTGTAAGCAGTGCAGCCCTCAATTTGGGGTTGGCTCTGTCTTATGGATTTTCAGTTTTCCCAAGGTATATTCCCTAGACTGGAAGTGCCCTTGGCTCTGTAGCTCTGTTGTTTACTTGTTTTAGGGAACACAATGCACTCCTCCAGTGAGGCAGTTGGCAACTTACATCCCGCCCATCAGCATAACAAGGCTCCCTGTTCTCCAGGGCCTGTCTTGCCTTTCTGGTTTTTACACATTTTGTGGATGTCCCTTTTGACCGGTGGGAAGTGATACTTCTTTGTAGTGCAGATTTGCATTGCCCGCTTGCTTGCTTGGCCAAAAAGGGCGTAGGCGTTTTCTCCTGAATATATTCAGGAGAAAACGCATACACCCTTTTTGGCCAAGTGCATCATTGTTGAAGTTGTGCCCCTCTTCCTGTGCTTTACAGGCGATTCCAACGTACCTCTTGAAATCTGTTTCCTGCTATTCTGCCTCGCTTTCAAGTCCGCCTCGTTGCCTTCCCTCAACAGATTTTTGGACGATAGTTGGCCTTGATTACTCTGCCAGTTTGTGAATTGCTGTGCCCCTGAGCTCCATTTTTCAACTCGTTTCTTGTGAGCTGAACGCAAGTCCAAACTTTTGGTTCAGGACCTATACTGGTTCCCGGTGGGTGGCTGAGACTTTGGTTAATTCTTCTTCCTGCCGGGAAATTAGAGTGACATGTGCCCATCCAAATGCCTAACAGCTACTCTCTCATTGGTTCTCCCTCTTCCCTTTCATCCTCTGCCAAATTGGCAACCTGTGCGAACCAGGAGCTTAAAGGGGCTGTCTCTCCAAGTTGGGAGATTGATAGGAAAGCAGTTGGAAAGTCAAACCGGAGCACCAGGAGAGGGGCTCTTCGTTGAGTTTTAGAAACCTTTCATATTCACAGTGTGTCCATTCTCTAGGTTTCCCGTACATGTTATTGCTATAGTAATATTCCCTTCAACCTGGAGAGTTGCGACCCAAGGAATCGGTGCCATGCATTATTGCTTTAAAGGGTCTGCATTTGCTCACCCAATCTCACCAATCCCCTCAGTCCAAAGTGTCCAGCCTTATGCCACATCCAGCTGTCATTGTAGATAGGGTCATTCCAGGTTGCATCAGAGACCCTGAAGGAATTGTAAAGAATTTCCCTGTTTCTATGTTCTGTTTTTGAAATTCCTTTTTAGAGTGGGTTTGAGCTGATTCTCGCTGCCCTGTTTATGCCAGTCTAGACACACTTGATTCCCTTACGGAGACATATCAATACATAGGTTTTAAGATTCTTACTAGTCAGATCTATTCCTCTGCGGGAAATATGGGGTATTGAGTCCCTTTCACTGAGGAAGGTGTAGGTCTTGTCTATTCCATAGTTGGTTTTTGGAACGGTACCTCTGCTTATATCAAACTCTGGTTTGATGCATCACCCCACCTCTCCTTCCCCCTTAAGCAGGCATAAGAGTGTTTTCTAAATGTGAGACTCTGTTCTCTTGCCTAACTCAGTTCATGTGTAGCCATGTTTACAGGATCTTCCTAAGTGATATCTTATGATAAGTTTCTTTTCCTGTGTGACTTCTTTCACTTAGAATCATCGTACCTGAATCCACTCATTTTGCTGCTACTGGTCTTATGACATTGATTTCGTGGCTGAGGGATATTCCATCGTACGTAAGTTCCACAATGTTTGGAACCATTTTTATATTTCCTGGGATATTTCAGGTGTACCCAGGTTGAGGTTCTTGTAAGCAGTGCAGCCCTCAATTTGGGGGTGGCTCTGTCTTATGGATTTTCAGTTTTCCCAAGGTATATTCCCTAGACTGGAAGTGCCCTTGGCTCTGTAGCTCTGTTGTTTACTTGTTTTAGGGAACACAATGCACTCCTCCAGTGAGGCAGTTGGCAACTTACATCCCGCCCATCAGCATAACAAGGCTCCCTGTTCTCCAGGGCCTGTCTTGCCTTTCTGGTTTTTATACATTTTGTGGATGTCCCTTTTGACCGGTGGGAAGTGATACTTCTTTGTAGTGCAGATTTGCATTGCCTGCTTGCTTGCTTGGCCAAAAAGGGCGTATGCGTTTTCTCCTGAATATATTCAGGAGAAAACGCATACGCCCTTTTTGGCCAAGTGCATCATTGTCGAAGTTGTGCCCCTCTTCCTGTGCTTTACAGGCGATTCCAACGTACCTCTTGAAATCTGTTTCCTGCTATTCTGCCTCGCTTTCAAGTCCGCCTCGTTGCCTTCCCTCAACAGATTTTTGGACGATAGTTGGCCTTGATTACTCTGCCAGTTTGTGAATTGCTGTGCCCCTGAGCTCCATTTTTCAACTCGTTTCTTGTGAGCTGAACGCAAGTCCAAACTTTTGGTTCAGGACCTATACTGGTTCCCGGTGGGTGGCTGAGACTTTGGTTAATTCTTCTTCCTGCCGGGAAATTAGAGTGACATGTGCCCATCCAAATGCCTAACAGCTACTCTCTCATTGGTTCTCCCTCTTCCCTTTCATCCTCTGCCAAATTGGCAACCTGTGCGAAACAGGAGCTTAAAGGAGCTGTCTCTCCAAGTTGGGAGATTGATAGGAAAGCAGTTGGAAAGTCAAACCGGAGCACCAGGAGAGGGGTTCTTCATTGAGTTTTAGAAACCTTTCGTATTCACAGTGTGTCCATTCTCTAGGTTTCCCGTACACGTTATCACTGTAGTAATATTCCCATCAACCTGGAGAGCTGTGACCCATGGAATGGGTGCCATGCATTATTGCTTTAAAGGGTCTGCATTTGCTCACCCAATCTCACCAATCCTCTCAGTCCCAAGTGTCCAGCCTTATGCCACATCCAGCTGTCATTGTAGATAGGGTCATTCCAGGTTGCATCAGAGGCCCTGAAGGAATTGTGAAGAATTTCCCTGTTTCTTTATTCTGTTTTTGAAATTCCTTTTTAGAGTGGGTTTGAGCTGATTCTCGCTGCCATGTTTATGCCAGTCTAGACACACTTGATTCCCTTACGGAGACATATCAATACATAGGTTTTAAGATTCTTACTAGTCAGATCTATTCCTCTGTGGGAAATATGGGATTTTGAGTCCCTTTCACTGAGGAAGGTGTAGGTCTTGTCTATTCCATAGTTGGTTTTTGGAATGGTACCTGTGCTTATATCAAACTCTGGTTTGATGCATCACCCCACCTCTCCTTCCCCCTTAAGCAGGCATTAGAGGGTTTTCTAAATGTGAGACTCTGTTCTCTTGCCTAACTCTGTTCATGTGTAGCCATGTTTACAGGATCTTCCTAAGTGATATCTTATGATAAGTTTCTTTTCCTGTGTGACTTCTTTCACTTAGAATCATCGTACCTGAATCCACTCATTTTGCTGCTACTGGTCTTATGACATTGATTTCGTGGCTGAGGGATATTCCATCGTACGTAAGTTCCACAATGTTTGGAACCATTTTTATATTTCCTGGGATATTTCAGGTGTACCCAGGTTGAGGTTCTTGTAAGCAGTGCAGCCCTCAATTTGGGGGTGGATCTGTCTTATGGATTTTCAGTTTTCCCAAGGTATATTTCCTAGACTGGAAGTGCCCTTGGCTCTGTAGCTCTGTTGTTTACTTGTTTTAGGGAACACAATGCACTCCTCCAGTGAGGCATTTGGCAACTTACATCCCGCCCATCAGCATAACAAGGCTCCCTGTTCTCCAGGGCCTGTCTTGCCTTTCTGGTTTTTACACATTTTGTGGATGTCCCTTTTGACCGGTGGGAAGTGATACTTCTTTGTAGTGCAGATTTGCATTGCCAGCTTGCTTGCTTGGCCAAAAAGGGCGTATGCGTTTTCTCCTGAATATATTCAGGAGAAAAAAAATATGCCCTTTTTGGCCAAGTGCATCATTGTCGAAGTTGTGCCCCTCTTCCTGTGCTTTACAGGCGATTCCTACGTACCTCTTGAAATCTGTTTCCTGCTATTCTGCCTCGCTTTCAAGTCCACCTCGTTGCCTTCCCTCAACAGATTTTTGGACGATAGTTGGCCTTGATTACTCTGCCAGTTTGTGAATTGCTGTGCCCCTGAGCTCCATTTTTCAACTCGTTTCTTGTGAGCTGAACGCAAGTCCAAACTTTTGGTTCAGGACCTATACTGGTTCCCGGTGGGTGGCTGAGACTTTGGTTAATTCTTCTTCCTGCCGGGAAATTAGAGTGACATGTGCCCATCCAAATGCCTAACAGCTACTCTCTCATTGGTTCTCCCTCTTCCCTTTCATCCTCTGCCAAATTGGCAACCTGTGCGAAACAGGAGCTTAAAGGGGCTGTCTCTCCAAGTTGGGAGATTGATAGGAAAGCAGTTGGAAAGTCAAACTGGAGCACCAGGAGAGGGGTTCTTCAATGAGTTTTAGAAACCTTTCGTATTCACAGTGTGTCCATTCTCTAGGTTTCCCGTACACGTTATAGCTATAGTAATATTCCCATCAACCTGGAGAGCTGGGACCCATGGAATGGGTGCCATGCATTATTGCTTTAAAGGGTGTGCATTTGCTCACCCAATCTCACCAATCCTCTCAGTCCCAAGTGTCCAGCCTTATGCCACATCCAGCTGTCATTGTAGATAGGGTCATTCCAGGTTGCATCAGCGACCCTGAAGGAATTGTGAAGAATTTCCCTGTTTCTTTGTTCTGTTTTTGAAATTCCTTTTTAGAGTGGGTTTGAGCTGATTCTCGCTGCCATGTTTATGCCAGTCTAGACACACTTGATTCCCTTACGGAGACATATCAATACATAGGTTTTAAGATTCTTACTAGTCAGATCTATTCCTCTGTGGGAAATATGGGATTTTGAGTCCCTTTCACTGAGGAAGGTGTAGGTCTTGTCTATTCCATAGTTGGTTTTTGGAATGGTACCTGTGCTTATATCAAACTCTGGTTTGATGCATCACCCCACCTCTCCTTCCCCTTAAGCAGGCATAAGAGTGTTTTCTAAATGTGAGACTCTGTTCTCTTTCCTAACTCAGTTCATGTGTAGCCATGTTTACAGGATCTTCCTAAGTGATATCTTATGATAAGTTTCTTTTCCTGTGTGACTTCTTTCACTTAGAATCATCGTACCTGAATCCACTCATTTTGCTGCTACTGGTCTTATGACATTGATTTCATGGCTGAGGGATATTCCATCGTACGTAAGTTCCACAATGTTTGGAACCATTTTTATATTTCCTGGGATATTTCAGGTGTACCCAGGTTGAGGTTCTTGTAAGCAGTGCAGCCCTCAATTTGGGGGTGGCTCTGTCTTATGGATTTTCAGTTTTCCCAAGGTATATTCCCTAGACTGGAAGTGCCCTTGGCTCTGTAGCTCTGTTGTTTACTTGTTTTAGGGAACACAATGCACTCCTCCAGTGAGGCATTTGGCAACTTACATCCCGCCCATCAGCATAACAAGGCTCCCTGTTCTCCAGGGCCTGTCTTGCCTTTCTGGTTTTTACACATTTTGTGGATGTCCCTTTTGACCGGTGGGAAGTGATACTTCTTTGTAGTGCAGATTTGCATTGCCCGCTTGCTTGCTTGGCCAAAAAGGGCGTATGCGTTTTCTCCTGAATATATTCTGGAGAAAACGCATACACCCTTTTTGGCCAAGTGCATCATTGTCGAAGTTGTGCCCCTCTTCCTGTGCTTTACAGGCGATTCCAACGTACCTCTTGAAATCTCTTTCCTGCTATTCTGCCTCGCTTTCAAGTCCGCCTCGTTGCCTTCCCTCAACAGATTTTTGGACGATAGTTGGCCTTGATTACTCTGCCAGTTTGTGAATTGCTGTGCCCCTGAGCTCCATTTTTCAACTCGTTTCTTGTGAGCTGAACGCAAGTCCAAACTTTTGGTTCAGGACCTATACTGGTTCCCGGTGGGTGGCTGAGACTTTGGTTAATTCTTCTTCCTGCCGGGAAATTAGAGTGACATGTGACCATCCAAATGCCTAACAGCTACTCTCTCATTGGTTCTCCCTCTTCCCTTTCATCCTCTGCCAAATTGGCAACCTGTGCGAAACAGGAGCTTAAAGGGGCTGTCTCTCCAAGTTGGGAGATTGATAGGAAAGCAGTTGGGAAGTCAAACTGGAGCACCAGGAGAGGGGTTCTTCAATGAGTTTTAGAAACCTTTCGTATTCACAGTGTGTCCATTCTCTAGGTTTCTCGTACACGTTATAGCTATAGTAATATTCCCATCAACCTGGAGAGCTGGGACCCATGGAATGGGTGCCATGCATTATTGCTTTAAAGGGTCTGCATTTGCTCACCCAATCTCACCAATCCTCTCAGTCCCAAGTGTCCAGCCTTATGCCACATCCAGCTGTCATTGTAGATAGGGTCATTCCAGGTTGCATCAGAGGCCCTGAAGGAATTGTGAAGAATTTCCCTGTTTCTTTGTTCTGTTTTTGAAATTCTTTTTAGAGTGGGTTTGAGCTGATTCTCGCTGCCATGTTTATGCCAGTCTAGACACACTTGATTCCCTTACGGAGACATATCAATACATAGGTTTTAAGATTCTTACTAGTCAGATCTATTCCTCTGTGGGAAATATGGGATTTTGAGTCCCTTTCACTGAGGATGGTGTAGGTCTTGTCTATTCCATAGTTGGTTTTTGGAATGGTACCTGTGCTTATATCAAACTCTGGTTTGATGCATCACCCCACCTCTCCTTCCCCTTAAGCAGGCATAAGAGTGTTTTCTAAATGTGAGACTCTGTTCTCTTTCCTAACTCAGTTCATGTGTAGCCATGTTTACAGGATCTTCCTAAGTGATATCTTATGATAAGTTTCTTTTCCTGTGTGACTTCTTTCACTTAGAATCATCGTACCTGAATCCACTCATTTTGCTGCTACTGGTCTTATGACATTGATTTCATGGCTGAGGGATATTCCATCGTACGTAAGTTCCACAATGTTTGGAACCATTTTTATATTTCTTGGGATATTTTAGGTGTAGCCAGGTTGAGGTTCTTGTAAGCAGTGCAGCCCTCAATTTGGGGGTGGCTCTGTCTTATGGATTTTCAGTTTTCCCAAGGTATATTCCCTAGACTGGAAGTGGCCTTGGCTCTGTAGCTCTGTTGTTTACTTGTTTTAGGGAACACAATGCACTCCTCCAGTGAGGCAGTTGGCAACTTACATCCGGCCCATCAGCATAACAAGGCTCCCTGTTCTCCAGGGCCTGTCTTGCCTTTCTGGTTTTTACACATTTTGTGGATGTCCCTTTTGACCGGTGGGAAGTGATACTTCTTTGTAGTGCAGATTTTCATTGCCCGCTTGCTTGCTTGGCCAAAAAGGGCGTATGCATTTTCTCCTGAATATATTCAGGAGAAAACGCATACGCCCTTTTTGGCCAAGTGCATCATTGTCGAAGTTGTGCCCCTCTTCCTGTGCTTTACAGGCGATTCCAACGTACCTCTTGAAATCTGTTTCCTGCTATTCTGCCTCGCTTTCAAGTCCGCCTCGTTGCCTTCCCTCAACAGATTTTTGGACGATAGTTGGCCTTGATTACTCTGCCAGTTTGTGAATTGCTGTGCCCCTGAGCTCCATTTTTCAACTCGTTTCTTGTGAGCTGAACGCAAGTCCAAACTTTTGGTTCAGGACCTATACTGGTTCCCGGTGGGTGGCTGAGACTTTGGTTAATTCTTCTTCCTGCCGGGAAATTAGAGTGACATGTGCCCATCCAAATGCCTAACAGCTACTCTCTCATTGGTTCTCCCTCTTCCCTTTCATCCTCTGCCAAATTGGCAACCTGTGCGAACCAGGAGCTTAAAGGGGCTGTCTCTCCAAGTTGGGAGATTGATAGGAAAGCAGTTGGAAAGTCAAACCGGAGCACCAGGAGAGGGGCTCTTCGTTGAGTTTTAGAAACCTTTCGTATTCACATTGTGTCCATTCTCTAGGTTTCCCGTACACGTTATAGCTGTAGTAATATTCCCTTCAACCTGGAGAGCTGGGACCCATGGAATGGGTGCCATGCATTATTGCTTTAAAGGGTCTGCATTTGCTCACCCAATCTCACCAATCCTCTCAGTCCCAAGTGTCCAGCCTCATGCCACATCCAGCTGTCATTGTAGATAGGGTCATTCCAGGTTGCATCAGAGATCCTGAAGGAATTGTAAAGAATTTCCCTGTTTCTTTGTTCTGTTTTTGAAATTCCTGTTTAGAGTGGGTTTGAGCTGATTCTCGCTGCCCTGTTTATGCCAGTCTAGACACACTTGATTCCCTTACGGAGACATATCAATACATAGGTTTTAAGATTCTTACTAGTCAGATCTATTCCTCTGCGGGAAATATGGGGTTTTGAGTCCCTTTCACTGAGGAAGGTGTAGGTCTTGTCTATTCCATAGTTGGTTTTTGGAACGGTACCTGTGCTTATATCAAACTCTGGTTTGATGCATCACCCCACCTCTCCTTCCCCCTTAAGCAGGCATAAGAGTGTTTTCTAAATGTGAGACTCTGTTCTCTTGCCTAACTCAGTTCATGTGTAGCCATGTTTACAGGATCTTCCTAAGTGATATCTTATGATAAGTTTCTTTTCCTGTGTGACTTCTTTCACTTAGAATCATCGTACCTGAATCCACTCATTTTGCTGCTACTGGTCTTATGACATTGATTTCGTGGCTGAGGGATATTCCATCGTACGTAAGTTCCACAATGTTTGGAACCATTTTTATATTTCCTGGGATATTTCAGGTGTACCCAGGTTGAGGTTCTTGTAAGCAGTGCAGCCCTCAATTTGGGGGTGGCTCTGTCTTATGGATTTTCAGTTTTCCCAAGGTATATTCCCTAGACTGGAAGTGCCCTTGGCTCTGTAGCTCTGTTGTTTACTTGTTTTAGGGAACACAATGCACTCCTCCAGTGATGCAGTTGGCAACTTACATCCCGCCCATCAGCATAACAAGGCTCCCTGTTCTACAGGGCCTGTCTTGCCTTTCTGGTTTTTACACATTTTGTGGATGTCCCTTTTGACCGGTGGGAAGTGATACTTCTTTGTAGTGCAGATTTGCATTGCCCGCTTGCTTGCTTGGCCAAAAAGGGCGTATGCATTTTCTCCTGAATATATTCAGGAGAAAACGCATACGCCCTTTTTGGCCAAGTGCATCATTGTCGAAGTTGTGCCCCTCTTCCTGTGCTTTACAGGCGATTCCAACGTACCTCTTGAAATCTGTTTCCTGCTATTCTGCCTCGCTTTCAAGTCCGCCTCGTTGCCTTCCCTCAACAGATTTTTGGACGATAGTTGGCCTTGATTACTCTGCCAGTTTGTGAATTGCTGTGCCCCTGAGCTCCATTTTTCAACTCGTTTCTTGTGAGCTGAACGCAAGTCCAAACTTTTGGTTCAGGACCTATACTGGTTCCCGGTGGGTGGCTGAGACTTTGGTTAATTCTTCTTCCTGCCGGGAAATTAGAGTGACATGTGCCCATCCAAATGCCTAACAGCTACTCTCTCATTGGTTCTCCCTCTTCCCTTTCATCCTCTGCCAAATTGGCAACCTGTGCGAACCAGGAGCTTAAAGGGGCTGTCTCTCCAAGTTGGGAGATTGATAGGAAAGCAGTTGGAAAGTCAAACCGGAGCACCAGGAGAGGGGCTCTTCGTTGAGTTTTAGAAACCTTTCGTATTCACAGTGTGTCCATTCTCTAGGTTTCCCGTACACGTTATAGCTGTAGTAATATTCCCTTCAACCTGGAGAGCTGGGACCCATGGAATGGGTGCCATGCATTATTGCTTTAAAGGGTCTGCATTTGCTCACCCAATCTCACCAATCCTCTCAGTCCCAAGTGTCCAGCCTCATGCCACATCCAGCTGTCATTGTAGATAGGGTCATTCCAGGTTGCATCAGAGACCCTGAAGGAATTGTGAAGAATTTCCCTGTTTCTTTGTTCTGTTTTTGAAATTCCTGTTTAGAGTGGGTTTGAGCTGATTCTCGCTGCCATGTTTATGCCAGTCTAGACACACTTGATTCCCTTACGGAGACATATCAGTACATAGGTTTTAAGATTCTTACTAGTCAGATCTATTCCTCTGCGGGAAATATGGGGTTTTGAGTCCCTTTCACTGAGGAAGGTGTAGGTCTTGTCTATTCCATAGTTGGTTTTTGGAACGGTACCTGTGCTTATATCAAACTCTGGTTTGATGCATCACCCCACCTCTCCTGCCCCCTTAAGCAGGCATAAGAGTGTTTTCTAAATGTGAGACTCTGTTCTCTTGCCTAACTCAGTTCATGTGTAGCCATGTTTACAGGATCTTCCTAAGTGATATCTTATGATAAGTTTCTTTTCCTGTGTGACTTCTTTCACTTAGAATCATCGTACCTGAATCCACTCATTTTGCTGTTACTGGTCTTATGACATTGATTTCATGGCTGAGGGATATTCCATCGTACGTAAGTTCCACAATGTTTGGAACCATTTTTATATTTCCTGGGATATTTCAGGTGTACCCAGGTTGAGGTTCTTGTAAGCAGTGCAGCCCTCAATTTGGGGGTGGCTCTGTCTTATGGATTTTCAGTTTTCCCAAGGTATATTCCCTAGACTGGAAGTGCCCTTGGCTCTGTAGCTCTGTTGTTTACTTGTTTTAGGGAACACAATGCACTTCTCCAGTGAGGCAGTTGGCAACTTACATCCGGCCCATCAGCATAACAAGGCTCCCTGTTCTCCAGGGCCTGTCTTGCCTTTCTGGTTTTTACACATTTTGTGGATGTCCCTTTTGACCGGTGGGAAGTGATACTTCTTTGTAGTGCAGATTTGCATTGCCCGCTTGCTTGCTTGGCCAAAAAGGGCGTATGCGTTTTCTCCTGAATATATTCAGGAGAAAACGCATACACCCTTTTTGGCCAAGTGCATCATTGTCGAAGTTGTGCCCCTCTTCCTGTGCTTTACAGGCGAATCCAACGTACCTCTTGAAATCTCTTTCCTGCTATTCTGCCTCGCTTTCAAGTCCGCCTCGTTGCCTTCCCTCAACAGATTTTTGGACGATAGTTGGCCTTGATTACTCTGCCAGTTTGTGAATTGCTGTGCCCCTGAGCTCCATTTATCAACTCGTTTCTTGTGAGCTGAACGCAAGTCCAAACTTTTGGTTCAGGACCTATACTGGTTCCCGGTGGGTGGCTGAGACTTTGGTTAATTCTTCTTCCTGCCGGGAAATTAGAGTGACATGTGCCCATCCAAATGCCTAACAGCTACTCTCTCATTGGTTCTCCCTCTTCCCTTTCATCCTCTGCCAAATTGGCAACCTGTGCGAACCAGGAGCTTAAAGGGGCTGTCTCTCCAAGTTGGGAGATTGATAGGAAAGCAGTTGGAAAGTCAAACCGGAGCACCAGGAGAGGGGCTCTTCGTTGAGTTTTAGAAACCTTTCGTATTCACAGTGTGTCCATTCTCTAGGTTTCCCGTACACGTTATAGCTGTAGTAATATTCCCTTCAACCTGGAGAGCTGGGACCCATGGAATGGGTGCCATGCATTATTGCTTTAAAGGGTCTGCATTTGCTCACCCAATCTCACCAATCCTCTCAGTCCCAAGTGTCCAGCCTCATGCCACATCCAGCTGTCATTGTAGATAGGGTCATTCCAGGTTGCATCAGAGACCCTGAAGGAATTGTGAAGAATTTCCCTGTTTGTTTGTTCTGTTTTTGAAATTCCTGTTTAGAGTGGGTTTGAGCTGATTCTCGCTGCCATGTTTATGCCAGTCTAGACACACTTGATTCCCTTACGGAGACATATCAGTACATAGGTTTTAAGATTCTTACTAGTCAGATCTATTCCTCTGCGGGAAATATGGGGTTTTGAGTCCCTTTCACTGAGGAAGGTGTAGGTCTTGTCTATTCCATAGTTGGTTTTTGGAACGGTACCTGTGCTTATATCAAACTCTGGTTTGATGCATCACCCCACCTCTCCTTCCCCCTTAAGCAGGCATAAGAGTGTTTTCTAAATGTGAGACTCTGTTCTCTTGCCTAACTCAGTTCATGTGTAGCCATGTTTACAGGATCTTCCTAAGTGATATCTTATGATAAGTTTCTTTTCCTGTGTGACTTCTTTCACTTAGAATCATCGTACCTGAATCCACTCATTTTGCTGCTACTGGTCTTATGACATTGATTTCATGGCTGAGGGATATTCCATCGTACGTAAGTTCCACAATGTTTGGAACCATTTTTATATTTCCTGGGATATTTCAGGTGTACCCAGGTTGAGGTTCTTGTAAGCAGTGCAGCCCTCAATTTGGGGGTGGCTCTGTCTTATTGATTTTCAGTTTTCCCAAGGTATATTCCCTAGACTGGAAGTGCCCTTGGCTCTGTAGCTCTGTTGTTTACTTGTTTTAGGGAACACAATGCACTCCTCCAGTGAGGCAGTTGGCAACTTACATCCGGCCCATCAGCATAACAAGGCTCCCTGTTCTCCAGGGCCTGTCTTGCCTTTCTGGTTTTTACACATTTTGTGGATGTCCCTTTTGACCGGTGGGAAGTGATACTTCTTTGTAGTGCAGATTTGCATTGCCCGCTTGCTTGCTTGGCCAAAAAGGGCGTATGCGTTTTCTCCTGAATATATTCAGGAGAAAACGCATACACACTTTTTGGCCAAGTGCATCATTGTCGAAGTTGTGCCCCTCTTCCTGTGCTTTACAGGCGATTCCAACGTACCTCTTGAATTCTCTTTCCTGCTATTCTGCCTCGCTTTCAAGTCCGCCTCGTTGCCTTCCCTCAACATATTTTTGGACGATAGTTGGCCTTGATTACTCTGCCAGTTTGTGAATTGCTGTGCCCCTGAGCTCCATTTTTCAACTCGTTTCTTGTGAGCTGAACGCAAGTCCAAACTTTTGGTTCAGGACCTATACTGGTTCCCGGTGGGTGGCTGAGACTTTGGTTAATTCTTCTTCCTGCCGGGAAATTAGAGTGACATGTGCCCATCCAAATGCCTAACAGCTACTCTCTCATTGGTTCTCCCTCTTCCCTTTCATCCTCTGCCAAATTGGCAACCTGTGCGAACCAGGAGCTTAAAGGGGCTGTCTCTCAAAGTTGGGAGATTGATAGGAAAGCAGTTGGAAAGTCAAACCGGAGCACCAGGAGAGGGGCTCTTCGTTGAGTTTTAGAAACCTTTCGTATTCACAGTGTGTCCATTCTCTAGGTTTCCCGTACACGTTATAGCTGTAGTAATATTCCCTTCAACCTGGAGAGCTGGGACCCATGGAATGGGTGCCATGCATTATTGCTTTAAAGGGTCTGCATTTGCTCACCCAATCTCACCAATCCTCTCAGTCCCAAGTGTCCAGCCTCATGCCACATCCAGCTGTCATTGTAGATAGGGTCATTCCAGGTTGCATCAGAGACCCTGAAGGAATTGTGAAGAATTTCCCTGTTTCAGTGTTCTGTTTTTGAAATTCCTGTTTAGAGTGGGTTTGAGCTGATTCTCGCTGCCATGTTTATGCCAGTCTAGACACACTTGTTTCCCTTACGGAGACATATCAGTACATAGGTTTTAAGATTCTTACTAGTCAGATCTATTCCTCTGCGGGAAATATGGGGTTTTGAGTCCCTTTCACTGAGGAAGGTGTAGGTCTTGTCTATTCCATAGTTGGTTTTTGGAACGGTACCTGTGCTTATATCAAACTCTGGTTTGATGCATCACCCCACCTCTCCTTCCCCCTTAAGCAGGCATAAGAGTGTTTTCTAAATGTGAGACTCTGTTCTCTTGCCTAACTCAGTTCATGTGTAGCCATGTTTACAGGATCTTCCTAAGTGATATCTTATGATAAGTTTCTTTTCCTGTGTGACTTCTTTCACTTAGAATCATCGTACCTGAATCCACTCATTTTGCTGCTACTGGTCTTATGACATTGATTTCATGGCTGAGGGATATTCCATCGTACGTAAGTTCCACAATGTTTGGAACCATTTTTATATTTCCTGGGATATTTCAGGTGTACCCAGGTTGAGGTTCTTGTAAGCAGTGCAGCCCTCAATTTGGGGGTGGCTCTGTCTTATGGATTTTCAGTTTTCCCAAGGTATATTCCCTAGACTGGAAGTGCCCTTGGCTCTGTAGCTCTGTTGTTTACTTGTTTTAGGGAACACAATGCACTCCTCCAGTGAGGCAGTTGGCAACTTACATCCCGCCCATCAGCATAACAAGGCTCCCTGTTCTCCAGGGCCTGTCTTGCCTTTCTGGTTTTTACACATTTTGTGGATGTCCCTTTTGACCGGTGGGAAGTGATACTTCTTTGTAGTGCAGATTTGCATTGCCCGCTTGCTTGCTTGGCCAAAAAGGGCGTATGCGTTTTCTCCTGAATATATTCAGGAGAAAACGCATACGCCCTTTTTGGCCAAGTGCATCATTGTCGAAGTTGTGCCCCTCTTCCTGTGCTTTACAGGTGATTCCAACGTACCTCTTGAAATCTGTTTCCTGCTATTCTGCCTCGCTTTCAAGTCCGCCTCGTTGCCTTCCCTCAACAGATTTTTGGACGATAGTTGGCCTTGATTACTCTGCCAGTTTGTGAATTGCTGTGCCCCTGAGCTCCATTTTTCAACTCGTTCCTTTTGAGCTGAACGCAAGTCCAAACTTTTGGTTCAGGACCTATACTGGTTCCCGGTGGGTGGCTGAGACTTTGGTTAATTCTTCTTCCTGCCGGGAAATTAGAGTGACATGTGCCCATCCAAATGCCTAACAGCTACTCTCTCATTGGTTCTCCCTCTTCCCTTTCATCCTCTGCCAAATTGGCAACCTGTGCGAACCAGGAGCTTAAAGGGGCTGTCTCTCCAAGTTGGGAGATTGATAGGAAAGCAGTTGGAAAGTCAAACCGGAGCACCAGGAGAGGGGCTCTTCGTTGAGTTATAGAAACCTTTCGTATTCACAGTGTGTCCATTCTCTAGGTTTCCCGTACACGTTATAGCTGTAGTAATATTCCCTTCAACCTGGAGAGCTGGGACCCATGGAATGAGTGCCATGCATTATTGCTTTAAAGGGTCTGCATTTGCTCACCCAATCTCACCAATCCTCTCAGTCCCAAGTGTCCAGCCTTATGCCACATCCAGCTGTCATTGTAGATAGGGTCATTCCAGGTTGCATCAGCGACCCTGAAGGAATTGTGAAGAATTACCCTGTTTCTTTGTTCTGTTTTTGAAATTCCTGTTTAGAGTGGGTTTGAGCTGATTCTCGCTGCCCTGTTTATGCCAGTCTAGACACACTTGATTCCCTTACGGAGACATATAAATACATAGGTTTTAAGATTCTTACTAGTCAGATCTATTCCTCTGCGGGAAATATGGGGTATTGAGTCCCTTTCACTGAGGAAGGTGTAGGTCTTGTCTATTCCATAGTTGGTTTTTGGAACGGTACCTGTGCTTATATCAAACTCTGGTTTGATGCATCACCCCACCTCTCCTTCCCCCTTAAGCAGGCATAAGAGTGTTTTCTAAATGTGAGACTCTGTTCTCTTTCCTAACTCAGTTCATGTGTAGCCATGTTTACAGGATCTTCCTAAGTGATATTTTATGATAAGTTTCTTTTCCTGTGTGACTTCTTTCACTTAGAATCATCGTACCTGAATCCACTCATTTTGCTGCTACTGGTCTTATGACATTGATTTCATGGCTGAGGGATATTGCATCGTACCTAAGTTCCACAAAGTTTGGAACCATTTTTATATTTCCTGGGATATTTCAGGTGTACCCAGGTTGAGGTTCTTGTAAGCAGTGCAGCCCTCAATTTGGGGGTGGCTCTGTCTTATGGATTTTCAGTTTTCCCAAGGTATATTCCCTAGACTGGAAGTGCCCTTGGCTCTGTAGCTCTGTTGTTTACTTGTTTTAGGGAACACAATGCACTCCTCCAGTGAGGCAGTTGGCAACTTACATCCCGCCCATCAGCATAACAAGGCTCCTTGTTCTCCAGGGCCTGTCTTGCCTTTCTGGTTTTTACACATTTTTTGGATGTCCCTTTTGACCAGTGGGAACTGATACTTCTTTGTAGTGCAGATTTGCATTGCCCGCTTGCTTGCTTGGCCAAAAAGGGCGTATGCGTTTTCTCCTGAATATATTCAGGAGAAAACACATACGCCCTTTTTGGCCAAGTGCATCATTGTCGAAGTTGTGCCCCTCTTCCTGTGCTTTACAGGCGATTCCAACGTACCTCTTAAAATCTGTTTCCTGCTATTCTGCCTCGCTTTCAAGTCCGCCTCGTTGCCTTCCCTCAACAGATTTTTGGACGATAGTTGGCCTTGTTTACTCTGCCAGTTTGTGAATTGCTGTGCCCCAGAGCTCCATTTATCAACTCGTTTCTTGTGAGCTGAACGCAAGTCCAAACTTTTGGTTCAGGACCTATACTGGTTCCCGGTCGGTGGCTGAGACTTTGGTTAATTCTTCTTCCTGCCGGGAAATTAGAGTGACAGGTGCCCATCCAAATGCCTAACAGCTACTCTCTCATTGGTTCTCCCTCTTCCCTTTCATCCTCTGCCAAATTGGCAACCTGTGCGAACCAGGAGCTTAAAGGGGCTGTCTCTCCAAGTTGGGAGATTGATAGGAAAGCAGTTGGAAAGTCAAACCGGAGCACCAGGAGAGGGGCTCTTCGTTGAGTTTTAGAAACCTTTCGTATTCACAGTGTGTCCATTCTCTAGGTTTCGCGTACACGTTATAGCTGTAGTAATATTCCCTTCAACCTGGAGAGCTGGGACCCATGGAATGGGTGCCATGCATTATTGCTTTAAAGGGTCTGCATTTGCTCACCCAATCTCACCAATCCTCTCAGTCCCAAGTGTCCAGCCTCATGCCACATCCAGCTGTCATTGTAGATAGGGTCATTCCAGGTTGCATCAGAGACCCTGAAGGAATTGTGAAGAATTTCCCTGTTTCTTTGTTCTGTTTTTGAAATTCCTGTTTAGAGTGGGTTTGAGCTGATTCTTGCTGCCCTGTTTATGCCAGTCTAGACACACTTGATTCCCTTACGGAGACATATCAATACAGAGGTTTTAATATTCTTACTAGTCAGATCTATTCCTCTGCGGGAAATATGGGGTTTTGAGTCCCTTTCACTGAGGAAGGTGTAGGTCTTGTCTATTCCATAGTTGGTTTTTGGAACGGTACCTGTGCTTATATCAAACTCTGGTTTGATGCATCACCCCACCTCTCCTTCCCCCTTAAGCAGGCATAAGAGTGTTTTCTAAATGTGAGACTCTGTTCTCTTGCCTAACTCAGTTCATGTGTAGCCATGTTTACAGGATCTTCCTAAGTGATATCTTATGATAAGTTTCTTTTCCTGTGTGACTTCTTTCACTTAGAATCATCGTACCTGAATCCACTCATTTTGCTGCTACTGGTCTTATGACATTGATTTCGTGGCTGAGGGATATTCCATCGTACGTAAGTTCCACAATGTTTGGAACCATTTTTATATTTCCTGGGATATTTCAGGTGTACCCAGGTTGAGGTTCCTGTAAGCAGTGCAGCCCTCAATTTGGGGGTGGCTCTGTCTTATGGATTTTCAGTTTTCCCAAGGTATATTCCCTAGACTGGAAGTGCCCTTGGCTCTGTAGCTCTGTTGTTTACTTGTTTTAGGGAACACAATGCACTCCTCCAGTGAGGCAGGTGGCAACTTACATCCCGCCCATCAGCATAACAAGGCTCCCTGTTCTCCAGGGCCTGTCTTGCCTTTCTGGTTTTTACACATTTTGTGGATGTCCCTTTTGACCGGTGGGAAGTGATACTTCTTTGTAGTGCAGAATTGCATTGCCCGCTTTCTTGCTTGGCCAAAAAGGGCGTATGCGTTTTCTCCTGAATATATTCAGGAGAAAACGCATACGCCCTTTTTGGCCAAGTGCATCATTGTCAAAGTTGTGCCCCTCTTCCTGTGCTTTACAGGCGATTCCAACGTACCTCTTGAAATCTGTTTCCTGCTATTCTGCCTCGCTTTCAAGTCCGCCTCGTTGCCTTCCCTCAACAGATTTTTGGACGATAGTTGGCCTTGATTACTCTGCCAGTTTGTGAATTGCTGTGCCCCTGAGCTCCATTTTTCAACTCGTTTTTTGTGAGCTGAACACAAGTGCAAACTTTTGGTTCAGGACCTATCCTGGTTCCCGGTGGGTGGCTGAGACTTTGGTTAATTCTTCTTCCTGCCGGAAATTAGGGTGACATGTGCCCATCCTAATGCCTAACAGCTACTCTCTCATTGGTTCTCCCTCTTCCCTTTCATCCTCTGCCAAATTGGCAACCTGTGCAAACCAGGAGCTTAAAGGGGCTGTCTCTCCAAGTTGGGAGATTGATAGGAAAGCAGTTGGAAAGTCAAACCGGAGCACCAGGAGAGGGGCTCTTCGTTGAGTTTTAGAAACCTTTCGTATTCACAGTGTGTCCATTCTCTAGGTTTCCCGTACACGTTATAGCTGTAGTAATATTCCCTTCAACCTGGAGAGCTGGGATCCATAGAATGGGTGCCATGCATTATTGCTTTAAAGGGTCTACATTTGCTCACCCAATCTCACCAATCCTCTCAGTCCCAAGTGTCCAGCCTCATGCCACATCCAGCTGTAATTGTAGATAGGGTCATTCCAGGTTGCATCAGAGACCCTGAAGGAATTGTGAAGAATTTCCCTGTTTCTTTGTTCTGTTTTTGAAATTCCTGTTTAGAGTGGGTTTGAGCTGATTCTCGCTGCCATGTTTATGCCAGTCTAGACACACTTGATTCCCTTACGGAGACATATCAATACATAGGTTATAAGATTCTTACTAGTTAGATCTATTCCTCTGCGGGAAATATGGGGTTTTGAGTCCCTTTTACTGAGGAAGGTGTAGGTTTTGTCTATTCCATAGTTGGATTTTGGAACGGTACCTGTGCTTATATCAAACTCTGGTTTGATGCATCACCCCACCTCTCCTTCCCCCTTAAGCAGGCCTAAGAGTGTTTTCTAAATGTGAGACTCTGTTCTCTTGCCTAACTCAGTTCATGTGTAGCCATGTTTACAGGATCTTCCTAAGTGATATCTTATGATAAGTTTCTTTTCCTGTGTGACTTCTTTCACTTAGAATCATCGTACCTGAATCCACTCATTTTGCTGCTACTGGTCTTATGACATTGATTTCGTGGCTGAGGGATATTCCATCGTACGTGGGTTCCACAATGTTTGGAACCATTTTTATATTTCCTGGGATATTTCAGGTGTACCCAGGTTGAGGTTCTTGTAAGCAGTGCAGCCCTCAATTTGGGGGTGGATCTGTGTTATGGATTTTCAGTTTTCCCAAGGTATATTCCCTAGACTGGAAGTGCCCTTGGCTCTGTAGCTCTGTTGTTTACTTGTTTTAGGGAACACAATGCACTCCTCCAGTGAGGCAGTTGGCAACTTACATCCCGCCCATCAGCATAAAAAGGCTCCCTGTTCTCCAGGGCCTGTCTTGCCTTTCTGGTTTTTACACATTTTGTGGATGTCCCTTTTGACCGGTGGGAAGTGATACTTCTTTGTAGTGCAGATTTGCATTGCCCGCTTGCTTGCTTGGCCAAAAAGGGCGTATGCGTTTTCTCCTGAATATATTCAGGAGAAAACGCATACGCCCTTTTTGGCCAAGTGCATCATTGTCGAAGTTGTGCCCCTCTTCCTGTGCTTTACAGGCGATTCCAACGTACCTCTTGAAATCTGTTTCCTGCGATTCTGCCGCACTTTCAAGTCCGCCTCGTTGCCTTCCCTCAACAGATTTTTGGACGATAGTTGGCCTTGATTACTCTGCCAGTTTGTGAATTGCTGTGCCCCTGAGCTCCATTTTTCAACTCGTTTCTTGTGAGCTGAACGCAAGTCCAAACTTTTGGTTCAGGACCTATACTGGTTCCCGGTGGGTGGCTGAGACTTTGGTTAATTCTTCTTCCTGCCGGGAAATTAGAGTGACATGTGCCCATCCAAATGCCTAACAGCTACTCTCTCATTGGTTCTCCCTCTTCCCTTTCATCCTCTGCCAAATTGGCAACCTGTGCGAACCAGGAGCTTAAAGGGGCTGTCTCTCCAAGTTGGGAGATTGATAGGAAAGCAGTTGGAAAGTCAAACCGGAGCACCAGGAGAGGGGCTCTTCGTTGAGTTTTAGAAACCTTTCGTATTCACAGTGTGTCCATTCTCTAGGTTTCCCGTACATGTTATAGTTGTAGTAATATTCCCTTCTACCTGGAGAGCTGGGACCCAAGGAATGGGTGCCATGCATTTTTGCTTTAAAGGGTCTGCATTTGCTCACCCAATCTCACCAATCCTCTCAGTCCCAAGTGTCCAGCCTTATGCCACATCCAGCTGTCATTGTAGATAGGGTCATTCCAGGTTGCATCAGAGACCCTGAAGGAATTGTGAAGAATTTCCCTGTTTCATTGTTCTGTTTTTGAAATTCCTGTTTAGAGTGGGTTTGAGCTGATTCTCGCTGCCCTGTTTATGCCAGTCTAGACACACTTGATTCCCTTACGGAGACATATCAATACATAGGTTTTAAGATTCTTACTAGTCAGATCTATTCCTCTGCGTGAAATATGGGGTGTTGAGTCCCTTTCACTGAGGAATGTGTAGGTCTTGTCTATTCCATAGTTGGTTTTTGGAACGGTACCTGTGCTTATATCAAACTCTGGTTTGATGCATCACCCCACCTCTCCTTCCCCCTTAAGCAGGCATAAGTGTGTTTTCTAAATGTGAGACTCTGTTCTCTTGCCTAACTCAGTTCATGTGTAGCCATGTTTACAGGATCTTCCTAAGTGATATCTTATGATAAGTTTCTTTTCCTGTGTGACTTCTTTCACTTAGAATCATCGTAACTGAATCCACTAATTTTGCTGCTACTGGTCTTATGACATTGATTTCGTGGCTGAGGGATATTCCATCGGACGTAAGTTCCACAATGTTTGGAACCATTTTTATATTTCCTGGGATATTTCAGGTGTACCCAGATTGAGGTTCTTGTATGCAGTGCAGCCCTCAAATTGGGGGTGGCTCTGTGTTATGGATTTTCAGTTTTCCCAAGGTATATTCCCTAGACTGGAAGTGCCCTTGGCTCTGTAGCTCTGTTGTTTACTTGCTTTAGGGAACACAATGCACTCCTCCAGTGAGGCAGTTGGCAACTTACATCCCGCCCATCAGCATAACAAGGCTCCCTGTTCTCCAGGGCCTGTCTTGCCTTTCTGGTTTTTACACATTTTGTGGATGTCCCTTTTGACCGGTGGGAAGTGATACTTCTTTGTAGTGCAGATTTGCATTGCCCGCTTGCTTGCTTGGCCAAAAAGGGCATATGCGTTTTCTCCTGAATATATTCAGGAGAAGACACATACGCCCTTTTTGGCCAAGTGCATCATTGTCGAAGTTGTGCGCCTCTTCCTGTGCTTTACAGGCGATTCCAACGTACCTCTTGAAATCTGTTTCCTGCTATTCTGCCTCGCTTTCAAGTCCGCCTCGTTGCCTTCCCTCAACAGATTTTTGGACGATAGTTGGCCTTGATTACTCTGCCAGTTTGTGAATTGCTGTGCCCCTGAGCTCCATTTTTCAACTCGTTTCTTGTGAGCTGAACGCAAGTCCAAACTTTTGGTTCAGGACCTATACTGGTTCCCGGTGGGTGGCTGAGACTTTGGTTCATTCTTCTTCCTGCCGGGAAATTAGAGTGACATGTGCCCATCCAAATGCCTAACAGCTACTCTCTCATTGGTTCTCCCTCTTCCCTTTCATCCTCTGCCAAATTGGCAACCTGTGCAAACCAGGAGCTTAAAGGGGCTGTCTCTCCAAGTTGGTAGATTGATAGGAAAGCAGTTGGAAAGTCAAACCGGAGCACCAGGAGAGGGGCTCTTCGTTGAGTTTTAGAAACCTTTCGTATTCACAGTGTGTCCATTCTCTAGGTTTCCCGTACATGTTATAGCTGTAGTAATATTCCCTTCTACCTGGAGAGCTGGGACCCAAGGAATGGGTGCCATGCATTTTTGCTTTAAAGGGTCTGCATTTGCTCACCCAATCTCGCCAATCCTCTCAGTCCCAAGTGTCCAGCCTTATGCCACATTCAGCTGTCATTGTAGATAGGGTCATTCCAGGTTGCATCAGAGACCCTGAAGGAATTGTGAAGAATTTCCCTGTTTCTTTGTTCTGTTTTTGAAATTCCTGTTTAGAGTGGGTTTGAGCTGATTCTCGCTGCCATGTTTATGCCAGTCTAGACACACTTGATTCCCTTACGGAGACATATCAGTACATAGGTTTTAAGATTCTTACTAGTCAGATCTATTCCTCTGCGGGAAATATGGGGTTTTGAGTCCCTTTCACTGAGGAAGGTGTAGGTCTTGTCTATTCCATAGTTGGTTTTTGGAACGGTACCTGTGCTTATATCAAACTCTGGTTTGATGCATCACCCCACCTCTCCTTCCCCCTTAAGCAGGCATAAGAGTGTTTTCTAAATGTGAGACTCTGTTCTCTTGCCTAACTCAGTTCATGTGTAGCCATGTTTACTGGATCTTCCTAAGTGATATCTTATGATGTTTCTTTTCCTGTGTGACTTCTTTCACTTAGAATCATCGTACCTGAATCCACTCATTTTGCTGCTACTGGTCTTATGACATTGATTTCATGGCTGAGGGATATTCCATCGTACGTAAGTTCCACAATGTTTGGAACCATTTTTATATTTCCTGGGATATTTCAGGAGTACCCAGGTTGAGGTTCTTGTAAGCAGTGCAGCCCTCAATTTGGGGGTGGCTCTGTCTTATGGATTTTCAGTTTTCCCAAGGTATATTCCCTAGACTGGAAGTGCCCTTGGCTCTGTAGCTCTGTTGTTTACTTGTTTTAGGGAACACAATGCACTCCTCCATTGAGGTAGTTGGCAACTTACATCCGGCCCATCAGCATAACAAGGCTCCCTGTTCTCCAGGGCCTGTCTTGCCTTTCTGGTTTTTACACATTTTGTGGATGTCCCTTTTGACCGGTGGGAAGTGATACTTCTTTGTAGTGCAGATTTGCATTGCCCGCTTGCTTGCTTGGCCAAAAAGGGCGTATGCGTTTTATCCTGTATATATTCAGGAGAAAACGCATACGCCCTTTTTGGCCAAGTGCATCATTGTCGAAGTTGTGCCCCTCTTCCTGTGCTTTACAGGCGATTCCAACGTACCTCTTGAAATCTGTTTCCTGCTATTCTGCCTCGCTTTCAAGTCCGCCTCGTTGCCTTCCCTCAACAGATTTTTGGACGATAGTTGGCCTTGATTACTCTGCCAGTTTGTGAATTGCTGTGCCCCTGAGCTCCATTTTTCAACTCGTTTTTTGTGAGCTGAACGCAAGTCCAAACTTTTGGTTCAGGACCTATACTGGTTCCCAGTGGGTGGCTGAGACTTTGGTTAATTCTTCTTTCTGCCGGGAAATTAGAGTGACATGTGCCCATCCAAATGCCTAACAGCTACTCTCTCATTGGTTCTCCCTCTTCCCTTTCATCCTCTGCCAAATTGGCAACCTGTGCGAACCAGGAGCTTAAAGGGGCTGTCTCTCCAGTTGGGAGATTGATAGGAAAGCAGTTGGAAAGTCAAACCGGAGCACCAGGAGAGGGGCTCTTCGTTGAGTTTTAGAAACCTTTCGTATTCACAGTGTGTCCATTCTCTAGGTTTCCCGTACACGTTATAGCTGTAGTAATATTCCCTTCAACCTGGAGAGCTGGGACCCAAGGAATGGGTGCCATGCATTATTGCTTTAAAGGGTCTGCATTTGCTCACCCAATCTCACCAATCCTCTCAGTCCCAAGTGTCCAGCCTTATGCCACATCCAGCTGTCATTGTAGATAGGGTCATTCCACGTTGCATCAGAGACCCTGAAGGAATTGTGAAGAATTTCCCTTATTCTTTGTTCTGTTTTTGAAATTCCTTTCTAGAGTGGGTTTGAGCTGATTCTCGCTGCCCTGTTTATGCCAGTCTAGACACACTTGATTCCCTTACGGAGACATATCAATACATAGGTTTTAAGATTCTTACTAGTCAGATCTATTCCTCTGCGGGAAATATGGGGTTTTGAGTCCCTTTCACTGAGGAAGGTGTAGGTCTTGTCTATTCCATAGTTGGTTTTTGGAACGGTACCTGTGCTTATATCAAACTCTGGTTTGATGCATCACCCCACCTGTCCTTCCCCCTTAAGCAGGCATAAGAGTGTTTTCTAAATGTGAGACTCTGTTCTCTTTCCTAACTCAATTCATGTGTAGCCATGTTTACAGGATCTTCCTAAGTGATATCTTATGATGTGTTTCTTTTCCTGTGTGACTTCTTTCACTTAGAATCATCGTACCTGAATCCACTCATTTTGCTGCTACTGGTCTTATGACATTGATTTCGTGGCTGAGGGATATTCCATCGTACGTAAGTTCCACAATGTTTGGAACCATTTTTATATTTCCTGGGATATTTTAGGGGTACCCAGGTTGAGGTTCTTGTAAGCAGTGCAGCCCTCAATTTGGGGGTGGCTCTGTCTTATGGTTTTTCAGTTTTCCCAAGGTATATTTCCTAGACTGGAAGTGCCCTTCGCTCTGTAGCTCTGTTGTTTACTTGTTTTAGGGAACACAATGCACTCCTCCAGTGAGGCAGTTGGCAACTTACATCCCGCCTATCAGCATAACAAGGCTCCCTGTTCTCCAGGGCCTGTCTTGCCTTTCTGGTTTTTACACATTTTGTGGATGTCCCTTTTGACCGGTGGGAAGTGATACTTCTTTGTAGTGCAGATTTGCATTGCCCGCTTGCTTGCTTGGCCAAAAAGGGCGTATGCGTTTTCTCCTGAATATATTCAGGAGAAAACGCATACGCCCTTTTTGGCCAAGTGCATCATTGTCGAAGTTGTGCCCCTCTTCCTGTGCTTTACAGGCGATTCCAACGTACCTCTTGAAATCTGTTTCCTGCTATTCTGCCTCGCTTTCAAGTCCGCCTCGTTGCCTTCCCTCAACAGATTTTTGGACGATAGTTGGCTTTGATTACTCTGCCAGTTTGTGAATTGCTGTGCCCCTGAGCTCCATTTTTCAACTCGTTTCTTGTGAGCTGAACGCAAGTCCAAACTTTTGGTTCAGGACCTATACTGGTTCCCGGTGGGTGGCTGAGACTTTGGTTAATTCTTCTTCCTGCCGGGAAATTAGAGTGACATGTGCCCATCCAAATGCCTAACAGCTACTCTCTCATTGGTTCTCCCTCTTCCCTTTCATCCTCTGCCAAATTGGCAACCTGTGTGAACCAGGAGCTTAAAGGGGCTGTCTCTCCAAGTTGGGAGATTGATAGGAAAGCAGTTGGAAAGTCAAACCGGAGCACCAGGAGAGGGGCTCTTCGTTGAGTTTTAGAAACCTTTCGTATTCACAGTGTGTCCATTCTCTAGGTTTCCCGTACATGTTATAGCTGTAGTAATATTCCCTTCTACCTGGAGAGCTGGGACCCAAGGAATGGGTGCCATGTATTATTGCTTTAAAGGGTCTGCATTTGCTCACCCAATCTCACCAATCCTCTCAGTCCCAAGTGTCCAGCCTTATGCCACATCCAGCTATCTTTGTAGATAGGGTCATTCCAGGTTGCATCAGAGACCCTGAAGGAATTGTGAAGAATTTCCCTGTTTCTTTGTTCTGTTTTTTAATTCCTTTTTAGAGTGGGTTTGAGCTGATTCTCGCTGCCATGTTTATGCCAGTCTAGACACACTTGATTCCCTTACGGAGACATATCAATACATAGGTTTTAAGATTCTTACTAGTCAGATCTATTCCTCTGCGGGAAATATGGGGTTTTGAGTCCCTTTCACTGAGGAAGGTGTAGGTCTTGTCTATTCCATAGTTGGATTTTGGAACGGTACCTGTGCTTATATCAAACTCTGGTTTGATGCATCACCCCACCTCTCCTTCCCCCTTAAGCAGGCATAAGAGTGTTTTCTAAATGTGAGACTCTGTTCTCTTGCCTAACTCAGTTCATGTGTAGCCATGTTTACAGGATCTTCCTAAGTGATATCTTATGATAAGTTTCTTTTCCTGTGTGACTTCTTTCACTTAGAATCATCGTACCTGAATCCACTCATTTTGCTGCTACTGGTCTTATGACATTGATTTCATGGCTGAGGGATATTCCATCGTACGTAAGTTCCACAATGTTTGGAACAATTTTTATATTTCCTGGGATATTTCAGGTGTACCCAGGTTGAGGTTCTTGTAAGTAGTGCAGCCCTCAATTTGGGGGTGGCTCTGTCATATGGTTTTTCAGTTTTCCCAAGGTATATTCCCTAGACTGGAAGTGCCCTTGGCTCTGTAGCTCTGTTGTTTACTTGTTTTAGGGAACACAATGCACTCCTCCAGTGAGGCAGTTGGCAACTTACATCCGGCCCATCAGCATAACAAGGCTCCCTGTTCTCCAGGGCCTGTCTTGCCTTTCTGGTTTTTACAAATTTTGTGGATGTCCCTTTTGACCGGTGGGAAGTGATACTTCTTTGTAGTGCAGATTTGCATTGCCCGCTTGCTTGCTTGGCCAAAAAGGGCGTATGCGTTTTCCCCTGAATATATTCAGGAGAAAACACATACGCCCTTTTTGGCCAAGTGCATCATTGTCGAAGTTGTGCCCCTCTTCCTGTGCTTTACAGGCGATTCCAACGTACCTCTTGAAATCTGTTTCCTGCTATTCTGCCTCGCTTTCAAGTCCACCTCGTTGCCTACCCTCAAGAGATTTTTGGACGATAGTTGGCCTTGATTACTCTGCCAGTTTGTGAATTGCTGTGCCCCTGAGCTCCATTATACAACTCGTTTCTTGTGAGCTGAACGCAAGTGCAAACTTTTGGTTCAGGACCTATCCTGGTTCCCGGTGGGTGGCTGAGACTTTGGTTAATTCTTCTTCCTGCCGGGAAATTAGAGTGACATGTGCCCATCCAAATGCCTAACAGCTACTCTCTCATTGGTTCTCCCTCTTCCCTTTCATCCTCTGCCAAATTGGCAACCTGTGCAAACCAGGAGCTTAAAGGGGCTTTCTCTCCAAGTTGGGAGATTGATAGGAAAGCAGTTGGAAAGTCAAACCGGAGCACCAGGAGAGGGGCTCTTCGTTGAGTTTTAGAAACCTTTCGTATTCACAGTGTGTCCATTCTCTAGGTTTCCCGTACACGTTATAGCTGTAGTAATATTCCCTTCTACATGGATAGCTGGGACCCAGGGAATGGGTGCCATGTATTATTGCTTTAAAGGGTCTGCATTTGCTCACCCAATCTCACCAATCCTCTCAGTCCCAAGTGTCCAGCCTCATGCCACATGCAGCTGTCATTGTAGATAGGGTCATTCCAGGTTGCATCAGCGACCCTGAAGGAATTGTGAAGAATTTCCCTGTTTCTTTGTTCTGTTTTTGAAATTCCTTTTTAGAGTGGGTTTGAGCTGATTCTCGCTGCCATGTTTATGCCAGTCTAGACACACTTGATTCCCTTACGGAGACATATCAATACATAGGTTTTAAGATTCTTACTAGTCAGATCTATTCCTCTGCGGGAAATATGGGGTTTTGAGTCCCTTTCACTGAGGAAGGTGTAGGTCTTGTCTATTCCATAGTTGTGTTTTTGGAACTGTACATGTGCTTATATCAAACTCTGGTTTGATGCATCACCCCACCTCTCCTTCCCCCTTAAGCAGGCATAAGTGTGTTTTCTAAATGTGAGACTCTGTTCTCTTGCCTAACTCAGTTCATGTGTAGCCATGTTTACAGGATCTTCCTAAGTGATATCTTATGATAAGTTTCTTTTCCTGTGTGACTTCTTTCACTTAGAAACATCGTACCTGAATCCACTCATTTTGCTGCTACTGGTCTTATGACATTGATTTCATGGCTGAGGGATATTCCATCGTACGTAAGTTCCACAATGTTTGGAACCATTTTTATATTTCCTGGGATATTTCAGGTGTACCCAGGTTGAGGTTCTTGTAAGCAGTGCAGCCCTCAATTTGGGGGTGGCTCTGTCTTATGGATTTTCAGTTTTCCCAAGGTATATTCCCTAGACTGGACGTGCCCTTGGCTCTGTAGCTCTGTTGTTTACTTGCTTTAGGGAACACAATGCACTCCTCCAGTAGGCAGTTGGCAACTTACATCCCGCCCATCAGCATAACAAGGCTCCCTGTTCTCCAGGGCCTGTCTTGCCTTTCTGGTTTTTACACATTTTGTGGATGTCCCTTTTGACCGGTGGGAAGTGATACTTCTTTGTAGTGCAGATTTGCATTGCCCGCTTGCTTGCTTGGCCAAAAAGGGCATATGCGTTTTCTCCTGAATATATTCAGGAGAAAACGCATACACCCTTTTTGGCCAAGTGCATCATTGTCGAAGTTGTGCCCCTCTTCCTGTGCTTTACAGGCGATTCCAACGTACCTCTTGAAATCTGTTTCCTGCTATTCTGCCTCGCTTTCAAGTCCGCCTCGTTGCCTTCCCTCAACAGATTTTTGGACGATAGTTGGCCTTGATTAATCTGCCAGTTTGTGAATTGCTGTGCCCCTGAGCTCCATTTTTCAACTCGTTTTTTGTGAGCTGAACGCAAGTCCAAACTTTTGGTTCAGGACCTATACTGGTTCCCGGTGGGTGGCTGAGACTTTGGTTAATTCTTCTTTCTGCCGGGAAATTAGAGTGACATGTGCCCATCCAAATGCCTAACAGCTACTCTCTCATTGGTTCTCCCTCTTCCCTTTCATCCTCTGCCAAATTGGCAACCTGTGCGAACCAGGAGCTTAAAGGGGCTGTCTCTCCAAGTTGGGAGATTGATAGGAAAGCAGTTGGAAAGTCAAACGGGAGCACCAGGAGAGGGGCTCTTCATTGAGTTTTAGAAACCTTTCGTATTCACAGAGTGTCCATTCTCTAGGTTTCCCGTACATGTTATAGCTGTAGTAATATTCCCTTCAACCTGGAGAGTTGGGACCCATGGAATGGGTGCCATGCATTATTGCTTTAAAGGGTCTGCATTTGCTCACCCAATCTCACCAATCCTCTCAGTCCCAAGTGTCCAGCCTTATGCCACATCCAGCTGTCATTGTAGATAGGGTCATTCCAGGTTGCATCAGCGACCCTGAAGGAATTGTGAAGAATTTCCCTGTTTCTTTGTTCTGTTTTTGAAATTCCTTTTTAGAGTGGGTTTGAGCTGATTCTCGCTGCCATGTTTATGCCAGTCTAGACACACTTGATTCCCTTACGGAGACATATCAATACATAGGTTTTAAGATTCTTACTAGTCAGATCTATTCCTCTGCGGGAAATATGGGGTTTTGAGTCCCTTTCACTGAGGAAGGTGTAGGTCTTGTCTATTCCATAGTTGGTTTTTGGAACGGTACCTGTGCTTATATCAAACTCTGGTTTCATGCATCACCCCACCTCTCCGTCCCCCTTAAGCAGGCATAAGAGTGTTTTCTAAATGTGAGACTCTGTTCTCTTGCCTAACTCAGTTCATGTGTAGCCATGTTTACAGGATCTTCCTAAGTGATATCTTATGATAAGTTTCTTTTCCTGTGTGACTTCTTTCACTTAGAATCATCGTACCTGAATCCACTCATTTTGCTGCTACTGGTCTTATGACATTGATTTCGTGGCTGAGGGATATTCCATCGGACGTAAGTTCCACAATGTTTGGAACCATTTTTATATTTCCTGGGATATTTCAGGTGTACCCAGGTTGAGGTTCTTGTAAGCAGTGCAGCCCTCAATTTGGGGGTGGCTCTGTCTTATGGATTTTCAGTTTTCCCAAGGTATATTCCCTAGACTGTAAGTGCCCTTGGCTCTGTAGCTCTGTTGTTTACTTGCTTTAGGGAACACAATGCACTCCTCCAGTGAGGCAGTTGGCAACTTACATCCCGCCCATCAGCATAACAAGGCTCCCTGTTCTCCAGGGCCTGTCTTGCCTTTCTGGTTTTTACACATTTTGTGGATGTCCCTTTTGACCGGTGGGAAGTGATACTTCTTTGTAGTGCAGATTTGCATTGCCCACTTGCTTGCTTGGCCAAAAAGGGCGTATGCGTTTTCTCCTGAATATATTCAGGAGAAAACGCATACACCCTTTTTGGCCAAGTGCATCATTGTGGAAGTTGTGCCCCTCTTCCTGTGCTTTACAGGCGATTCCAACGTACCTCTTGAAATCTGTTTCCTGCTATTCTGCCTCGCTTTCAAGTCCGCCTCGTTGCCTTCCCTCAACAGATTTTTGGACGATAGTTGGCCTTGATTACTCTGCCAGTTTGTGAATTGCTGTGCCCCTGAGCTCCATTTTTCAACTCGTTTCTTGTGAGCAGAACGCAAGTCCAAACTTTTGGTTCAGGACCTATACTGGTTCCCGGTGGGTGGCTGAGACTTTGGTTCATTCTTCTTCCTGCCGGGAAATTAGAGTGACATGTGCCCATCCAAATGCCTAACAGCTACTCTCTCATTGGTTCTCCCTCTTCCCTTTCATCCTCTGCCAAATTGGCAACCTGTGCGAACCAGGAGCTTAAAGGGGCTGTCTCTCCAAGTTGGGAGATTGATAGGAAAGCAGTTGGAAAGTCAAACCGGAGCACCAGGAGAGGGGCTCTTCGTTGAGTTTTAGAAACCTTTCGTATTCACAGAGTGTCCATTCTCTAGGTTTCCCGTACATGTTATAGCTGTAGTAATATTCCCTTCAACCTGGAGAGTTGGGACCCATGGAATGGGTGCCATGCATTATTGCTTTAAAGGGTCTGCATTTGCTCACCCAATCTCACCAATCCTCTCAGTCCCAAGTGTCCAGCCTTATGCCACATCCAGCTGTCATTGTAGATAGGGTCATTCCAGGTTGCATCAGCGACCCTGAAGGAATTGTGAAGAATTTCCCTGTTTCTTTGTTCTGTTTTTGAAATTCCTGTTTAGAGTGGGTTTGAGCTGATTCTCGCTGCCCTGTTTATGCCAGTCTAGACACACTTGATTCCCTTACGGAGACATATCAATACATAGGTTTTAAGATTCTTACTAGTCAGATCTATTCCTCTGCGGGAAATATGGGGTTTTGAGTCCCTTTCACTGAGGAAGGTGTAGGTCTTGTCTATTCCATAGTTGGTTTTTGGAACGGTACCTGTGCCTATATCAAACTCTGGTTTGATGCATCACCCCACCTCTCCTTCCCCCTTAAGCAGGCATAAGAGTGTTTTCTAAATGTGAGACTCTGTTCTCTTGCCTAACTCAGTTCATGTGTAGCCATGTTTACAGGATCTTCCTAAGTGATATCATATGATAAGTTTCTTTTCCTGTGTGACTTCTTTCACTTAGAATCATCGTACCTGAATCCACTCATTTTGCTGCTACTGGTCTTATGACATTGATTTCATGGCTGAGGGATATTCCATCGTACGTAAGTTCCACAATGTTTGGAACCATTTTTATATTTCCTGGGATATTTCAGGTGTACCCAGGTTGAGGTTCTTGTAAGCAGTGCAGCCCTCAATTTGGGGGTGGCTCTGTCTTATGGATTTTCAGTTTTCCCAAGGTATATTCCCTAGACTGTAAGTGCCCTTGGCTCTGTAGCTCTGTTGTTTACTTGCTTTAGGGAACACAATGCACTCCTCCAGTGAGGCAGTTGGCAACTTACATCCCGCCCATCAGCATAACAAGGCTCCCTGTTCTCCAGGGCCTGTCTTGCCTTTCTGGTTTTTACACATTTTGTGGATGTCCCTTTTGACCGGTGGGAAGTGATACTTCTTTGTAGTGCAGATTTGCATTGCCCGCTTGCTTGCTTGGCCAAAAAGGGCGTATGCGTTTTCTCCTGAATATATTCAGGAGAAAACGCATACACCCTTTTTGGCCAAGTGCATCATTGTCGAAGTTGTGCCCCTCTTCCTGTGCTTTACAGGCGATTCCAACGTACCTCTTGAAATCTGTTTCCTGCTATTCTGCCTCGCTTTCAAGTCCGCCTCGTTGCCTTCCCTCAACAGATTTTTGGACGATAGTTGGCCTTGATTACTCTGCCAGTTTGTGAATTGCTGTGCCCCTGAGCTCCGTTTTTCAACTCGTTTCTTGTGAGCAGAACGCAAGTCCAAACTTTTGGTTCAGGACCTATACTGGTTCCCGGTGGGTGGCTGAGACTTTGGTTCATTCTTCTTCCTGCCGGGAAATTAGAGTGACATGTGCCCATCCAAATGCCTAACAGCTACTCTCTCATTGGTTCTCCCTCTTCCCTTTCATCCTCTGCCAAATTGGCAACCTGTGCGAACCAGGAGCTTAAAGGGGCTGTCTCTCCAAGTTGGGAGATTGATAGGAAAGCAGTTGGAAAGTCAAACCGGAGCACCAGGAGAGGGGCTCTTCGTTGAGTTTTAGAAACCTTTCGTATTCACAGAGTGTCCATTCTCTAGGTTTCCCGTACATGTTATAGCTGTAGTAATATTCCCTTCAACCTGGAGAGTTGGGACCCATGGAATGGGTGCCATGCATTATTGCTTTAAAGGGTCTGCATTTGCTCACCCAATCTCACCAATCCTCTCAGTCCCAAGTGTCCAGCCTTATGCCACATCCAGCTGTCATTGTAGATAGGGTCATTCCAGGTTGCATCAGCGACCCTGAAGGAATTGTGAAGAATTTCCCTGTTTCTTTGTTCTGTTTTTGAAATTCCTGTTTAGAGTGGGTTTGAGCTTATTCTCGCTGCCCTGTTTATGCCAGTCTAGACACACTTGATTCCCTTACGGAGACATATCAATACATAGGTTTTAAGATTCTTACTAGTCAGATCTATTCCTCTGCGGGAAATATGGGGTTTTGAGTCCCTTTCACTGAGGAAGGTGTAGGTCTTGTCTATTCCATAGTTGGTTTTTGGAACGGTACCTGTGCTTATATCAAACTCTGGTTTGATGCATCACCCCACCTCTCCTTCCCCCTTAAGCAGGCATAAGAGTGTTTTCTAAATGTGAGACTCTGTTCTCTTGCCTAACTCAGTTCATGTGTAGCCATGTTTACAGGATCTTCCTAAGTGATATCATATGATAAGTTTCTTTTCCTGTGTGACTTCTTTCACTTAGAATCATCGTACCTGAATCCACTCATTTTGCTGCTACTGGTCTTATGACATTGATTTCGTGGCTGAGGGATATTCCATCGTACGTAAGTTCCACAATGTTTGGAACCATTTTTATATTTCCTGGGATATTTTAGGTGTACCCAGGTTGAGGTTCTTGTAAGCAGTGCAGCCCTCAATTTGGGGTTGGCTCTGTCTTATGGATTTTCAGTTTTCCCAAGGTATATTCCCTAGACTGGAAGTGCCCTTGGCTCTGTAGCTCTGTTGTTTACTTGTTTTAGGGAACAAAATGCACTCCTCCAGTGAGGCAGTTGGCAACTTACATCCGGCCCATCAGCATAACAAGGCTCCCTGTTCTCCAGGGCCTGTCTTGCCTTTCTGGTTTTTACACATTTTGTGGATGTCCCTTTTGACTGGTGGGAAGTGATACTTCTTTGTAGTGCAGATTTGCATTGCCCGCTTGCTTGCTTGGCCAAAAAGGGCGTATGCGTTTTCTCCTTAATATGTTCAGGAGAAAACGCATACACCCTTTTTGGCCAAGTGCATCATTGTCGAAGTTGTGCCCCTCTTCCTGTGCTTTACAGGCGATTCCAACGTACCTCTTGAAATCTGTTTCCTGCTATTCTGCCTCGCTTTCAAGTCCGCCTCGTTGCCTTCCCTCAACAGATTTTTGGACGATAGTTGGCCTTGATTACTCTGCCAGTTTGTGAATTGCTGTGCCCCTGAGCTCCATTTTTCAACTCGTTTCTTGTGAGCAGAACGCAAGTCCAAACTTTTGGTTCAGGACCTATACTGGTTCCCGGTGGGTGGCTGAGACTTTGGTTCATTCTTCTTCCTGCCGGGAAATTAGAGTGACATGTGCCCATCCAAATGCCTAACAGCTACTCTCTCATTGGTTCTCCCTCTTCCCTTTCATCCTCTGCCAAATTGGCAACCTGTGCGAACCAGGAGCTTAAAGGGGCTGTCTCTCCAATTTGGGAGATTGATAGGAAAGCAGTTGGAAAGTCAAACCGGAGCACCAGGAGAGGGGCTCTTCGTTGAGTTTTAGAAACCTTTCGTATTCACAGAGTGTCCATTCTCTAGGTTTCCCGTACATGTTATAGCTGTAGTAATATTCCCTTCAACCTGGAGAGTTGGGACCCATGGAATGGGTGCCATGCATTATTGCTTTAAAGGGTCTGCATTTGCTCACCCAATCTCACCAATCCTCTCAGTCCCAAGTGTCCAGCCTTATGCCACATCCAGCTGTCATTGTAGATAGGGTCATTCCAGGTTGCATCAGCGACCCTGAAGGAATTGTGAAGAATTTCCCTGTTTCTTTGTTCTGTTTTTGAAATTCCTGTTTAGAGTGGGTTTGAGCTGATTCTCGCTGCCCTGTTTATGCCAGTCTAGACACACTTGATTCCCTTACGGAGACATATCAATACATAGGTTTTAAGATTCTTACTAGTCAGATCTATTCCTCTGCGGGAAATATGGGGTTTTGAGTCCCTTTCACTGAGGAAGGTGTAGGTCTTGTCTATTCCATAGTTGGTTTTTGGAACGGTACCTGTGCTTATATCAAACTCTGGTTTGATGCATCACCCCACCTCTCCTTCCCCCTTAAGCAGGCATAAGAGTGTTTTCTAAATGTGAGACTCTGTTCTCTTGCCTAACTCAGTTCATGTGTAGCCATGTTTACAGGATCTTCCTAAGTGATATCATATGATAAGTTTCTTTTCCTGTGTGACTTCTTTCACTTAGAATCATCGTACCTGAATCCACTCATTTTGCTGCTACTGGTCTTATGACATTGATTTCATGGCTGAGGGATATTCCATCGTACGTAAGTTCCACAATGTTTGGAACCATTTTTATATTTCCTGGGATATTTCAGGTGTACCCAGGTTGAGGTTCTTGTAAGCAGTGCAGCCCTCAATTTGGGGGTGGCTCTGTCTTATTGATTTTCAGTTTTCCCAAGGTATATTCCCTAGACTGTAAGTGCCCTTGGCTCTGTAGCTCTGTTGTTTACTTGCTTTAGGGAACACAATGCACTCCTCCAGTGAGGCAGTTGGCAACTTACATCCCGCCCATCAGCATAACAAGGCTCCCTGTTCTCCAGGGCCTGTCTTGCCTTTCTGGTTTTTACACATTTTGTGGATGTCCCTTTTGACCGGTGGGAAGTGATACTTCTTTGTAGTGCAGATTTGCATTGCCCGCTTGCTTGCTTGGCCAAAAAGGGCGTATGCGTTTTCTCCTGAATATATTCAGGAGAAAACGCATACACCCTTTTTGGCCAAGTGCATCATTGTGGAAGTTGTGCCCCTCTTCCTGTGCTTTACAGGCGATTCCAACGTACCTCTTGAAATCTGTTTCCTGCTATTCTGCCTCGCTTTCAAGTCCGCCTCGTTGCCTTCCCTCAACAGATTTTTGGACGATAGTTGGCCTTGATTACTCTGCCAGTTTGTGAATTGCTGTGCCCCTGAGCTCCATTTTTCAACTCGTTTCTTGTGAGCAGAACGCAAGTCCAAACTTTTGGTTCAGGACCTATACTGGTTCCCGGTGGGTGGCTGAGACTTTGGTTCATTCTTCTTCCTGCCGGGAAATTAGAGTGACATGTGCCCATCCAAATGCCTAACAGCTACTCTCTCATTGGTTCTCCCTCTTCCCTTTCATCCTCTGCCAAATTGGCAACCTGTGCGAACCAGGAGCTTAAAGGGGCTGTCTCTCCAAGTTGGGAGATTGATAGGAAAGCAGTTGGAAAGTCAAACCGGAGCACCAGGAGAGGGGCTCTTCGTTGAGTTTTAGAAACCTTTCGTATTCACAGAGTGTCCATTCTCTAGGTTTCCCGTACATGTTATAGCTGTAGTAATATTCCCTTCAACCTGGAGAGTTGGGACCCATGGAATGGGTGCCATGCATTATTGCTTTAAAGGGTCTGCATTTGCTCACCCAATCTCACCAATCCTCTCAGTCCCAAGTGTCCAGCCTTATGCCACATCCAGCTGTCATTGTAGATAGGGTCATTCCAGGTTGCATCAGCGACCCTGAAGGAATTGTGAAGAATTTCCCTGTTTCTTTGTTCTGTTTTTGAAATTCCTGTTTAGAGTGGGTTTGAGCTGATTCTCGCTGCCCTGTTTATGCCAGTCTAGACACACTTGATTCCCTTACGGAGACATATCAATACATAGGTTTTAAGATTCTTACTAGTCAGATCTATTCCTCTGCGGGAAATATGGGGTTTTGAGTCCCTTTCACTGAGGAAGGTGTAGGTCTTGTCTATTCCATAGTTGGTTTTTGGAACGGTACCTGTGCCTATATCAAACTCTGGTTTGATGCATCACCCCACCTCTCCTTCCCCCTTAAGCAGGCATAAGAGTGTTTTCTAAATGTGAGACTCTGTTCTCTTGCCTAACTCAGTTCATGTGTAGCCATGTTTACAGGATCTTCCTAAGTGATATCATATGATAAGTTTCTTTTCCTGTGTGACTTCTTTCACTTAGAATCATCGTACCTGAATCCACTCATTTTGCTGCTACTGGTCTTATGACATTGATTTCATGGCTGAGGGATATTCCATCGTACGTAAGTTCCACAATGTTTGGAACCATTTTTATATTTCCTGGGATATTTCAGGTGTACCCAGGTTGAGGTTCTTGTAAGCAGTGCAGCCCTCAATTTGGGGGTGGCTCTGTCTTATGGATTTTCAGTTTTCCCAAGGTATATTCCCTAGACTGTAAGTGCCCTTGGCTCTGTAGCTCTGTTGTTTACTTGCTTTAGGGAACACAATGCACTCCTCCAGTGAGGCAGTTGGCAACTTACATCCCGCCCATCAGCATAACAAGGCTCCCTGTTCTCCAGGGCCTGTCTTGCCTTTCTGGTTTTTACACATTTTGTGGATGTCCCTTTTGACCGGTGGGAAGTGATACTTCTTTGTAGTGCAGATTTGCATTGCCCGCTTGCTTGCTTGGCCAAAAAGGGCGTATGCGTTTTCTCCTGAATATATTCAGGAGAAAACGCATACACCCTTTTTGGCCAAGTGCATCATTGTCGAAGTTGTGCCCCTCTTCCTGTGCTTTACAGGCGATTCCAACGTACCTCTTGAAATCTGTTTCCTGCTATTCTGCCTCGCTTTCAAGTCCGCCTCGTTGCCTTCCCTCAACAGATTTTTGGACGATAGTTGGCCTTGATTACTCTGCCAGTTTGTGAATTGCTGTGCCCCTGAGCTCCATTTTTCAACTCGTTTCTTGTGAGCAGAACGCAAGTCCAAACTTTTGGTTCAGGACCTATACTGGTTCCCGGTGGGTGGCTGAGACTTTGGTTCATTCTTCTTCCTGCCGGGAAATTAGAGTGACATGTGCCCATCCAAATGCCTAACAGCTACTCTCTCATTGGTTCTCCCTCTTCCCTTTCATCCTCTGCCAAATTGGCAACCTGTGCGAACCAGGAGCTTAAAGGGGCTGTCTCTCCAAGTTGGGAGATTGATAGGAAAGCAGTTGGAAAGTCAAACCGGAGCACCAGGAGAGGGGCTCTTCGTTGAGTTTTAGAAACCTTTCGTATTCACAGAGTGTCCATTCTCTAGGTTTCCCGTACATGTTATAGCTGTAGTAATATTCCCTTCAACCTGGAGAGTTGGGACCCATGGAATGGGTGCCATGCATTATTGCTTTAAAGGGTCTGCATTTGCTCACCCAATCTCACCAATCCTCTCAGTCCCAAGTGTCCAGCCTTATGCCACATCCAGCTGTCATTGTAGATAGGGTCATTCCAGGTTGCATCAGCGACCCTGAAGGAATTGTGAAGAATTTCCCTGTTTCTTTGTTCTGTTTTTGAAATTCCTGTTTAGAGTGGGTTTGAGCTGATTCTCGCTGCCCTGTTTATGCCAGTCTAGACACACTTGATTCCCTTACGGAGACATATCAATACATAGGTTTTAAGATTCTTACTAGTCAGATCTATTCCTCTGCGGGAAATATGGGGTTTTGAGTCCCTTTCACTGAGGAAGGTGTAGGTCTTGTCTATTCCATAGTTGGTTTTTGGAACGGTACCTGTGCTTATATCAAACTCTGGTTTGATGCATCACCCCACCTCTCCTTCCCCCTTAAGCAGGCATAAGAGTGTTTTCTAAATGTGAGACTCTGTTCTCTTGCCTAACTCAGTTCATGTGTAGCCATGTTTACAGGATCTTCCTAAGTGATATCATATGATAAGTTTCTTTTCCTGTGTGACTTCTTTCACTTAGAATCATCGTACCTGAATCCACTCATTTTGCTGCTACTGGTCTTATGACATTGATTTCATGGCTGAGGGATATTCCATCGTACGTAAGTTCCACAATGTTTGGAACCATTTTTATATTTCCTGGGATATTTCAGGTGTACCCAGGTTGAGGTTCTTGTAAGCAGTGCAGCCCTCAATTTGGGGGTGGCTCTGTCTTATGGATTTTCAGTTTTCCCAAGGTATATTCCCTAGACTGTAAGTGCCCTTGGCTCTGTAGCTCTGTTGTTTACTTGCTTTAGGGAACACAATGCACTCCTCCAGTGAGGCAGTTGGCAACTTACATCCCGCCCATCAGCATAACAAGGCTCCCTGTTCTCCAGGGCCTGTCTTGCCTTTCTGGTTTTTACACATTTTGTGGATGTCCCTTTTGACCGGTGGGAAGTGATACTTCTTTGTAGTGCAGATTTGCATTGCCCGCTTGCTTGCTTGGCCAAAAAGGGCGTATGCGTTTTCTCCTGAATATATTCAGGAGAAAACGCATACGCCCTTTTTGGCCAAGTGCATCATTGTCGAAGTTGTGCCCCTCTTCCTGTGCTTTACAGGCGATTCCAACGTACCTCTTGAAATCTGTTTCCTGCTATTCTGCCTCGCTTTCAAGTCCGCCTCGTTGCCTTCCCTCAACAGATTTTTGGACGATAGTTGGCCTTGATTACTCTGCCAGTTTGTGAATTGCTGTGCCCCTGAGCTCCATTTTTCAACTCGTTTCTTGTGAGCAGAACGCAAGTCCAAACTTTTGGTTCAGGACCTATACTGGTTCCCGGTGGGTGGCTGAGACTTTGGTTCATTCTTCTTCCTGCCGGGAAATTAGAGTGACATGTGCCCATCCAAATGCCTAACAGCTACTCTCTCATTGGTTCTCCCTCTTCCCTTTCATCCTCTGCCAAATTGGCAACCTGTGCGAACCAGGAGCTTAAAGGGGCTGTCTCTCCAAGTTGGGAGATTGATAGGAAAGCAGTTGGAAAGTCAAACCGGAGCACCAGGAGAGGGGCTCTTCGTTGAGTTTTAGAAACCTTTCGTATTCACAGAGTGTCCATTCTCTAGGTTTCCCGTACATGTTATAGCTGTAGTAATATTCCCTTCAACCTGGAGAGTTGGGACCCATGGAATGGGTGCCATGCATTATTGCTTTAAAGGGTCTGCATTTGCTCACCCAATCTCACCAATCCTCTCAGTCCCAAGTGTCCAGCCTTATGCCACATCCAGCTGTCATTGTAGATAGGGTCATTCCAGGTTGCATCAGCGACCCTGAAGGAATTGTGAAGAATTTCCCTGTTTCTTTGTTCTGTTTTTGAAATTCCTGTTTAGAGTGGGTTTGAGCTGATTCTCGCTGCCCTGTTTATGCCAGTCTAGACACACTTGATTCCCTTACGGAGACATATCAATACATAGGTTTTAAGATTCTTACTAGTCAGATCTATTCCTCTGCGGGAAATATGGGGTTTTGAGTCCCTTTCACTGAGGAAGGTGTAGGTCTTGTCTATTCCATAGTTGGTTTTTGGAACGGTACCTGTGCTTATATCAAACTCTGGTTTGATGCATCACCCCACCTCTCCTTCCCCCTTAAGCAGGCATAAGAGTGTTTTCTAAATGTGAGACTCTGTTCTCTTGCCTAACTCAGTTCATGTGTAGCCATGTTTACAGGATCTTCCTAAGTGATATCATATGATAAGTTTCTTTTCCTGTGTGACTTCTTTCACTTAGAATCATCGTACCTGAATCCACTCATTTTGCTGCTACTGGTCTTATGACATTGATTTCATGGCTGAGGGATATTCCATCGTACGTAAGTTCCACAATGTTTGGAACCATTTTTATATTTCCTGGGATATTTCAGGTGTACCCAGGTTGAGGTTCTTGTAAGCAGTGCAGCCCTCAATTTGGGGGTGGCTCTGTCTTATGGATTTTCAGTTTTCCCAAGGTATATTCCCTAGACTGTAAGTGCCATTGGCTCTGTAGCTCTGTTGTTTACTTGCTTTAGGGAACACAATGCACTCCTCCAGTGAGGCAGTTGGCAACTTACATCCCGCCCATCAGCATAACAAGGCTCCCTGTTCTCCAGGGCCTGTCTTGCCTTTCTGGTTTTTACACATTTTGTGGATGTCCCTTTTGACCGGTGGGAAGTGATACTTCTTTGTAGTGCAGATTTGCATTGCCCGCTTGCTTGCTTGGCCAAAAAGGGCGTATGCGTTTTCTCCTGAATATATTCAGGAGAAAACGCATACACCCTTTTTGGCCAAGTGCATCATTGTCGAAGTTGTGCCCCTCTTCCTGTGCTTTACAGGTGATTCCAACATACCTCTTGAAATCTGTTTCCTGCTATTCTGCCTCGCTTTCAAGTCCGCCTCGTTGCCTTCCCTCAACAGATTTTTGGACGATAGTTGGCCTTGATTACTCTGCCAGTTTGTGAATTGCTGTGCCCCTGAGCTCCATTTTTCAACTCGTTTTTTGTGAGCTGAACGCAAGTCCAAACTTTTGGTTCAGGACCTATACTTGTTCCCGGTGGGTGGCTGAAACTTTGGTTCATTCTTCTTCCTGCCGGGAAATTAGAGTGACATGTGCCCATCCAAATGCCTAACAGCTACTCTCTCATTGGTTCTCCCTCTTCCCTTTCATCCTCTGCCAAATTGGCAACCTGTGCGAACCAGGAGCTTAAAGGGGCTGTCTCTCCAAGTTGGGAGATTGATAGGAAAGCAGTTGGAAAGTCAAACCGGAGCACCAGGAGAGGGGCTCTTCGTTGAGTTTTAGAAACCTTTCGTATTCACAGAGTGTCCATTCTCTAGGTTTCCCGTACATGTTATAGCTGTAGTAATATTCCCTTCAACCTGGAGAGTTGGGACCCATGGAATGGGTGCCATGCATTATTGCTTTAAAGGGTCTGCATTTGCTCACCCAATCTCACCAATCCTCTCAGTCCCAAGTGTCCAGCCTTATGCCACATCCAGCTGTCATTGTAGATAGGGTCATTCCAGGTTGCATCAGCGACCCTGAAGGAATTGTGAAGAATTTCCCTGTTTCTTTGTTCTGTTTTTGAAATTCCTGTTTAGAGTGGGTTTGAGCTGATTCTCGCTGCCCTGTTTATGCCAGTCTAGACACACTTGATTCCCTTACGGAGACATATCAATACATAGGTTTTAAGATTCTTACTAGTCAGATCTATTCCTCTGCGGTAAATATGGGGTTTTGAGTCCCTTTCACTGAGGAAGGTGTAGGTCTTGTCTATTCCATAGTTGGTTTTTGGAACGGTACCTGTGCTTATATCAAACTCTGGTTTGATGCATCACCCCACCTCTCCTTCCCCCTTAAGCAGGCATAAGAGTGTTTTCTAAATGTGAGACTCTGTTCTCTTGCCTAACTCAGTTCATGTGTAGCCATGTTTACAGGATCTTCCTAAGTGATATCATATGATAAGTTTCTTTTCCTGTGTGATTTCTTTCACTTAGAATCATCTTACCTGAATCCACTCATTTTGCTGCTACTGGTCTTATGACATTGATTTCATGGCTGAGGGATATTCCATCGTACGTAAGTTCCACAATGTTTGGAACCATTTTTATATTTCCTGGGATATTTCAGGTGTACCCAGGTTGAGGTTCTTGTAAGCAGTGCAGCCCTCAATTTGGGGGTGGCTCTGTCTTATGGATTTTCAGTTTTCCCAAGGTATATTCCCTAGACTGTAAGTGCCCTTGGCTCTGTAGCTCTGTTGTTTACTTGCTTTAGGGAACACAATGCACTCCTCCAGTGAGGCAGTTGGCAACTTACATCCCGCCCATCAGCATAACAAGGCTCCCTGTTCTCCAGGGCCTGTCTTGCCTTTCTGGTTTTTACACATTTTGTGGATGTCCCTTTTGACCGGTGGGAAGTGATACTTCTTTGTAGTGCAGATTTGCATTGCCCGCTTGCTTGCTTGGCCAAAAAGGGCGTATGCGTTTTCTCCTGAATATATTCAGGAGAAAACGCATACACCCTTTTTGGCCAAGTGCATCATTGTCGAAGTTGTGCCCCTCTTCCTGTGCTTTACAGGCGATTCCAACGTACCTCTTGAAATCTGTTTCCTGCTATTCTGCCTCGCTTTCAAGTCCGCCTCGTTGCCTTCCCTCAACAGATTTTTGGACGATAGTTGGCCTTGATTACTCTGCCAGTTTGTGAATTGCTGTGCCCCTGAGCTCCGTTTTTCAACTCGTTTCTTGTGAGCAGAACGCAAGTCCAAACTTTTGGTTCAGGACCTATACTGGTTCCCGGTGGGTGGCTGAGACTTTGGTTCATTCTTCTTCCTGCCGGGAAATTAGAGTGACATGTGCCCATCCAAATGCCTAACAGCTACTCTCTCATTGGTTCTCCCTCTTCCCTTTCATCCTCTGCCAAATTGGCAACCTGTGCGAACCAGGAGCTTAAAGGGGCTGTCTCTCCAAGTTGGGAGATTGATAGGAAAGCAGTTGGAAAGTCAAACCGGAGCACCAGGAGAGGGGCTCTTCGTTGAGTTTTAGAAACCTTTCGTATTCACAGAGTGTCCATTCTCTAGGTTTCCCGTACATGTTATAGCTGTAGTAATATTCCCTTCAACCTGGAGAGTTGGGACCCATGGAATGGGTGCCATGCATTATTGCTTTAAAGGGTCTGCATTTGCTCACCCAATCTCACCAATCCTCTCAGTCCCAAGTGTCCAGCCTTATGCCACATCCAGCTGTCATTGTAGATAGGGTCATTCCAGGTTGCATCAGCGACCCTGAAGGAATTGTGAAGAATTTCCCTGTTTCTTTGTTCTGTTTTTGAAATTCCTGTTTAGAGTGGGTTTGAGCTGATTCTCGCTGCCCTGTTTATGCCAGTCTAGACACACTTGATTCCCTTACGGAGACATATCAATACATAGGTTTTAAGATTCTTACTAGTCAGATCTATTCCTCTGCGGGAAATATGGGGTTTTGAGTCCCTTTCACTGAGGAAGGTGTAGGTCTTGTCTATTCCATAGTTGGTTTTTGGAACGGTACCTGTGCTTATATCAAACTCTGGTTTGATGCATCACCCCACCTCTCCTTCCCCCTTAAGCAGGCATAAGAGTGTTTTCTAAATGTGAGACTCTGTTCTCTTGCCTAACTCAGTTCATGTGTAGCCATGTTTACAGGATCTTCCTAAGTGATATCATATGATAAGTTTCTTTTCCTGTGTGACTTCTTTCACTTAGAATCATCGTACCTGAATCCACTCATTTTGCTGCTACTGGTCTTATGACATTGATTTCGTGGCTGAGGGATATTCCATCGTACGTAAGTTCCACAATGTTTGGAACCATTTTTATATTTCCTGGGATATTTTAGGTGTACCCAGGTTGAGGTTCTTGTAAGCAGTGCAGCCCTCAATTTGGGGTTGGCTCTGTCTTATGGATTTTCAGTTTTCCCAAGGTATATTCCCTAGACTGGAAGTGCCCTTGGCTCTGTAGCTCTGTTGTTTACTTGTTTTAGGGAACAAAATGCACTCCTCCAGTGAGGCAGTTGGCAACTTACATCCGGCCCATCAGCATAACAAGGCTCCCTGTTCTCCAGGGCCTGTCTTGCCTTTCTGGTTTTTACACATTTTGTGGATGTCCCTTTTGACTGGTGGGAAGTGATACTTCTTTGTAGTGCAGATTTGCATTGCCCGCTTGCTTGCTTGGCCAAAAAGGGCGTATGCGTTTTCTCCTTAATATGTTCAGGAGAAAACGCATACACCCTTTTTGGCCAAGTGCATCATTGTCGAAGTTGTGCCCCTCTTCCTGTGCTTTACAGGCGATTCCAACGTACCTCTTGAAATCTGTTTCCTGCTATTCTGCCTCGCTTTCAAGTCCGCCTCGTTGCCTTCCCTCAACAGATTTTTGGACGATAGTTGGCCTTGATTACTCTGCCAGTTTGTGAATTGCTGTGCCCCTGAGCTCCATTTTTCAACTCGTTTCTTGTGAGCAGAACGCAAGTCCAAACTTTTGGTTCAGGACCTATACTGGTTCCCGGTGGGTGGCTGAGACTTTGGTTCATTCTTCTTCCTGCCGGGAAATTAGAGTGACATGTGCCCATCCAAATGCCTAACAGCTACTCTCTCATTGGTTCTCCCTCTTCCCTTTCATCCTCTGCCAAATTGGCAACCTGTGCGAACCAGGAGCTTAAAGGGGCTGTCTCTCCAAGTTGGGAGATTGATAGGAAAGCAGTTGGAAAGTCAAACCGGAGCACCAGGAGAGGGGCTCTTCGTTGAGTTTTAGAAACCTTTCGTATTCACAGAGTGTCCATTCTCTAGGTTTCCCGTACATGTTATAGCTGTAGTAATATTCCCTTCAACCTGGAGAGTTGGGACCCATGGAATGGGTGCCATGCATTATTGCTTTAAAGGGTCTGCATTTGCTCACCCAATCTCACCAATCCTCTCAGTCCCAAGTGTCCAGCCTTATGCCACATCCAGCTGTCATTGTAGATAGGGTCATTCCAGGTTGCATCAGCGACCCTGAAGGAATTGTGAAGAATTTCCCTGTTTCTTTGTTCTGTTTTTGAAATTCCTGTTTAGAGTGGGTTTGAGCTGATTCTCGCTGCCCTGTTTATGCCAGTCTAGACACACTTGATTCCCTTACGGAGACATATCAATACATAGGTTTTAAGATTCTTACTAGTCAGATCTATTCCTCTGCGGGAAATATGGGGTTTTGAGTCCCTTTCACTGAGGAAGGTGTAGGTCTTGTCTATTCCATAGTTGGTTTTTGGAACGGTACCTGTGCTTATATCAAACTCTGGTTTGATGCATCACCCCACCTCTCCTTCCCCCTTAAGCAGGCATAAGAGTGTTTTCTAAATGTGAGACTCTGTTCTCTTGCCTAACTCAGTTCATGTGTAGCCATGTTTACAGGATCTTCCTAAGTGATATCATATGATAAGTTTCTTTTCCTGTGTGACTTCTTTCACTTAGAATCATCGTACCTGAATCCACTCATTTTGCTGCTACTGGTCTTATGACATTGATTTCATGGCTGAGGGATATTCCATCGTACGTAAGTTCCACAATGTTTGGAACCATTTTTATATTTCCTGGGATATTTCAGGTGTACCCAGGTTGAGGTTCTTGTAAGCAGTGCAGCCCTCAATTTGGGGGTGGCTCTGTCTTATTGATTTTCAGTTTTCCCAAGGTATATTCCCTAGACTGTAAGTGCCCTTGGCTCTGTAGCTCTGTTGTTTACTTGCTTTAGGGAACACAATGCACTCCTCCAGTGAGGCAGTTGGCAACTTACATCCCGCCCATCAGCATAACAAGGCTCCCTGTTCTCCAGGGCCTGTCTTGCCTTTCTGGTTTTTACACATTTTGTGGATGTCCCTTTTGACCGGTGGGAAGTGATACTTCTTTGTAGTGCAGATTTGCATTGCCCGCTTGCTTGCTTGGCCAAAAAGGGCATATGCGTTTTCTCCTGAATATATTCAGGAGAAAACGCATACACCCTTTTTGGCCAAGTGCATCATTGTCGAAGTTGTGCCCCTCTTCCTGTGCTTTACAGGCGATTCCAACGTACCTCTTGAAATCTGTTTCCTGCTATTCTGCCTCGCTTTCAAGTCCGCCTCGTTGCCTTCCCTCAACAGATTTTTGGACGATAGTTGGCCTTGATTACTCTGCCAGTTTGTGAATTGCTGTGCCCCTGAGCTCCATTTTTCAACTCGTTTTTTGTGAGCTGAACGCAAGTCCAAACTTTTGGTTCAGGACCTATACTGGTTCCCGGTGGGTGGCTGAGACTTTGGTTCATTCTTCTTCCTGCCGGGAAATTAGAGTGACATGTGCCCATCCAAATGCCTAACAGCTACTCTCTCATTGGTTCTCCCTCTTCCCTTTCATCCTCTGCCAAATTGGCAACCTGTGCGAACCAGGAGCTTAAAGGGGCTGTCTCTCCAAGTTGGGAGATTGATAGGAAAGCAGTTGGAAAGTCAAACCGGAGCACCAGGAGAGGGGCTCTTCGTTGAGTTTTAGAAACCTTTCGTATTCACAGAGTGTCCATTCTCTAGGTTTCCCGTACATGTTATAGCTGTAGTAATATTCCCTTCAACCTGGAGAGTTGGGACCCATGGAATGGGTGCCATGCATTATTGCTTTAAAGGGTCTGCATTTGCTCACCCAATCTCACCAATCCTCTCAGTCCCAAGTGTCCAGCCTTATGCCACATCCAGCTGTCATTGTAGATAGGGTCATTCCAGGTTGCATCAGCGACCCTGAAGGAATTGTGAAGAATTTCCCTGTTTCTTTGTTCTGTTTTTGAAATTCCTGTTTAGAGTGGGTTTGAGCTGATTCTCGCTGCCCTGTTTATGCCAGTCTAGACACACTTGATTCCCTTATGGAGACATATCAATACATAGGTTTTAAGATTCTTACTAGTCAGATCTATTCCTCTGCGGGAAATATGGGGTTTTGAGTCCCTTTCACTGAGGAAGGTGTAGGTCTTGTCTATTCCATAGTTGGTTTTTGGAACGGTACCTGTGCTTATATCAAACTCTGGTTTGATGCATCACCCCACCTCTCCTTCCCCCTTAAGCAGGCATAAGAGTGTTTTCTAAATGTGAGACTCTGTTCTCTTGCCTAACTCAGTTCATGTGTAGCCATGTTTACAGGATCTTCCTAAGTGATATCATATGATAAGTTTCTTTTCCTGTGTGACTTCTTTCACTTAGAATCATCGTACCTGAATCCACTCATTTTGCTGCTACTGGTCTTATGACATTGATTTCGTGGCTGAGGGATATTCCATCGTACGTAAGTTCCACAATGTTTGGAACCATTTTTATATTTCCTGGGATATTTTAGGTGTACCCAGGTTGAGGTTCTTGTAAGCAGTGCAGCCCTCAATTTGGGGTTGGCTCTGTCTTATGGATTTTCAGTTTTCCCAAGGTATATTCCCTAGACTGGAAGTGCCCTTGGCTCTGTAGCTCTGTTGTTTACTTGTTTTAGGGAACAAAATGCACTCCTCCAGTGAGGCAGTTGGCAACTTACATCCGGCCCATCAGCATAACAAGGCTCCCTGTTCTCCAGGGCCTGTCTTGCCTTTCTGGTTTTTACACATTTTGTGGATGTCCCTTTTGACCGGTGGGAAGTGATACTTCTTTGTAGTGCAGATTTGCATTGCCCGCTTGCTTGCTTGGCCAAAAAGGGCGTATGCGTTTTCTCCTTAATATGTTCAGGAGAAAACGCATACACCCTTTTTGGCCAAGTGCCTCATTGTCGAAGTTGTGCCCCTCTTCCTGTGCTTTACAGGCGATTCCAACGTACCTCTTGAAATCTGTTTCCTGCTATTCTGCCTCGCTTTCAAGTCCGCCTCGTTGCCTTCCCTCAACAGATTTTTGTACGATAGTTGGCCTTGATTACTCTGCCAGTTTGTGAATTGCTGTGCCCCTGAGCTCCATTTTTCAACTCGTTTCTTGTGAGCTGAACGCAAGTCCAAACTTTTGGTTCAGGACCTATACTGGTTCCCGGTGGGTGGCTGAGACTTTGGTTCATTCTTCTTCCTGCCGGGAAATTAGAGTGACATGTGCCAATCCAAATGCCAACAGCTACTCTGTCATTGGTTCTCCCTCTTCCCTTTCATCCTCTGCCAAATTGGCAACCTGTGCGAACCAGGAGCTTAAAGGGGCTGTCTCTCCAAGTTGGGAGATTGATAGGAAAGCAGTTGGAAAGTCAAACCGGAGCACCAGGAGAGGGGCTCTTCGTTGAGTTTTAGAAACCTTTCGTATTCACAGTGTGTCCATTCTCTAGGTTTCCCGTACACGTTATAGCTGTAGTAATATTCCCTTCAACCTGGAGAGCTGGGACCCATGGAATGGGTGCCATGCATTATTGCTTTAAAGGGTCTGCATTTGTTCACCCAATCTCACCAATCCTCTCAGTCCCAAGTGTCCAGCCTCATGCCACATGCAGCTGTCATTGTAGATAGGGTCATGCCAGGTTGCATCAGCGACCCTGAAGGAATTGTGAAGAATTTCCCTGTTTCTTTGTTCTGTTTTTGAAATTCCTGTTTAGAGTGGGTTTGAGCTGATTCTCGCTGCCCTGTTTATGCCAGTCTAGACACACTTGATTCCCTTACGGAGACATATCAATACATAGGTTTTAAGATTCTTACTAGTCAGATCTATTCCTCTGCGGGAAATATGGGGTTTTGAGTCCCTTTCACTGAGGAAGGTGTAGGTCTTGTCTATTCCATAGTTGGTTTTTGGAACGGTACCTGTGCTTATATCAAACTCTGGTTTGATGCATCACCCCACCTCTCCTTCCCCCTTAAGCAGGCATAAGAGTGTTTTCTAAATGTGAGACTCTGTTCTCTTGCCTAACTCAGTTCATGTGTAGCCATGTTTACAGGATCTTCCTAAGTGATATCTTATGATAAGTTTCTTTTCCTGTGTGACTTCTTTCACTTAGAATCATCGTACCTGAATCCACTCATTTTGCTGCTATTGGTCTTATGACATTGATTTCGTGGCTGAGGGATATTCCATCGTACGTAAGTTCCACAATGTTTGGAACCATTTTTATATTTCCTGGGATATTTTAGGTGTACCCAGGTTGAGGTTCTTGTAAGCAGTGCAGCCCTCAATTTGGGGTTGGCTCTGTCTTATGGATTTTCAGTTTTCCCAAGGTATATTCCCTAGACTGGAAGTGCCCTTGGCTCTGTAGCTCTGTTGTTTACTTGTTTTAGGGAACACAATGCACTCCTCCAGTGAGGCAGTTGGCAACTTACATCCGGCCCATCAGCATAACAAGGCTCCCTGTTCTCCAGGGCCTGTCTTGCCTTTCTGGTTTTTACACATTTTGTGGATGTCCCTTTTGACCGGTGGGAAGTGATACTTCTTTGTAGTGCAGGTTTGCATTGCCCGCTTGCTTGCTTGGCCAAAAAGGGCGTATGCGTTTTCTCCTGAATATATTCAGGAGAAAACGCATATGCCCTTTTTGGCCAAGTGCATCATTGTCGAAGTTGTGCCCCTCTTCCTGTGCTTTACAGGCGATTCCAACGTACCTCTTGAAATCTGTTTCCTGCTATTCTGCCTCGCTTTCAAGTCCACCTCGTTGCCTTCCCTCAACAGATTTTTGGACGATAGTTGGCCTTGATTACTCTGCCAGTTTGTGAATTGCTGTGCCCCTGAGCTCCATTTTTCAACTCGTTTCTTGTGAGCTGAACGCAAGTCCAAACTTTTGGTTCAGGACCTATACTGGTTCCCGGTGGGTGGCTGAGACTTTGGTTAATTCTTCTTCCTGCCGGGAAATTAGAGTGACATGTGCCCATCCAAATGCCTAACAGCTACTCTCTCATTGGTTCTCCCTCTTCCCTTTCATCCTCTGCCAAATTGGCAACCTGTGCGAACCAGGAGCTTAAAGGGGCTGTCTCTCCAAGTTGGGAGATTGATAGGAAAGCAGTTGGAAAGTCAAACCGGAGCACCAGGAGAGGGGCTCTTCGTTGAGTTTTAGAAACCTTTCGTATTCACAGAGTGTCCATTCTCTAGGTTTCCTATACATGTTATAGCTGTAGTAATATTCCCTTCAACCTGGAGAGTTGGGACCCATGGAATGGGTGCCATGCATTATTGCTTTAAAGGGTCTGCATTTGCTCACCCAATCTCACCAATCCTCTCAGTCCCAAGTGTCCAGCCTTATGCTACATCCAGCTGTCATTGTAGATAGGGTCATTCCAGGTTGCATCAGCGACCCTGAAGGAATTGTGAAGAATTTCCCTGTTTCTTTGTTCTGTTTTTGAAATTCCTTTTTAGAGTGGGTTTGAGCTGATTCTCGCTGCCATGTTTATGCCAGTCTAGACACACTTGATTCCCTTACGGAGACATATCAATACATAGGTTTTAAGATTCTTACTAGTCAGATCTATTCCTCTGTGGGAAATACGGGGTTTTGAGTCCCTTTCACTGAGGAAGGTGTAGGTCTTGTCTATTCCATAGTTGGTTTTTGGAATGGTACCTGTGCTTATATCAAACTCTGGTTTGATGCATCACCCCACCTCTCCTTCCCCCTTAAGCAGGCATAAGAGTGTTTTCTAAATGTGAGACTCTGTTCTCTTGCCTAACTCAGTTCATGTGTAGCCATGTTTACAAGATCTTCCTAAGAGATATCATATGATAAGTTTCTTTTCCTGTGTGACTTCTTTCACTTAGAATCATCGTACCTGAATCCACTCATTTTCCTGCTACTGGTCTTATGACATTGATTTCGTGGCTGAGGGATATTCCATCGTACGTAAGTTCCACAATGTTTTGAACCATTTTTATATTTCCTGGGATATTTCAGGTGTACCCAAGTTGAGGTTCTTGTAAGCAGTGCAGCCCTCAATTTGGGGGTGGCTCTGTCTTATGGATTTTCAGTTTTCCCAAGGTATATTTCCTATACTGGAAGTGTCCTTGGCTCTGTAGCTCTGTTGTTTACTTGTTTTAGGGAACACAATGCACTCCTCCAGTGAGGCAGTTGGCAACTTACATCCCGCCCATCAGCATAACAAGGCTCCCTGTTCTCCAGGGCCTGTCTTGCCTTTCTGGTTTTTACACATTTTGTGGATGTCCCTTTTGACCGGTGGGAAGTGATACTTCTTTGTAGTGCAGATTTGCATTGCCCGCTTGCTTGCTTGGCCAAAAAGGGCGTATGCGTTTTCTCCTGAATATATTCAGGAGAAAACGCATACGCCCTTTTTGGCTAAGTGCATTATTGTCGAAGTTGTGCCACTCTTCCTGTGCTTTACAGGCGATTCCAACGTACCTCTTGAAATCTCTTTCCTGCTATTCTGCCTCGCTTTCAAGTCCGCCTCGTTGCCTTCCCTCAACAGATTTTTGGACGATAGTTGGCCTTGATTACTCTGCCAGTTTGTGAATTGCTGTGCCCCTGAGCTCCATTTTTCAACTCGTTTTTTGTGAGCTGAACGCAAGTCCAAACTTTTGGTTCAGGACCTATACTGGTTCCCGGTGGGTGGCTGAGACTTTGGTTCATTCTTCTTCCTGCCGGGAAATTAGAGTGACATGTGCCCATCCAAATGCCTAACAGCTACTCTCTCATTGGTTCTCCCTCTTCCCTTTCATCCTCTGCCAAATTGGCAACCTGTGCGAACCAGGAGCTTAAAGGGGCTGTCTCTCCAAGTTGGGAGATTGATAGGAAAGCAGTTGGAAAGTCAAACCGGAGCACCAGGAGAGGGGCTCTTCGTTGAGTTTTAGAAACCTTTCGTATTCACAGAGTGTCCATTCTCTAGGTTTCCCGTACATGTTAGAGCTGTAGTAATATTCCCTTCAACCTGGAGAGTTGGGACCCATGGAATGGGTGCCATGCATTATTGCTTTAAAGGGTCTGCATTTGCTCACCCAATCTCACCAATCCTCTCAGTCCCAAGTGTCCAGCCTTATGCCACATCCAGCTGTCATTGTAGATAGGGTCATTCCAGGTTGCATCAGCGACCCTGAAGGAATTGTGAAGAATTTCCCTGTTTCTTTGTTCTGTTTTTGAAATTCCTTTTTAGAGTGGGTTTGAGCTGATTCTCGCTGCCCTGTTTATGCCAGTCTAGACACACTTGATTCCCTTACGGAGACATATCAATACATAGGTTTTAAGATTCTTACTAGTCAGATCTATTCCTCTGCGGGAAATATGGGGTTTTGAGTCCCTTTCACTGAGGAAGGTGTAGGTCTTGTCTATTCCATAGTTGGTTTTTGGAACGGTACCTGTGCTTATATCAAACTCTGGTTTGATGCATCACCCCACCTCTCCTTCCCCCTTAAGCAGGCATAAGAGTGTGTTCTAAATGTGAGACTCTGTTCTCTTGCCTAACTCAGTTCATGTGTAGCCATGTTTACAGGATCTTCCTAAGTGATATCATATGATAAGTTTCTTTTCCTGTGTGACTTCTTTCACTTAGAATCATCGTACCTGAATCCACTCATTTTGCTGCTACTGGTCTTATGACATTGATTTCGTGGCTGAGGGATATTCCATCGTACGTAAGTTCCACAATGTTTTGAACCATTTTTATATTTCCTGGGATATTTTAGGTGTACCCAGGTTGAGGTTGTTGTAAGCAGTGCAGCCCTCAATTTGGGGGTGGCTCTGTCTTATGGATTTTCACTTTTCCCAAGGTATATTCCCTAGACAGGAAGTGCCCTTGGCTCTGTAGCTCTGTTGTTTACTTGTTTTAGGGAACACAATGCACTCCTCCAGTGAGGCAGTTGGCAACTTACATCCGGCCCATCAGCATAACAAGGCTCCCTGTTCTCCAGGGCCTGTCTTGCCTTTCTGGTTTTTACACATTTTGTGGATGTCCCTTTTGACCGGTGGGAAGTGATACTTCTTTGTAGTGCAGGTTTGCATTGCCCGCTTGCTTGCTTGGCCAAAAAGGGCGTATGCGTTTTCTCCTGAATATATTCAGGAGAAAACGCATACGCCCTTTTTGGCCAAGTGCATCATTGTCGAAGTTGTGCCCCTCTTCCTGTGCTTTACAGGCGATTCCAACGTACCTCTTGAAATCTCTTTCCTGCTATTCTGCCTCGCTTTCAAGTCCGCCTCGTTGCCTTCCCTCAACAGATTTTTGGACGATAGTTGGCCTTGATTACTCTGCCAGTTTGTGAATTGCTGTGCCCCTGAGCTCCATTTTTCAACTCGTTTTTTGTGAGCTGAACGCAAGTCCAAACTTTTGGTTCAGGACCTATACTGGTTCCCGGTGGGTGGCTGAGACTTTGGTTAATTCTTCTTCCTGCCGGGAAATTAGAGTGACATGTGCCCATCCAAATGCCTAACAGCTACTCTCTCATTGGTTCTCCCTCTTCCCTTTCATCCTCTGCCAAATTGGCAACCTGTGCGAACCAGGAGCTTAAAGGGGCTGTCTCTCCAAGTTGGGAGATTGATAGGAAAGCAGTTGGAAAGTCAAACCGGAGCACCAGGAGAGGGGCTCTTCGTTGAGTTTTAGAAACCTTTCGTATTCACAGAGTGTCCATTCTCTAGGTTTCCCATACATGTTATAGCTGTAGTAATATTCCCTTCAACCTGGAGAGTTGGGACCCATGGAATGGGTGCCATGCATTATTGCTTTAAAGGGTCTGCATTTGCTCACCCAATCTCACCAATCCTCTCAGTCCCAAGTGTCCAGCCTTATGCTACATCCAGCTGTCATTGTAGATAGGGTCATTCCAGGTTGCATCAGCGACCCTGAAGGAATTGTGAAGAATTTCCCTGTTTCTTTGTTCTGTTTTTGAAATTCCTTTTTAGAGTGGGTTTGAGCTGATTCTCGCTGCCATGTTTATGCCAGTCTAGACACACTTGATTCCCTTACGGAGACATATCAATACATAGGTTTTAAGATTCTTACTAGTCAGATCTATTCCTCTGTGGGAAATATGGGGTTTTGAGTCCCTTTCACTGAGGAAGGTGTAGGTCTTGTCTATTCCATAGTTGGTTTTTGGAACGGTACCTGTGCTTATATCAAACTCTGGTTTGATGCATCACCCCACCTCTCCTTCCCCCTTAAGCAGGCATAAGAGTGTTTTCTAAATGTGAGACTCTGTTCTCTTGCCTAACTCAGTTCATGTGTAGCCATGTTTACAGGATCTTCCTAAGAGATATCATATGATAAGTTTCTTTTCCTGTGTGACTTCTTTCACTTAGAATCATCGTACCTGAATCCACTCATTTTCCTGCTACTGGTCTTATGACATTGATTTCGTGGCTGAGGGATATTCCATCGTACGTAAGTTCCACAATGTTTTGAACCATTTTTATATTTCCTGGGATATTTCAGGTGTACCCAGGTTGAGGTTCTTGTAAGCAGTGCAGCCCTCAATTTGGGGTTGGCTCTGTCTTATGGATTTTCAGTTTTCCCAAGGTATATTTCCTAGACTGGAAGTGTCCTTGGCTCTGTAGCTCTGTTGTTTACTTGTTTTAGGGAACACAATGCACTCCTCCAGTGAGGCAGTTGGCAACTTACATCCTGCCCATCAGCATAACAAGGCTCCCTGTTCTCCAGGGCCTGTTTTGCCTTTCTGGTTTTTACACATTTTGTGGATGTCCCTTTTGACCGGTGGGAAGTGATACTTCTTTGTAGTGCAGATTTGCATTGCCCGCTTGCTTGCTTGGCCAAAAAGGGTGTATGCGTTTTCTCCTGAATATATTCAGGAGAAAACGCATACGCCCTTTTTGGCTAAGTGCATCATTGTCGAAGTTGTGCCCCTCTTCCTGTGCTTTACAGGCGATTCCAACGTACCTCTTGAAATCTCTTTCCTGCTATTCTGCCTCGCTTTCAAGTCCGCCTCGTTGCCTTCCCTCAACAGATTTTTGGACGATAGTTGGCCTTGATTACTCTGCCAGTTTGTGAATTGCTGTGCCCCTGAGCTCCATTTTTCAACTCGTTTTTTGTGAGCTGAACGCAAGTCCAAACTTTTGGTTCAGGACCTATACTGGTTCCCGGTGGGTGGCTGAGACTTTGGTTCATTCTTCTTCCTGCCGGGAAATTAGAGTGACATGTGCCCATCCAAATGCCTAACAGCTACTCTCTCATTGGTTCTCCCTCTTCCCTTTCATCCTCTGCCAAATTGGCAACCTGTGCGAACCAGGAGCTTAAAGGGGCTGTCTCTCCAAGTTGGGAGATTGATAGGAAAGCAGTTGGAAAGTCAAACCGGAGCACCAGGAGAGGGGCTCTTCGTTGAGTTTTAGAAACCTTTCGTATTCACAGAGTGTCCATTCTCTAGGTTTCCCGTACATGTTATAGCTGTAGTAATATTCCCTTCAACCTGGAGAGTTGGGACCCATGGAATGGGTGCCATGCATTATTGCTTTAAAGGGTCTGCATTTGCTCACCCAATCTCACCAATCCTCTCAGTCCCAAGTGTCCAGCCTTATGCCACATCCAGCTGTCATTGTAGATAGGGTCATTCCAGGTTGCATCAGCGACCCTGAAGGAATTGTGAAGAATTTCCCTGTTTCTTTGTTCTGTTTTTGAAATTCCTGTTTAGAGTGGGTTTGAGCTGATTCTCGCTGCCCTGTTTATGCCAGTCTAGACACACTTGATTCCCTTACGGAGACATATCAATACATAGGTTTTAAGATTCTTACTAGTCAGATCTATTCCTCTGCGGGAAATATGGGGTTTTGAGTCCCTTTCACTGAGGAAGGTGGAGGTCTTGTCTATTCCATAGTTGGTTTTTGGAACGGTACCTGTGCTTATATCAAACTCTGGTTTGATGCATCACCCCACCTCTCCTTCCCCCTTAAGCAGGCATAAGAGTGTTTTCTAAATGTGAGACTCTGTTCTCTTGCCTAACTCAGTTCATGTGTAGCCATGTTTACAGGATCTTCCTAAGTGATATCTTATGATAAGTTTCTTTTCCTGTGTGACTTCTTTCACTTAGAATCATCGTACCTGAATCCACTCATTTTGCTGCTACTGGTCTTATGACATTGATTTCGTGGCTGAGGGATATTCCATCGTACGTAAGTTCCACAATGTTTGGAACCATTTTTATATTTCCTGGGATATTTCAGGTGTACCCAGGTTGAGGTTCTTGTAAGCAGTGCAGCCCTCAATTTGGGGTTGGCTCTGTCTTATGGATTTTCAGTTTTCCCAAGGTATATTCCCTAGACTGGAAGTGCCCTTGGCTCTGTAGCTCTGTTGTTTACTTGTTTTAGGGAACACAATGCACTCCTCCAGTGAGGCAGTTGGCAACTTACATCCGGCCCATCAGCATAACAAGGCTCCCTGTTCTCCAGGGCCTGTCTTGCCTTTCTGGTTTTTACACATTTTGTGGATGTCCCTTTTGACCGGTGGGAAGTGATACTTCTTTGTAGTGCAGGTTTGCATTGCCCGCTTGCTTGCTTGGCTAAAAAGGGCGTATGCGTTTTCTCCTGAATATATTCAGGAGAAAACGCATACGCCCTTTTTGGCCAAGTGCATCATTGTCGAAGCTGTGCCCCTCTTCCTGTGCTTTACAGGCGATTCCAACGTACCTCTTGAAATCTCTTTCCTGCTATTCTGCCTCGCTTTCAAGTCCGCCTCGTTGCCTTCCCTCAACAGATTTTTGGACGATAGTTGGCCTTGATTACTCTGCCAGTTTGTGAATTGCTGTGCCCCTGAGCTCCATTTTTCAATTCGTTTTTTGTGAGCTGAACGCAAGTCCAAACTTTTGGTTCAGGACCTATACTGGTTCCCGGTGGGTGGCTGAGACTTTGGTTAATTCTTCTTCCTGCCGGGAAATTAGAGTGACATGTGCCCATCGAAATGCCTAACAACTACTCTCTCATTGGTTCTCCCTCTTCCCTTTCATCCTCTGCCAAATTGGCAACCTGTGCGAAACAGGAGCTTAAAGGGGCTGTCTCGCCAAGTTGGGAGATTGATAGGAAAGCAGTTGGAAAGTCAAACCGGAGCACCAGGAGAGGGGCTCTTCGTTGAGTTTTAGAAACCTTTCGTATTCACAGAGTGTCCATTCTCTAGGGTTCCCGTACATGTTATAGCTGTAGTAATATTCCCTTCAACCTGGAGAGTTGGGACCCATGGAATGGGTGCCATGCATTATTGCTTTAAAGGGTCTGCATTTGCTCACCCAATCTCACCAATCCTCTCAGTCCCAAGTGTCCAGCCTTATGCCACATCCAGCTGTCATTGTAGATAGGGTCATTCCAGGTTGCATCAGCGACCCTGAAGGAATTGTGAAGAACTTCCCTGTTTCTTTGTTCTGTTTTTGAAATTCCTGTTTAGAGTGGGTTTGAGCTGATTCTCGTTGCCATGTTTATGCCAGTCTAGACACACTTGATTCCCTTACGGAGACATATCAATACATAGGTTTTAAGATTCTTACTAGTCAGATCTATTCCTCTGCGGGAAATATGGGGTTTTGAGTCCCTTTCACTGAGGAAGGTGTAGGTCTTGTCTATTCCATAGTTGGTTTTTGGAACGGTACCTGTGCTTATATCAAACTCTGGTTTGATGCATCACCCCACCTCTCCTTCCCCCTTAAGCAGGCATAAGAGTGTTTTCTAAATGTGAGACTCTGTTCTCTTGCCTAACTCAGTTCATGTGTAGCCATGTTTACAGGATCTTCCTAAGTGATATCTTATGATAAGTTTCTTTTCCTGTGTGACTTCTTTCACTTAGAATCATCGTACCTGAATCCACTCATTTTGCTGCTACTGGTCTTATGACATTGATTTCGTGGCTGAGGGATATTCCATCGTACGTAAGTTCCACAATGTTTTGAACCATTTTTATATTTCCTGGGATATTTCAGGTGTACCCAGGTTGAGGTTCTTGTAAGCAGTGCAGCCCTCAATTTGGGGGTGGCTCTGTCTTATGGATTTTCAGTTTTCCCAAGGTATATTCCCTAGACTGGGAGTGCCCTTCGCTCTGTAGCTCTGTTGTTTACTTGTTTTAGGGAACACAATGCACTCCTCCAGTGAGGCAGTTGGCAACTTACATCCCGCCCATCAGCATAACAAGGCTCCCTGTTCTCCAGGGCCTGTCTTGCCTTTCTGGTTTTTACACATTTTGTGGATGTCCCTTTTGACCGGTGGGAAGTGATACTTCTTTGTAGTGCAGATTTGCATTGCCCGCTTGCTTGCTTGGCCAAAAAGGGCGTATGCGTTTTCTCCTGAATATATTCAGGAGAAAACACATACGCCCTTTTTGGCCAAGTGCATCATTGTCGAAGTTATGCCCCTCTTCCTGTGCTTTACAGGCGATTCCAACGTACCTTTTGAAATCTGTTTCCTGCTATTCTGCCTCGCTTTCAAGTCCACCTCGTTGCCTTCCCTCAAGAGATTTTTGGACGAGAGTTGGCCTTGATTACTCTGCCAGTTTGTGAATTGCTGTGCCCCTGAGCTCCATTATTCAACTCGTTTCTTGTGAGCTGAACGCAAGTCCAAACTTTTGGTTCAGGACCTATACTGGTTCCCGGTGGGTGGCTGAGACTTTGGTTCATTCTTCTTCCTGCCGGGAAATTAGAGTGACATGTGCCCATCCAAATGCCTAACAGCTACTCTGTCATTGGTTCTCCCTCTTCCCTTTCATCCTCTGCCAAATTGGCAACCTGTGCAAAACAGGAGCTTAAAGGGGCTGTCTCTCCAAGTTGGGAGATTGATAGGAAAGCAGTTGGAAAGTCAAACCGGAGCACCAGGAGAGGGGCTCTTCGTTGAGTTTTAGAAACCTTTCGTATTCACAGTGTGTCCATTCTCTAGGTTTCCCGTACACGTTATAGCTGTAGTAATATTCCCTTCAACCTGGAGAGCTGGGACCCAAGGAATGCGTGCCATGTATTATTGCTTTAAAGGGTCTGCATTTGCTCACCCAATCTCACCAGTCCTCTCAGTCCCAAGTGTCCAGCCTTATGCCCCATCCAGCTGTCATTGTAGATAGGGTCATTCCAGGTTGCATCAGCGACCCTGAAGGAATTGTGAAGAATTTCCCTGTTTCTTTGTTCTGTTTTTGAAATTCATTTTTAGAGTGGGTTTGAGCTGATTCTCGCTGCCATGTTTATGCCAGTCTAGACACACTTGATTCCCTTACGGAGACATATCAATACATAGGTTTTAAGATTCTTACTAGTCAGATCTATTCCTCTGCGGGAAATATGGGGTTTTGAGTCCCTTTCACTGAGGAAGGTGTAGGTCTTGTCTATTCCATAGTTGGTTTTTGGAACGGTACCTGTGCTTATATCAAACTCTGGTTTGATGCATCACCCCACCTGTCCTTCCCCCTTAAGCAGGCATAAGAGTGTTTTCTAAATGTGAGACTCTGTTCTCTTGCCTAACTCAGTTCTTGTGTAGCCATGTTTACAGGATCTTCCTAAGTGATATCTTATGATAAGTTTCTTTTCCTGTGTGACTTCTTTCACTTAGAATCATCGTACCTGAATCCACTCATTTTGCTGCTACTGGTCTTATGACATTGATTTCGTGGCTGAGGGATATTCAATCGTACGTAAGTTCCACAATGTTTGGAACCATTTTTATATTTCCTGGGATATTTCAGGTGTACCCATGTTGAGGTTCTTGTAAGCAGTGCAGCCCTCAATTTGGGGGTGGATCTGTCTTATGGATTTTCAGTTTTCCCTAGGTATATTCCCTAGACTGGAAGTGCCCTTGGCTCTGTAGCTCTGTTGTTTACTTGCTTTAGGGAACACAATGCACTCCTCCAGTGAGGCAGTTGGCAACTTACATCCGGCCCATCAGCATAACAAGGCTCCCTGTTCTCCAGGGCCTGTCTTGCCTTTCTGGTTTTTACACATTTTGTGGATGTCCCTTTTGACCGGTGGGAAGTGATACTTCTTTGTAGTGCAGATTTGCATTGCCCGCTTGCTTGCTTGGCCAAAAAGGGCGTATGCGTTTTCTCCTGAATATATTCAGGTGAAAACGCATACGCCCTTTTTGGCCAAGTGCATCATTGTCGAAGTTGTGCCCCTCTTCCTGTGCTTTACAGGCGATTCCAACGTACCTCTTGAAATCTGTTTCCTGCTATTCTGCCTCGCTTTCAAGTCCGCCTCGTTGCCTTCCCTCAACAGATTTTTGGACGATAGTTGGCCTTGATTACTCTGCCAGTTTGTGAATTGCTGTGCCCCTGAGCTCCATTTTTCAACTCGTTTTTTGTGAGCTGAACGCAAGTCCAAACTTTTGGTTCAGGACCTATACTGGTTCCCGGTGGGTGGCTGAGACTTTGGTTCATTCTTCTTCCTGCCGGGAAATTAGAGTGACATGTGCCCATCCAAATGCCTAACAGCTACTCTCTCATTGGTTCTCCCTCTTCCCTTTCATCCTCTGCCAAATTGGCAACCTGTGCGAACCAGGAGCTTAAAGGGGCTGTCTCTCCAAGTTGGGAGATTGATAGGAAAGCAGTTGGAAAGTCAAACCGGAGCACCAGGAGAGGGGCTCTTCGTTGAGTTTTAGAAACCTTTCGTATTCACAGAGTGTCCATTCTCTAGGTTTCCCGTACATGTTATAGCTGTAGTAATATTCCCTTCAACCTGGAGAGTTGGGACCCATGGAATGGGTGCCATGCATTATTGCTTTAAAGGGTCTGCATTTGCTCACCCAATCTCACCAATCCTCTCAGTCCCAAGTGTCCAGCCTTATGCCACATCCAGCTGTCATTGTAGATAGGGTCATTCCAGGTTTCATCAGCGACCCTGAAGGAATTGTGAAGAATTTCCCTGTTTCTTTGTTCTGTTTTTGAAATTCCTTTTTAGAGTGGGTTTGAGCTGATTCTTGCTGCCCTGTTTATGCCAGTCTAGACACACTTGATTCCCTTACGGAGACATATCAATACATAGGTTTTAAGATTCTTACTAGTCAGATCTATTCCTCTGCGGGAAATATGGGGTTTTGAGTCCCTTTCACTGAGGAAGGTGGAGGTCTTGTCTATTCCATAGTTGGTTTTTGGAACGGTACCTGTGCTTATATCAAACTCTGGTTTGATGCATCACCCCACCTCTCCTTCCCACTTAAGCAGGCATAAGAGTGTTTTCTAAATGTGAGACTCTGTTCTCTAGCCTAACTCAGTTCATGTGTAGCCATGTTTACAGGATCTTCCTAAGTGATATCTTATGATAAGTTTCTTTTCCTGTGTGACTTCTTTCACTTAGAATCATCGTACCTGAATCCACTCATTTTGCTGCTACTGGTCTTATGACATTGATTTCGTGGCTGAGGGATATTCCATCGGACGTAAGTTCCACAATGTTTGGAACCATTTTTATATTTCCTGGGATATTTCAGGTGTACCCAGGTTGAGGTTCTTGTAAGCAGTGCAGCCCTCAATTTGGGGGTGGCTCTGTCTTATGGATTTTCAGTTTTCCCAAGGTATATTTCCTAGACTGGAAGTGCCCTTGGCTCTGTAGCTCTGTTGTTTACTTGTTTTAGGGAACACAATGCACTCCTCCAGTGAGGCAGTTGGCAACTTACATCCCGCCCATCAGCATAACAAGGCTCCCTGTTCTCCAGGGCCTGTCTTGCCTTTCTGGTTTTTACACATTTTGTGGATGTCCCTTTTGACCGGTGGGAAGTGATACTTCTTTGTAGTGCAGATTTGCATTGCCCGCTTGCTTGCTTGGCCAAAAAGGGCGTATGCGTTTTCTCCTGAATATATTCAGGAGAAAACGCATACGCCCTTTTTGGCCAAGTGCATCATTGTCGAAGTTGTGCCCCTCTTCCTGTGCTTTACAGGCGATTCCAACGTACCTCTTGAAATCTGTTTCCTGCGATTCTGCCTCGCTTTCAAGTCCGCCTCGTTGCCTTCCCTCAACAGATTTTTGGACGATAGTTGGCCTTGATTACTCTGCCAGTTTGTGAATTGCTGTGCCCCTGAGCTCCATTTTTCAACTCGTTTCTTGTGAGCTGAACGCAAGTCCAAACTTTTGGTTCAGGACCTATACTGGTTCCCGGTGGGTGGCTGAGACTTTGGTTAATTCTTCTTCCTGCCGGGAAATTAGAGTGACATGTGCCCATCCAAATGCCTAACAGCTACTCTCTCATTGGTTCTCCCTCTTCCCTTTCATCCTCTGCCAAATTGGCAACCTGTGCGAACCAGGAGCTTAAAGGGGCTGTCTCTCCAAGTTGGGAGATTGATAGGAAAGCAGTTGGAAAGTCAAACCGGAGCACCAGGAGAGGGGTTCTTCATTGAGTTTTAGAAACCTTTCGTATTCACAGTGTGTCCATTCTCTAGGTTTCCCGTACACGTTATAGCTGTAGTAATATTCCCATCAACCTGGAGAGCAGTGACCCATGGAATGGGTGCCATGCATTATTGCTTTAAAGGGTCTGCATTTGCTCACCCAATCTCACCAATCCTCTCAGTCCCAAGTGTCCAGCCTTATGCCACATCCAGCTGTCATTGTAGATAGGGTCATTCCAGGTTGCATCAGAGGCCCTGAAGGAATTGTGAAGAATTTCCCTGTTTCTTTGTTCTGTTTTTGAAATTCCTTTTAGAGTGGGTTTGAGCTGATTCTCGCTGCCATGTTTATGCCAGTCTAGACACACTTGATTCCCTTACGGAGACATATCAATACATAGGTTTTAAGATTCTTACTAGTCAGATCTATTCCTCTGTGGGAAATATGGGATTTTGAGTCCCTTTCACTGAGGAAGGTGTAGGTCTTGTCTATTCCATAGTTGGTTTTTGGAATGGTACCTGTGCTTATATCAAACTCTGGTTTGATTCATCACCCCACCTCTCCTTCCCCCTTAAGCAGGCATAAGAGTGTTTTCTAAATGTGAGACTCTGTTCTCTTTCCTAACTCAGTTCATGTGTAGCCATGTTTACAGGATCTTCCTAAGTGATATCTTATGATAAGTTTCTTTTCCTGTGTGACTTCTTTCACTTAGAATCATCGTACCTGAATCCACTCATTTTGCTGCTACTGGTCTTATGACATTGATTTCATGGCTGAAAGATATTCCATAGTACGTAAGTTCCAAAATGTTTGGAACCATTTTTATATTTCCTGGGATATTTTAGGTGTACCCAGGTTGAGGTTCTTGTAAGCAGTGCAGCCCTCAATTTGGGGGTGGCTCTGTCTTATGGATTTTCAGTTTTCCCAAGTTATATTCCCTAGACTGGAAGTGCCCTTGGCTCTGTAGCTCTGTTGTTTACTTGTTTTAGGGAACACAATGCACTCCTCCAGTGAGGCAGTTGGCAACTTACATCCCGCCCATCAGCATAACAAGGCTCCCTGTTCTCCAGGGCCTGTCTTGCCTTTCTGGTTTTTACACATTTTGTGGATGTCCCTTTTGACCGGTGGGAAGTGATACTTCTTTGTAGTGCAGATTTGCATTGCCCGCTTGCTTGCTTGGCCAAAAAGGGCGTATGCGTTTTCTCCTGAATATATTCAGGAGAAAACGCATACGCCCTTTTTGGCCAAGTGCATCATTGTCGAAGTTGTGCCCCTCTTCCTGTGCTTTACAGGCGATTCCAACGTACCTCTTGAAATCTGTTTCCTGCGATTCTGCCTCGCTTTCAAGTCCGCCTCGTTGCCTTCCCTCAACAGATTTTTGGACGATAGTTGGCCTTGATTACTCTGCCAGTTTGTGAATTGCTGTGCCCCTGAGCTCCATTTTTCAACTCGTTTCTTGTGAGCTGAACGCAAGTCCAAACTTTTGGTTCAGGACCTATACTGGTTCCCGGTGGGTGGCTGAGACTTTGGTTAATTCTTATTTCTGCCGGGAAATTAGAGTGACATGTGCCCATCCAAATGCCTAACAGCAACTCTCTCATTGGTTCTCCCTCTTCCCTTTCATCCTCTGCCAAATTGGCAACCTGTGTGAACCAGGAGCTTAAAGGGGCTGTCTCTCCAAGTTGGGAGATTGATAGGAAAGCAGTTGGAAAGTCAAAACGGAGCACCAGGAGAGGGGCTCTTCGTCGAGTTTTAGAAACATTTCGTATTCACAGTGTGTCCATTCTCTAGGATTCCCGTACACGTTATAGCTGTAGTAATATTCCCTTCAACCTGGAGAGCTGGGACCCATAGAATGGGTGCCATGCATTATTGCTTTAAAGGGTCTGCATTTGCTCACCCAATCTCACCAATCCTCTCAGTCCCAAGTCTCCAGCCTTATGCCACATCCAGCTGTCATTGTAGATAGGGTCATTCCAGGTTGCATCAGCGACCCTGAAGGAATTGTGAAGAATTACCCTGTTTCTTTGTTCTGTTTTTGAAATTCCTTTTTAGAGTGGGTTTGAGCTGATTCTCGCTGCCATGTTTATGCCAGTCTAGACACACTTGATTCCCTTACGGAGACATATCAATACATAGGTTTTACGATTCTTACTAGTCAGATCTATTCCTCTGCGGGAAATATGGGGTTTTGAGTCCCTTTCACTGAGGAAGGTGTAGGTCTTGTCTATTCCATAGTTGGTTTTTGGAACGGTACCTGTGCTTATATCAAACTCTGGTTTGATGCATCACCCCACCTCTCCTTCCCCCTTAAGCAGGCATTAGAGTGTTTTCTAAATGTGAGACTGTTCTCTTGCCTAAATCAGTTCATGTGTAGCCATGTTTACAGGATCTTCCTAAGTGATATCTTATGATAAGTTTCTTTTCCTGTGTGACTTCTTTCACTTAAAATCATCGTACCTGAATCCACTCATTTTGCTGCTACTGGTCTTATTACATTGATTTCGTGGCTGAGGGATATTCCATCGTACGTAAGTTCCACAAAGTTTGGAACCATTTTTATATTTCCTGGGATATTTCAGGTGTACCCATGTTGAGGTTCTTGTAAGCAGTGCAGCCCTCAATTTGGGGGTGGCTCTGTCTTATGGATTTTCAGTTTTCCCTAGGTATATTCCCTAGACTGGAAGTGCCCTTGGCTCTGTAGCTCTGCTGTTTACTTGCTTTAGGGAACACAATGCACTCCTCCAGTGAGGCAGTTGCCAACTTACATCCTGCCCATCAGCATAACAAGGCTCCCTGTTCTCCAGGGCCTGTCTTGCCTTTCTGGTTTTTACACATTTTGTGGATGTCCCTTTTGACCGGTGGGAAGTGATACTTCTTTGTAGTGCAGATTTGCATTGCCCGCTTGCTTGCTTGGCCAAAAAGGGCGTATGCGTTTTCTCCTGAATATATTCAGGAGAAAACGCTTACGCCCTTTTTGGCCAAGTGCATCATTGTCGAAGTTGTGCCCCTCTTCCTGTGCTTTACAGGCGATTCCAACGTACCTCTTGAAATCTGTTTCCTGCTATTCTGCCTCGCTTTCAAGTCCACCTCGTTGCCTTCCCTCAACAGATTTTTGGACGATAGTTGGCCTTGATTACTCTGCCAGTTTGTGAATTGCTGTGCCCCTGAGCTCCATTTTTCAACTCGTTTTTTGTGAGCTGAACGCAAGTCCAAACTTTTGGTTCAGGACCTATACTGGTTCCCGGTGGGTGGCTGAGACTTTGGTTCATTCTTCTTCCTGCCGGGAAATTAGAGTGACATGTGCCCATCCAAATGCCTAACAGCTACTCTCTCATTGGTTCTCCCTCTTCCCTTTCATCCTCTGCCAAATTGGCAACTTGTGCGAACCAGGAGCTTAAAGGGGCTGTCTCTCCAAGTTGGGAGATTGATAGGAAAGCAGTTGGAAAGTCAAACCGGAGCACCAGGAGAGGGGCTCTTCGTTGAGTTTTAGAAACCTTTCGTATTCACAGAGTGTCCATTCTCTAGGTTTCCCGTACATGTTATAGCTGTAGTAATATTCCCTTCAACCTGGAGAGTTGGGACCCATGGAATGGGTGCCATGCATTATTGCTTTAAAGGGTCTGCATTTGCTCACCCAATCTCACCAATCCTCTCAGTCCCAAGTGTCCAGCCTTATGCCACATCCAGCTGTCATTGTAGATAGGGTCATTCCAGGTTGCATCAGCGACCCTGAAGGAATTGTGAAGAATTTCCCTGTTTCTTTGTTCTGTTTTTGAAATTCCTTTTTAGAGTGGGTTTGAGCTGATTCTCGCTGCCCTGTTTATGCCAGTCTAGACACACTTGATTCCCTTACGGAGACATATCAATACATAGGTTTTAAGATTCTTACTAGTCAGATCTATTCCTCTGCGGGAAATATGGGGTTTTGAGTCCCTTTCACTGAGGAAGGTGTAGGTCTTGTCTATTCCATAGTTGGTTTTTGGAACGGTACCTGTGCTTATATCAAACTCTGGTTTGATGCATCACCCCACCTCTCCTTCCCCCTTAAGCAGGCATAAGAGTGTGTTCTAAATGTGAGACTCTGTTCTCTTGCCTAACTCAGTTCATGTGTAGCCATGTTTACAGGATCTTCCTAAGTGATATCATATGATAAGTTTCTTTTCCTGTGTGACTTCTTTCACTTAGAATCATCGTAACTGAATCCACTCATTTTGCTGCTACTGGTCTTATGACATTGATTTCGTGGCTGAGGGATATTCCATCGTACGTAAGTTCCACAATGTTTGGAACCATTTTTATATTTCCTGGGATATTTTAGGTGTACCCAGGTTGAGGTTCTTGTAAGCAGTGCAGCCCTCAATTTGGGGGTGGCTCTGTCTTATGGATTTTCAGTTTTCCCAAGGTATATTCCCTAGACTGGAAGTGCCCTTGGCTCTGTAGCTCTGTTGTTTACTTGTTTTAGGGAACACAATGCACTCCTCCAGTGAGGCAGTTGGCAACTTACATCCCGCCCATCAGCATAACAAGGCTCCCTGTTCTCCAGGGCCTGTCTTGCCTTTCTGGTTTTTACACATTTTGTGGATGTCCCTTTTGACCGGTGGGAAGTGATACTTCTTTGTAGTGCAGATTTGCATTGCCCGCTTGCTTGCTTGGCCAAAAAGGGCGTATGCGTTTTCTCCTGAATATATTCAGGAGAAAACGCATACGCCCTTTTTGGCCAAGTGCATCATTGTCGAAGTTGTGCCCCTCTTCCTGTGCTTTACAGGCGATTCCAACGTACCTCTTGAAATCTGTTTCCTGCGATTCTGCCTCGCTTTCAAGTCCGCCTCGTTGCCTTCCCTCAACAGATTTTTGGACGATAGTTGGCCTTGATTACTCTGCCAGTTTGTGAATTGCTGTGCCCCTGAGCTCCATTTTTCAACTCGTTTCTTGTGAGCTGAACGCAAGTCCAAACTTTTGGTTCAGGACCTATACTGGTTCCCGGTGGGTGGCTGAGACTTTGGTTAATTCTTATTTCTGCCGGGAAATTAGAGTGACATGTGCCCATCCAAATGCCTAACAGCTACTCTCTCATTGGTTCTCCCTCTTCCCTTTCATCCTCTGCCAAATTGGCAACCTGTGTGAACCAGGAGCTTAAAGGGGCTGTCTCTCCAAGTTGGGAGATTGATAGGAAAGCAGTTGGAAAGTCAAAACGGAGCACCAGGAGAGGGGCTCTTCGTCGAGTTTTAGAAACATTTCGTATTCACAGTGTGTCCATTCTCTAGGATTCCCGTACAAGTTATAGCTGTAGTAATATTCCCTTCAACCTGGAGAGCTGGGACCCATAGAATGGGTGCCATGCATTATTGCTTTAAAGGGTCTGCATTTGCTCACCCAATCTCACCAATCCTCTCAGTCCCAAGTGTCCAGCCTTATGCCACATCCAGCTGTCATTGTAGATAGGGTCATTCCAGGTTGCATCAGCGACCCTGAAGGAATTGTGAAGAATTACCCTGTTTCTTTGTTCTGTTTTTGAAATTCCTTTTTAGAGTGGGTTTGAGCTGATTCTCGCTGCCATGTTTATGCCAGTCTAGACACACTTGATTCCCTTACGGAGACATATCAATACATAGGTTTTAAGATTCTTACTAGTCAGATCTATTCCTCTGCGGGAAATATGGGGTTTTGAGTCCCTTTCACTGAGGAAGGTGTAGGTCTTGTCTATTCCATAGTTGGTTTTTGGAACGGTACCTGTGCTTATATCAAACTCTGGTTTGATGCATCACCCCACCTCTCCTTCCCCCTTAAGCAGGCATTAGAGTGTTTTCTAAATGTGAGACTCTGTTCTCTTGCCTAACTCAGTTCATGTGTAGCCATGTTTACAGGATCTTCCTAAGTGATATCTTATGATAAGTTTCTTTTCCTGTGTGACTTCTTTCACTTAGAATCATCGTACCTGAATCCACTCATTTTGCTGCTACTGGTCTTATTACATTGATTTCGTGGCTGAGGGATATTCCATCGTACGTAAGTTCCACAAAGTTTGGAACCATTTTTATATTTCCTGGGATATTTCAGGTGTACCCATGTTGAGGTTCTTGTAAGCAGTGCAGCCCTCAATTTGGGGGTGGCTCTGTCTTATGGATTTTCAGTTTTCCCTAGGTATATTCCCTAGACTGGAAGTGCCCTTGGCTCTGTAGCTCTGTTGTTTACTTGCTTTAGGGAACACAATGCACTCCTCCAGTGAGGCAGTTGCCAACTTACATCCGGCCCATCAGCATAACAAGGCTCCCTGTTCTCCAGGGCCTGTCTTGCCTTTCTGGTTTTTACACATTTTGTGGATGTCCCTTTTGACCGGTGGGAAGTGATACTTCTTTGTAGTGCAGATTTGCATTGCCCGCTTGCTTGCTTGGCCAAAAAGGGCGTATGCGTTTTCTCCTGAATATATTCAGGAGAAAACGCATACGCCCTTTTTGGCCAAGTGCATCATTGTCGAAGTTGTGCCCCTCTTCCTGTGCTTTACAGGCGATTCCAACGTACCTCTTGAAATCTGTTTCCTGCTATTCTGCCTCGCTTTCAAGTCCACCTCGTTGCCTTCCCTCAACAGATTTTTGGACGATAGTTGGCCTTGATTACTCTGCCAGTTTGTGAATTGCTGTGCCCCTGAGCTCCATTTTTCAACTCGTTTTTTGTGAGCTGAACGCAAGTCCAAACTTTTGGTTCAGGACCTATACTGGTTCCCGGTGGGTGGCTGAGACTTTGGTTCATTCTTCTTCCTGCCGGGAAATTAGAGTGACATGTGCCCATCCAAATGCCTAACAGCTACTCTCTCATTGGTTCTCCCTCTTCCCTTTCATCCTCTGCCAAATTGGCAACTTGTGCGAACCAGGAGCTTAAAGGGGCTGTCTCTCCAAGTTGGGAGATTGATAGGAAAGCAGTTGGAAAGTCAAACCGGAGCACCAGGAGAGGGGCTCTTCGTTGAGTTTTAGAAACCTTTCGTATTCACAGAGTGTCCATTCTCTAGGTTTCCCGTACATGTTATAGCTGTAGTAATATTCACTTCAACCTGGAGAGCTGGGACCCATGGAATGGGTGCCATGCATTATTGCTTTAAAGGGTCTGCATTTGCTCACCCAATCTCACCAATCCTCTCAGTCCCAAGTGTCCAGCCTTATGCCACATCCAGCTGTCATTGTAGATAGGGTCATTCCAGGTTGCATCAGCGACCCTGAAGGAATTGTGAAGAATTTCCCTGTTTCTTTGTTCTGTTTTTGAAATTCCTTTTTAGAGTGGGTTTGAGCTGATTCTCGCTGCCCTGTTTATGCCAGTCTAGACACACTTGATTCCCTTACGGAGACATATCAATACATAGGTTTTAAGATTCTTACTAGTCAGATCTATTCCTCTGCGGGAAATATGGGGTTTTGAGTCCCTTTCACTGAGGAAGGTGTAGGTCTTGTCTATTCCATAGTTGGTTTTTGGAACGGTACCTGTGCTTATATCAAACTCTGGTTTGATGCATCACCCCACCTCTCCTTCCCCCTTAAGCAGGCATAAGAGTGTGTTCTAAATGTGAGACTCTGTTCTCTTGCCTAACTCAGTTCATGTGTAGCCATGTTTACAGGATCTTCCTAAGTGATATCATATGATAAGTTTCTTTTCCTGTGTGACTTCTTTCACTTAGAATCATCGTACCTGAATCCACTCATTTTGCTGCTACTGGTCTTATGACATTGATTTCGTGGCTGAGGGATATTCCATCGTACGTAAGTTCCACAATGTTTGGAACCATTTTTATATTTCCTGGGATATTTTAGGTGTACCCAGGTTGAGGTTCTTGTAAGCAGTGCAGCCCTCAATTTGGGGGTGGCTCTGTCTTATGGATTTTCAGTTTTCCCAAGGTATATTCCCTAGACTGGAAGTGCCCTTGGCTCTGTAGCTCTGTTGTTTACTTGTTTTAGGGAACACAATGCACTCCTCCAGTGAGGCAGTTGGCAACTTACATCCCGCCCATCAGCATAACAAGGCTCCCTGTTCTCCAGGGCCTGTCTTGCCTTTCTGGTTTTTACACATTTTGTGGATGTCCCTTTTGACCGGTGGGAAGTGATACTTCTTTGTAGTGCAGATTTGCATTGCCCGCTTGCTTGCTTGGCCAAAAAGGGCGTATGCGTTTTCTCCTGAATATATTCAGGAGAAAACGCATACGCCCTTTTTGGCCAAGTGCATCATTGTCGAAGTTGTGCCCCTCTTCCTGTGTTTTACAGGCGATTCCAACGTACCTCTTGAAATCTCTTTCCTGCTATTCTGCCTCGCTTTCAAGTCCTCCTCGTTGCCTTCCCTCAACAGATTTTTGGACGATAGTTGGCCTTGATTACTCTGCCAGTTTGTGAATTGCTGTGCCCCTGAGCTCCATTTTTCAACTCGTTTTTTGTGAGCTGAACGCAAGTCCAAACTTTTGGTTCAGGACCTATACTGGTTCCTGGTGGGTGGCTGAGACTTTGGTTCATTCTTCTTCCTGCCGGGAAATTAGAGTGACATGTGCCCATCCAAATGCCTAACACCTACTCTCTCATTGGTTCTCCCTCTTCCCTTTCATCCTCTGCCAAATTGGCAACCTGTGCGAACCAGGAGCTTAAAGGGGCTGTCTCTCCAAGTTGGGAGATTGATAGGAAAGCAGTTGGAAAGTCAAACCGGAGCACCAGGAGAGGGGCTCTTCGTTGAGTTTTAGAAACCTTTCGTATTCACTGAGTGTCCATTCTCTAGGTTTCCCGTACATGTTATAGCTGTAATAATATTCCCTTCAACCTGGAGAGTTGGGACCCATGGAATGGGTGCCATGCATTATTGCTTTAAAGGGTCTGCATTTGCTCACCCAATCTCACCAATCCTCTCAGTCCCAAGTGTCCAGCCTTATGCCACATCCAGCTGTCATTGTAGATAGGGTCATTCCAGGTTTCATCAGCGACCCTGAAGGAATTGTGAAGAATTTCCCTGTTTCTTTGTTCTGTTTTTGAAATTCCTTTTTAGAGTGGGTTTGAGCTGATTCTCGCTGCCATGTTTATGCCAGTCTAGACACACTTGATTCCCTTACGGAGACATATCAATACATAGGTTTTAAGATTCTTACTAGTCAGATCTATTCCTCTGCGGGAAATATGGGGTTTTGAGTCCCTTTCACTGAGGAAGGTGGAGGTCTTGTCTATTCCATAGTTGGTTTTTGGAACGGTACCTGTGCTTATATCAAACTCTGGTTTGATGCATCACACCACCTCTCCTTCCCCCTTAAGCAGGCATAAGAGTGTGTTCTAAATGTGAGACTCTGTTCTCTTGCCTAACTCAGTTCATGTGTAGCCATGTTTACAGGATCTTCCTAAGTGATATCTTATGATAAGTTTCTTTTCCTGTGTGAGTTCTTTCACTTAGAATCATCGTACCTGAATCCACTCATTTTGCTGCTACTGGTCTTATGACATTGATTTCGTGGCTGAGGGATATTCCATCGTACGTAATTTCCACAATGTTTTGAACCATTTTTATATTTCCTGGGATATTTCAGGTGTACCCAGGTTGAGGTTCTTGTAAGCAGTGCAGCCCTCAATTTGGGGGTGGCTCTGTCTTATGGATTTTCAGTTTTCCCAAGGTATATTCCCTAGACTGGAAGTGCCCTTGGCTCTGTAGCTCTGTTGTTTACTTGTTTTAGGGAACACAATGCACTCCTCCAGTGAGGCAGTTGGCAACTTACATCCCGCCCATCAGCATAACAAGGCTCCCTGTTCTCCAGGGCCTGTCTTGCCTTTCTGGTTTTTACACATTTTGTGGATGTCCCTTTTGACCGGTGGGAAGTGATACTTCTTTGTAGTGCAGATTTGCATTGCCCGCTTGCTTGCTTGGCCAAAAAGGGCGTATGCGTTTTCTCCTGAATATATTCAGGAGAAAACGCATACGCCCTTTTTGGCCAAGTGCATCATTGTCGAAGTTGTGCCCCTCTTCCTGTGCTTTACAGGCGATTCCAACGTACCTCTTGAAATCTGTTTCCTGCTATTCTGCCTCGCTTTCAAGTCCACCTCGTTGCCTTCCCTCAACAGATTTTTGGACGATAGTTGGCCTTGATTACTCTGCCAGTTTGTGAATTGCTGTGCCCCTGAGCTCCATTTTTCAACTCGTTTTTTGTGAGCTGAACGCAAGTCCAAACTTTTGGTTCAGGACCTATACTGGTTCCCGGTGGGTGGCTGAGACTTTGGTTCATTCTTCTTCCTGCCGGGAAATTAGAGTGACATGTGCCCATCCAAATGCCTAACAGCTACTCTCTCATTGGTTCTCCCTCTTCCCTTTCATCCTCTGCCAAATTGGCAACTTGTGCGAACCAGGAGCTAAAAGGGGCTGTCTCTCCAAGTTGGGAGATTGAGAGGAAAGCAGTTGGAAAGTCAAACCGGAGCACCAGGAGAGTAGCTCTTCGTTGAGTTTTAGAAACCTTTCGTATTCACAGTGTGTCCATTCTCTAGGTTTCCCGTACACGTTATAGCTGTAGTAATATTCCCTTCAACCTGGAGAGCTGGGACCCATGGAATGGGTGCCATGCATTATTGCTTTAAAGGGTCTGCATTTGCTCACCCAATCTCACCAGTCCTCTCAGTCCCAAGTGTCCAGCCTTATGCCACATCCAGCTGTCATTGTAGATAGGGTCATTCCAGGTTGCATCAGCGACCCTGAAGGAATTGTGAAGAATTACCCTGTTTCTTTGTTCTGTTTTTGAAATTATTGTTTAGAGTGGGTTTGAGCTGATTCTCGCTGCCATGTTTATGCCAGTCTAGACACACTTGATTCCCTTACGGAGACATATCAATACATAGGTTTTAAGATTCTTACTAGTCAGATCTATTCCTCTGCGGGAAATATGGGGTTTTGAGTCCCTTTCACTGAGGAAGGTGGAGGTCTTGTCTATTCCATAGTTGGTTTTTGGAACGGTACCTGTGCTTATATCAAACTCTGGTTTGATGCATCACCCCACCTCTCCTTCCCCCTTAAGCAGGCATAAGAGTGTTTTCTAAATGTGAGACTCTGTTCTCTTGCCTAACTCAGTTCATGTGTAGCCATGTTTACAGGATCTTCCTAAGTGATATCTTATGATAAGTTTCTTTTCCTGTGTGACTTCTTTCACTTAGAATCATCGTACCTGAATCCACTCATTTTGCTGCTACTGGTCTTATGACATTGATTTCGTGGCTGAGGGATATTCCATCGTACGTAAGTTCCACAATGTTTGGAACCATTTTTATATTTCCTGGGATATTTCAGGTGTACCCAGGTTGAGGTTCTTGTAAGCAGTGCAGCCCTCAATTTGGGGGTGGCTCTGTCTTATGGATTTTCAGTTTTCCCAAGGTATATTTCCTAGACTGGAAGTGCCCTTGGCTCTGTAGCTCTGTTGTTTACTTGTTTTAGGGAACACAATGCACTCCTCCAGTGAGGCAGTTGGCAACTTACATCCGGCCCATCAGCATAACAAGGCTCCCTGTTCTCCAGGGCCTGTCTTGCCTTTCTGGTTTTTACACATTTTGTGGATGTCCCTTTTGACCGGTGGGAAGTGATACTTCTTTGTAGTGCAGATTTGCATTGCCTGCTTGCTTGCTTGGCCAAAAAGGGCGTATGCGTTTTCTCCTGAATATATTCAGGAGAAAACGCATACGCCCTTTTTGGCCAAGTGCATCATTGTCGAAGTTGTGCCCCTCTTCCTGTGCTTTACAGGCGATTCCAACGTACCTCTTGAAATCTGTTTCCTGCTATTCTGCCTCGCTTTCAAGTCCGCCTCGTTGCCTTCCCTCAACAGATTTTTGGACGAGAGTTGGCCTTGATTACTCTGCCAGTTTGTGAATTGCTGTGCCCCTGAGCTCCATGTTTCAACTCGTTTCTTGTGAGCTGAACGCAAGTCCAAACTTTTGGTTCAGGACCTATACTGGTTCCCGGTGGGTGGCTGAGACTTTGGTTAATTCTTCTTCCTGCCGGGAAATTAGAGTGACATGTGCCCATCCAAATGCCTAACAGCTACTCTCTCATTGGTTCTCCCTCTTCCCTTTCATCCTCTGCCAAATTGGCAACCTGTGCGAACCAGGAGCTTAAAGGGGCTGTCTCTCCAAGTTGGGAGATTGATAGGAAAGCAGTTGGAAAGTCAAACCGGAGCACCAGGAGAGGGGTTCTTCACTGAGTTTTAGAAACCTTTCGTATTCACAGTGTGTCCATTCTCTAGGTTTCCCGTACACGTTATAGCTGTAGTAATATTCCCATCAACCTGGAGAGCTGTGACCCATGGAATGGGTGCCATGCATTATTGCTTTAAAGGGTCTGCATTTGCTCACCCAATCTCACCAATCCTCTCAGTCCCAAGTGTCCAGCCTTATGCCACATCCAGCTGTCATTGTAGATAGGGTCATTCCAGGTTGCATCAGAGGCCCTGAAGGAATTGTGAAGAATTTCCCTGTTTCTTTGTTCTGTTTTTGAAATTCCTTTTTAGAGTGGGTTTGAGCTGATTCTCGCTGCCATGTTTATGCCAGTCTAGACACACTTGATTCCCTTACGGAGACATATCAATACATAGGTTTTAAGATTCTTACTAGTCAGATCTATTCCTCTGTGGGAAATATGGGATTTTGAGTCCCTTTCACTGAGGAAGGTGTAGGTCTTGTCTATTCCATAGTTGGTTTTTGGAATGGTACCTGTGCTTATATCAAACTCTGGTTTGATTCATCACCCCACCTCTCCTTCCCCCTTAAGCAGGCATAAGAGTGTTTTCTAAATGTGAGACTCTGTTCTCTTTCCTAACTCAGTTCATGTGTAGCCATGTTTACAGGATCTTCCTAAGTGATATCTTATGATAAGTTTCTTTTCCTGTGTGACTTCTTTCACTTAGAATCATCGTACCTGAATCCACTCATTTTGCTGCTACTGGTCTTATGACATTGATTTCATGGCTGAGGGATATTCCATAGTACGTAAGTTCCACAATGTTTGGAACCATTTTTATATTTCCTGGGATATTTTAGGTGTACCCAGGTTGAGGTTCTTGTAAGCAGTGCAGCCCTCAATTTGGGGGTGGCTCTGTCATATGGATTTTCAGTTTTCCCAAGTTATATTCCCTAGACTGGAAGTGCCCTTGGCTCTGTAGCTCTGTTGTTTACTTGTTTTAGGGAACACAATGCACTCCTCCAGTGAGGCAGTTGGCAACTTACATCCCGCCCATCAGCATAACAAGGCTCCCTGTTCTCCAGGGCCTGTCTTGCCTTTCTGGTTTTTACACATTTTGTGGATGTCCCTTTTGACCGGTGGGAAGTGATACTTCTTTGTAGTGCAGATTTGCATTGCCCGCTTGCTTGCTTGGCCAAAATGGGCGTATGCGTTTTCTCCTGAATATATTCAGGAGAAAACGCATACGCCCTTTTTGGCCAAGTGCATCATTGTCGAAGTTGTGCCCCTCTTCCTGTGCTTTACAGGCGATTCCAACGTACCTCTTGAAATCTGTTTCCTGCTATTCTGCCTCGCTTTCAAGTCCGCCTCGTTGCCTTCCCTCAACAGATTTTTGGACGATAGTTGGCCTTGATTACTCTGCCAGTTTGTGAATTGCTGTGCCCCTGAGCTCCATTTTTCAACTCGTTTCTTGTGAGCTGAACGCAAGTCCAAACTTTTGGTTCAGGACCTATACTGGTTCCCGGTGGGTGGCTGAGACTTTGGTTAATTCTTATTTCTGCCGGGAAATTAGAGTGACATGTGCCCATCCAAATGCCTAACAGCTACTCTCTCATTGGTTCTCCCTCTTCCCTTTCATCCTCTGCCAAATTGGCAACCTGTGTGAACCAGGAGCTTAAAGGGGCTGTCTCTCCAAGTTGGGAGATTGATAGGAAAGCAGTTGGAAAGTCAAAACGGAGCACCAGGAGAGGGGCTCTTCGTCGAGTTTTAGAAACATTTCGTATTCACAGTGTGTCCATTCTCTAGGATTCCCGTACACGTTATAGCTGTAGTAATATTCCCTTCAACCTGGAGAGCTGGGACCCATAGAATGGGTGCCATGCATTATTGCTTTAAAGGGTCTGCATTTGCTCACCCAATCTCACCAATCCTCTCAGTCCCAAGTGTCCAGCCTTATGCCACATCCAGCTGTCATTGTAGATAGGGTCATTCCAGGTTGCATCAGAGACCGTGAAGGAATTGTGAAGAATTACCCTGTTTCTTTGTTCTGTTTTTGAAATTCCTTTTTAGAGTGGGTTTGAGCTGATTCTCGCTGCCATGTTTATGCCAGTCTAGACACACTTGATTCCCTTACGGAGACATATCAATACATAGGTTTTAAGATTCTTACTAGTCAGATCTATTCCTCTGCGGGAAATATGGGGTTTTGAGTCCCTTTCACTGAGGAAGGTGGAGGTCTTGTCTATTCCATAGTTGGTTTTTGGAACGGTACCTGTGCTTATATCAAACTCTGGTTTGATGCATCACCCCACCTCTCCTTCCCCCTTAAGCAGGCATTAGAGTGTTTTCTAAATGTGAGACTCTGTTCTCTTGCCTAACTCAGTTCATGTGTAGCCATGTTTACAGGATCTTCCTAAGTGATATCTTATGATAAGTTTCTTTTCCTGTGTGACTTCTTTCACTTAGAATCATCGTACTTGAATCCACTCATTTTGCTGCTACTGGTCTTATTACATTGATTTCGTGGCTGAGGGATATTCCATCGTACGTAAGTTCCACAATGTTTGGAACCATTTTTATATTTCCTGGGATATTTCAGGTGTACCCAGGTTGAGGTTCTTGTAAGCAGTGCAGCCCTCAATTTGGGGGTGGCTCTGTCTTATGGATTTTCAGTTTTCCCAAGGTATATTTCCTAGACTGGAAGTGCCCTTGGCTCTGTAGCTCTGTTGTTTACTTGTTTTAGGGAACACAATGCACTCCTCCAGTGAGGCAGTTGGCAACTTACATCCCGCCCATCAGCATAACAAGGCTCCCTGTTCTCCAGGGCCTGTCTTGCCTTTCTGGTTTTTACACATTTTGTGGATGTCCCTTTTGACCGGTGGGAAGTGATACTTCTTTGTAGTGCAGATTTGCATTGCCCGCTTGCTTGCTTGGCCAAAATGGGCGTATGCGTTTTCTCCTGAATATATTCAGGAGAAAACGCATACGCCCTTTTTGGCCAAGTGCATCATTGTCGAAGTTGTGCCCCTCTTCCTGTGCTTTACAGGCGATTCCAACGTACCTCTTGAAATCTGTTTCCTGCTATTCTGCCTCGCTTTCAAGTCCGCCTCGTTGCCTTCCCTCAACAGATTTTTGGACGATAGTTGGCCTTGATTACTCTGCCAGTTTGTGAATTGCTGTGCCCCTGAGCTCCATTTTTCAACTCGTTTCTTGTGAGCTGAACGCAAGTCCAAACTTTTGGTTCAGGACCTATACTGGTTCCCGGTGGGTGGCTGAGACTTTGGTTAATTCTTATTTCTGCCGGGAAATTAGAGTGACATGTGCCCATCCAAATGCCTAACAGCTACTCTCTCATTGGTTCTCCCTCTTCCCTTTCATCCTCTGCCAAATTGGCAACCTGTGTGAACCAGGAGCTTAAAGGGGCTGTCTCTCCAAGTTGGGAGATTGATAGGAAAGCAGTTGGAAAGTCAAAACGGAGCACCAGGAGAGGGGCTCTTCGTCGAGTTTTAGAAACATTTCGTATTCACAGTGTGTCCATTCTCTAGGATTCCCGTACACGTTATAGCTGTAGTAATATTCCCTTCAACCTGGAGAGCTGGGACCCATAGAATGGGTGCCATGCATTATTGCTTTAAAGGGTCTGCATTTGCTCACCCAATCTCACCAATCCTCTCAGTCCCAAGTGTCCAGCCTTATGCCACATCCAGCTGTCATTGTAGATAGGGTCATTCCAGGTTGCATCAGAGACCGTGAAGGAATTGTGAAGAATTACCCTGTTTCTTTGTTCTGTTTTTGAAATTCCTTTTTAGAGTGGGTTTGAGCTGATTCTCGCTGCCATGTTTATGCCAGTCTAGACACACTTGATTCCCTTACGGAGACATATCAATACATAGGTTTTAAGATTCTTACTAGTCAGATCTATTCCTCTGCGGGAAATATGGGGTTTTGAGTCCCTTTCACTGAGGAAGGTGGAGGTCTTGTCTATTCCATAGTTGGTTTTTGGAACGGTACCTGTGCTTATATCAAACTCTGGTTTGATGCATCACCCCACCTCTCCTTCCCCCTTAAGCAGGCATTAGAGTGTTTTCTAAATGTGAGACTCTGTTCTCTTGCCTAACTCAGTTCATGTGTAGCCATGTTTACAGGATCTTCCTAAGTGATATCTTATGATAAGTTTCTTTTCCTGTGTGACTTCTTTCACTTAGAATCATCGTACTTGAATCCACTCATTTTGCTGCTACTGGTCTTATTACATTGATTTCGTGGCTGAGGGATATTCCATCGTACGTAAGTTCCACAATGTTTGGAACCATTTTTATATTTCCTGGGATATTTCAGGTGTACCCAGGTTGAGGTTCTTGTAAGCAGTGCAGCCCTCAATTTGGGGGTGGCTCTGTCTTATGGAATTTCAGTTTTCCCAAGGTATATTTCCTAGACTGGAAGTGCCCTTGGCTCTGTAGCTCTGTTGTTTACTTGTTTTAGGGAACACAATGCACTCCTCCAGTGAGGCAGTTGGCAACTTACATCCCGCCCATCAGCATAACAAGGCTCCCTGTTCTCCAGGGCCTGTCTTGCCTTTCTGGTTTTTACACATTTTGTGGATGTCCCTTTTGACCGGTGGGAAGTGATACTTCTTTGTAGTGCAGATTTGCATTGCCCGCTTGCTTGCTTGGCCAAAAAGGGCGTATGCGTTTTCTCCTGAATATATTCAGGAGAAAACGCATATGCCCTTTTTGGCCAAGTGCATCATTGTCGAAGTTGTGACCCTCTTCCTGTGCTTTACAGGTGATTCCAACGTACCTCTTGAAATCTGTTTCCTGCTATTCTGCCTCGCTTTCAAGTCCGCCTCGTTGCCTTCCCTCAACAGATTTTTGGACGATAGTTGGCCTTGATTACTCTGCCAGTTTGTGAATTGCTGTGCCCCTGAGCTCCATTTTTCAACTCGTTTCTTGTGAGCTGAACGCAAGTCCAAACTTTTGGTTCAGGACCTATACTGGTTCCCGGTGGGTGGCTGAGACTTTGGTTAATTCTTATTTCTGCCGGGAAATTAGAGTGACATGTGCCCATCCAAATGCCTAACAGCTACTCTCTCATTGGTTCTCCCTCTTCCCTTTCATCCTCTGCCAAATTGGCAACCTGTGTGAACCAGGAGCTTAAAGGGGCTGTCTCTCCAAGTTGGGAGATTGATAGGAAAGCAGTTGGAATGTCAAAACGGAGCACCAGGAGAGGGGCTCTTCGTCGAGTTTTAGAAACATTTCGTATTCACAGTGTGTCCATTCTCTAGGATTCCCGTACACGTTATAGCTGTAGTAATATTCCCTTCAACCTGGAGAGCTGGGACCCATAGAATGGGTGCCATGCATTATTGCTTTAAAGGGTCTGCATTTGCTCACCCAATCTCACCAATCCTCTCAGTCCCAAGTGTCCAGCCTTATGCCACATCCAGCTGTCATTGTAGATAGGGTCATTCCAGGTTGCATCAGAGACCGTGAAGGAATTGTGAAGAATTACCCTGTTTCTTTGTTCTGTTTTTGAAATTCCTTTTTAGAGTGGGTTTGAGCTGATTCGCGCTGCCATGTTTATGCCAGTCTAGACACACTTGATTCCCTTACGGAGACATATCAATACATAGGTTTTAAGATTCTTACTAGTCAGATCTATTCCTCTGCGGGAAATATGGGGTTTTGAGTCCCTTTCACTGAGGAAGGTGGAGGTCTTGTCTATTCCATAGTTGGTTTTTGGAACGGTACCTGTGCTTATATCAAACTCTGGTTTGATGCATCACCCCACCTCTCCTTCCCCCTTAAGCAGGCATTAGAGTGTTTTCTAAATGTGAGACTCTGTTCTCTTGCCTAACTCAGTTCATGTGTAGCCATGTTTACAGGATCTTCCTAAGTGATATCTTATGATAAGTTTCTTTTCCTGTGTGACTTCTTTCACTTAGAATAATCGTACCTGAATCCACTCATTTTGCTGCTACTGGTCTTATGACATTGATTTCGTGGCTGAGGGATATTCCATCGTACGTATGTTCCACAATGTTTGGAACCATTTTTATATTTCCTGGGATATTTCAGGTGTACCCAGGTTGAGGTTCTTGTAAGCAGTGCAGCCCTCAATTTGGGGGTGGCTCTGTCTTATGGATTTTCAGTTTTCCCAAGGTATATTCCCTAGACTGGAAGTGCCCTTGGCTCTGTAGCTCTGTTGTTTACTTGTTTTAGGGAACACAATGCACTCCTCCAGTGAGGCAGTTGGCAACTTACATCCCGCCCATCAGCATAACAAGGCTCCCTGTTCTCCAGGGCCTGTCTTGCCTTTCTGGTTTTTACACATTTTGTGGATGTCCCTTTTGACCGGTGGGAAGTGATACTTCTTTGTAGTGCAGATTTGCATTGCCCGCTTGCTTGCTTGGCCTAAAAGGGCGTATGCGTTTTCTCCTGAATATATTCAGGAGAAAACGCATACGCCCTTTTTGGCCAAGTGCATCATTGTCAAAGTTGTGCCCCTCTTCCTGTGCTTTACAGGCGATTCCAACGTACCTCTTGGAATCTCTTTCCTGCTATTCTGCCTCACTTTCAAGTCCGCCTCGTTGCCTTCCCTCAACATATTTTTGGACGATAGTTGGCCTTAATTACTCTGCCAGTTTGTGAATTGCTGTGCCCCTGAGCTCCATTTTTCAACTCGTTTTTTGTGAGCTGAACGCAAGTCCAAACTTTTGGTTCAGGACCTATACTGGTTCCCGGTGGGTGGCTGAGACTTTGGTTCATTCTTCTTCCTGCCGGGAAATTAGAGTGACATGTGCCCATCCAAATGCCTAACAGCTACTCTCTCATTGGTTCTCCCTCTTCCCTTTCATCCTCTGCCAAATTGGCAACTTGTGCGAACCAGGAGCTTAAAGGGGCTGTCTCTCCAAGTTGGGAGATTGAGAGGAAAGCAGTTGGAAAGTCAAACCGGAGCACCAGGAGAGGGGCTCTTCGTTGAGTTTTAGAAACCTTTCGTATTCACAGTGTGTCCATTCTCTAGGTTTCCCGTACACGTTATAGCTGTAGTAATATTCCCTTCAACCTGGAGAGCTGGGACCCATGGAATGGGTGCCATGCATTATTGCTTTAAAGGGTCTGCATTTGCTCACCCAATCTCACCAGTCCTCTCAGTCCCAAGTGTCCAGCCTTATGCCACATCCAGCTGTCATTGTAGATAGGGTCATTCCAGGTTGCATCAGCGACCCTGAAGGAATTGTGAAGAATTACCCTGTTTCTTTGTTCTGTTTTTGAAATTCCTGTTTAGAGTGGGTTTGAGCTGATTCTCGCTGCCATGTTTATGCCAGTCTAGACACACTTGATTCCCTTACGGAGACATATCAATACATAGGTTTTAAGATTCTTACTAGTCAGATCTATTCCTCTGCGGGAAATATGGGGTTTTGAGTCCCTTTCACTGAGGAAGGTGGAGGTCTTGTCTATTCCATAGTTGGTTTTTGGAACGGTACCTGTGCTTATATCAAACTCTGGTTTGATGCATCACCCCACCTCTCCTTCCCCCTTAAGCAGGCATAAGAGTGTTTTCTAAATGTGAGACTCTGTTCTCTTGCCTAACTCAGTTCATGTGTAGCCATGTTTACAGGATCTTCCTAAGTGATATCTTATGATAAGTTTCTTTTCCTGTGTGACTTCTTTCACTTAGAATAATCGTACCTGAATCCACTCATTTTGCTGCTACTGGTCTTATGGCATTGATTTCGTGGCTGAGGGATATTCCATCGTACGTAAGTTCCACAATGTTTGGAACCATTTTTATATTTCCTGGGATATTTCAGGTGTACCCATGTTGAGGTTCTTGTAAGCAGTGCAGCCCTCAATTTGGGGGTGGCTCTGTCTTATGGATTTTCAGTTTTCCCAAGGTATATTTCCTAGACTGGAAGTGCCCTTGGCTCTGTAGCTCTGTTGTTTACTTGTTTTAGGGAACACAATGCACTCCTCCAGTGAGGCAGTTGGCAACTTACATCCCGCCCATCAGCATAACAAGGCTCCCTGTTCTCCAGGGCCTGTCTTGCCTTTCTGGTTTTTACACATTTTGTGGATGTCCCTTTTGACCGGTGGGAATTGATACTTCTTTGTAGTGAAGATTTGCATTGCCCGCTTGCTTGCTTGGCCAAAAAGGGCGTATGCGTTTTCTCCTGAATATATTCAGGAGAAAACGCATACGCCCTTTTTGGCCAAGTGCATCATTGTCGAAGTTGTGCCCCTCTTCCTGTGCTTTACAGGCGATTCCAACGTACCTCTTGAAATCTGTTTCCTGCTATTCTGCCTCGCTTTCAAGTCCACCTCGTTGCCTTCCCTCAACAGATTTTTGGACGATAGTTGGCCTTGATTACTCTGCCAGTTTGTGAATTGCTGTGCCCCTGAGCTCCATTTTTCAACTCGTTTTTTGTGAGCTGAACGCAAGTCCAAACTTTTGGTTCAGGACCTATACTGGTTCCCGGTGGGTGGCTGAGACTTTGGTTCATTCTTCTTCCTGCCGGGAAATTAGAGTGACATGTGCCCATCCAAATGCCTAACAGCTACTCTCTCATTGGTTCTCCCTCTTCCCTTTCATCCTCTGCCAAATTGGCAACTTGTGCGAACCAGGAGCTTAAAGGGGCTGTCTCTCCAAGTTGGGAGATTGAGAGGAAAGCAGTTGGAAAGTCAAACCGGAGCACCAGGAGAGGGGCTCTTCGTTGAGTTTTAGAAACCTTTCGTATTCACAGTGTGTCCATTCTCTAGGTTTCCCGTACACGTTATAGCTGTAGTAATATTCCCTTCAACCTGGAGAGTTGGGACCCATGGAATGGGTGCCATGCATTATTGCTTTAAAGGGTCTGCATTTGCTCACCCAATCTCACCAGTCCTCTCAGTCCCAAGTGTCCAGCCTTATGCCACATCCAGCTGTCATTGTAGATAGGTTCATTCCAGGTTGCATCAGAGACCCTGAAGGAATTGTGAAGAATTACCCTGTTTCTTTGTTCTGTTTTTGAAATTCCTGTTTAGAGTGGGTTTGAGCTGATTCTCGCTGCCATGTTTATGCCAGTCTAGACACACTTGATTCCCTTACGGAGACATATCAATACATAGGTTTTAAGATTCTTACTAGTCAGATCTATTCCTCTGCGGGAAATATGGGGTTTTGAGTCCCTTTCACTGAGGAAGGTGTAGGTCTTGTCTATTCCATAGTTGGTTTTTGGAACGGTACCTGTGCTTATATCAAACTCTGGTTTGATGCATCACCCCACCTCTCCTTCCCCCTTAAGCAGGCATAAGAGTGTTTTCTAAATGTGAGACTCTGTTCTCTTGCCTAACTCAGTTCATGTGTAGCCATGTTTACAGGATCTTCCTAAGTGATATCTTATGATAAGTTTCTTTTCCTATGTGACTTCTTTCACTTAGAATCATCGTACCTGAATCCACTCATTTTGCTGCTACTGGTCTTATGACATTGATTTCGTGGCTGAGGGATATTCCATCGTACGTAAGTTCCACAATGTTTGGAACCATTTTTATATTTCCTGGGATATTTCAGGTGTACCCAGGTTGAGGTTCTTGTAAGCAGTGCAGCCCTCAATTTGGGGGTGGCTCTGTCTTATGGATTTTCAGTTTTCCCAAGGTATATTTCCTAGACTGGAAGTGCCCTTGGCTCTGTAGCTCTGTTGTTTACTTGTTTTAGGGAACACAATGCACTCCTCCAGTGAGGCAGTTGGCAACTTACATCCCGCCCATCAGCATAACAAGGCTCCCTGTTCTCCAGGGCCTGTCTTGCCTTTCTGGTTTTTACACATTTTGTGGATGTCCCTTTTGACCGGTGGGAAGTGATACTTCTTTGTAGTGCAGATTTGCATTGCCCGCTTGCTTGCTTGGCCAAAAAGGGCGTATGCGTTTTCTCCTGAATATATTCAGGAGAAAACGCATACGCCCTTTTTGGCCAAGTGCATCATTGTCGAAGTTGTGCCCCTCTTCCTGTGCTTTACAGGCGATCCCAACGTACCTCTTGAAATCTGTTTCCTGCTATTCTGCCTCGCTTTCAAGTCCGCCTCGTTGCCTTCCCTCAACAGATTTTTGGACGAGAGTTGGCCTTGATTACTCTGCCAGTTTGTGAATTGCTGTGCCCCTGAGCTCCATTTTTCAACTCGTTTCTTGTGAGCTGAACGCAAGTCCAAACTTTTGGTTCAGGACCTATACTGGTTCCCGGTGGGTGGCTGAGACTTTGGTTAATTCTTATTTCTGCCGGGAAATTAGAGTGACATGTGCCCATCCAAATGCCTAACAGCTACTCTCTCATTGGTTCTCCCTCTTCCCTTTCATCCTCTGCCAAATTGGCAACTTGTGCGAACCAGGAGCTTAAAGGGGCTGTCTCTCCAAGTTGGGAGATTGAGAGGAAAGCAGTTGGAAAGTCAAACCGGAGCACCAGGAGAGGGGCTCTTCATGGAGTTTTAGAAACCTTTCGTATTCACAGTGTGTCCATTCTCTAGGTTTCCCGTACACGTTATAGCTGTAGTAATATTCCCTTCAAACTGGAGAGCTGGGACACATGGAATGGGTGACATGCATTATTGCTTTAAAGGGTCTGCATTTGCTCACCCAATCTCACCAGTCCTCTCAGTCCCAAGTGTCCAGCCTTATGCCACATCCAGCTGTCATTGTAGATAGGGTCATTCCAGGTTGCATCAGCGACCCTGAAGGAATTGTGAAGAATTACCCTGTTTCTTTGTTCTGTTTTTGAAATTATTGTTTAGAGTGGGTTTGAGCTGATTCTCGCTGCCATGTTTATGCCAGTCTAGACACACTTGATTCCCTTACGGAGACATATCAATACATAGGTTTTAAGATTCTTACTAGTCAGATCTATTCCTCTGCGGGAAATATGGGGTTTTGAGTCCCTTTCACTGAGGAAGGTGGAGGTCTTGTCTATTCCATAGTTGGTTTTTGGAACGGTACCTGTGCTTATATCAAACTCTGGTTTGATGCATCACCCCACCTCTCCTTCCCCCTTAAGCAGGGATAAGAGTGTTTTCTAAATGTGAGACTCTGTTCTCTTGCCTAACTCAGTTCATGTGTAGCCATGTTTACAGGATCTTCCTAAGTGATATCTTATGATAAGTTTCTTTTCCTGTGTGACTTCTTTCACTTAGAATCATCGTACCTGAATCCACTCATTTTGCTGCTACTGGTCTTATGACATTGATTTCGTGGCTGAGGGATATTCCATCGTACGTAAGTTCCACAATGTTTGGAACCATTTTTATATTTCCTGGGATATTTCAGGTGTACCCAGGTTGAGGTTCTTGTAAGCAGTGCAGCCCTCAATTTGGGGGTGGCTCTGTCTTATGGATTTTCAGTTTTCCCAAGGTATATTTCCTAGACTGGAAGTGCCCTTGGCTCTGTAGCTCTGTTGTTTACTTGTTTTAGGGAACACAATGCACTCCTCCAGTGAGGCAGTTGGCAACTTACATCCGGCCCATCAGCATAACAAGGCTCCCTGTTCTCCAGGGCCTGTCTTGCCTTTCTGGTTTTTACACATTTTGTGGATGTCCCTTTTGACCGGTGGGAAGTGATACTTCTTTGTAGTGCAGATTTGCATTGCCTGCTTGCTTGCTTGGCCAAAAAGGGCGTATGCGTTTTCTCCTGAATATATTCAGGAGAAAACGCATACGCCCTTTTTGGCCAAGTGCATCATTGTCGAAGTTGTGCCCCTCTTCCTGTGCTTTACAGGCGATTCCAACGTACCTCTTGAAATCTGTTTCCTGCTATTCTGCCTCGCTTTCAAGTCCGCCTCGTTGCCTTCCCTCAACAGATTTTTGGACGAGAGTTGGCCTTGATTACTCTGCCAGTTTGTGAATTGCTGTGCCCCTGAGCTCCATGTTTCAACTCGTTTCTTGTGAGCTGAACGCAAGTCCAAACTTTTGGTTCAGGACCTATACTGGTTCCCGGTGGGTGGCTGAGACTTTGGTTAATTCTTCTTCCTGCCGGGAAATTAGAGTGACATGTGCCCATCCAAATGCCTAACAGCTACTCTCTCATTGGTTCTCCCTCTTCCCTTTCATCCTCTGCCAAATTGGCAACCTGTGCGAACCAGGAGCTTAAAGGGGCTGTCTCTCCAAGTTGGGAGATTGGTAGGAAAGCAGTTGGAAAGTCAAACCGGAGCACCAGGAGAGGGGTTCTTCACTGAGTTTTAGAAACCTTTCGTATTCACAGTGTGTCCATTCTCTAGGTTTCCCGTACACGTTATAGCTGTAGTAATATTCCCATCAACCTGGAGAGCTGTGACCCATGGAATGGGTGCCATGCATTATTGCTTTAAAGGGTCTGCATTTGCTCACCCAATCTCACCAATCCTCTCAGTCCCAAGTGTCCAGCCTTATGCCACATCCAGCTGTCATTGTAGATAGGGTCATTCCAGGTTGCATCAGAGGCCCTGAAGGAATTGTGAAGAATTTCCCTGTTTCTTTGTTCTGTTTTTGAAATTCCTTTTTAGAGTGGGTTTGAGCTGATTCTCGCTGCCATGTTTATGCCAGTCTAGACACACTTGATTCCCTTACGGAGACATATCAATACATAGGTTTTAAGATTCTTACTAGTCAGATCTATTCCTCTGTGGGAAATATGGGATTTTGAGTCCCTTTCACTGAGGAAGGTGTAGGTCTTGTCTATTCCATAGTTGGTTTTTGGAATGGTACCTGTGCTTATATCAAACTCTGGTTTGATTCATCACCCCACCTCTCCTTCCCCCTTAAGCAGGCATAAGAGTGTTTTCTAAATGTGAGACTCTGTTCTCTTTCCTAACTCAGTTCATGTGTAGCCATGTTTACAGGATCTTCCTAAGTGATATCTTATGATAAGTTTCTTTTCCTGTGTGACTTCTTTCACTTAGAATCATCGTACCTGAATCCACTCATTTTGCTGCTACTGGTCTTATGACATTGATTTCATGGCTGAGGGATATTCCATAGTACGTAAGTTCCACAATGTTTGGAACTATTTTTATATTTCCTGGGATATTTTAGGTGTACCCAGGTTGAGGTTCTTGTAAGCAGTGCAGCCCTCAATTTGGGGGTGGCTCTGTCTTATGGATTTTCAGTTTTCCCAAGTTATATTCCCTAGACTGGAAGTGCCCTTGGCTCTGTAGCTCTGTTGTTTACTTGTTTTAGGGAACACAATGCACTCCTCCAGTGAGGCAGTTGGCAACTTACATCCCGCCCATCAGCATAACAAGGCTCCCTGTTCTCCAGGGCCTGTCTTGCCTTTCTGGTTTTTACACATTTTGTGGATGTCCCTTTTGACCGGTGGGAAGTGATACTTCTTTGTAGTGCAGATTTGCATTGCCCGCTTGCTTGCTTGGCCAAAATGGGCGTATGCGTTTTCTCCTGAATATATTCAGGAGAAAACGCATACGCCCTTTTTGGCCAAGTGCATCATTGTCGAAGTTGTGCCCCTCTTCCTGTGCATTACAGGCGATTCCAACGTACCTCTTGAAATCTGTTTCCTGCTATTCTGCCTCGCTTTCAAGTCCGCCTCGTTGCCTTCCCTCAACAGATTTTTGGACGATAGTTGGCCTTGATTACTCTGCCAGTTTGTGAATTGCTGTGCCCCTGAGCTCCATTTTTCAACTCGTTTCTTGTGAGCTGAACGCAAGTCCAAACTTTGGTTCAGGACCTATACTGGTTCCCGGTGGGTGGCTGAGACTTTGGTTAATTCTTATTTCTGCCGGGAAATTAGAGTGACATGTGCCCATCCAAATGCCTAACAGCTACTCTCTCATTGGTTCTCCCTCTTCCCTTTCATCCTCTGCCAAATTGGCAACCTGTGTGAACCAGGAGCTTAAAGGGGCTGTCTCTCCAAGTTGGGAGATTGATAGGAAAGCAGTTGGAAAGTCAAAACGGAGCACCAGGAGAGGGGCTCTTCGTCGAGTTTTAGAAACATTTCGTATTCACAGTGTGTCCATTCTCTAGGATTCCCGTACACGTTATAGCTGTAGTAATATTCCCTTCAACCTGGAGAGCTGGGACCCATAGAATGGGTGCCATGCATTATTGCTTTAAAGGGTCTGCATTTGCTCACCCAATCTCACCAATCCTCTCAGTCCCAAGTGTCCAGCCTTATGCCACATCCAGCTGTCATTGTAGATAGGGTCATTCCAGGTTGCATCAGAGACCGTGAAGGAATTGTGAAGAATTACCCTGTTTCTTTGTTCTGTTTTTGAAATTCCTTTTTAGAGTGGGTTTGAGCTGATTCTCGCTGCCATGTTTATGCCAGTCTAGACACACTTGATTCCCTTACGGAGACATATCAATACATAGGTTTTAAGATTCTTACTAGTCAGATCTATTCCTCTGCGGGAAATATGGGGTTTTGAGTCCCTTTCACTGAGGAAGGTGGAGGTCTTGTCTATTCCATAGTTGGTTTTTGGAACGGTACCTGTGCTTATATCAAACTCTGGTTTGATGCATCACCCCACCTCTCCTTCCCCCTTAAGCAGGCATTAGAGTGTTTTCTAAATGTGAGACTCTGTTCTCTTGCCTAACTCAGTTCATGTGTAGCCATGTTTACAGGATCTTCCTAAGTGATATCTTATGATAAGTTTCTTTTCCTGTGTGACTTCTTTCACTTAGAATCATCGTACTTGAATCCACTCATTTTGCTGCTACTGGTCTTATTACATTGATTTCGTGGCTGAGGGATATTCCATCGTACGTACGTTCCACAATGTTTGGAACCATTTTTATATTTCCTGGGATATTTCAGGTGTACCCAGGTTGAGGTTCTTGTAAGCAGTGCAGCCCTCAATTTGGGGGTGGCTCTGTCTTATGGAATTTCAGTTTTCCCAAGGTATATTTCCTAGACTGGAAGTGCCCTTGGCTCTGTAGCTCTGTTGTTTACTTGTTTTAGGGAACACAATGCACTCCTCCAGTGAGGCAGTTGGCAACTTACATCCCGCCCATCAGCATAACAAGGCTCCCTGTTCTCCAGGGCCTGTCTTTCCTTTCTGGTTTTTACACATTTTGTGGATGTCCCTTTTGACCGGTGGGAAGTGATACTTCTTTGTAGTGCAGATTTGCATTGCCCGCTTGCTTGCTTGGCCAAAAAGGGCGTATGCGTTTTCTCCTGAATATATTCAGGAGAAAACGCATATGCCCTTTTTGGCCAAGTGCATCATTGTCGAAGTTGTGACCCTCTTCCTGTGCTTTACAGGTGATTCCAACGTACCTCTTGAAATCTGTTTCCTGCTATTCTGCCTCGCTTTCAAGTCCGCCTCGTTGCCTTCCCTCAACAGATTTTTGGACGATAGTTGGCCTTGATTACTCTGCCAGTTTGTGAATTGCTGTGCCCCTGAGCTCCATTTTTCAACTCGTTTCTTGTGAGCTGAACGCAAGTCCAAACTTTTGGTTCAGGACCTATACTGGTTCCCGGTGGGTGGCTGAGACTTTGGTTAATTCTTATTTCTGCCGGGAAATTAGAGTGACATGTGCCCATCCAAATGCCTAACAGCTACTCTCTCATTGGTTCTCCCTCTTCCCTTTCATCCTCTGCCAAATTGGCAACCTGTGTGAACCAGGAGCTTAAAGGGGCTGTCTCTCCAAGTTGGGAGATTGATAGGAAAGCAGTTGGAAAGTCAAAACGGAGCACCAGGAGAGGGGCTCTTCGTCGAGTTTTAGAAACATTTCGTATTCACAGTGTGTCCATTCTCTAGGATTCCCGTACACGTTATAGCTGTAGTAATATTCCCTTCAACCTGGAGAGCTGGGACCCATAGAATGGGTGCCATGCATTATTGCTTTAAAGGGTCTGCATTTGCTCACCCAATCTCACCAATCCTCTCAGTCCCAAGTGTCCAGCCTTATGCCACATCCAGCTGTCATTGTAGATAGGGTCATTCCAGGTTGCATCAGAGACCGTGAAGGAATTGTGAAGAATTACCCTGTTTCTTTGTTCTGTTTTTGAAATTCCTTTTTAGAGTGGGTTTGAGCTGATTCGCGCTGCCATGTTTATGCCAGTCTAGACACACTTGATTCCCTTACGGAGACATATCAATACATAGGTTTTAAGATTCTTACTAGTCAGATCTATTCCTCTGCGGGAAATATGGGGTTTTGAGTCCCTTTCACTGAGGAAGGTGGAGGTCTTGTCTATTCCATAGTTGGTTTTTGGAACGGTACCTGTGCTTATATCAAACTCTGGTTTGATGCATCACCCCACCTCTCCTTCCCCCTTAAGCAGGCATTAGAGTGTTTTCTAAATGTGAGACTCTGTTCTCTTGCCTAACTCAGTTCATGTGTAGCCATGTTTACAGGATCTTCCTAAGTGATATCTTATGATAAGTTTCTTTTCCTGTGTGACTTCTTTCACTTAGAATAATCGTACCTGAATCCACTCATTTTGCTGCTACTGGTCTTATGACATTGATTTCGTGGCTGAGGGATATTCCATCGTACGTATGTTCCACAATGTTTGGAACCATTTTTATATTTCCTGGGATATTTCAGGTGTACCCAGGTTGAGGTTCTTGTAAGCAGTGCAGCCCTCAATTTGGGGGTGGCTCTGTCTTATGGATTTTCAGTTTTCCCAAGGTATATTCCCTAGACTGGAAGTGCCCTTGGCTCTGTAGCTCTGTTGTTTACTTGTTTTAGGGAACACAATGCACTCCTCCAGTGAGGCAGTTGGCAACTTACATCCCGCCCATCAGCATAACAAGGCTCCCTGTTCTCCAGGGCCTGTCTTGCCTTTCTGGTTTTTACACATTTTGTGGATGTCCCTTTTGACCGGTGGGAAGTGATACTTCTTTGTAGTGCAGATTTGCATTGCCCGCTTGCTTGCTTGGCCTAAAAGGGCGTATGCGTTTTCTCCTGAATATATTCAGGAGAAAACGCATACGCCCTTTTTGGCCAAGTGCATCATTGTCAAAGTTGTGCCCCTCTTCCTGTGCTTTACAGGCGATTCCAACGTACCTCTTGGAATCTCTTTCCTGCTATTCTGCCTCACTTTCAAGTCCGCCTCGTTGCCTTCCCTCAACATATTTTTGGACGATAGTTGGCCTTGATTACTCTGCCAGTTTGTGAATTGCTGTGCCCCTGAGCTCCATTTTTCAACTCGTTTTTTGTGAGCTGAACGCAAGTCCAAACTTTTGGTTCAGGACCTATACTGGTTCCCGGTGGGTGGCTGAGACTTTGGTTCATTCTTCTTCCTGCCGGGAAATTAGAGTGACATGTGCCCATCCAAATGCCTAACAGCTACTCTCTCATTGGTTCTCCCTCTTCCCTTTCATCCTCTGCCAAATTGGCAACTTGTGCGAACCAGGAGCTTAAAGGGGCTGTCTCTCCAAGTTGGGAGATTGATAGGAAAGCAGTTGGAAAGTCAAACCGGAGCACCAGGAGAGGGGCTCTTCGTTGAGTTTTAGAAACCTTTCGTATTCACAGTGTGTCCATTCTCTAGGTTTCCCGTACACGTTATAGCTGTAGTAATATTCCCTTCAACCTGGAGAGCTGGGACACATGGAATGGGTGCCATGCATTATTGCTTTAAAGGGTCTGCATTTGCTCACCCAATCTCACCAGTCCTCTCAGTCCCAAGTGTCCAGCCTTATGCCACATCCAGCTGTCATTGTAGATAGGGTCATTCCAGGTTGCATCAGCGACCCTGAAGGAATTGTGAAGAATTACCCTGTTTCTTTGTTCTGTTTTTGAAATTCCTGTTTAGAGTGGGTTTGAGCTGATTCTCGCTGCCATGTTTATGCCAGTCTAGACACACTTGATTCCCTTACGGAGACATATCAATACATAGGTTTTAAGATTCTTACTAGTCAGATCTATTCCTCTGCGGGAAATATGGGGTTTTGAGTCCCTTTCACTGAGGAAGGTGGAGGTCTTGTCTATTCCATAGTTGGTTTTTGGAACGGTACCTGTGCTTATATCAAACTCTGGTTTGATGCATCACCCCACCTCTCCTTCCCCCTTAAGCAGGCATAAGAGTGTTTTCTAAATGTGAGACTCTGTTCTCTTGCCTAACTCAGTTCATGTGTAGCCATGTTTACAGGATCTTCCTAAGTGATATCTTATGATAAGTTTCTTTTCCTGTGTGACTTCTTTCACTTAGAATAATCGTACCTGAATCCACTCATTTTGCTGCTACTGGTCTTATGACATTGATTTCGTGGCTGAGGGATATTCCATCGTACGTAAGTTCCACAATGTTTGGAACCATTTTTATATTTCCTGGGATATTTCAGGTGTACCCATGTTGAGGTTCTTGTAAGCAGTGCAGCCCTCAATTTGGGGGTGGCTCTGTCTTATGGATTTTCAGTTTTCCCAAGGTATATTTCCTAGACTGGAAGTGCCCTTGGCTCTGTAGCTCTGTTGTTTACTTGTTTTAGGGAACACAATGCACTCCTCCAGTGAGGCAGTTGGCAACTTACATCCCGCCCATCAGCATAACAAGGCTCCCTGTTCTCCAGGGCCTGTCTTGCCTTTCTGGTTTTTACACATTTTGTGGATGTCCCTTTTGACCGGTGGGAAGTGATACTTCTTTGTAGTGAAGATTTGCATTGCCCGCTTGCTTGCTTGGCCAAAAAGGGCGTATGCGTTTTCTCCTGAATATATTCAGGAGAAAACGCATACGCCCTTTTTGGCCAAGTGCATCATTGTCGAAGTTGTGCCCCTCTTCCTGTGCTTTACAGGCGATTCCAACGTACCTCTTGAAATCTGTTTCCTGCTATTCTGCCTCGCTTTCAAGTCCACCTCGTTGCCTTCCCTCAACAGATTTTTGGACGATAGTTGGCCTTGATTACTCTGCCAGTTTGTGAATTGCTGTGCCCCTGAGCTCCATTTTTCAACTCGTTTTTTGTGAGCTGAACGCAAGTCCAAACTTTTGGTTCAGGACCTATACTGGTTCCCGGTGGGTGGCTGAGACTTTGGTTCATTCTTCTTCCTGCCGGGAAATTAGAGTGACATGTGCCCATCCAAATGCCTAACAGCTACTCTCTCATTGGTTCTCCCTCTTCCCTTTCATCCTCTGCCAAATTGGCAACTTGTGCGAACCAGGAGCTTAAAGGGGCTGTCTCTCCAAGTTGGGAGATTGAGAGGAAAGCAGTTGGAAAGTCAAACCGGAGCACCAGGAGAGGGGCTCTTCGTTGAGTTTTAGAAACCTTTCGTTTTCACAGTGTGTCCATTCTCTAGGTTTCCCGTACACGTTATAGCTGTAGTAATATTCCCTTCAACCTGGAGAGTTGGGACCCATGGAATGGGTGCCATGCATTATTGCTTTAAAGGGTCTGCATTTGCTCACCCAATCTCACCAGTCCTCTCAGTCCCAAGTGTCCAGCCTTATGCCACATCCAGCTGTCATTGTAGATAGGTTCATTCCGGGTTGCATCAGAGACCCTGAAGGAATTGTGAAGAATTACCCTGTTTCTTTGTTCTGTTTTTGAAATTCCTGTTTAGAGTGGGTTTGAGCTGATTCTCGCTGCCATGTTTATGCCAGTCTAGACACACTTGATTCCCTTACGGAGACATATCAATACATAGGTTTTAAGATTCTTACTAGTCAGATCTATTCCTCTGCGGGAAATATGGGGTTTTGAGTCCCTTTCACTGAGGAAGGTGTAGGTCTTGTCTATTCCATAGTTGGTTTTTGGAACGGTACCTGTGCTTATATCAAACTCTGGTTTGATGCATCACCCCACCTCTCCTTCCCCCTTAAGCAGGCATAAGAGTGTTTTCTAAATGTGAGACTCTGTTCTCTTGCCTAACTCAGTTCATGTGTAGCCATGTTTACAGGATCTTCCTAAGTGATATCTTATGATAAGTTTCTTTTCCTGTGTGACTTCTTTCACTTAGAATCATCGTACCTGAATCCACTCATTTTGCTGCTACTGGTCTTATGACATTGATTTCGTGGCTGAGGGATATTCCATCGTACGTAAGTTCCACAATGTTTGGAACCATTTTTATATTTCCTGGGATATTTCAGGTGTACCCAGGTTGAGGTTCTTGTAAGCAGTGCAGCCCTCAATTTGGGGGTGGCTCTGTCTTATGGATTTTCAGTTTTCCCAAGGTATATTTCCTAGACTGGAAGTGCCCTTGGCTCTGTAGCTCTGTTGTTTACTTGTTTTAGGGAACACAATGCACTCCTCCAGTGAGGCAGTTGGCAACTTACATCCCGCCCATCAGCATAACAAGGCTCCCTGTTCTCCAGGGCCTGTCTTGCCTTTCTGGTTTTTACACATTTTGTGGATGTCCCTTTTGACCGGTGGGAAGTGATACTTCTTTGTAGTGCAGATTTGCATTGCCCGCTTGCTTGCTTGGCCAAAAAGGGCGTATGCGTTTTCTCCTGAATATATTCAGGAGAAAACGCATACGCCCTTTTTGGCCAAGTGCATCATTGTCGAAGTTGTGCCCCTCTTCCTGTGCTTTACAGGCGATCCCAACGTACCTCTTGAAATCTGTTTCCTGCTATTCTGCCTCGCTTTCAAGTCCGCCTCGTTGCCTTCCCTCAACAGATTTTTGGACGAGAGTTGGCCTTGATTACTCTGCCAGTTTGTGAATTGCTGTGCCCCTGAGCTCCATTTTTCAACTCGTTTCTTGTGAGCTGAACGCAAGTCCAAACTTTTGGTTCAGGACCTATACTGGTTCCCGGTGGGTGGCTGAGACTTTGGTTAATTCTTATTTCTGCCGGGAAATTAGAGTGACATGTGCCCATCCAAATGCCTAACAGCTACTCTCTCATTGGTTCTCCCTCTTCCCTTTCATCCTCTGCCAAATTGGCAACTTGTGCGAACCAGGAGCTTAAAGGGGCTGTCTCTCCAAGTTGGGAGATTGAGAGGAAAGCAGTTGGAAAGTCAAACCGGAGCACCAGGAGAGGGGCTCTTCATTGAGTTTTAGAAACCTTTCGTATTCACAGTGTGTCCATTCTCTAGGTTTCCCGTACACGTTATAGCTGTAGTAATATTCCCTTCAAACTGGAGAGCTGGGACCCATGGAATGGGTGACATGCATTATTGCTTTAAAGGGTCTGCATTTGCTCACCCAATCTCACCAGTCCTCTCAGTCCCAAGTGTCCAGCCTTATGCCACATCCAGCTGTCATTGTAGATAGGGTCATTCCAGGTTGCATCAGCGACCCTGAAGGAATTGTGAAGAATTACCCTGTTTCTTTGTTCTGTTTTTGAAATTATTGTTTAGAGTGGGTTTGAGCTGATTCTCGCTGCCATGTTTATGCCAGTCTAGACACACTTGATTCCCTTACGGAGACATATCAATACATAGGTTTTAAGATTCTTACTAGTCAGATCTATTCCTCTGCGGGAAATATGGGGTTTTGAGTCCCTTTCACTGAGGAAGGTGGAGGTCTTGTCTATTCCATAGTTGGTTTTTGGAACGGTACCTGTGCTTATATCAAACTCTGGTTTGATGCATCACCCCACCTCTCCTTCCCCCTTAAGCAGGCATAAGAGTGTTTTCTAAATGTGAGACTCTGTTCTCTTGCCTAACTCAGTTCATGTGTAGCCATGTTTACAGGATCTTCCTAAGTGATATCTTATGATAAGTTTCTTTTCCTGTGTGACTTCTTTCACTTAGAATCATCGTACCTGAATCCACTCATTTTGCTGCTACTGGTCTTATGACATTGATTTCGTGGCTGAGAGATATTCCATCGTACGTAAGTTCCACAATGTTTGGAACCATTTTTATATTTCCTGGGATATTTCAGGTGTACCCAGGTTGAGGTTCTTGTAAGCAGTGCAGCCCTCAATTTGGGGGTGGCTCTGTCTTATGGATTTTCAGTTTTCCCAAGGTATATTTCCTAGACTGGAAGTGCCCTTGGCTCTGTAGCTCTGTTGTTTACTTGTTTTAGGGAACACAATGCACTCCTCCAGTGAGGCAGTTGGCAACTTACATCCCGCCCATCAGCATAACAAGGCTCCCTGTTCTCCAGGGCCTGTCTTGCCTTTCTGGTTTTTACACATTTTGTGGATGTCCCTTTTGACCGGTGGGAAGTGATACTTCTTTGTAGTGCAGATTTGCATTGCCTGCTTGCTTGCTTGGCCAAAAAGGGCATATGCGTTTTCTCCTGAATATATTCAGGAGAAAACGCATACGCCCTTTTTGGCCAAGTGCATCATTGTCGAAGTTGTGCCCCTCTTCCTGTGCTTTACAGGCGATTCCAACGTACCTCTTGAAATCTGTTTCCTGCTATTCTGCCTCGCTTTCAAGTCCGCCTCGTTGCCTTCCCTCAACAGATTTTTGGACGAGAGTTGGCCTTGATTACTCTGCCAGTTTGTGAATTGCTGTGCCCCTGAGCTCCATGTTTCAACTCGTTTCTTGTGAGCTGAACGCAAGTCCAAACTTTTGGTTCAGGACCTATACTGGTTCCCTGTGGGTGGCTGAGACTTTGGTTAATTCTTCTTCCTGCCGGGAAATTAGAGTGACATGTGCCCATCCAAATGCCTAACAGCTACTCTCTCATTGGTTCTCCCTCTTCCCTTTCATCCTCTGCCAAATTGGCAACCTGTGCGAACCAGGAGCTTAAAGGGGCTGTCTCTCCAAGTTGGGAGATTGATAGGAAAGCAGTTGGAAAGTCAAACCGGAGCACCAGGAGAGGGGTTCTTCACTGAGTTTTAGAAACCTTTCGTATTCACAGTGTGTCCATTCTCTAGGTTTCCCGTACACGTTATAGCTGTAGTAATATTCCCATCAACCTGGAGAGCTGTGACCCATGGAATGGGTGCCATGCATTATTGCTTTAAAGGGTCTGCATTTGCTCACCCAATCTCACCAATCCTCTCAGTCCCAAGTGTCCAGCCTTATGCCACATCCAGCTGTCATTGTAGATAGGGTCATTCCAGGTTGCATCAGAGGCCCTGAAGGAATTGTGAAGAATTTCCCTGTTTCTTTGTTCTGTTTTTGAAATTCCTGTTTAGAGTGGGTTTGAGCTGATTCTCGCTGCCATGTTTATGCCAGTCTAGACACACTTGATTCCCTTACGGAGACATATCAATACATAGGTTTTAAGATTCTTACTAGTCAGATCTATTCCTCTGTGGGAAATATGGGATTTTGAGTCCCTTTCACTGAGGAAGGTGTAGGTCTTGTCTATTCCATAGTTGGTTTTTGGAATGGTACCTGTGCTTATATCAAACTCTGGTTTGATTCATCACCCCACCTCTCCTTCCCCCTTAAGCAGGCATAAGAGTGTTTTCTAAATGTGAGACTCTGTTCTCTTTCCTAACTCAGTTCATGTGTAGCCATGTTTACAGGATCTTCCTAAGTGATATCTTATGATAAGTTTCTTTTCCTGTGTGACTTCTTTCACTTAGAATCATCGTACCTGAATCCACTCATTTTGCTGCTACTGGTCTTATGACATTGATTTCATGGCTGAGGGATATTCCATAGTACGTAAGTTCCACAATGTTTGGAACCATTTTTATATTTCCTGGGATATTTTAGGTGTACCCAGGTTGAGGTTCTTGTAAGCAGTGCAGCCCTCAATTTGGGGGTGGCTCTGTCTTATGGATTTTCAGTTTTCCCAAGTTATATTCCCTAGACTGGAAGTGCCCTTGGCTCTGTAGCTCTGTTGTTTACTTGTTTTAGGGAACACAATGCACTCCTCCAGTGAGGCAGTTGGCAACTTACATCCCGCCCATCAGCATAACAAGGCTCCCTGTTCTCCAGGGCCTGTCTTGCCTTTCTGGTTTTTACACATTTTGTGGATGTCCCTTTTGACCGGTGGGAAGTGATACTTCTTTGTAGTGCAGATTTGCATTGCCCGCTTGCTTGCTTGGCCAAAATGGGCGTATGCGTTTTCTCCTGAATATATTCAGGAGAAAACGCATACGCCCTTTTTGGCCAAGTGCATCATTGTCGAAGTTGTGCCCCTCTTCCTGTGCATTACAGGCGATTCCAACGTACCTCTTGAAATCTGTTTCCTGCTATTCTGCCTCGCTTTCAAGTCCGCCTCGTTGCCTTCCCTCAACAGATTTTTGGACGATAGTTGGCCTTGATTACTCTGCCAGTTTGTGAATTGCTGTGCCCCTGAGCTCCATTTTTCAACTCGTTTCTTGTGAGCTGAACGCAAGTCCAAACTTTTGGTTCAGGACCTATACTGGTTCCCGGTGGGTGGCTGAGACTTTGGTTAATTCTTATTTCTGCCGGGAAATTAGAGTGACATGTGCCCATCCAAATGCCTAACAGCTACTCTCTCATTGGTTCTCCCTCTTCCCTTTCATCCTCTGCCAAATTGGCAACCTGTGTGAACCAGGAGCTTAAAGGGGCTGTCTCTCCAAGTTGGGAGATTGATAGGAAAGCAGTTGGAAAGTCAAAACGGAGCACCAGGAGAGGGGCTCTTCGTCGAGTTTTAGAAACATTTCGTATTCACAGTGTGTCCATTCTCTAGGATTCCCGTACACGTTATAGCTGTAGTAATATTCCCTTCAACCTGGAGAGCTGGGACCCATAGAATGGGTGCCATGCATTATTGCTTTAAAGGGTCTGCATTTGCTCACCCAATCTCACCAATCCTCTCAGTCCCAAGTGTCCAGCCTTATGCCACATCCAGCTGTCATTGTAGATAGGGTCATTCCAGGTTGCATCAGAGACCGTGAAGGAATTGTGAAGAATTACCCTGTTTCTTTGTTCTGTTTTTGAAATTCCTTTTTAGAGTGGGTTTGAGCTGATTCTCGCTGCCATGTTTATGCCAGTCTAGACACACTTGATTCCCTTACGGAGACATATCAATACATAGGTTTTAAGATTCTTACTAGTCAGATCTATTCCTCTGCGGGAAATATGGGGTTTTGAGTCCCTTTCACTGAGGAAGGTGGAGGTCTTGTCTATTCCATAGTTGGTTTTTGGAACGGTACCTGTGCTTATATCAAACTCTGGTTTGATGCATCACCCCACCTCTCCTTCCCCCTTAAGCAGGCATTAGAGTGTTTTCTAAATGTGAGACTCTGTTCTCTTGCCTAACTCAGTTCATGTGTAGCCATGTTTACAGGATCTTCCTAAGTGATATCTTATGATAAGTTTCTTTTCCTGTGTGACTTCTTTCACTTAGAATCATCGTACCTGAATCCACTCATTTTGCTGCTACTGGTCTTATTACATTGATTTCGTGGCTGAGGGATATTCCATCGTACGTAAGTTCCACAATGTTTGGAACCATTTTTATATTTCCTGGGATATTTCAGGTGTACCCAGGTTGAGGTTCTTGTAAGCAGTGCAGCCCTCAATTTGGGGGTGGCTCTGTCTTATGGAATTTCAGTTTTCCCAAGGTATATTTCCTAGACTGGAAGTGCCCTTGGCTCTGTAGCTCTGTTGTTTACTTGTTTTAGGGAACACAATGCACTCCTCCAGTGAGGCAGTTGGCAACTTACATCCCGCCCATCAGCATAACAAGGCTCCCTGTTCTCCAGGGCCTGTCTTGCCTTTCTGGTTTTTACACATTTTGTGGATGTCCCTTTTGACCGGTGGGAAGTGATACTTCTTTGTAGTGCAGATTTGCATTGCCCGCTTGCTTGCTTGGCCAAAAAGGGCGTATGCGTTTTCTCCTGAATATATTCAGGAGAAAACGCATATGCCCTTTTTGGCCAAGTGCATCATTGTCGAAGTTGTGACCCTCTTCCTGTGCTTTACAGGTGATTCCAACGTACCTCTTGAAATCTGTTTCCTGCTATTCTGCCTCGCTTTCAAGTCCGCCTCGTTGCCTTCCCTCAACAGATTTTTGGACGATAGTTGGCCTTGATTACTCTGCCAGTTTGTGAATTGCTGTGTCCCTGAGCTCCATTTTTCAACTCGTTTCTTGTGAGCTGAACGCAAGTCCAAACTTTTGGTTCAGGACCTATACTGGTTCCCGGTGGGTGGCTGAGACTTTGGTTAATTCTTATTTCTGCCGGGAATTTAGAGTGACATATGCCCATCCAAATGCCTAACAGCTACTCTCTCATTGGTTCTCCCTCTTCCCTTTCATCCTCTGCCAAATTGGCAACCTGTGTGAACCAGGAGCTTAAAGGGGCTGTCTCTCCAAGTTGGGAGATTGATAGGAAAGCAGTTGGAAAGTCAAAACGGAGCACCAGGAGAGGGGCTCTTCGTCGAGTTTTAGAAACATTTCGTATTCACAGTGTGTCCATTCTCTAGGATTCCCGTACACGTTATAGCTGTAGTAATATTCCCTTCAACCTGGAGAGCTGGGACCCATAGAATGGGTGCCATGCATTATTGCTTTAAAGGGTCTGCATTTGCTCACCCAATCTCACCAATCCTCTCAGTCCCAAGTGTCCAGCCTTATGCCACATCCAGCTGTCATTGTAGATAGGGTCATTCCAGGTTGCATCAGAGACCGTGAAGGAATTGTGAAGAATTACCCTGTTTCTTTGTTCTGTTTTTGAAATTCCTTTTTAGAGTGGGTTTGAGCTGATTCTCGCTGCCATGTTTATGCCAGTCTAGACACACTTGATTCCCTTACGGAGACATATCAATACATAGGTTTTAAGATTCTTACTAGTCAGATCTATTCCTCTGCGGGAAATATGGGGTTTTGAGTCCCTTTCACTGAGGAAGGTGGAGGTCTTGTCTATTCCATAGTTGGTTTTTGGAACGGTACCTGTGCTTATATCAAACACTGGTTTGATGCATCACCCCACCTCTCCTTCCCCCTTAAGCAGGCATTAGAGTGTTTTCTAAATGTGAGACTCTGTTCTCTTGCCTAACTCAGTTCATGTGTAGCCATGTTTACAGGATCTTCCTAAGTGATATCTTATGATAAGTTTCTTTTCCTGTGTGACTTCTTTCACTTAGAATCATCGTACCTGAATCCACTCATTTTGCTGCTACTGGTCTTATGACATTGATTTCGTGGCTGAGGGATATTCCATCGTACGTATGTTCCACAATGTTTGGAACCATTTTTATATTTCCTGGGATATTTCAGGTGTACCCAGGTTGAGGTTCTTGTAAGCAGTGCAGCCCTCAATTTGGGGGTGGCTCTGTCTTATGGATTTTCAGTTTTCCCAAGGTATATTCCCTAGACTGGAAGTGCCCTTGGCTCTGTAGCTCTGTTGTTTACTTGTTTTAGGGAACACAATGCACTCCTCCAGTGAGGCAGTTGGCAACTTACATCCCGCCCATCAGCATAACAAGGCTCCCTGTTCTCCAGGGCCAGTCTTGCCTTTCTGGTTTTTACACATTTTGTGGATGTCCCTTTTGACCGGTGGGAAGTGATACTTCTTTGTAGTGCAGATTTGCATTGCCCGCTTGCTTGCTTGGCCTAAAAGGGCGTATGCGTTTTCTCCTGAATATATTCAGGAGAAAACGCATACGCCCTTTTTGGCCAAGTGCATCATTGTCAAAGTTGTGCCCCTCTTCCTGTGCTTTACAGGCGATTCCAACGTACCTCTTGAAATCTCTTTCCTGCTATTCTGCCTCACTTTCAAGTCCGCCTCGTTGCCTTCCCTCAACATATTTTTGGACGATAGTTGGCCTTGATTACTCTGCCAGTTTGTGAATTGCTGTGCCCCTGAGCTCCATTTTTCAACTCGTTTTTTGTGAGCTGAACGCAAGTCCAAACTTTTGGTTCAGGACCTATACTGGTTCCCGGTGGGTGGCTGAGACTTTGGTTCATTCTTCTTCCTGCCGGGAAATTAGAGTGACATGTGCCCATCCAAATGCCTAACAGCTACTCTCTCATTGGTTCTCCCTCTTCCCTTTCATCCTCTGCCAAATTGGCAACTTGTGCGAACCAGGAGCTTAAAGGGGCTGTCTCTCCAAGTTGGGAGATTGATAGGAAAGCAGTTGGAAAGTCAAACCGGAGCACCAGGAGAGGGGCTCTTCGTTGAGTTTTAGAAACCTTTCGTATTCACAGTGTGTCCATTCTCTAGGTTTCCCGTACACGTTATAGCTGTAGTAATATTCCCTTCAACCTGGAGAGCTGGGACCCATGGAATGGGTGCCATGCATTATTGCTTTAAAGGGTCTGCATTTGCTCACCCAATCTCACCAGTCCTCTCAGTCCCAAGTGTCCATCCTTATGCCACATCCAGCTGTCATTGTAGATAGGGTCATTCCAGGTTGCATCAGCGACCCTGAAGGAATTGTGAAGAATTTCCCTGTTTCTTTGTTCTGTTTTTGAAATTCCTGTTTAGAGTGGGTTTGAGCTGATTCTCGCTGCCATGTTTATGCCAGTCTAGACACACTTGATTCCCTTACGGAGACATATCAATACATAGGTTTTAAGATTCTTACTAGTCAGATCTATTCCTCTGCGGGAAATATGGGGTTTTGAGTCCCTTTCACTGAGGAAGGTGGAGGTCTTGTCTATTCCATAGTTGGTTTTTGGAACGGTACCTGTGCTTATATCAAACTCTGGTTTGATGCATCACCCCACCTCTCCTTCCCCCTTAAGCAGGCATAAGAGTGTTTTCTAAATGTGAGACTCTGTTCTCTTGCCTAACTCAGTTCATGTGTAGCCATGTTTACAGGATCTTCCTAAGTGATATCTTATGATAAGTTTCTTTTCCTGTGTGACTTCTTTCACTTAGAATCATCGTACCTGAATCCACTCATTTTGCTGCTACTGGTCTTATGACATTGATTTCGTGGCTGAGGGATATTCCATCGTACGTAAGTTCCACAATGTTTGGAACCATTTTTATATTTCCTGGGATATTTCAGGTGTACCCATGTTGAGGTTCTTGTAAGCAGTGCAGCCCTCAATTTGGGGGTGGCTCTGTCTTATGGATTTTCAGTTTTCCCAAGGTATATTTCCTAGACTGGAAGTGCCCTTGGCTCTGTAGCTCTGTTGTTTACTTGTTTTAGGGAACACAATGCACTCCTCCAGTGAGGCAGTTGGCAACTTACATCCCGCCCATCAGCATAACAAGGCTCCCTGTTCTCCAGGGCCTGTCTTGCCTTTCTGGTTTTTACACATTTTGTGGATGTCCCTTTTGACCAGTGGGAAGTGATACTTCTTTGTAGTGAAGATTTGCATTGCCCGCTTGCTTGCTTGGCCAAAAAGGGCGTATGTGTTTTCTCCTGAATATATTCAGGAGAAAACGCATACGCCCTTTTTGGCCAAGTGCATCATTGTCGAAGTTGTGCCCCTCTTCCTGTGCTTTACAGGCGATTCCAACGTACCTCTTGAAATCTGTTTCCTGCTATTCTGCCTCGCTTTCAAGTCCACCTCGTTGCCTTCCCTCAACAGATTTTTGGACGATAGTTGGCCTTGATTACTCTGCCAGTTTGTGAATTGCTGTGCCCCTGAGCTCCATTTTTCAACTCGTTTTTTGTGAGCTGAACGCAAGTCCAAACTTTTGGTTCAGGACCTATACTGGTTCCCGGTGGGTGGCTGAGACTTTGGTTCATTCTTCTTCCTGCCGGGAAATTAGAGTGACATGTGCCCATCCAAATGCCTAACAGCTACTCTCTCATTGGTTCTCCCTCTTCCCTTTCATCCTCTGCCAAATTGGCAACTTGTGCGAACCAGGAGCTTAAAGGGGCTGTCTCTCCAAGTTGGGAGATTGAGAGGAAAGCAGTTGGAAAGTCAAACCGGAGCACCAGGAGAGGGGCTCTTCGTTGAGTTTTAGAAACCTTTCGTATTCACAGTGTGTCCATTCTCTAGGTTTCCCGTACACGTTATAGCTGTAGTAATATTCCCTTCAACCTGGAGAGTTGGGACCCATGGAATGGGTGCCATGCATTATTGCTTTAAAGGGTCTGCATTTGCTCACCCAATCTCACCAGTCCTCTCAGTCCCAAGTGTCCAGCCTTATGCCACATCCAGCTGTCATTGTAGATAGGGTCATTCCAGGTTGCATCAGCGACCCTGAAGGAATTGTGAAGAATTACCCTGTTTCTTTGTTCTGTTTTTGAAATTCCTGTTTAGAGTGGGTTTGAGCTGATTCTCGCTGCCATGTTTATGCCAGTCTAGACACACTTGATTCCCTTACGGAGACATATCAATACATAGGTTTTAAGATTCTTACTAGTCAGATCTATTCCTCTGTGGGAAATATGGGGTTTTGAGTCCCTTTCACTGAGGAAGGTGGAGGTCTTGTCTATTCCATAGTTGGTTTTTGGAACGGTACCTGTGCTTATATCAAACTCTGGTTTGATGCATCACCCCACCTCTCCTTCCCCCTTAAGCAGGCATAAGAGTGTTTTCTAAATGTGAGACTCTGTTCTCTTGCCTAACTCAGTTCATGTGTAGCCATGTTTACAGGATCTTCCTAAGTGATATCTTATGATAAGTTTCTTTTCCTGTGTGACTTCTTTCACTTAGAATCATCGTACCTGAATCCACTCATTTTGCTGCTACTGGTCTTATGACATTGATTTCGTGGCTGAGGGATATTCCATCGTACGTAAGTTCCACAATGTTTGGAACCATTTTTATATTTCCTGGGATATTTCAGGTGTACCCATGTTGAGGTTCTTGTAAGCAGTGCAGCCCTCAATTTGGGGGTGGCTCTGTCTTATGGATTTTCAGTTTTCCCAAGGTATATTTCCTAGACTGGAAGTGCCCTTGGCTCTGTAGCTCTGTTGTTTACTTGTTTTAGGGAACACAATGCACTCCTCCAGTGAGGCAGTTGGCAACTTACATCCCGCCCATCAGCATAACAAGGCTCCCTGTTCTCCAGGGCCTGTCTTGCCTTTCTGGTTTTTACACATTTTGTGGATGTCCCTTTTGACCGGTGGGAAGTGATACTTCTTTGTAGTGAAGATTTGCATTGCCCGCTTGCTTGCTTGGCCAAAAAGGGCGTATGCGTTTTCTCCTGAATATATTCAGGAGAAAACGCATACGCCCTTTTTGGCCAAGTGCATCATTGTCGAAGTTGTGCCCCTCTTCCTGTGCTTTACAGGCGATTCCAACGTACCTCTTGAAATCTGTTTCCTGCTATTCTGCCTCGCTTTCAAGTCCGCCTCGTTGCCTTCCCTCAACAGATTTTTGGACGATAGTTGGCCTTGATTACTCTGCCAGTTTGTGAATTGCTGTGCCCCTGAGCTCCATTTTTCAACTCGTTTCTTGTGAGCTGAACGCAAGTCCAAACTTTTGGTTCAGGACCTATACTGGTTCCCGGTGGGTGGCTGAGACTTTGGTTAATTCTTATTTCTGCCGGGAAATTAGAGTGACATGTGCCCATCCAAATGCCTAACAGCTACTCTCTCATTGGTTCTCCCTCTTCCCTTTCATCCTCTGCCAAATTGGCAACCTGTGTGAACCAGGAGCTTAAAGGGGCTGTCTCTCCAAGTTGGGAGATTGATAGGAAAGCAGTTGGAAAGTCAAAACGGAGCACCAGGAGAGGGGCTCTTCGTCGAGTTTTAGAAACATTTCGTATTCACAGTGTGTCCATTCTCTAGGATTCCCGTACACGTTATAGCTGTAGTAATATTCCCTTCAACCTGGAGAGCTGGGACCCATAGAATGGGTGCCATGCATTATTGCTTTAAAGGGTCTGCATTTGCTCACCCAATCTCACCAATCCTCTCAGTCCCAAGTGTCCAGCCTTATGCCACATCCAGCTGTCATTGTAGATAGGGTCATTCCAGGTTGCATCAGAGACCGTGAAGGAATTGTGAAGAATTACCCTGTTTCTTTGTTCTGTTTTTGAAATTCCTTTTTAGAGTGGGTTTGAGCTGATTCTCGCTGCCATGTTTATGCCAGTCTAGACACACTTGATTCCCTTACGGAGACATATCAATACATAGGTTTTAAGATTCTTACTAGTCAGATCTATTCCTCTGCGGGAAATATGGGGTTTTGAGTCCCTTTCACTGAGGAAGGTGGAGGTCTTGTCTATTCCATAGTTGGTTTTTGGAACGGTACCTGTGCTTATATCAAACTCTGGTTTGATGCATCACCCCACCTCTCCTTCCCCCTTAAGCAGGCATTAGAGTGTTTTCTAAATGTGAGACTCTGTTCTCTTGCCTAACTCAGTTCATGTGTAGCCATGTTTACAGGATCTTCCTAAGTGATATCTTATGATAAGTTTCTTTTCCTGTGTGACTTCTTTCACTTAGAATCATCGTACCTGAATCCACTCATTTTGCTGCTACTGGTCTTATTACATTGATTTCGTGGCTGAGGGATATTCCATCGTACGTAAGTTCCACAATGTTTGGAACCATTTTTATATTTCCTGGGATATTTCAGGTGTACCCAGGTTGAGGTTCTTGTAAGCAGTGCAGCCCTCAATTTGGGGGTGGCTCTGTCTTATGGAATTTCAGTTTTCCCAAGGTATATTTCCTAGACTGGAAGTGCCCTTGGCTCTGTAGCTCTGTTGTTTACTTGTTTTAGGGAACACAATGCACTCCTCCAGTGAGGCAGTTGGCAACTTACATCCCGCCCATCAGCATAACAAGGCTCCCTGTTCTCCAGGGCCTGTCTTGCCTTTCTGGTTTTTACACATTTTGTGGATGTCCCTTTTGACCGGTGGGAAGTGATACTTCTTTGTAGTGCAGATTTGCATTGCCCGCTTGCTTGCTTGGCCAAAAAGGGCGTATGCGTTTTCTCCTGAATATATTCAGGAGAAAACGCATATGCCCTTTTTGGCCAAGTGCATCATTGTCGAAGTTGTGACCCTCTTCCTGTGCTTTACAGGTGATTCCAACGTACCTCTTGAAATCTGTTTCCTGCTATTCTGCCTCGCTTTCAAGTCCGCCTCGTTGCCTTCCCTCAACAGATTTTTGGACGATAGTTGGCCTTGATTACTCTGCCAGTTTGTGAATTGCTGTGTCCCTGAGCTCCATTTTTCAACTCGTTTCTTGTGAGCTGAACGCAAGTCCAAACTTTTGGTTCAGGACCTATACTGGTTCCCGGTGGGTGGCTGAGACTTTGGTTAATTCTTATTTCTGCCGGGAATTTAGAGTGACATATGCCCATCCAAATGCCTAACAGCTACTCTCTCATTGGTTCTCCCTCTTCCCTTTCATCCTCTGCCAAATTGGCAACCTGTGTGAACCAGGAGCTTAAAGGGGCTGTCTCTCCAAGTTGGGAGATTGATAGGAAAGCAGTTGGAAAGTCAAAACGGAGCACCAGGAGAGGGGCTCTTCGTCGAGTTTTAGAAACATTTCGTATTCACAGTGTGTCCATTCTCTAGGATTCCCGTACACGTTATAGCTGTAGTAATATTCCCTTCAACCTGGAGAGCTGGGACCCATAGAATGGGTGCCATGCATTATTGCTTTAAAGGGTCTGCATTTGCTCACCCAATCTCACCAATCCTCTCAGTCCCAAGTGTCCAGCCTTATGCCACATCCAGCTGTCATTGTAGATAGGGTCATTCCAGGTTGCATCAGAGACCGTGAAGGAATTGTGAAGAATTACCCTGTTTCTTTGTTCTGTTTTTGAAATTCCTTTTTAGAGTGGGTTTGAGCTGATTCTCGCTGCCATGTTTATGCCAGTCTAGACACACTTGATTCCCTTACGGAGACATATCAATACATAGGTTTTAAGATTCTTACTAGTCAGATCTATTCCTCTGCGGGAAATATGGGGTTTTGAGTCCCTTTCACTGAGGAAGGTGGAGGTCTTGTCTATTCCATAGTTGGTTTTTGGAACGGTACCTGTGCTTATATCAAACACTGGTTTGATGCATCACCCCACCTCTCCTTCCCCCTTAAGCAGGCATTAGAGTGTTTTCTAAATGTGAGACTCTGTTCTCTTGCCTAACTCAGTTCATGTGTAGCCATGTTTACAGGATCTTCCTAAGTGATATCTTATGATAAGTTTCTTTTCCTGTGTGACTTCTTTCACTTAGAATCATCGTACCTGAATCCACTCATTTTGCTGCTACTGGTCTTATGACATTGATTTCGTGGCTGAGGGATATTCCATCGTACGTATGTTCCACAATGTTTGGAACCATTTTTATATTTCCTGGGATATTTCAGGTGTACCCAGGTTGAGGTTCTTGTAAGCAGTGCAGCCCTCAATTTGGGGGTGGCTCTGTCTTATGGATTTTCAGTTTTCCCAAGGTATATTCCCTAGACTGGAAGTGCCCTTGGCTCTGTAGCTCTGTTGTTTACTTGTTTTAGGGAACACAATGCACTCCTCCAGTGAGGCAGTTGGCAACTTACATCCCGCCCATCAGCATAACAAGGCTCCCTGTTCTCCAGGGCCAGTCTTGCCTTTCTGGTTTTTACACATTTTGTGGATGTCCCTTTTGACCGGTGGGAAGTGATACTTCTTTGTAGTGCAGATTTGCATTGCCCGCTTGCTTGCTTGGCCTAAAAGGGCGTATGCGTTTTCTCCTGAATATATTCAGGAGAAAACGCATACGCCCTTTTTGGCCAAGTGCATCATTGTCAAAGTTGTGCCCCTCTTCCTGTGCTTTACAGGCGATTCCAACGTACCTCTTGAAATCTCTTTCCTGCTATTCTGCCTCACTTTCAAGTCCGCCTCGTTGCCTTCCCTCAACATATTTTTGGACGATAGTTGGCCTTGATTACTCTGCCAGTTTGTGAATTGCTGTGCCCCTGAGCTCCATTTTTCAACTCGTTTTTTGTGAGCTGAACGCAAGTCCAAACTTTTGGTTCAGGACCTATACTGGTTCCCGGTGGGTGGCTGAGACTTTGGTTCATTCTTCTTCCTGCCGGGAAATTAGAGTGACATGTGCCCATCCAAATGCCTAACAGCTACTCTCTCATTGGTTCTCCCTCTTCCCTTTCATCCTCTGCCAAATTGGCAACTTGTGCGAACCAGGAGCTTAAAGGGGCTGTCTCTCCAAGTTGGGAGATTGATAGGAAAGCAGTTGGAAAGTCAAACCGGAGCACCAGGAGAGGGGCTCTTCGTTGAGTTTTAGAAACCTTTCGTATTCACAGTGTGTCCATTCTCTAGGTTTCCCGTACACGTTATAGCTGTAGTAATATTCCCTTCAACCTGGAGAGCTGGGACCCATGGAATGGGTGCCATGCATTATTGCTTTAAAGGGTCTGCATTTGCTCACCCAATCTCACCAGTCCTCTCAGTCCCAAGTGTCCATCCTTATGCCACATCCAGCTGTCATTGTAGATAGGGTCATTCCAGGTTGCATCAGCGACCCTGAAGGAATTGTGAAGAATTTCCCTGTTTCTTTGTTCTGTTTTTGAAATTCCTGTTTAGAGTGGGTTTGAGCTGATTCTCGCTGCCATGTTTATGCCAGTCTAGACACACTTGATTCCCTTACGGAGACATATCAATACATAGGTTTTAAGATTCTTACTAGTCAGATCTATTCCTCTGCGGGAAATATGGGGTTTTGAGTCCCTTTCACTGAGGAAGGTGGAGGTCTTGTCTATTCCATAGTTGGTTTTTGGAACGGTACCTGTGCTTATATCAAACTCTGGTTTGATGCATCACCCCACCTCTCCTTCCCCCTTAAGCAGGCATAAGAGTGTTTTCTAAATGTGAGACTCTGTTCTCTTGCCTAACTCAGTTCATGTGTAGCCATGTTTACAGGATCTTCCTAAGTGATATCTTATGATAAGTTTCTTTTCCTGTGTGACTTCTTTCACTTAGAATAATCGTACCTGAATCCACTCATTTTGCTGCTACTGGTCTTATGACATTGATTTCGTGGCTGAGGGATATTCCATCGTACGTAAGTTCCACAATGTTTGGAACCATTTTTATATTTCCTGGGATATTTCAGGTGTACCCATGTTGAGGTTCTTGTAAGCAGTGCAGCCCTCAATTTGGGGGTGGCTCTGTCTTATGGATTTTCAGTTTTCCCAAGGTATATTTCCTAGACTGGAAGTGCCCTTGGCTCTGTAGCTCTGTTGTTTACTTGTTTTAGGGAACACAATGCACTCCTCCAGTGAGGCAGTTGGCAACTTACATCCCGCCCATCAGCATAACAAGGCTCCCTGTTCTCCAGGGCCTGTCTTGCCTTTCTGGTTTTTACACATTTTGTGGATGTCCCTTTTGACCAGTGGGAAGTGATACTTCTTTGTAGTGAAGATTTGCATTGCCCGCTTGCTTGCTTGGCCAAAAAGGGCGTATGTGTTTTCTCCTGAATATATTCAGGAGAAAACGCATACGCCCTTTTTGGCCAAGTGCATCATTGTCGAAGTTGTGCCCCTCTTCCTGTGCTTTACAGGCGATTCCAACGTACCTCTTGAAATCTGTTTCCTGCTATTCTGCCTCGCTTTCAAGTCCACCTCGTTGCCTTCCCTCAACAGATTTTTGGACGATAGTTGGCCTTGATTACTCTGCCAGTTTGTGAATTGCTGTGCCCCTGAGCTCCATTTTTCAACTCGTTTTTTGTGAGCTGAACGCAAGTCCAAACTTTTGGTTCAGGACCTATACTGGTTCCCGGTGGGTGGCTGAGACTTTGGTTCATTCTTCTTCCTGCCGGGAAATTAGAGTGACATGTGCCCATCCAAATGCCTAACAGCTACTCTCTCATTGGTTCTCCCTCTTCCCTTTCATCCTCTGCCAAATTGGCAACTTGTGCGAACCAGGAGCTTAAAGGGGCTGTCTCTCCAAGTTGGGAGATTGAGAGGAAAGCAGTTGGAAAGTCAAACCGGAGCACCAGGAGAGGGGCTCTTCGTTGAGTTTTAGAAACCTTTCGTATTCACAGTGTGTCCATTCTCTAGGTTTCCCGTACACGTTATAGCTGTAGTAATATTCCCTACAACCTGGAGAGTTGGGACCCATGGAATGGGTGCCATGCATTATTGCTTTAAAGGGTCTGCATTTGCTCACCCAATCTCACCAGTCCTCTCAGTCCCAAGTGTCCAGCCTTATGCCACATCCAGCTGTCATTGTAGATAGGGTCATTCCAGGTTGCATCAGAGACCCTGAAGGAATTGTGAAGAATTACCCTGTTTCTTTGTTCTGTTTTTGAAATTCCTGTTTAGAGTGGGTTTGAGCTGATTCTCGCTGCCCTGTTTATGCCAGTCTAGACACACTTGATTCCCTTACGGAGACATATCAATACATAGGTTTTAAGATTCTTACTAGTCAGATCTATTCCTCTGCGGGAAATATGGGGTTTTGAGTCCCTTTCACTGAGGAAGGTGGAGGTCTTGTCTATTCCATAGTTGGTTTTTGGAACGGTACCTGTGCTTATATCAAACTCTGGTTTGATGCATCACCCCACCTCTCCTTCCCCCTTAAGCAGGCATAAGAGTGTTTTCTAAATGTGAGACTCTGTTCTCTTGCCTAACTCAGTTCATGTGTAGCCATGTTTACAGGATCTTCCTAAGTGATATCTTATGATAAGTTTCTTTTCCTGTGTGACTTCTTTCACTTAGAATCATCGTACCTGAATCCACTCATTTTGCTGCTACTGGTCTTATGACATTGATTTCGTGGCTGAGGGATATTCCATCGTACGTAAGTTCCACAATGTTTGGAACCATTTTTATATTTCCTGGGATAATTCAGGTGTACCCAGGTTGAGGTTCTTGTAAGCAGTGCAGCCCTCAATTTGGGGGTGGCTCTGTCTTATGGATTTTCAGTTTTCCCAAGGTATATTTCCTAGACTGGAAGTGCCCTTGGCTCTGTAGCTCTGTTGTTTACTTGTTTTAGGGAACACAATGCACTCCTCCAGTGAGGCAGTTGGCAACTTACATCCCGCCCATCAGCATAACAAGGCTCCCTGTTCTCCAGGGCCTGTCTTGCCTTTCTGGTTTTTACACATTTTGTGGATGTCCCTTTTGACCGGTGGGAAGTGATACTTCTTTGTAGTGCAGATTTGCATTGCCCGCTTGCTTGCTTGGCCAAAAAGGGCGTATGCGTTTTCTCCTGAATATATTCAGGAGAAAACGCATACGCCCTTTTTGGCCAAGTGCATCATTGTCGAAGTTGTGCCCCTCTTCCTGTGCTTTACAGGCGATCCCAACGTACCTCTTGAAATCTGTTTCCTGCTATTCTGCCTCGCTTTCAAGTCCGCCTCGTTGCCTTCCCTCAACAGATTTTTGGACGAGAGTTGGCCTTGATTACTCTGCCAGTTTGTGAATTGCTGTGCCCCTGAGCTCCATTTTTCAACTCGTTTCTTGTGAGCTGAACGCAAGTCCAAACTTTTGGTTCAGGACCTATACTGGTTCCCGGTGGGTGGCTGAGACTTTGGTTAATTCTTATTTCTGCCGGGAAATTAGAGTGACATGTGCCCATCCAAATGCCTAACAGCTACTCTCTCATTGGTTCTCCCTCTTCCCTTTCATCCTCTGCCAAATTGGCAACCTGTGCGAACCAGGAGCTTAAAGGGGCTGTCTCTCCAAGTTGGGAGATTGATAGGAAAGCAGTTGGAAAGTCAAACCGGAGCACCACGAAAGAGGCTCTTCGTTGAGTTTTAGAAACCTTTCGTATTCACAGTGTGTCCATTCTCTAGGTTTCCCGTACACGTTATAGCTGTAGTAATATTCCCTTCAACCTGGAGAGCAGGGACCCATGGAATGGGTGCCATGCATTATTGCTTTAAACGGTCTGCATTTGCTCACCCAATCTCACCAATCCTCTCAGTCCCAAGTGTCCAGCACCATGCCACATCCAGCTGTCATTGTAGATAGGGTCATTCCAGGTTGCATCAGCGACCCTGAAGGAATTGTGAAGAATTTCCCTGTTTCTTTGTTCTGTTTTTGAAATTCCTGTTTAGAGTGGGTTTGAGCTGATTCTCGCTGCCATGTTTATGCCAGTCTAGACACACTTGATTCCCTTACGGAGACATATCCATACATAGGTTTTAAGATTCTTACTAGTGAGATCTATTCCTCTGTGGGAAATATGGGGTTTTGAGTCCCTTTCACTGAGGAAGGTGGAGGTCTTGTCTATTCCATAGTTGGTTTTTGGAACGGTACCTGTGCTTATATCAAACTCTGGTTTGATGCATCACCCCACCTCTCCTTCCCCCTTAAGCAGGCATAAGAGTGTTTTCTAAATGTGAGACTCTGTTCTCTTGCCTAACTCAGTTCATGTGTAGCCATGTTTACAGGATCTTCCTAAGTGATATCTTATGATAAGTTTCTTTTCCTGTGTGACTTCTTTCACTTAGAATCATCGTACCTGAATCCACTCATTTTGCTGCTACTGGTCTTATGACATTGATTTCGTGGCTGAGGGATATTCCATCGTACGTAAGTTCCACAATGTTTGGAACCATTTTTATATTTCCTGGGATATTTCAGGTGTACCCAGGTTGAGGTTCTTGTAAGTAGTGCCGCCCTCAATTTGGGGGTGGCTCTGTCTTATGGATTTTCAGTTTTCCCAAGGTATATTTCCTAGACTAGAAGTGCCCTTGGCTCTGTAGCTCTGTTGTTTACTTGTTTTAGGGAACACAATGCACTCCTCCAGTGAGGCAGTTGGCAACTTACATCCCGCCCATCAGCATAACAAGGCTCCCTGTTCTCCAGGGCCTGTCTTGCCTTTCTGGTTTTTACACATTTTGTGGATGTCCCTTTTGACCGGTGGGAAGTGATACTTCTTTGTAGTGAAGATTTGCATTGCCCGCTTGCTTGCTTGGCCAAAAAGGGCGTATGCGTTTTCTCCTGAATATATTCAGGAGAAAACGCATACGCCCTTTTTGGCCAAGTGCATCATTGTCGAAGTTGTGCCCCTCTTCCTGTGCTTTACAGGCGATTCCAACGTACCTCTTGAAATCTCTTTCCTGCTATTCTGCCTCGCTTTCAAGTCCGCCTCGTTGCCTTCCCTCAACAGATTTTTGGACGATAGTTGGCCTTGATTACTCTGCCAGTTTGTGAATTGCTGTGCCCCTGAGCTCCATTTTTCAACTCGTTTCTTGTGAGCTGAACGCAAGTCCAAACTTTTGGTTCAGGACCTATACTGGTTCCCGGTGGGTGGCTCAGACTTTGGTTAATTCTTCTTCCTGCCGGGAAATTAGAGTGACATGTGCCCATCCAAATGCCTAACAGCTACTCTCTCATTGGTTCTCCCTCTTCCCTTTCATCCTCTGCAAATTGGCAACCTGTGCGAAACAGGAGCTTAAAGGGGCTGTCTCTCCAAGTTGGGAGATTGATAGGAAAGCAGTTGGAAAGTCAAACCGGAGCACCACGAGAGGGGCTCTTCGTTGAGTTTTAGAAACCTTTCGTATTCACAGTGTGTCCATTCTCTAGGTTTCCCGTACACGTTATAGCTGTAGTAATATTCCCTTCAACCTGGAGAGCTGGGACCCATGGAATGGGTGCCATGCATTATTGCTTTAAACGGTCTGCATTTGCTCACCCAATCTCACCAATCCTCTCAGTCCCAAGTGTCCAGCCTCATGCCACATCCAGCTGTCATTGTAGATAGGGTCATTCCAGGTTGCATCAGAGACCCTGAAGGAATTGTAAAGAATTTCCCTGTTTCTTTGTTCTGTTTTTGAAATTCCTTTTTAGAGTGGGTTTGAGCTGATTCTCGCTGCCCTGTTTATGCCAGTCTAGACACACTTGATTCCCTTAAGGAGACATATCAATACATAGGTTTTAAGATTCTTACTAGTCAGATCTATTCCTCTGCGGGAAATATGGGGTTTTGAGTCCCTTTCACTGAGGAAGGTGTAGGTTTTGTCTATTCCATAGTTGGTTTTTGGAACGGTACCTGTGCTTATATCAAACTCTGGTTTGATGCATCACCCCACCTCTCCTTCCCCCTTAAGCAGGCATAAGAGTGTTTTCTAAATGTGAGACTCTGTTCTCTTGCCTAACTCAGTTCATGTGTAGCCATGTTTACAGGATCTTCCTAAGTGATATCTTATGATAAGTTTCTTTTCTTGTGTGACTTCTTTCACTTAGAATCATCGTACCTGAATCCACTCATTTTGCTGCTACTGGTCTTATGACATTGATTTCATGGCTGAGGGATATTCCATCGTACGTAAGTTCCACAATGTTTGGAACCATTTTTATATTTCCTGGGATATTTCAGGTGTACCCAGGTTGAGGTTCTTGTAAGCAGTGCAGCCCTCAATTTGGGGGTGGCTCTGTCTTATGGATTTTCAGTTTTCCCAAGGTATATTCCCTAGACTGGAAGTGCCCTTGGCTCTGTAGCTCTGTTGTTTACTTGTTTTAGGGAACACAATGCACTCCTCCAGTGAGGCAGTTGGCAACTTACATCCCGCCCATCAGCATAACAAGGCTCCCTGTTCTCCAGGGCCTGTCTTGCCTTTCTGGTTTGTACACATATTGTGGATGTCCCTTTTGACTGGTGGGAAGTGATACTTCTTTGTAGTGCAGATTTGCATTGCCCGCTTGCTTGCTTGGCCAAAAAGGGCGTATGCGTTTTCTCCTGAATATATTCAGGAGAAAACGCATACGCCCTTTTTGGCCAAGAGCATCATTGTCGAAGTTCTGCCCCTCTTCCTGTGCTTTACAGGTGATTCCAACGTACCTCTTGAAATCTGTTTCCTGCTATTCTGCCTCGCTTTCAAGTCCACCTCGTTGCCTTCCCTCAACAGATTTTTGGACGATAGTGGGCCTTGATTACTCTGCCAGTTTGTGAATTGCTGTGCCCCTGAGCTCCATTTTTCAACTCGTTTCTTGTGAGCTGAACGCAAGTCCAAACTTTTGGTTCAGGACCTATACTGGTTCCCGGTGGGTGGCTCAGACTTTGGTTAATTCTTCTTCCTGCCGGGAAATTAGAGTGACATGTGTCCATCCAAATGCCTAACAGCTACTCTCTCATTGGTTCTCCCTCTTCCCTTTCATCCTCTGCCAAATTGGCAACCTGTGCGAACCAGGAGCTTAAAGGGGCTGTCTCTCCAAGTTGGGAGATTGATAGGAAAGCAGTTGGAAAGTCAAACCGGAGCACCACGAAAGAGGCTCTTCGTTGAGTTTTAGAAACCTTTCGTATTCACAGTGTGTCCATTCTCTAGGTTTCCCGTACACGTTATAGCTGTAGTAATATTCCCTTCAACCTGGAGAGCAGGGACCCATGGAATGGGTGCCATGCATTATTGCTTTAAATGGTCTGCATTTGCTCACCCAATCTCACCAATCCTCTCAGTCCCAAGTGTCCAGCCCCATGCCACATCCAGCTGTCATTGTAGATAGGGTCATTCCAGGTTGCATCAGCGACCCTGAAGGAATTGTGAAGAATTACCCTGTTTCTTTGTTCTGTTTTTGAAATTCCTGTTTAGAGTGGGTTTGAGCTGATTCTCGCTGCCATGTTTATGCCAGTCTAGACACACTTGATTCCCTTACGGAGACATATCATTACATAGGTTTTAAGATTCTTACTAGTGAGATCTATTCCTCTGTGGGAAATATGGGGTTTTGAGTCCCTTTCACTGAGGAAGGTGTAGGTCTTGTCTATTCCATAGTTGGTTTTTGGAACGGTACCTGTGCTTATATCAAACTCTGGTTTGATGCATCACCCCACCTCTCCTTCCCCCTTAAGCAGGCATAAGAGTGTTTTCTAAATGTGAGACTCTGTTCTCTTGCCTAACTCAGTTCATGTGTAGCCATGTTTACAGGATCTTCCTAAGTGATATCTTATGATAAGTTTCTTTTCCTGTGTGACTTCTTTCACTTAGAATCATCGTACCTGAATCCACTCATTTTGCTGCTACTGGTCTTATGACATTGATTTCGTGGCTGAGGGATATTCCATCGTACGTAAGTTCCACAATGTTTGGAACCATTTTTATATTTCCTGGGATATTTCAGGTGTACCCAGGTTGAGGTTCTTGTAAGTAGTGCCGCCCTCAATTTGGGGGTGGCTCTGTCTTATGGATTTTCAGTTTTCCCAAGGTATATTTCCTAGGCTGGAAGTGCCCTTGGCTCTGTAGCTCTGTTGTTTACTTGTTTTAGGGAACACAATGCACTCCTCCAGTGAGGCAGTTGGCAACTTACATCCCGCCCATCAGCATAACAAGGCTCCCTGTTCTCCAGGGCCTGTCTTGCCTTTCTGGTTTTTACACATTTTGTGGATGTCCCTTTTGACCGGTGGGAATTGATACTTCTTTGTAGTGCAGATTTGCATTGCCCGCTTGCTTGCTTGGCCAAAAAGGGCGTATGCGTTTTCTCCTGAATATATTCAGGAGAAAACGCATATGCCCTTTTTGGCCAAGTGCATCATTGTCGAAGTTGTGCCCCTCTTCCTGTGCTTTACAGGTGATTCCAACGTACCTCTTGAAATCTCTTTCCTGCTATTCTGCCTCGCTTTCAAGTCCGCCTCGTTGCCTTCCCTCAACAGATTTTTGGACGATAGTTGGCCTTGATTACTCTGCCAGTTTGTGAATTGCTGTGCCCCTGAGCTCCATTTTTCAACTCGTTTCTTGTGAGCTGAACGCAAGTCCAAACTTTTGGTTCAGGACCTATACTGGTTCCCGGTGGGTGGCTGAGACTTTGGTTAATTCTTCTTCCTGCCGGGAAATTAGAGTGACATGTGCCCATCCAAATGCCTAACAGCTACTCTCTCATTGGTTCTCCCTCTTCCCTTTCATCCTCTGCCAAATTGGCAACCTGTGCGAACCAGGAGCTTAAAGGGGCTGTCTCTCCAAGTTGGGAGATTGATAGGAAAGCAGTTGGAAAGTCAAACCGGAGCACCAGGAGAGGGGCTCTTCGTTGAGTTTTAGAAACCTTTCGTATTCACAGTGTGTCCATTCTCTAGGTTTCCCGTACACGTTATAGCTGTAGTAATATTCCCTTCAACCTGGAGAGCTGGGACCCATGGAATGGGTGCCATGCATTATTGCTTTAAAGGGTCTGCATTTGCTCACCCAATCTCACCAATCCTCTCACTCCCAAGTGTCCAGCCTTATGCCACATCCAGCTGTCATTGTAGATAGGGTCATTCCAGGTTGCATCAGCGACCCTGAAGGAATTGTGAAGAATTTCCCTGTTTCTTTGTTCTGTTTTTGAAATTCCTGTTTAGAGTGGGTTTGAGCTGATTCTCGCTGCCATGTTTATGCCAGTCTAGACACACTTGATTCCCTTACGGAGACATATCAATACATAGGTTTTAAGATTCTTACTAGTCAGATCTATTCCTCTGCGGGAAATATGGGGTTTTGAGTCCCTTTCACTGAGGAAGGTGGAGGTCTTGTCTATTCCATAGTTGGTTTTTGGAACGGTACCTGTGCTTATATCAAACTCTGGTTTGATGCATCACCCCACCTCTCCTTCCCCCTTAAGCAGGCATAAGAGTGTTTTCTAAATGTGAGACTCTGTTCTCTTGCCTAACTCAGTTCATGTGTAGCCATGTTTACAGGATCTTCCTAAGTGATATCTTATGATAAGTTTCTTTTCCTGTGTGACTTCTTTCACTTAGAATCATCGTACCTGAATCCACTCATTTTGCTGCTACTTGTCTTATGACATTGATTTCGTGGCTGAGGGATATTCCATCGTACGTAAGTTCCACAATGTTTTGAACCATTTTTATATTTCCTGGGATATTTCAGGTGTACCCAGGTTGAGGTTCTTGTAAGCAGAGCTGCCATCAATTTGGGGGTGGCTCTGTCTTATGGATTTTCAGTTTTCCCAAGGTATATTTCCTAGACTGGAAGTGCCCTTGGCTCTGTAGCTCTGTTGTTTACTTGTTTTAGGGAACACAATGCACTCCTCCAGTGAGGCAGTTGGCAACTTACATCCCGCCCATCAGCATAACAAGGCTCCCTGTTCTCCAGGGCCTGTCTTGCCTTTCTGGTTTTTACACATTTTGTGGATGTCCCTTTTGACCGGTGGGAAGTGATACTTCTTTGTAGTGCAGATTTGCATTGCCCGCTTGCTTGCTTGGCCAAAAAGGGTGTATGCGTTTTCTCCTGAATATATTCAGGAGAAAACGCATACGCCCTTTTTGGCCAAGTGCATCATTGTCGAAGTTGTGCCCCTCTTCCTGTGCTTTACAGGTGATTCCAACGTACCTCTTGAAATCTGTTTCCTGCTATTCTGCCTCGCTTTCAAGTCCACCTCGTTGCCTTCCCTCAACAGATTTTTGGACGATAGTTGGCCTTGATTACTCTGCCAGTTTGTGAATTGCTGTGCCTCTGAGCTCCATTTTTCAACTCGTTTCTTGTGAGCTGAACGCAAGTCCAAACTTTTGGTTCAGGACCTATACTGGTTCCCGGTGGGTGGCTGAGACTTTGGTTAATTCTTATTTCTGCCGGGAAATTAGAGTGACATGTGCCCATCCAAATGCCTAACAGCTACTCTCTCATTGGTTCTCCCTCTTCCCTTTCATCCTCTGCCAAATTGGCAACCTGTGCGAACCAGGAGCTTAAAGGGGCTGTCTCTCCAAGTTGGGAGATTGATAGGAAAGCAGTTGGAAAGTCAAACCGGAGCACCAGGAGAGGGGCTCTTCGTTGAGTTTTAGAAACCTTTCGTATTCACAGTGTGTCCATTCTCTAGGTCTCCCGTACAAGTTATAGCTGTAGTAATATTCCCTTCAACCTGGAGAGCTGGGACCCATAGAATGGGTGCCATGCATTATTGCTTTAAAGGGTCTGCATTTGCTCACCCAATCTCACCAATCCTCTCAGTCCCAAGTGTCCAGCCTTATGCCACATCCAGCTGTCATTGTAGATACGGTCATTCCAGGTTGCATCAGAGACCCTGAAGGAATTGTGAAGAATTACCCTGTTTCTTTGTTCTGTTTTTGAAATTCCTTTTTAGAGTGGGTTTGAGCTGATTCTCGCTGCCATGTTTATGCCAGTCTAGACACACTTGATTCCCTTACGGAGACATATCAATACATAGGTTTTAAGATTCTTACTAGTCAGATCTATTCCTCTGCGGGAAATATGGGGTTTTGAGTCCCTTTCACTGAGGAAGGTGTAGGTCTTGTCTATTCCATAGTTGGTTTTTGGAACGGTACCTGTGCTTATATCAAACTCTGGTTTGATGCATCACCCCACCTCTCCTTCCCCCTTAAGCAGGCATAAGAGTGTTTTCTAAATGTGAGACTCTGTTCTCTTGCCTAACTCTGTTCATGTGTAGCCATGTTTACAGGATCTTCCTAAGTGATATCTTATGATAAGTTTCTTTTCCTGTGTGACTTCTTTCACTTAGAATCATCGTACCTGAATCCACTCATTTTGCTGCTACTGGTCTTATGACATTGATTTCGTGGCTGAGGGATATTCCATCGTACGTAAGTTCCACAATGTTTGGAACCATTTTTATATTTCCTGGGATATTTCAGGTGTACCCAGGTTGAGGTTCTTGTAAGTAGTGCAGCCCTCAATTTGGGGGTGGATCTGTCTTATGGATTTTCAGTTTTCCCAAGGTATATTTCCTAGACAGGAAGTGCCCTTGGCTCTGTAGCTCTGTTGTTTACTTGTTTTAGGGAACACAATGCACTCCTCCAGTGAGGCAGTTGGCAACTTACATCCCGCCCATCAGCATAACAAGGCTCCCTGTTCTCCAGGGCCTGTCTTGCCTTTCTGGTTTTTACACATTTTGTGGATGTCCCTTTTGACCGGTGGGAAGTGATACTTCTTTGTAGTGCAGATTTGCATTGCCCGCTTGCTTGCTTGGCCAAAAAGGGCGTATGCGTTTTCTCCTGAATATATTCAGGAGAAAACGCATACGCCCTTTTTGGCCAAGTGCATCATTGTCGAAGTTGTGCCCCTCTTCCTGTGCTTTACAGGCGATTCCAACGTACCTCTTGAAATCTGTTTCCTGCTATTCTGCCTCGCTTTCAAGTCCACCTCATTGCCTTCCCTCAACAGATTTTTGGACGATAGTTGGCCTTGATTACTCTGCCAGTTTGTGAATTGCTGTGCCCCTGAGCTCCATTTTTCAACTCGTTTTTTGTGAGCTGAACGCAAGTCCAAACTTTTGGTTCAGGACCTATACTGGTTCCCGGTGGGTGGCTGAGACTTTGGTTAATTCTTCTTCCTGCCAGGAAATTAGAGTGAAATGTGCCCATCCAAATGCCTAACAGCTACTCTCTCATTGGTTCTCCCTCTTCCCTTTCATCCTCTGCCAAATTGGCAACCTGTGCGAACCAGGAGCTTAAAGGTGCTGTCTCTCCAAGTTGGGAGATTGATAGGAAAGCAGTTGGAAAGTCAAACCGGAGCACCAGGAGAGGGGTTCTTCAATGAGTTTTAGAAACCTTTCGTATTCACAGTGTGTCCATTCTCTAGGTTTCCCGTACACGTTATAGCTATAGTAATATTCCCATCAACCTGGAGAGCTGGGACACATGGAATGGGTGCCATGCATTATTGCTTTAAAGGGTCTGCATTTGCTCACCCAATCTCACCAATCCTCTCAGTCCCAAGTGTCCAGCCTTATGCCACATCCAGCTGTCATTGTAGATAGGGTCATTCCAGGTTGCATCAGAGGCCCTGAAGGAATTGTGAAGAATTTCCCTGTTTCTTTGTTCTGTTTTTGAAATTCCTTTTTAGAGTGGGTTTGAGCTGATTCTCGCTGTCATGTTTATGCCAGTCTAGACACACTTGATTCCCTTACGGAGACAAATCAATACATAGGTTTTAAGATTCTTACTAGTCAGATCTATTCCTCTGTGGGAAATATGGGATTTTGAGTCCCTTTCACTGAGGAAGGTGTAGGTCTTGTCTATTCCATAGTTGGTTTTTGGAATGGTACCTGTGCTTATATCAAACTCTGGTTTGATGCATCACCCCACCTCTCCTTCCCCTTAGGCAGGCATAAGAGTGTTTTCTAAATGTGAGACTCTGTTCTCTTTCCTAACTCAGTTCATGTGTAGCCATGTTTACAGGATCTTCCTAAGTGATATCTTATGATAAGTTTCTTTTCCTGTGTGACTTCTTTCACTTAGAATCATCGTACCTGAATCCACTCATTTTGCTGCTACTGGTCTTATGACATTGATTTCATGGCTGAGGGATATTCCATCGTACGTAAGTTCCACAATGTTTGGAACCATTTTTATATTTCCTGGGATATTTTAGGTGTAGCCAGGTTGAGGTTCTTGTAAGCAGTGCAGCCCTCAATTTGGGGGTGGCTCTGTCTTATGGATTTTCAGTTTTCCCAAGGTATATTCCCTAGACTGGAAGTGCCCTTGGCTCTGTAGCTCTGTTGTTTACTTGTTTTAGGGAACACAATGCACTCCTCCAGTGAGGCAGTTGGCAACTTACATCCCGCCCATCAGCATAACAAGGCTCCCTGTTCTCCAGGGCCTGTCTTGCCTTTCTGGTTTTTACACATTTTGTGGATGTCCCTTTTGACCGGTGGGAAGTGATACTTCTTTGTAGTGCAGATTTGCATTGCCCGCTTGCTTGCTTGGCCAAAAAGGGCGTATGCGTTTTCTCCTGAATATATTCAGGAGAATACGCATACGCCCTTTTTGGCCAAGTGCATCATTGTCGAAGTTGTGCCCCTCTTCCTGTGCTTTACAGGCGATTCCAACGTACCTCTTGAAATCTGTTTCCTGCTATTCTGCCTCGCTTTCAAGTCCACCTCGTTGCCTTCCCTCAACAGATTTTTGGACGATAGTTGGCCTTGATTCCTCTGCCAGTTTGTGAATTGCTGTGCCCCTGAGCTCCATTTTTCAACTCGTTTTTTGTGAGCTGAACGCAAGTCCAAACTTTTGGTTCAGGACCTATACTGGTTCCCGGTGGGTGGCTGAGACTTTGGTTAATTCTTCTTCCTGCCGGGAAATTAGAGTGACATGTGCCCATCCAAATGCCTAACACCTACTCTCTCATTGGTTCTCCCTCTTCCCTTTCATCCTCTGCCAAATTGGCAACCTGTGCAAAACAGGAGCTTAAAGGGGCTGTCTCTCCAAGTTGGGAGATTGATAGGAAAGCAGTTGGAAAGTCAAACCGGAGCACCAGGAGAGGGGCTCTTCGTTGAGTTTTAGAAACCTTTCGTATTCACAGAGTGTCCATTCTCTAGGTTTCCCGTACATGTTATAGCTGTAATAATATTCCCTTCAACCTGGAGAGTTGGGACCCATGGAATGGGTGCCATGCATTATTGCTTTAAAGGGTCTGCATTTGCTCACCCAATCTCACCAATCCTCTCAGTCCCAAGTGTCCAGCCTTATGCCACATCCAGCTGTCATTGTAGATAGGGTCATTCCAGGTTGCATCAGCGACCCTGAAGGAATTGTGAAGAATTTCCCTGTTTCTTTGTTCTGTTTTTGAAATTCCTTTTTAGAGTGGGTTTGAGCTGATTCTCGCTGCCATGTTTATGCCAGTCTAGACACACTTGATTCCCTTACGGAGACATATCAATACATAGGTTTTAAGATTCTTACTAGTCAGATCTATTCCTCTGCGGGAAATATAGGGTTTTGAGTCCCTTTCACTGAGGAAGGTGTAGGTCTTGTCTATTACATAGTTGGTTTTTGGAACGGTACCTGTGCTTATATCAAACTCTGGTTTGATGCATCACCCCACCTCTCCTTCCCCCTTAAGCAGGCATAAGAGTGTTTTCTAAATGTGAGACTCTGTTCTCTTGCCTAACTCAGTTCATGTGTAGCCATGTTTACAGGATCTTCCTAAGTGATATCTTATGATAAGTTTCTTTTCCTGTGTGACTTCTTTCACTTAGAATCATCATACCTGAATCCACTCATTTTGCTGCTACTGGTCTTATGACATTGATTTCGTGGCTGAGGGATATTCCATCGTACGTAAGTTCCACAATGTTTGGAACCATTTTTATATTTCCTGGGATATTTCAGGTGTACCCAGGTTGAGGTTTCTGTAAGCAGTGCAGCCCTCAATTTGGGGGTGTCTCTGTCTTATGGATTTTCATTTTTCCCAAGGTATATTCCCTAAACTGGAAGTGCCCTTGGCTCTGTAGCTCTGTTGTTTACTTGTTTTAGGGAACACAATGCACTCCTCCAGTGAGGCAGTTGGCAACTTACATCCCGCCCATCAGCATAACAAGGCTCCCTGTTCTCCAGGGCCTGTCTTGCCTTTCTGGTTTTTACACATTTTGTGGATGTCCCTTTTGACCGGTGGGAAGTGATACTTCTTTGTAGTGCAGATTTGCATTGCCCACTTGCTTGCTTGGCCAAAAAGGGCGTATGCGTTTTCTCCTGAATATATTCAGGAGAAAACGCATACGCCCTTTTTGGCCAAGTGCATCATTGTCGAAGTTGTGCCTCTCTTCCTGTGCTTTACAGGCGATTCCAACGTACCTCTTGAAATCTCTTTCCTGCTATTCTGCCTCGCTTTCAAGTCTGCCTCGTTGCCTTCCCTCAACAGATTTTTGGACGATAGTTGGCCTTGATTACTCTGCCAGTTTGTGAATTGCTGTGCCCCTGAGCTCCATTTTTCAACTCGTTTCTTGTGAGCTGAACGCAAGTCCAAACTTTTGGTTCAGGACCTATACTGTTTCCCGGTGGGTGGCTGAGACTTTGGTTAATTCTTCTTCCTGCCGGGAAATTAGAGTGACATGTGCCCATCCAAATGCCTAACAGCTACTCTCTCATTGGTTCTCCCTCTTCCCTTTCATCCTCTGCCAAATTGGCAACCTGTGCGAACCAGGAGCTTAAAGGGGCTGTCTCTCCAAGTTGGGAGATTGATAGGAAAGCAGTTGGAATGTCACACCGGAGCACCAGGAGAGGGGCTCTTCGTTGAGTTTTAGAAACCTTTCGTATTCACAGTGTGTCCATTCTCTAGGTTTCCCGTACACGTTATAGCTGTAGTAATATTCCCTTCAACCTGGAGAGCTGGGACCCACGGAATGGGTGCCATGCATTATTGCTTTAAAGGGTCTGCATTTGCTCACCCAATCTCACCAATCCTCTCAGTCCCAAGTGTCCAGCCTTATGCCACATCCAGCTGTCATTGTAGATAGGGTCATTCCAGGTTGCATCAGCGACCCTGAAGGAATTGAAAAGAATTTCCCTGTTTTTTGTTCTGTTTTTGAAATTCGTTTTTAGAGTGGGTTTGAGCTGATTCTCGCTGCCCTGTTTATGCCAGTCTAGACACACTTGATTCCCTTACGGAGACATATCAATACATAGGTTTTAAGATTCTTACTAGTCACATCTATTCCTCTGCGGGAAATATGGGGTTTTGAGACCTTTACAGTGAGGAAGGTGTAGGTCTTGTCTATTCCATAGTTGGTTTTTTGAACGGTACCTGTGCTTATATCAAACTCTGGTTTGATGCATCACCCCACCTCTCCTTCCCCCTTAAGCAGGCATAAGAGTGTGTTCTAAATGTGAGACTCTGTTCACTTGCCTAACTCAGTTCATGTGTAGCCATGTTTACAGGATCTTCCTAAGTGATATCTTATGATAAGTTTCTTTTCCTGTGTGACTTCTTTCACTTAGAATCATCGTACCTGAATCCACTCATTTTGCTGCTACTGGTCTTATGACATTGATTTCATGGCTGAGGGATATTCCATCGTACGTAAGTTCCACAATGTTTGGAACCATTTTTATATTTCCTGGGATATTTCAGGTGTACCCAGGTTGAGGTTCCTGTAAGCAGTGCAGCCCTCAATCTGGGGGTGGCTCTGTGTTATGGATTTTCAGTTTTCCCAAGGTATATTCCCTAGACTGGAAGTGCCCTTGGCTCTGTAGCTCTGTTGTTTACTTGTTTTAGGGAACACAATGCACTCCTCCAGTGAGGCAGTTGGCAACTTACATCCCGCCCATCAGCATAACAAGGCTCCCTGTTCTCCAGGGCCTGTCTTGCCTTTCTGGTTTTTACACATTTTGTGGATATCCCTTTTGACCGGTGGGAAGTGATACTTCTTTGTAGTGCAGATTTGCATTGCCCGCTTGCTTGCTTGGCCAAAAAGGGCGTATGCGTTTTCTCCTGAATATATTCAGGAGAAAACGCATACGCCCTTTTTGGCCAAGTGCATCATTGTCGAAGTTGTGCCCCTCTTCCTGTGCTTTACAGGCGATTCCAACGTACCTCTTGAAATCTGTTTCCTGCTATTCTGCCTCGCTTTCAAGTCCACCTCGTTGCCTTCCCTCAACAGATTTTTGGACGATAGTTGGCCTTGATTACTCTGCCAGTTTGTGAATTGCTGTGCCCCTGAGCTCCATTTTTCAACTCGTTTCTTGTGAGCTGAACGCAAGTCCAAACTTTTGGTTCAGGACCTATACTGGTTCCCGGTGGGTGGCTCAGACTTTGGTTAATTCTTCTTCCTGCCGGGAAATTAGAGTGACATGTGCCCATCCAAATGCCTAACAGCTACTCTCTCATTGGTTCTCCCTCTTCCCTTTCATCCTCTGCCAAATTGGCAACCTGTGCGAACCAGGAGCTTAAAGGTGCTGTCTCTCCAAGTTGGGAGATTGATAGGAAAGCAGTTGGAAAGTCAAACCGGAGCACCACGAGAGGGGCTCTTCGTTGAGTTTTAGAAACCTTTCGTATTCACAGTGTGTCCATTCTCTAGGTTTCCCGTACACGTTATAGCTGTAGTAATATTCCCTTCAACCTGGAGAGCTGGGACCCATGGAATGGGTGCCATGCATTATTGCTTTAAACGGTCTGCATTTGCTCACCCAATCTCACCAATCCTCTCAGTCCCAAGTGTCCAGCCTCATGCCACATCCAGCTGTCATTGTAGATAGGGTCATTCCAGGTTGCATCAGAGACCCTGAAGGATTTGTAAAGAACTTCCCTGTTTTTTGTTCTGTTTTTGAAATTCGTTTTTAGAGTGGGTTTGAGCTGATTCTCGCTGCCCTGTTTATGCCAGTCTAGACACACTTGATTCCCTTATGGAGACATATCAATACATAGGTTTTAAGATTCTTACTAGTCAGATCTATTCCTCTGCGGGAAATATGGGGTTTTGAGTCCCTTTCACTGAGGAAGGTGTAGGTCTTGTCTATTCCATAGTTGGTTTTTGGAACGGTACCTGTGCTTATATCAAACTCTGGTTTGATGCATCACCCCACCTCTCCTTCCCCCTTAAGCAGGCATAAGAGTGTTTTCTAAATGTGAGACTCTGTTCTCTTGCCTAACTCAGTTCATGTGTAGCCATGTTTAGAGGATCTTCCTAAGTGATATCTTATGATAAGTTTCTTTTCTTGTGTGACTTCTTTCACTTAGAATCATCGTACCTGAATCCACTCATTTTGCTGCTACTGGTCTTATGACATTGATTTCATGGCTGAGGGATATTCCATCGTACGTAAGTTCCACAATGTTTGGAACCATTTTTATATTTCCTGGGATATTTCAGGTGTACCCAGGTTGAGGTTCTTGTAAGCAGTGCAGCCCTCAATTTGGGGGTGGCTCTGTCTTATGGATTTTCAGTTTTCCCAAGGTATATTCCCTAGACTGGAAGTGCCCTTGGCTCTGTAGCTCTGTTGTTTACTTGTTTTAGGGAACACAATGCACTCCTCCAGTGAGGCAGTTGGCAACTTACATCCCGCCCATCAGCATAACAAGGCTCCCTGTTCTCCAGGGCCTGTCTTGCCTTTCTGGTTTTTACACATTTTGTGGATGTCCCTTTTGACCGGTGGGAAGTGATACTTCTTTGTAGTGCAGATTTGCATTGCCCGCTTGCTTGCTTGGCCAAAAAGGGCGTATGCGTTTTCTCCTGAATATATTCAGGAGAAAACGCATACGCCCTTTTTGGCCAAGTGCATCATTGTCGAAGTTCTGCCCCTCTTCCTGTGCTTTACAGGCGATTCCAACGTACCTCTTGAAATCTGTTTCCTGCTATTCTGCCTCGCTTTCAAGTCCGCCTCGTTGCCTTCCCTCAACAGATTTTTGGACGATAGTGGGCCTTGATTACTCTGCCAGTTTGTGAATTGCTGTGCCCCTGAGCTCCATTTTTCAACTCGTTTCTTGTGAGCTGAACGCAAGTCCAAACTTTTGGTTCAGGACCTATACTGGTTCCCGGTGGGTGGCTCAGACTTTGGTTAATTCTTCTTCCTGCCGGGAAATTAGAGTGACATGTGTCCATCCAAATGCCTAACAGCTACTCTCTCATTGGTTCTCCCTCTTCCCTTTCATCCTCTGCCAAATTGGCAACCTGTGCGAACCAGGAGCTTAAAGGGGTTGTCTCTCCAAGTTGGGAGATTGATAGGAAAGCAGTTGGAAAGTCAAACCGGAGCACCACGAAAGAGGCTCTTCGTTGAGTTTTAGAAACCTTTCGTATTCACAGTGTGTCCATTCTCTAGGTTTCCCGTACACGTTATAGCTGTAGTAATATTCCCTTCAACCTGGAGAGCAGGGACCCATGGAATGGGTGCCATGCATTATTGCTTTAAATGGTCTGCATTTGCTCACCCAATCTCACCAATCCTCTCAGTCCCAAGTGTCCAGCCCCATGCCACATCCAGCTGTCATTGTAGATAGGGTCATTCCAGGTTGCATCAGCGACCCTGAAGGAATTGTGAAGAATTACCCTGTTTCTTTGTTCTGTTTTTGAAATTCCTGTTTAGAGTGGGTTTGAGCTGATTCTCGCTGCCATGTTTATGCCAGTCTAGACACACTTGATTCCCTTACGGAGACATATCATTACATAGGTTTTAAGATTCTTACTAGTGAGATCTATTCCTCTGTGGGAAATATGGGGTTTTGAGTCCCTTTCACTGAGGAAGGTGTAGGTCTTGTCTATTCCATAGTTGGTTTTTGGAACAGTACCTGTGCTTATATCAAACTCTGGTTTGATGCATCACCCCACCTCTCCTTCCCCCTTAAGCAGGCATAAGAGTGTTTTCTAAATGTGAGACTCTGTTCTCTTGCCTAACTCAGTTCATGTGTAGCCATGTTTACAGGATCTTCCTAAGTGATATCTTATGATAAGTTTCTTTTCCTGTGTGACTTCTTTCACTTAGAATCATCGTACCTGAATCCACTCATTTTGCTGCTACTGGTCTTATGACATTGATTTCGTGGCTGAGGGATATTCCATCGTACGTAAGTTCCACAATGTTTGGAACCATTTTCATATTTCCTGGGATATTTCAGGTGTACCCAGGTTGAGGTTCTTGTAAGCAGTGCAGCCCTCAATTTGGGGGTGGCTCTGTCTTATGGATTTTCAGTTTTCCCAAGGTATATTCCCTAGACTGGAAGTGCCCTTGGCTCTGTAGCTCTGTTGTTTACTTGTTTTAGGGAACACAATGCACTCCTCCAGTGAGGCAGTTGGCAACTTACATCCCGCCCATCAGCATAACAAGGCTCCCTGTTCTCCAGGGCCTGTCTTGTCTTTCTGGTTTTTACACATTTTGTGGATGTCCCTTTTGACTGGTGGGAAGTGATACTTCTTTGTAGTGCAGATTTGCATTGCCCGCTTGCTTGCTTGGCCAAAAAGGGCGTATGCGTTTTCTCCTGAATATATTCAGGAGAAAACGCATACGCCCTTTTTGGCCAAGAGCATCATTGTCGAAGTTCTGCCCCTCTTCCTGTGCTTTACAGGCGATTCCAACGTACCTCTTGAAATCTGTTTCCTGCTATTCTGCCTCGCTTTCAAGTCCACCTCGTTGCCTTCCCTCAACAGATTTTTGGACGATAGTGGGCCTTGATTACTCTGCCAGTTTGTGAATTGCTGTGCCCCTGAGCTCCATTTTTCAACTCGTTTCTTGTGAGCTGAACGCAAGTCCAAACTTTTGGTTCAGGACCTATACTGGTTCCCGGTGGGTGGCTCAGACTTTGGTTAATTCTTCTTCCTGCCGGGAAATTAGAGTGACATGTGTCCATCCAAATGCCTAACAGCTACTCTCTCATTGGTTCTCCCTCTTCCCTTTCATCCTCTGCCAAATTGGCAACCTGTGCGAACCAGGAGCTTAAAGGGGCTGTCTCTCCAAGTTGGGAGATTGATAGGAAAGCAGTTGGAAAGTCAAACCGGAGCACCACGAAAGAGGCTCTTCGTTGAGTTTTAGAAACCTTTCGTATTCACAGTGTGTCCATTCTCTAGGTTTCCCGTACACGTTATAGCTGTAGTAATATTCCCTTCAACCTGGAGAGCAGGGACCCATGGAATGGGTGCCATGCATTATTGCTTTAAATGGTCTGCATTTGCTCACCCAATCTCACCAATCCTCTCAGTCCCAAGTGTCCAGCCCCATGCCACATCCAGCTGTCATTGTAGATAGGGTCATTCCAGGTTGCATCAGCGACCCTGAAGGAATTGTGAAGAATTACCCTGTTTCTTTGTTCTGTTTTTGAAATTCCTGTTTAGAGTGGGTTTGAGCTGATTCTCGCTGCCATGTTTATGCCAGTCTAGACACACTTGATTCCCTTACGGAGACATATCATTACATAGGTTTTAAGATTCTTACTAGTGAGATCTATTCCTCTGTGGGAAATATGGGGTTTTGAGTCCCTTTCACTGAGGAAGGTGTAGGTCTTGTCTATTCCATAGTTGGTTTTTGGAACGGTACCTGTGCTTATATCAAACTCTGGTTTGATGCATCACCCCACCTCTCCTTCCCCCTTAAGCAGGCATAAGAGTGTTTTCTAAATGTGAGACTCTGTTCTCTTGCCTAACTCAGTTCATGTGTAGCCATGTTTACAGGATCTTCCTAAGTGATATCTTATGATAAGTTTCTTTTCCTGTGTGACTTCTTTCACTTAGAATCATCGTACCTGAATCCACTCATTTTGCTGCTACTGGTCTTATGACATTGATTTCGTGGCTGAGGGATATTCCATCGTACGTAAGTTCCACAATGTTTGGAACCATTTTTATATTTCCTGGGATATTTCAGGTGTACCCAGGTTGAGGTTCTTGTAAGTAGTGCCGCCCTCAATTTGGGGGTGGCTCTGTCTTATGGATTTTCAGTTTTCCCAAGGTATATTTCCTAGACTGGAAGTGCCCTTGGCTCTGTAGCTCTGTTGTTTACTTGTTTTAGGGAACACAATGCACTCCTCCAGTGAGGCAGTTGGCAACTTACATCCCGCCCATCAGCATAACAAGGCTCCCTGTTCTCCAGGGCCTGTCTTGCCTTTCTGGTTTTTACACATTTTGTGGATGTCCCTTTTGACCGCTGGGAATTGATACTTCTTTGTAGTGCAGATTTGCATTGCCCGCTTGCTTGCTTGGCCAAAAAGGGAGTATGCGTTTTCTCCTGAATATATTCAGGAGAAAACGCATATGCCCTTTTTGGCCAAGTGCATCATTGTCGAAGTTGTGCCCCTCTTCCTGTGCTTTACAGGCGATTCCAACGTACCTCTTGAAATCTCTTTCCTGCTATTCTGCCTCGCTTTCAAGTCCGCCTCGTTGCCTTCCCTCAACAGATTTTTGGACGATAGTTGGCCTTGATTACTCTGCCAGTTTGTGAATTGCTGTGCCCCTGAGCTCCATTTTTCAACTCGTTTCTTGTGAGCTGAACGCAAGTCCAAACTTTTGGTTCAGGACCTATACTGGTTCCCGGTGGGTGGCTGAGACTTTGGTTAATTCTTCTTCCTGCCGGGAAATTAGAGTGACATGTGCCCATCCAAATGCCTAACAGCTACTCTCTCATTGGTTCTCCCTCTTCCCTTTCATCCTCTGCCAAATTGGCAACCTGTGCGAACCAGGAGCTTAAAGGGGCTGTCTCTCCAAGTTGGGAGATTGATAGGAAAGCAGTTGGAAAGTCAAACCGGAGCACCAGGAGAGGGGCTCTTCGTTGAGTTTTAGAAACCTTTCGTATTCACAGTGTGTCCATTCTCTAGGTTTCCCGTACACGTTATAGCTGTAGTAATATTCCCTTCAACCTGGAGAGCTGGGACCCATGGAATGGGTGCCATGCATTATTGCTTTAAAGGGTCTGCATTTGCTCACCCAATCTCACCAATCCTCTCACTCCCAAGTGTCCAGCCTTATGCCACATCCATCTGTCATTGTAGATAGGGTCATTCCAGGTTGCATCAGCGACCCTGAAGGAATTGTGAAGAATTTCCGTGTTTCTTTGTTCTGTTTTTGAAATTCCTGTTTAGAGTGGGTTTGAGCTGATTCTCGCTGCCATGTTTATGCCAGTCTAGACACACTTGATTCCCTTACGGAGACATATCAATACATAGGTTTTAAGATTCTTACTAGTCAGATCTATTCCTCTGCGGGAAATATGGGGTTTTGAGTCCCTTTCACTGAGGAAGGTGTAGGTCTTGTCTATTCCATAGTTGGTTTTTGGAACGGTACCTGTGCTTATATCAAACTCTGGTTTGATGCATCACCCCACCTCTCCTTCCCCCTTAAGCAGGCATAAGAGTGTTTTCTAAATGTGAGACTCTGTTCTCTTGCCTAACTCAGTTCATGTGTAGCCATGTTTACAGGATCTTCCTAAGTGATATCTTATGATAAGTTTCTTTTCCTGTGTGACTTCTTTCACTTAGAATCATCGTACCTGAATCCACTCATTTTGCTGCTACTTGTCTTATGACATTGATTTCGTGGCTGAGGGATATTCCATCGTACGTAAGTTCCACAATGTTTTGAACCATTTTTATATTTCCTGGGATATTTCAGGTGTACCCAGGTTGAGGTTCTTGTAAGCAGTGCTGCCATCAATTTGGGGGTGGCTCTGTCTTATGGATTTTCAGTTTTCCCAAGGTATATTCCCTAGACGGGAAGTGCCCTTGGCTCTGTAGCTCTGTTGTTTACTTGTTTTAGGGAACACAATGCACTCCTCCAGTGAGGCAGTTGGCAACTTACATCCCGCCCATCAGCATAACAAGGCTCCCTGTTCTCCAGGGCCTGTCTTGCCTTTCTGGTTTTTACACATTTTGTGGATGTCCCTTTTGACCGGTGGGAAGTGATACTTCTTTGTAGTGCAGATTTGCATTGCCCGCTTGCTTGCTTGGCCAAAAAGGGCGTATGCGTTTTCTCCTGAATATATTCAGGAGAAAACGCATACGCCCTTTTTGGCCAAGTGCATCATTGTCGAAGTTGTGCCCCTCTTCCTGTGCTTTACAGGCGATTCCAACGTACCTCTTGAAATCTGTTTCCTGCTATTCTGCCTCGCTTTCAAGTCCGCCTCGTTGCCTTCCCTCAACAGATTTTTGGACGATAGTTGGCCTTGATTACTCTGCCAGTTTGTGAATTGCTGTGCCCCTGAGCTCCATTTTTCAACTCGTTTTTTGTGAGCTGAACGCAAGTCCAAACTTTTGGTTCAGGACCTATACTGGTTCCCGGTGGGTGGCTGAGACTTTGGTTAATTCTTCTTCCTGCCGGGAAATTAGAGTGACATGTGCCCATCCAAATGCCTAACAGCTACTCTCTCATTGGTTCTCCCTCTTCCCTTTCATCCTCTGCCAAGTTGGCAACCTGTGTGAACCAGGAGCTTAAAGGGGCTGTCTCTCCAAGGTGGGAGATTGATAGGAAAGCAGTTGGAAAGTCAAACCGGAGCACAAGGAGAGGGGCTCTTCGTTGAGTTTTAGAAACCTTTCTTATTCACAGAGTGTCCATTCTCTAGGTTTCCCGTACATGTTATAGCTGTAGTAATATTCCCTTCAACCTGGAGAGTTGGGACCCATGGAATGGGTGCCATGCATTATTGCTTTAAAGGGTCTGCATTTGCTTACCCAATCTCACCAATCCTCTCAGTCCCAAGTGTCCAGCCTTATGCCACATCCAGCTGTCATTGTAGATAGGGTCATTCCAGGTTGCATCAGAGACCTTGAAGGAATTGTGAAGAATTTCCCTGTTTCTTTGTTCTGTTTTTGAAATTCCTTTTTAGAGTGGGTTTGAGCTGATTCTCGCTGCCATGTTTATGCCAGTCTAGACACACTTGATTCCCTTATGGAGACATATCAATACATAGGTTTTAAGATTCTTACTAGTCAGATCTATTCCTCTGCGGGAAATATGGGGTTTTGAGTCCCTTTCACTGAGGAAGGTGTAGGTCTTGTCTATTCCATAGTTGGTTTTTGGAACGGTACCTGTGCTTATATCAAACTCTGGTTTGATGCATCACCCCACCTCTCCTTCCCCCTTAAGCAGGCATAAGAGTGTTTTCTAAAAGTGAGACTCTGTTCTCTTTCCTAACTCAGTTCATGTGTAGCCATGTTTACAGGATCTTCCTAAGTGATATCTTATGGTAAGTTTCTTTTTCTGTGTGACTTCTTTCACTTAGAATCATCGTACCTGAATCCACTCATTTTGCTGCTACTGGTCTTATGACATTGATTTCGTGGCTGAGGGATATTCCATCGTACGTAGGTTCCACAATGTTTGGAACCATTTTTATATTTCCTGGGATATTTCAGGTGTACTCAGGTTGAGGTTCTTGTAAGCACTGCAGCCCTCAATTTGGGGGTGGCTCTGTGTTATGGATTTTCAGTTTTCCCAAGGTATATTTCCTAGACTGGAAGTGCCTTTGGCTCTGTAGCTCTGTTGTTTACTTGTTTTAGGGAACACAATGCACTCCTCCAGTGAGGCAGTTGGCAACTTACATCCCGCCCATCAGCATAACAAGGCTCCCTGTTCTCCAGGGCCTGTCTTGCCTTTCTGGGTTTACACATTTTGTGGATGTCCCTTTTGACCGGTGGGAAGTGATACTTCTTTGTAGTGCAGATTTGCATTGCCCGCTTGCTTGCTTGGCCAAAAAGGGCGTATGCGTTTTCTCCTGAATATATTCAGGAGAAAACACATACGCCCTTTTTGGCCAAGTGCATCATTGTCGAAGTTGTGCCCCTCTTCCTGTGCTTTACAGGCGATTCCAACGTACCTCTTGAAATCTGTTTCCTGCTATTCTGCCTCGCTTTCAAGTCCGCCTCGTTGCCTTCCCTCAACAGATTTTTGGACGATAGTTGGCCTTGATTACTCTGCCAGTTTGTGAATTGCTGTGCCCCTGAGCTCCATTTTACAACTCGTTTTTTGTGAGCTGAACGCAAGTCCAAACTTTTGGTTCAGGACCTATACTGGTTCCCGGTGGGTGGCTGAGACTTTGGTTAATTCTTCTTCCTGCCGGGAAATTAGAGTGACATGTGCCCATCCAAATGCCTAACAGCTACTCTCTCATTTGTTCTCCCTCTTCACTTTCATCCTCTGCCAAATTGGCAACCTGTGCGAACCAGGAGCTTAAAGGGGCTGTCTCTCCAAGTTGGGAGATTGATAGGAAAGCAGTTGGAAAGTCAAAACGGAGCACCAGGAGAGGGGCTCTTCGTTGAGTTTTAGAAACCTTTCGTATTCACAGTGTGTCCATTCTCTAGGTTTCCCGTACATGTTATAGCTGTAGTAATATTCCCTTCAACCTGGAGAGTTGGGACCCATGGAATGGGTGCCATGCATTACTGCTTTAAAGGGTCTGCATTTGCTCACCCAATCTCACCAATCCTCTCAGTCCCAAGTGTCCAGCCTTATGCCACATCCAGCTGTCATTGTAGATAGTGTCATTCCAGGTTGCATCAGAGACCCTGAAGGAATTGTGAAGAATTTCCCTGTTTCTTTGTTCTGTTTTTGAAAATCCTTTTTAGAGTGGGTTTGAGCTGATTTTCGCTGCCATGTTTATGCCAGTCTAGACACACTTGATTCCCTTACGGAGACATATCAATACATAGGTTTTAAGATTCTTACTAGTCAGATCTATTCCTCTGCGGGAAATATGGGGTTTTGAGTCCCTTTCACTGAGGAAAGTGTAGGTCTTGTCTATTCCATAGTTGGTTTTTGGAACGGTACCTGTGCTTATATCAAACTCTGGTTTGATGCATCACCCCACCTCTCCTTCCCCCTTAAGCAGGCATAAGAGTGTTTTCTAAATGTGAGACTCTGTTCTCTTTCCTAACTCAGTTCATGTGTAGCCATGTTTACAGGATCTTCCTAAGTGATATCTTATGATAAGTTTCTTTTTCTGTGTGACTTCTTTCACTTAGAATCATCGTACCTGAATCCACTCATTTTGCTACTACTGGTCTTATGACATTGATTTCGTGGCTGAGGGATATTCCATCGTACGTAAGTTCCACAATGTTTGGAACCATTTTTATATTTCCTGGGATATTTCAGGTGTACCCAGGTTGAGGTTCCTGTAAGCAGTGCAGCCCTCAATTTGGGGGTGGCTCTGTCTTATGGATTTTCAGTTTTCCCAAGGTATATTCCCTAGACTGGAAGTGCCCTTGGCTCTGTAGCTCTGTTGTTTACTTGTTTTAGGGAACACAATGCACTCCTCCAGTGAGGCAGTTGGCAACTTACATCCCGCCCATCAGCATAACAAGGCTCCCTGTTCTCCAGGGCCTGTCTTGCCTTTCTGGTTTTTACACATTAGTGGATGTCCCTTTTGACCGGTGGGAAGTGATACTTCTTTGTAGTGCAGATTTGCATTGCCCGCTTGCTTGCTTGGCCAAAAAGGGCGTATGCGTTTTCTCCTGAATATATTCAGGAGAATACGCATACGCCCTTTTTGGCCAAGTGCATCATTGTCGAAGTTGTGCCCCTCTTCCTGTGCTTTACAGGCGATTCCAACGTACCTCTTGAAATCTATTTCCTGCTATTCTGCCTCGATTTCAAGTCCGCCTCGTTGCCTTCCCTCAACAGATTTTTGGACGATAGTTGGCCTTGATTACTCTGCCAGAATGTGAATTGCTGTGCCCCTGAGCTCCATTTTTCAACTCGTTTTTTGTGAGCTGAACGCAAGTCCAAACTTTTGGTTCAGGACCTATACTGGTTCCCGGTGGGTGGCTGAGACTTTGGTTAATTCTTCTTCCTGCCGGGAAATTAGAGTGACATGTGCCCATCCAAATGCCTAACAGCTACTCTCTCATTGGTTCTCCCTCTTCCCTTTCATCCTCTGCCAAATTGGCAACCTGTGCGAACCAGGAGCTTAAAGGGGCTGTCTCTCCAAGTTGGGAGATTGATAGGAAAGCAGTTGGAAAGTCAAACCGGAGCACCAGGAGAGGGGCTCTTCGTTGAGTTTTAGAAACCTTTCGTATTCACAGTGTGTCCATTCTCTAGGTTTCCCGTACACGTTATAGCTGTAGTAATATTCCCTTCAACCTGGAGAGCTGGGACCCATGGAATGGGTGCCATGCATTATTGCTTTAAAGGGTCTGCATTTGCTCACCCAATCTCACCAATCCTCTCAGTCCCAAGTGTCCAGCCTTATGCCACATCCAGCTGTCATTGTAGATAGGGTCATTCCAGGTTGCATCAGCGACCCTGAAGGAATTGTGAAGAATTTCCCTGTTTCTTTGTTCTGTTTTTGAAATTCCTTTTTAGAGTGGGTTTGAGCTGATTCTCGCTGCCATGTTTATGCCAGTCTAGACACACTTGATTCCCTTACGGAGACATATCAATACATAGGTTTTAAGATTCTTACTAGTCAGATCTATTCCTCTGCGGGAAATATGGGGTTTTGAGTCCCTTTCACTGAGGAAGGTGTAGGTCTTGTCTATTCCATAGTTGGTTTTTGGAACGGTACCTGTGCTTATATCAAACTCTGGTTTGATGCATCACCCCACCTCTCCTTCCCCCTTAAGCAGGCATAAGAGTGTTTTCTAAATGTGAGACTCTGTTCTCTTGCCTAACTCAGTTCATGTGTAGCCATGTTTACAGGATCTTCCTAAGTGATATCTTATGATAAGTTTCTTTTCCTGTGTGACTTCTTTCACTTAGAATCATCGTACCTGAATCCACTCATTTTGCTGCTACTGGTCTTATGACATTGATTTCGTGGCTGAGGGATATTCCATCGTACGTAAGTTCCACAATGTTTTGAACCATTTTTATATTTCCTGGGATATTTCAGGTGTACCCAGGTTGAGGTTCTTGTAAGCAGTGCAGCCCTCAATTTGGGGGTGGCTCTGTCTTATGGATTTTCAGTTTTCCCAAGGTATATTTCCTAGACTGGAAGTGCCCTTGGCTCTGTAGCTCTGTTGTTTACTTGTTTTAGGGAACACAATGCACTCCTCCAGTGAGGCAGTTGGCAACTTACATCCCGCCCATCAGCATAACAAGGCTCCCTGTTCTCCAGGGCCTGTCTTGCCTTTCTGGTTTTTACACATTTTGTGGATGTCCCTTTTGACCGGTGGGAAGTGATACTTCTTTGTAGTGCAGATTTGCATTGCCCGCTTGCTTGCTTGGCCAAAAAGGGCGTATGCGTTTTCTCCTGAATATATTCAGGAGAAAACGCATACGCCCTTTTTGGCCAAGTGCATCATTGTCGAAGTTGTGCCCCTCTTCCTGTGCTTTACAGGCGATTCCAACGTACCTCTTGAAATCTGTTTCCTGCTATTCTGCCTCGCTTTCAAGTCCGCCTCGTTGCCTTCCCTCAACAGATTTTTGGACGATAGTTGGCCTTGATTACTCTGCCAGTTTGTGAATTGCTGTGCCCCTGAGCTCCATTTTTCAACTCGTTTCTTGTGAGCTGAACGCAAGTCCAAACTTTTGGTTCAGGACCTATACTGGTTCCCGGTGGGTGGCTGAGACTTTGGTTAATTCTTCTTCCTGCCGGGAAATTAGAGTGACATGTGCCCATCCAAATGCCTAACAGCTACTCTCTCATTGGTTCTCCCTCGTCCCTTTCATCCTCTGCCAAATTGGCAACCTGTGCGAACCAGGAGCTTAAAGGGGCTGTCTCTCCAAGTTGGGAGATTGATAGGAAAGCAGTTGGAAAGTCAAACCGGAGCACCAGGAGAGGGGCTCTTCGTTGAGTTTTAGAAACCTTTCGTATTCACAGTGTGTCCATTCTCTAGGTTTCTCGTACACGTTATAGCTGTAGTAATATTCCCTTCAACCTGGAGAGCTGGTACCCATGGAATGGGTGCCATGCATTATTGCTTTAAAGGGTCTGCATTTGCTCACCCAATCTCACCAATCCTCTCAGTCCCAAGTGTCCAGCCTTATGCCACATCCAGCTGTCATTGTAGATAGGGTCATTCCAGGTTGCATCAGTGACCCTGAAGGAATTGTGAAGAATTACCCTGTTTCTTTGTTCTGTTTTTGAAATTCCTGTTTAGAGTGGGTTTGAGCTGATTCTCGCTGCCCTGTTTATGCCAGTCTAGACACACTTGATTCCCTTACGGAGACATATCAATACATAGGTTTTAAGATTCTTACTAGTCAGATCTATTCCTCTGCGGGAAATATGGGGTTTTGAGTCCCTTTCACTGAGGAAGGTGTAGGTCTTGTCTATTCCATAGTTGGTTTTTGGAACGGTACCTGTGCTTATATCAAACTCTGGTTTGATGCATCACCCCACCTCTCCTTCCCCCTTAAGCAGGCATAAGAGGGTTTTCTAAATGTGAGACTCTGTTCTCTTGCCTAACTCAGTACATGTGTAGCCATGTTTACAGGATCTTCCTAAGTGATATCTTATGATAAGTTTCTTTTCCTGTGTGACTTCTTTCACTTAGAATCATCGTACCTGAATCCACTCATTTTGCTGCTACTGGTCTTATGACATTGATTTCGTGGCTGAGGGATATTCCATCGTACGTAAGTTCCACAATGTTTGGAACCATTTTTATATTTCCTGGGATATTTCAGGTGTACCCAGGTTGAGGTTCTTGTAAGCAGTGCAGCCCTCAATTTGGGGGTGGCTCTGTCTTATGGATTTTCAGTTTTCCCAAGGTATATTCCCTAGACTGGAAGTGCCCTTGGCTCTGTAGCTCTGTTGTTTATTTGTTTTAGGGAACACAATGCACTCCTCCAGTGAGGCAGTTGGCAACTTACATCCCGCCCATCAGCATAACAAGGCTCCCTGTTCTCCAGGGCCGGTCTTGCCTTTCTGGTTTTTACACATTTTGTGGATGTCCCTTTTGACCGGTGGGAAGTGATACTTCTTTGTAGTGCAGATTTGCATTGCCCGCTTGCTTGCTTGGCCAAAAAGGCGTATGCGTTTTCTCCTGAATATATTCAGGAGAAAACACATACGCCCTTTTTGGCCAAGTGCATCATTGTCGAAGTTGTGCCCCTCTTCTTGTGCTTTACAGGCGATTACAACGTACCTCTTGAAATCTGTTTCCTGCTATTCTGCCTCGCTTTCAAGTCCGCCTCGTTGCCTTCCCTCAACAGATTTTTGCACGATAGTTGGCTTTGATTACTCTGCCAGTTTGTGAATTGCTGTGCCCCTGAGCTCCATTTTTCAACTCGTTTTTTGTGAGCTGAACGCAAGTCCAAACTTTTGGTTCAGGACCTATACTGGTTCCCGGTGGGTGGCTGAGACTTTGGTTAATTCTTCTTCCTGCCGGGAAATTAGAGTGACATGTGCCCATCCAAATGCCTAACAGCTACTCTCTCATTGGTTCTCCCTCGTCCCTTTCATCCTCTGCCAAATTGGCAACCTGTGCGAACCAGGAGCTTAAAGGGGCTGTCTCTCCAAGTTGGGAGATTGATAGGAAAGCAGTTGGAAAGTCAAACCGGAGCACCAGGAGAGGGGCTCTTCGTTGAGTTTTAGAAACCTTTCGTATTCACAGTGTGTCCATTCTCTAGGTTTCCCGTACACGTTATAGCTGTAGTAATATTCCCTTCAACCTGGAGAGCTGGGACCCATGGAATGGGTGCCATGCATTATTGCTTTAAAGGGTCTGCATTTGCTCACCCAATCTCACCAATCCTCTCAGTCCCAAGTGTCCAGCCTCATGCCACATCCAGCTGTCATTGTAGATAGGGTCATTCCAGGTTGCATCAGCGACCCTGAAGGAATTGTGAAGAATTACCCTGTTTCTTTGTTCTGTTTTTGAAATTCCTGTTTAGAGTGGGTTTGAGCTGATTCTCGCTGCCCTGTTTATGCCAGTCTAGACACACTTGATTCCCTTACGGAGACATATCAATACATAGGTTTTAAGATTCTTACTAGTCAGATCTATTCCTCTGCGGGAAATATGGGGTTTTGAGTCCCTTTCACTGAGGAAGGTGTAGGTCTTGTCTATTCCATAGTTGGTTTTTGGAACGGTACCTGTGCTTATATCAAACTCTGGTTTGATGCATCACCCCACCTCTCCTTCCCCCTTAAGCAGGCATAAGAGTGTTTTCTAAATGTGAGACTCTGTTCTCTTGCCTAACTCAGTTCATGTGTAGCCATGTTTACAGGATCTTCCTAAGTGATATCTTATGATAAGTTTCTTTTCCTGTGTGACTTCTTTCACTTAGAATCATCGTACCTGAATCCACTCATTTTGCTGCTACTTGTCTTATGACATTGATTTCGTGGCTGAGGGATATTCCATCGTACGTAAGTTCCACAATGTTTTGAACCATTTTTATATTTCCTGGGATATTTCAGGTGTACCCAGGTTGAGGTTCTTGTAAGCAGTGCTGCCATCAATTTGGGGGTGGCTCTGTCTTATGGATTTTCAGTTTTCCCAAGGTATATTCCCTAGACGGGAAGTGCCCTTGGCTCTGTAGCTCTGTTGTTTACTTGTTTTAGGGAACACAATGCACTCCTCCAGTGAGGCAGTTGGCAACTTACATCCCGCCCATCAGCATAACAAGGCTCCCTGTTCTCCAGGGCCTGTCTTGCCTTTCTGGTTTTTACACATTTTGTGGATGTCCCTTTTGACCGGTGGGAAGTGATACTTCTTTGTAGTGCAGATTTGCATTGCCCGCTTGCTTGCTTGGCCAAAAAGGGCGTATGCGTTTTCTCCTGAATATATTCAGGAGAAAACGCATACGCCCTTTTTGGCCAAGTGCATCATTGTCGAAGTTGTGCCCCTCTTCCTGTGCTTTACAGGCGATTCCAACGTACCTCTTGAAATCTGTTTCCTGCTATTCTGCCTCGCTTTCAAGTCCGCCTCGTTGCCTTCCCTCAACAGATTTTTGGACGATAGTTGGCCTTGATTACTCTGCCAGTTTGTGAATTGCTGTGCCCCTGAGCTCCATTTTTCAACTCGTTTTTTGTGAGCTGAACGCAAGTCCAAACTTTTGGTTCAGGACCTATACTGGTTCCCGGTGGGTGGCTGAGACTTTGGTTAATTCTTCTTCCTGCCGGGAAATTAGAGTGACATGTGCCCATCCAAATGCCTAACAGCTACTCTCTCATTGGTTCTCCCTCTTCCCTTTCATCCTCTGCCAAGTTGGCAACCTGTGTGAACCAGGAGCTTAAAGGGGCTGTCTCTCCAAGGTGGGAGATTGATAGGAAAGCAGTTGGAAAGTCAAACCGGAGCACAAGGAGAGGGGCTCTTCGTTGAGTTTTAGAAACCTTTCTTATTCACAGAGTGTCCATTCTCTAGGTTTCCCGTACATGTTATAGCTGTAGTAATATTCCCTTCAACCTGGAGAGTTGGGACCCATGGAATGGGTGCCATGCATTATTGCTTTAAAGGGTCTGCATTTGCTTACCCAATCTCACCAATCCTCTCAGTCCCAAGTGTCCAGCCTTATGCCACATCCAGCTGTCATTGTAGATAGGGTCATTCCAGGTTGCATCAGAGACCCTGAAGGAATTGTGAAGAATTTCCCTGTTTCTTTGTTCTGTTTTTGAAAATCCTTTTTAGAGTGGGTTTGAGCTGATTTTCGCTGCCATGTTTATGCCAGTCTAGACACACTTGATTCCCTTACGGAGACATATCAATACATAGGTTTTAAGATTCTTACTAGTCAGATCTATTCCTCTGCGGGAAATATGGGGTTTTGAGTCCCTTTCACTGAGGAAAGTGTAGGTCTTGTCTATTCCATAGTTGGTTTTTGGAACGGTACCTGTGCTTATATCAAACTCTGGTTTGATGCATCACCCCACCTCTCCTTCCCCCTTAAGCAGGCATAAGAGTGTTTTCTAAATGTGAGACTCTGTTCTCTTTCCTAACTCAGTTCATGTGTAGCCATGTTTACAGGATCTTCCTAAGTGATATCTTATGATAAGTTTCTTTTTCTGTGTGACTTCTTTCACTTAGAATCATCGTACCTGAATCCACTCATTTTGCTACTACTGGTCTTATGACATTGATTTCGTGGCTGAGGGATATTCCATCGTACGTAAGTTCCACAATGTTTGGAACCATTTTTATATTTCCTGGGATATTTCAGGTGTACCCAGGTTGAGGTTCCTGTAAGCAGTGCAGCCCTCAATTTGGGGGTGGCTCTGTCTTATGGATTTTCAGTTTTCCCAAGGTATATTCCCTAGACTGGAAGTGCCCTTGGCTCTGTAGCTCTGTTGTTTACTTGTTTTAGGGAACACAATGCACTCCTCCAGTGAGGCAGTTGGCAACTTACATCCCGCCCATCAGCATAACAAGGCTCCCTGTTCTCCAGGGCCTGTCTTGCCTTTCTGGTTTTTACACATTAGTGGATGTCCCTTTTGACCGGTGGGAAGTGATACTTCTTTGTAGTGCAGATTTGCATTGCCCGCTTGCTTGCTTGGCCAAAAAGGGCGTATGCGTTTTCTCCTGAATATATTCAGGAGAATACGCATACGCCCTTTTTGGCCAAGTGCATCATTGTCGAAGTTGTGCCCCTCTTCCTGTGCTTTACAGGCGATTCCAACGTACCTCTTGAAATCTATTTCCTGCTATTCTGCCTCGATTTCAAGTCCGCCTCGTTGCCTTCCCTCAACAGATTTTTGGACGATAGTTGGCCTTGATTACTCTGCCAGAATGTGAATTGCTGTGCCCCTGAGCTCCATTTTTCAACTCGTTTTTTGTGAGCTGAACGCAAGTCCAAACTTTTGGTTCAGGACCTATACTGGTTCCCGGTGGGTGGCTGAGACTTTGGTTAATTCTTCTTCCTGCCGGGAAATTAGAGTGACATGTGCCCATCCAAATGCCTAACAGCTACTCTCTCATTGGTTCTCCCTCTTCCCTTTCATCCTCTGCCAAATTGGCAACCTGTGCGAACCAGGAGCTTAAAGGGGCTGTCTCTCCAAGTTGGGAGATTGATAGGAAAGCAGTTGGAAAGTCAAACCGGAGCACCAGGAGAGGGGCTCTTCGTTGAGTTTTAGAAACCTTTCGTATTCACAGTGTGTCCATTCTCTAGGTTTCCCGTACACGTTATAGCTGTAGTAATATTCCCTTCAACCTGGAGAGCTGGGACCCATGGAATGGGTGCCATGCATTATTGCTTTAAAGGGTCTGCATTTGCTCACCCAATCTCACCAATCCTCTCAGTCCCAAGTGTCCAGCCTTATGCCACATCCAGCTGTCATTGTAGATAGGGTCATTCCAGGTTGCATCAGCGACCCTGAAGGAATTGTGAAGAATTTCCCTGTTTCTTTGTTCTGTTTTTGAAATTCCTTTTTAGAGTGGGTTTGAGCTGATTCTCGCTGCCATGTTTATGCCAGTCTAGACACACTTGATTCCCTTACGGAGACATATCAATACATAGGTTTTAAGATTCTTACTAGTCAGATCTATTCCTCTGCGGGAAATATGGGGTTTTGAGTCCCTTTCACTGAGGAAGGTGTAGGTCTTGTCTATTCCATAGTTGGTTTTTGGAACGGTACCTGTGCTTATATCAAACTCTGGTTTGATGCATCACCCCACCTCTCCTTCCCCCTTAAGCAGGCATAAGAGTGTTTTCTAAATGTGAGACTCTGTTCTCTTGCCTAACTCAGTTCATGTGTAGCCATGTTTACAGGATCTTCCTAAGTGATATCTTATGATAAGTTTCTTTTCCTGTGTGACTTCTTTCACTTAGAATCATCGTACCTGAATCCACTCATTTTGCTGCTACTGGTCTTATGACATTGATTTCGTGGCTGAGGGATATTCCATCGTACGTAAGTTCCACAATGTTTTGAACCATTTTTATATTTCCTGGGATATTTCAGGTGTACCCAGGTTGAGGTTCTTGTAAGCAGTGCAGCCCTCAATTTGGGGGTGGCTCTGTCTTATGGATTTTCAGTTTTCCCAAGGTATATTTCCTAGACTGGAAGTGCCCTTGGCTCTGTAGCTCTGTTGTTTACTTGTTTTAGGGAACACAATGCACTCCTCCAGTGAGGCAGTTGGCAACTTACATCCCGCCCATCAGCATAACAAGGCTCCCTGTTCTCCAGGGCCTGTCTTGCCTTTCTGGTTTTTACACATTTTGTGGATGTCCCTTTTGACCGGTGGGAAGTGATACTTCTTTGTAGTGCAGATTTGCATTGCCCGCTTGCTTGCTTGGCCAAAAAGGGCGTATGCGTTTTCTCCTGAATATATTCAGGAGAAAACGCATACGCCCTTTTTGGCCAAGTGCATCATTGTCGAAGTTGTGCCCCTCTTCCTGTGCTTTACAGGCGATTCCAACGTACCTCTTGAAATCTGTTTCCTGCTATTCTGCCTCGCTTTCAAGTCCGCCTCGTTGCCTTCCCTCAACAGATTTTTGGACGATAGTTGGCCTTGATTACTCTGCCAGTTTGTGAATTGCTGTGCCCCTGAGCTCCATTTTTCAACTCGTTTCTTGTGAGCTGAACGCAAGTCCAAACTTTTGGTTCAGGACCTATACTGGTTCCCGGTGGGTGGCTGAGACTTTGGTTAATTCTTCTTCCTGCCGGGAAATTAGAGTGACATGTGCCCATCCAAATGCCTAACAGCTACTCTCTCATTGGTTCTCCCTCGTCCCTTTCATCCTCTGCCAAATTGGCAACCTGTGCGAACCAGGAGCTTAAAGGGGCTGTCTCTCCAAGTTGGGAGATTGATAGGAAAGCAGTTGGAAAGTCAAACCGGAGCACCAGGAGAGGGGCTCTTCGTTGAGTTTTAGAAACCTTTCGTATTCACAGTGTGTCCATTCTCTAGGTTTCTCGTACACGTTATAGCTGTAGTAATATTCCCTTCAACCTGGAGAGCTGGTACCCATGGAATGGGTGCCATGCATTATTGCTTTAAAGGGTCTGCATTTGCTCACCCAATCTCACCAATCCTCTCAGTCCCAAGTGTCCAGCCTTATGCCACATCCAGCTGTCATTGTAGATAGGGTCATTCCAGGTTGCATCAGTGACCCTGAAGGAATTGTGAAGAATTACCCTGTTTCTTTGTTCTGTTTTTGAAATTCCTGTTTAGAGTGGGTTTGAGCTGATTCTCGCTGCCCTGTTTATGCCAGTCTAGACACACTTGATTCCCTTACGGAGACATATCAATACATAGGTTTTAAGATTCTTACTAGTCAGATCTATTCCTCTGCGGGAAATATGGGGTTTTGAGTCCCTTTCACTGAGGAAGGTGTAGGTCTTGTCTATTCCATAGTTGGTTTTTGGAACGGTACCTGTGCTTATATCAAACTCTGGTTTGATGCATCACCCCACCTCTCCTTCCCCCTTAAGCAGGCATAAGAGGGTTTTCTAAATGTGAGACTCTGTTCTCTTGCCTAACTCAGTACATGTGTAGCCATGTTTACAGGATCTTCCTAAGTGATATCTTATGATAAGTTTCTTTTCCTGTGTGACTTCTTTCACTTAGAATCATCGTACCTGAATCCACTCATTTTGCTGCTACTGGTCTTATGACATTGATTTCGTGGCTGAGGGATATTCCATCGTACGTAAGTTCCACAATGTTTGGAACCATTTTTATATTTCCTGGGATATTTCAGGTGTACCCAGGTTGAGGTTCTTGTAAGCAGTGCAGCCCTCAATTTGGGGGTGGCTCTGTCTTATGGATTTTCAGTTTTCCCAAGGTATATTCCCTAGACTGGAAGTGCCCTTGGCTCTGTAGCTCTGTTGTTTATTTGTTTTAGGGAACACAATGCACTCCTCCAGTGAGGCAGTTGGCAACTTACATCCCGCCCATCAGCATAACAAGGCTCCCTGTTCTCCAGGGCCGGTCTTGCCTTTCTGGTTTTTACACATTTTGTGGATGTCCCTTTTGACCGGTGGGAAGTGATACTTCTTTGTAGTGCAGATTTGCATTGCCCGCTTGCTTGCTTGGCCAAAAAGGCGTATGCGTTTTCTCCTGAATATATTCAGGAGAAAACACATACGCCCTTTTTGGCCAAGTGCATCATTGTCGAAGTTGTGCCCCTCTTCTTGTGCTTTACAGGCGATTACAACGTACCTCTTGAAATCTGTTTCCTGCTATTCTGCCTCGCTTTCAAGTCCGCCTCGTTGCCTTCCCTCAACAGATTTTTGCACGATAGTTGGCTTTGATTACTCTGCCAGTTTGTGAATTGCTGTGCCCCTGAGCTCCATTTTTCAACTCGTTTTTTGTGAGCTGAACGCAAGTCCAAACTTTTGGTTCAGGACCTATACTGGTTCCCGGTGGGTGGCTGAGACTTTGGTTAATTCTTCTTCCTGCCGGGAAATTAGAGTGACATGTGCCCATCCAAATGCCTAACAGCTACTCTCTCATTGGTTCTCCCTCGTCCCTTTCATCCTCTGCCAAATTGGCAACCTGTGCGAACCAGGAGCTTAAAGGGGCTGTCTCTCCAAGTTGGGAGATTGATAGGAAAGCAGTTGGAAAGTCAAACCGGAGCACCAGGAGAGGGGCTCTTCGTTGAGTTTTAGAAACCTTTCGTATTCACAGTGTGTCCATTCTCTAGGTTTCCCGTACACGTTATAGCTGTAGTAATATTCCCTTCAACCTGGAGAGCTGGGACCCATGGAATGGGTGCCATGCATTATTGCTTTAAAGGGTCTGCATTTGCTCACCCAATCTCACCAATCCTCTCAGTCCCAAGTGTCCAGCCTCATGCCACATCCAGCTGTCATTGTAGATAGGGTCATTCCAGGTTGCATCAGCGACCCTGAAGGAATTGTGAAGAATTACCCTGTTTCTTTGTTCTGTTTTTGAAATTCCTGTTTAGAGTGGGTTTGAGCTGATTCTCGCTGCCCTGTTTATGCCAGTCTAGACACACTTGATTCCCTTACGGAGACATATCAATACATAGGTTTTAAGATTCTTACTAGTCAGATCTATTCCTCTGCGGGAAATATGGGGTTTTGAGTCCCTTTCACTGAGGAAGGTGTAGGTCTTGTCTATTCCATAGTTGGTTTTTGGAACGGTACCTGTGCTTATATCAAACTCTGGTTTGATGCATCACCCCACCTCTCCTTCCCCCTTAAGCAGGCATAAGAGTGTTTTCTAAATGTGAGACTCTGTTCTCTTGCCTAACTCAGTTCATGTGTAGCCATGTTTACAGGATCTTCCTAAGTGATATCTTATGATAAGTTTCTTTTCCTGTGTGACTTCTTTCACTTAGAATCATCGTACCTGAATCCACTCATTTTGCTGCTACTGGTCTTATGACATTGATTTCGTGGCTGAGGGATATTCCATCGTACGTAAGTTCCACAATGTTTGGAACCATTTTTATATTTCCTGGGATATTTCAGGTGTACCCAGGTTGAGGTTCTTGTAAGCAGTGCAGCCCTCAATTTGGGGGTGGCTCTGTCTTATGGATTTTCAGTTTTCCCAAGGTATATTCCCTAGACTGGAAGTGCCCTTGGCTCTGTAGCTCTGTTGTTTACTTGTTTTAGGGAACACAATGCACTCCTCCAGTGAGGCAGTTGGCAACTTACATCCCGCCAATCAGCATAACAAGGCTCCCTGTTCTCCAGGGCCTGTCTTGCCTTTCTGGTTTTTACACATTTTGTGGATGTCCCTTTTGACCGGTGGGAAGTGATACTTGTTTGTAGTGCAGATTTGCATTGCCCGCTTGCTTGCTTGGCCAAAAAGGGCGTATGCGTTTTCTCCTGAATATATTCAGGAGAAAACACATACGCCCTTTTTGGCCAAGTGCATCATTGTCGAAGTTGTGCCCCTCTTCTTGTGCTTTACAGGCGATTCCAACGTACCTCTTGAAATCTGTTTCCTGCTATTCTGCCTCGCTTTCAAGTCCGCCTCGTTGCCTTCCCTCAACAGATTTTTGCACGATAGTTGGCTTTGATTACTCTGCCAGTTTGTGAATTGCTGTGCCCCTGAGCTCCATTTTTCAACTCGTTTCTTGTGAGCTGAACGCAAGTCCAAACTTTTGGTTCAGGACCTATACTGGTTCCCGGTGGGTGGCTGAGACTTTGGTTAATTCTTCTTCCTGCCGGGAACTTAGAGTGACATGTGCCCATCCAAATGCCTAACAGCTACTCTCTCATTGGTTCTCCCTCGTCCCTTTCATCCTCTGCCAAATTGGCAACCTGTGCGAACCAGGAGCTTAAAGGGGCTGTCTCTCCAAGTTGGGAGATTGATAGGAAAGCAGTTGGAAAGTCAAACCGGAGCACCAGGAGAGGGGCTCTTCGTTGAGTTTTAGAAACCTTTCGTATTCACAGTGTGTCCATTCTCTAGGTTTCCCGTACACGTTATAGCTGTAGTAATATTCCCTTCAACCTGGAGAGCTGGGACCCATGGAATGGGTGCCATGCATTATTGCTTTAAAGGGTCTGCATTTGCTCACCCAATCTCACCAATCCTCTCAGTCCCAAGTGTCCAGCCTCATGCCACATCCAGCTGTCATTGTAGATAGGGTCATTCCAGGTTGCATCAGCGACCCTGAAGGAATTGTGAAGAATTACCCTGTTTCTTTGTTCTGTTTTTGAAATTCCTGTTTAGAGTGGGTTTGAGCTGATTCTCGCTGCCCTGTTTATGCCAGTCTAGACACACTTGATTCCCTTACGGAGACATATCAATACATAGGTTTTAAGATTCTTACTAGTCAGATCTATTCCTCTGCGGGAAATATGGGGTTTTGAGTCCCTTTCACTGAGGAAGGTGTAGGTCTTGTCTATTCCATAGTTGGTTTTTGGAACGGTACCTGTGCTTATATCAAACTCTGGTTTGATGCATCACCCCACCTCTCCTTCCCCCTTAAGCAGGCATAAGAGTGTTTTCTAAATGTGAGACTCTGTTCTCTTGCCTAACTCAGTTCATGTGTAGCCATGTTTACAGGATCTTCCTAAGTGATATCTTATGATAAGTTTCTTTTCCTGTGTGACTTCTTTCACTTAGAATCATCGTACCTGAATCCACTCATTTTGCTGCTACTGGTCTTATGACATTGATTTCGTGGCTGAGGGATATTCCATCGTACGTAAGTTCCACAATGTTTGGAACCATTTTTATATTTCCTGGGATATTTCAGGTGTACCCAGGTTGAGGTTCTTGTAAGCAGTGCAGCCCTCAATTTGGGGGTGGCTCTGTCTTATGGATTTTCAGTTTTCCCAAGGTATATTCCCTAGACTGGAAGTGCCCTTGGCTCTGTAGCTCTGTTGTTTACTTGTTTTAGGGAACACAATGCACTCCTCCAGTGAGGCAGTTGGCAACTTACATCCCGCCAATCAGCATAACAAGGCTCCCTGTTCTCCAGGGCCTGTCTTGCCTTTCTGGTTTTTACACATTTTGTGGATGTCCCTTTTGACCGGTGGGAAGTGATACTTGTTTGTAGTGCAGATTTGCATTGCCCGCTTGCTTGCTTGGCCAAAAAGGGCGTATGCGTTTTCTCCTGAATATATTCAGGAGAAAACACATACGCCCTTTTTGGCCAAGTGCATCATTGTCGAAGTTGTGCCCCTCTTCTTGTGCTTTACAGGCGATTCCAACGTACCTCTTGAAATCTGTTTCCTGCTATTCTGCCTCGCTTTCAAGTCCGCCTCGTTGCCTTCCCTCAACAGATTTTTGCACGATAGTTGGCTTTGATTACTCTGCCAGTTTGTGAATTGCTGTGCCCCTGAGCTCCATTTTTCAACTCGTTTCTTGTGAGCTGAACGCAAGTCCAAACTTTTGGTTCAGGACCTATACTGGTTCCCGGTGGGTGGCTGAGACTTTGGTTAATTCTTCTTCCTGCCGGGAAATTAGAGTGACATGTGCCCATCCAAATGCCTAACAGCTACTCTCTCATTGGTTCTCCCTCTTCGCTTTCATCCTTTGCCAAATTGGCAGCCTGTGCGAACCAGGAGCTTAAAGGGGCTGTCTCTCCAAGTTGGGAGATTGATAGGAAAGCAGTTGGAAAGTCAAACCGGAGCACCAGGAGAGGGGCTCTTCGTTGAGTTTTAGAAACCTTTCGTATTCACAGTGTGTCCATTCTCTAGGTTTCCCGTACACGTTATAGCTGTAGTAATATTCCCTTCAACCTGGAGAGCTGGGACCCATGGAATGGGTGCCATGCATTATTGCTTTAAAGGGTCTGCATTTGCTCACCCAATCTCACCAATCCTCTCAGTCCCAAGTGTCCAGCCTTATGCCACATCCAGCTGTCATTGTAGATAGGGTCATTCCAGGTTGCATCAGCGACCCTGAAGGAATTGTGAAGAATTTGCTGTTTCTTTGTTCTGTTTTTGAAATTCCTGTTTAGAGTGGGTTTGAGCTGATTCTCGCTGCCATGTTTATGCCAGTCTAGACACACTTGATTCCCTTACGGAGACATATCAATACATAGGTTTTAAGATTCTTACTAGTCAGATCTATTCCTCTGCGGGAAATATGGGGTTTTGAGTCCCTTTCACTGAGGAAGGTGTAGGTCTTGTCTATTCCATAGTTGGTATTTGGAACGGTACCTGTGCTTATATCAAACTCTGGTTTGATGCATCACCCCACCTGTCCTTCCCCCTTAAGCAGGCATAAGAGTGTTTTCTAAATGTGAGACTCTGTTCTCTTGCCTAACTCAGTTCATGTGTAGCCATGTTTACAGGATCTTCCTAAGTGATATCTTATGATAAGTTTCTTTTCCTGTGTGACTTCTTTCACTTAGAATCATCGTACCTGAATCCACTCATTTTGCTGCTACTGGTCTTATGACATTGATTTCCTTGTTGAGGGATATTCCATCGTACGTAAGTTCCAAAATGTTTGGAACCATTTTTATATTTCCTGGGATATTTCAGGTGTACCCAAGTTGAGGTTCTTGTAAGCAGTGCAGCCCTCAATTTGGGGGTGGCTCTGTCTTATGGATTTTCAGTTTTCCCAAGGTATATTCCCTAGACTGGAAGTGCCCTTTGCTCTGTAGCTCTGTTGTTTACTTGTTTTAGGGAACACAATGCACTCCTCCAGTGAGGCAGTTGGCAACTTACATCCCGCCCATCAGCATAACAAGGCTCCCTGTTCTCCAGGGCCTGTCTTCCCTTTCTGGTTTTTACACATTTTGTGGATGTCCCTTTTGACCGGTGGGAAGTGATACTTCTTTGTAGTGCAGATTTGCATTGCCCGCTTGCTTGCTTGGCCAAAAAGGGCGTATGCGTTTACTCCTGAATATATTCAGGAGAAAACGCATACGCCCTTTTTGGCCAAGTGCATCATTGTCGAAGTTGTGCCCCTCTTCCTGTGCTTTACAGGCGATTCCAACGTACCTCTTGAAATCTGTTTCCTGCTATTCTGCCTCGCTTTCAAGTCCACCTCGTTGCCTTCCCTCAACAGATTTTTGGACGATAGTTGGCCTTGATTACTCTGCCAGTTTGTGAATTGCTGTGCCCCTGAGCTCCATTTTTCAACTCGTTTCTTGTGAGCTGAACGCAAGTCCAAACTTTTGGTTCAGGACCTATACTGGTTCCCGGTGGGTGGCTGAGACTTTGGTTAATTCTTCTTCCTGCCGGGAAATTAGAGTGACATGTGCCCATCCAAATGCATAAAAGCTACTCTCTCATTGGTTCTCCCTCTTCCCTTTCATCCTCTGCCAAATTGGCAACCTGTGCGAACCAGGAGTTTAAAGGGGCTGTCTCTCCAAGTTGGGAGATTGATAGGAAAGCAGTTGGAAAGTCAAACCGGAGCACCAGGAGAGGGGCTCTTCGTTGAGTTTTAGAAACCTTTCGTATTCACAGTGTGTCCATTCTCTAGGTTTCCCGTACACGTTATAGCTGTAGTAATATTCCCTTCAACCTGGAGAGCTGGGACCCATGGAATGGGTGCCATTCATTATTGCTTTAAAGGGTCTGCATTTGCTCACCCAATCTCACCAATCCTCTCAGTCCCAAGTGTCCAGCCTCATGCCACATCCAGCTGTCATTGTAGATACGGTCATTCCAGGTTGCATCAGAGACCCTGAAGGAATTGTGAAGAATTTGCTGTTTCTTTGTTCTGTTTTTGAAATTCCTGTATAGAGTGGGTTTGAGCTGATTCTCGCTGCCATGTTTATGCCAGTCTAGACACACTTGATTCCCTTACGGAGACATATCAATACATAGGTTATAAGATTCTTACTAGTCAGATCTATTCCTCTGCGGGAAATATGGGGTTTTGAGTCCCTTTCACTGAGGAAGGTGTAGGTCTTGTCTATTCCATAGTTGGTTTTTGGAACGGTACCTGTGCTTATATCAAACTCTGGTTTGATGCATCACCCCACCTCTCCTTCCCCCTTAAGCAGGCATAAGTGTGTTTTCTAAATGTGAGACTCTGTTCTCTTGCCTAACTCAGTTCATGTGTAGCCATGTTTACAGGATCTTCCTAAGTGATATCTTATGATAAGTTTCTTTTCCTGTGTGACTTCTTTCACTTAGAATCATCGTACCTGAATCCACTCATTTTGCTGCTACTGGTCTTATGACATTGATTTCGTGGCTGAGGGATATTCCATCGTACGTAAGTTCCACAATGTTTGGAACCATTTTTATATTTCCTGGGATATTTCAGGTGTACCCAGGTTGAGGTTCCTGTAAGCAGTGCAGCCCTCAATTTGGGGGTGGCTCTGTCTTATGGATTTTCAGTTTTCCCAAGGTATATTCCCTAGACTGGAAGTGCCCTTGGCTCTGTAGCTCTGTTGTTTACTTGCTTTAGGGAACACAATGCACTCTTCCAGTGAGGCAGTTGGCAACTTACATCCCGCCCATCAGCATAACAAGGCTCCCTGTTCTCCAGGGCCTGTCTTGCCTTTCTGGTTTTTACACATTTTGTGGATGTCCCTTTTGACCGGTGGGAAGTGATACTTCTTTGTAGTGCAGATTTGCATTGCCCGCTTGCTTGCTTGGCCAAAAAGGGCGTATGCGTTTTCTCCTGAATATATTCAGGAGAAAACGCATACGCCCTTTTTGGCCAAGTGCATCATTGTCGAAGTTGTGCCCCTCTTCCTGTGCTTTACAGGCGATTCCAACGTACCTCTTGAAATCTGTTTCCTGCTATTCTGCCTCGCTTTCAAGTCCACGTCGTTGCCTTCCCTCAACAGATTTTTGGACGATAGTTGGCCTTGATTACTCTGCCAGTTTGTGAATTGCTGTGCCCCTGAGCTCCATTTTTCAACTCGTTTTTTGTGAGCTGAACGCAAGTCCAAACTTTTGGTTCAGGACCTATACTGGTTCCCGGTGGGTGGCTGAGACTTTGGTTAATTCTTCTTCCTGCCGGGAAATTAGAGTGACATGTGCCCATCCAAATGCCTAACAGCTACTCTCTCATTGGTTCTCCCTCTTCCCTTTCATCCTCTGCCAAATTGGCAACCTGTGCGAACCAGGAGCTTAAAGGGGCTGTCTCTCCAAGTTGGGAGATTGATAGGAAAGCAGTTGGAAAGTCAAACCGGAGCACCAGGAGAGGGGCTCTTCGTTGAGTTTTAGAAACCTTTCGTATTCACAGAGTGTCCATTCTCTAGGTTTCCCGTACATGTTATAGCTGTAGTAATATTCCCTTCAACCTGGAGAGTTGGGACCCATGGAATGGGTGCCATGCATTATTGCTTTAAAGGGTCTGCATTTGCTCACCCAATCTCACCAATCCTCTCAGTCCCAAGTGTCCATCCTTATGCCACATCCAGCTGTCATTGTAGATAGGGTCATTCCAGGTTGCATCAGCGACCCTGAAGGAATTGTGAAGAATTTCCCTGTTTCTTTGTTCTGTTTTTGAAATTCCTGTTTAGAGTGGGTTTGAGCTGATTCTCGCTGCCATGTTTATGCCAGTCTAGACACACTTGATTCCCTTACGGAGACATATCAATACATAGGTTTTAAGATTCTTACTAGTCAGATCTATTCCTCTGTGGGAAATATGGGGTTTTGAGTCCCTTTCACTGAGGAAGGTGTAGGTCTTGTCTATTCCATAGTTGGTTTTTGGAACGGTACCTGTGCTTATATCAAACTCTGGTTTGATGCATCACCCCACCTCTCCTTCCCCCTTAAGCAGGCATAAGAGTGTTTTCTAAATGTGAGACTCTGTTCTCTTGCCTAACTCAGTTCATGTGTAGCCATGTTTACAGGATCTTCCTAAGTGATATCATATGATAAGTTTCTTTTCCTGTGTGACTTCTTTCACTTAGAATCATCGTACCTGAATCCACTCATTTTGCTGCTACTGGTCTTATGACATTGATTTCGTGGCTGAGGGATATTCCATCGTACGTAAGTTCCACAATGTTTGGAACCATTTTTATATTTCCTGGGATATTTCAGGTGTACCCAGGTTGAGGTTCTTGTAAGCAGTGCAGCCCTCAATTTGGGGGTGGCTCTGTCTTATGGATTTTCAGTTTTCCCAAGGTATATTTCCTAGACTGGAAGTGCCCTTGGCTCTGTAGCTCTGTTGTTTACTTGTTTTAGGGAACACAATGCACTCCTCCAGTGAGGCAGTTGGCAACTTACATCCCGCCCATCAGCATAACAAGGCTCCCTGTTCTCCAGGGCCTGTCTTGCCTTTCTGGTTTTTATACATTTTGTGGATGTCCCTTTTGACCGGTGGGAAGTGATACTTCTTTGTAGTGCAGATTTGCATTGCCCGCTTGCTTGCTTGGCCAAAAAGGGCGTATGCGTTTTCTCCTGAATATATTCAGGAGAAAACGCATACGCCCTTTTTGGCCAAGTGCATCATTGTCGAAGTTGTGCCCCTCTTCCTGTGCTTTACAGGCGATTCCAACGTACCTCTTGAAATCTCTTTCCTGCTATTCTGCCTCGCTTTCAAGTCCGCCTCGTTGCCTTCCCTCAACAGATTTTTGGACGATAGTTGGCCTTGATTACTCTGCCAGTTTGTGAATTGCTGTGCCCCTGAGCTCCATTTTTCAACTCGTTTTTTGTGAGCTGAACGCAAGTCCAAACTTTTGGTTCAGGACCTATACTGGTTCCCGGTGGGTGGCTGAGACTTTGGTTCATTCTTCATCCTGCCGGGAAATTAGAGTGACATGTGCCCATCCAAATGCCTAACAGCTACTCTCTCATTGGTTCTCCCTCTTCCCTTTCATCCTCTGCCAAATTGGCAACTTGTGCGAACCAGGAGCTTAAAGGGGCTGTCTCTCCAAGTTGGGAGATTGATAGGAAAGCAGTTGGAAAGTCAAACCGGAGCACCAGGAGAGGGGCTCTTCGTTGAGTTTTAGAAACCTTTCGTATTCACAGTGTGTCCATTCTCTAGGTTTCCCGTACACGTTATAGCTGTAGTAATATTCCCTTCAACCTGGAGAGCTGGGACCCATGGAATGGGTGCCATGCATTATTGCTTTAAAGGGTCTGCATTTGCTCACCCAATCTCACCAATCCTCTCAGTCCCAAGTGTCCAGCCTTATGCCACATCCAGCTGTCATTGTAGATAGGGTCATTCCAGGTTGCATCAGCGACCCTGAAGGAATTGTGAAGAATTTCCCTGTTTCTTTGTTCTGTTTTTGAAATTCCTTTTTAGAGTGGGTTTGAGCTGATTCTCGCTGCCATGTTTATGCCAGTCTAGACACACTTGATTCCCTTACGGAGACATATCAATACATAGGTTTTAAGATTCTTACTAGTGAGATCTATTCCTCTGTGGGAAATATGGGGTTTTGAGTCCCTTTCACTGAGGAAGGTGTAGGTCTTGTCTATTCCATAGTTGGTTTTTGGAACGGTACCTGTGCTTTTATCAAACTCTGGTTTGATGCATCACCCCACCTCTCCTTCCCCCTTAAGCAGGCATAAGAGTGTTTTCTAAATGTGAGACTCTGTTCTCTTGCCTAACTCAGTTCATGTGTAGCCATGTTTACAGGATCTTCCTAAGTGATATCTTATGATAAGTTTCTTTTCCTGTGTGACTTCTTTCACTTAGAATCATCGTACCTGAATCCACTCATTTTGCTGCTACTGGTCTTATGACATTGATTTCGTGGCTGAGGGATATTCCATCGTACGTAAGTTCCACAATGTTTGGAACCATTTTTATATTTCCTGGGATATTTCAGGTGTACCCATGTTGAGGTTCTTGTAAGCAGTGCAGCCCTCAATTTGGGGGTGGCTCTGTCTTATGGATTTTCAGTTTTCCCAAGGTATATTTCCTAGACTGGAAGTGCCCTTGGCTCTGTAGCTCTGTTGTTTACTTGTTTTAGGGAACACAATGCACTCCTCCAATGAGGCAGTTGGCAACTTACATCCCGCCCATCAGCATAACAAGGCTCCCTGTTCTCCAGGGCCTGTCTTGCCTTTCTGGTTTTTACACATTTTGTGGATGTCCCTTTTGACCGGTGGGAAGTGATACTTCTTTGTAGTGCAGATTTGCATTGCCCGCTTGCTTGCTTGGCCAAAAAGGGCGTATGCGTTTTCTCCTGAATATATTCAGGAGAAAACGCATACGCCCTTTTTGGCCAAGTGCATCATTGTCGAAGTTGTGCCCCTCTTCCCGTGCTTTACAGGCGATTCCAACGTACCTCTTGAAATCTGTTTCCTGCTATTCTGCCTCGCTTTCAAGTCCGCCTCGTTGCCTTCCCTCAACAGATTTTTGGACGATAGTTGGCCTTGATTACTCTGCCAGTTTGTGAATTGCTGTGCCCCTGAGCTCCATTTTTCAACTCGTTTTTTGTGAGCTGAACGCAAGTCCAAACTTTTGGTTCAGGACCTATACTGGTTCCCGGTGGGTGGCTGAGACTTTGGTTCATTCTTCTTCCTGCCGGGAAATTAGAGTGACATGTGCCCATCCAAATGCCTAACAGCTACTCTCTCATTGGTTCTCCCTCTTCCCTTTCATCCTCTGCCAAATTGGCAACCTGTGCGAAACAGGAGCTTAAAGGGGCTGTCTCTCCAAGTTGGGAGATTGAGAGGAAAGCAGTTGGAAAGTCAAACCGGAGCACCAGGAGAGGGGCTCTTCGTTGAGTTTTAGAAACCTTTCGTATTCACAGAGTGTCCATTCTCTAGGTTTCCCGTACATGTTATAGCTGTAGTAATATTCCCTTCAACCTGGAGAGTTGGGACCCATGGAATGGGTGCCATGCATTATTGCTTTAAAGGGTCTGCATTTGCTCACCCAATCTCACCAATCCTCTCAGTCCCAAGTGTCCAGCCTTATGCCACATCCAGCTGTCATTGTAGATAGGGTCATTCCAGGTTGCATCAGCGACCCTGAAGGAATTGTGAAGAATTTCCCTGTTTCTTTGTTCTGTTTTTGAAATTCCTTTTTAGAGTGGGTTTGAGCTGATTCTCGCTGCCATGTTTATGCCAGTCTAGACACACTTGATTCCCTTACGGAGACATATCAATACATAGGTTTTAAGATTCTTACTAGTCAGATCTATTCCTCTGCGGGAAATATGGGGTTTTGAGTCCCTTTCACTGAGGAAGGTGTAGGTCTTGTCTATTCCATAGTTGGTTTTTGGAACGGTACCTGTGCTTATATCAAACTCTGGTTTGATGCATCACCCCACCTCTCCTTCCCCCTTAAGCAGGCATAAGAGTGTTTTCTAAATGTGAGACTCTGTTCTCTTGCCTAACTCAGTTCATGTGTAGCCATGTTTACAGGATCTTCCTAAGTGATATCATATGATGTTTCTTTTCCTGTGTGACTTCTTTCACTTAGAATCATCGTACCTGAATCCACTCATTTTGCTGCTACTGGTCTTATGACATTGATTTCGTGGCTGAGGGATATTCCATCGTACGTAAGTTCCACAATGTTTGGAACCATTTTTATATTTCCTGGGATATTTTAGGTGTACCCAGGTTGAGGTTCTTGTAAGCAGTGCAGCCCTCAATTTGGGTGTGGCTCTGTCTTATGGATTTTCAGTTTTCCCAAGGTATATTCCCTAGACTGGAAGTGCCCTTGGCTCTGTAGCTCTGTTGTTTACTTGTTTTAGGGAACACAATGCACTCCTCCAGTGAGGCAGTTGGCAACTTACATCCCGCCCATCAGCATAACAAGGCTCCCTGTTCTCCAGGGCCTGTCTTGCCTTTCTGGTTTTTACACATTTTGTGGATGTCCCTTTTGACCGGTGGGAAGTGATACTTCTTTGTAGTGCAGATTTGCATTGCCCGCTTGCTTGCTTGGCCAAAAAGGGCGTATGCGTTTTCTCCTGAATATATTCAGGAGAAAACGCATACGCCCTTTTTGGCCAAGTGCATCATTGTCGAAGTTGTGCCCCTCTTCCTGTGCTTTACAGGCGATTCCAACGTACCTCTTGAAATCTGTTTCCTGCTATTCTGCCTCGCTTTCAAGTCCACCTCGTTGCCTTCCCTCAACAGATATTTGGACGATAGTTGGCCTTGATTACTCTGCCAGTTTGTGAATTGCTGTGCCCCTGAGCTCCATTTTTCAACTCGTTTTTTGTGAGCTGAACGCAAGTCCAAACTTTTGGTTCAGGACCTATACTGGTTCCCGGTGGGTGGCTGAGACTTTGGTTCATTCTTCTTCCTGCCGGGAAATTAGAGTGACATGTGCCCATCCAAATGCCTAACAGCTACTCTCTCATTGGTTCTCCCTCTTCCCTTTCATCCTCTGCCAAATTGGCAACCTGTGCGAACCAGGAACTTAAAGGGGCTGTCTCTCCAAGTTGGGAGATTGATAGGAAAGCAGTTGGAAAGTCAAACCGGAGCACCAGGAGAGGGGCTCTTCGTTGAGTTTTAGAAACCTTTCGTATTCACAGAGTGTCCATTCTCTAGGTTTCCCGTACATGTTATAGCTGTAGTAATATTCCCTTCAACCTTGAGAGTTGGGACCCATGGAATGGGTGCCATGCATTATTGCTTTAAAGGGTCTGCATTTGCTCACCCAATCTCACCAATCCTCTCAGTCCCAAGTGTCCAGCCTTATGCCACATCCAGCTGTCATTGTAGATAGGGTCATTCCAGGTTGCATCAGCGACCCTGAAGGAATTGTGAAGAATTTCCCTGTTTCTTTGTTCTGTTTTTGAAATTCCTTTTTAGAGTGGGTTTGAGCTGATTCTCGCTGCCATGTTTATGCCAGTCTAGACACACTTGATTCCCTTACGGAGACATATCAATACATAGGTTTTAAGATTCTTACTAGTCAGATCTATTCCTCTGCAGGAAATATGGGGTTTTGAGTCCCTTTCACTGAGGAAGGTGTAGGTCTTGTCTATTCCATAGTTGGTTTTTGGAATGGTACCTGTGCTTATATCAAACTCTGGTTTGATTCATCACCCCATCTCTCCTTCCCCCTTAAGCAGGCATAAGAGTGTTTTCTAAATGTGAGACTCTGTTCTCTTTCCTAACTCAGTTCATGTGTAGCCATGTTTACAGGATCTTCCTAAGTGATATCTTATGATAAGTTTCTTTTCCTGTGTGACTTCTTTCACTTAGAATCATCGTACCTGAATCCACTCATTTTGCTGCTACTGGTCTTATGACATTGATTTCGTGGCTGAGGGATATTCCATCGTACGTAAGTTCCACAATGTTTGGAACCATTTTTATATTTCCTGGGATATTTTAGGTGTACCCAGGTTGAGGTTCTTGTAAGCAGTGCAGCCCTCAATTTGGGGGTGGCTCTGTCTTATGGATTTTCAGTTTTCCCAAGTTATATTCCCTAGACTGGAAGTGCCCTTGTCTCTGTAGCTCTGTTGTTTACTTGTTTTAGGGAACACAATGCACTCCTCCAGTGAGGCAGTTGGCAACTTACATCCCGCCCATCAGCATAAAAAGGCTCCCTGTTCTCCAGGGCCTGTCTTGCCTTTCTGGTTTTTACACATTTTGTGGATGTCCCTTTTGACCGGTGGGAAGTGATACTTCTTTGTAGTGCAGATTTGCATTGCCCGCTTGCTTGCTTGGCCAAAAAGGGCGTATGCGTTTTCTCCTGAATATATTCAGGAGAAAACGCATACGCCCTTTTTGGCCAAGTGCATCATTGTCGAAGTTGTGCCCCTCTTCCTGTGCTTTACAGGCGATTCCAACGTACCTCTTGAAATCTGTTTCCTGCTATTCTGCCTCGCTTTCAAGTCCGCCTCGTTGCCTTCCCTCAACAGATTTTTGGACGATAGTTGGCCTTGATTACTCTGCCAGTTTGTGAATTGCTGTGCCCCTGAGCTCCATTTTTCAACTCGTTTTTTGTGAGCTGAACGCAAGTCCAAACTTTTGGTTCAGGACCTATACTGGTTCCCGGTGGGTGGCTGAGACTTTGGTTCATTCTTCATCCTGCCGGGAAATTAGAGTGACATGTGCCCATCCAAATGCCTAACAGCTACTCTCTCATTGGTTCTCCCTCTTCCCTTTCATCCTCTGCCAAATTGGCAACTTGTGCGAACCAGGAGCTTAAAGGGGCTGTCTCTCCAAGTTGGGAGATTGAGAGGAAAGCAGTTGGAAAGTCAAACCGGAGCACCAGGAGAGGGGCTCTTCGTTGAGTTTTAGAAACCTTTCGTATTCACAGTGTGTCCATTCTCTAGGTTTCCCGTACACGTTATAGCTGTAGTAATATTCCCTTCAACCTGGAGAGCTGGGACCCATGGAATGGGTGCCATGCATTATTGCTTTAAAGGGTCTGCATTTGCTCACCCAATCTCACCAATCCTCTCAGTCCCAAGTGTCCAGCCTTATGCCACATCCAGCTGTCATTGTAGATAGGGTCATTCCAGGTTGCATCAGCAACCCTGAAGGAATTGTGAAGAATTTCCCTGTTTCTTTGTTCTGTTTTTGAAATTCCTTTTTAGAGTGGGTTTGAGCTGATTCTCGCTGCCATGTTTATGCCAGTCTAGACACACTTGATTCCCTTACGGAGACATATCAATACATAGGTTTTAAGATTCTTACTAGTGAGATCTATTCCTCTGTGGGAAATATGGGGTTTTGAGTCCCTTTCACTGAGGAAGGTGTAGGTCTTGTCTATTCCATATTTGGTTTTTGGAACGGTACCTGTGCTTATATCAAACTCTGGTTTGATGCATCACCCCACCTCTCCTTCCCCCTTAAGCAGGCATAAGAGTGTTTTCTAAATGTGAGACTCTGTTCTCTTGCCTAACTCAGTTCATGTGTAGCCATATTTACAGGATCTTCCTAAGTGATATCTTATGATAAGTTTCTTTTCCTGTGTGACTTCTTTCACTTAGAATCATCGTACCTGAATCCACTCATTTTGCTGCTACTGGTCTTATGACATTGATTTCGTGGCTGAGGGATATTCCATCGTACGTAATTTCCACAATGTTTGGAACCATTTTTATATTTCCTGGGATATTTCAGGTGTACCCATGTTGAGGTTCTTGTAAGCAGTGCAGCCCTCAATTTGGGGGTGGCTCTGTCTTATGGATTTTCAGTTTTCCCAAGGTATATTTCCTAGACTGGAAGTGCCCTTGGCTCTGTAGCTCTGTTGTTTACTTGTTTTAGGGAACACAATGCACTCCTCCAGTGAGGCAGTTGGCAACTTACATCCCGCCCATCAGCATAACAAGGCTCCCTGTTCTCCAGGGCCTGTCTTGCCTTTCTGGTTTTTACACATTTTGTGGATGTCCCTTTTGACCGGTGGGAAGTGATACTTCTTTGTAGTGCAGATTTGCATTGCCCGCTTGCTTGCTTGGCCAAAAAGGGCGTATGCGTTTTCTCCTGAATATATTCAGGAGAAAACGCATACGCCCTTTTTGGCCAAGTGCATCATTGTCGAAGTTGTGCCCCTCTTCCCGTGCTTTACAGGCGATTCCAACGTACCTCTTGAAATCTGTTTCCTGCTATTCTGCCTCGCTTTCAAGTCCGCCTCGTTGCCTTCCCTCAACAGATTTTTGGACGATAGTTGGCCTTGATTACTCTGCCAGTTTGTGAATTGCTGTGCCCCTGAGCTCCATTTTTCAACTCGTTTTTTGTGAGCTGAACGCAAGTCCAAACTTTTGGTTCAGGACCTATACTGGTTCCCGGTGGGTGGCTGAGACTTTGGTTCATTCTTCTTCCTGCCGGGAAATTAGAGTGACATGTGCCCATCCAAATGCCTAACAGCTACTCTCTCATTGGTTCTCCCTCTTCCCTTTCATCCTCTGCCAAATTGGCAACCTGTGCGAAACAGGAGCTTAAAGGGGCTGTCTCTCCAAGTTGGGAGATTGAGAGGAAAGCAGTTGGAAAGTCAAACCGGAGCACCAGGAGAGGGGCTCTTCGTTGAGTTTTAGAAACCTTTCGTATTCACAGAGTGTCCATTCTCTAGGTTTCCCGTACATGTTATAGCTGTAGTAATATTCCCTTCAACCTGGAGAGTTGGGACCCATGGAATGGGTGCCATGCATTATTGCTTTAAAGGGTCTGCATTTGCTCACCCAATCTCACCAATCCTCTCAGTCCCAAGTGTCCAGCCTTATGCCACATCCAGCTGTCATTGTAGATAGGGTCATTCCAGGTTGCATCAGCGACCCTGAAGGAATTGTGAAGAATTTCCCTGTTTCTTTGTTCTGTTTTTGAAATTCCTTTTTAGAGTGGGTTTGAGCTGATTCTCGCTGCCATGTTTATGCCAGTCTAGACACACTTGATTACCTTACGGAGACATATCAATACATAGGTTTTAAGATTCTTACTAGTCAGATCTATTCCTCTGCGGGAAATGTGGGGTTTTGAGTCCCTTTCACTGAGGAAGGTGTAGGTCTTGTCTATTCCATAGTTGGTTTTTGGAACGGTACCTGTGCTTATATCAAACTCTGGTTTGATGCATCACCCCACCTCTCCTTCCCCCTTAAGCAGGCATAAGAGTGTTTTCTAAATGTGAGACTCTGTTCTCTTGCCTAACTCAGTTCATGTGTAGCCATGTTTACAGGATCTTCCTAAGTGATATCATATGATAAGTTTCTTTTCCTGTGTGACTTCTTTCACTTAGAATCATCGTACCTGAATCCACTCATTTTGCTGCTACTGGTCTTATGACATTGATTTCGTGGCTGAGGGATATTCCATCGTACGTAAGTTCCACAATGTTTGGAACCATTTTTATATTTCCTGGGATATTTTAGGTGTACCCAGGTTGAGGTTCTTGTAAGCAGTGCAGCCCTCAATTTGGGGGTGGCTCTGTCTTATGGATTTTCAGTTTTCCCAAGGTATATTCCCTAGACTGGAAGTGCCCTTGGCTCTGTAGCTCTGTTGTTTACTTGTTTTAGGGAACACAATGCACTCCTCCAGTGAGGCAGTTGGCAACTTACATCCCGCCCATCAGCATAACAAGGCTCCCTGTTCTCCAGGGCCTGTCTTGCCTTTCTGGTTTTTACACATTTTGTGGATGTCCCTTTTGACCGGTGGGAAGTGATACTTCTTTGTAGTGCAGATTTGCATTGCCCGCTTGCTTGCTTGGCCAAAAAGGGCGTATGCGTTTTCTCCTGAATATATTCAGGAGAAAACGCATACGCCCTTTTTGGCCAAGTGCATCATTGTCGAAGTTGTGCCCCTCTTCCCGTGCTTTACAGGCGATTCCAACGTACCTCTTGAAATCTGTTTCCTGCTATTCTGCCTCGCTTTCAAGTCCGCCTCGTTGCCTTCCCTCAACAGATTTTTGGACGATAGTTGGCCTTGATTACTCTGCCAGTTTGTGAATTGCTGTGCCCCTGAGCTCCATTTTTCAACTCGTTTTTTGTGAGCTGAACGCAAGTCCAAACTTTTGGTTCAGGACCTATACTGGTTCCCGGTGGGTGGCTGAGACTTTGGTTCATTCTTCTTCCTGCCGGGAAATTAGAGTGACATGTGCCCATCCAAATGCCTAACAGCTACTCTCTCATTGGTTCTCCCTCTTCCCTTTCATCCTCTGCCAAATTGGCAACTTGTGCGAACCAGGAGCTTAAAGGGTCTGTCTCTCCAAGTTGGGAGATTGAGAGGAAAGCAGTTGGAAAGTCAAACCGGAGCACCAGGAGAGGGGCTCTTCGTTGAGTTTTAGAAACCTTTCGTATTCACAGTGTGTCCATTCTCTAGGTTTCCCGTACACGTTATAGCTGTAGTAATATACCCTTCAACCTGGAGAGCTGGGACCCATGGAATGGGTGCCATGCATTATTGCTTTAAAGGGTCAGCATTTGCTCACCCAATCTCACCAGTCCTCTCAGTCCCAAGTGTCCAGCCTTATGCCACATCCAGCTGTCATTGTAGATAGGGTCATTCCAGGTTGCATCAGCGACCCTGAAGGAATTGTGAAGAATTACCCTGTTTCTTTGTTCTGTTTTTGAAATTCCTGTTTAGAGTGGGTTTGAGCTGATTCTCGCTGCCATGTTTATGCCATTCTAGACACACTTGATTCCCTTACGGAGACATATCAATACATAGGTTTTAAGATTCTTACTAGTCAGATCTATTCCTCTGTGGGAAATATGGGGTTTTAAGTCCCTTTCACTGAGGAAGGTGTAGGTCTTGTCTATTCCATAGTTGGTTTTTGGAACGGTACCTGTGCTTATATCAAACTCTGGTTTGATGCATCACCCCACCTCTCCTTCCCCCTTAAGCAGGCATAAGAGTGTTTTCTAAATGTGAGACTCTGTTCTCTTGCCTAACTCAGTTCATGTGTAGCCATGTTTACAGGATCTTCCTAAGTGATATCATATGATAAGTTTCTTTTCCTGTGTGACTTCTTTCACTTAGAATCATCGTACCTGAATCCACTCATTTTGCTGCTACTGGTCTTATGACATTGATTTCGTGGCTGAGGGATATTCCATCGTACGTAAGTTCCACAATGTTTGGAACTATTTTTATATTTCCTGGGATATTTTAGGTGTACCCAGGTTGAGGTTCTTGTAAGCAGTGCAGCCCTCAATTTGGGGGTGGCTCTGTCTTATGGATTTTCAGTTTTCCCAAGGTATATTCCCTAGACTGGAAGTGCCCTTGGCTCTGTAGCTCTGTTGTTTACTTGTTTTAGGGAACACAATGCACTCATCCAGTGAGGCAGTTGGCAACTTACATCCCGCCCATCAGCATAACAAGGCTCCCTGTTCTCCAGGGCCTGTCTTGCCTTTCTGGTTTTTACACATTTTGTGGATGTCCCTTTTGACCGGTGGGAAGTGATACATCTTTGTAGTGCAGATTTGCATTGCCCGCTTGCTTGCTTGGCCAAAAAGGGCGTATGTGTTTTCTCCTGAATATATTCAGGAGAAAACGCATACGCCCTTTTTGGCCAAGTGCATCATTGTCGAAGTTGTGCCCCTCTTCCTGTGCTTTACAGGCGATTCCAACGTACCTCTTGAAATCTCTTTCCTGCTATTCTGCCTCGCTTTCAAGTCCGCCTCGTTGCCTTCCCTCAACAGATTTTTGGACGATAGTTGGCCTTGATTACTCTGCCAGTTTGTGAATTGCTGTGCCCCTTGAGCTCCATTTTTCAACTCGTTTTTTGTGAGCTGAACGCAAGTCCAAACTTTTGGTTCAGGACCTATACTGGTTCCCGGTGGGTGGCTGAGACTTTGGTTCATTCTTCTTCCTGCCGGGAAATTAGAGTCACATGTGCCCATCCAAATGCCTAACAGCTACTCTCTCATTGGTTCTCCCTCTTCCCTTTCATCCTCTGCCAAATTGGCAACCTGTGCGAAACAGGAGCTTAAAGGGGCTGTCTCTCCAAGTTGGGAGATTGATAGTAAAGCAGTTGGAAAGTCAAACCGGAGCACCAGGAGAGGGGCTCTTCGTTGAGTTTTAGAAACCTTTCGTATTCACAGTGTGTCCATTCTCTAGGTTTCCCGTACACGTTATAGCTGTAGTAATATTCCCTTCAACCTGGAGAGCTGGGACCCATGGAATGGGTGCCATGCATTATTGCTTTAAAGGGTCTGCATTTGCTCAACCAATCTCACCAATCCTCTCAGTCCCAAGTGTCCAGTCTCATGCCACATGCAGCTGTCATTGTAGATAGGGTCATTCCAGGTTGCATCAGAGACCCTGAAGGAATTGTGAAGAATTTCCCTGTTTCTTTGTTCTGTTTTTGAAATTCCTTTCTAGAGTGGGTTTGAGCTGATTCTCGCTGCCCTGTTTATGCCAGTCTAGACACACTTGATTCCCTTACGGAGACATATCAATACATAGGTTTTAAGATTCTTACTAGTCAGATCTATTCCTCTGCGGGAAATATGGGGTTTTGAGTCCCTTTCACTGAGGAAGGTGTAGGTCTTGTCTATTCCATAGTTGGTTTTTGGAACGGTACCTGTGCTTATATCAAACTCTGGTTTGATGCATCACCCCACCTCTCCTTCCCCCTTAAGCAGGCATAAGAGTGTTTTCTAAATGTGAGACTCTGTTCTCTTGCCTAACTCAGTTCATGTGTAGCCATGTTTACAGGATCTTCCTAAGTGATATCATATGATAAGTTTCTTTTCCTGTGTGACTTCTTTCACTTAGAATCATCGTACCTGAATCCACTCATTTTGCTGCTACTGGTCTTATGACATTGATTTCGTGGCTGAGGGATATTCCATCGTACGTAAGTTCCACAATGTTTGGAACCATTTTTATATTTCCTGGGATATTTCAGGTGTACCCAGGTTGAGGTTCTTGTAAGCAGTGCAGCCCTCAATTTGGGGGTGGCTCTGTCTTATGGATTTTCAGTTTTCCCTAGGTATATTCCCTAGACTGGAAGTGCCCTTGGCTCTGTAGCTCTGTTGTTTACTTGCTTTAGGGAACACAATGCACTCTTCCAGTGAGGCAGTTGGCAACTTACATCCCGCCCATCAGCATAACAAGGCTCCCTGTTCTCCAGGGCCTGTCTTGCCTTTCTGGTTTTTACACATTTTGTGGATGTCCCTTTTGACCGGTGGGAAGTGATACTTCTTTGTAGTGCAGATTTGCATTGCCCGCTTGCTTGCTTGGCCAAAAAGGGCGTATGCGTTTTCTCCTGAATATATTCAGGAGAAAACGCATACGCCCTTTTTGGCCAAGTGCATCATTGTCGAAGTTGTGCCCCTCTTCCTGTGCTTTACAGGCGATTCCAACGTACCTCTTGAAATCTGTTTCCTGCTATTCTGCCTCGCTTTCAAGTCCACGTCGTTGCCTTCCCTCAACAGATTTTTGGACGATAGTTGGCCTTGATTACTCTGCCAGTTTGTGAATTGCTGTGCCCCTGAGCTCCATTTTTCAACTCGTTTCTTGTGAGCTGAACGCAAGTCCAAACTTTTGGTTCAGGACCTATACTGGTTCCCGGTGGGTGGCTGAGACTTTGGTTAATTCTTCTTCCTGCCGGGAAATTAGAGTGACATGTGCCCATCCAAATGCCTAACAGCTACTCTCTCATTGGTTCTCCCTCTTCCCTTTCATCCTCTGCCAATTTGGCAACCTGTGCGAACCAGGAGCTTAAAGGGGCTGTCTCTCCAAGTTGGGAGATTGATAGGAAAGCAGTTGGAAAGTCAAACCGGAGCACCAGGAGAGGGGCTCTTCGTTGTGTTTTAGAAACCTTTCGTATTCACAGAGTGTCCATTCTCTAGGTTTCCCGTACATGTTATAGCTGTAGTAATATTCCCTTCAACCTGGAGAGTTGGGACCCATGGAATGGGTGCCATGCATTATTGCTTTAAAGGGTCTGCATTTGCTCACCCAATCTCACCAATCCTCTCCGTCCCAAGTGTCCAGCCTTATGCCACATCCAGCTGTCATTGTAGATAGGGTCATTCCAGGTTGCATCAGCGACCCTGAAGGAATTGTGAAGAATTTCCCTGTTTCTTTGTTCTGTTTTTGAAATTCCTTTTTAGAGTTGGTTTGAGCTGATTCTCGCTGCCATGTTTATGCCAGTCTAGACACACTTGATTCCCTTACGGAGACATATCAATACATAGGTTTTAAGATTCTTACTAGTCAGATCTATTCCTCTGTGGGAAATATGGGGTTTTGAGTCCCTTTCACTGAGGAAGGTGTAGGTCTTGTCTATTCCATAGTTGGTTTTTGGAACAGTACCTGTGCTTATATCAAACTCTGGTTTGATGCATCACCCCACCTCTCCTTCCCCCTTAAGCAGGCATAAGAGTGTTTTCTAAATGTGAGACTCTGTTCTCTTGCCTAACTCAGTTCATGTGTAGCCATGTTTACAGGATCTTCCTAAGTGATATCATATGATAAGTTTCTTTTCCTGTGTGACTTCTTTCACTTAGAATCATCGTACCTGAATCCACTCATTTTGCTGCTACTGGTCTTATGACATTGATTTCGTGGCAGAGGGATATTCCATCGTACGTAAGTTCCACAATGTTTGGAACCATTTTTATATTTCCTGGGATATTTCAGGTGTACCCAGGTTGAGGTTCTTGTAAGCAGTGCAGCCCTCAATTTGGGGGTGGCTCTGTCTTATGGATTTTCAGTTTTCCCAAGGTATATTTCCTAGACTGGAAGTGCCCTTGGCTCTGTAGCTCTGTTGTTTACTTGTTTTAGGGAACACAATGCACTCCTCCAGTGAGGCAGTTGGCAACTTACATCCCGCCCATCAGCATAACAAGGCTCCCTGTTCTCCAGGGCCTGTCTTGCCTTTCTGGTTTTTACACATTTTGTGGATGTCCCTTTTGACCGGTGGGAAGTGATACTTCTTTGTAGTGCAGATTTGCATTGCCCGCTTGCTTGCTTGGCCAAAAAGGGCGTATGCGTTTTCTCCTGAATATATTCAGGAGAAAACGCATACGCCCTTTTTGGCCAAGTGCATCATTGTCGAAGTTGTGCCCCTCTTCCTGTGCTTTACAGGCGATTCCAACGTACCTCTTGAAATCTCTTTCCTGCTATTCTGCCTCGCTTTCAAGTCCGCCTCGTTGCCTTCCCTCAACAGATTTTTGGACGATAGTTGGCCTTGATTACTCTGCCAGTTTGTGAATTGCTGTGCCCCTGAGCTCCATTTTTCAACTCGTTTTTTGTGAGCTGAACGCAAGTCCAAACTTTTGGTTCAGGACCTATACTGGTTCCCGGTGGGTGGCTGAGACTTTGGTTAATTCTTCTTCCTGCCGGGAAATTAGAGTGACATGTGCCCATCCAAATGCCTAACAGCTACTCTCTCATTGGTTCTCCCTCTTCCCTTTCATCCTCTGCCAAATTGGCAACCTGTGCGAAACAGGAGCTTAAAGGGGCTGTCTCTCCAAGTTGGGAGATTGATAGGAAAGCAGTTGGAAAGTCAAACCGGAGCACCAGGAGAGGGGCTCTTCGTTGAGTTTTAGAAACCTTTCGTATTCACAGAGTGTCCATTCTCTAGGTTTCCCGTACATGTTATAGCTGTAGTAATATTCCCTTCAACCTGGAGAGTTGGGACCCATGGAATGGGTGCCATGCATTATTGCTTTAAAGGGTCTGCATTTGCTCACCCAATCTCACCAATCCTCTCAGTCCCAAGTGTCCAGCCTTATGCCACATCCAGCTGTCATTGTAGATAGGGTCATTCCAGGTTGCATCAGCGACCCTGAAGGAATTGTGAAGAATTTCCCTGTTTCTTTGTTCTGTTTTTGAAATTCCTGTTTAGAGTGGGTTTGAGCTGATTCTCGCTGCCATGTTTATGCCAGTCTAGACACACTTGATTCCCTTACGGAGACATATCAATACATAGGTTTTAAGATTCTTACTAGTCAGATCTATTCCTCTGCGGGAAATATGGGGTTTTGAGTCCCTTTCACTGAGGAAGGTGTAGGTCTTGTCTATTCCATAGTTGGTTTTTGGAATGGTACCTGTGCTTATATCAAACTCTGGTTTGATGCATCACCCCACCTCTCCTTCCCCCTTAAGCAGGCATAAGAGTGTTTTCTAAATGTGAGACTCTGTTCTCTTGCCTAACTCAGTTCATGTGTAGCCATGTTTACAGGATCTTCCTAAGTGATATCATATGATAAGTTTCTTTTCCTGTGTGACTTCTTTCACTTAGAATCATCGTACCTGAATCCACTCATTTTGCTGCTATTGGTCTTATGACATTGATTTCGTGGCTGAGGGATATTCCATCGTACGTAAGTTCCACAATGTTTGGAACCATTTTTATATTTCCTGGGATATTTTAGGTGTACCCAGGTTGAGGTTCTTGTAAGCAGTGCAGCCCTCAATTTGGGGGTGGCTCTGTCTTATGGATTTTCAGTTTTCCCAAGGTATATTCCCTAGACTGGAAGTGCCCTTGGCTCTGTAGCTCTGTTGTTTACTTGTTTTAGGGAACACAATGCACTCCTCCAGTGAGGCAGTTGGCAACTTACATCCCGCCCATCAGCATAACAAGGCTCCCTGTTCTCCAGGGCCTGTCTTGCCTTTCTGGTTTTTACACATTTTGTGGATGTCCCTTTTGACCGGTGGGAAGTGATACTTCTTTGTAGTGCAGATTTGCATTGCCCGCTTGCTTGCTTGGCCAAAAAGGGCGTATGCGTTTTCTCCTGAATATATTCAGGAGAAAACGCATACGCCCTTTTTGGCCAAGTGCATCATTGTCGAAGTTGTGCCCCTCTTCCTGTGCTTTACAGGCGATTCCAACGTACCTCTTGAAATCTGTTTCCTGCTATTCTGCCTCGCTTTCAAGTCCACCTCGTTGCCTTCCCTCAACAGATATTTGGACGATAGTTGGCCTTGATTACTCTGCCAGTTTGTGAATTGCTGTGCCCCTGAGCTCCATTTTTCAACTCGTTTTTTGTGAGCTGAACGCAAGTCCAAACTTTTGGTTCAGGACCTATACTGGTTCCCGGTGGGTGGCTGAGACTTTGGTTCATTCTTCTTCCTGCCGGGAAATTAGAGTGACATGTGCCCATCCAAATGCCTAACAGCTACTCTCTCATTGGTTCTCCCTCTTCCCTTTCATCCTCTGCCAAATTGGCAACCTGTGCGAACCAGGAGCTTAAAGGGGCTGTCTCTCCAAGTTGGGAGATTGATAGGAAAGCAGTTGGAAAGTCAAACCGGAGCACCAGGAGAGGGGCTCTTCGTTGAGTTTTAGAAACCTTTCGTATTCACAGAGTGTCCATTCTCTAGGTTTCCCGTACATGTTATAGCTGTAGTAATATTCCCTTCAACCTGGAGAGTTGGGACCCATGGAATGGGTGCCATGCATTATTGCTTTAAAGGGTCTGCATTTGCTCACCCAATCTCACCAATCCTCTCAGTCCCAAGTGTCCAGCCTTATGCCACATCCAGCTGTCATTGTAGATAGGGTCATTCCAGGTTGCATCAGCGACCCTGAAGGAATTGTGAAGAATTTCCCTGTTTCTTTGTTCTGTTTTTGAAATTCCTTTTTAGAGTGGGTTTGAGCTGATTCTCGCTGCCATGTTTATGCCAGTCTAGACACACTTGATTCCCTTACGGAGACATATCAATACATAGGTTTTAAGATTCTTACTAGTCAGATCTATTCCTCTGTGGGAAATATGGGGTTTTGAGTCCCTTTCACTGAGGAAGGTGTAGGTCTTGTCTATTCCATAGTTGGTTTTTGGAACGGTACCTGTGCTTATATCAAACTCTGGTTTGATGCATCACCCCACCTCTCCTTCCCCCTTAAGCAGGCATAAGAGTGTTTTCTAAATGTGAGACTCTGTTCTCTTGCCTAACTCAGTTCATGTGTAGCCATGTTTACAGGATCTTCCTAAGTGATATCATATGATAAGTTTCTTTTCCTGTGTGACTTCTTTCACTTAGAATCATCGTACCTGAATCCACTCATTTTGCTGCTACTGGTCTTTTGACATTGATTTCGTGGCTGAGGGATATTCCATCGTACGTAAGTTCCACAATGTTTGGAACCATTTTTATATTTCCTGGGATATTTTAGGTGTACCCAGGTTGAGGTTCTTGTAAGCAGTGCAGCCCTCAATTTGGGGGTGGCTCTGTCTTATGGATTTTCAGTTTTCCCAAGGTATATTCCCTAGACTGGAAGTGCCCTTGGCTCTGTAGCTCTGTTGTTTACTTGTTTTAGGGAACACAGTGCACTCCTCCAGTGAGGCAGTTGGCAACTTACATCCCGCCCATCAGCATAACAAGGCTCCCTGTTCTCCAGGGCCTGTCTTGCCTTTCTGGTTTTTACACATTTTGTGGATGTCCCTTTTGACCGGTGGGAAGTGATACTTCTTTGTAGTGCAGATTTGCATTGCCCGCTTGCTTGCTTGGCCAAAAAGGGCGTATGCGTTTTCTCCTGAATATATTCAGGAGAAAATGCATACGCCCTTTTTGGCCAAGTGCATCATTGTCGAAGTTGTGCCCCTCTTCCTGTGCTTTACAGGCGATTCCAACGTACCTCTTGAAATCTCTTTCCTGCTATTCTGCCTCGCTCTCAAGTCCACCTCGTTGCCTTCCCTCAACAGATATTTGGACGATAGTTGGCCTTGATTACTCTGCCAGTTTGTGAATTGCTGTGCCCCTGAGCTCCATTTTTCAACTCGTTTTTTGTGAGCTGAACGCAAGTCCAAACTTTTGGTTCAGGACCTATACTGGTTCCCGGTGGGTGGCTGAGACTTTGGTTCATTCTTCTTCCTGCCGGGAAATGAGAGTGACATGTGCCCATCCAAATGCCTAACAGCTACTCTCTCATTGGTTCTCCCTCTTCCCTTTCATCCTCTGCCAAATTGGCAACCTGTGCGAAACAGGAGCTTAAAGGGGCTGTCTCTCCAAGTTGGGAGATTGATAGGAAAGCAGTTGGAAAGTCAAACCGGAGCACCAGGAGAGGGGCTCTTCGTTGAGTTTTAGAAACCTTTCGTATTCACAGAGTGTCCATTCTCTAGGTTTCCCGTACACGTTATAGCTGTAGTAATATTCCCATCAACGTGGAGAGCTGGGACCCATGGAATGGGTGCCATGCATTATTGCTTTAAAGGGTCTGCATTTGCTCACCCAATCTCACCAATCCTCTCAGTCCCAGTGTACAGCCTTATGCCACATCCAGCTGTCATTGTAGATAGGGTCATTCCAGGTTGCATCAGAGGCCCTGAAGGAATTGTGAAGAATTTCCCTGTTTCTTTGTTCTGTTTTTGAAATTCCTTTTTAGAGTGGGTTTGAGCTGATTCTCGCTGCCATGTTTATGCCAGTCTAGACACACTTGATTCCCTTACGGAGACATATCAATACATAGGTTTTAAGATTCTTACTAGTCAGATCTATTCCTCTGTGGGAAATATGGGATTTTGAGTCCCTTTCACTGAGGAAGGTGTAGGTCTTGTCTATTCCATAGTTGGTTTTTGGAATGGTACCTGTGCTTATATCAAACTCTGGTTTGATTCATCACCCCATCTCTCCTTCCCCCTTAAGCAGGCATAAGAGTGTTTTCTAAATGTGAGACTCTGTTCTCTTTCCTAACTCAGTTCATGTGTAGCCATGTTTACAGGATCTTCCTAAGTGATATCTTATAAGTTTCTTTTCCTGTGTGACTTCTTTCACTTAGAATCATCGTACCTGAATCCACTCATTTTGCTGCTACTGGTCTTATGACATTGATTTCATGGCTGAGGGATATTCCATCGTACGTAAGTTCCACAATGTTTGGAACCATTTTTATATTTCCTGGGATATTTTAGGTGTACCCAGGTTGAGGTTCTTGTAAGCAGTGCAGCCCTCAATTTGGGGGTGGCTCTGTCTTATGGATTTTCAGTTTTCCCAAGTTATATTCCCTAGACTGGAAGTGCCCTTGGCTCTGTAGCTCTGTTGTTTACTTGTTTTAGGGAACACAATGCACTCCTCCAGTGAGGCAGTTGGCAACTTACATCCCGCCCATCAGCATAAAAAGGCTCCCTGTTCTCCAGGGCCTGTCTTGCCTTTCTGGTTTTTACACATTTTGTGGATGTCCCTTTTGACCGGTGGGAAGTGATACTTCTTTGTAGTGCAGATTTGCATTGCCCGCTTGCTTGCTTGGCCAAAAAGGGCGTATGCGTTTTCTCCTGAATATATTCAGGAGAAAACGCATACGCCCTTTTTGGCCAAGTGCATCATTGTCGAAGTTGTGCCCCTCTTCCTGTGCTTTACAGGCGATTCCAACGTACCTCTTGAAATCTGTTTCCTGCTATTCTGCCTCGCTTTCAAATCCGCCTCGTTGCCTTCCCTCAACAGATTTTTGGACGATAGTTGGCCTTGATTACTCTGCCAGTTTGTGAATTGCTGTGCCCCTGAGCTCCATTTTTCAACTCGTTTTTTGTGAGCTGAACGCAAGTCCAAACTTTTGGTTCAGGACCTATACTGGTTCCCGGTGGGTGGCTGAGACTTTTGTTCATTCTTCATCCTGCCGGGAAATTAGAGTGACATGTGCCCATCCAAATGCCTAACAGCTACTCTCTCATTGGTTCTCCCTCTTCCCTTTCATCCTCTGCCAAATTGGCAACTTGTGCGAACCAGGAGCTTAAAGGGGCTGTCTCTCCAAGTTGGGAGATTGAGAGGAAAGCAGTTGGAAAGTCAAACCGGAGCACCAGGAGAGGGGCTCTTCGTTGAGTTTTAGAAACCTTTCGTATTCACAGTGTGTCCATTCTCTAGGTTTCCCGTACACGTTATAGCTGTAGTAATATACCCTTCAACCTGGAGAGTTGGGACCCATGGAATGGGTGCCATGCATTATTGCTTTAAAGGGTCTGCATTTGCTCACCCAATCTCACCAATCCTCTCAGTCCCAAGTGTCCAGCCTTATGCCACATCCAGCTGTCATTGTAGATAGGGTCATTCCAGGTTGCATCAGCGACCCTGAAGGAATTGTGAAGAATTACCCTGTTTCTTTGTTCTGTTTTTGAAATTCCTTTTTAGAGTGGGTTTGAGCTGATTCTCGCTGCCATGTTTATGCCAGTCTAGACACACTTGATTCCCTTACGGAGACATATCAATACATAGGTTTTAAGATTCTTACTAGTGAGATCTATTCCTCTGTGGGAAATATGGGGTTTTGAGTCCCTTTCACTGAGGAAGGTGTAGGTCTTGTCTATTCCATAGTTGGTTTTTGGAACGGTACCTGTGCTTATATCAAACTCTGGTTTGATGCATCACCCCACCTCTCCTTCCCCCTTAAGCAGGCATAAGAGTGTTTTCTAAATGTGAGACTCTGTTCTCTTGCCTAACTCAGTTCATGTGTAGCCATGTTTACAGGATCTTCCTAAGTGATATCTTATGATAAGTTTCTTTTCCTGTGTGGCTTCTTTCACTTAGAATCATCGTACCTGAATCCACTCATTTTGCTGCTACTGGTCTTATGACATTGATTTCGTGGCTGAGGGATATTCCATCGTACGTAATTTCCACAATGTTTGGAACCATTTTTATATTTCCTGGGATATTTCAGGTGTACCCATGTTGAGGTTCTTGTAAGCAGTGCAGCCCTCAATTTGGGGGTGGCTCTGTCTTATGGATTTTCAGTTTTCCCAAGGTATATTTCCTAGACTGGAAGTGCCCTTGGCTCTGTAGCTCTGTTGTTTACTTGTTTTAGGGAACACAATGCACTCCTCCAGTGAGGCAGTTGGCAACTTACATCCCGCCCATCAGCATAACAAGGCTCCCTGTTCTCCAGGGCCTGTCTTGCCTTTCTGGTTTTTACACATTTTGTGGATGTCCCTTTTGACCGGTGGGAAGTGATACTTCTTTGTAGTGCAGATTTGCATTGCCCGCTTGCTTGCTTGGCCAAAAAGGGCGTATGCGTTTTCTCCTGAATATATTCAGGAGAAAACGCATACGCCCTTTTTGGCCAAGTGCATCATTGTCGAAGTTGTGCCCCTCTTCCCGTGCTTTACAGGCGATTCCAACGTACCTCTTGAAATCTGTTTCCTGCTATTCTGCCTCGCTTTCAAGTCCGCCTCGTTGCCTTCCCTCAACAGATTTTTGGACGATAGTTGGCCTTGATTACTCTGCCAGTTTGTGAATTGCTGTGCCCCTGAGCTCCATTTTTCAACTCGTTTTTTGTGAGCTGAACGCAAGTCCAAACTTTTGGTTCAGGACCTATACTGGTTCCCGGTGGGTGGCTGAGACTTTGGTTAATTCTTCTTCCTGCCGGGAAATTAGAGTGACATGTGCCCATCCAAATGCCTAACAGCTACTCTCTCATTGGTTCTCCCTCTTCCCTTTCATCCTCTGCCAAATTGGCAACCTGTGCGAAACAGGAGCTTAAAGGGGCTGTCTCTCCAAGTTGGGAGATTGATAGGAAAGCAGTTGGAAAGTCAAACCGGAGCACCAGGAGAGGGGCTCTTCGTTGAGTTTTAGAAACCTTTCGTATTCACAGAGTGTCCATTCTCTAGGTTTCCCGTACATGTTATAGCTGTAGTAATATTCCCTTCAACCTGGAGAGTTGGGACCCAAGGAATGGGTGCCATGCATTATTGCTTTAAAGGGTCTGCATTTGCTCACCCCATCTCACCAATCCTCTCAGTCCCAAGTGTCCAGCCTTATGCCACATCCAGCGGTCATTGTAGATAAGGTCATTCCAGGTTGCATCAGCGACCCTGAAGGAATTGTGAAGAATTACCCTGTTTCTTTGTTCTGTTTTTGAAATTCCTGTTTAGAGTGGGTTTGAGCTGATTCTCGCTGCCCTGTTTATGCCAGTCTAGACACACTTGATTCCTTTACGGAGACATATCAATACATAGGTTTTACGATTCTTACTAGTCAGATCTATTCCTCTGCGGGAAATATGGGGTTTTGAGTCCCTTTCACTGAGGAAGGTGTAGGTCTTGTCTATTCCATAGTTGGTTTTTGGAACGGTACCTGTGCTTATATCAAACTCAGGTTTGATGCATCACCCCACCTCTCCTTCCCCCTTAAGCAGGCATAAGAGTGTTTTCTAAATGTGAGACTCTGTTCTCTTGCCTAACTCAGTTCATGTGTAGCCATGTTTACAGGATGTTCCTAAGTGATATCATATGATAAGTTTCTTTTCCTGTGTGACTTCTTTCACTTAGAATCATCGTACCTGAATCCACTCATTTTGCTGCTACTGGTCTTATGACATTGATTTCATGGCTGAGGGATATTCCAACGTACGTAAGTTCCACAATGTTTGGAACCATTTTTATATTTCCTGGGATATTTCAGGTGTACCCAGGTTGAGGTTCTTGTAAGCAGTGCAGCCCTCAATTTGGGGGTGGCTCTGTCTTATGGATTTTCAGGTTTCCCAAGGTATATTCCCTAGACTGGAAGTGCCCTTGGCTCTGTAGCTCTGTTGTTTACTTGTTTTAGGGAACACAATGCACTCCTCCAGTGAGGCAGTTGGCAACTTACATCCCGCCCATCAGCATAACAAGGCTCCCTGTTCTCCAGGGCCTGTCTTGCCTTTCTGGTTTTTACACATTTTGTGGATGTCCCTTTTGACCGGTGGGAAGTGATACTTCTTTGTAGTGCAGATTTGCATTACCCGCTTGCTTGCTTGGCCAAAAAGGGCGTATGCGTTTTCTCCTGAATATATTCAGGAGAAAACGCATACGCCCTTTTTGGCCAAGTGCATCATTGTCGAAGTTGTGCCCCTCTTCCTGTGCTTTACAGGCGATTCCAACGTACCTCTTGAAATCTCTTTCCTGCTATTCTGCCTCGCTTTCAAGTCCGCCTCGTTGCCTTCCCTCAACAGATTTTTGGACGATAGTTGGCCTTGATTACTCTGCCAGGTTGTGAATTGCTGTGCCCCTGAGCTCCATTTTTCAACTCGTTTTTTGTGAGCTGAATGCAAGTCCAAACTTTTGGTTCAGGACCTATACTGGTTCCCGGTGGGTGGCTGAGACTTTGGTTCATTCTTCTTCCTGCCGGGAAATTAGAGTGACATGTGCCCATCCAAATGCCTAACAGCTACTCTCTCATTGGTTCTCCCTCGTCCCTTTCATCCTCTGCCAAATTGGCAACCTGTGCGAACCAGGAGCTTAAAGGGTCTGTCTCTCCAAGTTGGGAGATTGATAGGAAAGCAGTTGGAAAGTCAAACCGGAGCACCAGGAGAGGGGCTCTTCGTTGAGTTTTAGAAACCTTTCGTATTCACAGTGTGTCCATTCTCTAGGTTTCCCGTACACGTTATAGCTGTAGTAATATTCCCTTCAACATGGAGAGCTGGGACCCATGGAATGGGTGCCATGCATTATTGCTTTAAAGGGTCTGCATTTGCTCACCCAATCTCACCAATCCTCTCAGTCCCAAGTGTCCAGCCTTATGCCACATCCAGCTGTCATTGTAGATAGGGTCATTCCAGGTTGCATCAGAGACCCTGAAGGAATTGTGAAGAATTACCCTGTTTCTTTGTTCTGTTTTTGAAATTCCTTTTTAGAGTGGGTTTGAGCTGATTCTCGCTGCCATGTTTATGCCAGTCTAGACACACTTGATTCCCTTACGGAGACATATCAATACATAGGTTTTAAGATTCTTACTAGTCAGATCTATTCCTCTGCGGGAAATATGGGGTTTTGAGTCCCTTTCACTGAGGAAGGTGGAGGTCTTGTCTATTCCATAGTTGGTTTTTGGAACGGTACCTGTGCTTATATCAAACTCTGGTTTGATGCATCACCCCACCTCTCCTTCCCCCTTAAGCAGGCATAAGAGTGTTTTCTAAATGTGAGACTCTGTTCTCTTGCCTAACTCAGTTCATGTGTAGCCATGTTTACAGGATCTTCCTAAGTGATATCTTTTGATAAGTTTCTTTTCCTGTGTGACTTCTTTCACTTAGAATCATCGTACCTGAATCCACTCATTTTGCTGCTACTGGTCTTATGACATTGATTTCGTGGCTGAGGGATATTCCATCGTACGTAAGTTCCACAATGTTTGGAACCATTTTTATATTTCCTGGGATATTTCAGGTGTACCCATGTTGAGGTTCTTGTAAGCAGTGCAGCCCTCAATTTGGGGGTGGCTCTGTCTTATGGATTTTCAGTTTTCCCAAGGTATATTCCCTAGACTGGAAGTGCCCTTGGCTCTGTAGCTCTGTTGTTTACTTGCTTTAGGGAACACAATGCACTCCTCCAGTGAGGCAGTTGGCAACTTACATCCCGCCCATCAGCATAACAAGGCTCCCTGTTCTCCAGGGCCTGTCTTGCCTTTCTGGTTTTTACACATTTTGTGGATGTCCCTTTTGACCGGTGGGAAGTGATACTTCTTTGTAGTGCAGATTTGCATTGCCCGCTTGCTTGCTTGGCCAAAAAGGGCGTATGCGTTTTCTCCTGAATATATTCAGGAGAAAACGCATACGCCCTTTTTGGCCACGTGCATCATTGTCGAAGTTGTGCCCCTCTTCCTGTGCTTTACAGGCGATTCCAACGTACCTCTTGAAATCTGTTTCCTGCTATTCTGCCTCGCTTTCAAGTCCACCTCGTTGCCTTCCCTCAACAGATATTTGGACGATAGTTGGCCTTGATTACTCTGCCAGTTTGTGAATTGCTGTGCCCCTGAGCTCCATTTTTCAACTCGTTTTTTGTGAGCTGAACGCAAGTCCAAACTTTTGGTTCAGGACCTATACTGGTTCCCGGTGGGTGGCTGAGACTTTGGTTCATTCTTCTTCCTGCCGGGAAATTAGAGTGACATGTGCCCATCCAAATGCCTAACAGCTACTCTCTCATTGGTTCTCCCTCTTCCCTTTCATCCTCTGCCAAATTGGCAACCTGTGCGAACCAGGAGCTTAAAGGGGCTGTCTCTCCAAGTTGGGAGATTGATAGGAAAGCAGTTGGAAAGTCAAATCGGAGCACCAGGAGAGGGGCTCTTCGTTGAGTTTTAGAAACCTTTCGTATTCACAGAGTGTCCATTCTCTAGGTTTCCCGTACACGTTATAGCTGTAGTAATATTCCCTTCAACCTGGAGAGCTGGGACCCATGGAATGGGTGCCATGCATTATTGCTTTAAAGGGTCTGCATTTGCTCACCCAATCTCACCAATCCTCTCAGTCCCAAGTGTCCAGCCTTATGCCACATCCAGCGGTCATTGTAGATAAGGTCATTCCAGGTTGCATCAGCGACCCTGAAGGAATTGTGAAGAATTACCCTGTTTCTTTGTTCTGTTTTTGAAATTCCTGTTTAGAGTGGGTTTGAGCTGATTCTCGCTGCCCTGTTTATGCCAGTCTAGACACACTTGATTCCTTTACGGAGACATATCAATACATACGTTTTACGATTCTTACTAGTCAGATATATTCCTCTGTGGGAAATATGGGGTTTTGAGTCCCTTTCACTGAGGAAGGTGTAGGTCTTGTCTATTCCATAGTTGGTTTTTGGAACGGTACCTGTGCTTATATCAAACTCAGGTTTGATGCATCACCCCACCTCTCCTTCCCCCTTAAGCAGGCATAAGAGTGTTTTCTAAATGTGAGACTCTGTTCTCTTGCCTAACTCAGTTCATGTGTAGCCATGTTTACAGGATGTTCCTAAGTGATATCATATGATAAGTTTCTTTTCCTGTGTGACTTCTTTCACTTAGAATCATCGTACCTGAATCCACTCATTTTGCTGCTACTGGTCTTATGACATTGATTTCATGGCTGAGGGATATTCCAACGTACGTAAGTTCCACAATGTTTGGAACCATTTTTATATTTCCTGGGATATTTCAGGTGTACCCAGGTTGAGGTTCTTGTAAGCAGTGCAGCCCTCAATTTGGGGGTGGCTCTGTCTTATGGATTTTTAGTTTTCCCAAGGTATATTTCCTAGACTGGAAGTGCCCTTGGCTCTGTAGCTCTGTTGTTTACTTGTTTTAGGGAACACAATGCACTCCTCCAGTGAGGCAGTTGGCAACTTACATCCCGCCCATCAGCATAACAAGGCTCCCTGTTCTCCAGGGCCTGTCTTGCCTTTCTGGTTTTTACACATTTTGTGGATGTCCCTTTTGACCGGTGGGAAGTGATACTTCTTTGTAGTGCAGATTTGCATTGCCCGCTTGCTTGCTTGGCCAAAAAGGGCGTATGCGTTTTCTCCTGAATATATTCAGGAGAAAACGCATACGCCCTTTTTGGCCAAGTGCATCATTGTCGAAGTTGTGCCCCTCTTCCTGTGCTTTACAGGCGATTCCAACGTACCTCTTGAAATCTCTTTCCTGCTATTCTGCCTCGCTTTCAAGTCCGCCTCGTTGCCTTCCCTCAACAGATTTTTGGACGATAGTTGGCCTTGATTACTCTGCCAGTTTGTGAATTGCTGTGCCCCTGAGCTCCATTTTTCAACTCGTTTTTTGTGAGCTGAATGCAAGTCCAAACTTTTGGTTCAGGACCTATAATGGTTCCCGGTGGGTGGCTGAGACTTTGGTTCATTCTTCTTCCTGCCGGGAAATTAGAGTGACATGTGCCCATCCAAATGCCTAACAGCTACTCTCTCATTGGTTCTCCCTCGTCCCTTTCATCCTCTGCCAAATTGGCAACCTGTGCGAACCAGGAGCTTAAAGGGTCTGTCTCTCCAAGTTGGGAGATTGATAGGAAAGCAGTTGGAAAGTCAAACCGGAGCACCAGGAGAGGGGCTCTTCGTTGAGTTTTAGAAACCTTTCGTATTCACAGTGTGTCCATTCTCTAGGTTTCCCGTACACGTTATAGCTGTAGTAATATTCCCTTCAACATGGAGAGCTGGGACCCATGGAATGGGTGCCATGCATTATTGCTTTAAAGGGTCTGCATTTGCTCACCCAATCTCACCAATCCTCTCAGTCCCAAGTGTCCAGCCTTATGCCACATCCAGCTGTCTTTGTAGATAGGGTCATTCCAGGTTGCATCACAGACCCTGATGGAATTGTGAAGAATTACCCTGTTTCTTTGTTCTGTTTTTGAAATTCCTTTTTAGAGTGGGTTTGAGCTGATTCTCGCTGCCATGTTTATGCCAGTCTAGACACACTTGATTCCCTTACGGAGACATATCAATACATAGGTTTTAAGATTCTTACTAGTCAGATCTATTCCTCTGCGGGAAATATGGGGTGTTGAGTCCCTTTCACTGAGGAAGGTGGAGGTCTTGTCTATTCCATAGTTGGTTTTTGGAACGGTACCTGTGCTTATATCAAACTCTGGTTTGATGCATCACCCCACCTCTCCTTCCCCCTTAAGCAGGCATAAGAGTGTTTTCTAAATGTGAGACTCTGTTCTCTTGCCTAACTCAGTTCATGTGTAGCCATGTTTACAGGATCTTCCTAAGTGATATCTTTTGATAAGTTTCTTTTCCTGTGTGACTTCTTTCACTTAGAATCATCGTACCTGAATCCACTCATTTTGCTGCTACTGGTCTTATGACATTGATTTCGTGGCTGAGGGATATTCCATCGTACGTAAGTTCCACAATGTTTGGAACCATTTTTATATTTCCTGGGATATTTCAGGTGTACCCATGTTGAGGTTCTTGTAAGCAGTGCAGCCCTCAATTTGGGGGTGGCTCTGTCTTATGGATTTTCAGTTTTCCCAAGGTATATTCCCTAGACTGGAAGTGCCCTTGGCTCTGTAGCTCTGTTGTTTACTTGCTTTAGGGAACACAATGCACTCCTCCAGTGAGGCAGTTGGCAACTTACATCCCGCCCATCAGCATAACAAGGCTCCCTGTTCTCCAGGGCCTGTCTTGCCTTTCTGGTTTTTACACATTTTGTGGATGTCCCTTTTGACCGGTGGGAAGTGATACTTCTTTGTAGTGCAGATTTGCATTGCCCGCTTGCTTGCTTGGCCAAAAATGGCGTATGTGTTTTCTCCTGAATATATTCAGGAGAAAACGCATACGCCCTTTTTGGCCAAGTGCATCATTGTCGAAGTTGTGCCCCTCTTCCTGTGCTTTACAGGCGATTCCAACGTACCTCTTGAAATCTCTTTCCTGCTATTCTGCCTCGCTTTCAAGTCCGCCTCGTTGCCTTCCCTCAACAGATTTTTGGACGATAGTTGGCCTTGATTACTCTGCCAGTTTGTGAATTGCTGTGCCCCTGAGCTCCATTTTTCAACTCGTTATTTGTGAGCTGAATGCAAGTCCAAACTTTTGGTTCAGGACCTATACTGGTTCCCGGTGGGTGGCTGAGACTTTGGTTCATTCTTCTTCCTGCCGGGAAATTAGAGTGACATGTGCCCATCCAAATGCCTAACAGCTACTCTCTCATTGGTTCTCCCTCGTCCCTTTCATCCTCTGCCAAATTGGCAACCTGTGCGAACCAGGAGCTTAAAGGGTCTGTCTCTCCAAGTTGGGAGATTGATAGGAAAGCAGTTGGAAAGTCAAACCGGAGCACCAGGAGAGGGGCTCTTCGTTGAGTTTTAGAAAACTTTCGTATTCACAGTGTGTCCATTCTCTAGGTTTCCCGTACACGTTATAGCTGTAGTAATATTCCCTTCAACATGGAGAGCTGGGACCCATGGAATGGGTGCCATGCATTATTGCTTTAAAGGGTCTGCATTTGCTCACCCAATCTCACCAATCCTCTCAGTCCCAAGTGTCCAGCCTTATGCCACATCCAGCTGTCATTGTAGATAGGGTCATTCCAGGTTGCATCAGCGACCCTGAAGGAATTGTGAAGAATTACCCTGTTTCTTTGTTCTGTTTTTGAAATTCCTTTTTAGAGTGGGTTTGAGCTGATTCTCGCTGCCATGTTTATGCCAGTCTAGACACACTTGATTCCCTTACGGAGACATATCAATACATAGGTTTTAAGATTCTTACTAGTCAGATCTATTCCTCTGCGGGAAATATGGGGTTTTGAGTCCCTTTCACTGAGGAAGGTGGAGGTCTTGTCTATTCCATAGTTGGTTTTTGGAACGGTACCTGTGCTTATATCAAACTCTGGTTTGATGCATCACTCCACCTCTCCTTCCCCCTTAAGCAGGCATAAGAGTGTTTTCTAAATGTGAGACTCTGTTCTCTTGCCTAACTCAGTTCATGTGTAGCCATGTTTACAGGATCTTCCTAAGTGATATCTTTTGATAAGTTTCTTTTCCTGTGTGACTTCTTTCACTTAGAATCATCGTACCTGAATCCACTCATTTTGCTGCTACTGGTCTTATGACATTGATTTCGTGGCTGAGGGATATTCCATCGTACGTAAGTTCCACAATGTTTGGAACCATTTTTATATTTCCTGGGATATTTCAGGTGTACCCATGTTGAGGTTCTTGTAAGCAGTGCAGCCCTCAATTTGGGGGTGGCTCTGTCTTATGGATTTTCAGTTTTCCCAAGGTATATTCCATAGACTGGAAGTGCCCTTGGCTCTGTAGCTCTGTTGTTTACTTGCTTTAGGGAACACAATGCACTCCTCCAGTGAGGCAGTTGGCAACTTACATCCCGCCCATCAGCATAACAAGGCTCCCTGTTCTCCAGGGCCTGTCTTGCCTTTCTGGTTTTTACACATTTTGTGGATGTCCCTTTTGACCGGTGGGAAGTGATACTTCTTTGTAGTGCAGATTTGCATTGCCCGCTTGCTTGCTTGGCCAAAAAGGGCGTATGCGTTTTCTCCTGAATATATTCAGGAGAAAACGCATACGCCCTTTTTGGCCAAGTGCATCATTGTCGAAGTTGTGCCCCTCTTCCTGTGCTTTACAGGCGATTCCAACGTACCTCTTGAAATCTGTTTCCTGTTATTCTGCCTCGCTTTCAAGTCCACCTCGTTGCCTTCCCTCAACAGATTTTTGGACGATAGTTGGCCTTGATTACTCTGCCAGTTTGTGAATTGCTGTGCCCCTGAACTCCATTTTTCAACTCGTTTTTTGTGAGCTGAACGCAAGTCCAAACTTTTGGTTCAGGACCTATACTGGTTCCCGGTGGGTGGCTGAGACTTTGGTTAATTCTTCTTCCTGCCGGGAAATTAGAGTGACATGTGCCCATCCAAATGCCTAACAGCTACTCTCTCATTGGTTCTCCCTCTTCCCTTTCATCCTCTGCCAAATTGGCAACCTGTGCGAACCAGGAGCTTAAAGGGGCTGTCTCTCCAAGTTGGGAGATTGATAGGAAAGCAGTTGGAAAGTCAAACCGGAGCACCAGGAGAGGGGCTCTTCGTTGAGTTTTAGAAACCTTTCGTATTCACAGAGTGTCCATTCTCTAGGTTTCCCGTACATGTTATAGCTGTAGTAATATTCCCTTCAACCTGGAGAGTTGGGACCCATGGAATGGGTGCCATGCATTATTGCTTTAAAGGGTCTGCATTTGCTCACCCAATCTCACCAATCCTCTCAGTCCCAAGTGTCCAGCCTTATGCCACATCCAGCTGTCATTGTAGATAGGGTCATTCCAGGTAGCATCAGCGACCCTTAAGGAATTGTGAAGAATTTCCCTGTTTCTTTGTTCTGTTTTTGAAATTCCTGTTTAGAGTGGGTTTGAGTTGATTCTCGCTGCCATGTTTATGCCAGTCTAGACACACTTGATTCCCTTACGGAGACATATCAATACATAGGTTTTAAGATTCTTACTAGTCAGATCTATTCCTCTGCGGGAAATATGGGGTTTTGAGTCCCTTTCACTTAGGAATGTGTAGGTCTTGTCTATTCCATAGTTGGTTTTTGGAACGCTACCTGTGCTTATATCAAACTCTGGTTTGATGCATCACCCCACCTCTCCTTCCCCCTTAAGCAGGCATAAGAGTGTTTTCTAAATGTGAGATTCTGTTCTCTTGCCTAACTCAGTTCATGTGTAGCCATGTTTACAGGATCTTCCTAAGTGATATCTTATGATAAGTTTCTTTTCCTGTGTGACTTCTTTCACTTAGAATCATCGTACCTGAATCCACTCATTTTGCTGCTACTGGTCTTATGACATTGATTTCGTGGCTGAGGGATATTCCATCGTACGTAAGTTCCACAATGTTTGGAACCATTTTTATATTTCCTGGGATATTTCAGGTGTACCCATGTTGAGGTTCTTGTAAGCAGTGCAGCCCTCAATTTGGGGGTGGCTCTGTCTTATGGATTTTCAGTTTTCCCAAGGTATATTCCCTAGACTGGAAGTGCCCTTGGCTCTGTAGCTCTGTTGTTTACTTGCTTCAGGGAACACAATGCACTCCTCCAGTGAGGCAGTTGGCAACTTACATCCCGCCCATCAGCATAACAAGGCTCCCTGTTCTCCAGGGCCTGTCTTGCCTTTCTGGTTTTTACACATTTTGTGGATGTCCCTTTTGACCGGTGGGAAGTGATACTTCTTTGTAGTGCAGATTTGCATTGCCCGCTTGCTTGCTTGGCCAAAAAGGGCGTATGCGTTTTCTCCTGAATATATTCAGGAGAAAACGCATACGCCCTTTTTGGCCAAGTGCATCATTGTCGAAGTTGTGCCCCTCTTCCTGTGCTTTACAGGCGATTCCAACGTACCTCTTGGAATCTCTTTCCTGCTATTCTGCCTCGCTTTCAAGTCCACCTCGTTGCCTTCCCTCAACAGATTTTTGGACGATAGTTGGCCTTGATTACTCTGCCAGTTTGTGAATTGCTGTGCCCCTGAGCTCCATTTTTCAACTCGTTTCTTGTGAGCTGAACGCAAGTCCAAACTTTTGGTTCAGGACCTATACTGGTTCCCAGTGGGTGGCTGAGACTTTAGTTAATTCTTCTTCCTGCCGGGAAATTAGAGTGACATGTGCCCATCCAAATGCCTAACAGCTACTCTCTCATTGGTTCTCCCTCTTCCCTTTCATCCTCTGCCAAATTGGCAACCTGTGCGAACCAGCAGATTAAATGGGCTGTCTCTCCAAGTTGGGAGATTGATAGGAAAGCAGTTGGAAAGTCAAACCGGAGCACCAGGAGAGGGGCTCTTCGTTGAGTTTTAGAAACCTTTCATATTCACAGTGTGTCCATTCTCTAGGTTTCCCGTACACGTTATAGCTGTAGTAATATTCCCTTCAACCTGGTGAGCTGGGACCCATGGAATGGGTGCCATGCATTATTGCTTTAAAGGGTCTGCATTTGCTCACCCAATCTCACCAATCCTCTCAGTGCCAAGTGTCCAGCCTTATGCCACATCCAGCTGTCATTGTAGATAGGGTCATTCCATGTTGCATCAGAGGCCCTGAAGGAATTGTGAAGAATTTCCCTGTTTCTTTGTTCTGTTTTTGAAATTCCTGTTTAGAGTGGGTTTGAGGTGATTCTCGCTGCCATGTTTATGCCAGTCTAGACACACTTGATTCCCTTACGGAGACATATCAATACATAGGTTTTAAGATTCTTACTAGTCAGATCAATTCCTCTGCGGGAAATATGGGGTTTTGAGTCCCTTTCACTGAGGAAGGTGTAGGTCTTGTCTATTCCATAGTTGGTTTTTGGAACGGTACCTGTGCTTATATCAAACTCTGGTTTGATGCATCACCCCACCTCTCCTTCCCCCTTAAGCAGGCATAAGAGTGTTTTCTAAATGTGAGACTCTGTTCTCTTGCCTAACTCAGTTCATGTGTAGCCATGTTTACAGGATCTTCCTAAGTGATATCTTATGATAAGTTTCTTTTCCTGTGTGACTTCTTTCACTTAGAATCATCGTACCTGAATCCACTCATTTTGCTGCTACTGGTCTTATGACATTGATTTCGTGGCTGAGGGATATTCCATCGTACGTATGTTCCTCAATGTTTGGAACCATTTTTATATTTCCTGGGATATTTCAGGTGTACCCATGTTGAGGTTCTTGTAAGCAGTGCAGCCCTCAATTTGGGGGTGGCTCTGTCTTATGGATTTTCAGTTTTCCCAAGGTATATTCCCTAGACTGGAAGTGCCCTTGGCTCTGTAGCTCTGTTGTTTACTTGTTTTAGGGAACACAATGCACTCCTCCAGTGAGGCAGTTGGCAACTTACATCCCGCCCATCAGCATAAAAAGGCTCCCTGTTCTCCAGGGCCTGTCTTGCCTTTCTGGTTTTTACACATTTTGTGGATGTCCCTTTTGACCGGTGGGAAGTGATACTTCTTTGTAGTGCAGATTTGCATTGCCCGCTTGCTTGCTTGGCCAAAAAGGGCGTATGCGTTTTCTCCTGAATATATTCAGGAGAAAACGCATACGCCCTTTTTGGCCAAGTGCATCATTGTCGAAGTTGTGCCCCTCTTCCTGTGCTTTACAGGCGATTCCAACGTACCTCTTGAAATCTGTTTCCTGCTATTCTGCCTCGCTTTCAAGTCCGCCTCGTTGCCTTCCCTCAACAGATTTTTGGACGATAGTTGGCCTTGATTACTCTGCCAGTTTGTGAATTGCTGTGCCCCTGAGCTCCATTTTTCAACTCGTTTCTTGTGAGCTGAACGCAAGTCCAAACTTTTGGTTCAGGACCTATACTGGTTCCCGGTGGGTGGCTGAGACTTTGGTTAATTCTTCTTCCTGCCGGGAAATTAGAGTGACATGTGCCCATCCAAATGCCTAACAGCTACTCTCTCATTGGTTCTCCCTCTTCCCTTTCATCCTCTGCCAAATTGGCCACCTGTGCGAAACAGGAGCTTAAAGGGGCTGTCTCTCCAAGTTGGGAGATTGATAGGAAAGCAGTTGGAAAGTCAAACCGGAGCACCAGGAGAGGGGCTCTTCGTTGAGTTTTAGAAACCTTTCGTATTCACAGTGTGTCCATTCTCTAGGTTTCCCGTATACGTTATAGCTGTAGTAATATTCCCATCAACCTGGAGAGCTGTGACCCATGGAATGGGTGCCATGCATTATTGCTTTAAAGGGTCTGCATTTGCTCACCCATTTTCACCAATCCTCTCAGTCCCAGTGTCCAGCCTTATGCCACATCCAGCTGTCATTGTAGATAGGGTCATTCCAGGTTGCATCAGAGGCCCTGAAGGAATTGTGAAGAATTTCCCTGTTTCTTTGTTCTGTTTTTGAAATTCCTGTTTAGAGTGGGTTTGAGCTGATTCTCGCTGCCATGTTTATGCCAGTCTAGACACACTTGATTCCCTTACGGAGACATATCAATACATAGGTTTTAAGATTCTTACTAGTCAGATCTATTCCTCTGTGGGAAATATGGGATTTTGAGTCCCTTTCACTGAGGAAGGTGTAGGTCTTGTCTATTCCATAGTTGGTTTTTGGAATGGTACCTGTGCTTATATCAAACTCTGGTTTGATTCATCACCCCATCTCTCCTTCCCCCTTAAGCAGGCATAAGAGTGTTTTCTAAATGTGAGACTCTGTTCTCTTGCCTAACTCAGTTCATGTGTAGCCATATTTACAGGATCTTCCTAAGTGATATCATATGATAAGTTTCTTTTCCTGTGTGACTTCTTTCACTTAGAATCATCGTACCTGAATCCACTCATTTTGCTGCTACTGGTCTTATGACATTGATTTCGTGGCTGAGGGATATTCCATCGTACGTAATTTCCACAATGTTTTGAACCATTTTTATATTTCCTGGGATATTTCAGGTGTACCCAGGTTGAGGTTCTTGTAAGCAGTGCAGCCCTCAATTTGGGGGTGGCTCTGTCTTATGGATTTTCAGTTTTCCCAAGGTATATTTCCTAGACTGGAAGTGCCCTTGGCTCTGTAGCTCTGTTGTTTACTTGTTTTAGGGAACACAATGCACTCCTCCAGTGAGGCAGTTGGCAACTTACATCCCGCCCATCAGCATAACAAGGCTCCCTGTTCTCCAGGGCCTGTCTTGCCTTTCTGGTTTTTACACATTTTGTGGATGTCCCTTTTGACCGGTGGGAAGTGATACTTCTTTGTAGTGCAGATTTGCATTGCCCGCTTGCTTGCTTGGCCAAAAAGGGCGTATGCGTTTTCTCCTGAATATATTCAGGAGAAAACGCATACGCCCTTTTTGGCCAAGTGCATCATTGTCGAAGTTGTGCCCCTCTTCCTGTGCTTTACAGGCGATTCCAACGTACCTCTTGAAATCTGTTTCCTGCTATTCTGCCTCGCTTTCAAGTCCACCTCGTTGCCTTCCCTCAACAGATTTTTGGACGATAGTTGGCCTTGATTACTCTGCCAGTTTGTGAATTGCTGTGCCCCTGAGCTCCATTTTTCAACTCGTTTTTTGTGAGCTGAACGCAAGTCCAAACTTTTGGTTCAGGAGCTATACTGGTTCCCGGTGGGTGGCTGAGACTTTGGTTCATTCTTCTTCCTGCCGGGAAATTAGAGTGACATGTGCCCATCCAAATGCCTAACAGCTACTCTCTCATTGGTTCTCCCTCTTCCCTTTCATCCTCTGCCAAATTGGCAACTTGTGCGAACCAGGAGCTTAAAGGGGCTGTCTCTCCAAGTTGGGAGATTGATAGGAAAGCAGTTGGAAAGTCAAACCGGAGCACCAGGAGAGGGGCTCTTCGTTGAGTTTTAGAAACCTTTCGTATTCACAGTGTGTCCATTCTCTAGGTTTCCCGTACACGTTATAGCTGTAGTAATATACCCTTCAACCTGGAGAGCTGGGACCCATGGAATGGGTGCCATGCATTATTGCTTTAAAGGGTCTGCATTTGCTCACCCAATCTCACCAGTCCTCTCAGTCCCAAGTGTCCAGCCTTATGCCACATCCAGCTGTCATTGTAGATAGGGTCATTCCAGGTTGCATCAGCGACCCTGAAGGAATTGTGAAGAATTTCCCTGTTTCTTTGTTCTGTTTTTGAAATTCCTGTTTAGAGTGGGTTTGAGCTGATTCTCGCTGCCATGTTTATGCCATTCTAGACACACTTGATTCCCTTACGGAGACATATCAATACATAGGTTTTAAGATTCTTACTAGTCAGATCTATTCCTCTGCGGGAAATATGGGGTTTTGAGTTCCTTTCACTGAGGAAGTTGTAGGTCTTGTCTATTCCATAGTTGGTTTTTGGAACGGTACCTGTGCTTATATCAAACTCTGGTTTCATGCATCACCCCACCTCTCCTTCCCCCTTAAGCAGGCATAAGAGTGTTTTCTAAATGTGAGACTCTGTTCTCTTGCCTAACTCAGTTCATGTGTAGCCATGTTTACAGGATCTTCCTAAGTGATATCTTATGATAAGTTTCTTTTCCTGTGTGACATCTTTCACTTAGAATAATCGTACCTGAATCCACTCATTTTGCTGCTACTGGTCTTATGACATTGATTTCGTGGCTGAGGGATATTCCATCGTACAAAAGTTACACAATGTTTGGAACCATTTTTATATTTCCTGGGATATTTCAGGTGTACCCATGTTGAGGTTCTTGTAAGCAGTGCAGCCCTCAATTTGGGGGTGGCTCTGTCTTATGGATTTTCAGTTTTCCCAAGGTATATTTCCTAGACAGGAAGTGCCCTTGGCTCTGTAGCTCTGTTGTTTACTTGTTTTAGGGAACACAATGCACTCCTCCAGTGAGGCAGTTGGCAACTTACATCCCGCCCATCAGCATAACAAGGCTCCCTGTTCTCCAGGGCCTGTCTTGGCTTTCTGGTTTTTACACATTTTGTGGATGTCCCTTTTGACCGGTGGGAAGTGATACTTCTGTGTAGTGCAGATTTGCATTGCCTGCTTGCTTGCTTGGCCAAAAAGGGCGTATGCGTTTTCTCCTGAATATATTCAGGAGAAAACGCATACGCCCTTTTTGGCTAAGTGCAACATTGTCGAAGTTGTGCCCCTCTTCCTGTGCTTTACAGGTGATTCCAACGTACCTCTTAAAATCTGTTTCCTGCTATTCTGCCTCGCTTTCAAGTCCACCTCGTTGCCTTCCCTCAACAGATTTTTGGACGATGGTTGGCCTTGATTACTCTGCCAGTTTGTGAATTGCTGTGCCCCTGAGCTCCATTTTTCAACTCGTTCTTTGTGAGCTGAACGCAAGTCCAAACTTTTGGTTCAGGACCTATACTGGTTCCCGGTGGGTGGCTGAGACTTTGGTTAATTCTTCTTCCTGCCGGGAAATTAGAGTGACATGTGCCCATCCAAATGCCTAACAGCTACTCTCTCATTGGTTCTCCCTCTTCCCTTTCATCCTCTGCCAAATTGGCAACCTGTGCGAACCAGGAGCTTAAAGGGTCTGTCTCTCCAAGTTGGGAGATTGAGAGGAAAGCAGTTGGAAAGTCAAACCGGAGCACCAGGAGAGGGGCTCTTCGTTGAGTTTTAGAAACCTTTCGTATTCACAGTGTGTCCATTCTCTAAGTTTCCCGTACACGTTATAGCTGTAGTAATATTCCCTTCAACCTGGAGAGCTGGGACCCATGGAATGGGTGCCATGCATTATTGTTTTAAAGGGTCTGCATTTGCTCACCCAATCTCACCAGTCCTCTCAGTCCCAAGTGTCCAGCCTTATGCCACATCCAGCTGTCATTGTAGATAGGGTCATTCCAGGTTGCATCAGCGACCCTGAAGGAATTGTGAAGAATTACCCTGTTTCTTTGTTCTGTTTTTGAAATTCCTGTTTAGAGTGGGTTTGAGCTGATTCTCGCTGCCATGTTTATGCCAGTCTAGACACACTTGATTCCCTTACGGAGACATATCAATACATAGGTTTTAAGATTCTTACTAGTCAGATCTATTCCTCTGCGGGAAATATGGGGTTTTGAGTCCCTTTCACTGAGGAAGGTGGAGGTCTTGTCTATTCCATAGTTGGTTTTTGGAACGGTACCTGTGCTTATATCAAACTCTGGTTTGATGCATCACCCCACCTCTCCTTCCCCCTTAAGCAGGCATAAGAGTGTTTTCTAAATGTGAGACTCTGTTCTCTTGCCTAACTCAGTTCATGTGTAGCCATGTTTACAGGATCTTCCTAAGTGATATCTTATGATAAGTTTCTTTTCCTGTGTGACTTCTTTCACTTAGAATCATCGTACCTGAATCCACTCATTTTGCTGCTACTGGTCTTATGACATTGATTTCGTGGCTGAGGGATATTCCATCGTACGTAAGTTCCACAATGTTTGGAACCATTTTTATATTTCCTGGGATATTTCAGGTGTACCCATGTTGAGGTTCTTGTAAGCAGTGCAGCCCTCAATTTGGGGGTGGCTCTGTCTTATGGATTTTCAGTTTTCCCAAGTATATTTCCTAGACTGGAAGTGCCCTTGGCTCTGTAGCTCTGTTGTTTACTTGTTTTAGGGAACACAATGCACTCCTCCAGTGAGGCAGTTGGCAACTTACATCCCGCCCATCAGCATAACAAGGCTCCCTGTTCTCCAGGGCCTGTCTTGCCTTTCTGGTTTTTACACATTTTGTGGATGTCCCTTTTGACCGGTGGGAAGTGATACTTCTTTGTAGTGCAGATTTGCATTGCCCGCTTGCTTGCTTGGCCAAAAAGGGCGTATGCGTTTTCTCCTGAATATATTCAGGAGAAAACGCATACGCCCTTTTTGGCCAAGTGCATCATTGTCGAAGTTGTGCCCCTCTTCCTGTGCTTTACAGGCGATTCCAACGTACCTCTTGAAATCTGTTTCCTGCTATTCTGCCTCGCTTTCAAGTGCGCCTCGTTGCCTTCCCTCAACAGATTTTTAAACGATAGTTGGCCTTGATTACTCTGCCAGTTTGTGAATTGCTGTGCCCCTGAGCTCCATTTTTCAACTCGTTTCTTGTGAGCTGAACGCAAGTCCAAACTTTTGGTTCAGGACCTATCCTGGTTCCCGGTGGGTGGCTGAGACTTTGGTTAATTCTTCTTCCTGCCGGGAAATTAGAGTGACATGTGCCCATCCAAATGCCTAACAGCTACTCTCTCATTGGTTCTCCCTCTTCCCTTTCATCCTCTGCCAAATTGGCAACCTGTGCAAACCAGGAGCTTAAAGGGGCTGTCTCTCCAAGTTGGGAGATTGATAGGAAAGCAGTTGCAAAGTCAAACCGGAGCACCAGGAGAGGGGCTCTTCGTTGAGTTTTAGAAACCGTTCATATTCACAGTGTGCCCATTCTCTAGGTTTCCCGTACACGTTATAGCTGTAGTAATATTCCCTTCAACCTGGAGAGCTGGGACCCATGGAATGGGTGCCATGCATTATTGCTTTAAAGGGTCTGCATTTGCTCACCCAATCTCACCAATCCTCTCAGTCCCAAGTGTCCAGCCTTATGCCACATCCAGCTGTCATTGTAGATAGGGTCATTCCAGGTTGCATCAGAGACCCTGAAGGAATTGTGAAGAATTACCCTGTTTCTTTGTTCTGTTTTTGAAATTCCTGCTTAGAGTGTGTTTTAGCTGATTCTCGCTGTCATGTTTATGCCAGTCTAGACACACTTGATTCCCTTACGGAGACATATCAATACATAGGTTTTAAGATTCTTACTAGTCAGATCTATTCCTCTGTGGGAAATATGGGGTTTTGAGTCCCTTTCACTGAGGAAGGTGTAGGTCTTGTCTATTCCATAGTTGGTTTTTGGAACGGTACCTGTGCTTATATCAAACTCTGGTTTGATGCATCACCCCACCTCTCCTTCCCCCTTAAGCAGGCATAAGAGTGTTTTCTAAATGTGAGACTCTGTTCTCTTGCCTAACTCAGTTCATGTGTAGCCATGTTTACAGGATCTTCCTAAGTGATATCTTATGATAAGTTTCTTTTCCTGTGTGACTTCTTTCACTTAGAATCATCGTACCTGAATCCACTCATTTTGCTGCTACTGGTCTTATGACATTGATTTCGTGGTTGAGGGATATTCCATCGTACGTAAGTTCCACAATGTTTGGAACCATTTTTATATTTCCTGGGATATTTCAGGTGTACCCAGGTTGAGGTTCTTGTAAGCAGTGCAACCCTCAATTTGGGTGTGGCTCTGTGTTATGGATTTTCAGTTTTCCCAAGGTATATTCCCTAGACTGGAAGTGCCCTTGGCTCTGTAGCTCTGTTGTTTACTTGTTTTAGGGAACACAATGCACTCCTCCAGTGAGGCAGTTGGCAACTTACATCCCGCCCATCAGCATAACAAGGCTCCCTGTTCTCCAGGGCCTGTCTTGCCTTTCTGGTTTTTACACATTTTGTGGATGTCCCTTTTGACCGGTGGGAAGTGATACTTCTTTGTAGTGCAGATTTGCATTGCCCACTTGCTTGCTTGGCCAGAAAGGGCGTATGCGTTTTCTCCTGAATATATTCAGGAGAAAACGCATACGCCCTTTTTGGCCAAGTGCATCATTGTCGAAGTTGTGCCCCTCTTCCTGTGCTTTACAGGCGATTCCAATGTACCTCTTGAAATCTGTTTCCTGCTATTCTGCCTCGCTTTCAAGTCCACCTCGTTGCCTTCCCTCAACAGATTTTTGGACGATAGTTGGCCTTGAGTACTCTGCCAGTTTGTGAATTGCTGTGCCCCTGAGCTCCATTTTTCAACTCGTTTTTTGTGAGCTGAACGCAAGTCCAAACTTTTGGTTCAGGACCTATACTGGTTCCCGGTGGGTGGCTGAGACTTTGGTTAATTCTTCTTCCTGCCGGGAAATTAGAGTGACATGTGCCCATCCAAATGCCTAACAGCTACTCTCTCATTGGTTCTCCCTCTTCCCTTTCATCCTCTGCCAAATTGGCAACCTGTGCGAACCAGGAGCTTAAAGGGTCTGTCTCTCCAAGTTGGGAGATTGAGAGGAAAGCAGTTGGAAAGTCAAACCGGAGCACCAGGAGTGGGGCTCTTCGTTGAGTTTTAGAAACCTTTCGTATTCACAGTGTGTCCATTCTCTAAGTTTCCCGTACACGTTATAGCTGTAGTAATATTCCCTTCAACCTGGAGAGCTGGGACCCATGGAATGGGTGCCATGCATTATTGCTTTAAAGGGTCTGCATTTGCTCACCCAATCTCACCAGTCCTCTCAGTCCCAAGTGTCCAGCCTTATGCCACATCCAGCTGTCATTGTAGATAGGGTCATTCCAGGTTGCATCAGCGACCCTGAAGGAATTGTGAAGAATTACCCTGTTTCTTTGTTCTGTTTTTGAAATTCCTGTTTAGAGTGGGTTTGAGCTGATTCTCGCTGCCATGTTTATGCCAGTCTAGACACACTTGATTCCCTTACGGAGACATATCAATACATAGGTTTTAAGATTCTTACTAGTCAGATCTATTCCTCTGTGGGAAATATGGGGTTTTGAGTCCCTTTCACTGAGGAAGGTGTAGGTCTTGTCTATTCCATAGTTGGTTTGAACGGTACCTGTGCTTATATCAAACTCTGGTTTGATGCATCACCCCACCTCTCCTTCCCCCTTAAGCAGGCATAAGAGTGTTTTCTAAATGTGAGACTCTGTTCTCTTGCCTAACTCAGTTCATGTGTAGCCATGTTTACAGGATCTTCCTAAGTGATATCTTATGATAAGTTTCTTTTCCTGTGTGACTTCTTTCACTTAGAATCATCGTACCTGAATCCACTCATTTTGCTGCTACTGGTCTTATGACATTGATTTCGTGGTTGAGGGATATTCCATCGTACGTAAGTTCCACAATGTTTGGAACCATTTTTATATTTCCTGGGATATTTCAGGTGTACCCAGGTTGAGGTTCTTGTAAGCAGTGCAACCCTCAATTTGGGTGTGGCTCTGTGTTATGGATTTTCAGTTTTCCCAAGGTATATTCCCTAGACTGGAAGTGCCCTTGGCTCTGTAGCTCTGTTGTTTACTTGTTTTAGGGAACACAATGCACTCCTCCAGTGAGGCAGTTGGCAACTTACATCCGGCCCATCAGCATAACAAGGCTCCCTGTTCTCCAGGGCCTGTCTTGCCTTTCTGGTTTTTACACATTTTGTGGATGTCCCTTTTGACCGGTGGGAAGTGATACTTCTTTGTAGTGCAGATTTGCATTGCCCGCTTGCTTGCTTGGCCAAAAAGGGCGTATGCGTTTTCTCCTGAATATATTCAGGAGAAAACGCATACGCCCTTTTTGGCCAAGTGCATCATTGTCGAAGTTGTGCCCCTCTTCCTGTGCTTTACAGGCGATTCCAACGTACCTCTTGAAATCTCTTTCCTGCTATTCTGCCTCGCTTTCAAGTCCGCCTCGTTGCCTTCCCTCAACAGATTTTTGGACGATAGTTGGCCTTGATTACTCTGCCAGTTTGTGAATTGCTGTGCCCCTGAGCTCCATTTTTCAACTCGTTTTTTGTGAGCTGAATGCAAGTCCAAACTTTTGGTTCAGGACCTATAATGGTTCCCGGTGGGTGGCTGAGACTTTGGTTCATTCTTCTTCCTGCCGGGAAATTAGAGTGACATGTGCCCATCCAAATGCCTAACAGCTACTCTCTCATTGGTTCTCCCTCGTCCCTTTCATCCTCTGCCAAATTGGCAACCTGTGCGAAACAGGAGCTTAAAGGGGCTGTCTCTCCAAGTTGGGAGATTGATAGGAAAGCAGTTGGAAAGTCAAACCGGAGCACCAGGAGAGGGGCTCTTCGTTGAGTTTTAGAAACCTTTCGTATTCACAGTGTGTCCATTCTCTAGGTTTCCCGTACACGTTATAGCTGTAGTAATATTCCCTTCAACATGGAGAGCTGGGACCCATGGAATGGGTGCCATGCATTATTGCTTTAAAGGGTCTGCATTTGCTCACCCAATCTCACCAATCCTCTCAGTCCCAAGTGTCCAGCCTTATGCCACATCCAGCTGTCTTTGTAGATAGGGTCATTCCAGGTTGCATCACAGACCCTGATGGAATTGTGAAGAATTACCCTGTTTCTTTGTTCTGTTTTTGAAATTCCTTTTTAGAGTGGGTTTGAGCTGATTCTCGCTGCCATGTTTATGCCAGTCTAGACACACTTGATTCCCTTACGGAGACATATCAATACATAGGTTTTAAGATTCTTACTAGTCAGATCTATTCCTCTGCGGGAAATATGGGGTGTTGAGTCCCTTTCACTGAGGAAGGTGGAGGTCTTGTCTATTCCATAGTTGGTTTTTGGAACGGTACCTGTGCTTATATCAAACTCTGGTTTGATGCATCACCCCACCTCTCCTTCCCCCTTAAGCAGGCATAAGAGTGTTTTCTAAATGTGAGACTCTGTTCTCTTGCCTAACTCAGTTCATGTGTAGCCATGTTTACAGGATCTTCCTAAGTGATATCTTTTGATAAGTTTCTTTTCCTGTGTGACTTCTTTCACTTAGAATCATCGTACCTGAATCCACTCATTTTGCTGCTACTGGTCTTATGACATTGATTTCGTGGCTGAGGGATATTCCATCGTACGTAAGTTCCACAATGTTTGGAACCATTTTTATATTTCCTGGGATATTTCAGGTGTACCCATGTTGAGGTTCTTGTAAGCAGTGCAGCCCTCAATTTGGGGGTGGCTCTGTCTTATGGATTTTCAGTTTTCCCAAGGTATATTCCCTAGACTGGAAGTGCCCTTGGCTCTGTAGCTCTGTTGTTTACTTGCTTTAGGGAACACAATGCACTCCTCCAGTGAGGCAGTTGGCAACTTACATCCCGCCCATCAGCATAACAAGGCTCCCTGTTCTCCAGGGCCTGTCTTGCCTTTCTGGTTTTTACACATTTTGTGGATGTCCCTTTTGACCGGTGGGAAGTGATACTTCTTTGTAGTGCAGATTTGCATTGCCCGCTTGCTTGCTTGGCCAAAAATGGCGTATGTGTTTTCTCCTGAATATATTCAGGAGAAAACGCATACGCCCTTTTTGGCCAAGTGCATCATTGTCGAAGTTGTGCCCCTCTTCCTGTGCTTTACAGGCGATTCCAACGTACCTCTTGAAATCTCTTTCCTGCTATTCTGCCTCGCTTTCAAGTCCGCCTCGTTGCCTTCCCTCAACAGATTTTTGGACGATAGTTGGCCTTGATTACTCTGCCAGTTTGTGAATTGCTGTGCCCCTGAGCTCCATTTTTCAACTCGTTATTTGTGAGCTGAATGCAAGTCCAAACTTTTGGTTCAGGACCTATACTGGTTCCCGGTGGGTGGCTGAGACTTTGGTTCATTCTTCTTCCTGCCGGGAAATTAGAGTGACATGTGCCCATCCAAATGCCTAACAGCTACTCTCTCATTGGTTCTCCCTCGTCCCTTTCATCCTCTGCCAAATTGGCAACCTGTGCGAACCAGGAGCTTAAAGGGTCTGTCTCTCCAAGTTGGGAGATTGATAGGAAAGCAGTTGGAAAGTCAAACCGGAGCACCAGGAGAGGGGCTCTTCGTTGAGTTTTAGAAAACTTTCGTATTCACAGTGTGTCCATTCTCTAGGTTTCCCGTACACGTTATAGCTGTAGTAATATTCCCTTCAACATGGAGAGCTGGGACCCATGGAATGGGTGCCATGCATTATTGCTTTAAAGGGTCTGCATTTGCTCACCCAATCTCACCAATCCTCTCAGTCCCAAGTGTCCAGCCTTATGCCACATCCAGCTGTCATTGTAGATAGGGTCATTCCAGGTTGCATCAGCGACCCTGAAGGAATTGTGAAGAATTACCCTGTTTCTTTGTTCTGTTTTTGAAATTCCTTTTTAGAGTGGGTTTGAGCTGATTCTCGCTGCCATGTTTATGCCAGTCTAGACACACTTGATTCCCTTACGGAGACATATCAATACATAGGTTTTAAGATTCTTACTAGTCAGATCTATTCCTCTGCGGGAAATATGGGGTTTTGAGTCCCTTTCACTGAGGAAGGTGGAGGTCTTGTCTATTCCATAGTTGGTTTTTGGAACGGTACCTGTGCTTATATCAAACTCTGGTTTGATGCATCACTCCACCTCTCCTTCCCCCTTAAGCAGGCATAAGAGTGTTTTCTAAATGTGAGACTCTGTTCTCTTGCCTAACTCAGTTCATGTGTAGCCATGTTTACAGGATCTTCCTAAGTGATATCTTTTGATAAGTTTCTTTTCCTGTGTGACTTCTTTCACTTAGAATCATCGTACCTGAATCCACTCATTTTGCTGCTACTGGTCTTATGACATTGATTTCGTGGCTGAGGGATATTCCATCGTACGTAAGTTCCACAATGTTTGGAACCATTTTTATATTTCCTGGGATATTTCAGGTGTACCCATGTTGAGGTTCTTGTAAGCAGTGCAGCCCTCAATTTGGGGGTGGCTCTGTCTTATGGATTTTCAGTTTTCCCAAGGTATATTCCATAGACTGGAAGTGCCCTTGGCTCTGTAGCTCTGTTGTTTACTTGCTTTAGGGAACACAATGCACTCCTCCAGTGAGGCAGTTGGCAACTTACATCCCGCCCATCAGCATAACAAGGCTCCCTGTTCTCCAGGGCCTGTCTTGCCTTTCTGGTTTTTACACATTTTGTGGATGTCCCTTTTGACCGGTGGGAAGTGATACTTCTTTGTAGTGCAGATTTGCATTGCCCGCTTGCTTGCTTGGCCAAAAAGGGCGTATGCGTTTTCTCCTGAATATATTCAGGAGAAAACGCATACGCCCTTTTTGGCCAAGTGCATCATTGTCGAAGTTGTGCCCCTCTTCCTGTGCTTTACAGGCGATTCCAACGTACCTCTTGAAATCTGTTTCCTGTTATTCTGCCTCGCTTTCAAGTCCACCTCGTTGCCTTCCCTCAACAGATTTTTGGACGATAGTTGGCCTTGATTACTCTGCCAGTTTGTGAATTGCTGTGCCCCTGAACTCCATTTTTCAACTCGTTTTTTGTGAGCTGAACGCAAGTCCAAACTTTTGGTTCAGGACCTATACTGGTTCCCGGTGGGTGGCTGAGACTTTGGTTAATTCTTCTTCCTGCCGGGAAATTAGAGTGACATGTGCCCATCCAAATGCCTAACAGCTACTCTCTCATTGGTTCTCCCTCTTCCCTTTCATCCTCTGCCAAATTGGCAACCTGTGCGAACCAGGAGCTTAAAGGGGCTGTCTCTCCAAGTTGGGAGATTGATAGGAAAGCAGTTGGAAAGTCAAACCGGAGCACCAGGAGAGGGGCTCTTCGTTGAGTTTTAGAAACCTTTCGTATTCACAGAGTGTCCATTCTCTAGGTTTCCCGTACATGTTATAGCTGTAGTAATATTCCCTTCAACCTGGAGAGTTGGGACCCATGGAATGGGTGCCATGCATTATTGCTTTAAAGGGTCTGCATTTGCTCACCCAATCTCACCAATCCTCTCAGTCCCAAGTGTCCAGCCTTATGCCACATCCAGCTGTCATTGTAGATAGGGTCATTCCAGGTAGCATCAGCGACCCTTAAGGAATTGTGAAGAATTTCCCTGTTTCTTTGTTCTGTTTTTGAAATTCCTGTTTAGAGTGGGTTTGAGTTGATTCTCGCTGCCATGTTTATGCCAGTCTAGACACACTTGATTCCCTTACGGAGACATATCAATACATAGGTTTTAAGATTCTTACTAGTCAGATCTATTCCTCTGCGGGAAATATGGGGTTTTGAGTCCCTTTCACTTAGGAATGTGTAGGTCTTGTCTATTCCATAGTTGGTTTTTGGAACGCTACCTGTGCTTATATCAAACTCTGGTTTGATGCATCACCCCACCTCTCCTTCCCCCTTAAGCAGGCATAAGAGTGTTTTCTAAATGTGAGATTCTGTTCTCTTGCCTAACTCAGTTCATGTGTAGCCATGTTTACAGGATCTTCCTAAGTGATATCTTATGATAAGTTTCTTTTCCTGTGTGACTTCTTTCACTTAGAATCATCGTACCTGAATCCACTCATTTTGCTGCTACTGGTCTTATGACATTGATTTCGTGGCTGAGGGATATTCCATCGTACGTAAGTTCCACAATGTTTGGAACCATTTTTATATTTCCTGGGATATTTCAGGTGTACCCATGTTGAGGTTCTTGTAAGCAGTGCAGCCCTCAATTTGGGGGTGGCTCTGTCTTATGGATTTTCAGTTTTCCCAAGGTATATTCCCTAGACTGGAAGTGCCCTTGGCTCTGTAGCTCTGTTGTTTACTTGCTTCAGGGAACACAATGCACTCCTCCAGTGAGGCAGTTGGCAACTTACATCCCGCCCATCAGCATAACAAGGCTCCCTGTTCTCCAGGGCCTGTCTTGCCTTTCTGGTTTTTACACATTTTGTGGATGTCCCTTTTGACCGGTGGGAAGTGATACTTCTTTGTAGTGCAGATTTGCATTGCCCGCTTGCTTGCTTGGCCAAAAAGGGCGTATGCGTTTTCTCCTGAATATATTCAGGAGAAAACGCATACGCCCTTTTTGGCCAAGTGCATCATTGTCGAAGTTGTGCCCCTCTTCCTGTGCTTTACAGGCGATTCCAACGTACCTCTTGGAATCTCTTTCCTGCTATTCTGCCTCGCTTTCAAGTCCACCTCGTTGCCTTCCCTCAACAGATTTTTGGACGATAGTTGGCCTTGATTACTCTGCCAGTTTGTGAATTGCTGTGCCCCTGAGCTCCATTTTTCAACTCGTTTCTTGTGAGCTGAACGCAAGTCCAAACTTTTGGTTCAGGACCTATACTGGTTCCCAGTGGGTGGCTGAGACTTTAGTTAATTCTTCTTCCTGCCGGGAAATTAGAGTGACATGTGCCCATCCAAATGCCTAACAGCTACTCTCTCATTGGTTCTCCCTCTTCCCTTTCATCCTCTGCCAAATTGGCAACCTGTGCGAACCAGCAGATTAAATGGGCTGTCTCTCCAAGTTGGGAGATTGATAGGAAAGCAGTTGGAAAGTCAAACCGGAGCACCAGGAGAGGGGCTCTTCGTTGAGTTTTAGAAACCTTTCATATTCACAGTGTGTCCATTCTCTAGGTTTCCCGTACACGTTATAGCTGTAGTAATATTCCCTTCAACCTGGTGAGCTGGGACCCATGGAATGGGTGCCATGCATTATTGCTTTAAAGGGTCTGCATTTGCTCACCCAATCTCACCAATCCTCTCAGTGCCAAGTGTCCAGCCTTATGCCACATCCAGCTGTCATTGTAGATAGGGTCATTCCATGTTGCATCAGAGGCCCTGAAGGAATTGTGAAGAATTTCCCTGTTTCTTTGTTCTGTTTTTGAAATTCCTGTTTAGAGTGGGTTTGAGGTGATTCTCGCTGCCATGTTTATGCCAGTCTAGACACACTTGATTCCCTTACGGAGACATATCAATACATAGGTTTTAAGATTCTTACTAGTCAGATCAATTCCTCTGCGGGAAATATGGGGTTTTGAGTCCCTTTAACTGAGGAAGGTGTAGGTCTTGTCTATTCCATAGTTGGTTTTTGGAACGGTACCTGTGCTTATATCAAACTCTGGTTTGATGCATCACCCCACCTCTCCTTCCCCCTTAAGCAGGCATAAGAGTGTTTTCTAAATGTGAGACTCTGTTCTCTTGCCTAACTCAGTTCATGTGTAGCCATGTTTACAGGATCTTCCTAAGTGATATCTTATGATAAGTTTCTTTTCCTGTGTGACTTCTTTCACTTAGAATCATCGTACCTGAATCCACTCATTTTGCTGCTACTGGTCTTATGACATTGATTTCGTGGCTGAGGGATATTCCATCGTACGTATGTTCCTCAATGTTTGGAACCATTTTTATATTTCCTGGGATATTTCAGGTGTACCCATGTTGAGGTTCTTGTAAGCAGTGCAGCCCTCAATTTGGGGGTGGCTCTGTCTTATGGATTTTCAGTTTTCCCAAGGTATATTCCCTAGACTGGAAGTGCCCTTGGCTCTGTAGCTCTGTTGTTTACTTGTTTTAGGGAACACAATGCACTCCTCCAGTGAGGCAGTTGGCAACTTACATCCCGCCCATCAGCATAAAAAGGCTCCCTGTTCTCCAGGGCCTGTCTTGCCTTTCTGGTTTTTACACATTTTGTGGATGTCCCTTTTGACCGGTGGGAAGTGATACTTCTTTGTAGTGCAGATTTGCATTGCCCGCTTGCTTGCTTGGCCAAAAAGGGCGTATGCGTTTTCTCCTGAATATATTCAGGAGAAAACGCATACGCCCTTTTTGGCCAAGTGCATCATTGTCGAAGTTGTGCCCCTCTTCCTGTGCTTTACAGGCGATTCCAACGTACCTCTTGAAATCTGTTTCCTGCTATTCTGCCTCGCTTTCAAGTCCGCCTCGTTGCCTTCCCTCAACAGATTTTTGGACGATAGTTGGCCTTGATTACTCTGCCAGTTTGTGAATTGCTGTGCCCCTGAGCTCCATTTTTCAACTCGTTTCTTGTGAGCTGAACGCAAGTCCAAACTTTTGGTTCAGGACCTATACTGGTTCCCGGTGGGTGGCTGAGACTTTGGTTAATTCTTCTTCCTGCCGGGAAATTAGAGTGACATGTGCCCATCCAAATGCCTAACAGCTACTCTCTCATTGGTTCTCCCTCTTCCCTTTCATCCTCTGCCAAATTGGCCACCTGTGCGAAACAGGAGCTTAAAGGGGCTGTCTCTCCAAGTTGGGAGATTGATAGGAAAGCAGTTGGAAAGTCAAACCGGAGCACCAGGAGAGGGGCTCTTCGTTGAGTTTTAGAAACCTTTCGTATTCACAGTGTGTCCATTCTCTAGGTTTCCCGTATACGTTATAGCTGTAGTAATATTCCCATCAACCTGGAGAGCTGTGACCCATGGAATGGGTGCCATGCATTATTGCTTTAAAGGGTCTGCATTTGCTCACCCATTTTCACCAATCCTCTCAGTCCCAGTGTCCAGCCTTATGCCACATCCAGCTGTCATTGTAGATAGGGTCATTCCAGGTTGCATCAGAGGCCCTGAAGGAATTGTGAAGAATTTCCCTGTTTCTTTGTTCTGTTTTTGAAATTCCTGTTTAGAGTGGGTTTGAGCTGATTCTCGCTGCCATGTTTATGCCAGTCTAGACACACTTGATTCCCTTACGGAGACATATCAATACATAGGTTTTAAGATTCTTACTAGTCAGATCTATTCCTCTGTGGGAAATATGGGATTTTGAGTCCCTTTCACTGAGGAAGGTGTAGGTCTTGTCTATTCCATAGTTGGTTTTTGGAATGGTACCTGTGCTTATATCAAACTCTGGTTTGATTCATCACCCCATCTCTCCTTCCCCCTTAAGCAGGCATAAGAGTGTTTTCTAAATGTGAGACTCTGTTCTCTTGCCTAACTCAGTTCATGTGTAGCCATATTTACAGGATCTTCCTAAGTGATATCATATGATAAGTTTCTTTTCCTGTGTGACTTCTTTCACTTAGAATCATCGTACCTGAATCCACTCATTTTGCTGCTACTGGTCTTATGACATTGATTTCGTGGCTGAGGGATATTCCATCGTACGTAATTTCCACAATGTTTTGAACCATTTTTATATTTCCTGGGATATTTCAGGTGTACCCAGGTTGAGGTTCTTGTAAGCAGTGCAGCCCTCAATTTGGGGGTGGCTCTGTCTTATGGATTTTCAGTTTTCCCAAGGTATATTTCCTAGACTGGAAGTGCCCTTGGCTCTGTAGCTCTGTTGTTTACTTGTTTTAGGGAACACAATGCACTCCTCCAGTGAGGCAGTTGGCAACTTACATCCCGCCCATCAGCATAACAAGGCTCCCTGTTCTCCAGGGCCTGTCTTGCCTTTCTGGTTTTTACACATTTTGTGGATGTCCCTTTTGACCGGTGGGAAGTGATACTTCTTTGTAGTGCAGATTTGCATTGCCCGCTTGCTTGCTTGGCCAAAAAGGGCGTATGCGTTTTCTCCTGAATATATTCAGGAGAAAACGCATACGCCCTTTTTGGCCAAGTGCATCATTGTCGAAGTTGTGCCCCTCTTCCTGTGCTTTACAGGCGATTCCAACGTACCTCTTGAAATCTGTTTCCTGCTATTCTGCCTCGCTTTCAAGTCCACCTCGTTGCCTTCCCTCAACAGATTTTTGGACGATAGTTGGCCTTGATTACTCTGCCAGTTTGTGAATTGCTGTGCCCCTGAGCTCCATTTTTCAACTCGTTTTTTGTGAGCTGAACGCAAGTCCAAACTTTTGGTTCAGGAGCTATACTGGTTCCCGGTGGGTGGCTGAGACTTTGGTTCATTCTTCTTCCTGCCGGGAAATTAGAGTGACATGTGCCCATCCAAATGCCTAACAGCTACTCTCTCATTGGTTCTCCCTCTTCCCTTTCATCCTCTGCCAAATTGGCAACTTGTGCGAACCAGGAGCTTAAAGGGGCTGTCTCTCCAAGTTGGGAGATTGATAGGAAAGCAGTTGGAAAGTCAAACCGGAGCACCAGGAGAGGGGCTCTTCGTTGAGTTTTAGAAACCTTTCGTATTCACAGTGTGTCCATTCTCTAGGTTTCCCGTACACGTTATAGCTGTAGTAATATACCCTTCAACCTGGAGAGCTGGGACCCATGGAATGGGTGCCATGCATTATTGCTTTAAAGGGTCTGCATTTGCTCACCCAATCTCACCAGTCCTCTCAGTCCCAAGTGTCCAGCCTTATGCCACATCCAGCTGTCATTGTAGATAGGGTCATTCCAGGTTGCATCAGCGACCCTGAAGGAATTGTGAAGAATTTCCCTGTTTCTTTGTTCTGTTTTTGAAATTCCTGTTTAGAGTGGGTTTGAGCTGATTCTCGCTGCCATGTTTATGCCATTCTAGACACACTTGATTCCCTTACGGAGACATATCAATACATAGGTTTTAAGATTCTTACTAGTCAGATCTATTCCTCTGCGGGAAATATGGGGTTTTGAGTTCCTTTCACTGAGGAAGTTGTAGGTCTTGTCTATTCCATAGTTGGTTTTTGGAACGGTACCTGTGCTTATATCAAACTCTGGTTTCATGCATCACCCCACCTCTCCTTCCCCCTTAAGCAGGCATAAGAGTGTTTTCTAAATGTGAGACTCTGTTCTCTTGCCTAACTCAGTTCATGTGTAGCCATGTTTACAGGATCTTCCTAAGTGATATCTTATGATAAGTTTCTTTTCCTGTGTGACATCTTTCACTTAGAATAATCGTACCTGAATCCACTCATTTTGCTGCTACTGGTCTTATGACATTGATTTCGTGGCTGAGGGATATTCCATCGTACAAAAGTTACACAATGTTTGGAACCATTTTTATATTTCCTGGGATATTTCAGGTGTACCCATGTTGAGGTTCTTGTAAGCAGTGCAGCCCTCAATTTGGGGGTGGCTCTGTCTTATGGATTTTCAGTTTTCCCAAGGTATATTTCCTAGACAGGAAGTGCCCTTGGCTCTGTAGCTCTGTTGTTTACTTGTTTTAGGGAACACAATGCACTCCTCCAGTGAGGCAGTTGGCAACTTACATCCCGCCCATCAGCATAACAAGGCTCCCTGTTCTCCAGGGCCTGTCTTGGCTTTCTGGTTTTTACACATTTTGTGGATGTCCCTTTTGACCGGTGGGAAGGGATACTTCTGTGTAGTGCAGATTTGCATTGCCTGCTTGCTTGCTTGGCCAAAAAGGGCGTATGCGTTTTCTCCTGAATATATTCAGGAGAGAACGCATACGCCCTTTTTGGCCAAGTGCATCATTGTCGAAGTTGTGCCCCTCTTCCTGTGCTTTACAGGTGATTCCAACGTACCTCTTAAAATCTGTTTCCTGCTATTCTGCCTCGCTTTCAAGTCCACCTCGTTGCCTTCCCTCAACAGATTTTTGGACGATGGTTGGCCTTGATTACTCTGCCAGTTTGTGAATTGCTGTGCCCCTGAGCTCCATTTTTCAACTCGTTCTTTGTGAGCTGAACGCAAGTCCAAACTTTTGGTTCAGGACCTATACTGGTTCCCGGTGGGTGGCTGAGACTTTGGTTAATTCTTCTTCCTGCCGGGAAATTAGAGTGACATGTGCCCATCCAAATGCCTAACAGCTACTCTCTCATTGGTTCTCCCTCTTCCCTTTCATCCTCTGCCAAATTGGCAACCTGTGCGAACCAGGAGCTTAAAGGGTCTGTCTCTCCAAGTTGGGAGATTGAGAGGAAAGCAGTTGGAAAGTCAAACCGGAGCACCAGGAGAGGGGCTCTTCGTTGAGTTTTAGAAACCTTTCGTATTCACAGTGTGTCCATTCTCTAAGTTTCCCGTACACGTTATAGCTGTAGTAATATTCCCTTCAACCTGGAGAGCTGGGACCCATGGAATGGGTGCCATGCATTATTGTTTTAAAGGGTCTGCATTTGCTCACCCAATCTCACCAGTCCTCTCAGTCCCAAGTGTCCAGCCTTATGCCACATCCAGCTGTCATTGTAGATAGGGTCATTCCAGGTTGCATCAGCGACCCTGAAGGAATTGTGAAGAATTACCCTGTTTCTTTGTTCTGTTTTTGAAATTCCTGTTTAGAGTGGGTTTGAGCTGATTCTCGCTGCCATGTTTATGCCAGTCTAGACACACTTGATTCCCTTACGGAGACATATCAATACATAGGTTTTAAGATTCTTACTAGTCAGATCTATTCCTCTGCGGGAAATATGGGGTTTTGAGTCCCTTTCACTGAGGAAGGTGTAGGTCTTGTCTATTCCATAGTTGGTTTTTGGAACGGTACCTGTGCTTATATCAAACTCTGGTTTGATGCATCACCCCACCTCTCCTTCCCCCTTAAGCAGGCATAAGAGTGTTTTCTAAATGTGAGACTCTGTTCTCTTGCCTAACTCAGTTCATGTGTAGCCATGTTTACAGGATCTTCCTAAGTGATATCTTATGATAAGTTTCTTTTCCTGTGTGACTTCTTTCACTTAGAATCATCGTACCTGAATCCACTCATTTTGCTGCTACTGGTCTTATGACATTGATTTCGTGGCTGAGGGATATTCCATCGTACGTAAGTTCCACAATGTTTGGAACCATTTTTATATTTCCTGGGATATTTCAGGTGTACCCATGTTGAGGTTCTTGTAAGCAGTGCAGCCCTCAATTTGGGGGTGGCTCTGTCTTATGGATTTTCAGTTTTCCCAAGTATATTTCCTAGACTGGAAGTGCCCTTGGCTCTGTAGCTCTGTTGTTTACTTGTTTTAGGGAACACAATGCACTCCTCCAGTGAGGCAGTTGGCAACTTACATCCCGCCCATCAGCATAACAAGGCTCCCTGTTCTCCAGGGCCTGTCTTGCCTTTCTGGTTTTTACACATTTTGTGGATGTCCCTTTTGACCGGTGGGAAGTGATACTTCTTTGTAGTGCAGATTTGCATTGCCCGCTTGCTTGCTTGGCCAAAAAGGGCGTATGCGTTTTCTCCTGAATATATTCAGGAGAAAACGCATACGCCCTTTTTGGCCAAGTGCATCATTGTCGAAGTTGTGCCCCTCTTCCTGTGCTTTACAGGCGATTCCAACGTACCTCTTGAAATCTGTTTCCTGCTATTCTGCCTCGCTTTCAAGTGCGCCTCGTTGCCTTCCCTCAACAGATTTTTAAACGATAGTTGGCCTTGATTACTCTGCCAGTTTGTGAATTGCTGTGCCCCTGAGCTCCATTTTTCAACTCGTTTCTTGTGAGCTGAACGCAAGTCCAAACTTTTGGTTCAGGACCTATCCTGGTTCCCGGTGGGTGGCTGAGACTTTGGTTAATTCTTCTTCCTGCCGGGAAATTAGAGTGACATGTGCCCATCCAAATGCCTAACAGCTACTCTCTCATTGGTTCTCCCTCTTCCCTTTCATCCTCTGCCAAATTGGCAACCTGTGCAAACCAGGAGCTTAAAGGGGCTGTCTCTCCAAGTTGGGAGATTGATAGGAAAGCAGTTGCAAAGTCAAACCGGAGCACCAGGAGAGGGGCTCTTCGTTGAGTTTTAGAAACCGTTCATATTCACAGTGTGCCCATTCTCTAGGTTTCCCGTACACGTTATAGCTGTAGTAATATTCCCTTCAACCTGGAGAGCTGGGACCCATGGAATGGGTGCCATGCATTATTGCTTTAAAGGGTCTGCATTTGCTCACCCAATCTCACCAATCCTCTCAGTCCCAAGTGTCCAGCCTTATGCCACATCCAGCTGTCATTGTAGATAGGGTCATTCCAGGTTGCATCAGAGACCCTGAAGGAATTGTGAAGAATTACCCTGTTTCTTTGTTCTGTTTTTGAAATTCCTGCTTAGAGTGTGTTTTAGCTGATTCTCGCTGTCATGTTTATGCCAGTCTAGACACACTTGATTCCCTTACGGAGACATATCAATACATAGGTTTTAAGATTCTTACTAGTCAGATCTATTCCTCTGTGGGAAATATGGGGTTTTGAGTCCCTTTCACTGAGGAAGGTGTAGGTCTTGTCTATTCCATAGTTGGTTTTTGGAACGGTACCTGTGCTTATATCAAACTCTGGTTTGATGCATCACCCCACCTCTCCTTCCCCCTTAAGCAGGCATAAGAGTGTTTTCTAAATGTGAGACTCTGTTCTCTTGCCTAACTCAGTTCATGTGTAGCCATGTTTACAGGATCTTCCTAAGTGATATCTTATGATAAGTTTCTTTTCCTGTGTGACTTCTTTCACTTAGAATCATCGTACCTGAATCCACTCATTTTGCTGCTACTGGTCTTATGACATTGATTTCGTGGTTGAGGGATATTCCATCGTACGTAAGTTCCACAATGTTTGGAACCATTTTTATATTTCCTGGGATATTTCAGGTGTACCCAGGTTGAGGTTCTTGTAAGCAGTGCAACCCTCAATTTGGGTGTGGCTCTGTGTTATGGATTTTCAGTTTTCCCAAGGTATATTCCCTAGACTGGAAGTGCCCTTGGCTCTGTAGCTCTGTTGTTTACTTGTTTTAGGGAACACAATGCACTCCTCCAGTGAGGCAGTTGGCAACTTACATCCCGCCCATCAGCATAACAAGGCTCCCTGTTCTCCAGGGCCTGTCTTGCCTTTCTGGTTTTTACACATTTTGTGGATGTCCCTTTTGACCGGTGGGAAGTGATACTTCTTTGTAGTGCAGATTTGCATTGCCCACTTGCTTGCTTGGCCAGAAAGGGCGTATGCGTTTTCTCCTGAATATATTCAGGAGAAAACGCATACGCCCTTTTTGGCCAAGTGCATCATTGTCGAAGTTGTGCCCCTCTTCCTGTGCTTTACAGGCGATTCCAATGTACCTCTTGAAATCTGTTTCCTGCTATTCTGCCTCGCTTTCAAGTCCACCTCGTTGCCTTCCCTCAACAGATTTTTGGACGATAGTTGGCCTTGATTACTCTGCCAGTTTGTGAATTGCTGTGCCCCTGAGCTCCATTTTTCAACTCGTTTTTTGTGAGCTGAACGCAAGTCCAAACTTTTGGTTCAGGACCTATACTGGTTCCCGGTGGGTGGCTGAGACTTTGGTTAATTCTTCTTCCTGCCGGGAAATTAGAGTGACATGTGCCCATCCAAATGCCTAACAGCTACTCTCTCATTGGTTCTCCCTCTTCCCTTTCATCCTCTGCCAAATTGGCAACCTGTGCGAACCAGGAGCTTAAAGGGTCTGTCTCTCCAAGTTGGGAGATTGAGAGGAAAGCAGTTGGAAAGTCAAACCGGAGCACCAGGAGTGGGGCTCTTCGTTGAGTTTTAGAAACCTTTCGTATTCACAGTGTGTCCATTCTCTAAGTTTCCCGTACACGTTATAGCTGTAGTAATATTCCCTTCAACCTGGAGAGCTGGGACCCATGGAATGGGTGCCATGCATTATTGCTTTAAAGGGTCTGCATTTGCTCACCCAATCTCACCAGTCCTCTCAGTCCCAAGTGTCCAGCCTTATGCCACATCCAGCTGTCATTGTAGATAGGGTCATTCCAGGTTGCATCAGCGACCCTGAAGGAATTGTGAAGAATTACCCTGTTTCTTTGTTCTGTTTTTGAAATTCCTGTTTAGAGTGGGTTTGAGCTGATTCTCGCTGCCATGTTTATGCCAGTCTAGACACACTTGATTCCCTTACGGAGACATATCAATACATAGGTTTTAAGATTCTTACTAGTCAGATCTATTCCTCTGTGGGAAATATGGGGTTTTGAGTCCCTTTCACTGAGGAAGGTGTAGGTCTTGTCTATTCCATAGTTGGTTTGAACGGTACCTGTGCTTATATCAAACTCTGGTTTGATGCATCACCCCACCTCTCCTTCCCCCTTAAGCAGGCATAAGAGTGTTTTTAAATGTGAGACTCTGTTCTCTTGCCTAACTCAGTTCATGTGTAGCCATGTTTACAGGATCTTCCTAAGTGATATCTTATGATAAGTTTCTTTTCCTGTGTGACTTCTTTCACTTAGAATCATCGTACCTGAATCCACTCATTTTGCTGCTACTGGTCTTATGACATTGATTTCGTGGTTGAGGGATATTCCATCGTACGTAAGTTCCACAATGTTTGGAACCATTTTTATATTTCCTGGGATATTTCAGGTGTACCCAGGTTGAGGTTCTTGTAAGCAGTGCAACCCTCAATTTGGGTGTGGCTCTGTGTTATGGATTTTCAGTTTTCCCAAGGTATATTCCCTAGACTGGAAGTGCCCTTGGCTCTGTAGCTCTGTTGTTTACTTGTTTTAGGGAACACAATGCACTCCTCCAGTGAGGCAGTTGGCAACTTACATCCGGCCCATCAGCATAACAAGGCTCCCTGTTCTCCAGGGCCTGTCTTGCCTTTCTGGTTTTTACACATTTTGTGGATGTCCCTTTTGACCGGTGGGAAGTGATACTTCTTTGTAGTGCAGATTTGCATTGCCCGCTTGCTTGCTTGGCCAAAAAGGGCGTATGCGTTTTCTCCTGAATATATTCAGGAGAAAACGCATACGCCCTTTTTGGCCAAGTGCATCATTGTCGAAGTTGTGCCCCTCTTCCTGTGCTTTACAGGCGATTCCAACGTACCTCTTGAAATCTGTTTCCTGCTATTCTGCCTCGATTTCAAGTCCGCCTCGTTGCCTTCCCTCAACAGATTTTTGGACGATAGTTGGCCTTGATTACTCTGCCAGTTTGTGAATTGCTGTGCCCCTGAGCTCCATTTTTCAACTCGTTTCTTGTGAGCTGAACGCAAGTCCAAACTTTTGGTTCAGGAGCTATACTGGTTCCCAGTGGGTGGCTGAGACTTTGGTTAATTCTTCTTCCTGCCGGGAAATTAGAGTGACATGTGCCCATCCAAATGCCTAACAGCTACTCTCTCATTGGTTCTCCCTCTTCCCTTTCATCCTCTGCCAAATTGGCAACCTGTGCGAACCAGGAGCTTAAAGGGTCTGTCTCTCCAAGTTGGGAGATTGAGAGGAAAGCAGTTGGAAAGTCAAACCGGAGCACCAGGAGAGGGGCTCTTCGTTGAGTTTTAGAAACCTTTCGTATTCACAGTGTGTCCATTCTCTAGGTTTCCCGTACACGTTATAGCTGTAGTAATATTCCCTTCAACCTGGAGAGCTGGGACCCATGGAATGGGTGCCATGCATTATTGCTTTAAAGGGTCTGCATTTGCTCACCCAATCTCACCAATCCTCTCAGTCCCAAGTGTCCAGCCTTATGCCACATCCAGCTGTCATTGTAGATAGGGTCATTCCAGGTTGCATCAGAGACCCTGAAGGAATTGTAAAGAATTTCCCTGTTTCTTTGTTCCGTTTTTGAAATTCCTTTTTAGAGTGGGTTTGAGCTGATTCTCGCTGCCATGTTTATGCCAGTCTAGACACACTTGATTCCCTTACGGAGACATATCAATACATAGGTTTTAAGATTCTTACTAGTCAGATCTATTCCTCTGCGGGAAATATGGGGTTTTGAGACCCTTTCAGTGAGCAAGGTGTAGGTATTGTCTATACCATAGTTGGTTTTTGAAACGGTACCTGTGCTTATATCAAACTCTGGTTTGATGCATCACCCCACCTCTCCTTCCCCCTTAAGCAGGCATAAGAGTGTTTTCTAAATGTGAGACTCTGTTCTCTTGCCTAACTCAGTTCATGTGTAGCCATGTTTACAAGATCTTCCTAAGTGATATCTTATGATAAGTTGTTTTTCCTGTGTGACTTCTTTCACTTAGAATCATCGTACCTGAATCCACTCATTTTGCTGCTACTGGTCTTATGACATTGATTTCGTGGTTGAGGGATATTCCATCGTACGAAAGTTCCACAATGTTTGGAACCATTTTTATATTTCCTGGGATATTTCAGGTGTACCCATGTTGAGGTTCTTGTAAGCAGTGCAGCCCTCAATTTGGGGGTGGCTCTGTGTTATGGATTTTCAGTTTTCCCAAGGTATATTCCCTAAACTGGAAGTGCCCTTGGCTCTGTAGCTCTGTTGTTTACTTGTTTTAGGGAACACAATGCACTCCTCCAGTGAGGCAGTTGGCAACTTACATCCCGCCCATCAGCATAACAAGGCTCCCTGTTCTCCAGGGCCTGTCTTGCCTTTCTGGTTTTTACACATTTTGTGGATGTCCCTTTTGACCGGTGGGAAGTGATACTTCTTTGTAGTGCAGATTTGCATTGCCCGCTTGCTTGCTTGGCCAAAAAGGGCGTATGCGTTTTCTCCTGAATATATTCAGGAGAAAACGCATACGCCCTTTTTGGCCAAGTGCATCATTGTCGAAGTTGTGCCCCTCTTCCTGTGCTTTACAGGCGATTCCAACGTACCTCTTGAAATCTGTTTCCTGCTATTCTGCCTCGCTTTCAAGTGCGCCTCGTTGCCTTCCCTCAACAGATTTTTGAACGATAGTTGGCCTTGATTACTCTGCCAGTTTGTGAATTGCTGTGCCCCTGAGCTCCATTTTTCAACTCGTTTCTTGTGAGCTGAACGCAAGTCCAAACTTTTGGTTCAGGACCTATCCTGGTTCCCGGTGGGTGGCTGAGACTTTGGTTAATTCTTCTTCCTGCCGGGAAATTAGAGTGACATGTGCCCATCCAAATGCCTAACAGCTACTCTCTCATTGGTTCTCCCTCTTCCCTTTCATCCTCTGCCAAATTGGCAACCTGTGCAAACCAGGAGCTTAAAGGGGCTGTCTCTCCAAGTTGGGAGATTGATAGGAAAGCAGTTGCAAAGTCAAACCGGAGCACCAGGAGAGGGGCTCTTCGTTGAGTTTTAGAAACCGTTCATATTCACAGTGTGCCCATTCTCTAGGTTTCCCGTACACGTTATAGCTGTAGTAATATTCCCTTCAACCTGGAGAGCTGGGACCCATGGAATGGGTGCCATGCATTATTGCTTTAAAGGGTCTGCATTTGCTCACCCAATCTCACCAATCCTCTCAGTCCCAAGTGTCCAGCCTTATGCCACATCCAGCTGTCATTGTAGATAGGGTCATTCCAGGTTGCATCAGAGACCCTGAAGGAATTGTGAAGAATTACCCTGTTTCTTTGTTCTGTTTTTGAAATTCCTGCTTAGAGTGTGTTTTAGCTGATTCTCGCTGTCATGTTTATGCCAGTCTAGACACACTTGATTCCCTTACGGAGACATATCAATACATAGGTTTTAAGATTCTTACTAGTCAGATCTATTCCTCTGTGGGAAATATGGGGTTTTGAGTCCCTTTCACTGAGGAAGGTGTAGGTCTTGTCTATTCCATAGTTGGTTTTTGGAACGGTACTTGTGCTTATATCAAACTCTGGTTTGATGCATCACCCCACCTCTCCTTCCCCCTTAAGCAGGCATAAGAGTGTTTTCTAAATGTGAGACTCTGTTCTCTTGCCTAACTCAGTTCATGTGTAGCCATGTTTACAGGATCTTCCTAAGTGATATCTTATGATAAGTTTCTTTTCCTGTGTGACTTCTTTCACTTAGAATCATCGTACCTGAATCCACTCATTTTGCTGCTACTGGTCTTATGACATTGATTTCGTGGTTGAGGGATATTCCATCGTACGTAAGTTCCACAATGTTTGGAACCATTTTTATATTTCCTGGGATATTTCAGGTGTACCCAGGTTGAGGTTCTTGTAAGCAGTGCAACCCTCAATTTGGGTGTGGCTCTGTGTTATGGATTTTCAGTTTTCCCAAGGTATATTCCCTAGACTGGAAGTGCCCTTGGCTCTGTAGCTCTGTTGTTTACTTGTTTTAGGGAACACAATGCACTCCTCCAGTGAGGCAGTTGGCAACTTACATCCCGCCCATCAGCATAACAAGGCTCCCTGTTCTCCAGGGCCTGTCTTGCCTTTCTGGTTTTTACACATTTTGTGGATGTCCCTTTTGACCGGTGGGAAGTGATACTTCTTTGTAGTGCAGATTTGCATTGCCCACTTGCTTGCTTGGCCAGAAAGGGCGTATGCGTTTTCTCCTGAATATATTCAGGAGAAAACGCATACGCCCTTTTTGGCCAAGTGCATCATTGTCGAAGTTGTGCCCCTCTTCCTGTGCTTTACAGGCGATTCCAACGTACCTCTTGAAATCTGTTTCCTGCTATTCTGCCTCGCTTTCAAGTGCGCCTCGTTGCCTTCCCTCAACAGATTTTTGAACGATAGTTGGCCTTGATTACTCTGCCAGTTTGTGAATTGCTGTGCCCCTGAGCTCCATTTTTCAACTCGTTTCTTGTGAGCTGAACGCAAGTCCAAACTTTTGGTTCAGGACCTATCCTGGTTCCCGGTGGGTGGCTGAGACTTTGGTTAATTCTTCTTCCTGCCGGGAAATTAGAGTGACATGTGCCCATCCAAATGCCTAACAGCTACTCTCTCATTGGTTCTCCCTCTTCCCTTTCATCCTCTGCCAAATTGGCAACCTGTGCAAACCAGGAGCTTAAAGGGGCTGTCTCTCCAAGTTGGGAGATTGATAGGAAAGCAGTTGCAAAGTCAAACCGGAGCACCAGGAGAGGGGCTCTTCGTTGAGTTTTAGAAACCGTTCATATTCACAGTGTGCCCATTCTCTAGGTTTCCCGTACACGTTATAGCTGTAGTAATATTCCCTTCAACCTGGAGAGCTGGGACCCATGGAATGGGTGCCATGCATTATTGCTTTAAAGGGTCTGCATTTGCTCACCCAATCTCACCAATCCTCTCAGTCCCAAGTGTCCAGCCTTATGCCACATCCAGCTGTCATTGTAGATAGGGTCATTCCAGGTTGCATCAGAGACCCTGAAGGAATTGTGAAGAATTACCCTGTTTCTTTGTTCTGTTTTTGAAATTCCTGCTTAGAGTGTGTTTTAGCTGATTCTCGCTGTCATGTTTATGCCAGTCTAGACACACTTGATTCCCTTACGGAGACATATCAATACATAGGTTTTAAGATTCTTACTAGTCAGATCTATTCCTCTGTGGGAAATATGGGGTTTTGAGTCCCTTTCACTGAGGAAGGTGTAGGTCTTGTCTATTCCATAGTTGGTTTTTGGAACGGTACTTGTGCTTATATCAAACTCTGGTTTGATGCATCACCCCACCTCTCCTTCCCCCTTAAGCAGGCATAAGAGTGTTTTCTAAATGTGAGACTCTGTTCTCTTGCCTAACTCAGTTCATGTGTAGCCATGTTTACAGGATCTTCCTAAGTGATATCTTATGATAAGTTTCTTTTCCTGTGTGACTTCTTTCACTTAGAATCATCGTACCTGAATCCACTCATTTTGCTGCTACTGGTCTTATGACATTGATTTCGTGGTTGAGGGATATTCCATCGTACGTAAGTTCCACAATGTTTGGAACCATTTTTATATTTCCTGGGATATTTCAGGTGTACCCAGGTTGAGGTTCTTGTAAGCAGTGCAACCCTCAATTTGGGTGTGGCTCTGTGTTATGGATTTTCAGTTTTCCCAAGGTATATTCCCTAGACTGGAAGTGCCCTTGGCTCTGTAGCTCTGTTGTTTACTTGTTTTAGGGAACACAATGCACTCCTCCAGTGAGGCAGTTGGCAACTTACATCCCGCCCATCAGCATAACAAGGCTCCCTGTTCTCCAGGGCCTGTCTTGCCTTTCTGGTTTTTACACATTTTGTGGATGTCCCTTTTGACCGGTGGGAAGTGATACTTCTTTGTAGTGCAGATTTGCATTGCCCACTTGCTTGCTTGGCCAGAAAGGGCGTATGCGTTTTCTCCTGAATATATTCAGGAGAAAACGCATACGCCCTTTTTGGCCAAGTGCATCATTGTCGAAGTTGTGCCCCTCTTCCTGTGCTTTACAGGCGATTCCAACGTACCTCTTGAAATCTGTTTCCTGCTATTCTGCCTCGCTTTCAAGTCCACCTCGTTGCCTTCCCTCAACAGATTTTTGGACGATAGTTGGCCTTGATTACTCTGCCAGTTTGTGAATTGCTGTGCCCCTGAGCTCCATTTTTCAACTCGTTTTTTGTGAGCTGAACGCAAGTCCAAACTTTTGGTTCAGGACCTATACTGGTTCCCGGTGGGTGGCTGAGACTTTGGTTAATTCTTCTTCCTGCCGGGAAATTAGAGTGACATGTGCCCATCCAAATGCCTAACAGCTACTCTCTCATTGGTTCTCCCTCTTCCCTTTCATCCTCTGCCAAATTGGCAACCTGTGCGAACCAGGAGCTTAAAGGGTCTGTCTCTCCAAGTTGGGAGATTGAGAGGAAAGCAGTTGGAAAGTCAAACCGGAGCACCAGGAGTGGGGCTCTTCGTTGAGTTTTAGAAACCTTTCGTATTCACAGTGTGTCCATTCTCTAAGTTTCCCGTACACGTTATAGCTGTAGTAATATTCCCTTCAACCTGGAGAGCTGGGACCCATGGAATGGGTGCCATGCATTATTGCTTTAAAGGGTCTGCATTTGCTCACCCAATCTCACCAGTCCTCTCAGTCCCAAGTGTCCAGCCTTATGCCACATCCAGCTGTCATTGTAGATAGGGTCATTCCAGGTTGCATCAGCGACCCTGAAGGAATTGTGAAGAATTACCCTGTTTCTTTGTTCTGTTTTTGAAATTCCTGTTTAGAGTGGGTTTGAGCTGATTCTCGCTGCCATGTTTATGCCAGTCTAGACACACTTGATTCCCTTACGGAGACATATCAATACATAGGTTTTAAGATTCTTACTAGTCAGATCTATTCCTCTGTGGGAAATATGGGGTTTTGAGTCCCTTTCACTGAGGAAGGTGTAGGTCTTGTCTATTCCATAGTTGGTTTGAACGGTACCTGTGCTTATATCAAACTCTGGTTTGATGCATCACCCCACCTCTCCTTCCCCCTTAAGCAGGCATAAGAGTGTTTTCTAAATGTGAGACTCTGTTCTCTTGCCTAACTCAGTTCATGTGTAGCCATGTTTACAGGATCTTCCTAAGTGATATCTTATGATAAGTTTCTTTTCCTGTGTGACTTCTTTCACTTAGAATCATCGTACCTGAATCCACTCATTTTGCTGCTACTGGTCTTATGACATTGATTTCGTGGTTGAGGGATATTCCATCGTACGTAAGTTCCACAATGTTTGGAACCATTTTTATATTTCCTGGGATATTTCAGGTGTACCCAGGTTGAGGTTCTTGTAAGCAGTGCAACCCTCAATTTGGGTGTGGCTCTGTGTTATGGATTTTCAGTTTTCCCAAGGTATATTCCCTAGACTGGAAGTGCCCTTGGCTCTGTAGCTCTGTTGTTTACTTGTTTTAGGGAACACAATGCACTCCTCCAGTGAGGCAGTTGGCAACTTACATCCCGCCCATCAGCATAACAAGGCTCCCTGTTCTCCAGGGCCTGTCTTGCCTTTCTGGTTTTTACACATTTTGTGGATGTCCCTTTTGACCGGTGGGAAGTGATACTTCTTTGTAGTGCAGATTTGCATTGCCCGCTTGCTTGCTTGGCCAAAAAGGGCGTATGCGTTTTCTCCTGAATATATTCAGGAGAAAACGCATACGCCCTTTTTGGCCAAGTGCATCATTGTCGAAGTTGTGCCCCTCTTCCTGTGCTTTACAGGCGATTCCAACGTACCTCTTGAAATCTGTTTCCTGCTATTCTGCCTCGATTTCAAGTCCGCCTCGTTGCCTTCCCTCAACAGATTTTTGGACGATAGTTGGCCTTGATTACTCTGCCAGTTTGTGAATTGCTGTGCCCCTGAGCTCCATTTTTCAACTCGTTTCTTGTGAGCTGAACGCAAGTCCAAACTTTTGGTTCAGGAGCTATACTGGTTCCCAGTGGGTGGCTGAGACTTTGGTTAATTCTTCTTCCTGCCGGGAAATTAGAGTGACATGTGCCCATCCAAATGCCTAACAGCTACTCTCTCATTGGTTCTCCCTCTTCCCTTTCATCCTCTGCCAAATTGGCAACCTGTGCGAACCAGGAGCTTAAAGGGGCTGTCTCTCCAAGTTGGGAGATTGATAGGAAAGCAGTTGGAAAGTCAAACCGGAGCACCAGGATAGGGGCTCTTCGTTGAGTTTTAGAAACCTTTCGTATTCACAGTGTGTCCATTCTCTAGGTTTCCCGTACACGTTATAGCTGTAGTAATATTCCCTTCAACCTGGAGAGCTGGGACCCATGGAATGGGTGCCATGCATTATTGCTTTAAAGGGTCTGCATTTGCTCACCCAATCTCACCAATCCTCTCAGTCCCAAGTGTCCAGCCTTATGCCACATCCAGCTGTCATTGTAGATAGGGTCATTCCAGGTTGCATCAGAGACCCTGAAGGAATTGTAAAGAATTTCCCTGTTTCTTTGTTCCGTTTTTGAAATTCCTTTTTAGAGTGGGTTTGAGCTGATTCTCGCTGCCATGTTTATGCCAGTCTAGACACACTTGATTCCCTTACGGAGACATATCAATACATAGGTTTTAAGATTCTTACTAGTCAGATCTATTCCTCTGCGGGAAATATGGGGTTTTGAGACCCTTTCAGTGAGCAAGGTGTAGGTATTGTCTATACCATAGTTGGTTTTTGAAACGGTACCTGTGCTTATATCAAACTCTGGTTTGATGCATCACCCCACCTCTCCTTCCCCCTTAAGCAGGCATAAGAGTGTTTTCTAAATGTGAGACTCTGTTCTCTTGCCTAACTCAGTTCATGTGTAGCCATGTTTACAAGATCTTCCTAAGTGATATCTTATGATAAGTTGTTTTTCCTGTGTGACTTCTTTCACTTAGAATCATCGTACCTGAATCCACTCATTTTGCTGCTACTGGTCTTATGACATTGATTTCGTGGTTGAGGGATATTCCATCGAACGAAAGTTCCACAATGTTTGGAACCATTTTTATATTTCCTGGGATATTTCAGGTGTACCCAGGTTGAGGTTCTTGTAAGCAGTGCAGCCCTCAATTTGGGGGTGGCTCTGTGTTATGGATTTTCAGTTTTCCCAAGGTATATTCCCTAAACTGGAAGTGCCCTTGGCTCTGTAGCTCTGTTGTTTACTTGTTTTAGGGAACACAATGCACTCCTCCAGTGAGGCAGTTGGCAACTTACATCCCGCCCATCAGCATAACAAGGCTCCCTGTTCTCCAGGGCCTGTCTTGCCTTTCTGGTTTTTACACATTTTGTGGATGTCCCTTTTGACCGGTGGGAAGTGATACTTCTTTGTAGTGCAGATTTGCATTGCCCGCTTGCTTGCTTGGCCAAAAAGGGCGTATGCGTTTTCTCCTGAATATATTCAGGAGAAAACGCATACGCCCTTTTTGGCCAAGTGCATCATTGTCGAAGTTGTGCCCCTCTTCCTGTGCTTTACAGGCGATTCCAACGTACCTCTTGAAATCTGTTTCCTGCTATTCTGCCTCGCTTTCAAGTCCGCCTCGTTGCCTTCCCTCAACAGATTTTTGAACGATAGTTGGCCTTGATTACTCTGCCAGTTTGTGAATTGCTGTGCCCCTGAGCTCCATTTTTCAACTCGTTTCTTGTGAGCTGAACGCAAGTCCAAACTTTTGGTTCAGGACCTATACTGGTTCCCGGTGGGTGGCTGAGACTTTGGTTAATTCTTCTTCCTGCCGGGAAATTAGAGGGACATGTGTCCATCCAAATGCCTAACAGCTACTCTCTCATTGGTTCTCCCTCTTCCCTTTCATCCTCTGCCAAATTGGCAACCTGTGCGAACCAGGAGCTTAAAGGGGCTGTCTCTCCAAGTTGGGAGATTGATAGGAAAGCAGTTGGAAAGTCAAACCGGAGCACCAGGAGAGGGGCTCTTCGTTGAGTTTTAGAAACCTTTCGTATTCACAGTGTGTCCATTCTCTAGGTTTCCCGTACACGTTATAGCTGTAGTAATATTCCCCTCAACCTGGAAAGCTGGGACCCATGGAATGGGTGCCATGCATTATTGCTTTAAAGGGTCTGCATTTGCTCACCCAATCTCACCAATCCTCTCAGTCCCAACTGTCCAGGCTTATGCCACATCCAGCTGTCATTGTAGATAGGGTCATTCCAGGTTGCATCAGAGACCCTGAAGGAATTGTAAAGAATTTCCCTGTTTCTTTGTTCTGTTTTTGAAATTCCTTTTTAGAGTGGGTTTGAGCTGATTCTCGCTGCCCTGTTTATTCCAGTCTAGACACACTTGATTCCCTTATGGAGACATATCAATACATAGGTTTTAAGATTCTTACTAGTCAGATCTATTCCTCTGCGGGAAATATGGGGTTTTGAGTCCCTTTCACTGAGGAAGGTGTAGGTCTTGTCTATTCCATAGTTGGTTTTTGGAATGGTACCTGTGCTTATATCAAACTCTGGTTTGATGCATCACCCCACCTCTCCTTCCCCCTTAAGCAGGCATAAGAGTGTTTTCTAAATGTGAGACTCTGTTCTCTTGCCTAACTCAGTTCATGTGTAGCCATGTTTACAGGATCTTCGTAAGTGATATCTTATGATAAGTTTCTTTTCCTGTGTGACTTCTTTCACTTAGAAACATCGTACCTGAATCCACTCATTTTGCTGCTACTGGTCTTATGACATTGATTTCATGGCTGAGGGATATTCCATCGTACGTAAGTTCCACAATGTTTGGAACCATTTTTATATTTCCTGGGATATTTCAGGTGTACCCAGGTTGAGGTTCTTGTAAGCAGTGCAGCCCTCAATTTGGGGGTGGCTCTGTGTTATGGATTTTCAGTTTTCCCAAGGTATATTCCCTAGACTGGAAGTGCCCTTGGCTCTGTAGCTCTGTTGTTTACTTGTTTTAGGGAACACAATACACTCCTCCAGTGAGGCAGTTGGCAGCTTACATCCCGCCCATCAGCATAACAAGGCTCCCTGTTCTCCAGGGCCTGTCTTGCCTTTATGGTTTTTACACATTTTGTGGATGTCCCTTTTGACCGGTGGGAAGTGATACTTCTTTGTAGTGCAGATTTGCATTGCCCGCTTGCTTGCTTGGCCAAAAAGGGCGTATGCGTTTTCTCCTGAATATATTCAGGAGAAAACGCATACGCCCTTTTTGGCCAAGTGCATCATTGTCGAAGTTGTGCCCCTCTTCCTGTGCTTTACAGGTGATTCCAACGTACCTCTTGAAATCTGTTTCCTGCTATTCTGCATCGCTTTCAAGTCCACCTCGTTGCCTTCCCTCAACAGATTTTTGGATGATAGTGGGCCTTGATTACTCTGCCAGTTTGTGAATTGCTGTGCCCCTGAGCTCCATTTTTCAACTCGTTTCTTGTGAGCTGAACGCAAGTCCAAACTTTTGGTTCAGGACCTATACTGGTTCCCGGTGGGTGGCTCAGACTTTGGTTAATTCTTCTACCTGCCGGGAAATTAGAGTGACATGTGCCCATCTAAATGCCTAACAGCTACTCTCTCATTGGTTCTCCCTCTTCCCTTTCATCCTCTGCCAAATTGGCAACCTGTGTGAACCAGGAGCTTAAAGGGGCTGTCTCTCCAAGTTGGGAGATTGATAGGAAAGCAGTTGGAAAGTCAAACCGGAGCACCAGGAGAGGGGCTCTTCGTTGAGTTTTAGAAACCTTTCGTATTCACATTGTGTCCATTCTCTAGGTTTCCCGTACACGTTATAGCTGTAGTAATATTCCCTTCAACCTGGAGAGCTGGGACCCATGGAATGGGTGCCATGCATTATTGCTTTAAACGGTCTGCATTTGCTCACCCAATCTCACCAATCCTCTCAGTCCCAAGTGTCCAGCCTTATGCCACATCCAGCTGTCATTGTAGATAGGGCCATTCCAGGTTGCATCAGAGACCCTGAAGGAATTGTAAAGAATTTCCCTGTTTCTTTTTTCTGTTTTTGAAATTCCTTTTTAGAGTGGGTTTGAGCTGATTCTCGCTGCCCTGTTTATTCCAGTCTAGACACACTTGATTCCCTTATGGAGACATATCAATACATAGGTTTTAAGATTCTTACTAGTCAGATCTATTCCTCTGTGGGAAATATGGGGTTTTGAGTCCCTTTCACTGAGGAAGGTGTAGGTCTTGTCTATTCCATAGTTGGTTTTTGGAACGGTACCTGTGCTTATATCAAACTCTGGTTTGATGCATCACCCCACCTCTCCTTCCCCCTTAAGCAGGCATAAGAGTGTTTTCTAAATGTGAGACTCTGTTCTCTTGCCTAACTCAGTTCATGTGTAGCCATGTTTACAGGATCTTCCTAAGTGATATCTTATGATAAGTTTCTTTTCCTGTGTGACTTCTTTCACTTAGAATCATCGTACCTGAATCCACTCATTTTGCTGCTACTGGTCTTATGACATTGATTTCCTTGTTGAGGGATATTCCATCGTACGTAAGTTCCACAATGTTTGGAACCATTTTTATATTTCCTGGGATATTTCAGGTGTACCCAGGTTGAGGTTCTTGTAAGCAGTGCAGCCCTCAATTTGGGGGTGGCTCTGTGTTATGGATTTTCAGTTTTCCCAAGGTATATTCCCTAGACTGGAAGTGCCCTTGGCTCTGTAGCTCTGTTGTTTACTTGTTTTAGGGAACACAATGCACTCCTCCAGTGAGGCAGTTGGCAACTTACATCCCGCCCATCAGCATAACAAGGCTCCCTGTTCTCCAGGGCCTGTCTTGCCTTTCTGGTTTTTACATATTTTGTGGATGTCCCTTTTGACCGGTGGGAAGTGATACTTCTTTGTAGTGCAGATTTGCATTGCCCGCTTGCTTGCTTGGCCAAAAAGGGCGTATGCGTTTTCTCCTGAATATATTCAGGAGAAAACGCATACGCCCTTTTTGGCCAAGTGCATCATTGTCGAAGTTGTGCCCCTCTTCCTGTGCTTTACAGGCGATTCCAACGTACCTCTTGAAATCTGTTTCCTGCTATTCTGCCTCGCTTTCAAGTCCGCCTCGTTGCCTTCCCTCAACAGATTTTTGGACGATAGTTGGCCTTGATTACTCTGCCAGTTTGTGAATTGCTGTGCCCCTGAGCTCCATTTTTCAACTCGTTTCTTGTGAGCTGAACGCAAGTCCAAACTTTTGGTTCAGGACCTATACTGGTTCCCGGTGGGTGGCTCAGACTTTGGTTAATTCTTCTTCCTGCCGGGAAATTAGAGTGACATGTGCCCATCTAAATGCCTAACAGCTACTCTCTCATTGGTTCTCCCTCTTCCCTTTCATCCTCTGCCAAATTGGCAACCTGTGTGAACCAGGAGCTTAAAGGGTCTGTCTCTGCAAGTTGGGAGATTGATAGGAAAGCAGTTGGAAAGTCAAACCGGAGCACCAGGAGAGGGGCTCTTCGTTGAGTTTTAGAAACCTTTCGTATTCACAGTGTGTCCATTCTCTAGGTTTCCCGTACACGTTATAGCTGTAGTAATATTCCCTTCAACCTGGAGAGCTGGGACCCATGGAATGGGTGCCATGCATTATTGCTTTAAACGGTCTGCATTTGCTCACCCAATCTCACCAATCCTCTCAGTCCCAAGTGTCCAGCCTTATGCCACATCCAGCTGTCATTGTAGATAGGGTCATTCCAGGTTGCATCAGCGACCCTGAAGGAGTTGTGAAGAATTACCCTGTTTCTTTGTTCTGTTTTTGAAATTCCTGTTTAGAGTGGGTTTGAGCTGATTCTCACTGCCCTGTTTATGCCAGTCTAGACACACTTGATTCCCTTACGGAGACATATCATTACATAGGTTTTATGATTCTTACTAGTCAGATCTATTCCTCTGCGGGAAATATGGGGTTTTGAGTCCCTTTCACTGAGGAAGGTGTAGGTCTTGTCTATTCCATAGTTGGTTTTTGGAACGGTACCTGTGCTTATATCAAACTCTGGTTTGATGCATCACCCCACCTCTGCTTCCCCCTTAAGCAGGCATAAGAGTGTTTTCTAATTCTGAGACTCTGTTCTCTTGCCTAACTCAGTTCATGTGTAGCCATGTTTACAGGATCTTCCTATGTGATATCTTATGATAAGTTTCTTTTCCTGTGTGACTTCTTTCACTTAGAATCATCGTACCTGAATCCACTCATTTTGCTGCTACTGGTCTTATGACATTCATTTCGTGGCTGAGGGATATTCCATCGTACGTAAGTTCCACAATGTTTGGAACCATTTTTATATTTCCTGGGATATTTCAGGTGTACCCAGGTTGAGGTTCTTGTAAGCAGTGCAGCCCTCAATTTGGGGGTGGCTCTGTCTTATGGATTTTCAGTTTTCCCAAGGTATATTCCCTAGACTGGAAGTGCCCTTGGCTCTGTAGCTCTGTTGTTTACTTGTTTTAGGGAACACAATGCACTCCTCCAGTGAGGCAGTTGGCAACTTACATCCCGCCCATCAGCATAACAAGGCTCCCTGTTCTCCAGGGCCTGTCTTGCCTTTCTGGTTTTTACACATTTTGTGGATGTCCCTTTTGACCAGTGGGAAGTGATACTTCTTTGTAGTGCAGATTTGCATTGCCCGCTTGCTTGCTTGGCCGAAAAGGGCGTATGCGTTTTCTCCTGAATATATTCAGGAGAAAACGCATACGCCCTTTTTGGCCAAGTGCATCATTGTCGAAGTTGTGCCCCTCTTCCTGTGCTTTACAGGCGATTCCAACGTACCTCTTGAAATCTCTTTCCTGCTATTCTGCCTTGCTTTCAAGTCCGCCTCGTTGCCTTCCCTGAACAGATTTTTGGACGATAGTTGGCCTTGATTACTCTGCCAGTTTGTGAATTGCTGTGCCCCTGAGCTCCATTTTTCCACTCGTTTCTTGTGAGCTGAACGCAAGTCCAAACTTTTGGTTCAGGACCTATACTGGTTCCCGGTGGGTGGCTGAGACTTTGGTTAATTCTTCTTCCTGCCGGGAAATTAGAGTGACATGTGCCCATCCAAATGCCTAACAGCTACTCTCTCATTGGTTCTCCCTATTCCCTTTCATCCTCTGCCAAATTGGAAACCTGTGCGAACGAGGAGCTTAAAGGGTCTGTCTCTCCAAGTTGGGAGATTGATAGGAAAGAAGTTGGAAAGTCAAACCGGAGCACCAGGAGAGGGGCTCTTCGTTGAGTTTTAGAAACCTTTCGTATTCACAGTGTGTCCATTCTCTAGGTTTCCCGTACACATTATAGCTGTAGTAATATTCCCTTCAACCTGGAGAGCTGGGACCCATGGAATGGGTGCCATGCATTATTGCTTTAAAGGGTCTGCATTTGCTCACCCAATCTCACCAATCCTCTCAGTCCCAAGTGTCCAGCTTTATGCCACATCCAGCTGTCATTTTAGATAGGGTCATTCCAGGTTGCATCAGCGACCCTGAAGGAATTGTGAAGAATTTCCCTGATTCTTTGTTCTGTTTTTGAAATTCCTTTTTAGAGTGGGTTTGAGCTGATTCTCGCTGCCATGTTTATGCCAGTCTAGACACACTTGATTCCCTTATGGAGACATATCAATACATAGGTTTTAAGATTCTTACTAGTCAGATCTATTCCTCTGTGGGAAATATGGGGTTTTGAGTCCCTTTCACTGAGGAAGGTGTAGGTCTTTTCTATTCCATAGTTGGTTTTTGGAACGGTACCTGTGCTTATATCAAACTCTGGTTTGATGCATCACCCCACCTCTCCTTCCCCCTTAAGCAGGCATAAGAGTGTTTTCTAAATGTGAGACTCTGTTCTCTTGCCTAACTCAGTTCATGTGTAGCCATGTTTACAGGATCTTCCTAAGTGATATCTTATGATAAGTTTCTTTTCCTGTGTGACTTCTTTCACTTAGAATCATCGTACCTGAATCCACTCATTTTGCTGCTACTTGTCTTATGACATTGATTTCGTGGCTGAGGGATATTCCATCGTACGTAAGTTCCACAATGTTTTGAACCATTTTTATATTTCCTGGGATATTTCAGGTGTACCCAGGTTGAGGTTCTTGTAAGCAGTGCCGCCCTCAATTTGGGGGTGGCTCTGTCTTATGGATTTTCAGTTTTCCCAAGGTATATTTCCTAGACTGGAAGTGCCCTTGGCTCTGTAGCTCTGTTGTTTACTTGTTTTAGGGAACACAATGCACTCCTCCAGTGAGGCAGTTGGCAACTTACATCCCGCCCATCAGCATAACAAGGCTCCCTGTTCTCCAGGGCCTGTCTTGCCTTTCTGGTTTTTACACATTTTGTGGATGTCCCTTTTGACCGGTGGGAAGTGATACTTCTTTGTAGTGCAGATTTGCATTGCCCGCTTGCTTGCTTGGCCAAAAAGGGCGTATGCGTTTTCTCCTGAATATATTCAGGAGAAAACGCATACGCCCTTTTTGGCCAAGTGCATCATTGTCGAAGTTGTGCCCCTCTTCCTGTGCTTTACAGGCGATTCCAACGTACCTCTTGAAATCTGTTTCCTGCTATTCTGCCTCGCTTTCAAGTCCACCTCGTTGCCTTCCCTCAACAGATTTTTGGACGATAGTTGGCCTTGATTACTCTGCCAGTTTGTGAATTGCTGTGCCCCTGAACTCCATTTTTCAACTCGTTTTTTGTGAGCTGAACGCAAGTCCAAACTTTTGGTTCAGGACCTATACCTGTTCCCGGTGGGTGGCTGAGACTTTGGTTAATTCTTCTTCCTGCCGGGAAATTAGAGTGACATGTGCCCATCCAAATGCCTAACAGCTACTCTCTCATTGGTTCTCCCTCTTCCCTTTCATCGTCTGACAAATTGGCAACCTGTGCGAACCAGGAGCTTAAAGGGGCTGTCTCTCCAAGTTGGGAGATTGATAGGAAAGCAGTTGGAAAGTCAAACCGGAGCACCAGGAGAGGGGCTCTTCGTTGAGTTTTAGAAACCTTTCGTATTCACAGAGTGTCCATTCTCTAGGTTTCCCGTACACGTTATAGCTGTAGTAATATTCCCTTCAACCTGGAGAGCTGGGACCCATGGAATGGGTGCCATGCATTATTGCTTTAAACGGTCTGCATTTGCTCACCCAATCTCACCAATCCTCTCAGTCCCAAGTGTCCAGCCTCATGCCACATCCAGCTGTCATTGTAGATAGGGTCATTCCAGGTTGCATCAGAGACCCTGAAGGAATTGTGAAGAATTTCCCTGTTTCTTTGTTCTGTTTTTGAAATTCCTGTTTAGAGTCGGTTTGAGCTGATTCTCGCTGCCCAGTTTATGCCAGTCTAGACACACTTGATTCCCTTACGGAGACATATCAATACATAGGTTTTAAGATTCTTACTAGTCAGATCTATTCCTCTGCGGGAAATATGGGGTTTTGAGTCCCTTTCACTGAGGAAGGTGTAGGTCTTGTCTATTCCATAGTTGGTTTTTGGAACGGTACCTGTGCTTATATCAAACTCTGGTTTGATGCATCACCCCACCTCTCCTTCCCCCTTAAGCAGGCATAAGAGTGTTTTCTAAATGTGAGACTCTGTTCTCTTGCCTAACTCAGTTCATGTGTAGCCATGTTTACAGGATCTTACTAAGTGATATCTTATGATAAGTTTCTTTTCCTGTGTGACTTCTTTCACTTAGAAACATCGTACCTGAATCCACTCATTTTGCTGCTACTGGTCTTATGACATTGATTTCATGGCTGAGGGATATTCCATCGTACGTATGTTCCACAATGTTTGGAACCATTTTTATATTTCCTGGGATATTTCAGGTGTACCCAGGTTGAGGTTCTTGTAAGCAGTGCAGCCCTCAATTTGGGGGTGGCTCTGTCTTATGGATTTTCAGTTTTCCCAAGGTATATTCCCTAGACTGGAAGTGCCCTTGGCTCTGTAGCTCTGTTGTTTACTTGTTTTAGGGAACACAATACACTCCTCCAGTAGGGCAGTTGGCAGCTTACATCCCGCCCATCAGCATAACAAGGCTCCCTGTTCTCCAGGGCCTGTCTTGCCTTTCTGGTTTTTACACATTTTGTGGATGTCCCTTTTGACCGGTGGGAAGTGATACTTCTTTGTAGTGCAGATTTGCATTGCCCGCTTGCTTGCTTGGCCAAAAAGGGCGTATGCGTTTTCTCCTGAATATATTCAGGAGAAAACGCATACGCCCTTTTTGGCCAAGTGCATCATTGTCGAAGTTGTGCCCCTCTTCCTGTGCTTTACAGGCGATTCCAACGTACCTCTTGAAATCTCTTTCCTGCTATTCTGCCTCGCTTTCAAGTCCACCTCGTTGCCTTCCCTCAACAGATTTTTGGACGATAGTTGGCCTTGATTACTCTGCCAGTTTGTGAATTGCTGTGCCCCTGAGCTCCATTTTTCAACTCGTTTCTTGTGAGCTGAACGCAAGTCCAAACTTTTGGTTCAGGACCTATACTGGTTCCCGGTGGGTGGTCAGACTTTGGTTAATTCTTCTTCCTGCCGGGAAATTAGAGTGACATGTGCCCATCTAAATGCCTAACAGCTACTCTCTCATTGGTTCTCCCTCTTCCCTTTCATCCTCTGCCAAATTGGCAACCTGTGTGAACCAGGAGCTTAAAGGGGCTGTCTCTCCAAGTTGGGAGATTGATAGGAAAGCAGTTGGAAAGTCAAACCGGAGCACCAGGAGAGGGGCTCTTCGTTGAGTTTTAGAAACCTTTCGTATTCACAGTGTGTCCATTCTCTAGGTTTCCCGTACACGTTATAGCTGTAGTAATATTCCCTTCAACCTGGAGAGCTGGGACCCATGGAATGGGTGCCATGCATTATTGCTTTAAAGGGTCTGCATTTGCTCACCCAATCTCACCAATCCTCTCAGTCCCAAGTGTCCAGCCTTATGCCACATCCAGCTGTCATTGTAGATAATGTCATTCCAGGTTGCATCAGAGACCCTGAAGGAATTGTAAAGAATTTCTCTGTTTCTTTGTTCTGTTTTTGAAATACCTTTTTAGAGTGGGTTTGAGCTGATTCTCGCTGCCATGTTTATGCCAGTCTAGACACACTTGATTCCCTTACGGAGACATATGAATACATAGGTTTTAAGATTCTTACTAGTCAGATCTATTCCTCTGTGGGAAATATGGGGTTTTGAGACCCTTTCATTGAGGAAGGTGTAGGTCTTGTCTATACCATAGTTGGTTTTTGGAACGGTACCTGTGCTTATATCAAACTCTGGTTTGATGCATCACCCCACCTCTCCTTCCCCCTTAAGCAGGCATAAGAATGTTTTCTAAATGTGAGACTCTGTTCTCTTTCCTAACTCAGTTCATGTGTAGCCATGTTTACAGGATCTTCCTAAGTGATATCTTACGATAAGTTTCTTTTCCTGTGTGACTTCTTTCACTTAGAATCATCGTACCTGAATCCACTCATTTTGCTGCTACTGGTCTTATGACATTGATTTCGTGGTTGAGGGATATTCCATCGTACGTAAGTTCCACAATGTTTGGAACCATTTTTATATTTCCTGGGATATTTCAGGTGTACCCAGGTTGAGGTTCTTGTAAGCAGTGCAGCCATTAATTTGGGGGTGGCTCTGTCTTATGGATTTTCAGTTTTCCCAAGGTATATTCCCTAGACTGGAAGTGCCCTTGGCTCTGTAGCTCTGTTGTTTACTTGTTTTAGGGAACACAATGCACTCCTCCAGTGAGGCAGTTGGCAACTTACATCCCGCCCATCAGCATAACAAGTCTCCGTGTTCTCCAGGGCCTGTCTTGCCTTCCTGGTTTTTACACATTTTGTGGATGTCCCTTTTGACCGGTGGGAAGTGATACTTCTTTGTAGTGCAGATTTGCATTGCCCGCTTGCTTGCTTGGCCAAAAAGGGTGTATGCGTTTTCTCCTGAATATATTCAGGAGAAAACGCATACGCCCTTTTTGGCCAAGTGCATCATTGTCGAAGTTGTGCCCCTCTTCCTGTGCTTTACAGGCGATTCCAACGTACCTCTTGAAATCTGTTTCCTGCTATTCTGCCTCGCTTTCAAGTCCGCCTCGTTGCCTTCCCTCAACAGATTTTTGGACGATAGTGGGCCTCGATTACTCTGCCAGTTTGTGAATTGCTGTGCCCCTGAGCTCCATTTTTCAACTCGTTTCTTGTGAGCTGAACGCAAGTCCAAACTTTTGGTTCAGGACCTATACTGGTTCCCGGTGGGTGGCTCAGACTTTGGTTAATACTTCTTCCTGCCGGGAATTTAGAGTGACATGTGCCCATCCAAATGCCTAACAGCTACTCTCTCATTGGTTCTCCCTCTTCCCTTTCATCCTCTGCCAAATTGGCAACCTGTGTGAACCAGGAGCTTAAAGGGGCTGTCTCTCCAAGTTGGGAGATTGATAGGAAAGCAGTTGGAAAGTCAAACCGGAGCACCAGGAGAGGGGCTCTTCGTTGAGTTTTAGAAACCTTTCGTATTCACAGTGTGTCCATTCTCTAGGTTTCCCGTACACGTTATAGCTGTAGTAATATTCCCTTCAACCTGGAGTGCTGGGACCCATGGAATGGGAGCCATGCATTATTGCTTTAAACGGTCTGCATGTGCTCACCCAATCTCACCAATCCTCTCAGTCCCAAGTGTCCAGCCTCATGCCACATCCAGCTGTCATTGTAGATAGGGTCATTCCAGGTTGCATCAGAGACCCTGAAGGAATTGTAAAGAATTTCCCTGTTTCTTTGTTCTGTTTTTGAAATTCCTTTTTAGAGTGGGTTTGAGCTGATTCTCGCTGCCCTGTTTATGCCAGTCTAGACACACTTGATTCCCTTACGGAGACATATCAATACATAGGTTTTAAGATTCTTACTAGTCAGATCTATTCCTCTGCGGGAAATATGGGGTTTTGAGTCCCTTTCACTGAGGAACGTGTAGGTCTTGTCTATTCCATAGATGGTTTTTGGAACGGTACCTGTGCTTATATCAAACTCTGGTTTGATGCATCACCCCACCTGTCCTTCCCCCTTAAGCAGGCATAAGAGTGTTTTCTAAATGTGAGACTCTGTTCTCTTTCCTAACTCAGTTCTTGTGTAGCCATGTTTACAGGATCTTCCTAAGTGATATCTTATGATAAGTTTCTTTTCCTGTGTGACTTCTTTCACTTAGAATCATCGTACCTGAATCCACTCATTTTGCTGCTACTGGTCTTATGACATTGATTTCGTGGCTGAGGGATATTCCATCGTACGTAAGTTCCACAATGTTTGGAACCATTTTTATATTTCCTGGGATATTTCAGGTGTACCCAGGTTGAGGTTCTTGTAAGCAGTGCAGCCCTCAATTTGGGGGTGGCTCTGTCTTATGGATTTTCAGTTTTCCCAAGGTATATTCCCTAGACTGGAAGTGCCCTTGGCTCTGTAGCTCTGTTGTTTACTTGTTTTAGGGAACACAATGCACTCCTCCAGTGAGGCAGTTGGCAACTTACATCCCGCCCATCAGCATAACAAGGCTCCCTGTTCTCCAGGGCCTGTCTTGCCTTTCTGGTTTTTACACATTTTGTGGATGTCCCTTTTGACCGGTGGGAAGTGATACTTCTTTGTAGTGCAGATTTGCATTGCCCGCCTGCTTGCTTGGCCAAAAAGGGCCTATGCGTTTTCTCCTGAATATATTCAGGAGAAAACGCATAGGCCCTTTTTGGCCAAGTGCATCATTGTCGAAGTTGTGCCCCTCTTCCTGTGCTTTACAGGCGATTCCAACGTACCTCTTGAAATCTCTTTCCTGCTATTCTGCCTTGCTTTCAAGTCCGCCTCGTTGCCTTCCCTCAACAGATTTTTGGACGATAGTTGGCCTTGATTACTCTGCCAGTTTGTGAATTGCTGTGCCCCTGAGCTCCATTTTTCAACTCGTTTCTTGTGAGCTGAACGCAAGTCCAAACTTTTGGTTCAGGACCTATACTGGTTCCCGGTGGGTGGCTGAGACTTTGGTTCATTCTTCTTCCTGCCGGGAAATTAGAGTGACATGTGCCCATCCAAATGCCTAACAGCTACTCTCTCATTGGTTCTCCCTCTTCCCTTTCATCCTCTGCCAAATTGGCAACCTGTGCGAACCAGGAGCTTAAAGGGGCTGTCTCTCCAAGTTGGGAGATTGATAGGAAAGCAGTTGGAAAGTCAAACCGGAGCACCAGGAGAGGGGCTCTTCGTTGAGTTTTAGAAACCTTTCGTATTCACAGTGTGTCCATTCTCTAGGTTTCCCGTACACGTTATAGCTGTAGTAATATTCCCTTCAACCTGGAGAGCTGGGACCCATGGAATGTGTGCCATGCATTATTGCTTTAAAGGGTCTGCATTTGCTCACCCAATCTCACCAATCCTCTCAGTCCCAAGTGTCCAGCCTTATGCCACATCCAGCTGTCATTGTAGATAGGGTCATTCCAGGTTGCATCAGCGACCCTGAAGGAATTGTGAAGAATTTCCCTTTTTCTTTGTTCTGTTTTTGAAATTCCTTTTTAGAGTGGGTTTGAGCTGATTCTCGCTGCCATGTTTATGCCAGTCTAGACACACTTGATTCCCTTATGGAGACATATCAATACATAGGTTTTAAGATTCTTAATAGTCAGATATATTCCTCTGTGGGAAATATGGGGTTTTGAGTCCCTTTCACTGAGGAAGGTGTAGGTCTTTTCTATTCCATAGTTGGTTTTTGGAACGGTACCTGTGCTTATATCAAACTCTGGTTTGATGCATCACCCCACCTCTCCTTCCCCCTTAAGCAGGCATAAGAGTGTTTTCTAAATGTGAGACTCTGTTCTCTTGCCTAACTCAGTTCATGTGTAGCCATGTTTACAGGATCTTCCTAAGTGATATCTTATGATAAGTTTCTTTTCCTGTGTGACTTCTTTCACTTAGAATCATCGTACCTGTATCCACTCATTTTGCTGCTACTTGTCTTATGACATTGATTTCGTGGCTGAGGGATATTCCATCGTACGTAAGTTCCACAATGTTTTGAACCATTTTTATATTTCCTGGGATATTTCAGGTGTACCCAGGTTGAGGTTCTTGTAAGCAGTGCCGCCCTCAATTTGGGGGTGGCACTGTCTTATGGATTTTCAGTTTTCCCAAGGTATATTCCCTAGACTGGAAGTGCCCTTGGCTCTGTAGCTCTGTTGTTTACTTGTTTTAGGGAACACAATGCACTCCTCCAGTGAGGCAGTTGGCAACTTACATCCCGCCCATCAGCATAACAAGGCTCCCTGTTCTCCAGGGCCTGTCTTGCCTTTCTGGTTTTTACACATTTTGTGGATGTCCCTTTTGACCGGTGGGAAGTGATACTTCTTTGTAGTGCAGATTTGCATTGCCGGCTTGCTTGCTTGGCCAAAAAGGGCGTATGCGTTTTCTGCTGAATCAGGAGAAAACGCATACGCCCTTTTTGGCCAAGTGCATCATTGTCGAAGTTGTGCCCCTCTTCCTGTGCTTTACAGGCGATTCCAACGTACCTCTTGAAATCTGTTTCCTGCTATTCTGCCTCGCTTTCAAGTCCGCCTCGTTGCCTTCCCTCAACAGATTTTTGGACGATAGTTGGCCTTGATTACTCTGCCAGGTTGTGAATTGCTGTGCCCCTGAGCTCCATTTTTCAACTCGTTTTTTGTGAGCTGAACGCAAGTCCAAACTTTTGGTTCAGGACCTATACTGGTTCCCGGTGGGTGGCTGAGACTTTGGTTAATTCTTCTTCCTGCCGGGAAATTAGAGTGACATGTGCCCATCCAAATGCCTAACAGCTACTCTCTCATTGGTTCTCCCTCTTCCCTTTCATCCTCTGCCAAATTGGCAACCTGTGCGAACCAGGAGCTTAAAGGGGCTGTCTCTCCAAGTTGGGAGATTGATAGGAAAGCAGTTGGAAAGTCAAACCGGAGCACCAGGAGAGGGGCTCTTCGTTGAGTTTTAGAAACCTTTCGTATTCACAGTGTGTCCATTCTCTAGGTTTCCCGTACACGTTATAGCTGTAGTAATATTCCCTTCAACCTGGAGAGCTGGGACCCATGGAATGGGTGCCATGCATTATTGCTTTAAACGGTCTGCATTTGCTCACCCAATCTCACCAATCCTCTCAGTCCCAAGTGTCCAGCCTTATGCCACATCCAGCTGTCATTGTAGATAGGGTCATTCCAGGTTGCATCAGCGACCCTGAAGGAGTTGTGAAGAATTACCCTGTTTCTTTGTTCTGTTTTTGAAATTCCTGTTTAGAGTGGGTTTGAGCTGATTCTCGCTGCCCTGTTTATGCCAGTCTAGACACACTTGATTCCCTTACGGAGACATATCATTACATAGGTTTTAAGATTCTTACTAGTCAGATTTTTCCTCTGCGGGAAATATGGGGTTTTGAGTCCCTTTCACTGAGGAAGGTGTAGGTCTTGTCTATTCCATAGTTGGTTTTTGGAACGGTACCTGTGCTTATATCAAACTCTGGTTTGATGCATCACCCCACCTCTCCTTCCCCCTTAAGCAGGCATAAGAGTGTTTTCTAATTGTGAGACTCTGTTCTCTTGCCTAACTCAGTTCATGTGTAGCCATGTTTACAGGATCTTCCTATGTGATATCTTATGATAAGTTTCTTTTCCTGTGTGACTTCTTTCACTTAGAATCATCGTACCTGAATCCACTCATTTTGCTGCTACTGGTCTTATGACATTGATTTCGTGGCTGAGGGATATTCCATCGTACGTAAGTTCCACAATGTTTGGAACCATTTTTATATTTTCTGGGATATTTCAGGTGTACCCAGGTTGAGGTTCTTGTAAGCAGTGCAGCCCTCAATTTGGGGGTGGCTCTGTCTTATGGATTTTCAGTTTTCCCAAGGTATATTCCCTAGACTGGAAGTGCCCTTGGCTCTGTAGCTCTGTTGTTTACTTGTTTTAGGGAACACGATGCAATCCTCCAGTGAGGCAGTTGGCAACTTACATCCCGCCCGTCAGCATAACAAGGCTCCCTGTTCTCCAGGGCCTGTCTTGCCTTTCTGGTTTTTACACATTTTGTGGATGTCCCTTTTGACCGGTGGGAAGTGATACTTCTTTGTAGTGCAGATTTGCATTGCCCGCTTGCTTGCTTGGCCAAAAAGGGCGTATGCGTTTTCTCCTGAATATATTCAGGAGAAAACGCATACGCCCTTTTTGGCCAAGTGCATCATTGTCGAAGTTGTGCCCCTCTTCCTGTGCTTTACAGGCGATTCCAACGTACCTCTTGAAATCTCTTTCCTGCTATTCTGCCTTGCTTTCAAGTCCGCCTCGTTGCCTTCCCTCAACAGATTTTTGGACGATAGTTGGCCTTGATTACTCTGCCAGTTTGTGAATTGCTGTGCCCCTGAGCTCCATTTTTCAACTCGTTTCTTGTGAGCTGAACGCAAGTCCAAACTTTTGGTTCAGGACCTATACTGGTTCCCGGTGGGTGGCTGAGACTTTGGTTAATTCTTCTTCCTGCCGGGAAATTAGAGTGACATGTGCCCATCCAAATGCCTAACAGCTACTCTCTCATTGGTTCTCCCTCTTCCCTTTCATCCTCTGCCAAATTGGCAACCTGTGCGAACCAGGAGCTTAAAGGGCTGTCTCTCCAAGTTGGGAGATTGATAGGAAAGCAGTTGGAAAGTCAAACCGGAGCACCAGGAGAGGGGCTCTTCGTTGAGTTTTAGAAACCTTTCGTATTCACAGTGTGTCCATTCTCTAGGTTTCCCGTACACGTTATAGCTGTAGTAATATTCCCTTCAACCTGGAGAGCTGGGACCCATGGAATGTGTGCCATGCATTATTGCTTTAAAGGGTCTGCATTTGCTCACCCAATCTCACCAATCCTCTCAGTCCCAAGTGTCCAGCCTTATGCCACATCCAGCTGTCATTGTAGATAGGGTCATTCCAGGTTGCATCAGCGACCCTGAAGGAATTGTGAAGAATTTCCCTGTTTCTTTGTTCTGTTTTTGAAATTCCTTTTTAGAGTGGGTTTGAGCTGATTCTCGCTGCCATGTTTATGCCAGTCTAGACACACTTGATTCCCTTATGGAGACATATCAATACATAGGTTTTAAGATTCTTACTAGTCAGATCTATTCCTCTGTGGGAAATATGGGGTTTTGAGTCCCTTTCACTGAGGAAGGTGTAGGTCTTTTCTATTCCATAGTTGGTTTTTGGAACGGTACCTGTGCTTATATCAAACTCTGGTTTGATGCATCACCCCACCTCTCCTTCCCCCTTAAGCAGGCATAAGAGTGTTTTCTAAATGTGAGACTCTGTTCTCTTGCCTAACTCAGTTCATGTGTAGCCATGTTTACAGGATCTTCCTAAGTGATATCTTATGATAAGTTTCTTTTCCTGTGTGACTTCTTTCACTTAGAATCATCGTACCTGAATCCACTCATTTTGCTGCTACTTGTCTTATGACATTGATTTCGTGGCTGAGGGATATTCCATCGTACGTAAGTTCCACAATGTTTTGAACCATTTTTATATTTCCTGGGATATTTCAGGTGTACCCAGGTTGAGGTTCTTGTAAGCAGTGCCGCCCTCAATTTGGGGGTGGCACTGTCTTATGGATTTTCAGTTTTCCCAAGGTATATTCCCTAGACTGGAAGTGCCCTTGGCTCTGTAGCTCTGTTGTTTACTTGTTTTAGGGAACACAAAGCACTCCTCCAGTGAGGCAGTTGGCAACTTACATCCCGCCCATCAGCATAACAAGGCTCCCTGTTCTCCAGGGCCTGTCTTGCCTTTCTGGTTTTTACACATATTGTGGATGTCCCTTTTGACCGGTGGGAAATGATACTTCTTTGTAGTGCAGATTTGCATTGCCCGCTTGCTTGCTTGGCCAAAAAGGGCGTATGCGTTTTCTCCTGAATATATTCAGGAGAAAACGCATACGCCCTTTTTGGCCAAGTGCATCATTGTCGAAGTTGTGCCCCTCTTCCTGTGCTTTACAGGCGATTCCAACGTACCTCTTGAAATCTGTTTCCTGCTATTCTGCCTCACTTTCAAGTCCGCCTCGTTGCCTTCCCTCAACAGATTTTTGGACGATAGTGGGCCTTGATTACTCTGCCAGTTTGTGAATTGCTGTGCCCCTGAGCTCCATTTTTCAACTCGTTTCTTGTGAGCTGAACGCAAGTCCAAACTTTTGGTTCAGGACCTATACTGGTTCCCGGTGGGTGGCTCAGATTTTGGTTAATTCTTCTTCCTGCCGGGAAATTAGAGTGACATGTGCCCATCCAAATGCCTAACAGCTACTCTCTCATTGGTTCTCCCTCTTCCCTTTCATCCTCTGCCAAATTGGCAACCTGTGCGAACCAGGAGCTTAAAGGGGCTGTCTCTCCAAGTTGGGAGATTGATAGGAAAGCAGTTGGAAAGTCAAACCGGAGCACCAGGAGAGGGGCTCTTCGTTGAGTTTTAGAAACCTTTCGTATTCACAGTGTGTCCATTCTCTAGGTTTCCCGTACACGTTATAGCTGTAGTAATATTCCCTTCAACCTGGAGAGCTGGGACCCATGGAATGTGTGCCATGCATTATTGCTTTAAAGGGTCTGCATTTGCTCACCCAATCTCACCAATCCTCTCAGTCCCAAGTGTCCAGCCTTATGCCACATCCAGCTGTCATTGTAGATAGGGTCATTCCAGGTTGCATCAGCGACCCTGAAGGAATTGTGAAGAATTTCCCTGTTTCTTTGTTCTGTTTTTGAAATTCCTTTTTAGAGTGGGTTTGAGCTGATTCTCGCTGCCATGTTTATGCCAGTCTAGACACACTTGATTCCCTTATGGAGACATATCAATACATAGGTTTTAAGATTCTTACTAGTCAGATCTATTCCTCTGTGGGAAATATGGGGTTTTGAGTCCCTTTCACTGAGGAAGGTGTAGGTCTTTTCTATTCCATAGTTGGTTTTTGGAACGGTACCTGTGCTTATATCAAACTCTGGTTTGATGCATCACCCCACCTCTCCTTCCCCCTTAAGCAGGCATAAGAGTGTTTTCTAAATGTGAGACTCTGTTCTCTTGCCTAACTCAGTTCATGTGTAGCCATGTTTACAGGATCTTCCTAAGTGATATCTTATGATAAGTTTCTTTTCCTGTGTGACTTCTTTCACTTAGAATCATCGTACCTGAATCCACTCATTTTGCTGCTACTTGTCTTATGACATTGATTTCGTGGCTGAGGGATATTCCATCGTACGTAAGTTCCACAATGTTTTGAACCATTTTTATATTTCCTGGGATATTTCAGGTGTACCCAGGTTGAGGTTCTTGTAAGCAGTGCCGCCCTCAATTTGGGGGTGGCACTGTCTTATGGATTTTCAGTTTTCCCAAGGTATATTCCCTAGACTGGAAGTGCCCTTGGCTCTGTAGCTCTGTTGTTTACTTGTTTTAGGGAACACAAAGCACTCCTCCAGTGAGGCAGTTGGCAACTTACATCCCGCCCATCAGCATAACAAGGCTCCCTGTTCTCCAGGGCCTGTCTTGCCTTTCTGGTTTTTACACATATTGTGGATGTCCCTTTTGACCGGTGGGAAATGATACTTCTTTGTAGTGCAGATTTGCATTGCCCGCTTGCTTGCTTGGCCAAAAAGGGCGTATGCGTTTTCTCCTGAATATATTCAGGAGAAAACGCATACGCCCTTTTTGGCCAAGTGCATCATTGTCGAAGTTGTGCCCCTCTTCCTGTGCTTTACAGGCGATTCCAACGTACCTCTTGAAATCTGTTTCCTGCTATTCTGCCTCACTTTCAAGTCCGCCTCGTTGCCTTCCCTCAACAGATTTTTGGACGATAGTGGGCCTTGATTACTCTGCCAGTTTGTGAATTGCTGTGCCCCTGAGCTCCATTTTTCAACTCGTTTCTTGTGAGCTGAACGCAAGTCCAAACTTTTGGTTCAGGACCTATACTGGTTCCCGGTGGGTGGCTCAGATTTTGGTTAATTCTTCTTCCTGCCGGGAAATTAGAGTGACATGTGCCCATCCAAATGCCTAACAGCTACTCTCTCATTGGTTCTCCCTCTTCCCTTTCATCCTCTGCCAAATTGGCAACCTGTGCGAACCAGGAGCTTAAAGGGGCTGTCTCTCCAAGTTGGGAGATTGATAGGAAAGCAGTTGGAAAGTCAAACCGGAGCACCAGGAGAGGGGCTCTTCGTTGAGTTTTAGAAACCTTTCGTATTCACAGTGTGTCCATTCTCTAGGTTTCCCGTACACGTTATAGCTGTAGTAATATTCCCTTCAACCTGGAGAGCTGGGACCCATGGAATGTGTGCCATGCATTATTGCTTTAAAGGGTCTGCATTTGCTCACCCAATCTCACCAATCCTCTCAGTCCCAAGTGTCCAGCCTTATGCCACATCCAGCTGTCATTGTAGATAGGGTCATTCCAGGTTGCATCAGCGACCCTGAAGGAATTGTGAAGAATTTCCCTGTTTCTTTGTTCTGTTTTTGAAATTCCTTTTTAGAGTGGGTTTGAGCTGATTCTCGCTGCCATGTTTATGCCAGTCTAGACACACTTGATTCCCTTATGGAGACATATCAATACATAGGTTTTAAGATTCTTACTAGTCAGATCTATTCCTCTGTGGGAAATATGGGGTTTTGAGTCCCTTTCACTGAGGAAGGTGTAGGTCTTTTCTATTCCATAGTTGGTTTTTGGAACGGTACCTGTGCTTATATCAAACTCTGGTTTGATGCATCACCCCACCTCTCCTTCCCCCTTAAGCAGGCATAAGAGTGTTTTCTAAATGTGAGACTCTGTTCTCTTGCCTAACTCAGTTCATGTGTAGCCATGTTTACAGGATCTTCCTAAGTGATATCTTATGATAAGTTTCTTTTCCTGTGTGACTTCTTTCACTTAGAATCATCGTACCTGAATCCACTCATTTTGCTGCTACTGGTCTTATGACATTGATTTCGTGGCTGAGGGATATTCCATCGTACGTAAGTTCCACAATGTTTGGAACCATTTTTATATTTCCTGGGATATTTCAGGTGTACCCAGGTTGAGGTTCTTGTAAGCAGTGCCGCCCTCAATTTGGGGGTGGCTCTGTCTTATGGATTTTCAGTTTTCCCAAGGTATATTCCCTAGACTGGAAGTGCCCTTGGCTCTGTAGCTCTGTTGTTTACTTGTTTTAGGGAACACAATGCACTCCTCCAGTGAGGCAGTTGGCAACTTACATCCCGCCCATCAGCATAACAAGGCTCCCTGTTCTCCAGGGCCTGTCTTGCCTTTCTGGTTTTTACACATTTTGTGGATGTCCCTTTTGACCGGTGGGAAGTGATACTTCTTTGTAGTGCAGATTTGCATTGCCCGCTTGCTTGCTTGGCCAAAAAGGGCGTATGCGTTTTCTCCTGAATATATTCAGGAGAAAACGCATACGCCCTTTTTGGCCAAGTGCATCATTGTCGAAGTTGTGCCCCTCTTCCTGTGCTTTACAGGCGATTCCAACGTACCTCTTGAAATCTGTTTCCTGCTATTCTGCCTCACTTTCAAGTCCGCCTCGTTGCCTTCCCTCAACAGATTTTTGGACGATAGTGGGCCTTGATTACTCTGCCAGTTTGTGAATTGCTGTGCCCCTGAGCTCCATTTTTCAACTCGTTTCTTGTGAGCTGAACGCAAGTCCAAACTTTTGGTTCAGGACCTATACTGGTTCCCGGTGGGTGGCTGAGACTTTGGTTAATTCTTCTTCCTGCCGGGAAATTAGAGTGACATGTGCCCATCCAAATGCCTAACAGCTACTCTCTCATTGGTTCTCCCTCTTCCCTTTCATCCTCTGCCAAATTGGCAACCTGTGCGAACCAGGAGCTTAAAGGGGCTGTCTCTCCAAGTTGGGAGATTGATAGGAAAGCAGTTGGAAAGTCAAACCGGAGCACCAGGAGAGGGGCTCTTCGTTGAGTTTTAGAAACCTTTCGTATTCACAGTGTGTCCATTCTCTAGGTTTCCCGTACACGTTATAGCTGTAGTAATATTCCCTTCAACCTGGAGAGCTGGGACCCATGGAATGGGTGCCATGCATTATTGCTTTAAACGGTCTGCATTTGCTCACCCAATCTCACCAATCCTCTCAGTCCCAAGTGTCCAGCCTTATGCCACATCCAGCTGTCATTGTAGATAGGGTCATTCCAGGTTGCATCAGCGACCCTGAAGGAGTTGTGAAGAATTACCCTGTTTCTTTGTTCTGTTTTTGAAATTCCTGTTTAGAGTGGGTTTGAGCTGATTCTCGCTGCCCTGTTTGTGCCAGTCTAGGCACACTTGATTCCCTTACGGAGACATATCATTACATAGGTTTTAAGATTCTTACTAGTCAGATCTATTCCTCTGCGGGAAATATGGGGTTTTGTGTCCCTTTCACTGAGGAAGGTGTAGGTCTTGTCTATTCCATAGTTGGTTTTTGGAACGGTACCTGTGCTTATATCAAACTCTGGTTTCATGCATCACCCCACCTCTCCTTCCCCCTTAAGCAGGCATAAGAGTGTTTTCTAATTGTGAGACTCTGTTCTCTTGCCTAACTCAGTTCATGTGTAGCCATGTTTACAGGATCTTCCTATGTGATATCTTATGATAAGTTTCTTTTCCTGTGTGACTTCTTTCACTTAGAATCATCGTACCTGAATCCACTCATTTTGCTGCTACTGGTCTTATGACATTGATTTCGTGGCTGAGGGATATTCCATCGTACCTAAGTTCCACAATGTTTGGAACCATTTTTATATTTCCTGGGATATTTCAGGTGTACCCAGGTTGAGGTTCTTGTAAGCAGTGCAGCCCTCAATTTGGGGGTGGCTCTGTCTTATGGATTTTCAGTTTTCCCAAGGTATATTCCCTAGACTGGAAGTGCCCTTGGCTCTGTAGCTCTGTTGTTTACTTGTTTTAGGGAACACAATGCACTCCTCCAGTGAGGCAGTTGGCAACTTACATCCCGCCCATCAGCATAACAAGGCTCCCAGTTCTCCAGGGCCTGTCTTGCCTTTCTGGTTTTTACACATTTTGTGGATGTCCCTTTTGACCGGTGGGAAGTGATACTTCTTTGTAGTGCAGATTTGCATTGCCGCTTGCTTGCTTGGCCAAAAAGGGCGTATGCGTTTTCTCCTGAATATATTCAGGAGAAAACGCATACGCCCTTTTTGGCCAAGTGCATCATTGTCGAAGTTGTGCCCCTCTTCCTGTGCTTTACAGGCGATTCCAACGTACCTCTTGAAATCTGTTTCCTGCTATTCTGCCTCACTTTCAAGTCCGCCTCGTTGCCTTCCCTCAACAGATTTTTGGACGATAGTTGGCCTTCATTACTCTGCCAGTTTGTGAATTGCTGTGCCCCTGAGCTCCATTTTTCAACTCGTTTCTTGTGAGCTGATCGCAAGTCCAAACTTTTGGTTCAGGACCTATACTGGTTCCCGGTGGGTGGCTGAGACTTTGGTTAATTCTTCTTTCTGCCGGGAAATTAGAGTGACATGTGCCCATCCAAATGCCTAACAGCTACTCTCTCATTGGTTCTCCCTCTTCCCTTTCATCCTCTGCCAAATTGGCAACCTGTGCGAACCAGGAGCTTAAAGGGTCTGTCTCGCCAAGTTGGGAGATTGATAGGAAAGCAGTTGGAAAGTCAAACCGGAGCACCAGGAGAGGGGCTCTTCGTTGAGTTTTAGAAACCTTTCGTATTCACAGTGTGTCCATTCTCTAGGTTTCCCGTACACGTTATAGCTGTAGTAATATTCCCTTCAACCTGGAGAGCTAGGACCCATGGAATGGGTGCCATGCATTATTGCTTTAAAGGGTCTGCATTTGCTCACCCAATCTCACCAATCCTCTCAGTCCCAAGTGTCCAGCCTTATGCCACATCCAGCTGTCATTGTAGATAGGGTCATTCCAGGTTGCATCAGTGACCCTGAAGGAATTGTGAAGAATTTCCCTGTTTCTTTGTTCTGTTTTTGAAATTCCTTTTTAGAGTGGGTTTGAGCTGATTCTCGCTGCCATGTTTATGCCAGTCTAGACACACTTGATTCCCTTATGGAGACATATCAATACATAGGTTTTAAGATTCTTACTAGTCAGATCTATTCCTCTGTGGGAAATATGGGGTTTTGAGTCCCTTTCACTGAGGAAGGTGTAGGTCTTGTCTATTCCATAGTTGGTTTTTGGAACGGTACCTGTGCTTATATCAAACTCTGGTTTGATGCATCACCCCACCTCTCCTTCCCCCTTAAGCAGGCATAAGAGTGTTTTCTAAATGTGAGACTCTGTTCTCTTGCCTAACTCAGTTCTTGTGTAGCCATGTTTACAGGATCTTCCTAAGTGATATCTTATGATAAGTTTCTTTTCCTGTGTGACTTCTTTCACTTAGAATCATCGTACCTGAATCCACTCATTTTGCTGCTACTGGTCTTATGACATTGATTTCGTGGCTGAGGGATATTCCATCGTACGTAAGTTCCACAATGTTTGGAACCATTTTTATATTTCCTGGGATATTTCAGGTGTACCCAGGTTGAGGTTCTTGTAAGCAGTGCAGCCCTCAATTTGGGGGTGGCTCTGTCTTATGGATTTTCAGTTTTCCCAAGGTATATTCCCTAGACTGGAAGTGCCCTTGGCTCTGTAGCTCTGTTGTTTACTTGTTTTAGGGAACACAATGCACTCCTCCTGTGAGGCAGTTGGCAACTTACATCCCGCCCATCAGCATAACAAGGCTCCCTGTTCTCCAGGGCCTGTCTTGCCTTTCTGGTTTTTACACATTTTGTGGATGTCCCTTTTGACCGGTGGGAAGTGATACTTCTTTGTAGTGCAGATTTGCATTGCCGGCTTGCTTGCTTGGCCAAAAAGGGCGTATGCGTTTTCTGCTGAATCAGGAGAAAACGCATACGCCCTTTTTGGCCAAGTGCATCATTGTCGAAGTTGTGCCCCTCTTCCTGTGCTTTACAGGCGATTCCAACGTACCTCTTGAAATCTGTTTCCTGCTATTCTGCCTCGCTTTCAAGTCCACCTCGTTGCCTTCCCTCAACAGATTTTTGGACGATAGTTGGCCTTGATTACTCTGCCAGGTTGTGAATTGCTGTGCCCCTGAGCTCCATTTTTCAACTCGTTTTTTGTGAGCTGAACGCAAGTCCAAACTTTTGGTTCAGGACCTATACTGGTTCCCGGTGGGTGGCTGAGACTTTGGTTAATTCTTCTTCCTGCCGGGAAATTAGAGTGACATGTGCCCATCCAAATGCCTAACAGCTACTCTCTCATTGGTTCTCCCTCTTCCCTTTCATCCTCTGCCAAATTGGCAACCTGTGCGAACCAGGAGCTTAAAGGGTCTGTCTCGCCAAGTTGGGAGATTGATAGGAAAGCAGTTGGAAAGTCAAACCGGAGCACCAGGAGAGGGGCTCTTCGTTGAGTTTTAGAAACCTTTCGTATTCACAGTGTGTCCATTCTCTAGGTTTCCCGTACACGTTATAGCTGTAGTAATATTCCCTTCAACCTGGAGAGCTGGGACCCATGGAATGGGTGCCATGCATTATTGCTTTAAAGGGTCTGCATTTGCTCACCCAATCTCACCAATCCTCTCAGTCCCAAGTGTCCAGCCTTATGCCACATCCAGCTGTCATTGTAGATAGGGTCATTCCAGGTTGCATCAGCGACCCTGAAGGAGTTGTGAAGAATTACGCTGTTTCTTTGTTCTGTTTTTGAAATTCCTGTTTAGAGTGGGTTTTAGCTGATTCTTGCTGCCATGTTTATGCCAGTCTAGACACACTTGATTCCCTTACGGAGACATATCATTACATAGGTTTTAAGATTCTTACTAGTCAGATCTATTCCTCTGCGGGAAATATGGGGTTTTGAGTCCCTTTCACTGAGGAAGGTGTAGGTCTTGTCTATTCCATAGTTGGTTTTTTGAACGGTACCTGTGCTTATATCAAACTCTGGTTTGATGCATCACCCCACCTCTCCTTCCCCCTTAAGCAGGCATAAGAGTGTTTTCTAATTGTGAGACTCTGTTCTCTTGCCTAACTCAGTTCATGTGTAGCCATGTTTACAGGATCTTCCTAAGTGATATCTTATGATAAGTTTCTTTTCCTGTGTGACTTCTTTCACTTAGAATCATCGTACCTGAATCCACTCATTTTGCTGCTACTGGTCTTATGACATTGATTTCATGGCTGAGGGATATTCCATCGTACGTAAGTTCCACAATGTTTGGAACCATTTTTATATTTCCTGGGATATTTCAGGTGTACCCAGGTTGAGGTTCTTGTAAGCAGTGCAGCCCTCAATTTGGGGGTGGCTCTGTCTTATGGATTTTCAGTTTTCCCAAGGTATATTCCCTAGACTGGAAGTGCCCTTGGCTCTGTAGCTCTGTTGTTTACTTGTTTTAGGGAACACAAAGCACTCCTCCAGTGAGGCAGTTGGCAACTTACATCCCGCCCATCAGCATAACAAGGCTCCCTGTTCTCCAGGGCCTGTCTTGCCTTTCTGGTTTTTACACATTTTGTGGATGTCCCTTTTGACCGGTGGGAAGTGATACTTCTTTGTAGTGCAGATTTGCATTGCCCGCTTGCTTGCTTGGCCAAAAAGGGCGTATGCGTTTTCTCCTGAATATATTCAGGAGAAAACGCATACGCCCTTTTTGGCCAAGTGCATCATTGTCGAAGTTGTGCCCCTCTTCCTGTGCTTTACAGGCGATTCCAACGTACCTCTTGAAATCTCTTTCCTGCTATTCTGCCTCGCTTTCAAGTCCGCCTCGTTGCCTTCCCTCAACAGATTTTTGGACGATAGTTGGCCTTGATTACTCTGCCAGTTTGTGAATTGCTGTGCCCCTGAGCTCCATTTTTCAACTCGTTTCTTGTGAGCTGAACGCAAGTCCAAACTTTTGGTTCAGGACCTATACTGGTTCCCGGTGGGTGGCTGAGACTTTGGTTAATTCTTCTTTCTGCCGGGAAATTAGAGTGACATGTGCCCATCCAAATGCCTAACAGCTACTCTCTCATTGGTTCTCCCTCTTCCCTTTCATCCTCTGCCCAATTGGCAACCTGTGCGAACCAGGAGCTTAAAGGGTCTGTCTCGCCAAGTTGGGAGATTGATAGGAAAGCAGTTGGAAAGTCAAACCGGAGCACCAGGAGAGGGGCTCTTCGTTGAGTTTTAGAAACCTTTCGTATTCACAGTGTGTCCATTCTCTAGGTTTCCCGTACACGTTATAGCTGTAGTAATATTCCCTTCAACCTGGAGAGCTGGGACCCATGGAATGGGTGCCATGCATTATTGCTTTAAAGGGTCTGCATTTGCTCACCCAATCTCACCAATCCTCTCAGTCCCAAGTGTCCAGCCTTATGCCACATCCAGCTGTCATTGTAGATAGGGTCATTCCAGGTTGCATCAGCGACCCTGAAGGAATTGTGAAGAATTTCCCTGTTTCTTTGTTCTGTTTTTGAAATTCCTTTTTAGAGTGGGTTTGAGCTGATTCTCGCTGCCATGTTTATGCCAGTCTAGACACACTTGATTCCCTTATGGAGACATATCAATACATAGGTTTTAAGATTCTTACTAGTCAGATCTATTCCTCTGTGGGAAATATGGGGTTTTGAGTCCCTTTCACTGAGGAAGGTGTAGGTCTTGTCTATTCCATAGTTGGTTTTTGGAACGGTACCTGTGCTTATATCAAACTCTGGTTTGATGCATCACCCCACCTCTCCTTCCCCCTTAAGCAGGCATAAGAGTGTTTTCTAAATGTGAGACTCTGTTCTCTTGCCTAACTCAGTTCATGTGTAGCCATGTTTACAGGATCTTCCCAAGTGATATCTTATGATAAGTTTCTTTTCCTGTGTGACTTCTTTCACTTAGAATCATCGTACCTGAATCCACTCATTTTGCTGCTACTGGTCTTATGACATTGATTTCGTGGCTGAGGGATATTCCATCGTACGTAAGTTCCACAATGTTTGGAACCATTTTTATATTTCCTGGGATATGTCAGGTGTACCCAGGTTGAGGTTCTTGTAAGCAGTGCAGCCCTCAATTTGGGGGTGGCTGTGTCTTAAGGATTTTCAGTTTTCCCAAGGTAAATTCCCTAGACTGGAAGTGCCCTTGGCTCTGTAGCTCTGTTGTTTACTTGTTTTAGGGAACACAATGCACTCCTCCAGTGAGGCAGTTGGCAACTTACATCCCACCCATCAGCATAACAAGGCTCCCTGTTCTCCAGGGCCTGTCTTGCCTTTCTGGTTTTTACACATTTTGTGGATGTCCCTTTTGACCGGTGGGAAGTGATACTTCTTTGTAGTGCAGATTTGCATTGCCCGCTTGCTTGCTTGGCCAAAAAGGGCGTATGCGTTTTCTCCTGAATCAGGAGAAAACGCAGACGCCCTTTTTGGCCAAGTGCATCATTGTCGAAGTTGTGCCCCTCTTCCTGTGCTTTACAGGCGATTCCAACGTACCTCTTGAAATCTGTTTCCTGCTATTCTGCCTCGCTTTCAAGTCCACCTCGTTGCCTTCCCTCAACAGATTTTTGGACGATAGTTGGCCTTGATTACTCTGCCAGGTTGTGAATTGCTGTGCCCCTGAGCTCCATTTTTCAACTCGTTTTTTGTGAGCTGAACGCAAGTCCAAACTTTTGGTTCAGGACCTATACTGGTTCCCGGTGGGTGGCTGAGACTTTGGTTAATTCTTCTTCCTGCCGGGAAATTAGAGTGACATGTGCCCATCCAAATGCCTAACAGCTACTCGCTCATTGGTTCTCCCTCTTCCCTTTCATCCTCTGCCAAATTGGCAACCTGTGCGAACCAGGAGCTTAAAGGGGCTGTCTCTCCAAGTTGGGAGATTGATAGGAAAGCAGTTGGAAAGTCAAACCGGAGCACCAGGAGAGGGGCTCTTCGTTGAGTTTTAGAAACCTTTCGTATTCACAGTGTGTCCATTCTCTAGGTTTCCATACACGTTATAGCTGTAGTAATATTCCCTTCAACCTGCAGAGCTGGGACCCATGGAATGGGTGCCATGCATTATTGCTTTAAACGGTCTGCATATGCTCACCCAATCTCACCAAAACTCTCAGTCCCAAGTGTCCAGCCTTATGCCACATCCAGCTGTCATTGTAGATAGGGTCATTCCAGGTTGCATCAGCGACCCTGAAGGAGTTGTGAAGAATTACCCTGTTTCTTTGTTCTGTTTTTGAAATTCCTGTTTAGAGTGGGTTTTAGCTGATTCTCGCTGCCATGTTTATGCCAGTCTAGACACACTTGATTCCCTTACGGAGACATATCATTACATAGGTTTTAAGATTCTTATTAGTCAGATCTATTCCTCTGCGGGAAATATGGGGTTTTGAGTCCCTTTCACTGAGGAAGGTGTAGGTCTTGTCTATTCCATAGTTGGTTTTTTGAACGGTACCTGTGCTTATATCAAACTCTGGTTTGATGCATCACCCCACCTCTCCTTCCCCCTTAAGCAGGCATAAGAGTGTTTTCTAATTGTGAGACTCTGTTCTCTTGCCTAACTCAGTTCATGTGTAGCCATGTTTACAGGATCTTCCTAAGTGATATCTTATGATAAGTTTCTTTTCCTGTGTGACTTCTTTCACTTAGAATCATCGTACCTGAATCCACTCATTTTGCTGCTACTGGTCTTATGACATTGATTTCGTGGCTGAGGGATATTCCATCGTACGTAAGTTCCACAATGTTTGGAACCATTTTTATATTTCCTGGGATATTTCAGGTGTACCCAGGTTGAGGTTCTTGTAAGCAGTGCAGCCCTCAATTTGGGGGTGGCTCTGTCTTATGGATTTTCAGTTTTCCCAAGGTATATTCCCTAGACTGGAAGTGCCCTTGGCTCTGTAGCTCAGTTGTTTACTTGTTTTAGGGAACACAATGCACTCCTCCAGTGAGGCAGTTGGCAACTTACATCCCACCCATCAGCATAACAAGGCTCCCTGTTCTCCAGGGCCTGTCTTGCCTTTCTGGTTTTTACACATTTTGTGGATGTCCCTTTTGACCGGTGGGAAGTGATACTTCTTTGTAGTGCAGATTTGCATTGCCCGCTTGCTTGCTTGGCCAAAAAGGGCGTATGCGTTTTCTCCTGAATATATTCAGGAGAAAACGCATACGCCCTTTTTGGCCAAGTGCATCATTGTCGAAGTTGTGCCCCTCTTCCTGTGCTTTACAGGCGATTCCAACGTACCTCTTGAAATCTCTTTCCTGCTATTCTGCCTCGCTTTCAAGTCCACCTCGTTGCCTTCCCTCAACAGATTTTTGGACGATAGTTGGCCTTGATTACTCTGCCAGTTTGTGAATTGCTGTGCCCCTGAGCTCCATTTTTCAACTCGTTTCTTGTGAGCTGAACGCAAGTCCAAACTTTTGGTTCAGGACCTATACTGGTTCCCGGTGGGTGGCTGAGACTTTGGTTAATTCTTCTTTCTGCCGGGAAATTAGAGTGACATGTGCCCATCCAAATGCCTAACAGCTACTCTCTCATTGGTTCTCCCTCTTCCCTTTCATCCTCTGCCCAATTGGCAACCTGTGCGAACCAGGAGCTTAAAGGGGCTGTCTCGCCAAGTTGGGAGATTGATAGGAAAGCAGTTGGAAAGTCAAACCGGAGCACCAGGAGTGGGGCTCTTCGTTGAGTTTTAGAAACCTTTCGTATTCACAGTGTGTCCATTCTCTAGGTTTCCCGTACACGTTATAGCTGTAGTAATATTCCCTTCAACCTGGAGAGCTGGGACCCATGGAATGGGTGCCATGCATTATTGCTTTAAAGGGTCTGCATTTGCTCACCCAATCTCACCAATCCTCTCAGTCCCAAGTGTCCAGCCTTATGACACATCCAGCTGTCATTGTAGATAGGGTCATTCCAGGTTGCATCAGCGACCCTGAAGGAATTGTGAAGAATTTCCCTGTTTCTTTGTTCTGTTTTTGAAATTCCTTTTTAGAGTGGGTTTGAGCTGATTCTCGCTGCCATGTTTATGCCAGTCTAGACACACTTGATTCCCTTATGGAGACATATCAATACATAGGTTTTAAGATTCTTACTAGTCAGATCTATTCCTCTGTGGGAAATATGGGGTTTTGAGTCCCTTTCACTGAGGAAGGTGTAGGTCTTGTCTATTCCATAGTTGGTTTTTGGAACGGTACCTGTGCTTATATCAAACTCTGGTTTGATGCATCACCCCACCTCTCCTTCCCCCTTAAGCAGGCATAAGAGTGTTTTCTAAATGTGAGACTCTGTTCTCTTGCCTAACTCAGTTCATGTGTAGCCATGTTTACAGGATCTTCCTAAGTGATATCTTATGATAAGTTTCATTTCCTGTGTGACTTCTTTCACTTAGAATCATCGTACCTGAATCCACTCATTTTGCTGCTACTTGTCTTATGACATTGATTTCGTGGCTGAGGGATATTCCATCGTACGTAAGTTCCACAATGTTTTGAACCATTTTTATATTTCCTGGGATATTTCAGGTGTACCCAGGTTGAGGTTCTTGTAAGCAGTGCCGCCCTCAATTTGGGGGTGGCTCTGTCTTATGGATTTTCAGTTTTCCCAAGGTATATTTCCTAGACAGGAAGTGCCCTTGGCTCTGTAGCTCTGTTGTTTACTTGTTTTAGGGAACACAATGCACTCCTCCAGTGAGGCAGTTGGCAACTTACATCCCGCCCATCAGCATAACAAGGCTCCCTGTTCTCCAGGGCCTGTCTTGCCTTTCTGGTTTTTACACATTTTGTGGATGTCCCTTTTGACCGGTGGGAAGTGATACTTCTTTGTAGTGCAGATTTGCATTGCCCGCTTGCTTGCTTGGCCAAAAAGGGCGTATGCGTTTTCTCCTGAATATATTCAGGAGAAAACGCATATGCCCTTTTTGGCCAAGTGCATCATTGTCGAAGTTGTGCCCCTCTTCCTGTGCTTTACAGGCGATTCCAACGTACCTCTTGAAATCTGTTTCCTGCTATTCTGCCTCGCTTTCAAGTCCGCCTCGTTGCCTTCCCTCAACAGATTTTTGGACGATAGTTGGCCTTGATTACTCTGCCAGTTTGTGAATTGATGTGCCCCTGAGCTCCATATTTCAACTCGTTTCTTGTGAGCTGAACGCAAGTCCAAACTTTTGGTTCAGGACCTATACTGGTTCCCAGTGGGTGGCTGAGACTTTGGTTAATTCTTCTTCCTGCCGGGAAATTAGAGTGACATGTGCACATCCAAATGCCTAACAGCTACTCTCTCATTGGTTCTCCCTCTTCCCTTTCATCCTCTGCCAAATTGGCAACCTGTGAGAACCAGGAGCTTAAAGGGGCTGTCTCACCAAGTTGGGAGATTGATAGGAAAGCAGTTGGAAAGTCAAACCGGAGCACCAGGAGAGGGGCACTTCGTTGAGTTTTAGAAACCTTTCGTATTCACAGTGTGTCCATTCTCTAGGTTTCCCGTACACGTTATAGCTGTAGTAATATTCCCTTCAACCTGGAGAGCTGGGACCCATGGAATGGGTGCCATGCATTATTGCTTTAAAGGGTCTGCATTTGCTCACCCAATCTCACCAATCCTCTCAGTCCCAAGTGTCCAGCCTTATGCCACATCCAGCTGTCATTGTAGATAGGGTCATTCCAGGTTGCATCAGCGACCCTGAAGGAATTGTGAAGAATTACCCTGTTTCTTTGTTCTGTTTTTGAAATTCCTGTATAGAGTGGGTTTGAGCTGATTCTCGCTGACATGTTTATGCCAGTCTAGACACACTTGATTCCCTTACGGAGACATATCATTACATAGGTTTTAAGATTATTACTAGACAGATCTATTCCTCTGCGGGAAATATGGGGTTTTGAGTCCCTTTCACTGAGGAAGGTGTAGGTCTTGTCTATTCCATAGTTGGTTTTTGGAACGGTACCTGTGCTTATATCAAACTCTGGTTTGATGCATCACCCCACCTGAATATATTCAGGAGAAAACGCATACGCCCTTTTTGGCCAAGCAAGCAAGCGGGCAATGCAAATCTTCACTACAAAGAAGTATCACTTCCCACCGGTCAAAAGGGACATCCACAAAATGTGTAAAAACCAGAAAGGCAAGACAGGCCCTGGAGAACAGGGAGCCTTGTTATGCTGATGGGCGGGATGTAAGTTGCCAACTGCCTCACTGGAGGAGTGCATTGTGTTCCCTAAAACAAGTAAACAACAGAGCTACAGAGCCAAGGGCACTTCCAGTCTACGAAATATACCTTGGGAAATCTGAAAATCCATAAGACAGAGCCACCCCCAAATTGAGGGCGGCACTGCTTACAAGAACCTCAACCTGGGTACACCTGAAATATCCCAGGAAATATAAAAATGGTTCAAAACATTGTGGAACTTACGTACGATGGAATATCCCTCAGCCATGAAATCAATGTCATAAGACAAGTAGCAGCAAAATGAGTGGATTCAGGTACGATGATTCTAAGTGAAAGAAGTCACACAGGAAAAGAAACTTATCATAAGATATCACTTAGGAAGATCCTGTAAACATGGCTACACATGAACTGAGTTAGGCAAGAGAACAGAGTCTCACATTTAGAAAACACTCTTATGCCTGCTTAAGGGGGAAGGAGAGGTGGGGTGATGCATCAAACCAGAGTTTGATATAAGCACAGGTACCGTTCCAAAAACCAACTATGGAATAGACAAGACCTACACCTTCCTCAGTGAAAGGGACTCAAAACCCCATATTTCCCACAGAGGAATAGATCTGACTAGTAAGAATCTTAAAACCTATGTATAGATATGTCTTCGTAAGGGAATCAAGTGTGTCTAGACTGGCATAAACATGGGAGCGAGAATCAGCTCAAACCCACTCTAAAAAGAATTTCAAAAACAGAACAAAGAAACAGGGAAATTCTTCACAATTCCTTCAGGGTCGCTGATGCAACCTGGAATGACCCTATCTACAATGACAGCTGGATGTGGCATAAGGCTGGACACTTGGGACTGAGAGGATTGGTGAGATTGGGTGAGCAAATGCAGACCGTTTAAAGCAATAATGCATGGCACCCATTCCATGGGTCCCAGCTCTCCAGGTTGAAGGGAATATTACTACAGCTATAACGTGTACGGGAAACCTAGAGAATGGACACACTGTGAATACGAAAGGTTTCTAAAACTCAACGAAGAGCCCCTCTCCTGGTGCTCCGGTTTGACTTTCCAACTGCTTTCCTATCAATCTCCCAACTTGGAGAGACAGCCCCTTTAAGCTCCTGGTTCGCACAGGTTGCCAATTTGGCAGAGGATGAAAGGGAAGAGGGAGAACCAATGAGAGAGTAGCTGTTAGGCATTTGGATGGGCACATGTCACTCTAATTTCCCGGCAGGAAGAAGAATTAACCAAAGTCTCAGCCACCCACCGGGAACCAGTATAGGTCCTGAACCAAAAGTTTGGACTTGCGTTCAGCTCACAAAAAACGAGTTGCAAAATGGAGCTCAGGGGCACAGCAATTCACAAACTGGCAGAGTAATCAAGGCCAACTATCGTCCAAAAATCTGTTGAGGGAAGGCAACGAGGTGGACTTGAAAGCGAGGCAGAATAGCAGGAAACAGATTTCAAGAGGTACGTTGGAATCGCCTGTAAAGCACAGGAAGAGGGGCACAACTTCGACAATGATGCACTTGGCCAAAAAGGGCGTATGCGTTTTCTCCTGAATATATTCAGGAGAAAACGCATACGCCCTTTTTGGCCAAGCAAGCAAGCGGGCAATGCAAATCTTCACTACAAAGAAGTATCACTTCCCACCGGTCAAAAGGGACATCCACAAAATGTGTAAAAACCAGAAAGGCAAGACAGGCCCTGGAGAACAGGGAGCCTTGTTATGCTGATGGGCGGGATGTAAGTTGCCAACTGCCTCACTGGAGGAGTGCATTGTGTTCCCTAAAACAAGTAAACAACAGAGCTACAGAGCCAAGGGCACTTCCAGTCTAGGAAATATACCTTGGGAAAACTGAAAATCCATAAGACAGAGCCACCCCCAAATTGAGGGCGGCACTGCTTACAAGAACCTCAACCTGGGTACACCTGAAATATCCCAGGAAATATAAAAATGGTTCAAAACATTGTGGAACTTACGTACGATGGAATATCCCTCAGCCACGAAATCAATGTCATAAGACAAGTAGCAGCAAAATGAGTGGATTCAGGTACGATGATTCTAAGTGAAAGAAGTCACACAGGAAAAGAAACTTATCATAAGATATCACTTAGGAAGATCCTGTAAACATGGCTACACATGAACTGAGTTAGGCAAGAGAACAGAGTCTCACATTTAGAAAACACTCTTATGCCTGCTTAAGGGGGAAGGAGAGGTGGGGTGATGCATCAAACCAGAGTTTGATATAAGCACAGGTACCGTTCCAAAAACCAACTATGGAATAGAAAAGACCTACACCTTCTTCAGTGAAAGGGACTCAAAACCCCATATTTCCCACAGAGGAATAGATCTGACTAGTAAGAATCTTAAAACCTATGTATTGATATGTCTCCATAAGGGAATCAAGTGTGTCTAGACTGGCATAAACATGGCAGCGAGAATCAGCTCAAACCCACTCTAAAAAGGAATTTCAAAAACAGAACAAAGAAACAGGGAAATTCTTCACAATTCCTTCAGGGTCGCTGATGCAACCTGGAATGACCCTATCTACAATGACAGCTGGATGTGGCATAAGGCTGGACACTTGGGACTGAGAGGATTGGTGAGATTGGGTGAGCAAATGCAGACCCTTTAAAGCAATAATGCATGGCACCCATTCCATGGGTCCCAGCTCTCCAGGTTGAAGGGAATATTACTACAGCTATAACGTGTACGGGAAACCTAGAGAATGGACACACTGTGAATACGAAAGGTTTCTAAAACTCAACGAAGAGCCCCTCTCCTGGTGCTCCGGTTTGACTTTCCAACTGCTTTCCTATCAATCTCCCAACTTGGAGAGACAGCCCCTTTAAGCTCCTGGTTCGCACAGGTTGCCAATTTGGCAGAGGATGAAAGGGAAGAGGGAGAACCAATGAGAGAGTAGCTGTTAGGCATTTGGATGGGCACATGTCACTCTAATTTCCCGGCAGGAAGAAGAATTAACCAAAGTCTCAGCCACCCACCGGGAACCAGTATAGGTCCTGAACCAAAAGTTTGGACTTGCGTTCAGCTCACAAAAAACGAGTTGAAAAATGGAGCTCAGGGGCACAGCAATTCACAAACTGGCAGAGTAATCAAGGCCAACTATCGTCCAAAAATCTGTTGAGGGAAGGCAACGAGGTGGACTTGAAAGCGAGGCAGAATAGCAGGAAACAGATTTCAAGAGGTACGTTGGAATCGCCTGTAAAGCACAGGAAGAGGGGCACAACTTCGACAATGATGCACTTGGCCAAAAAGGGCATATGCGTTTTCTCCTGAATATATTCAGGAGAAAACGCATACGCCCTTTTTGGCCAAGCAAGCAAGCGGGCAATGCAAATCTGCACTACAAAGAAGTATCACTTCCCACCGGTCAAAAGGGACATCCACAAAATGTGTAAAAACCAGAAAGGCAAGACAGGCCCTGGAGAACAGGGAGCCTTGTTATGCTGATGGGCGGGATGTAAGTTGCCAACTGCCTCACTGGAGGAGTGCATTGTGTTCCCTAAAACAAGTAAACAACGGAGCTACAGAGCCAAGGGCACTTCCAGTCTAGGGAATATACCTTGGGAAAACTGAAAATCCATAACACAGAGCCACCCCCAAATTGAGGGCTTATTGGATGGATGCATCACCCCACCTCTCCTTCCCCCTTAAGCAGGCATAAAGGGTCTGCATTTGAATATATATTCAGGAGAAAACGCATACGCCCTTTTTGGCCAAGTGCATCATTGTCGAAGTTGTGCCCCTCTTCCTGTGCTTTACAGGCGATTCCAACGTACCTCTTGAAATCTGTTTCCTGCTATTCTGCCTCACTTTCAAGTCCGCCTCGTTGCCTTCCCTCAACAGATTTTTGGACGATAGTTGGCCTTGATTACTCTGCCAGTTTGTGAATTGCTGTGCCCCTGAGCTCCATTTTTCAACTCGTTTCTTGTGAGCTGAACGCAAGTCCAAACTTTTGGTTCAGGACCTATACTGGTTCCCGGTGGGTGGCTGAGACTTTGTTTAATTCTTCTTTCTGCCGGGAAATTAGAGTGACATGTGCCCATCCAAATGCCTAACAGCTACTCTCTCATTGGTTCTCCCTCTTCCCTTTCATCCTCTGCCAAATTGGCAACCTGTGCGAACCAGGAGCTTAAAGGGTCTGTCTCTCCAAGTTGGGAGATTGATAGGAAAGCAGTTGGAAAGTCAAACCGGAGCACCAGGAAAGGGGCTCTTCGTTGAGTTTTAGAAACCTTTCGTATTCACAGTGTGTCCATTCTCTAGGTTTCCCGTACACGTTATAGCTGTAGTAATATTCCCTTCAACCTGGAGAGCTGGGACCCATGGAATGGGTGCCATGCATTATTGCTTTAAAGGGTCTGCATTTGCTCACCCAATCTCACCAATCCTCTCAGTCCCAAGTGTCCAGCCTTATGACACATCCAGCTGTCATTGTAGATAGGGTCATTCCAGGTTGCATCAGCGACCCTGAAGGAATTGTGAAGAATTTCCCTGTTTCTTTGTTCTGTTTTTGAAATTCTTTTTAGAGTGGGTTTGAGCTGATTCTCGCTGCCATGTTTATGCCAGTCTAGACACACTTGATTCCCTTACGGAGACATATCAATACATAGGTTTTAAGATTCTTACTAGTCAGATCTATTCCTCTGTGGGAAATATGGGGTTTTGAGTCCCTTTCACTGAGGAAGGTGTAGGTCTTGTCTATTCCATAGTTGGTTTTTGGAACGGTACCTGTGCTTATATCAAACTCTGGTTTGATGCATCACCCCACCTCTCCTTCCCCCTTAAGCAGGCATAAGAGTGTTTTCTAAATGTGAGACTCTGTTCTCTTGCCTAACTCAGTTCATGTGTAGCCATGTTTACAGGATCTTCCTAAGTGATATCTTATGATAAGTTTCTTTTCCTGTGTGACTTCTTTCACTTAGAATCATCGTACCTGAATCCACTCATTTTGCTGCTACTTGTCTTATGACATTGATTTCGTGGCTGAGGGATATTCCATCGTACGTAAGTTCCACAATGTTTGGAACCATTTTTATATTTCCTGGGATATTTCAGGTGTACCCAGGTTGAGGTTCTTGTAAGCAGTGCCGCCCTCAATTTGGGGGTGGCTCTGTCTTATGGATTTTCAGTTTTCCCAAGGTATATTCCCTAGACTGGAAGTGCCCTTGGCTCTGTAGCTCTGTTGTTTACTTGTTTTAGGGAACACAATGCACTCCTCCAGTGAGGCAGTTGGCAACTTACATCCGGCCCATCAGCATAACAAGGCTCCCTGTTCTCCAGGGCCTGTCTTGCCTTTCTGGTTTTTACACATTTTGTGGATGTCCCTTTTGACCGGTGGGAAGTGATACTTCTTTGTAGTGCAGATTTGCATTGCCCGCTTGCTTGCTTGGCCAAAAAGGGCGTATGCGTTTTCTCCTGAATATATTCAGGAGAAAACGCATACGCCCTTTTTGGCCAAGTGCATCATTGTCGAAGTTGTGCCCCTCTTCCTGTGCTTTACAGGCGATTCCAACGTACCTCTTGAAATCTCTTTCCTGCTATTCTGCCTCGCTTTCAAGTCCGCCTCGTTGCCTTCCCTCAACAGATTTTTGGACGATAGTTGGCCTTGATTACTCTGCCAGTTTGTGAATTGCTGTGCCCCTGAGCTCCATTTTTCAACTCGTTTCTTGTGAGCTGAACGCAAGTCCAAACTTTTGGTTCAGGACCTATACTGGTTCCCGGTGGGTAGCTGAAACTTTGGTTAATTCTTCTTTCTGCCGGGAAATTAGAGTGACATGTGCCCATCCAAATGCCTAACAGCTACTCTGTCATTGGTTCTCCCTGTTCCCTTTCATCCTCTGCCAAATTGGCAACCTGTGCGAACCAGGAGCTTAAAGGGGCTGTCTCTCCAAGTTGGGAGATTGATAGGAAAGCAGTTGGAAAGTCAAACCGGAGCACCAGGAGAGGGGCTCTTCGTTGAGTTTTAGAAACCTTTCGTATTCACAGTGTGTCCATTCTCTAGGTTTCCCGTACACGTTATAGCTGTAGTAATATTCCCTTCAACCTGGAGAGCTGGGACCCATGGAATGGGTGCCATTCATTATTGCTTTAAAGGGTCTGCATTTGCTCACCCAATCTCACCAATCCTCTCAGTCCCAAGTGTCCAGCCTTATGCCACATCCAGCTGTCATTGTAGATACGGTCATTCCAGGTTGCATCAGCGACCCTGAAGGAATTGTGAAGAATTTCCCTGTTTCTTTGTTCTGTTTTTGAAATTCTTTTTAGAGTGGGTTTGAGCTGATTCTCGCTGCTATGTTTATGCCAGTCTAGACACACTTGATTCCCTTACGGAGACATATCAATACATAGGTTTTAAGATTCTTACTAGTCAGATCTATTCCTCTGTGGGAAATATGGGTTTTTGAGTCCCTTTCACAGAGGAAGGTGTAGGTCTTGTCTATTCCATAGTTGGTTTTTGGAACGGTACCTGTGCTTATATCAAACTCTGGTTTGATGCATCACCCCACCCCTCCTTCCCCCTTAAGCAGGCATAAGAGTGTTTTCTAAATGTGAGACTCTGTTCTCTTGCCTAACTCAGTTCATGTGTAGCCATGTTTACAGGATCTTCCTAAGTGATATCTTATGATAAGTTTCTTTTCCTGTGTGACTTCTTTCACTTAGAATCATCGTACCTGAATCCACTCATTTTGCTGCTACTTGTCTTATGACATTGATTTCGTGGCTGAGGGATATTCCATCGTACGTAAGTTCCACAATGTTTTGAACCATTTTTATATTTCCTGGGATATTTCAGGTGTACCCAGGTTGAGGTTCTTGTAAGCAGTGCCGCCCTCAATTTGGGGGTGGCTCTGTCTTATGGATTTTCAGTTTTCCCAAGGTATATTTCCTAGACTGGAAGTGCCCTTGGCTCTGTAGCTCTGTTGTTTACTTGTTTTAGGGAACACAATGCACTCCTCCAGTGAGGCAGTTGGCAACTTACATCCCGCCCATCAGCATAACAAGGCTCCCTGTTCTCCAGGGCCTGTCTTGCCTTTCTGGTTTTTACACATTTTGTGGATGTCCCTTTTGACCGGTGGGAAGTGATACTTCTTTGTAGTGCAGATTTGCATTGCCCGCTTGCTTGCTTGGCCAAAAAGGGCGTATGCGTTTTCTCCTGAATATATTCAGGAGAAAACGCATACGCCCTTTTTGGCCAAGTGCATCATTGTCGAAGTTGTGCCCCTCTTCCTGTGCTTTACAGGCGATTCCAACGTACCTCTTGAAATCTGTTTCCTGCTATTCTGCCTCGCTTTCAAGTCCACCTCGTTGCCTTCCCTCAACAGATTTTTGGACGATAGTTGGCCTTGATTACTCTGCCAGTTTGTGAATTGCTGTGCCCCTGAGCTCCATTTTTCAACTCGTTTTTTGTGAGCTGAACGCAAGTCCAAACTTTTGGTTCAGGACCTATACTGGTTCCCGGTGGGTGGCTGAGACTTTGGTTAATTCTTCTTCCTGCCGGGAAATTAGAGTGACATGTGCCCATCCAAATGCCTAACAGCTACTCTCTCATTGGTTCTCCCTCTTCCCTTTCATCCTCTGCCAAATTGGCAACCTGTGCGAACCAGGAGCTTAAAGGGTCTGTCTCTCCAAGTTGGGAGATTGATAGGAAAGCAGTTGGAAAGTCAAACCGGAGCACCAGGAGAGGGGCTCTTCGTTGAGTTTTAGAAACCTTTCGTATTCACAGTGTGTCCATTCTCTAGGTTTCCCGTACACGTTATAGCTGTAGTAATATTCCCTTCAACCTGGAGAGCTGGGACCCATGGAATGGGTGCCATGCATTATTGCTTTAAAGGGTCTGCATTTGCTCACCCAATCTCACCAATCCTCTCAGTCCCAAGTGTCCAGCCTTATGCCACATCCAGCTGTCATTGTAGATAGGGTCATTCCAGGTTGCATCAGCGACCCTGAAGGAATTGTGAAGAATTACCCTGTTTCTTTGTTCTGTTTTTGAAATTCCTGTTTAGAGTGGGTTTGAGCTGATTCTCGCTGCCATGTTTATGCCAGTCTAGGCACACTTGATTCCCTTACGGAGACATATCAATACATAGGTTTTAAGATTCTTACTAGTCAGATCTATTCCTCTGCGGGAAATATGGGGTTTTGAGTCCCTTTCACTGAGGAAGGTGTAGGTCTTGTCTATTCCATAGTTGGTTTTTGGAACGGTACCTGTGCTTATATCAAACTCTGGTTTGATGCATCACCCCACCTCTCCTTCCCCCTTAAGCAGGCATAAGAGGGTTTTCTAAATGTGAGACTCTGTTCTCTTGCCTAACTCAGTTCATGTGTAGCCATGTTTACAGGATCTTCCTAAGTGATATCTTATGATAAGTTTCATTTCCTGTGTGACTTCTTTCACTTAGAATCATCGTACCTGAATCCACTCATTTTGCTGCTACTGGTCTTATGACATTGATTTCGTGGCTGAGGGATATTCCATCGTACGTAAGTTCCACAATGTTTGGAACCATTTTTATATTTCCTGGGATATTTCAGGTGTACCCAGGTTGAGGTTCTTGTAAGCAGTGCAGCCCTCAATTTGGGGGTGGCTCTGTCTTATGGATTTTCAGTTTTCCCAAGGTATATTCCCTAGACTGGAAGTGCCCTTGGCTCTGTAGCTCTGTTGTTTACTTGTTTTAGGGAACACAATGCACTCCTCCAGTGAGGCAGTTGGCAACTTACATCCCGCCCATCAGCATAACAAGGCTCCCTGTTCTCCAGGGCCTGTCTTGCCTTTCTGGTTTTTACACATTTTGTGGATGTCCCTTTTGACCGGTGGGAAGTGATACTTCTTTGTAGTGCAGATTTGCATTGCCCGCTTGCTTGCTTGGCCAAAAAGGGCGTATGCGTTTTCTCCTGAATATATTCAGGAGAAAACGCATATGCCCTTTTTGGCCAAGTGCATCATTGTCGAAGTTGTGCCCCTCTTCCTGTGCTTTACAGGCGATTCCAACGTACCTCTTGAAATCTGTTTCCTGCTATTCTGCCTCGCTTTCAAGTCCACCTCGTTGCCTTCCCTCAACAGATTTTTGGACGATAGTTGGCCTTGATTACTCTGCCAGTTTGTGAATTGCTGTGCCCCTGAGCTCCATTTTTCAACTCGTTTTTTGTGAGCTGAACGCAAGTCCAAACTTTTGGTTCAGGACCTATACTGGTTCCCGGTGGGTGGCTGAGACTTTGGTTCATTCTTCTTCCTGCCGGGAAATTAGAGTGACATGTGCCCATCCAAATGCCTAACAGCTACTCTCTCATTGGTTCTCCCTCTTCCCTTTCATCCTCTGCCAAATTGGCAACCTGTGCGAACCAGGAGCTTAAAGGGTCTGTCTCTCCAAGTTGGGAGATTGATAGGAAAGCAGTTGGAAAGTCAAACCGGAGCACCAGGAGAGGGGCTCTTCGTTGAGTTTTAGAAACCTTTCGTATTCACAGTGTGTCCATTCTCTAGGTTTCCCGTACACGTTATAGCTGTAGTAATATTCCCTTCAACCTGGAGAGCTGGGACCCATGGAATGGGTGCCATGCATTATTGCTTTAAAGGGTCTGCATTTGCTCACCCAATCTCACCAATCCTCTCAGTCCCAAGTGTCCAGCCTTATGCCACATCCAGCTGTCATTGTAGATAGGGTCATTCCAGGTTGCATCAGCGACCCTGAAGGAATTGTGAAGAATTACCCTGTTTCTTTGTTCTGTTTTTGAAATTCCTGTTTAGAGTGGGTTTGAGCTGATTCTCGCTGCCATGTTTATGCCAGTCTAGGCACACTTGATTCCCTTACGGAGACATATCAATACATAGGTTTTAAGATTCTTACTAGTCAGATCTATTCCTCTGCGGGAAATATGGGGTTTTGAGTCCCTTTCACTGAGGAAGGTGTAGGTCTTGTCTATTCCATAGTTGGTTTTTGGAACGGTACCTGTGCTTATATCAAACTCTGGTTTGATGCATCACCCCACCTCTCCTTCCCCCTTAAGCAGGCATAAGAGGGTTTTCTAAATGTGAGACTCTGTTCTCTTGCCTAACTCAGTTCATGTGTAGCCATGTTTACAGGATCTTCCTAAGTGATATCTTATGATAAGTTTCATTTCCTGTGTGACTTCTTTCACTTAGAATCATCGTACCTGAATCCACTCATTTTGCTGCTACTGGTCTTATGACATTGATTTCGTGGCTGAGGGATATTCCATCGTACGTAAGTTCCACAATGTTTGGAACCATTTTTATATTTCCTGGGATATTTCAGGTGTACCCAGGTTGAGGTTCTTGTAAGCAGTGCAGCCCTCAATTTGGGGGTGGCTCTGTCTTATGGATTTTCAGTTTTCCCAAGGTATATTCCCTAGACTGGAAGTGCCCTTGGCTCTGTAGCTCTGTTGTTTACTTGTTTTAGGGAACACAATGCACTCCTCCAGTGAGGCAGTTGGCAACTTACATCCCGCCCATCAGCATAACAAGGCTCCCTGTTCTCCAGGGCCTGTCTTGCCTTTCTGGTTTTTACACATTTTGTGGATGTCCCTTTTGACCGGTGGGAAGTGATACTTCTTTGTAGTGCAGATTTGCATTGCCCGCTTGCTTGCTTGGCCAAAAAGGGCGTATGCGTTTTCTCCTGAATATATTCAGGAGAAAACGCATACGCCCTTTTTGGCCAAGTGCATCATTGTCGAAGTTGTGCCCCTCTTCCTGTGCTTTACAGGCGATTCCAACGTACCTCTTGAAATCTGTTTCCTGCTATTCTGCCTCGCTTTCAAGTCCGCCTCGTTGCCTTCCCTCAACAGATTTTTGGACGATAGTTGGCCTTGATTACTCTGCCAGTTTGTGAATTGCTGTGCCCCTGAGCTCCATTTTTCAACTCGTTTCTTGTGAGCTGAACGCAAGTCCAAACTTTTGGTTCAGGAACTATACTGGTTCCCGGTGGGTGGCTGAGACTTTGGTTAATTCTTCTTCCTGCCGGGAAATTAGAGTGACATGTGCCCATCCAAATGCCTAACAGCTACTCTCTCATTGGTTCTCCCTCTTCCCTTTCATCCTCTGCCAAATTGGCAACCTGTGCGAACCAGGAGCTTAAAGGGGCTGTCTCTCCAAGTTGGGAGATTGATAGGAAAGCAGTTGGAAAGTCAAACCGGAGCACCAGGAGAGGGGCTCTTCGTTGAGTTTTAGAAACCTTTCGTATTCACAGTGTGTCCATTCTCTAGGTTTCCCGTACACGTTATAGCTGTAGTAATATTCCCTTCAACCTGGAGAGCTGGGACCCATGGAATGGGTGCCATGCATTATTGCTTTAAAGGGTCTGCATTTGCTCACCCAATCTCACCAATCCTCTCAGTCCCAAGTGTCCAGCCTTATGCCACATCCAGCTGTCATTGTAGATAGGGTCATTCCAGGTTGCATCAGCGACCCTGAAGGAATTGTGAAGAATTTCCCTGTTTCTTTGTTCTGTTTTTGAAATTCTTTTTAGAGTGGGTTTGAGCTGATTCTCGCTGCCATGTTTATGCCAGTCTAGGCACACTTGATTCCCTTACGGAGACATATCAATACATAGGTTTTAAGATTCTTACTAGTCAGATCTATTCCTCTGCGGGAAATATGGGGTTTTGAGTCCCTTTCACTGAGGAAGGTGTAGGTCTTTTCTATTCCATAGTTGGTTTTTGGAACGGTACCTGTGCTTATATCAAACTCTGGTTTGATGCATCACCCCACCTCTCCTTCCCCCTTAAGCAGGCATAAGAGGGTTTTCTAAATGTGAGACTCTGTTCTCTTGCCTAACTCAGTTCATGTGTAGCCATGTTTACAGGATCTTCCTAAGTGATATCTTATGATAAGTTTCATTTCCTGTGTGACTTCTTTCACTTAGAATCATCGTACCTGAATCCACTCATTTTGCTGCTACTGGTCTTATGACATTGATTTCGTGGCTGAGGGATATTCCATCGTACGTAAGTTCCACAATGTTTGGAACCATTTTTATATTTCCTGGGATATTTCAGGTGTACCCAGGTTGAGGTTCTTGTAAGCAGTGCAGCCCTCAATTTGGGGGTGGCTCTGTCTTATGGATTTTCAGTTTTCCCAAGGTATATTCCCTAGACTGGAAGTGCCCTTGGCTCTGTAGCTCTGTTGTTTACTTGTTTTAGGGAACACAATGCACTCCTCCAGTGAGGCAGTTGGCAACTTACATCCCGCCCATCAGCATAACAAGGCTCCCTGTTCTCCAGGGCCTGTCTTGCCTTTCTGGTTTTTACACATTTTGTGGATGTCCCTTTTGACCGGTGGGAAGTGATACTTCTTTGTAGTGCAGATTTGCATTGCCCGCTTGCTTGCTTGGCCAAAAAGGGCGTATGCGTTTTCTCCTGAATATATTCAGGAGAAAACGCATACGCCCTTTTTGGCCAAGTGCATCATTGTCGAAGTTGTGCCCCTCTTCCTGTGCTTTACAGGCGATTCCAACGTACCTCTTGAAATCTGTTTCCTGCTATTCTGCCTCGCTTTCAAGTCCGCCTCGTTGCCTTCCCTCAACAGATTTTTGGACGATAGTTGGCCTTGATTACTCTGCCAGTTTGTGAATTGCTGTGCCCCTGAGCTCCATTTTTCAACTCGTTTCTTGTGAGCTGAACGCAAGTCCAAACTTTTGGTTCAGGAACTATACTGGTTCCCGGTGGGTGGCTGAGACTTTGGTTAATTCTTCTTCCTGCCGGGAAATTAGAGTGACATGTGCCCATCCAAATGCCTAACAGCTACTCTCTCATTGGTTCTCCCTCTTCCCTTTCATCCTCTGCCAAATTGGCAACCTGTGCGAACCAGGAGCTTAAAGGGGCTGTCTCTCCAAGTTGGGAGATTGATAGGAAAGCAGTTGGAAAGTCAAACCGGAGCACCAGGAGAGGGGCTCTTCGTTGAGTTTTAGAAACCTTTCGTATTCACAGTGTGTCCATTCTCTAGGTTTCCCGTACACGTTATAGCTGTAGTAATATTCCCTTCAACCTGGAGAGCTGGGACCCATGGAATGGGTGCCATGCATTATTGCTTTAAAGGGTCTGCATTTGCTCACCCAATCTCACCAATCCTCTCAGTCCCAAGTGTCCAGCCTCATGCCACATCCAGCTGTCATTGTAGATAGGGTCATTCCAGGTTGCATCAGAGACCCTGAAGGAATTGTAAAGAATTTCCCTGTTTCTTTGTTCTGTTTTTGAAATTCCTGTTTAGAGTGGGTTTGAGCTGATTCTCGCTGCCATGTTTATGCCAGTCTAGACACACTTGATTCCCTTACGGAGACATATCAATACATAGGTTTTAAGATTCTTACTAGTCAGATCTATTCCTCTCTGGGAAATATGGGGTTTTGAGTCCCTTTCACTGAGGAAGGTGTAGGTCTTGTCTATTCCATAGTTGGTTTTTGGAACGGTACCTGTGCTTATATCAAACTCTGGTTTGATGCATCACCCCACCTCTCCTTCCCCCTTAAGCAGGCATAAGAGTGTTTTCTAAATGTGAGACTCTGTTCTCTTGCCTAACTCAGTTCATGTGTAGCCATGTTTACAGGATCTTCCTAAGTGATATCTTATGATAAGTTTCTTTTCCTGTGTGACTTCTTTCACTTAGAATCATCGTACCTGAATCCACTCATTTTGCTGCTACTTGTCTTATGACATTGATTTCGTGGCTGAGGGATATTCCATCGTACGTAAGTTCCACAATGTTTTGAACCATTTTTATATTTCCTGGGATATTTCAGGTGTACCCAGGTTGAGGTTCTTGTAAGCAGTGCCGCCCTCAATTTGGGGGTGGCTCTGTCTTATGGATTTTCAGTTTTCCCAAGGTATATTTCCTAGACTGGAAGTGCCCTTGGCTCTGTAGCTCTGTTGTTTACTTGTTTTAGGGAACACAATGCACTCCTCCAGTGAGGCAGTTGGCAACTTACATCCCGCCCATCAGCATAACAAGGCTCCCTGTTCTCCAGGGCCTGTCTTGCCTTTCTGGTTTTTACACATTTTGTGGATGTCCCTTTTGACCGGTGGGAAGTGATACTTCTTTGTAGTGCAGATTTGCATTGCCCGCTTGCTTGCTTGGCCAAAAAGGGCGTATGCGTTTTCTCCTGAATATATTCAGGAGAAAACGCATACGCCCTTTTTGGCCAAGTGCATCATTGTCGAAGTTGTGCCCCTCTTCCTGTGCTTTACAGGCGATTCCAACGTACCTCTTGAAATCTGTTTCCTGCTATTCTGCCTCGCTTTCAAGTCCGCCTCGTTGCCTTCCCTCAACAGATTTTTGGACGATAGTTGGCCTTGATTACTCTGCCAGTTTGTGAATTGCTGTGCCCCTGAGCTCCATTTTTCAACTCGTTTCTTGTGAGCTGAACGCAAGTCCAAACTTTTGGTTCAGGACCTATACTGGTTCCCGGTGGGTGGCTGAGACTTTGGTTAATTCTTCTTTCTGCCGGGAAATTAGAGTGACATGTGCCCATCCAAATGCCTAACAGCTACTCTCTCATTGGTTCTCCCTCTTCCCTTTCATCCTCTGCCAAATTGGCAACCTGTGCGAACCAGGAGCTTAAAGGGGCTGTCTCTCCAAGTTGGGAGATTGATAGGAAAGCAGTTGGAAAGTCAAACCGGAGCACCAGGAGAGGGGCTCTTCGTTGAGTTTTAGAAACCTTTCGTATTCACAGTGTGTCCATTCTCTAGGTTTCCCGTACACGTTATAGCTGTAGTAATATTCCCTTCAACCTGGAGAGCTCGGACCCATGGAATGGGTGCCATGCATTATTGCTTTAAAGGGTCTGCATTTGCTCACCCAATCTCACCAATCCTCTCAGTCCCAAGTGTCCAGCCTTATGCCACATCCAGCTGTCATTGTAGATAGGGTCATTCCAGGTTGCATCAGCGACCCTGAAGGAATTGTGAAGAATTACCCTGTTTCTTTGTTCTGTTTTTGAAATTCCTGTTTAGAGTGGCTTTGAGCTGATTCTCGCTGCCATGTTTATGCCAGTCTAGGCACACTTGATTCCCTTACAGAGACATATCAATACATAGGTTTTAAGATTCTTACTAGTCAGATCTATTCCTCTGCGGGAAATATGGGGTTTTGAGTCCCTTTCACTGAGGAAGGTGTAGGTCTTGTCTATTCCATAGTTGGTTTTTGGAACGGTACCTGTGCTTATATCAAACTCTGGTTTGATGCATCACCCCACCTCTCCTTCCCCCTTAAGCAGGCATAAGAGGGTTTTCTAAATGTGAGACTCTGTTCTCTTGCCTAACTCAGTTCATGTGTAGCCATGTTTACAGGATCTTCCTAAGTGATATCTTATGATAAGTTTCATTTCCTGTGTGACTTCTTTCACTTAGAATCATCGTACCTGAATCCACTCATTTTGCTGCTACTGGTCTTATGACATTGATTTCGTGGCTGAGGGATATTCCATCGTACGTAAGTTCCACAATGTTTGGAACCATTTTTATATTTCCTGGGATATTTCAGGTGTACCCAGGTTGAGGTTCTTGTAAGCAGTGCAGCCCTCAATTTGGGGGTGGCTCTGTCTTATGGATTTTCAGTTTTCCCAAGGTATATTCCCTAGACTGGAAGTGCCCTTGGCTCTGTAGCTCTGTTGTTTACTTGTTTTAGGGAACACAATGCACTCCTCCAGTGAGGCAGTTGGCAACTTACATCCCGCCCATCAGCATAACAAGGCTCCCTGTTCTCCAGGGCCTGTCTTGCCTTTCTGGTTTTTACACATTTTGTGGATGTCCCTTTTGACCGGTGGGAAGTGATACTTCTTTGTAGTGCAGATTTGCATTGCCCGCTTGCTTGCTTGGCCAAAAAGGGCGTATGCGTTTTCTCCTGAATATATTCAGGAGAAAACGCATACGCCCTTTTTGGCCAAGTGCATCATTGTCGAAGTTGTGCCCCTCTTCCTGTGCTTTACAGGCGATTCCAACGTACCTCTTGAAATCTGTTTCCTGCTATTCTGCCTCGCTTTCAAGTCCGCCTCGTTGCCTTCCCTCAACAGATTTTTGGACGATAGTTGGCCTTGATTACTCTGCCAGTTTGTGAATTGCTGTGCCCCTGAGCTCCATTTTTCAACTCGTTTCTTGTGAGCTGAACGCAAGTCCAAACTTTTGGTTCAGGAACTATACTGGTTCCCGGTGGGTGGCTGAGACTTTGGTTAATTCTTCTTCCTGCCGGGAAATTAGAGTGACATGTGCCCATCCAAATGCCTAACAGCTACTCTCTCATTGGTTCTCCCTCTTCCCTTTCATCCTCTGCCAAATTGGCAACCTGTGCGAACCAGGAGCTTAAAGGGGCTGTCTCTCCAAGTTGGGAGATTGATAGGAAAGCAGTTGGAAAGTCAAACCGGAGCACCAGGAGAGGGGCTCTTCGTTGAGTTTTAGAAACCTTTCGTATTCACAGTGTGTCCATTCTCTAGGTTTCCCGTACACGTTATAGCTGTAGTAATATTCCCTTCAACCTGGAGAGCTGGGACCCATGGAATGGGTGCCATGCATTATTGCTTTAAAGGGTCTGCATTTGCTCACCCAATCTCACCAATCCTCTCAGTCCCAAGTGTCCAGCCTTATGCCACATCCAGCTGTCATTGTAGATAGGGTCATTCCAGGTTGCATCAGCGACCCTGAAGGAATTGTGAAGAATTTCCCTGTTTCTTTGTTCTGTTTTTGAAATTCTTTTTAGAGTGGGTTTGAGCTGATTCTCGCTGCCATGTTTATGCCAGTCTAGGCACACTTGATTCCCTTACGGAGACATATCAATACATAGGTTTTAAGATTCTTACTAGTCAGATCTATTCCTCTGCGGGAAATATGGGGTTTTGAGTCCCTTTCACTGAGGAAGGTGTAGGTCTTTTCTATTCCATAGTTGGTTTTTGGAACGGTACCTGTGCTTATATCAAACTCTGGTTTGATGCATCACCCCACCTCTCCTTCCCCCTTAAGCAGGCATAAGAGGGTTTTCTAAATGTGAGACTCTGTTCTCTTGCCTAACTCAGTTCATGTGTAGCCATGTTTACAGGATCTTCCTAAGTGATATCTTATGATAAGTTTCATTTCCTGTGTGACTTCTTTCACTTAGAATCATCGTACCTGAATCCACTCATTTTGCTGCTACTGGTCTTATGACATTGATTTCGTGGCTGAGGGATATTCCATCGTACGTAAGTTCCACAATGTTTGGAACCATTTTTATATTTCCTGGGATATTTCAGGTGTACCCAGGTTGAGGTTCTTGTAAGCAGTGCAGCCCTCAATTTGGGGGTGGCTCTGTCTTATGGATTTTCAGTTTTCCCAAGGTATATTCCCTAGACTGGAAGTGCCCTTGGCTCTGTAGCTCTGTTGTTTACTTGTTTTAGGGAACACAATGCACTCCTCCAGTGAGGCAGTTGGCAACTTACATCCCGCCCATCAGCATAACAAGGCTCCCTGTTCTCCAGGGCCTGTCTTGCCTTTCTGGTTTTTACACATTTTGTGGATGTCCCTTTTGACCGGTGGGAAGTGATACTTCTTTGTAGTGCAGATTTGCATTGCCCGCTTGCTTGCTTGGCCAAAAAGGGCGTATGCGTTTTCTCCTGAATATATTCAGGAGAAAACGCATACGCCCTTTTTGGCCAAGTGCATCATTGTCGAAGTTGTGCCCCTCTTCCTGTGCTTTACAGGCGATTCCAACGTACCTCTTGAAATCTGTTTCCTGCTATTCTGCCTCGCTTTCAAGTCCGCCTCGTTGCCTTCCCTCAACAGATTTTTGGACGATAGTTGGCCTTGATTACTCTGCCAGTTTGTGAATTGCTGTGCCCCTGAGCTCCATTTTTCAACTCGTTTCTTGTGAGCTGAACGCAAGTCCAAACTTTTGGTTCAGGAACTATACTGGTTCCCGGTGGGTGGCTGAGACTTTGGTTAATTCTTCTTCCTGCCGGGAAATTAGAGTGACATGTGCCCATCCAAATGCCTAACAGCTACTCTCTCATTGGTTCTCCCTCTTCCCTTTCATCCTCTGCCAAATTGGCAACCTGTGCGAACCAGGAGCTTAAAGGGGCTGTCTCTCCAAGTTGGGAGATTGATAGGAAAGCAGTTGGAAAGTCAAACCGGAGCACCAGGAGAGGGGCTCTTCGTTGAGTTTTAGAAACCTTTCGTATTCACAGTGTGTCCATTCTCTAGGTTTCCCGTACACGTTATAGCTGTAGTAATATTCCCTTCAACCTGGAGAGCTGGGACCCATGGAATGGGTGCCATGCATTATTGCTTTAAAGGGTCTGCATTTGCTCACCCAATCTCACCAATCCTCTCAGTCCCAAGTGTCCAGCCTTATGCCACATCCAGCTGTCATTGTAGATAGGGTCATTCCAGGTTGCATCAGCGACCCTGAAGGAATTGTGAAGAATTTCCCTGTTTCTTTGTTCTGTTTTTGAAATTCTTTTTAGAGTGGGTTTGAGCTGATTCTCGCTGCCATGTTTATGCCAGTCTAGACACACTTGATTCCCTTACGGAGACATATCAATACATAGGTTTTAAGATTCTTACTAGTCAGATCTATTCCTCTCTGGGAAATATGGGGTTTTGAGTCCCTTTCACTGAGGAAGGTGTAGGTCTTGTCTATTCCATAGTTGGTTTTTGGAACGGTACCTGTGCTTATATCAAACTCTGGTTTGATGCATCACCCCACCTCTCCTTCCCCCTTAAGCAGGCATAAGAGTGTTTTCTAAATGTGAGACTCTGTTCTCTTGCCTAACTCAGTTCATGTGTAGCCATGTTTACAGGATCTTCCTAAGTGATATCTTATGATAAGTTTCTTTTCCTGTGTGACTTCTTTCACTTAGAATCATCGTACCTGAATCCACTCATTTTGCTGCTACTTGTCTTATGACATTGATTTCGTGGCTGAGGGATATTCCATCGTACGTAAGTTCCACAATGTTTTGAACCATTTTTATATTTCCTGGGATATTTCAGGTGTACCCAGGTTGAGGTTCTTGTAAGCAGTGCCGCCCTCAATTTGGGGGTGGCTCTGTCTTATGGATTTTCAGTTTTCCCAAGGTATATTTCCTAGACTGGAAGTGCCCTTGGCTCTGTAGCTCTGTTGTTTACTTGTTTTAGGGAACACAATGCACTCCTCCAGTGAGGCAGTTGGCAACTTACATCCCGCCCATCAGCATAACAAGGCTCCCTGTTCTCCAGGGCCTGTCTTGCCTTTCTGGTTTTTACACATTTTGTGGATGTCCCTTTTGACCGGTGGGAAGTGATACTTCTTTGTAGTGCAGATTTGCATTGCCCGCTTGCTTGCTTGGCCAAAAAGGGCGTATGCGTTTTCTCCTGAATATATTCAGGAGAAAACGCATACGCCCTTTTTGGCCAAGTGCATCATTGTCGAAGTTGTGCCCCTCTTCCTGTGCTTTACAGGCGATTCCAACGTACCTCTTGAAATCTGTTTCCTGCTATTCTGCCTCGCTTTCAAGTCCGCCTCGTTGCCTTCCCTCAACAGATTTTTGGACGATAGTTGGCCTTGATTACTCTGCCAGTTTGTGAATTGCTGTGCCCCTGAGCTCCATTTTTCAACTCGTTTCTTGTGAGCTGAACGCAAGTCCAAACTTTTGGTTCAGGACCTATACTGGTTCCCGGTGGGTGGCTGAGACTTTGGTTAATTCTTCTTTCTGCCGGGAAATTAGAGTGACATGTGCCCATCCAAATGCCTAACAGCTACTCTCTCATTGGTTCTCCCTCTTCCCTTTCATCCTCTGCCAAATTGGCAACCTGTGCGAACCAGGAGCTTAAAGGGGCTGTCTCTCCAAGTTGGGAGATTGATAGGAAAGCAGTTGGAAAGTCAAACCGGAGCACCAGGAGAGGGGCTCTTCGTTGAGTTTTAGAAACCTTTCGTATTCACAGTGTGTCCATTCTCTAGGTTTCCCGTACACGTTATAGCTGTAGTAATATTCCCTTCAACCTGGAGAGCTCGGACCCATGGAATGGGTGCCATGCATTATTGCTTTAAAGGGTCTGCATTTGCTCACCCAATCTCACCAATCCTCTCAGTCCCAAGTGTCCAGCCTTATGCCACATCCAGCTGTCATTGTAGATAGGGTCATTCCAGGTTGCATCAGCGACCCTGAAGGAATTGTGAAGAATTACCCTGTTTCTTTGTTCTGTTTTTGAAATTCCTGTTTAGAGTGGCTTTGAGCTGATTCTCGCTGCCATGTTTATGCCAGTCTAGGCACACTTGATTCCCTTACAGAGACATATCAATACATAGGTTTTAAGATTCTTACTAGTCAGATCTATTCCTCTGCGGGAAATATGGGGTTTTGAGTCCCTTTCACTGAGGAAGGTGTAGGTCTTGTCTATTCCATAGTTGGTTTTTGGAACGGTACCTGTGCTTATATCAAACTCTGGTTTGATGCATCACCCCACCTCTCCTTCCCCCTTAAGCAGGCATAAGAGGGTTTTCTAAATGTGAGACTCTGTTCTCTTGCCTAACTCAGTTCATGTGTAGCCATGTTTACAGGATCTTCCTAAGTGATATCTTATGATAAGTTTCATTTCCTGTGTGACTTCTTTCACTTAGAATCATCGTACCTGAATCCACTCATTTTGCTGCTACTGGTCTTATGACATTGATTTCGTGGCTGAGGGATATTCCATCGTACGTAAGTTCCACAATGTTTGGAACCATTTTTATATTTCCTGGGATATTTCAGGTGTACCCAGGTTGAGGTTCTTGTAAGCAGTGCAGCCCTCAATTTGGGGGTGGCTCTGTCTTATGGATTTTCAGTTTTCCCAAGGTATATTCCCTAGACTGGAAGTGCCCTTGGCTCTGTAGCTCTGTTGTTTACTTGTTTTAGGGAACACAATGCACTCCTCCAGTGAGGCAGTTGGCAACTTACATCCGGCCCATCAGCATAACAAGGCTCCCTGTTCTCCAGGGCCTGTCTTGCCTTTCTGGTTTTTACACATTTTGTGGATGTCCCTTTTGACCGGTGGGAAGTGATACTTCTTTGTAGTGCAGATTTGCATTGCCCGCTTGCTTGCTTGGCCAAAAAGGGCGTATGCGTTTTCTCCTGAATATATTCAGGAGAAAACGCATACGCCCTTTTTGGCCAAGTGCATCATTGTCGAAGTTGTGCCCCTCTTCCTGTGCTTTACAGGCGATTCCAACGTACCTCTTGAAATCTGTTTCCTGCTATTCTGCCTCGCTTTCAAGTCCGCCTCGTTGCCTTCCCTCAACAGATTTTTGGACGATAGTTGGCCTTGATTACTCTGCCAGTTTGTGAATTGCTGTGCCCCTGAGCTCCATTTTTCAACTCGTTTCTTGTGAGCTGAACGCAAGTCCAAACTTTTGGTTCAGGAACTATACTGGTTCCCGGTGGGTGGCTGAGACTTTGGTTAATTCTTCTTCCTGCCGGGAAATTAGAGTGACATGTGCCCATCCAAATGCCTAACAGCTACTCTCTCATTGGTTCTCCCTCTTCCCTTTCATCCTCTGCCAAATTGGCAACCTGTGCGAACCAGGAGCTTAAAGGGGCTGTCTCTCCAAGTTGGGAGATTGATAGGAAAGCAGTTGGAAAGTCAAACCGGAGCACCAGGAGAGGGGCTCTTCGTTGAGTTTTAGAAACCTTTCGTATTCACAGTGTGTCCATTCTCTAGGTTTCCCGTACACGTTATAGCTGTAGTAATATTCCCTTCAACCTGGAGAGCTGGGACCCATGGAATGGGTGCCATGCATTATTGCTTTAAAGGGTCTGCATTTGCTCACCCAATCTCACCAATCCTCTCAGTCCCAAGTGTCCAGCCTTATGCCACATCCAGCTGTCATTGTAGATAGGGTCATTCCAGGTTGCATCAGCGACCCTGAAGGAATTGTGAAGAATTTCCCTGTTTCTTTGTTCTGTTTTTGAAATTCTTTTTAGAGTGGGTTTGAGCTGATTCTCGCTGCCATGTTTATGCCAGTCTAGACACACTTGATTCCCTTACGGAGACATATCAATACATAGGTTTTAAGATTCTTACTAGTCAGATCTATTCCTCTCTGGGAAATATGGGGTTTTGAGTCCCTTTCACTGAGGAAGGTGTAGGTCTTGTCTATTCCATAGTTGGTTTTTGGAACGGTACCTGTGCTTATATCAAACTCTGGTTTGATGCATCACCCCACCTCTCCTTCCCCCTTAAGCAGGCATAAGAGTGTTTTCTAAATGTGAGACTCTGTTCTCTTGCCTAACTCAGTTCATGTGTAGCCATGTTTACAGGATCTTCCTAAGTGATATCTTATGATAAGTTTCTTTTCCTGTGTGACTTCTTTCACTTAGAATCATCGTACCTGAATCCACTCATTTTGCTGCTACTTGTCTTATGACATTGATTTCGTGGCTGAGGGATATTCCATCGTACGTAAGTTCCACAATGTTTTGAACCATTTTTATATTTCCTGGGATATTTCAGGTGTACCCAGGTTGAGGTTCTTGTAAGCAGTGCCGCCCTCAATTTGGGGGTGGCTCTGTCTTATGGATTTTCAGTTTTCCCAAGGTATATTTCCTAGACTGGAAGTGCCCTTGGCTCTGTAGCTCTGTTGTTTACTTGTTTTAGGGAACACAATGCACTCCTCCAGTGAGGCAGTTGGCAACTTACATCCCGCCCATCAGCATAACAAGGCTCCCTGTTCTCCAGGGCCTGTCTTGCCTTTCTGGTTTTTACACATTTTGTGGATGTCCCTTTTGACCGGTGGGAAGTGATACTTCTTTGTAGTGCAGATTTGCATTGCCCGCTTGCTTGCTTGGCCAAAAAGGGCGTATGCGTTTTCTCCTGAATATATTCAGGAGAAAACGCATACGCCCTTTTTGGCCAAGTGCATCATTGTCGAAGTTGTGCCCCTCTTCCTGTGCTTTACAGGCGATTCCAACGTACCTCTTGAAATCTGTTTCCTGCTATTCTGCCTCGCTTTCAAGTCCGCCTCGTTGCCTTCCCTCAACAGATTTTTGGACGATAGTTGGCCTTGATTACTCTGCCAGTTTGTGAATTGCTGTGCCCCTGAGCTCCATTTTTCAACTCGTTTCTTGTGAGCTGAACGCAAGTCCAAACTTTTGGTTCAGGACCTATACTGGTTCCCGGTGGGTGGCTGAGACTTTGGTTAATTCTTCTTTCTGCCGGGAAATTAGAGTGACATGTGCCCATCCAAATGCCTAACAGCTACTCTCTCATTGGTTCTCCCTCTTCCCTTTCATCCTCTGCCAAATTGGCAACCTGTGCGAACCAGGAGCTTAAAGGGGCTGTCTCTCCAAGTTGGGAGATTGATAGGAAAGCAGTTGGAAAGTCAAACCGGAGCACCAGGAGAGGGGCTCTTCGTTGAGTTTTAGAAACCTTTCGTATTCACAGTGTGTCCATTCTCTAGGTTTCCCGTACACGTTATAGCTGTAGTAATATTCCCTTCAACCTGGAGAGCTCGGACCCATGGAATGGGTGCCATGCATTATTGCTTTAAACGGTCTGCATTTGCTCACCCAATCTCACCAATCCTCTCAGTCCCAAGTGTCCAGCCTTATGCCACATCCAGCTGTCATTGTAGATAGGGTCATTCCAGGTTGCATCAGCGACCCTGAAGGAATTGTGAAGAATTACCCTGTTTCTTTGTTCTGTTTTTGAAATTCCTGTTTAGAGTGGCTTTGAGCTGATTCTCGCTGCCATGTTTATGCCAGTCTAGGCACACTTGATTCCCTTACGGAGACATATCAATACATAGGTTTTAAGATTCTTACTAGTCAGATCTATTCCTCTGCGGGAAATATCGGGTTTTGAGTCCCTTTCACTGAGGAAGGTGTAGGTCTTGTCTATTCCATAGTTGGTTTTTGGAACGGTACCTGTGCTTATATCAAACTCTGGTTTGATGCATCACCCCACCTCTCCTTCCCCCTTAAGCAGGCATAAGAGTGTTTTCTAAATGTGAGACTCTGTTCTCTTGCCTAACTCAGTTCATGTGTAGCCATGTTTACAGGATCTTCCTAAGTGATATCTTATGATAAGTTTCTTTTCCTGTGTGACTTCTTTCACTTAGAATCATCGTACCTGAATCCACTCATTTTGCTGCTACTGGTCTTATGACATTGATTTCGTGGCTGAGGGATATTCCATCGTACGTAAGTTCCACAATGTTTGGAACCATTTTTATATTTCCTGGGATATTTCAGGTGTACCCAGGTTGAGGTTCTTGTAAGCAGTGCCGCCCTCAATTTGGGGGTGGCTCTGTCTTATGGATTTTCAGTTTTCCCAAGGTATATTCCCTAGACTGGAAGTGCCCTTGGCTCTGTAGCTCTGTTGTTTACTTGTTTTAGGGAACACAATGCACTCCTCCAGTGAGGCAGTTGGCAACTTACATCCCGCCCATCAGCATAACAAGGCTCCCTGTTCTCCAGGGCCTGTCTTGCCTTTCTGGTTTTTACACATTTTGTGGATGTCCCTTTTGACCGGTGGGAAGTGATACTTCTTTGTAGTGCAGATTTGCATTGCCCGCTTGCTTGCTTGGCCAAAAAGGGCGTATGCGTTTTCTCCTGAATATATTCAGGAGAAAACGCATACGCCCTTTTTGGCCAAGTGCATCATTGTCGAAGTTGTGCCCCTCTTCCTGTGCTTTACAGGCGATTCCAACGTACCTCTTGAAATCTCTTTCCTGCTCTTCTGCCTCGCTTTCAAGTCCGCCTCGTTGCCTTCCCTCAACAGATTTTTGGACGATAGTTGGCCTTGATTACTCTGCCAGTTTGTGAATTGCTGTGCCCCTGAGCTCCATTTTTCAACTCGTTTCTTGTGAGCTGAACGCAAGTCCAAACTTTTGGTTCAGGAACTATACTGGTTCCCGGTGGGTGGCTGAGACTTTGGTTAATTCTTCTTCCTGCCGGGAAATTAGAGTGACATGTGCCCATCCAAATGCCTAACAGCTACTCTCTCATTGGTTCTCCCTCTTCCCTTTCATCCTCTGCCAAATTGGCAACCTGTGCGAACCAGGAGCTTAAAGGGGCTGTCTCTCCAAGTTGGGAGATTGATAGGAAAGCAGTTGGAAAGTCAAACCGGAGCACCAGGAGAGGGGCTCTTCGTTGAGTTTTAGAAACCTTTCGTATTCACAGTGTGTCCATTCTCTAGGTTTCCCGTACACGTTATAGCTGTAGTAATATTCCCTTCAACCTGGAGAGCTGGGACCCATGGAATGGGTGCCATGCATTATTGCTTTAAAGGGTCTGCATTTGCTCACCCAATCTCACCAATCCTCTCAGTCCCAAGTGTCCAGCCTTATGCCACATCCAGCTGTCATTGTAGATAGGGTCATTCCAGGTTGCATCAGCGACCCTGAAGGAATTGTGAAGAATTTCCCTGTTTCTTTGTTCTGTTTTTGAAATTCTTTTTAGAGTGGGTTTGAGCTGATTCTCGCTGCCATGTTTATGCCAGTCTAGACACACTTGATTCCCTTACGGAGACATATCAATACATAGGTTTTAAGATTCTTACTAGTCAGATCTATTCCTCTGTGGGAAATATGGGGTTTTGAGTCCCTTTCACTGAGGAAGGTGTAGGTCTTGTCTATTCCATAGTTGGTTTTTGGAACGGTACCTGTGCTTATATCAAACTCTGGTTTGATGCATCACCCCACCTCTCCTTCCCCCTTAAGCAGGCATAAGAGTGTTTTCTAAATGTGAGACTCTGTTCTCTTGCCTAACTCAGTTCATGTGTAGCCATGTTTACAGGATCTTCCTAAGTGATATCTTATGATAAGTTTCTTTTCCTGTGTGACTTCTTTCACTTAGAATCATCGTACCTGAATCCACTCATTTTGCTGCTACTTGTCTTATGACATTGATTTCGTGGCTGAGGGATATTCCATCGTACGTAAGTTCCACAATGTTTTGAACCATTTTTATATTTCCTGGGATATTTCAGGTGTACCCAGGTTGAGGTTCTTGTAAGCAGTGCCGCCCTCAATTTGGGGGTGGCTCTGTCTTATGGATTTTCAGTTTTCCCAAGGTATATTTCCTAGACTGGAAGTGCCCTTGGCTCTGTAGCTCTGTTGTTTACTTGTTTTAGGGAACACAATGCACTCCTCCAGTGAGGCAGTTGGCAACTTACATCCCGCCCATCAGCATAACAAGGCTCCCTGTTCTCCAGGGCCTGTCTTGCCTTTCTGGTTTTTACACATTTTGTGGATGTCCCTTTTGACCGGTGGGAAGTGATACTTCTTTGTAGTGCAGATTTGCATTGCCCGCTTGCTTGCTTGGCCAAAAAGGGCGTATGCGTTTTCTCCTGAATATATTCAGGAGAAAACGCATACGCCCTTTTTGGCCAAGTGCATCATTGTCGAAGTTGTGCCCCTCTTCCTGTGCTTTACAGGCGATTCCAACGTACCTCTTGAAATCTGTTTCCTGCTATTCTGCCTCGCTTTCAAGTCCACCTCGTTGCCTTCCCTCAACAGATTTTTGGACGATAGTTGGCCTTGATTACTCTGCCAGTTTGTGAATTGCTGTGCCCCTGAGCTCCATTTTTCAACTCGTTTTTTGTGAGCTGAACGCAAGTCCAAACTTTTGGTTCAGGACCTATACTGGTTCCTGGTGGGTGGCTGAGACTTTGGTTAATTCTTCTTCCTGCCGGGAAATTAGAGTGACATGTGCCCATCCAAATGTCTAACAGCTACTCTCTCATTGGTTCTCCCTCTTCCCTTTCATCCTCTGCCAAATTGGCAACCTGTGCGAACCAGGAGCTTAAAGGGTCTGTCTCTCCAAGTTGGGAGATTGATAGGAAAGCAGTTGGAAAGTCAAACCGGAGCACCAGGAGAGGGGCTCTTCGTTGAGTTTTAGAAACCTTTCGTATTCACAGTGTGTCCATTCTCTAGGTTTCCCGTACACGTTATAGCTGTAGTAATATTCCCTTCAACCTGGAGAGCTGGGACCCATGGAATGGGTGCCATGCATTATTGCTTTACAGGGTCTGCATTTGCTCACCCAATGTCACCAATCCTCTCAGTCCCAAGTGTCCAGCCTTATGCCACATCCAGCTGTCATTGTAGATAGGGTCATTCCAGGTTGCATCAGCGACCCTGAAGGAATTGTGAAGAATTACCCTGTTTCTTTGTTCTGTTTTTGAAATTCCTGTTTAGAGTGGGTTTGAGCTGATTCTCGCTGCCATGTTTAGCCAGTCTAGGCACACTTGATTCCCTTACGGAGACATATCAATACATAGGTTTTAAGATTCTTACTAGTCAGATCTATTACTCTGCGGGAAATATGGGGTTTTGAGTCCCTTTCACTGAGGAAGGTGGAGGTCTTGTCTATTCCATAGTTGGTTTTTGGAACGGTACCTGTGCTTATATCAAACTCTGGTTTGATGCATCACCCCACCTCTCCTTCCCCCTTAAGCAGGCATAAGAGTGTTTTCTAAATGTGAGACTCTGTTCTCTTGCCTAACTCAGTTCATGTGTAGCCATGTTTACAGGATCTTCCTAAGTGATATCTTATGATAAGTTTCTTTTCCTGTGTGACTTCTTTCACTTAGAATCATCGTACCTGAATCCACTCATTTTGCTGCTACTGGTGTTATGACATTGATTTCGTGGCTGAGGGATATTCCATCGTACGTAAGTTCCACAATGTTTGGAACCATTTTTATATTTCCTGGGATATTTCAGGTGTACCCAGGTTGAGGTTCTTGTAAGCAGTGCAGCCCTCAATTTGGGGGTGCCTCTGTCTTATGGATTTTCAGTTTTCCCAAGGTATATTCCCTAGACTGGAAGTGCCCTTGGCTCTGTAGCTCTGTTGTTTACTTGTTTTAGGGAACACAATGCACTCCTCCAGTGAGGCAGTTGGCAACTTACATCCCGCCCATCAGCATAACAAGGCTCCCTGTTCTCCAGGGCCTGTCTTGCCTTTCTGGTTTTTACACATTTTGTGGATGTCCCTTTTGACCGGTGGGAAGTGATACTTCTTTGTAGTGCAGATTTGCATTGCCCGCTTGCTTGCTTGGCCAAAAAGGGCGTATGCGTTTTCTCCTGAATATATTCAGGAGAAAACGCATACGCCCTTTTTGGCCAAGTGCATCATTGTCGAAGTTGTGCCCCTCTTCCTGTGCTTTACAGGCGATTCCAACGTACCTCTTGAAATCTGTTTCCTGCTATTCTGCCTCGCTTTCAAGTCCACCTCGTTGCCTTCCCTCAACAGATTTTTGGACGATAGTTGGCCTTGATTACTCTGCCAGTTTGTGAATTGCTGTGCCCCTGAGCTCCATTTTTTACTCGTTTCTTGTGAGCTGAACGCAAGTCCAAACTTTTGGTTCAGGACCTATACTGGTTCCCGGTGGGTGGCTGAGACTTTGGTTAATTCTTCTTCCTGCCGGGAAATTAGAGTGACATGTGCCCATCCAAATGTCTAACAGCTACTCTCTCATTGGTTCTCCGTCTTCCCTTTCATCCTCTGCCAAACTGGCAACCTGTGCGAACCAGGAGCTTAAAGGGTCTGTCTCTCCAAGTTGGGAGATTGATAGGAAAGCAGTTGGAAAGTCAAACCGGAGCACCAGGAGAGGGGCTCTTCGTTGAGTTTTAGAAACCTTTCGTATTCACAGTGTGTCCATTCTCTAGGTTTCCCGTACACGTTATAGCTGTAGTAATATTCCCTTCAACCTGGAGAGCTGGGACCCATGGAATGGGTGCCATGCATTATTGCTTTAAAGGGTCTGCATTTGCTCACCCAATGTCACCAATCCTCTCAGTCCCAAGTGTCCAGCCTTATGCCACATCCAGCTGTCATTGTAGATAGGGTCATTCCAGGTTGCATCAGCGACCCTGAAGGAATTGTGAAGAATTACCCTGTTTCTTTGTTCTGTTTTTGAAATTCCTGTTTAGAGTGGGTTTGAGCTGATTCTCGCTGCCATGTTTAGCCAGTCTAGGCACACTTGATTCCCTTACGGAGACATATCAATACATAGGTTTTAAGATTCTTACTAGTCAGATCTATTACTCTGCGGGAAATATGGGGTTTTGAGTCCCTTTCACTGAGGAAGGTGGAGGTCTTGTCTATTCCATAGTTGGTTTTTGGAACGGTACCTGTGCTTATATCAAACTCTGGTTTGATGCATCACCCCACCTCTCCTTCCCCCTTAAGCAGGCATAAGAGTGTTTTCTAAATGTGAGACTCTGTTCTCTTGCCTAACTCAGTTCATGTGTAGCCATGTTTACAGGATCTTCCTAAGTGATATCTTATGATAAGTTTCTTTTCCTGTGTGACTTCTTTCACTTAGAATCATCGTACCTGAATCCACTCATTTTGCTGCTACTGGTGTTATGACATTGATTTCGTGGCTGAGGGATATTCCATCGTACGTAAGTTCCACAATGTTTGGAACCATTTTTATATTTCCTGGGATATTTCAGGTGTACCCAGGTTGAGGTTCTTGTAAGCAGTGCAGCCCTCAATTTGGGGGTGGCTCTGTCTTATGGATTTTCAGTTTTCCCAAGGTATATTCCCTAGACTGGAAGTGCCCTTGGCTCTGTAGCTCTGTTGTTTACTTGTTTTAGGGAACACAATGCACTCCTCCAGTGAGGCAGTTGGCAACTTACATCCCGCCCATCAGCATAACAAGGCTCCCTGTTCTCCAGGGCCTGTCTTGCCTTTCTGGTTTTTACACATTTTGTGGATGTCCCTTTTGACCGGTGGGAAGTGATACTTCTTTGTAGTGCAGATTTGCATTGCCCGCTTGCTTGCTTGGCCAAAAAGGGCGTATGCGTTTTCTCCTGAATATATTCAGGAGAAAACGCATACGCCCTTTTTGGCCAAGTGCATCATTGTCGAAGTTGTGCCCCTCTTCCTGTGCTTTACAGGCGATTCCAACGTACCTCTTGAAATCTGTTTCCTGCTATTCTGCCTCGCTTTCAAGTCCACCTCGTTGCCTTCCCTCAACAGATTTTTGGACGATAGTTGGCCTTGATTACTCTGCCAGTTTGTGAATTGCTGTGCCCCTGAGCTCCATTTTTCAACTCGTTTTTTGTGAGCTGAACGCAAGTCCAAACTTTTGGTTCAGGACCTATACTGGTTCCCGGTGGGTGGCTGAGACTTTGGTTAATTATTCTTCCTGCCGGGAAATTAGAGTGACATGTGCCCATCCAAATGCCTAACAGCTACTCTCTCATTGGTTCTCCCTCTTCCCTTTCATCCTCTGCCAAATTGGCAACCTGTGCGAACCAGGAGCTTAAAGGGTCTGTCTCTCCAAGTTGGGAGATTGATAGGAAAGCAGTTGGAAAGTCAAACCGGAGCACCAGGAGAGGGGCTCTTCGTTGAGTTTTAGAAACCTTTCGTATTCACAGTGTGTCCATTCTCTAGGTTTCCCGTACACGTTATAGCTGTAGTAATATTCCCTTCAACCTGGAGAGCTGGGACCCATGGAATGGGTGCCATGCATTATTGCTTTAAAGGGTCTGCATTTGCTCACCCAATCTCACCAATCCTCTCAGTCCCAAGTGTCCAGCCTTATGCCACATCCAGCTGTCATTGTAGATAGGGTCATTCCAGGTTGCATCAGCGACCCTGAAGGAATTGTGAAGAATTACCCTGTTTCTTTGTTCTGTTTTTGAAATTCCTGTTTAGAGTGGGTTTGAGCTGATTCTCGCTGCCATGTTTATGCCAGTCTAGGCACACTTGATTCCCTTACGGAGACATATCAATACATAGGTTTTAAGATTCTTACTAGTCAGATCTATTCCTCTGCGGGAAATATGGGGTTTTGAGTCCCTTTCACTGAGGAAGGTGTAGGTCTTGTCTATTCCATAGTTGGTTTTTGGAACGGTACCTGTGCTTATATCAAACTCTGGTTTGATGCATCACCCCACCTCTCCTTCCCCCTTAAGCAGGCATAAGAGGGTTTTCTAAATGTGAGACTCTGTTCTCTTGCCTAACTCAGTTCATGTGTAGCCATGTTTACAGGATCTTCCTAAGTGATATCTTATGATAAGTTTCTTTTCCTGTGTGACTTCTTTCACTTAGAATCATCGTACCTGAATCCACTCATTTTGCTGCTACTGGTCTTATGACATTGATTTCGTGGCTGAGGGATATTCCATCGTACGTAAGTTCCACAATGTTTGGAACCATTTTTATATTTCCTGGGATATTTCAGGTGTACCCAGGTTGAGGTTCTTGTAAGCAGTGCCGCCCTCAATTTGGGGGTGGCTCTGTCTTATGGATTTTCAGTTTTCCCAAGGTATATTCCCTAGACTGGAAGTGCCCTTGGCTCTGTAGCTCTGTTGTTTACTTGTTTTAGGGAACACAATGCACTCCTCCAGTGAGGAAGTTGGCAACTTATATCCCGCCCATCAGCATAACAAGGCTCCCTGTTCTCCAGGGCCTGTCTTGCCTTTCTGGTTTTTACACATTTTGTGGATGTCCCTTTTGACCGGTGGGAAGTGATACTTCTTTGTAGTGCAGATTTGCATTGCCCGCTTCCTTGCTTGGCCAAAAAGGGCGTATGCGTTTTCTCCTGAATATATTCAGGAGAAAACGCATACGCCCTTTTTGGCCAAGTGCATCATTGTCGAAGTTGTGCCCCTCTTCCTGTGCTTTACAGGCGATTCCAACGTACCTCTTGAAATCTCTTTCCTGCTATTCTGCCTCGCTTTCAAGTCCGCCTCGTTGCCTTCCCTCAACAGATTTTTGGACGATAGTTGGCCTTGATTACTCTGCCAGTTTGTGAATTGCTGTGCCCCTGAGCTCCATTTTTCAACTCGTTTCTTGTGAGCTGAACGCAAGTCCAAACTTTTGGTTCAGGAACTATACTGGTTCCCGGTGGGTGGCTGAGACTTTGGTTAATTATTCTTCCTGCCGGGAAATTAGAGTGACATGTGCCCATCCAAATGCCTAACAGCTACTCTCTCATTGGTTCTCCCTCTTCCCTTTCATCCTCTGCCAAATTGGCAACCTGTGCGAACCAGGAGCTTAAAGGGGCTGTCTCTCCAAGTTGGGAGATTGATAGGAAAGCAGTTGGAAAGTCAAACCGGAGCACCAGGAGAGGGGCTCTTCGTTTAGTTTTAGAAACCTTTCGTATTCACAGTGTGTCCATTCTCTAGGTTTCCCGTACACGTTATAGCTGTAGTAATATTCCCTTCAACCTGGAGAGCTGGGACCCATGGAATGGGTGCCATGCATTATTGCTTTAAACGGTCTGCATTTGCTCACCCAATCTCACCAATCCTCTCAGTACCAAGTGTCCAGCCTCATGCCACATCCAGCTGTCATTGTAGATAGGGTCATTCCAGGTTGCATCAGAGACCCTGAAGGAATTGTAAATAATTTCTCTGTTTCTTTGTTCTGTTTTTGAAATTCCTTTTTAGAGTGGGTTTGAGCTGATTCTCGCTGCCATGTTTATGCCAGTCTAGACACACTTGATTCCCTTACAGAGACATATCAATACATAGGTTTTACGATTCTTACTAGTCAGATCTATTCCTCTGCGGGAAATATGGGGTTTTGAGGCCCTTTCAGTGAGGAAGGTGTAGGTATTGTCTATACCATAGTTGGTTTTTGGAACGGTACCTGTGCTTATATCAAACTCTGGTTTGATGCATCACCCCACCTCTCCTTCCCCCTAAGCAGGCATAAGAGTGTTTTCTAAATGTGAGACTCTGTTCTCTTGCCTAACTCAGTTCATGTGTAGCCATGTTTACAGGATCTTCCTAAGTGATATCTTATGATAAGTTTCTTTTCCTGTGTGACTTCTTTCACTTAGAATCATCGTACCTGAATCCACTCATTTTGCTGCTACTGGTCTTATGACATTGATTTATTGGTTGAGGGATATTCCATCGTACGTAAGTTCCACAATGTTTGGAACCATTTTTATATTTCCTGGGATATTTCAGGTGTACCCAGGTTGAGGTTCCTGTAAGCAGTGCAGCCCTCAATTTGGGGGTGGCTCTGTCTTATGGATTTTCAGTTTTCCCAAGGTATATTCCCTAGACTGAAGTGGCCTTGGCTCTGTAGCTCTGTCGTTTACTTGTTTTAGGGAACACAATGCACTCCTCCAGTGAGGCAGTTGGCAACTTACATCCCGCCCATCAGCATAACAAGGCTCCCTGTTCTCCAGGGCCTGTCTTGCCTTTCTGGTTTTTACACATTTTGTGGATGTCCCTTTTGACCGGTGGGAAGTGATACTTCTTTGTAGTGCAGATTTGCATTTCCCGCTTGCTTGCTTGGCCAAAAAGGGCGTATGCGTTTTCTCCTGAATATATTCAGGAGAAAACGCATACGCCCTTTTTGGCCAAGTGCATCATTGTCGAAGTTGTGCCCCTCTTCCTGTGCTTTACAGGAGATTCCAACGTACCTCTTGAAATCTGTTTCCTGCTATTCTGCCTCGCTTTCAAGTCCGCCTCTTTGCCTTCCGTCAACAGATTTTTGGACGATAGTTGGCCTTGATTACTCTGCCAGTTTGTGAATTGCTGTGCCCCTGAGCTCCATTTTTCAACTCGTTTCTTGTGAGCTGAACGCAAGTCCAAACTTTTGGTTCAGGACCTATACTGGTTCCCGGTGGGTGGCTGAGACTTTGGTTAATTCTTCTTCCTGCCGGGAAATTAGAGTGACAAGTGCCCATCCAAATGCCTAACAGGTACTCTCTCATTGGTTCTCCCTCTTCCCTTTCATCCTCTGCCAAATTGGCAACCTGTGCGAACCAGGAGCTTGAAGGGTCTGTCTCTCCAAGTTGGGAGATTGATAGGAAAGCAGTTGGAAAGTCAAACAGGAGCACCAGGAGAGGGGCTCTTCGTTGAGTTTTAGAAACCTTTCGTATTCACAGTGTGTCCATTCTCTAGGTTTCCCGTACACGTTATAGCTGTAGTAATATTCCCTTCAACCTGGAGAGCTGGGACCCATGGAATGGGTGCCATGCATTATTGCTTTAAAGGGTCTGCATTTGCTCACCCAATCTCACCAATCCTCTCAGTCGCAAGTGTCCAGCCTTATGCCACATCCAGCTGTCATTGTAGATAGGGTCATTCCAGGTTGCATCAGCGACCCTGAAGGAATTGTGAAGAATTACCCTGTTTCTTTGTTCTGTTTTTGAAATTCCTGTTTAGAGTGGGTTTGAGCTGATTCTCGCTGCCATGTTTATGCCAGTCTAGACACACTTGATTCCCTTACGGAGGCATATCAATACATAGGTTTTAAGATTCTTACTAGTCAGATCTATTCCTCGGCGGGAAATATGGGGTTTTGAGTCCCTTTCACTGAGGAAGGTGTAGGTCTTGTCTATTCCATAGTTGGTTTTTGGAACGGTACCTGTGCTTATATCAAACTCTGGTTTGATGCATCACCCCACCTCTCCTTCCCCCTTAAGCAGGCATAAGTGTGTTTTCTAAATGTGAGACTCTGTTCTCTTGCCTAACTCAGTTCATGTGTAGCCATGTTTACAGGATCTTCCTAAGTGATATCTTATGATAAGTTTCTTTTCCTGTGTGACTTCTTTCACTTAGAATCATCGTACCTGAATCCACTCATTTTGCTGCTACTGGTCTTATGACATTGATTTCGTGGCTGAGGGATATTCCATCGTACGTAAGTTCCACAATGTTTGGAACCATTTTTATATTTCCTGGGATATTTCAGGTGTACCCAGGTTGAGGTTCTTGTAAGCAGTGCAGCCCTCAATTTGGGGGTGGCTCTGTCTTATGGATTTTCAGTTTTCCCAAGGTATATTCCCTAGACTGGAAGTGCCCTTGGCTCTGTAGCTCTGTTGTTTACTTGTTTTAGGGAACACAATGCACTCCTCCAGTGAGGCAGTTGGCAACTTACATCCCGCCCATCAGCATAACAAGGCTCCCTGTTCTCCAGGGCCTGTCTTGCCTTTCTGGTTTTTACACATTTTGTGGATGTCCCTTTTTACCGGTGGGAAGTGATACTTCTTTGTAGTGCAGATTTGCATTGCCCGCTTGCTTGCTTGGCCAAAAAGGGCGTATGCGTTTTCTCCTGAATATATTCAGGAGAAAACGCATACGCCCTTTTTGGCCAAGTGCATCATTGTCGAAGTTGTGCCCCTCTTCCTGTGCTTTACAGGCGATTCCAACGTACCTCTTGAAATCTGTTTCCTGCTATTCTGCCTCGCTTTCAAGTCCGCCTCGTTGCCTTCCCTCAACAGATTTTTGGACGATAGTTGGCCTTGATTACTCTGCCAGTTTGTGAATTGCTGTGCCCCTGAGCTCCATTTTTCAACTCGTTTTTTGTGAGCTGAACGCAAGTCCAAACTTTTGGTTCAGGACCTATACTGGTTCCCGGTGGGTGGCTGAGACTTTGGTTAATTCTTCTTCCTGCCGGGAAATTAGAGTGACATGTGCCCATCCAAATGCCTAACAGCTACTCTCTCATTGGTTCTCCCTCTTCCCTTTCATCCTCTGCCAAATTGGCAACCTGTGCGAACCAGGAGCTTAAAGGGGCTGTCTCTCCAAGTTGGGAGATTGATAGGAAAGCAGTTGGAAAGTCAAACCGGAGCACCAGGAGAGGGGCTCTTCGTTGAGTTTTAGAAACCTTTCGTATTCACAGTGTGTCCATTCTCTAGGTTTCCCGTACACGTTATAGCTGTAGTAATATTCCCTTCAACCTGGAGAGCTGGGACCCATGGAATGGGTGCCATGCATTATTGCTTTAAAGGGTCTGCATTTGCTCACCCAATCTCACCAATCCTCTCAGTCCCAAGTGTCCAGCCTTATGCCACATCCAGCTGTCATTGTAGATAGGGTCATTCCAGGTTGCATCAGCGACCCTGAAGGAATTGTGAAGAATTACCCTGTTTCTTTGTTCTGTTTTTGAAATTCCTGTTTAGAGTGGGTTTGAGCTGATTCTCGCTGCCCTGTTTATGCCAGTCTAGACACACTTGATTCCCTTACGGGGACATATCAATACATAGGTTTTAAGATTCTTACTAGTCAGATCTATTCCTCTGCGGGAAATATGGGGTTTTGAGTCCCTTTCACTGAGGAAGGTGTAGGTCTTGTCTATTCCATAGTTGGATTTTGGAACGGTACCTGTGCTTATATCAAACTCTGGTTTGATGCATCACCCCACCTCTCCTTCCCCCTTAAGCAGGCATAAGAGTGTTTTCTAAATGTGAGACTCTGTTCTCTTGCCTAACTCAGTTCATGTGTAGCCATGTTTACAGGATCTTCCTAAGTGATATCTTATGATAAGTTTCTTTTCCTGTGTGACTTCTTTCACTTAGAATCATCGTACCTGAATCCACTCATTTTGCTGCTACTGGTCTTATGACATTGATTTCGTGGTTGAGGGATATTCCATCGTACGTAAGTTCCACAATGTTTGGAACCATTTTTATATTTCCTGGGATATTTCAGGTGTACCCAGGTTGAGGTTCTTGTAAGCAGTGCCGCCCTCAATTTGGGGGTGGCTCTGTCTTATGGATTTTCAGTTTTCCCAAGGTATATTCCCTAGACTGGAAGTGGCCTTGGCTCTGTAGCTCTGTTGTTTACTTGTTTTAGGGAACACAATGCACTCCTCCAGTGAGGCAGTTGGCAACTTACATCCCGCCCATCAGCATAACAAGGCTCCCTGTTCTCCAGGGCCTGTCTTGCCTTTCTGGTTTTTACACATTTTGTGGATGTCCCTTTTGACCGGTGGGAAGTGATACTTCTTTGTAGTGCAGATTTGCATTGCCCGCTTGCTTGCTTGGCCAAAAAGGGCGTATGCGTTTTCTCCTGAATATATTCAGGAGAAAACGCATACGCCCTTTTTGGCCAAGTGCATCATTGTCGAAGTTGTGCCCCTCTTCCTGTGCTTTACAGGCGATTCCAACGTACCTCTTGAAATCTGTTTCCTGCTATTCTGCCTCGCTTTCAAGTCCGCCTCTTTGCCTTCCGTCAACAGATTTTTGGACGATAGTTGGCCTTGATTACTCTGCCAGTTTGTGAATTGCTGTGCCCCTGAGCTCCATTTTTCAACTCGTTTCTTGTGAGCTGAACGCAAGTCCAAACTTTTGGTTCAGGACCTATACTGGTTCCCGGTGGGTGGCTGAGACTTTGGTTAATTCTTCTTCCTGCCGGGAAATTAGAGTGACATGTGCCCATCCAAATGCCTAACAGGTAATCTCTCATTGGTTCTCCCTCTTCCCTTTCATCCTCTGCCAAATTGGCAACCTGTGCGAACCAGGAGCTTAAAGGGTCTGTCTCTCCAAGTTGGGAGATTGATAGGAAAGCAGTTGGAAAGTCAAACAGGAGCACCAGGAGAGGGGCTCTTCGTTGAGTTTTAGAAACCTTTCGTATTCACAGTGTGTCCATTCTCTAGGTTTCCCGTACACGTTATAGCTGTAGTAATATTCCCTTCAACCTGGAGAGCTGGGACCCATGGAATGGGTGCCATGCATTATTGCTTTAAAGGGTCTGCATTTGCTCACCCAATCTCACCAATCCTCTCAGTCCCAAGTGTCCAGCCTTATGCCACATCCAGCTGTCATTGTATATAGGGTCATTCCAGGTTGCATCAGCGACCCTGAAGGAATTGTGAAGAATTACCCTGTTTCTTTGTTGTGTTTTTGAAATTCCTGTTTAGAGTGGGTTTGAGCTGATTCTCGCTGCCATGTTTATGCCAGTCTAGACACACTTGATTCCCTTACGGAGGCATATCAATACATAGGTTTTAAGATTCTTACTAGTCAGATCTATTCCTCTGCGGGAAATGTGGGGTTTTGAGTCCCTTTCACTGAGGAAGGTGTAGGTCTTGTCTATTCCATAGTTGGTTTTTGGAACGGTACCTGTGCTTATATCAAACTCTGGTTTGATGCATCACCCCACCTCTCCTTCCCCCTTAAGCAGGCATAAGTGTGTTTTCTAAATGTGAGACTCTGTTCTCTTGCCTAACTCAGTTCATGTGTAGCCATGTTTACAGGATCTTCCTAAGTGATATCTTATGATAAGTTTCTTTTCCTGTGTGACTTCTTTCACTTAGAATCATCGTACCTGAATCCACTCATTTTGCTGCTACTGGTCTTATGACATTGATTTCGTGGCTGAGGGATATTCCATCGTACGTAAGTTCCACAATGTTTGGAACCATTTTTATATTTCCTGGGATATTTCAGGTGTACCCAGGTTGAGGTTCTTGTAAGCAGTGCAGCCCTCAATTTGGGGGTGGCTCTGTCTTATGGATTTTCCGTTTTCCCAAGGTATATTCCCTAGACTGGAAGTGCCCTTGGCTCTGTAGCTCTGTTGTTTACTTGTTTTAGGGAACACAATGCACTCCTCCAGTGAGGCAGTTGGCAACTTACATCCCGCCCATCAGCATAACAAGGCTCCCTGTTCTCCAGGGCCTGTCTTGCCTTTCTGATTTTTACACATTTTGTGGATGTCCCTTTTGACCGGTGGGAAGTGATACTTCTTTGTAGTGCAGATTTGCATTGCCCGCTTGCTTGCTTGGCCAAAAAGGGCGTATGCGTTTTCTCCTGAATATATTCAGGAGAAAACGCATACGCCCTTTTTGGCCAAGTGCATCATTGTCGAAGTTGTGCCCCTCTTCCTGTGCTTTACAGGCGATTCCAACGTACCTCTTGAAATCTGTTTCCTGCTATTCTGCCTCGCTTTCAAGTCCGCCTCGTTGCCTTCCGTCAACAGATTTTTGGACGATAGTTGGCCTTGATTACTCTGCCAGTTTGTGAATTGCTGTGCCCCTGTGCTCCATTTTTCAACTCGTTTCTTGTGAGCTGAACGCAAGTCCAAACTTTTGGTTCAGGACCTATACTGGTTCCCGGTGGGTGGCTGAGACTTTGGTTAATTCTTCTTCCTCCCGGGAAATTAGAGTGACATGTGCCCATCCAAATGCCTAACAGCTACTCTCTCATTGGTTCTCCCTCTTCCCTTTCATCCTCTGCCAAATTGGCAACCTGTGCGAACCAGGAGCTTAAAGGGTCTGTCTCTCCAAGTTGGGAGATTGATAGGAAAGCAGTTGGAAAGTCAAACCGGAGCACCAGGAGAGGGGCTCTTCGTTGAGTTTTAGAAACCTTTCGTATTCACAGTGTGTCCATTCTCTAGGTTTCGCGTACACGTTATAGCTGTAGTAATATTCCCTTCAACCTGGAGAGCTGGGACCCATGGAATGGGTGCCATGCATTATTGCTTTAAAGGGTCTGCATTTGCTCACCCAATCTCACCAATCCTCTCAGTCCCAAGTGTCCAGCCTTATGCCACATCCAGCTGTCATTGTAGATAGGGTCATTCCAGGTTGCATCAGCGACCCTGAAGGAATTGTGAAGAATTACCCTGTTTCTTTGTTCTGTTTTTGAAATTCCTGTTTAGAGTGGGTTTGAGCTGATTCTCGCTGCCCTGTTTATGCCAGTCTAGACACACTTGATTCCCTTACGGAGTCATATCAATACATAGGTTTTAAGATTCTTACTAGTCAGATCTATTCCTCTGCGGGAAATATGGGGTTTTGAGTCCCTTTCACTGAGGAAGGTGGAGGTCTTGTCTATTCCATAGTTGGTTTTTGGAACGGTACCTGTGCTTATATCAAACTCTGGTTTGATGCATCACCCCACCTCTCCTTCCCCCTTAAGCAGGCATAAGAGTGTTTTCTAAATGTGAGACTCTGTTCTCTTGCCTAACTCAGTTCATGTGTAGCCATGTTTACAGGATCTTCCTAAGTGATATCTTATGATAAGTTTCTTTTCCTGTGTGACTTCTTTCACTTAGAATCATCGTACCTGAATCCACTCATTTTGCTGCTACTGGTCTTATGACATTGATTTCGTGGTTGAGGGATATTCCATCGTACGTAAGTTCCACAATGTTTGGAACCATTTTTATATTTCCTGGGATATTTCAGGTGTACCCAGGTTGAGGTTCTTGTAAGCAGTGCCGCCCTCAATTTGGGGGTGGCTCTGTCTTATGGATTTTCAGTTTTCCCAAGGTATATTCCCTAGACTGGAAGTGGCCTTGGCTCTGTAGCTCTGTTGTTTACTTGTTTTAGGGAACACAAAGCACTCCTCCAGTGAGGCAGTTGGCAACTTACATCCCGCCCATCAGCATAACAAGGCTCCCTGTTCTCCAGGGCCTGTCTTGCCTTTCTGGTTTTTACACATTTTGTGGATGTCCCTTTTGACCGGTGGGAAGTGATACTTCTTTGTAGTGCAGATTTGCATTGCCCGCTTGCTTGCTTGGCCAAAAAGGGCGTATGCGTTTTCTCCTGAATATATTCAGGAGAAAACGCATACGCCCTTTTTGGCCAAGTGCATCATTTTCGAAGTTGTGCCCCTCTTCCTGTGCTTTACAGGCGATTCCAACGTACCTCTTGAAATCTGTTTCCTGCTATTCTGCCTCGCTTTCAAGTCCGCCTCTTTGCCTTCCGTCAACAGATTTTTGGACGATAGTTGGCCTTGATTACTCTGCCAGTTTGTGAATTGCTGTGCCCCTGAGCTCCATTTTTCAACTCGTTTCTTGTGAGCTGAACGCAAGTCCAAACTTTTGGTTCAGGACCTATACTGGTTCCCGGTGGGTGGCTGAGACTTTGGTTAATTCTTCTTCCTGCCGGGAAATTAGAGTGACATGTGCCCATCCAAATGCCTAACAGGTAATCTCTCATTGGTTCTCCCTCTTCCCTTTCATCCTCTGCCAAATTGGCAACCTGTGCGAACCAGGAGCTTAAAGGGTCTGTCTCTCCAAGTTGGGAGATTGATAGGAAAGCAGTTGGAACGTCAAACAGGAGCACCAGGAGAGGGGCTCTTCGTTGAGTTTTAGAAACCTTTCGTATTCACAGTGTGTCCATTCTCTAGGTTTCCCGTACACGTTATAGCTGTAGTAATATTCCCTTCAACCTGGAGAGCTGGGACCCATGGAATGGGTGCCATGCATTATTGCTTTAAAGGGTCTGCATTTGCTCACCCAATCTCACCAATCCTCTCAGTCCCAAGTGTCCAGCCTTATGCCACATCCAGCTGTCATTGTATATAGGGTCATTCCAGGTTGCATCAGCGACCCTGAAGGAATTGTGAAGAATTACCCTGTTTCTTTGTTCTGTTTTTGAAATTCCTGTTTAGAGTGGGTTTGAGCTGATTCTCGCTGCCATGTTTATGCCAGTCTAGACACACTTGATTCCCTTACGGAGGCATATCAATACATAGGTTTTAAGATTCTTACTAGTCAGATCTATTCCTCTGCGGGAAATATGGGGTTTTGAGTCCCTTTCACTGAGGAAGGTGTAGGTCTTGTCTATTCCATAGTTGGTTTTTGGAACGGTACCTGTGCTTATATCAAACTCTGGTTTGATGCATCACCCCACCTCTCCTTCCCCCTTAAGCAGGCATAAGTGTGTTTTCTAAATGTGAGACTCTGTTCTCTTGCCTAACTCAGTTCATGTGTAGCCATGTTTACAGGATCTTCCTAAGTGATATCTTATGATAAGTTTCTTTTCCTGTGTGACTTCTTTCACTTAGAATCATCGTACCTGAATCCACTCATTTTGCTGCTACTGGTCTTATGACATTGATTTCGTGGCTGAGGGATATTCCATCGTACGTAAGTTCCACAATGTTTGGAACCATTTTTATATTTCCTGGGATATTTCAGGTGTACCCAGGTTGAGGTTCTTGTAAGCAGTGCAGCCCTCAATTTGGGGGTGGCTCTGTCTTATGGATTTTCAGTTTTCCCAAGGTATATTCCCTAGACTGGAAGTGCCCTTGGCTCTGTAGCTCTGTTGTTTACTTGTTTTAGGGAACACAATGCACTCCTCCAGTGAGGCAGTTGGCAACTTACATCCCGCCCATCAGCATAACAAGGCTCCCTGTTCTCCAGGGCCTGTCTTGCCTTTCTGGTTTTTACACATTTTGTGGATGTCCCTTTTGACCGGTGGGAAGTGATACTTCTTTGTAGTGCAGATTTGCATTGCCCGCTTGCTTGCTTGGCCAAAAAGGGCGTATGCGTTTTCTCCTGAATATATTCAGGAGAAAACGCATACGCCCTTTTTGGCCAAGTGCATCATTGTCGAAGTTGTGCCCCTCTTCCTGTGCTTTACAGGCGATTCCAACGTACCTCTTGAAATCTGTTTCCTGCTATTCTGCCTCGCTTTCAAGTCCGCCTCGTTGCCTTCCGTCAACAGATTTTTGGACGATAGTTGGCCTTGATTACTCTGCCAGTTTGTGAATTGCTGTGCCCCTGTGCTCCATTTTTCAACTCGTTTCTTGTGAGCTGAACGCAAGTCCAAACTTTTGGTTCAGGACCTATACTGGTTCCCGGTGGGTGGCTGAGACTTTGGTTAATTCTTCTTCCTGCCGGGAAATTAGAGTGACATGTGCCCATCCAAATGCCTAACAGCTACTCTCTCATTGGTTCTCCCTCTTCCCTTTCATCCTCTGCCAAATTGGCAACCTGTGCGAACCAGGAGCTTAAAGGGTCTGTCTCTCCAAGTTGGGAGATTGATAGGAAAGCAGTTGGAAAGTCAAACCGGAGCACCAGGAGAGGGGCTCTTCGTTGAGTTTTAGAAACCTTTCGTATTCACAGTGTGTCCATTCTCTAGGTTTCGCGTACACGTTATAGCTGTAGTAATATTCCCTTCAACCTGGAGAGCTGGGACCCATGGAATGGGTGCCATGCATTATTGCTTTAAAGGGTCTGCATTTGCTCACCCAATCTCACCAATCCTCTCAGTCCCAAGTGTCCAGCCTTATGCCACATCCAGCTGTCATTGTAGATAGGGTCATTCCAGGTTGCATCAGCGACCCTGAAGGAATTGTGAAGAATTACCCTGTTTCTTTGTTCTGTTTTTGAAATTCCTTTTTAGAGTGGGTTTGAGCTGATTCTCGCTGCCCTGTTTATGCCAGTCTAGACACACTTGATTCCCTTACGGAGTCATATCAATACATAGGTTTTAAGATTCTTACTAGTCAGATCTATTCCTCTGCGGGAAATATGGGGTTTTGAGTCCCTTTCACTGAGGAAGGTGGAGGTCTTGTCTATTCCATAGTTGGTTTTTGGAACGGTACCTGTGCTTATATCAAACTCTGGTTTGATGCATCACCCCACCTCTCCTTCCCCCTTAAGCAGGCATAAGAGTGTTTTCTAAATGTGAGACTCTGTTCTCTTGCCTAAATCAGTTCATGTGTAGCCATGTTTACAGGATCTTCCTAAGTGATATCTTATGATAAGTTTCTTTTCCTGTGTGACTTCTTTCACTTAGAATCATCGTACCTGAATCCACTCATTTTGCTGCTACTGGTCTTATGACATTGATTTCGTGGCTGAGGGATATTCCATCGTACGTAAGTTCCACAATGTTTGGAACCATTTTTATATTTCCTGGGATATTTCAGGTGTACCCAGGTTGAGGTTCTTGTAAGCAGTGCAGCCCTCAATTTGGGGGTGGCTCTGTCTTATGGATTTTCAGTTTTCCCAAGGTATATTCCCTAGACTGGAAGTGCCCTTGGCTCTGTAGCTCTGTTGTTTACTTGTTTTAGGGAACACAATGCACTCCTCCAGTGAGGCAGTTGGCAACTTACATCCCGCCCATCAGCATAACAAGGCTCCCTGTTCTCCAGGGCCTGTCTTGCCTTTCTGGTTTTTACACATTTTGTGGATGTCCCTTTTGACCGGTGGGAAGTGATACTTCTTTGTAGTGCAGATTTGCATTGCCCGCTTGCTTGCTTGGCCAAAAAGGGCGTATGCGTTTTCTCCTGAATATATTCAGGAGAAAACGCATACGCCCTTTTTGGCCAAGTGCATCATTGTCGAAGTTGTGCCCCTCTTCCTGTGCTTTACAGGCGATTCCAACGTACCTCTTGAAATCTGTTTCCTGCTATTCTGCCTCGCTTTCAAGTCCGCCTCGTTGCCTTCCGTCAACAGATTTTTGGACGATAGTTGGCCTTGATTACTCTGCCAGTTTGTGAATTGCTGTGCCCCTGTGCTCCATTTTTCAACTCGTTTCTTGTGAGCTGAACGCAAGTCCAAACTTTTGGTTCAGGACCTATACTGGTTCCCGGTGGGTGGCTGAGACTTTGGTTCATTCTTCTTCCTGCCGGGAAATTAGAGTGACATGTGCCCATCCAAATGCCTAACAGCTACTCTCTCATTGGTTCTCCCTCTTCCCTTTCATCCTCTGCCAAATTGGCAACCTGTGCGAACCAGGAGCTTAAAGGGTCTGTCTCTCCAAGTTGGGAGATTGATAGGAAAGCAGTTGGAAAGTCAAACCGGAGCACCAGGAGAGGGGCTCTTCGTTGAGTTTTAGAAACCTTTCGTATTCACAGTGTGTCCATTCTCTAGGTTTCGCGTACACGTTATAGCTGTAGTAATATTCCCTTCAACCTGGAGAGCTGGGACCCATGGAATGGGTGCCATGCATTATTGCTTTAAAGGGTCTGCATTTGCTCACCCAATCTCACCAATCCTCTCAGTCCCAAGTGTCCAGCCTTATGCCACATCCAGCTGTCATTGTAGATAGGGTCATTCCAGGTTGCATCAGCGACCCTGAAGGAATTGTGAAGAATTACCCTGTTTCTTTGTTCTGTTTTTGAAATTCCTTTTTAGAGTGGGTTTGAGCTGATTCTCGCTGCCCTGTTTATGCCAGTCTAGACACACTTGATTCCCTTACGGAGTCATATCAATACATAGGTTTTAAGATTCTTACTAGTCAGATCTATTCCTCTGCAGGAAATATGGGGTTTTGAGTCCCTTTCACTGAGGAAGGTGGAGGTCTTGTCTATTCCATAGTTGGTTTTTGGAACGGTACCTGTGCTTATATCAAACTCTGGTTTGATGCATCACCCCACCTCTCCTTCCCCCTTAAGCAGGCATAAGAGTGTTTTCTAAATGTGAGACTCTGTTCTCTTGCCTAACTCAGTTCATGTGTAGCCATGTTTACAGGATCTTCCTAAGTGATATCTTATGATAAGTTTCTTTTCCTGTGTGACTTCTTTCACTTAGAATCATCGTACCTGAATCCACTCATTTTGCTGCTACTGGTCTTATGACATTGATTTCGTGGCTGAGGGATATTCCATCGTACATAAGTTCCACAATGTTTGGAACCATTTTTATATTTCCTGGGAAATTTCAGGTGTACCCAGGTTGAGGTTCTTGTAAGCAGTGCCGCCCTCAATTTGGGGGTGGCTCTGTCTTATGGATTTTCAGTTTTCCCAAGGTATATTCCCTAGACTGGAAGTGCCCTTGGCTCTGTAGCTCTGTTGTTTACTTGTTTTAGGGAACACAATGCACTCCTCCAGTGAGGCAGTTGGCAACTTACATCCCGCCCATCAGCATAACAAGGCTCCCTGTTCTCCAGGGCCTGTCTTGCCTTTCTGGTTTTTACACATTTTGTGGATGTCCCTTTTGACCGGTGGGAAGTGATACTTCTTTGTAGTGCAGATTTGCATTGCCCGCTTGCTTGCTTGGCCAAAAAGGGCGTATGCGTTTTCTCCTGAATATATTCAGGAGAAAACGCATACGCCCTTTTTGGCCAAGTGCATCATTGTCGAAGTTGTGCCCCTCTTCCTGTGCTTTACAGGCGATTCCAACGTACCTCTTGAAATCTGTTTCCTGCTATTCTGCCTCGCTTTCAAGTCCGCCTCGTTGCCTTCCGTCAACAGATTTTTGGACGATAGTTGGCCTTGATTACTCTGCCAGTTTGTGAATTGCTGTGCCCCTGTGCTCCATTTTTCAACTCGTTTCTTGTGAGCTGAACGCAAGTCCAAACTTTTGGTTCAGGACCTATACTGGTTCCCGGTGGGTGGCTGAGACTTTGGTTCATTCTTCTTCCTGCCGGGAAATTAGAGTGACATGTGCCCATCCAAATGCCTAACAGCTACTCTCTCATTGGTTCTCCCTCTTCCCTTTCATCCTCTGCCAAATTGGCAACCTGTGCGAACCAGGAGCTTAAAGGGTCTGTCTCTCCAAGTTGGGAGATTGATAGGAAAGCAGTTGGAAAGTCAAACCGGAGCACCAGGAGAGGGGCTCTTCGTTGAGTTTTAGAAACCTTTCGTATTCACAGTGTGTCCATTCTCTAGGTTTCGCGTACACGTTATAGCTGTAGTAATATTCCCTTCAACCTGGAGAGCTGGGACCCATGGAATGGGTGCCATGCATTATTGCTTTAAAGGGTCTGCATTTGCTCACCCAATCTCACCAATCCTCTCAGTCCCAAGTGTCCAGCCTTATGCCACATCCAGCTGTCATTGTAGATAGGGTCATTCCAGGTTGCATCAGCGACCCTGAAGGAATTGTGAAGAATTACCCTGTTTCTTTGTTCTGTTTTTGAAATTCCTTTTTAGAGTGGGTTTGAGCTGATTCTCGCTGCCCTGTTTATGCCAGTCTAGACACACTTGATTCCCTTACGGAGTCATATCAATACATAGGTTTTAAGATTCTTACTAGTCAGATCTATTCCTCTGCGGGAAATATGGGGTTTTGAGTCCCTTTCACTGAGGAAGGTGGAGGTCTTGTCTATTCCATAGTTGGTTTTTGGAACGGTACCTGTGCTTATATCAAACTCTGGTTTGATGCATCACCCCACCTCTCCTTCCCCCTTAAGCAGGCATAAGAGTGTTTTCTAAATGTGAGACTCTGTTCTCTTGCCTAACTCAGTTCATGTGTAGCCATGTTTACAGGATCTTCCTAAGTGATATCTTATGATAAGTTTCTTTTCCTGTGTGACTTCTTTCACTTAGAATCATCGTACCTGAATCCACTCATTTTGCTGCTACTGGTCTTATGACATTGATTTCGTGGCTGAGGGATATTCCATCGTACATAAGTTCCACAATGTTTGGAACCATTTTTATATTTCCTGGGAAATTTCAGGTGTACCCAGGTTGAGGTTCTTGTAAGCAGTGCCGCCCTCAATTTGGGGGTGGCTCTGTCTTATGGATTTTCAGTTTTCCCAAGGTATATTCCCTAGACTGGAAGTGCCCTTGGCTCTGTAGCTCTGTTGTTTACTTGTTTTAGGGAACACAATGCACTCCTCCAGTGAGGCAGTTGGCAACTTACATCCCGCCCATCAGCATAACAAGGCTCCCTGTTCTCCAGGGCCTGTCTTGCCTTTCTGGTTTTTACACATTTTGTGGATGTCCCTTTTGACCGGTGGGAAGTGATACTTCTTTGTAGTGCAGATTTGCATTGCCCGCTTGCTTGCTTGGCCAAAAAGGGCGTATGCGTTTTCTCCTGAATATATTCAGGAGAAAACGCATACGCCCTTTTTGGCCAAGTGCATCATTGTCGAAGTTGTGCCCCTCTTCCTGTGCTTTACAGGCGATTCCAACGTACCTCTTGAAATCTGTTTCCTGCTATTCTGCCTCGCTTTCAAGTCTGCCTCGTTGCCTTCCCTCAACAGATTTTTGCACGAAAGTTGGCTTTGATTACTCTGCCAGTTTGTGAATTGCTGCGCCCCTGAGCTCCATTTTTCAACTCGTTTCTTGTGAGCTGAACGCAAGTCCAAACTTTTGGTTCAGGACCTATACTGGTTCCCGGTGGGTGGCTGAGACTTTGGTTAATTCTTCTTCCTGCCGGGAAATTAGAGTGACATGTGCCCATCCAAATGCCTAACAGCTACTCTCTCATTGGTTCTCCCTCTTCCCTTTCATCCTCTGCCAAATTGGCAACCTGTGCGAACCAGGAGCTTAAAGGGGCTGTCTCTCCAAGTTGGGAGATTGATAGGAAAGCAGTTGGAAAGTCAAACCGGAGCACCAGGAGAGGGGCTCTTCGTTGAGTTTTAGAAACCTTTCGTATTCACAGTGTGTCCATTCTCTAGGTTTCCCGTACACGTTATAGCTGTAGTAATATTCCCTTCAACCTGGAGAGCTGGGACCCATGGAATGGGTGCCATGCATTATTGCTTTAAAGGGTCTGCATTTGCTCACCCAATCTCACCAATCCTCTCAGTCCCAAGTTTCCAGCCTTATGCCACATCCAGCTGTCATTGTAGATAGGGTCATTCCAGGTTGCATCAGCGACCCTGAAGGAATTGTGAAGAATTACCCTGTTTCTTTGCTCTGTTTTTGAAATTCCTGTTTAGAGTGGGTTTGAGCTGATTCTGGCTGCCATGTTTATGCCAGTCTAGACACACTTGATTCCCTTACGGAGACATATCAATACATAGGTTTTAAGATTCTTACTAGTCAGATCTATTCCTCTGTGGGAAATATGGGGTTTTGAGTCCCTTTCACTGAGGAAGGTGTAGGTCTTGTCTATTCCATAGTTGGTATTTGGAACGGTACCTGTGCTTATATCAAACTCTGGTTTGATGCATCACCCCACCTGTCCTTCCCCCTTAAGCAGGCATAAGAGTGTTTTCTAAATGTGAGACTCTGTTCTCTTGCCTAACTCAGTTCATGTGTAGCCATGTTTACAGGATCTTCCTAAGTGATATCTTATGATAAGTTTCTTTTCCTGTGTGACTTCTTTCACTTAGAATCATCGTACCTGAATCCACTCATTTTGCTGCTACTGGTCTTATGACATTGATTTCGTGGCTGAGGGATATTCCATCGTACGTAAGTTCCACAATGTTTGGAACCATTTTTATATTTCCTGGTATATTTCAGGTGTACCCAGGTTGAGGTTCTTGTAAGCAGTGCCGCCCTCAATTTGGGGGTGGCTCTGTCTTATGGATTTTCAGTTTTCCCAAGGTTTATTCCCTAGACTGGAAGTGCCCTTGGCTCTGTAGCTCTGTTGTTTAATTGTTTTAGGGAACACAATGCACTCCTCCAGTGAGGCAGTTGGCAACTTACATGCCGCCCATCAGCATAACAAGGCTCCCTGTTCTCCAGGGCCTGTCTTGCCTTTCTGGTTTTTACACATTTTGTGGATGTCCCTTTTGACCGGTGGGAAGTGATACTTCTTTGTAGTGCAGATTTGCATTGCCCGCTTGCTTGCTTGGCCAAAAAGGGCGTATGCGATTTCTCCTGAATATATTCAGGAGAAAACGCATACGCCCTTTTTGGCCAAGTGCATCATTGTCGAAGTTGTGCCCCTCTTCCTGTGCTTTACAGGCGATTCCAACGTACCTCTTGAAATCTCTTTCCTGCTATTCTGCCTCGCTTTCAAGTCCGCCTCGTTGCCTTCCCTCAACAGATTTTTGGACGATAGTTGGCCTTGATTACTCTGCCAGTTTGTGAATTGCTGTGCCCCTGAGCTCCATTTTTCAACTCGTTTCTTGTGAGCTGAACGCAAGTCCAAACTTTTGGTTCAGGACCTATACTGGTTCCCGGTGGGTGGCTGAGACTTTGGTTAATTCTTCTTCCTGCCGGGAAATTAGAGTGACATGTGCCCATCCAAATGCCTAACAGCTACTCTCTCATTGGTTCTCCCTCTTCCCTTTCATCCTCTGCCCAATTGGCAACCTGTGCGAACCAGGAGCTTAAAGGGGCTGTCTCTCCAAGTTGGGAGATTGATAGGAAAGCAGTTGGAAAGTCAAACCGGAGCACCAGGAGAGGGGCTCTTCGTTGAGTTTTAGAAACCTTTCGTATTCACAGTGTGTCCATTCTCTAGGTTTCCCGTACACGTTATAGCTGTAGTAATATTCCCTTCAACCTGGAGAGCTGGGACCCATGGAATGGGTGCCATGCATTATTGCTTTAAAGGGTCTGCATTTGCTCACCCAATCTCACCAATCCTCTCAGTCCCAAGTGTCCAGCCTTATGCCACATCCAGCTGTCATTGTAGATAGGGTCATTCCAGGTTGCATCAGCGACCCTGAAGGAATTGTGAAGAATTACCCTGTTTCTTTGTTCTGTTTTTGAAATTCCTGTTTAGAGTGGGTTTGAGCTGATTCTCGCTGCCCTGTTTATGCCAGTCTAGACACACTTGATTCCCTTACGGAGACATATCAATACATAGGTTTTAAGATTCTTACTAGTCAGATCTATTCCTCTGCGGAAAATATGGGGTTTTGAGTCCCTTTCACTGAGGAAGGTGGAGGTCTTGTCTATTCCATAGTTGGTTTTTGGAACGGTACCTGTGCTTATATCAAACTCTGGTTTGATGCATCACCCCACCTCTCCTTCCCCCTTAAGCAGGCATAAGAGTGTTTTCTAAATGTGAGACTCTGTTCTCTTGCCTAACTCAGTTCATGTGTAGCCATGTTTACAGGATCTTCCTAAGTGATATCTTATGATAAGTTTCTTTTCCTGTGTGACTTCTTTCACTTAGAATCATCGTACCTGAATCCACTCATTTTGCTGCTACTGGTCTTATGACATTGATTTCGTGGCTGAGGGATATTCCATCGTACGTAAGTTCCACAATGTTTGGAACCATTTTTATATTTCCTGGTATATTTCAGGTGTACCCAGGTTGAGGTTCTTGTAAGCAGTGCCGCCCTCAATTTGGGGGTGGCTCTGTCTTATGGATTTTCAGTTTTCCCAAGGTTTATTCCCTAGACTGGAAGTGCCCTTGGCTCTGTAGCTCTGTTGTTTAATTGTTTTAGGGAACACAATGCACTCCTCCAGTGAGGCAGTTGGCAACTTACATGCCGCCCATCAGCATAACAAGGCTCCCTGTTCTCCAGGGCCTGTCTTGCCTTTCTGGTTTTTACACATTTTGTGGATGTCCCTTTTGACCGGTGGGAAGTGATACTTCTTTGTAGTGCAGATTTGCATTGCCCGCTTGCTTGCTTGGCCAAAAATGGCGTATGCGATTTCTCCTGAATATATTCAGGAGAAAACGCATACGCCCTTTTTGGCCAAGTGCATCATTGTCGAAGTTGTGCCCCTCTTCCTGTGCTTTACAGGCGATTCCAACGTACCTCTTGAAATCTCTTTCCTGCTATTCTGCCTCGCTTTCAAGTCCGCCTCGTTGCCTTCCCTCAACAGATTTTTGGACGATAGTTGGCCTTGATTACTCTGCCAGTTTGTGAATTGCTGTGCCCCTGAGCTCCATTTTTCAACTCGTTTCTTGTGAGCTGAACGCAAGTCCAAACTTTTGGTTCAGGACCTATACTGGTTCCCGGTGGGTGGCTGAGACTTTGGTTAATTCTTCTTCCTGCCGGGAAATTAGAGTGACATGTGCCCATCCAAATGCCTAACAGCTACTCTCTCATTGGTTCTCCCTCTTCCCTTTCATCCTCTGCCCAATTGGCAACCTGTGCGAACCAGGAGCTTAAAGGGGCTGTCTCTCCAAGTTGGGAGATTGATAGGAAAGCAGTTGGAAAGTCAAACCGGAGCACCAGGAGAGGGGCTCTTCGTTGAGTTTTAGAAACCTTTCGTATTCACAGTGTGTCCATTCTCTAGGTTTCCCGTACACGTTATAGCTGTAGTAATATTCCCTTCAACCTGGAGAGCTGGGACCCATGGAATGGGTGCCATGCATTATTGCTTTAAAGGGTCTGCATTTGCTCACCCAATCTCACCAATCCTCTCAGTCCCAAGTGTCCAGCCTTATGCCACATCCAGCTGTCATTGTAGATAGGGTCATTCCAGGTTGCATCAGCGACCCTGAAGGAATTGTGAAGAATTACCCTGTTTCTTTGTTCTGTTTTTGAAATTCCTCTTTAGAGTGGGTTTGAGCTGATTCTCGCTGCCCTGTTTATGCCAGTCTAGACACACTTGATTCCCTTACGGAGACATATCAATACATAGGTTTTAAGATTCTTACTAGTCAGATCTATTCCTCTGCGGAAAATATGGGGTTTTGAGTCCCTTTCACTGAGGAAAGTGGAGGTCTTGTCTATTCCATAGTTGGTTTTTGGAACGGTACCTGTGCTTATATCAAACTCTGGTTTGATGCATCACCCCACCTCTCCTTCCCCCTTAAGCAGGCATAAGAGGGTTTTCTAAATGTGAGACTCTGTTCTCTTGCCTAACTCAGTTCATGTGTAGCCATGTTTACAGGATCTTCCTAAGTGATATATTATGATAAGTTTCTTTTCCTGTGTGACTTCTTTCACTTAGAATCATCGTAGCTGAATCCACTCATTTTGCTGCTACTGGTCTTATGACATTGATTTCGTGGCTGAGGGATAATCCATCATATGTAACTTCCACAGTGTTTGGAACCATTTTTATATTTCCTGGGATATTTCAGGTGTACCCAGGTTGAGGTTCTTGTAAGCAGTGCAGCCCTCAATTTGGGGGTGGCTCTGTGTTATGGATTTTCAGTTTTCCCAAGGTATATTCCCTAGACTGGAAGTGCCCTTGGCTCTGTAGCTCTGTTGTTTACTTGTTTTAGGGAACACAATGCACTCCTCCAGTGAGGCAGTTGGCAACTTACATCCCGCCCATCAGCATAACAAGGCTCCCTGTTCTCCTGGGCCTGTCTTGCCTTTCTGGTTTTTACACATTTTGTGGATGTCCCTTTTGACCGGTGGGAAGTGATACTTCTTTGTAGTGCAGATTTGCATTGCCCGCTTGCTTGCTTGGCCAAAAAGGGCGTATGCGTTTTCTCCTGAATATATTCAGGAGAAAACGCATACGCCCTTTTTGGCCAAGTGCATCATTGTCGAAGTTGTGCCCCTCTTCCTGTGCTTTACAGGCGATTCCAACGTACCTCTTGAAATCTCTTTCCTGCTATTCTGCCTCGCTTTCAAGTCCGCCTCGTTGCCTTCCCTCAACAGATTTTTGGACCACAGTTGGCTTTGTTTACTCTGCCAGTTTGTGAATTGCTGTGCCCCTGAGCTCCATTTTTCAACTCGTTTCTTGTGAGCTGAACGCAAGTCCAAACTTTTGGTTCAGGACCTATACTGGTTCCCGGTGGGTGGCTGAGACTTTGGTTAATTCTTCTTCCTGCCGGGAAATTAGAGTGACATGTGCCCATCCAAATGCCTAACAGCTACTCTCTCATTGGTTCTCCCTCTTCCCTTTCATCCTCTGCCAAATTGGCAACCTGTGCGAACCAGGAGCTTAAAGGGGCTGTCTCTCCAAGTTGGGAGATTGATAGGAAAGCAGTTGGAAAGTCAAACCGGAGCACCAGGAGAGGGGCTCTTCGTTGAGTTTTAGAAACCTTTCGTATTCACAGTGTGTCCATTCTCTAGGTTTCCCGTACACGTTATAGCTGTAGTAATATTCCCTTCAACCTGGAGAGCTGGGACCCATGGAATGGGTGCCATGCATTATTGCTTTAAAGGGTCTGCATTTGCTCACCCAATCTCACCAATCCTCTCAGTCCCAAGTGTCCAGCCTTATGCCACATCCAGCTGTCATTGTAGATAGGGTCATTCCAGGTTGCATCAGCGACCCTGAAGGAATTGTGAAGAATTACCCTGTTTCTTTGTTCTGTTTTTGAAATTCCTGTTTAGAGTGGGTTTGAGCTGATTCTCGCTGCCCTGTTTATGCCTGTCTAGGCACACTTGATTCCCTTACGGAGACATATCAATACATAGGTTTTAAGATTCTTACTAGTCAGATCTATTCCTCTGCGGGAAATATGGGGTTTTGAGTCCCTTTCACTGAGGAAGGTGTAGGTCTTGTCTATTCCATAGTTGGTTTTTGGAACGGTACCTGTGCTTATATCAAACTCTGGTTTGATGCATCACCCCACCTCTCCTTCCCCCTTAAGCAGGCATAAGAGGGTTTTCTAAATGTGAGACTCTGTTCTCTTGCCTAACTCAGTTCATGTGTAGCCATGTTTACAGGATCTTCCTAAGTGATATATTATGATAAGTTTCTTTTCCTGTGTGACTTCTTTCACTTAGAATCATCGTACCTGAATCCACTCATTTTGCTGCTACTGGTCTTATGACATTGATTTCGTGGCTGAGGGATATTCCATCGTACGTAAGTTCCACAATGTTTGGAACCATTTTTATATTTCCTGGGATATTTCAGGTGTACCCAGGTTGAGGTTCTTGTAAGCAGTGCCGCCCTCAATTTGGGGGTGGCTCTGTCTTATGGATTTTCAGTTTTCCCAAGGTATATTCCCTAGACTGGAAGTGCCCTTGGCTCTGTAGCTCTGTTGTTTACTTGTTTTAGGGAACACAATGCACTCCTCCAGTGAGGCAGTTGGCAACTTACATCCCGCCCATCAGCATAACAAGGCTCCCTGTTCTCCAGGGCCTGTCTTGCCTTTCTGGTTTGTACACATTTTGTGGATGTCCCTTTTGACCGGTGGGAAGTGATACTTCTTTGTAGTGCAGATTTGCATTGCCCGCTTGCTTGCTTGGCCAAAAAGGGCGTATGCGTTTTCTCCTGAATATATTCAGGAGAAAACGCATACGCCCTTTTTGGCCAAGTGCATCATTGTCGAAGTTGTGCCCCTCTTCCTGTGCTTTACAGGCGATTCCAACGTACCTCTTGAAATCTCTTTCCTGCTATTCTGCCTCGCTTTCAAGTCCGCCTCGTTGCCTTCCCTCAACAGATTTTTGGACGATAGTTGGCCTTGATTACTCTGCCAGTTTGTGAATTGCTGTGCCCCTGAGCTCCATTTTTCAACTCGTTTCTTGTGAGCTGAACGCAAGTCCAAACTTTTGGTTCAGGAACTATACTGGTTCCCGGTGGGTGGCTGAGACTTTGGTTAATTCTTCTTCCTGCCGGGAAATTAGAGTGATATGTGCCCATCCAAATGCCTAACAGCTACTCTCTCATTGGTTCTCCCTATTCCCTTTCATCCTCTGCCAAATTGGCAACCTGTGCGAACCAGGAGCTTAAAGGGGCTGTCTCTCCAAGTTGGGAGATTGATAGGAAAGCAGTTGGAAAGTCAAACCGGAGCACCAGGAGAGGGGCTCTTCGTTGAGTTTTAGAAACCTTTAGTATTCAGAGTGTGTCCATTCTCTAGGTTTCCCGTACACGTTATAGCTGTAGTAATATTCCCTTCAACCTAGAGAGCTGGGACCCATGGAATGGGTGCCATGCATTATTGCTTTAAACGGTCTGCATTTGCTCACCCAATCTCACCAATCCTCTCAGTCCCAAGTGTCCAGCCTCATGCCACATCCAGCTGTCATTGTAGATAGGGTCATTCCAGGTTGCATCAGAGACCCTGAAGGAATTGTAAATAATTTCTCTGTTTCTTTGTTCTGTTTTTGAAATTCCTTTTTAGAGTGGGTTTGAGCTGATTCTCGCTGCCATGTTTATGCCAGTCTAGACACACTTGATTCCCTTACAGAGACATATCAATACATAGGTTTTAAGATTCTTACTAGTCAGATCTATTCCTCTGCGGGAAATATGGGGTTTTGAGGCCCTTTCAGTGAGGAAGGTGGAGGTCTTGTCTATACCATAGTTGGTTTTTGGAACGGTACCTGTGCTTATATCAAACTCTGGTTTGATGCATCACCCCACCTCTCCTTCCCCCTTAAGCAGGCATAAGAGTGTTTTCTAAATGTGAGACTCTGTTCTCTTTCCTAACTCAGTTCATGTGTAGCCATGTTTACAGGATCTTCCTAAGTGATATCTTATGATAAGTTTCTTTTCCTGTGTGACTTCTTTCACTTAGAATCATCGTACCTGAATCCACTCATTTTGCTGCTACTGGTCTTATGACATTGATTTCGTGGTTGAGGGATATTCCATCGTACGTAAGTTCCACAATGTTTGGAACCATTTTTATATTTCCTGGGATATTTCAGGTGTACCCAGGTTGAGGTTCCTGTAAGCAGTGCAGCCCTCAATTTGGGGGTGGCTCTGTCTTATGGATTTTCAGTTTTCCCAAGGTATATTCCCTAGACTGGAAGTGGCCTTGGCTCTGTAGCTCTGTTGTTTACTTGTTTTAGGGAACACAATGCACTCCTCCAGTGAGGCAGTTGGCAACTTACATCCCGCCCATCAGCATAACAAGGCTCCCTGTTCTCCAGGGCCTGTCTTGCCTTTCTGGTTTGTACACATTTTGTGGATGTCCCTTTTGACCGGTGGGAAGTGATACTTCTTTGTAGTGCAGATTTGCATTTCCCGCTTGCTTGCTTGGCCAAAAAGGGCGTATGCGTTTTCTCCTGAATATATTCAGGAGAAAACGCATACGCCCTTTTTGGCCAAGTGCATCATTGTCGAAGTTGTGCCCCTCTTCCTGTGCTTTACAGGCGATTCCAACGTACCTCTTGAAATCTCTTTCCTGCTATTCTGCCTCGCTTTCAAGTCCGCCTCTTTGCCTTCCGTCAACAGATTTTTGTACGATAGTTGGCCTTGATTACTCTGCCAGTTTGTGAATTGCTGTGCCCCTGAGCTCCATTTTTCAACTCGTTTCTTGTGAGCTGAACGCAAGTCCAAACTTTTGGTTCAGGACCTATACTGGTTCCCGGTGGGTGGCTGAGACTTTGGTTAATTCTTCTTCCTGCCGGGAAATTAGAGTGACATGTGCCCATTCAAATGCCTAACAGGTACTCTCTCATTGGTTCTCCCTCTTCCCTTTCATCCTCTGCCAAATTGGCAACCTGTGCGAACCAGGAGCTTAAAGGGTCTGTCTCTCCAAGTTGGGAGATTGATAGGAAAGCAGTTGGAAAGTCAAACCGGAGCACCAGGAGAGGGGCTCTTCGTTGAGTTTTAGAAACCTTTCGTATTCACAGTGTGTCCATTCTCTAGGTTTCCCGTACACGTTATAGCTGTAGTAATATTCCCTTCAACCTGGAGAGCTGGGACCCATGGAATGGGTGCCATGCATTATTGCTTTAAAGGGTCTGCATTTGCTCACCCAATCTCACCAATCCTCTCAGTCCCAAGTGTCCAGCCTTATGCCACATCCAGCTGTCATTGTAGATAGGGTCATTCCAGGTTGCATCAGCGAGCCTGAAGGAATTGTGAAGAATTACCCTGTTTCTTTGTTCTGTTTTTGAAATTCCTGTTTAGAGTGGCTTTGAGCTGATTCTCGCTGCCATGTTTATGCCAGTCTAGACACACTTGATTCCCTTACGGAGACATATCAATACATAGGTTTTAAGATTCTTACTAGTCAGATCTATTCCTCTGCGGGAAATATGGGGTTTTGAGTCCCTTTCACTGAGGAACGTGTAGGTCTTGTCTATTCCATAGTTGGTTTTTGGAACGGTACCTGTGCTTATATCAAACTCTGGTTTGATGCATCACCCCACATCTCCTTCCCCCTTAAGCAGGCATAAGAGTGTTTTCTAAATGTGAGACTCTGTTCTTTTGCCTAACTCAGTTCATCTGTAGCCATGTTTACAGGATCTTCCTAAGTGATATCTTATGATAAGTTTCTTTTCCTGTGTGACTTCTTTCACTTAGAATCATCGTACCTGAATCCACTCATTTTGCTGCTACTGGTCTTATGACATTGATTTCGTGGCTGAGGGATATTCCATCGTACGTAAGTTCCACAATGTTTGGAACCATTTTTATATTTCCTGGGATATTTCAGGTGTACCCAGGTTGAGGTTCTTGTAAGCAGTGCAGCCCTCAATTTGGGGGTGGCTCTGTCTTATGGATTTTCAGTTTTCCCAAGGTATATTCTCTAGACTGGAAGTGCCCTTGGCTCTGTAGCTCTGTTGTTTACTTGTTTTAGGGAACACAATGCACTCCTCCAGTGAGGCAGTTGGCAACTTACATCCCGCCCATCAGCATAACAAGGCTCCCTGTTCTCCAGGGCCTGTCTTGCCTTTCTGGTTTTTACACATTTTGTGGATGTCCCTTTTGACCGGTGGGAAGTGATACTTCTTTGTAGTGCAGATTTGCATTGCCCGCTTGCTTGCTTGGCCAAAAAGGGCGTATGCGTTTTCGCCTGAATATATTCAGGAGAAAACGCATACGCCCTTTTTGGCCAAGTGCATCATTGTCGAAGTTGTGCCCCTCTTCCTGTGCTTTACAGGTGATTCCAACGTACCTCTTGAAATCTGTTTCCTGCTATTCTGCCTCGCTTTCAAGTCCGCCTCGTTGCCTTCCCTCAACAGATTTTTGGACGATGGTTGGCCTTGATTACTCTGCCAGTTTGTGAATTGCTGTGCCCCTGAGCTCCATTTTTCAACTCGTTTCTTGTGAGCTGAACGCAAGTCCAAACTTTTGGTTCAGGACCTATACTGGTACCCGGTGGGTGGCTGAGACTTTGGTTAATTCTTCTTCCTGCCGGGAAATTAGAGTGACATGTGCCCATCCAAATGCCTAACAGCTACTCTCTCATTGGTTCTCCCTCTTCCCTTTCATCCTCTGCCAAATTGGCAACCTGTGCGAACCAGGAGCTTAAAGGGGCTGTCTCTCCAAGTTGGGAGATTGATAGGAAAGCAGTTGGAAAGTCAAACCGGAGCACCAGGAGAGGGGCTCTTCGTTGAGTTTTAGAAACCTTTCGTATTCACAGTGTGTCCATTCTCTAGGTTTCCCGTACACGTTATAGCTGTAGTAATATTCCCTTCAACCTGGAGAGCTGGGACCCATGGAATGGGTGCCATGCATTATTGCTTTAAAGGGTCTGCATTTGCTCACCCAATCTCACCAATCCTCTCAGTCCCAAGTGTCCAGCCTTATGCCACATCCAGCTGTCATTGTAGATAGGGTCATTCCAGGTTGCATCAGCGACCCTGAAGGAATTGTGAAGAATTACCCTGTTTCTTTGTTCTGTTTTTGAAATTCCTGTTTAGAGTGGGTTTGAGCTGATTCTCGCTGCCATGTTTATGCCAGTCTAGACACACTTGATTCCCTTACGGAGACATATCAATACATAGGTTTTAAGATTCTTACTAGTCAGATCTATTCCTCTGCGGGAAATATGGGGTTTTGAGTCCCTTTCACTGAGGAAGGTGGAGGTCTTTTCTATTCCATAGTTGGTTTTTGGAACGGTACCTGTGCTTATATCAAACTCTGGTTTGATGCATCACCCCACCTCTCCTTCCCCCTTAAGCAGGCATAAGAGTGTTTTCTAAATGTGAGACTCTGTTCTCTTGCCTAACTCAGTTCATGTGTAGCCATATTTACAGGATCTTCCTAAGTGATATCTTATGATAAGTTTCTTTTCCTGTGTGACTTCTTTCACTTAGAATCATCGTACCTGAATCCACTCATTTTGCTGCTACTGGTCTTATGACATTGATTTCGTGGCTGAGGGATATTCCATCGTACGTAAGTTCCACAATGTTTGGAACCATTTTTATATTTCCTGGGATATTTCAGGTGTACCCAGGTTGAGGTTCTTGTAAGCAGTGCAGCCCTCAATTTGGGGGTGGCTCTGTCTTATGGATTTTCAGTTTTCCCAAGGTATATTCCCTAGACTGGAAGTGCCCTTGGCTCTGTAGCTCTGTTGTTTACTTGTTTTAGGGAACACAAAGCACTCCTCCAGTGAGGCAGTTGGCAACTTACATCCCGCCCATCAGCATAACAAGGCTCCCTGTTCTCCAGGGCCTGTCTTGCCTTTCTGGTTTTTACACATTTTGTGGATGTCCCTTTTGACCGGTGGGAAGTGATACTTCTTTGTAGTGCAGATTTGCATTGCCCGCTTGCTTGCTTGGCCAAAAAGGGCGTATGCGTTTTCTCCTGAATATATTCAGGAGAAAACGCATACGCCCTTTTTGGCCAAGTGCATCATTGTGGAAGTTGTGCCCCTCTTCCTGTGCTTTACAGGCGATTCCAACGTACCTCTTGAAATCTCTTTCCTGCTATTCTGCCTCGCTTTCAAGTCCGCCTCGTTGCCTTCCCTCAACAGATTTTTGGAAGATAGTTGGCCTTGATTACTCTGCCAGTTTGTGAATTGCTGTGCCCCTGAGCTCCATTTTTCAACTCGTTTCTTGTGAGCTGAACGCAAGTCCAAACTTTTGGTTCAGGACCTATACTGGTACCCTGTGGGTGGCTGAGACTTTGGTTAATTCTTCTTCCTGCCGGGAAATTAGAGTGACATGTGCCCATCCAAATGCCTAACAGCTACTCTCTCATTGGTTCTCCCTCTTCCCTTTCATCCTCTGCCAAATTGGCAACCTGTGCGAACCAGGAGCTTAAAGGGGCTGTCTCTCCAAGTTGGGAGATTGATAGGAAAGCAGTTGGAAAGTCAAACCGGAGCACCAGGAGAGGGGCTCTTCGTTGAGTTTTAGAAACCTTTCGTATTCAGAGTGTGTCCATTCTCTAGGTTTCCCGTACACGTTATAGCTGTAGTAATATTCCCTTCAACCTAGAGAGCTGGGACCCATGGAATGGGTGCCATGCATTATTGCTTTAAACGGTCTGCATTTGCTCACCCAATCTCACCAATCCTCTCAGTCCCAAGTGTCCAGCCTCATGCCACATCCAGCTGTCATTGTAGATAGGGTCATTCCAGGTTGCATCAGAGACCCTGAAGGAATTGTAAATAATTTCTCTGTTTCTTTGTTCTGTTTTTGAAATTCCTTTTTAGAGTGGGTTTGAGCTGATTCTCGCTGCCATGTTTATGCCAGTCTAGACACACTTGATTCCCTTACAGAGACATATCAATACATAGGTTTTAAGATTCTTACTAGTCAGATCTATTCCTCTGCGGGAAATATGGGGTTTTGAGGCCCTTTCAGTGAGGAAGGTGGAGGTCTTGTCTATACCATAGTTGGTTTTTGGAACGGTACCTGTGCTTATATCAAACTCTGGTTTGATGCATCACCCCACCTCTCCTTCCCCCTTAAGCAGGCATAAGAGTGTTTTCTAAATGTGAGACTCTGTTCTCTTTCCTAACTCAGTTCATGTGTAGCCATGTTTACAGGATCTTCCTAAGTGATATCTTATGATAAGTTTCTTTTCCTGTGTGACTTCTTTCACTTAGAATCATCGTACCTGAATCCACTCATTTTGCTGCTACTGGTCTTATGACATTGATTTCGTGGTTGAGGGATATTCCATCGTACGTAAGTTCCACAATGTTTGGAACCATTTTTATATTTCCTGGGATATTTCAGGTGTACCCAGGTTGAGGTTCCTGTAAGCAGTGCAGCCCTCAATTTGGGGGTGGCTCTGTCTTATGGATTTTCAGTTTTCCCAAGGTATATTCCCTAGACTGGAAGTGGCCTTGGCTCTGTAGCTCTGTTGTTTACTTGTTTTAGGGAACACAATGCACTCCTCCAGTGAGGCAGTTGGCAACTTACATCCCGCCCATCAGCATAACAAGGCTCCCTGTTCTCCAGGGCCTGTCTTGCCTTTCTGGTTTGTACACATTTTGTGGATGTCCCTTTTGACCGGTGGGAAGTGATACTTCTTTGTAGTGCAGATTTGCATTTCCCGCTTGCTTGCTTGGCCAAAAAGGGCGTATGCGTTTTCTCCTGAATATATTCAGGAGAAAACGCATACGCCCTTTTTGGCCAAGTGCATCATTGTCGAAGTTGTGCCCCTCTTCCTGTGCTTTACAGGCGATTCCAACGTACCTCTTGAAATCTCTTTCCTGCTATTCTGCCTCGCTTTCAAGTCCGCCTCTTTGCCTTCCGTCAACAGATTTTTGTACGATAGTTGGCCTTGATTACTCTGCCAGTTTGTGAATTGCTGTGCCCCTGAGCTCCATTTTTCAACTCGTTTCTTGTGAGCTGAACGCAAGTCCAAACTTTTGGTTCAGGACCTATACTGGTTCCCGGTGGGTGGCTGAGACTTTGGTTAATTCTTCTTCCTGCCGGGAAATTAGAGTGACATGTGCCCATTCAAATGCCTAACAGGTACTCTCTCATTGGTTCTCCCTCTTCCCTTTCATCCTCTGCCAAATTGGCAACCTGTGCGAACCAGGAGCTTAAAGGGTCTGTCTCTCCAAGTTGGGAGATTGATAGGAAAGCAGTTGGAAAGTCAAACCGGAGCACCAGGAGAGGGGCTCTTCGTTGAGTTTTAGAAACCTTTCGTATTCACAGTGTGTCCATTCTCTAGGTTTCCCGTACACGTTATAGCTGTAGTAATATTCCCTTCAACCTGGAGAGCTGGGACCCATGGAATGGGTGCCATGCATTATTGCTTTAAAGGGTCTGCATTTGCTCACCCAATCTCACCAATCCTCTCAGTCCCAAGTGTCCAGCCTTATGCCACATCCAGCTGTCATTGTAGATAGGGTCATTCCAGGTTGCATCAGCGAGCCTGAAGGAATTGTGAAGAATTACCCTGTTTCTTTGTTCTGTTTTTGAAATTCCTGTTTAGAGTGGCTTTGAGCTGATTCTCGCTGCCATGTTTATGCCAGTCTAGACACACTTGATTCCCTTACGGAGACATATCAATACATAGGTTTTAAGATTCTTACTAGTCAGATCTATTCCTCTGCGGGAAATATGGGGTTTTGAGTCCCTTTCACTGAGGAACGTGTAGGTCTTGTCTATTCCATAGTTGGTTTTTGGAACGGTACCTGTGCTTATATCAAACTCTGGTTTGATGCATCACCCCACATCTCCTTCCCCCTTAAGCAGGCATAAGAGTGTTTTCTAAATGTGAGACTCTGTTCTTTTGCCTAACTCAGTTCATCTGTAGCCATGTTTACAGGATCTTCCTAAGTGATATCTTATGATAAGTTTCTTTTCCTGTGTGACTTCTTTCACTTAGAATCATCGTACCTGAATCCACTCATTTTGCTGCTACTGGTCTTATGACATTGATTTCGTGGCTGAGGGATATTCCATCGTACGTAAGTTCCACAATGTTTGGAACCATTTTTATATTTCCTGGGATATTTCAGGTGTACCCAGGTTGAGGTTCTTGTAAGCAGTGCAGCCCTCAATTTGGGGGTGGCTCTGTCTTATGGATTTTCAGTTTTCCCAAGGTATATTCTCTAGACTGGAAGTGCCCTTGGCTCTGTAGCTCTGTTGTTTACTTGTTTTAGGGAACACAATGCACTCCTCCAGTGAGGCAGTTGGCAACTTACATCCCGCCCATCAGCATAACAAGGCTCCCTGTTCTCCAGGGCCTGTCTTGCCTTTCTGGTTTTTACACATTTTGTGGATGTCCCTTTTGACCGGTGGGAAGTGATACTTCTTTGTAGTGCAGATTTGCATTGCCCGCTTGCTTGCTTGGCCAAAAAGGGCGTATGCGTTTTCGCCTGAATATATTCAGGAGAAAACGCATACGCCCTTTTTGGCCAAGTGCATCATTGTCGAAGTTGTGCCCCTCTTCCTGTGCTTTACAGGTGATTCCAACGTACCTCTTGAAATCTGTTTCCTGCTATTCTGCCTCGCTTTCAAGTCCGCCTCGTTGCCTTCCCTCAACAGATTTTTGGACGATGGTTGGCCTTGATTACTCTGCCAGTTTGTGAATTGCTGTGCCCCTGAGCTCCATTTTTCAACTCGTTTCTTGTGAGCTGAACGCAAGTCCAAACTTTTGGTTCAGGACCTATACTGGTACCCGGTGGGTGGCTGAGACTTTGGTTAATTCTTCTTCCTGCCGGGAAATTAGAGTGACATGTGCCCATCCAAATGCCTAACAGCTACTCTCTCATTGGTTCTCCCTCTTCCCTTTCATCCTCTGCCAAATTGGCAACCTGTGCGAACCAGGAGCTTAAAGGGGCTGTCTCTCCAAGTTGGGAGATTGATAGGAAAGCAGTTGGAAAGTCAAACCGGAGCACCAGGAGAGGGGCTCTTCGTTGAGTTTTAGAAACCTTTCGTATTCACAGTGTGTCCATTCTCTAGGTTTCCCGTACACGTTATAGCTGTAGTAATATTCCCTTCAACCTGGAGAGCTGGGACCCATGGAATGGGTGCCATGCATTATTGCTTTAAAGGGTCTGCATTTGCTCACCCAATCTCACCAATCCTCTCAGTCCCAAGTGTCCAGCCTTATGCCACATCCAGCTGTCATTGTAGATAGGGTCATTCCAGGTTGCATCAGCGACCCTGAAGGAATTGTGAAGAATTACCCTGTTTCTTTGTTCTGTTTTTGAAATTCCTGTTTAGAGTGGGTTTGAGCTGATTCTCGCTGCCATGTTTATGCCAGTCTAGACACACTTGATTCCCTTACGGAGACATATCAATACATAGGTTTTAAGATTCTTACTAGTCAGATCTATTCCTCTGCGGGAAATATGGGGTTTTGAGTCCCTTTCACTGAGGAAGGTGGAGGTCTTTTCTATTCCATAGTTGGTTTTTGGAACGGTACCTGTGCTTATATCAAACTCTGGTTTGATGCATCACCCCACCTCTCCTTCCCCCTTAAGCAGGCATAAGAGTGTTTTCTAAATGTGAGACTCTGTTCTCTTGCCTAACTCAGTTCATGTGTAGCCATATTTACAGGATCTTCCTAAGTGATATCTTATGATAAGTTTCTTTTCCTGTGTGACTTCTTTCACTTAGAATCATCGTACCTGAATCCACTCATTTTGCTGCTACTGGTCTTATGACATTGATTTCGTGGCTGAGGGATATTCCATCGTACGTAAGTTCCACAATGTTTGGAACCATTTTTATATTTCCTGGGATATTTCAGGTGTACCCAGGTTGAGGTTCTTGTAAGCAGTGCAGCCCTCAATTTGGGGGTGGCTCTGTCTTATGGATTTTCAGTTTTCCCAAGGTATATTCCCTAGACTGGAAGTGCCCTTGGCTCTGTAGCTCTGTTGTTTACTTGTTTTAGGGAACACAAAGCACTCCTCCAGTGAGGCAGTTGGCAACTTACATCCCGCCCATCAGCATAACAAGGCTCCCTGTTCTCCAGGGCCTGTCTTGCCTTTCTGGTTTTTACACATTTTGTGGATGTCCCTTTTGACCGGTGGGAAGTGATACTTCTTTGTAGTGCAGATTTGCATTGCCCGCTTGCTTGCTTGGCCAAAAAGGGCGTATGCGTTTTCTCCTGAATATATTCAGGAGAAAACGCATACGCCCTTTTTGGCCAAGTGCATCATTGTGGAAGTTGTGCCCCTCTTCCTGTGCTTTACAGGCGATTCCAACGTACCTCTTGAAATCTCTTTCCTGCTATTCTGCCTCGCTTTCAAGTCCGCCTCGTTGCCTTCCCTCAACAGATTTTTGGAAGATAGTTGGCCTTGATTACTCTGCCAGTTTGTGAATTGCTGTGCCCCTGAGCTCCATTTTTCAACTCGTTTCTTGTGAGCTGAACGCAAGTCCAAACTTTTGGTTCAGGACCTATACTGGTACCCTGTGGGTGGCTGAGACTTTGGTTAATTCTTCTTCCTGCCGGGAAATTAGAGTGACATGTGCCCATCCAAATGCCTAACAGCTACTCTCTCATTGGTTCTCCCTCTTCCCTTTCATCCTCTGCCAAATTGGCAACCTGTGCGAACCAGGAGCTTAAAGGGGCTGTCTCTCCAAGTTGGGAGATTGATAGGAAAGCAGTTGGAAAGTCAAACCGGAGCACCAGGAGAGGGGCTCTTCGTTGAGTTTTAGAAACCTTTCGTATTCACAGTGTGTCCATTCTCTAGGTTTCCCGTACACGTTATAGCTGTAGTAATATTCCCTTCAACCTGGAGAGCTGGGACCCATGGAATGGGTGCCATGCATTATTGCTTTAAAGGGTCTGCATTTGCACACCCAATCTCACCAATCCTCTCAGTCCCAAGTGTCCAGCCTTATGCCACATCCAGCTGTCATTGTAGATAGGGTCATTCCAGGTTGCATCAGCGACCCTGAAGGAATTGTGAAGAATTACCCTGTTTCTTTGTTCTGTTTTTGAAATTCCTGTTTAGAGTGGGTTTGAGCTGATTCTCGCTGCCCTGTTTATGCCAGTCTAGACACACTTGATTCCCTTACGGAGACATATCAATACATAGGTTTTAAGATTCTTACTAGTCAGATCTATTCCTCTGCGGGAAATATGGGGTTTTGAGTCCCTTTCACTGAGGAAGGTGGAGGTCTTGTCTATTCCATAGTTGGTTTTTGGAACGGTACCTGTGCTTATATCAAACTCTGGTTTGATGCATCACCCCACCTCTCCTTCCCCATTAAGCAGGCATAAGAGTGTTTTCTAAATGTGAGACTCTGTTCTCTTGCCTAACTCAGTTCATGTGTAGCCATGTTTAAAGGATCTTCCTAAGTGATATCTTATGATAAGTTTCTTTTCCTGTGTGACTTCTTTCACTTAGAATCATCGTACCTGAATCCACTCATTTTGCTGCTACTGGTCTTATGACATTGATTTCGTGGCTGAGGGATATTCCATCGTATGTAAGTTCCACAATGTTTGGAACCATTTTTATATTTCCTGGGATATTTCAGGTGTACCCAGGTTGAGGTTCTTGTAAGCAGTGCAGCCCTCAATTTGGGGGTGGCTCTGTGTTATGGATTTTCAGTTTTCCCAAGGTATATTCCCTAGACTGGAAGTGCCCTTGGTTCTGTAGCTCTGTTGTTTACTTGTTTTAGGGAACACAATGCACTCCTCCAGTGAGGCAGTTGGCAACTTACATCCCGCCCATCAGCATAACAAGGCTCCCTGTTCTCCAGGGCCTGTCTTGCCTTTCTGGTTTTTACACATTTTGTGGATGTCCCTTTTGACCGGTGGGAAGTGATACTTCTTTGTAGTGCAGATTTGCATTGCCCGCTTGCTTGCTTGGCCAAAAAGGGCGTATGCGTTTTCGCCTGAATATATTCAGGAGAAAACGCATACGCCCTTTTTGGCCAAGTGCATCATTGTCGAAGTTGTGCCCCTCTTCCTGTGCTTTACAGGTGATTCCAACGTACCTCTTGAAATCTGTTTCCTGCTATTCTGCCTCGCTTTCAAGTCCGCCTCGTTGCCTTCCCTCAACAGATTTTTGGACGATGGTTGGCCTTGATTACTCTGCCAGTTTGTGAATTGCTGTGCCCCTGAGCTCCATTTTTCAACTCGTTTCTTGTGAGCTGAACGCAAGTCCAAACTTTTGGTTCAGGACCTATACTGGTACCCGGTGGGTGGCTGAGACTTTGGTTAATTCTTCTTCCTGCCGGGAAATTAGAGTGACATGTGCCCATCCAAATGCCTAACAGCTACTCTCTCATTGGTTCTCCCTCTTCCCTTTCATCCTCTGCCAAATTGGCAACCTGTGCGAACCAGGAGCTTAAAGGGGCTGTCTCTCCAAGTTGGGAGATTGATAGGAAAGCAGTTGGAAAGTCAAACCGGAGCACCAGGAGAGGGGCTCTTCGTTGAGTTTTAGAAACCTTTCGTATTCACAGTGTGTCCATTCTCTAGGTTTCCCGTACACGTTATAGCTGTAGTAATATTCCCTTCAACCTGGAGAGCTGGGACCCATGGAATGGGTGCCATGCATTATTGCTTTAAAGGGTCTGCATTTGCTCACCCAATCTCACCAATCCTCTCAGTCCCAAGTGTCCAGCCTTATGCCACATCCAGCTGTCATTGTAGATAGGGTCATTCCAGGTTGCATCAGCGACCCTGAAGGAATTGTGAAGAATTACCCTGTTTCTTTGTTCTGTTTTTGAAATTCCTGTTTAGAGTGGGTTTGAGCTGATTCTCGCTGCCATGTTTATGCCAGTCTAGACACACTTGATTCCCTTACGGAGACATATCAATACATAGGTTTTAAGATTCTTACTAGTCAGATCTATTCCTCTGCGGGAAATATGGGGTTTTGAGTCCCTTTCACTGAGGAAGGTGGAGGTCTTTTCTATTCCATAGTTGGTTTTTGGAACGGTACCTGTGCTTATATCAAACTCTGGTTTGATGCATCACCCCACCTCTCCTTCCCCCTTAAGCAGGCATAAGAGTGTTTTCTAAATGTGAGACTCTGTTCTCTTGCCTAACTCAGTTCATGTGTAGCCATATTTACAGGATCTTCCTAAGTGATATCTTATGATAAGTTTCTTTTCCTGTGTGACTTCTTTCACTTAGAATCATCGTACCTGAATCCACTCATTTTGCTGCTACTGGTCTTATGACATTGATTTCGTGGCTGAGGGATATTCCATCGTACGTAAGTTCCACAATGTTTGGAACCATTTTTATATTTCCTGGGATATTTCAGGTGTACCCAGGTTGAGGTTCTTGTAAGCAGTGCAGCCCTCAATTTGGGGGTGGCTCTGTCTTATGGATTTTCAGTTTTCCCAAGGTATATTCCCTAGACTGGAAGTGCCCTTGGCTCTGTAGCTCTGTTGTTTACTTGTTTTAGGGAACACAAAGCACTCCTCCAGTGAGGCAGTTGGCAACTTACATCCCGCCCATCAGCATAACAAGGCTCCCTGTTCTCCAGGGCCTGTCTTGCCTTTCTGGTTTTTACACATTTTGTGGATGTCCCTTTTGACCGGTGGGAATTGATACTTCTTTGTAGTGCAGATTTGCATTGCCCGCTTGCTTGCTTGGCCAAAAAGGGCGTATGCGTTTTCGCCTGAATATATTCAGGAGAAAACGCATACGCCCTTTTTGGCCAAGTGCATCATTGTCGAAGTTGTGCCCCTCTTCCTGTGCTTTACAGGCGATTCCAACGTACCTCTTGAAATCTGTTTCCTGCTATTCTGCCTCGCTTTCAATTCCGCCTCGTTGCCTTCCGTCAACAGATTTTTGGACGATAGTTGGCTTTGATTACTCTGCCAGTTTGTGAATTGCTGTGCCCCTGAGGTCCATTTTTCAACTCGTTTCTTGTGAGCTGAACGCAAGTCCAAACTTTTGGTTCAGGACCTATACTGGTTCCCGGTGGGTGGCTGAGACTTTGGTTAATTCTTCTTCCTGCCGGGAAATTAGAGTGACATGTGCCCATCCAAATGCCTAACAGCTACTCTCTCATTGGTTCTCCCTCTTCCCTTTCATCCTCTGCCAAATTGGCAACCTGTGCGAACCAGGAGCTTAAAGGGGCTGTCTCTCCAAGTTGGGAGATTGATAGGAAAGCAGTTGGAAAGTCAAACCGGAGCACCAGGAGAGGGGCCCTTCGTTGAGTTTTAGAAACCTTTCGTATTCACAGAGTGTCCATTCTCTAGGTTTCCCGTACACGTTATAGCTGTAGTAATATTCCCTTCAACCTGGAGAGCTGGGACCCATGGAATGGGTGCCATGCATTATTGCTTTAAAGGGTCTGCATTTGCACACCCAATCTCACCAATCCTCTCAGTCCCAAGTGTCCAGCCTTATGCCACATCCAGCTGTCATTGTAGATAGGGTCATTCCAGGTTGCATCAGCGACCCTGAAGGAATTGTGAAGAATTACCCTGTTTCTTTGTTCTGTTTTTGAAATTCCTGTTTAGAGTGGGTTTGAGCTGATTCTCGCTGCCCTGTTTATGCCAGTCTAGACACACTTGATTCCCTTACGGAGGCATATCAATACATAGGTTTTAAGATTCTTACTAGTCAGATCTATTCCTCTGCGGGAAATATGGGGTTTTGAGTCCCTTTCACTGAGGAAGGTGTAGGTCTTGTCTATTCCATAGTTGGTTTTTGGAACGGTACCTGTGCTTATATCAAACTCTGGTTTGTTGCATCACCCCACCTCTCCTTCCCCCTTAAGCAGGCATAAGAGTTTTTTCTAAATGTGAGACTCTGTTCTCTTGCCTAACTCAGTTCATGTGTAGCCATGTTTACAGGATCTTCCTAAGTGATATCTTATGATAAGTTTCTTTTCCTGTGTGACTTCTTTCACTTAGAATCATCGTACCTGAATCCACTCATTTTGCTGCTACTGGTCTTATGACATTGATTTCGTGGCTGAGGGATATTCCATCGTACATAAGTTCCACAATGTTTGGAACCATTTTTATATTTCCTGGGATATTCCAGGTGTACCCAGGTTGAGGTTCTTGTAAGCAGTGCAGCCCTCAATTTGGGGGTGGCTCTGTCTTATGGATTTTCAGTTTTCCCAAGGTATATTCCCTAGACTGGAAGTGCCCTTGGCTCTGTAGCTCTGTTGTTTACTTGTTTTAGGGAACACAATGCACTCCTCCAGTGAGGCAGTTGGCAACTTACATCCCGCCCATCAGCATAACAAGGCTCCCTGTTCTCCAGGGCCTGTCTTGCCTTTCTGGTTTTTACACATTTTGTGGATGTCCCTTTTGACCGGTGGGAAGTGATACTTCTTTGTAGTGCAGATTTGCATTGCCCGCTTGCTTGCTTGGCCAAAAAGGGCGTATGCGTTTTCTCCTGAATATATTCAGGAGAAAACGCATACGCCCTTTTTGGCCAAGTGCATCATTGTCGAAGTTGTGCCCCTCTTCCTGTGCTTTACAGGCGATTCCAACGTACCTCTTGAAATCTCTTTCCTGCTCTTCTGCCTCGCTTTCAAGTCCGCCTCGTTGCCTTCCCTCAACAGATTTTTGGACGATAGTTGGCCTTGATTACTCTGCCAGTTTGTGAATTGCTGTGCCCCTGAGCTCCATTTTTCAACTCGTTTCTTGTGAGCTGAACGCAAGTCCAAACTTTTGGTTCAGGAACTATACTGGTTCCCGGTGGGTGGCTGAGACTTTGGTTAATTCTTCTTCCTGCCGGGAAATTAGAGTGACATGTGCCCATCCAAATGCCTAACAGCTACTCTCTCATTGGTTCTCCCTCTTCCCTTTCATCCTCTGCCAAATTGGCAACCTGTGCGAACCAGGAGCTTAAAGGGGCTGTCTCTCCAAGTTGGGAGATTGATAGGAAAGCAGTTGGAAAGTCAAACCGGAGCACCAGGAGAGGGGCTCTTCGTTGAGTTTTAGAAACCTTTCGTATTCACAGTGTGTCCATTCTCTAGGTTTCCCGTACACGTTATAGCTGTAGTAATATTCCCTTCAACCTGGAGAGCTGGGACCCATGGAATGGGTGCCATGCATTATTGCTTTAAAGGGTCTGCATTTGCTCACCCAATCTCACCAATCCTCTCAGTCCCAAGTGTCCAGCCTTATGCCACATCCAGCTGTCATTGTAGATAGGGTCATTCCAGGTTGCATCAGCGACCCTGAAGGAATTGTGAAGAATTACCCTGTTTCTTTGTTCTGTTTTTGAAATTCCTCTTTAGAGTGGGTTTGAGCTGATTCTCGCTGCCCTGTTTATGCCAGTCTAGACACACTTGATTCCCTTACGGAGACATATCAATACATAGGTTTTAAGATTCTTACTAGTCAGATCTATTCCTCTGCGGGAAATATCGGGTTTTGAGTCCCTTTCACTGAGGAAGGTGTAGGTCTTGTCTATTCCATAGTTGGTTTTTGGAACGGTACCTGTGCTTATATCAAACTCTGGTTTGATGCATCACCCCACCTCTCCTTCCCCCTTAAGCAGGCATAAGAGTGTTTTCTAAATGTGAGACTCTGTTCTCTTTCCTAACTCAGTTCATGTGTAGCCATGTTTACAGGATCTTCCTAAGTGATATCTTATGATAAGTTTCTTTTCCTGTGTGACTTCTTTCACTTAGAATCATCGTACCTGAATCCACTCATTTTGCTGCTACTGGTCTTATGACATTGATTTCGTGGCTGAGGGATATTCCATCGTACGTAAGTTCCACAATGTTTGGAACCATTTTTATATTTCCTGGGATATTTCAGGTGTACCCAGGTTGAGGTTCTTGTAAGCAGTGCAGCCCTCAATTTGGGGGTGGCTCTGCCTTATGGATTTTCAGTTTTCCCAAGGTATATTCCCTAGACTGGAAGTGCCCTTGGCTCTGTAGCTCTGTTGTTTACTTGTTTTAGGGAACACAATGCACTCCTCCAGTGAGGCAGTTGGCAACTTACATCCCGCCCATCAGCATAACAAGGCTCCCTGTTCTCCAGGGCCTGTCTTGCCTTTCTGGTTTTTACACATTTTGTGGATGTCCCTTTTGACCGGTGGGAAGTGATACTTCTTTGTAGTGCAGATTTGCATTGCCCGCTTGCTTGCTTGGCCAAAAAGGGCGTATGCGTTTTCTCCTGAATATATTCAGGAGAAAACGCATACGCCCTTTTTGGCCAAGTGCATCATTGTCGAAGTTGTGCCCCTCTTCCTGTGCTTTACAGGCGATTCCAACGTACCTCTTGAAATCTGTTTCCTGCTATTCTGCCTCGCTTTCAAGTCCGCCTCGTTGCCTTCCCTCAACAGATTTTTGGACGATGGTTGGCCTTGATTACTCTGCCAGTTTGTGAATTGCTGTGCCCCTGAGCTCCATTTTTCAACTCGTTTCTTGTGAGCTGAACGCAAGTCCAAACTTTTGGTTCAGGACCTATACTGGTACCCGGTGGGTGGCTGAGACTTTGGTTAATTCTTCTTCCTGCCGGGAAATTAGAGTGACATGTGCCCATCCAAATGCCTAACAGCTACTCTCTCATTGGTTCTCCCTCTTCCCTTTCATCCTCTGCCAAATTGGCAACCTGTGCGAACCAGGAGCTTAAAGGGGCTGTCTCTCCAAGTTGGGAGATTGATAGGAAAGCAGTTGGAAAGTCAAACCAGAGCACCAGGAGAGGGGCTCTTCGTTGAGTTTTAGAAACCTTTCGTATTCACAGTGTGTCCATTCTCTAGGTTTCCCGTACATGTTATAGCTGTAGTAATATTCCCTTCAACCTGGAGAGCTGGGACCCATGGAATGGGTGCCATGCATTATTGCTTTAAAGGGTCTGCATTTGCTCACCCAATCTCACCAATCCTCTCAGTCCCAAGTGTCCAGCCTTATGCCACATCCAGCTGTCATTGTAGATAGGGTCATTCCAGGTTGCATCAGCGACCCTGAAGGAATTGTGAAGAATTACCCTGTTTCTTTGTTCTGTTTTTGAAATTCCTGTTTAGAGTGGGTTTGAGCTGATTCTCGCTGCCCTGTTTATGCCAGTCTAGACACACTTGATTCCCTTACGGAGACATATCAATACATAGGTTTTAAGATTCTTACTAGTCAGATCTATTCCTCTGCGGGAAATATCGGGTTTTGAGTCCCTTTCACTGAGGAAGGTGTAGGTCTTTTCTATTCCATAGTTGGTTTTTGGAACGGTACCTGTGCTTATATCAAACTCTGGTTTGATGCATCACCCCACCTCTCCTTCCCCCTTAAGCAGGCATAAGAGTTTTTTCTAAATGTGAGACTCTGTTCTCTTGCCTAACTCAGTTCATGTGTAGCCATGTTTACAGGATCTTCCTAAGTGATATCTTATGATAAGTTTCTTTTCCTGTGTGACTTCTTTCACTTAGAATCATCGTACCTGAATCGACTCATTTTGCTGCTACTGGTCTTATGACATTGATTTCGTGGCTGAGGGATATTCCATCGTACGTAAGTTCCACAATGTTTGGAACCATTTTTATATTTCCTGGGATATTTCAGGTGTACCCAGGTTGAGGTTCTTGTAAGCAGTGCAGCCCTCAATTTGGGGGTGGCTCTGTGTTATGGATTTTCAGTTTTCCCAAGGTATATTCCCTAGACTGGAAGTGCCCTTGGCTCTGTAGCTCTGTTGTTTACTTGTTTTAGGGAACACAATGCACTCCTCCAGTGAGGCAGTTGGCAACTTACATCCCGCCCATCAGCATAACAAGGCTCCCTGTTCTCCAGGGCCTGTCTTGCCTTTCTGGTTTTTACACATTTTGTGGATGTCCCTTTTGACCGGTGGGAAGTGATACTTCTTTGTAGTGCAGATTTGCATTGCCCGCTTGCTTGCTTGGCCAAAAAGGGCGTATGCGTTTTCGCCTGAATATATTCAGGAGAAAACGCATACGCCCTTTTTGGCCAAGTGCATCATTGTCGAAGTTGTGCCCCTCTTCCTGTGCTTTACAGGCGATTCCAACGTACCTCTTGAAATCTGTTTCCTGCTATTCTGCCTCGCTTTCAAGTCCGCCTCGTTGCCTTCCCTCAACAGATTTTTGGACGATGGTTGGCCTTGATTACTCTGCCAGTTTGTGAATTGCTGTGCCCCTGAGCTCCATTTTTCAACTCGTTTCTTTTGAGCTGAACGCAAGTCCAAACTTTTGGTTCAGGACCTATACTGGTTCCCGGTGGGTGGCTGAGACTTTGGTTCATTCTTCTTCCTGCCGGGAAATTAGAGTGACATGTGCCCATCCAAATGCCTAACAGCTACTCTCTCATTGGTTCTCCCTCTTCCCTTTCATCCTCTGCCAAATTGGCAACCTGTGCGAACCAGGAGCTTAAAGGGGCTGTCTCTCCAAGTTGGGAGATTGATAGGAAAGCAGTTGGAAAGTCAAACCAGAGCACCAGGAGAGGGGCTCTTCGTTGAGTTTTAGAAACCTTTCGTATTCACAGTGTGTCCATTCTCTAGGTTTCCCGTACATGTTATAGCTGTAGTAATATTCCCTTCAACCTGGAGAGCTGGGACCCATGGAATGGGTGCCATGCATTATTGCTTTAAAGGGTCTGCATTTGCTCACCCAATCTCACCAATCCTCTCAGTCCCAAGTGTCCAGCCTTATGCCACATCCAGCTGTCATTGTAGATAGGGTCATTCCAGGTTGCATCAGCGACCCTGAAGGAATTGTGAAGAATTACCCTGTTTCTTTGTTCTGTTTTTGAAATTCCTGTTTAGAGTGGGTTTGAGCTGATTCTCGCTGCCCTGTTTATGCCAGTCTAGACACACTTGATTCCCTTACGGAGACATATCAATACATAGGTTTTAAGATTCTTACTAGTCAGATCTATTCCTCTGCGGGAAATATGGGGTTTTGAGTCCCTTTCACTGAGGAAGGTGGAGGTCTTTTCTATTCCATAGTTGGTTTTTGGAACGGTACCTGTGCTTATATCAAACTCTGGTTTGATGCATCACCCCACCTCTCCTTCCCCCTTAAGCAGGCATAAGAGTGTTTTCTAAATGTGAGACTCTGTTCTCTTGCCTAACTCAGTTCATGTGTAGCCATGTTTAAAGGATCTTCCTAAGTGATATCTTATGATAAGTTTCTTTTCCTGTGTGACTTCTTTCACTTAGAATCATCGTACCTGAATCCACTCATTTTGCTGCTACTGGTCTTATGACATTGATTTCGTGGCTGAGGGATATTCCATCGTACGTAAGTTCCACAATGTTTGGAACCGTTTTTATATTTCCTGGGATATTTCAGGTGTACCCAGGTTGAGGTTCTTGTAAGCAGTGCAGCCCTCAATTTCTGGGTGGCTCTGTGTTATGGATTTTCATTTTTCCCAAGGTATATTCCCTAGACTGGAAGTGCCCTTGGCTCTGTAGCTCTGTTGTTTACTTGTTTTAGGGAACACAATGCACTCTTCCAGTGAGGCAGTTGGCAACTTACATCCCGCCCATCAGCATAACAAGGCTCCCTGTTCTCCAGGGCCTGTCTTGCCTTTCTGGTTTTTACACATTTTGTGGATGTCCCTTTTGACCGGTGGGAAGTGATACTTCTTTGTAGTGCAGATTTGCATTGCCCGCTTGCTTGCTTGGCCAAAAAGGGCGTATGCGTTTTCTCCTGAATATATTCAGGAGAAAACGCATACGCCCTTTTTGGCCAAGTGCATCATTGTCGAAGTTGTGCCCCTCTTCCTGTGCTTTACAGGCGATTCCAACGTACCTCTTGAAATCTGTTTCCTGCTATTCTGCCTCGCTTTCAAGTCCGCCTCGTTGCCTTCCCTCAACAGATTTTTGGACGATGGTTGGCCTTGATTACTCTGCCAGTTTGTGAATTGCTGTGCCCCTGAGCTCCATTTTTCAACTCGTTTCTTGTGAGCTGAACGCAAGTCCAAACTTTTGGTTCAGGACCTATACTGGTTCCCGGTGGGTGGCTGAGACTTTGGTTAATTCTTCTTTCTGCCGGGAAATTAGAGTGACATGTGCCCATCCAAATGCCTAACAGCTACTCTCTCATTGGTTCTCCCTCTTCCTTTACATCCTCTGCCAAATTGGCAACCTGTGTGAACAAGGAGCTTAAAGGGGCTGTCTCTCCAAGTTGGGAGATTGATAGGAAAGCAGTTGGAAAGTCAAACCAGAGCACCAGGAGAGGGGCTCTTCGTTGAGTTTTAGAAACCTTTCGTATGCACAGTGTGTCCATTCTCTAGGTTTCCCGTACATGTTATAGCTGTAGTAATATTCCCTTCAACCTGGAGAGCTGGGACCCATGGAATGGGCGCCATGCATTATTGCTTTAAAGGGTCTGCATTTGCTCACCCAATCTCACCAATCCTCTCAGTACCAAGTGTCCAGCCTCATGCCACATCCAGCTGTCATTGTAGATAGGGTCATTCCAGGTTGCATCAGAGACCCTGAAGGAATTGTAAAGAAGTTCCCTGTTTCTTTGTTCTGTTTTTGAAATTCCTTTTTAGAGTGGGTTTGAGCTGATTCTCGCTGCCCTGTTTATGCCAGTCTAGACACACTTGATTCCCTTACGGAGACATATCAATACATAGGTTTTAAGATTCTTACTAGTCAGATCTATTCCTCTGCAGGAAATATGGGGTTTTGAGTCCCTTTCACTGAGGAAGGTGTAGGTCTTGTCTATTCCATAGTTGGTTTTTGGAACGGTACCTGTGCTTATATCAAACTCTGGTTTGATGCATCACCCCACCTCTCCTTCCCCCTTAAGCAGGCATAAGAGTGTTTTCTAAATGTGAGACTCTGTTCTCTTGCCTAACTCAGTTCATGTGTAGCCTTGTTTACAGGATCTTCCTAAGTGATATCTTATGATAAGTTTCTTTTCCTGTGTGACTTCTTTCACTTAGAATCATCGTACCTGAATCCACTCATTTTGCTGCTACTGGTCTTATGACATTGATTTCGTGGCTGAGGGATATTCCATCGTACGTAAGTTCCACAATGTTTGGAACCATTTTTATATTTCCTGGGATATTTCAGGTGTACCCAGGTTGAGGTTCTTGTAAGCAGTGCAGCCCTCAATTTGGGGGTGGCTCTGCCTTATGGATTTTCAGTTTTCCCAAGGTATATTCCCTAGACTGGAAGTGCCCTTGGCTCTGTAGCTCTGTTGTTTACTTGTTTTAGGGAACACAATGCACTCCTCCAGTGAGGCAGTTGGCAACTTACATCCCGCCCATCAGCATAACAAGGCTCCCTGTTCTCCAGGGCCTGTCTTGCCTTTCTGGTTTTTACACATTTTGTGGATGTCCCTTTTGACCGGTGGGAAGTGATACTTCTTTGTAGTGCAGATTTGCATTGCCCGCTTGCTTGCTTGGCCAAAAAGGGCGTATGTGTTTTCTCCTGAATATATTCAGGAGAAAACGCTTACGCCCTTTTTGGCCAAGTGCATCATTGTCGAAGTTGTGCCCCTCTTCCTGTGCTTTACAGGCGATTCCAACGTACCTCTTGAAATCTGTTTCCTGCTATTCTGCCTCGCTTTCAAGTCCGCCTCGTTGCCTTCCCTCAACAGATTTTTGGACGATAGTTGGCCTTGATTACTCTGCCAGTTTGTGAATTGCTGTGCCCCTGAGCTCCATTTTTCCACTCGTTTCTTGTGAGCTGAACGCAAGTCCAAACTTTTGGTTCAGGACCTATACTGGTTCCCAGTGGGTGGCTGAGACTTTGGTTAATTCTTCTTCCTGCCGGGAAATTAGAGTGACATGTGCCCATCCAAATGCCTAACAGCTACTCTCTCATTGGTTCTCCCTCTTCCCTTTCATCCTCTGCCAAATTGGCAACCTGTGCGAACCAGGAGCTTAAAGGGGCTGTCTCTCCAATTTGGGAGATTGATAGGAAAGCAGTTGGAAAGTCAAACCGGAGCACCAGGAGAGGGGCTCTTCGTTGAGTTTTAGAAACCTTTCGTATTCACAGTGTGTCCATTCTCTAGGTTTCCCGTACACGTTATAGCTGTAGTAATATTCCCTTCAACCTGGAGAGCTGGGACCCATGGAATGGGTGCCATGCATTATTGCTTTAAAGGGTCTGAATTTGCTCACCCAATCTCACCAATCCTCTCAGTCCCAAGTGTCCAGCCGTATGCCACATCCAGCTGTCATTGTAGATAGGGTCATTCCAGGTTGCATCAGCGACCCTGAAGGAATTGTGAAGAATTACCCTGTTTCTTTGTTCTGTTTTTGAAATTCCTGTTTAGAGTGGGTTTGAGCTGATTCTCGCTGCCCTGTTTATGCCAGTCCAAACACACTTGATTCCCTTACGGAGACATATCAATACATAGGTTTTAAGATTCTTACTAGTCAGATCTATTCCTCTGTGGGAAATATGGGGTTTTGAGTCCCTTTCACTGAGGAAGGTGGAGGTCTTGTCTATTCCATAGTTGGTTTTTGGAACGGTACCTGTGCTTATATCAAACTCTGGTTTGATGCATCACCCCACCTCTCCTTCCCCCTTAAGCAGGCTTAAGAGTGTTTTCTAAATGTGAGACTCTGTTCTCTTGCCTAACTCAGTTCATGTGTAGCCATGTTTACAGGATCTTCCTAAGTGATATCTTATGATAAGTTTCTTTTCCTGTGTGACTTCTTTCACTTAGAATCATCGTACCTGAATCCACTCATTTTGCTGCTACTGGTCTTATGACATTGATTTCGTGGCTGAGGGATATTCCATCGTACGTAAGTTCCACAATGTTTGGAACCATTTTTATATTTCCTGGGATATTTCAGGTGTACCCAGGTTGAGGTTCTTGTAAGCAGTGCCGCCCTCAATTTGGGGGTGGCTGTGTCTTATGGATTTTCAGTTTTCCCAAGGTATATTCCCTAGACTGTAAGTGCCCTTGGCTCTGTAGCTCTGTTGTTTGCTTGTTTTAGGGAACACAATGCACTCCTCCAGTGAGGCAGTTGGCAACTTACATCCCGCCCATCAGCATAACAAGGCTCCCTGTTCTCCAGGGCCTGTCTTGCCTTTCTGGTTTTTACACATTTTGTGGATGTCCCTTTTGACCGGTGGGAAGTGATACTTCTTTGTAGTGCAGATTTGCATTGCCCGCTTGCTTGCTTGGCCAAAAAGGCTGTATGCGTTTTCACCTGAATATATTCAGGAGAAAACGCATACGCCCTTTTTGGCCAAGTGCATCATTGTCGAAGTTGTGCCCCTCTTCCTGTGCTTTACAGGCGATTCCAACGTACCTCTTGAAATCTGTTTCCTGCTATTCTGCCTCGCTTTCAAGTCCGCCTCGTTGCCTTCCCTCAACAGATTTTTGGACGATAGTTGGCCTTGATTACTCTGCCAGTTTGTGAATTGCTGTGCCCCTGAGCTCCATTTTTCCACTCGTTTCTTGTGAGCTGAACGCAAGTCCAAACTTTTGGTTCAGGACCTATACTGGTTCCCAGTGGGTGGCTGAGACTTTGGTTAATTCTTCTTCCTGCCGGGAAATTAGAGTGACATGTGCCCATCCAAATGCCTAACAGCTACTCTCTCATTGGTTCTCCCTCTTCCCTTTCATCCTCTGCCAAATTGGCAACCTGTGCGAACCAGGAGCTTAAAGGGGCTGTCTCTCCAAGTTGGGAGATTGATAGGAAAGCAGTTGGAAAGTCAAACCGGAGCACCAGGAGAGGGGCTCTTCGTTGAGTTTTAGAAACCTTTCGTATTCACAGTGTGTCCATTCTCTAGGTTTCCCGTACACGTTATAGCTGTAGTAATATTCCCTTCAACCTGGAGAGCTGGGACCCATGGAATGGGTGCCATGCATTATTGCTTTAAAGGCTCTGAATTTGCTCCCCCAATCTCACCAATCCTCTCAGTCCCAAGTGTCCAGCCGTATGCCACATCCAGCTGTCATTGTAGATAGGGTCATTCCAGGTTGCATCAGCGACCCTGAAGGAATTGTGAAGAATTACCCTGTTTCTTTGTTCTGTTTTTGAAATTCCTGTTTAGAGTGGGTTTGAGCTGATTCTCGCTGCCATGTTTATGCCAGTCTAGACACACTTGATTCCCTTACGGAGGCATATCAATACATAGGTTTTAAGATTCTTACTAGTCAGATCTATTCCTCTGCGGGAAATATGGGGTTTTGAGTCCCTTTCACTGAGGAAGGTGGAGGTCTTGTCTATTCCATAGTTGGTTTTTGGAACGGTACCTGTGCTTATATCAAACTCTGGTTTGATGCATCACCCCACCTCTCCTTCCCCCTTAAGCAGGCATAAGAGTGTTTTCTAAATGTGAGACTCTGTTCTCTTGCCTAACTCAGTTCATGTGTAGCCATGTTTACAGGATCTTCCTAAGTGATATCTTAGGATAAGTTTCTTTTCCTGTGTGACATCTTTCACTTAGAATCATCGTACCTGAATCGACTCATTTTGCTGCTAGTGGTCTTATGACATTGATTTCGTGGCTGAGGGATATTCCATCGTACGTAAGTTCCACAATGTTTGGAACCATTTTTATATTTCCTGGGATATTTCAGGTGTACCCAGGTTGAGGTTCTTGTAAGCAGTGCAGCCCTCAATTTGGGGGTGGCTCTGTCTTATGGATTTTCAGTTTTCCCAAGGTATATTCCCTAGACTGGAAGTGCCCTTGGCTCTGTAGCTCTGTTGTTTACTTGTTTTAGGGAACACAATGCACTCCTCCAGTGAGGCAGTTGGCAACTTACATCCCGCCCATCAGCATAACAAGGCTCCCTGTTCTCCAGGGCCTGTCTTGCCTTTCTGGTTTTTACACATTTTGTGGATGTCCCTTTTGACCGGTGGGAAGTGATACTTCTTTGTAGTGCAGATTTGCATTGCCCGCTTGCTTGCTTGGCCAAAAAGGGCGTATGCGTTTTCTCCTGAATATATTCAAGAGAAAACGCATACGCCCTTTTTGGCCAAGTGCATCATTGTCGAAGTTGTGCCCCTCTTCCTGTGCTTTACAGGCGATTCCAACGTACCTCTTGAAATCTGTTTCCTGCTATTCTGCCTCGCTTTCAAGTCCGCCTCGTTGCCTTCCCTCAACAGATTTTTGGACGATAGTTGGCCTTGATTACTCTGCCAGTTTGTGAATTGCTGTGCCCCTGAGCTCCATTTTTCAACTCGTTTTTTGTGAGCTGAACGCAAGTCCAAACTTTTGGTTCAGGACCTATACTGGTTCCCGGTGGGTGGCTGAGACTTTGGTTAATTCTTCTTCCTGCCGGGAAATTAGAGTGACATGTGCCCATCCAAATGCCTAACAGCTACTCTCTCATTGGTTCTCCCTCTTCCCTTTCATCCTCTGCCAAATTGGCAACCTGTGCGAACCAGGAGCTTAAAGGGTCTGTCTCTCCAAGTTGGGAGATTGATAGGAAAGCAGTTGGAAAGTCAAACCGGAGCACCAGGAGAGGGGCTCTTCGTTGAGTTTTAGAAACCTTTCGTATTCACAGTGTGTCCATTCTCTAGGTTTCCCATACATGTTATAGCTGTAGTAATATTCCCTTCAACCTGGAGAGCTGGGACCCATGGAATGGGTGCCATGCATTATTGCTTTAAAGGGTCTGCATTTGCTCACCCAATCTCACCAATCCTCTCAGTCCCAAGTGTCCAGCCTTATGCCACATCCAGCTGTCATTGTAGATAGGGTCATTCCAGGTTGCATCAGCGACCCTGAAGGAATTGTGAAGAATTACCCTGTTTCTTTGTTCTGTTTTTGAAATTCCTGTTTAGAGTGGGTTTGAGCTGATTCTCGCTGCCCTGTTTATGCCAGTCTAGACACACTTGATTCCCTTACGGAGACATATCAATACATAGGTTTTAAGATTCTTACTAGTCAGATCTATTCCTCTGCGGGAAATATGGGGTTTTGAGTCCCTTTCACTGAGGAAGGTGTAGGTCTTGTCTATACCATAGTTGGTTTTTGGAACGGTACCTGTGCTTATATCAAACTCTGGTTTGATGCATCACCCCACCTCTCCTTCCCCCTTAAGCAGGCATAAGAGTGTTTTCTAAATGTGAGACTCTGTTCTCTTGCCTAACTCAGTTCATGTGTAGCCATGTTTACAGGATCTTCCTAAGTGATATCTTATGATAAGTTTCTTTTCCTGTGTGACTTCTTTCACTTAGAATGATCGTACCTGAATCCACTCATTTTGCTGCTACTGGTCTTATGACATTGATTTCGTGGCTGAGGGATATTCCATCGTACGTAAGTTCCACAATGTTTGGAACCATTTTCATATTTCCTGGGATATTTCAGGTGTACCCAGGTTGAGGTTCTTGTAAGCAGTGCAGCCCTCAATTTGGGGGTGGCTCTGTCTTATGGATTTTCAGTTTTCCCAAGGTATATTCCCTAGACTGGAAGTGCCCTTGGCTCTGTAGCCCTGTTGTTTACTTGTTTTAGGGAACACAATGCACTCCTCCAGTGAGGCAGTTGGCAACTTACATCCCGCCCATCAGCATAACAAGGCTCCCTGTTCTCCAGGGCCTGTCTTGCCTTTCTGGTTTTTACACATTTTGTGGATGTCCCTTTTGACCGGTGGGAAGTGATACTTCTTTGTAGTGCAGATTTGCATTGCCCGCTTGCTTGCTTGGCCAAAAAGGGCGTATGCGTTTTCACCTGAATATATTCAGGAGAAAACGCATACGCACTTTTTGGCCAAGTGCATCATTGTCGAAGTTGTGCCCCTCTTCCTGTGCTTTACAGGCGATTCCAACGTACCTCTTGAAATCTGTTTCCTGCTATTCTGCCTCGCTTTCAAGTCCGCCTCGTTGCCTTCCCTCAACAGATTTTTGGACGATAGTTGGCCTTGATTACTCTGCCAGTTTGTGAATTGCTGTGCCCCTGAGCTCCATTTTTCCACTCGTTTCTTGTGAGCTGAACGCAAGTCCAAACTTTTGGTTCAGGACCTATACTGGTTCCCAGTGGGTGGCTGAGACTTTGGTTAATTCTTCTTCCTGCCGGGAAATTAGAGTGACATGTGCCCATCCAAATGCCTAACAGCTACTCTCTCATTGGTTCTCCCTCTTCCCTTTCATCCTCTGCCAAATTGGCAACCTGTGCGAACCAGGAGCTTAAAGGGGCTGTCTCTCCAATTTGGGAGATTGATAGGAAAGCAGTTGGAAAGTCAAACCGGAGCACCAGGAGAGGGGCTCTTCGTTGAGTTTTAGAAACCTTTCGTATTCACAGTGTGTCCATTCTCTAGGTTTCCCGTACACGTTATAGCTGTAGTAATATTCCCTTCAACCTGGAGAGCTGGGACCCATGGAATGGGTGCCATGCATTATTGCTTTAAAGGGTCTGAATTTGCTCACCCAATCTCACCAATCCTCTCAGTCCCAAGTGTCCAGCCGTATGCCACATCCAGCTGTCATTGTAGATAGGGTCATTCCAGGTTGCATCAGCGACCCTGAAGGAATTGTGAAGAATTACCCTGTTTCTTTGTTCTGTTTTTGAAATTCCTGTTTAGAGTGGGTTTGAGCTGATTCTCGCTGCCCTGTTTATGCCAGTCCAAACACACTTGATTCCCTTACGGAGACATATCAATACATAGGTTTTAAGATTCTTACTAGTCAGATCTATTCCTCTGTGGGAAATATGGGGTTTTGAGTCCCTTTCACTGAGGAAGGTGGAGGTCTTGTCTATTCCATAGTTGGTTTTTGGAACGGTACCTGTGCTTATATCAAACTCTGGTTTGATGCATCACCCCACCTCTCCTTCCCCCTTAAGCAGGCTTAAGAGTGTTTTCTAAATGTGAGACTCTGTTCTCTTGCCTAACTCAGTTCATGTGTAGCCATGTTTACAGGATCTTCCTAAGTGATATCTTATGATAAGTTTCTTTTCCTGTGTGACTTCTTTCACTTAGAATCATCGTACCTGAATCCACTCATTTTGCTGCTACTGGTCTTATGACATTGATTTCGTGGCTGAGGGATATTCCATCGTACGTAAGTTCCACAATGTTTGGAACCATTTTTATATTTCCTGGGATATTTCAGGTGTACCCAGGTTGAGGTTCTTGTAAGCAGTGCCGCCCTCAATTTGGGGGTGGCTCTGTCTTATGGATTTTCAGTTTTCCCAAGGTATATTCCCTAGACTGTAAGTGCCCTTGGCTCTGTAGCTCTGTTGTTTGCTTGTTTTAGGGAACACAATGCACTCCTCCAGTGAGGCAGTTGGCAACTTATATCCCGCCCATCAGCATAACAAGGCTCCCTGTTCTCCAGGGCCTGTCTTGCCTTTCTGGTTTTTACACATTTTGTGGATGTCCCTTTTGACCGGTGGGAAGTGATACTTCTTTGTAGTGCAGATTTGCATTGCCCGCTTGCTTGCTTGGCCAAAAAGGCCGTATGCGTTTTCACCTGAATATATTCAGGAGAAAACGCATACGCCCTTTTTGGCCAAGTGCATCATTGTCGAAGTTGTGCCCCTCTTCCTGTGCTTTACAGGCGATTCCAACGTACCTCTTGAAATCTGTTTCCTGCTATTCTGCCTCGCTTTCAAGTCCGCCTCGTTGCCTTCCCTCAACAGATTTTTGGACGATAGTTGGCCTTGATTACTCTGCCAGTTTGTGAATTGCTGTGCCCCTGAGCTCCATTTTCCCACTCGTTTCTTGTGAGCTGAACGCAAGTCCAAACTTTTGGTTCAGGACCTATACTGGTTCCCAGTGGGTGGCTGAGACTTTGGTTAATTCTTCTTCCTGCCGGGAAATTAGAGTGACATGTGCCCATCCAAATGCCTAACAGCTACTCTCTCATTGGTTCTCCCTCTTCCCTTTCATCCTCTGCCAAATTGGCAACCTGTGCGAACCAGGAGCTTAAAGGGGCTGTCTCTCCAAGTTGGGAGATTGATAGGAAAGCAGTTGGAAAGTCAAACCGGAGCACCAGGAGAGGGGCTCTTCGTTGAGTTTTAGAAACCTTTCGTATTCACAGTGTGTCCATTCTCTAGGTTTCCCGTACACGTTATAGCTGTAGTAATATTCCCTTCAACCTGGAGAGCTGGGACTCATGGAATGGGTGCCATGCATTATTGCTTTAAAGGGTCTGAATTTGCTCACCCAATCTCACCAATCCTCTCAGTCCCAAGTGTCCAGCCGTATGCCACATCCAGCTGTCATTGTAGATAGGGTCATTCCAGGTTGCATCAGCGACCCTGAAGGAATTGTGAAGAATTACCCTGTTTCTTTGTTCTGTTTTTGAAATTCCTGTTTAGAGTGGGTTTGAGCTGATTCTCGCTGCTATGTTTATGCCAGTCTAGACACACTTGATTCCCTTACGGAGGCATATCAATACATAGGTTTTAAGATTCTTACTAGTCAGATCTATTCCTCTGCGGGAAATATGGGGTTTTGAGTCCCTTTCACTGAGGAAGGTGGAGGTCTTGTCTATTCCATAGTTGGTTTTTGGAACGGTACCTGTGCTTATATCAAACTCTGGTTTGATGCATCACCCCACCTCTCCTTCCCCCTTAAGCAGGCATAAGAGTGTTTTCTAAATGTGAGACTCTGTTCTCTTGCCTAACTCAGTTCATGTGTAGCCATGTTTACAGGATCTTCCTAAGTGATATCTTAGGATAAGTTTCTTTTCCTGTGTGACTTCTTTCACTTAGAATCATCGTACCTGAATCGACTCATTTTGCTGCTACTGGTCTTATGACATTGATTTCGTGGCTGAGGGATATTCCATCGTACGTAAGTTCCACAATGTTTGGAACCATTTTTATATTTCCTGGGATATTTCAGGTGTACCCAGGTTGAGGTTCTTGTAAGCAGTGCAGCCCTCAATTTGGGGGTGGCTCTGTCTTATGGATTTTCAGTTTTCCCAAGGTATATTCCCTAGACTGGAAGTGCCCTTGGCTCTGTAGCTCTGTTGTTTACTTGTTTTAGGGAACACAATGCACTCCTCCAGTGAGGCAGTTGGCAACTTACATCCCGCCCATCAGCATAACAAGGCTCCCTGTTCTCCAGGGCCTGTCTTGCCTTTCTGGTTTTTACACATTTTGTGGATGTCCCTTTTGACCAGTGGGAAGTGATACTTCTTTGTAGTGCAGATTTGCATTGCCCGCTTGCTTGCTTGGCCAAAAAGGGCGTATGCGTTTTCTCCTGAATATATTCAGGAGAAAACGCATACGCCCTTTTTGGCCAAGTGCATCATTGTCGAAGTTGTGCCCCTCTTCCTGTGCTTTACAGGCGATTCCAACGTACCTCTTGAAATCTGTTTCCTGCTATTCTTCCTCGCTTTCAAGTCCGCCTCGTGGCCTTCCCTCAACAGATTTTTGGACCATAGTTGGCCTTGATTACTCTGCCAGTTTGTGAATTGCTGTGCCCCTGAGCTCCATTTTTCAACTCGTTTTTTGTGAGCTGAACGCAAGTCCAAACTTTTGGTTCAGGACCTATACTGGTTCCCGGTGGGTGGCTGAGACTTTGGTTAATTCTTCTTCCTGCCGGGAAATTAGAGTGACATGTGCCCATCCAAATGCCTAACAGCTACTCTCTCATTGGTTCTCCCTCTTCCCTTTCATCCTCTGCCAAATTGGCAACCTGTGCGAACCAGGAGCTTAAAGGGGCTGTCTCTCCAAGTTGGGAGATTGATAGGAAAGCAGTTGGAAAGTCAAACCGGAGCACCAGGAGAGGGGCTCTTCGTTGAGTTTTAGAAACCTTTCGTATTCACAGTGTGTCCATTCTCTAGGTTTCCCATACATGTTATAGCTGTAGTAATATTCCCTTCAACCTGGAGAGCTGGGACCCATGGAATGGGTGCCATGCATTATTGCTTTAAAGGGTCTGCATTTGCTCACCCAATCTCACCAATCCTCTCAGTCCCAAGTGTCCAGCCTTATGCCACATCCAGCTGTCATTGTAGATAGGGTCATTCCAGGTTGCATCAGCGACCCTGAAGGAATTGTGAAGAATTACCCTGTTTCTTTGTTCTGTTTTTGAAATTCCTGTTTAGAGTGGGTTTGAGCTGATTCTCGCTGCCCTGTTTATGCCAGTCTAGACACACTTGATTCCCTTACGGAGACATATCAATACATAGGTTTTAAGATTCTTACTAGTCAGATCTATTCCTCTGCGGGAAATATGGGGTTTTGAGTCCCTTTCACTGAGGAAGGTGTAGGTCTTGTCTATTCCATAGTTGGTTTTTGGAACGGTACCTGTGCTTATATCAAACTCGGGTTTGATGCATCACCCCACCTCTCCTTCCCCCTTAAGCAGGCATAAGAGTGTTTTCTAAATGTGAGACTCTGTTCTCTTGCCTAACTCAGTTCATGTGTAGCCATGTTTACAGGATCTTCCTAAGTGATATCTTATGATAAGTTTCTTTTCCTGTGTGACTTCTTTCACTTAGAATCATCGTACCTGAATCCACTCATTTTGCTGCTACTGGTCTTATGACATTGATTTCGTGGCTGAGGGATATTCCATCGTACGTAAGTTCCACAATGTTTGGAACCATTTTTATATTTCCTGGGATATTTCAGGTGTACCCAGGTTGAGGTTCTTGTAAGCAGTGCAGCCCTCAATTTGGGGGTGGCTCTGTCTTATGGATTTTCAGTTTTCCCAAGGTATTTTCCCTAGACTGGAAGTGCCCTTGGCTCTGTAGCTCTGTTGTTTACTTGTTTTAGGGAACACAATGCACTCCTCCAGTGAGGCAGTTGGCAACTTACATCCCGCCCATCAGCATAACAAGGCTCCCTGTTCTCCAGGGCCTGTCTTGCCTTTCTGGTTTTTACACATTTTGTGGATGTCCCTTTTGACCGGTGGGAAGTGATACTTCTTTGTAGTGCAGATTTGCATTGCCCGCTTGCTTGCTTGGCCAAAAAGGGCGTATGCGTTTTCACCTGAATATATTCAGGAGAAAACGCATACGCACTTTTTGGCCAAGTGCATCATTGTCGAAGTTGTGCCCCTCTTCCTGTGCTTTACAGGCGATTCCAACGTACCTCTTGAAATCTGTTTCCTGCTATTCTGCCTCGCTTTCAAGTCCGCCTCGTTGCCTTCCCTCAACAGATTTTTGGACGATAGTTGGCCTTGATTACTCTGCCAGTTTGTGAATTGCTGTGCCCCTGAGCTCCATTTTTCCACTCGTTTCTTGTGAGCTGAACGCAAGTCCAAACTTTTGGTTCAGGACCTATACTGGTTCCCAGTGGGTGGCTGAGACTTTGGTTAATTCTTCTTCCTGCCGGGAAATTAGAGTGACATGTGCCCATCCAAATGCCTAACAGCTACTCTCTCATTGGTTCTCCCTCTTCCCTTTCATCCTCTGCCAAATTGGCAACCTGTGCGAACCAGGAGCTTAAAGGGGCTGTCTCTCCAAGTTGGGAGATTGATAGGAAAGCAGTTGGAAAGTCAAACCGGAGCACCAGGAGAGGGGCTCTTCGTTGAGTTTTAGAAACCTTTCGTATTCACAGTGTGTCCATTCTCTAGGTTTCCCGTACACGTTATAGCTGTAGTAATATTCCCTTCAACCTGGAGAGCTGGGACCCATGGAATGGGTGCCATGCATTATTGCTTTAAAGGGTCTGCATTTGCTCACCCAATCTCACCAATCCTCTCAGTCCCAAGTGTCCAGCCTTATGCCACATCCAGCTGTCATTGTAGATAGGGTCATTCCAGGTTGCATCAGCGACCCTGAAGGAATTGTGAAGAATTACCCTGTTTCTTTGTTCTGTTTTTGAAATTCCTGTTTAGAGTGGGTTTGAGCTGATTCTCGCTGCCCTGTTTATGCCAGTCTAGACACACTTGATTCCCTTACGGAGACATATCAATACATAGGTTTTAAGATTCTTACTAGTCAGATCTATTCCTCTGCGGGAAATATGGGGTTTTGAGTCCCTTTCACTGAGGAAGGTGTAGGTCTTGTCTATACCATAGTTGGTTTTTGGAACGGTACCTGTGCTTATATCAAACTCTGGTTTGATGCATCACCCCACCTCTCCTTCCCCCTTAAGCAGGCATAAGAGTGTTTTCTAAATGTGAGACTCTGTTCTCTTTCCTAACTCAGTTCGTGTGTAGCCATGTTTACAGGATCTTCCTAAGTGATATCTTATGATAAGTTTCTTTTCCTGTGTGACTTCTTTCACTTAGAATCATCGTACCTGAATCCACTCATTTTGCTGCTACTGGTCTTATGACATTGATTTCGTGGCTGAGGGATATTCCATCGTACGTAAGTTCCACAATGTTTGGAACCATTTTTATATTTCCTGGGATATTTCAGGTGTACCCAGGTTGAGGTTCTTGTAAGCAGTGCAGCCCTCAATTTTGGGGGTGGCTCTGTCTTATGGATTTTCAGTTTTCCCAAGGTATATTCCCTAGACTGGAAGTGCCCTTGGCTCTGTAGCTCTGTTGTTTACTTGTTTTAGGGAACACAATGCACTCCTCCAGTGAGGCAGTTGGCAACTTACATCCCGCCCATCAGCATAACAAGGCTCCCTGTTCTCCAGGGCCTGTCTTGCCTTTCTGGTTTTTACACATTTTGTGGATGTCCCTTTTGACCGGTGGGAAGTGATACTTCTTTGTAGTGCAGATTTGCATTGCCCGCTTGCTTGCTTGACCAAAAAGGGCGTATGCGTTTTCACCTGAATATATTCAGGAGAAAACGCATACGCACTTTTTGGCCAAGTGCATCATTGTCGAAGTTGTGCCCCTCTTCCTGTGCTTTACAGGCGATTCCAACGTACCTCTTGAAATCTGTTTCCTGCTATTCTGCCTCGCTTTCAAGTCCGCCTCGTTGCCTTCCCTCAACAGATTTTTGGACGATAGTTGGCCTTGATTACTCTGCCAGTTTGTGAATTGCTGTGCCCCTGAGCTCCATTTTTCCACTCGTTTCTTGTGAGCTGAACGCAAGTCCAAACTTTTGGTTCAGGACCTATACTGGTTCCCAGTGGGTGGCTGAGACTTTGGTTAATTCTTCTTCCTGCCGGGAAATTAGAGTGACATGTGCCCATCCAAATGCCTAACAGCTACTCTCTCATTGGTTCTCCCTCTTCCCTTTCATCCTCTGCCAAATTGGCAACCTGTGCGAACCAGGAGCTTAAAGGGGCTGTCTCTCCAAGTTGGGAGATTGATAGGAAAGCAGTTGGAAAGTCAAACCGGAGCACCAGGAGAGGGGCTCTTCGTTGAGTTTTAGAAACCTTTCGTATTCACAGTGTGTCCATTCTCTAGGTTTCCCGTACACGTTATAGCTGTAGTAATATTCCCTTCAACCTGGAGAGCTGGGACCCATGGAATGGGTGCCATGCATTATTGCTTTAAAGGGTCTGAATTTCCTCACCCAATCTCACCAATCCTCTCAGTCCCAAGTGTCCAGCCGTATGCCACATCCAGCTGTCATTGTAGATAGGGTCATTCCAGGTTGCATCAGCGACCCTGAAGGAATTGTGAAGAATTACCCTGTTTCTTTGTTCTGTTTTTGAAATTCCTGTTTAGAGTGGGTTTGAGCTGATTCTCGCTGCCCTGTTTATGCCAGTCCAAACACACTTGATTCCCTTACGGAGACATATCAATACATAGGTTTTAAGATTCTTACTAGTCAGATCTATTCCTCTGTGGGAAATATGGGGTTTTGAGTCCCTTTCACTGAGGAAGGTGGAGGTCTTGTCTATTCCATAGTTGGTTTTTGGAACGGTACCTGTGCTTATATCAAACTCTGGTTTGATGCATCACCCCACCTCTCCTTCCCCCTTAAGCAGGCTTAAGAGTGTTTTCTAAATGTGGGACTCTGTTCTCTTGCCTAACTCAGTTCATGTGTTGCCATGTTTACAGGATCTTCCTAAGTGATATCTTATGATAAGTTTCTTTTCCTGTGTGACTTCTTTCACTTAGAATCATCGTACCTGAATCCACTCATTTTGCTGCTACTGGTCTTATGACATTGATTTCGTGGCTGAGGGATATTCCATCGTACGTAAGTTCCACAATGTTTGGAACCATTTTTATATTTCCTGGGATATTTCAGGTGTACCCAGGTTGAGGTTCTTGTAAGCAGTGCAGCCCTCAATTTGGGGGTGGCTCTGTCTTATGGATTTTCAGTTTTCCCAAGGTATATTCCCTAGACTGTAAGTGCCCTTGGCTCTGTAGCTCTGTTGTTTGCTTGTTTTAGGGAACACAATGCACTCCTCCAGTGAGGCAGTTGGCAACTTACATCCCGCCCATCAGCATAACAAGGCTCCCTGTTCTCCAGGGCCTGTCTTGCCTTTCTGGTTTTTACACATTTTGTGGATGTCCCTTTTGACCGGTGGGAAGTGATACTTCTTTGTAGTGCAGATTTGCATTGCCCGCTTGCTTGCTTGGCCACAAAGGGCGTATGCGTTTTCACCTGAATATATTCAGGAGAAAACGCATACGCCCTTTTTGGCCAAGTGCATCATTGTCGAAGTTGTGCCCCTCTTCCTGTGCTTTACAGGCGATTCCAACGTACCTCTTGAAATCTGTTTCCTGCTATTCTGCCTCGCATTCAAGTCCGCCTCGTTGCCTTCCCTCAACAGATTTTTGGACGATAGTTGGCCTTGATTACTCTGCCAGTTTGTGAAATGCTGTGCCCCTGAGCTCCATTTTTCAACTCGTTTCTTGTGAGCTGAACGCAAGTCCAAACTTTTGGTTCAGGACCTATACTGGTTCCCGGTGGGTGGCTGAGACTTTGGTTAATTCTTCTTCCTGCCGGGAAATTAGAGTGACATGTGCCCATCCAAATGCCTAACAGCTACTCTCTCATTGGTTCTCCCTCTTCCCTTTCATCCTCTGCCAAATTGGCAACCTGTGCGAACCAGGAGCTTAAAGGGGCTGTCTCTCCAAGTTGGGAGATTGATAGGAAAGCAGTTGGAAAGTCAAACCGGAGCACCAGGAGAGGGGCTCTTCGTTGAGTTTTAGAAACCTTTCGTATTCACAGTGTGTCCATTCTCTAGGTTTCCCGTACACGTTATAGCTGTAGTAATATTCCCTTCAACCTGGAGAGCTGGGACCCATGGAATGGGTGCCATGCATTATTGCTTTAAAGGGTCTGCATTTGCTCACCCAATCTCACCAATCCTCTCAGTCCCAAGTGTCCAGCCTTATGCCACATCCAGCTGTCATTGTAGATAGGGTCATTCCAGGTTGCATCAGAGACCCTGAAGGAATTGTGAAGAATTTCCCTGTTTCTTTGTTCTGTTTTTGAAATTCCTGTTTAGAGTGGGTTTGAGCTGATTCTCGCTGCCATGTTTATGCCAGTCTAGACACACTTGATTCCCTTACGGAGACATATCAATACATAGGTTATAAGATTCTTACTAGTCAGATCTATTCCTCTGCGGGAAATATGAGGTTTTGAGTCCCTTTCACTGAGGAAAGTGTAGGTCTTGTCTATTCCATAGTTGAACTTTGGAACGGTACCTCTGCTTATATCAAACTCTGGTTTGATGCATCACCCCACCTCTCCTTCCCCCTTAAGCAGGCATAAGAGTGTTTTCTAAATGTGAGACTCTGTTCTCTTTCCTAACTCAGTTCATGTGTAGCCATGTTTACAGGATCTTCCTAAGTGATATCTTATGATAAGTTTCTTTTCCTGTGTGACTTCTTTCACTTAGCATCATCGTACCTGAATCCACTCATTTTGCTGCTACTGGTCTTATGACATTGATTTCGTGGCTGAGGGATATTCCATCGTACGTAAGTTCCACAATGTTTTGAACCATTTTTATATTTCCTGGGATATTTCAGGTGTACCCAGGTTGAGGTTCTTGTAAGCAGTGCAGCCCTCAATTTGGGGGTGGCTCTGTCTTATGGATTTTCAGTTTTCCCAAGGTATATTCCCTAGACGGGAAGTGCCCTTGGCTCTGTAGCTCTGTTGTTTACTTGTTTTAGGGAACACAATGCACTCCTCCAGTGAGGCAGTTGGCAACTTACATCCCGCCCATCAGCATAACAAGGCTCCCTGTTCTCCAGGGCCTGTCTTGCCTTTCTGGTTTTTACACATTTTGTGGATGTCCCTTTTGACCGGTGGGAAGTGATACTTCTTTGTAGTGCAGATTTGCATTGCCCGCTTGCTTGCTTGGCCAAAAAGGGCGTATGCGTTTTCTCCTGAATATATTCAGGACAAAACGCATACGCCCTTTTTGGCCAAGTGCATCATTGTCGAAGTTGGTCCCCTCTTCCTGTGCTTTACAGGCGATTCCAACGTACCTCTTGAAATCTCTTTCCTGCTATTCTGCCTCGCTTTCAAGTCCGCCTCGTTGCCTTGACTCAACAGATTTTTGGACGATAGTTGGCCTTGATTACTCTGCCAGTTTGTGAATTGCTGTGCCCCTGAGCTCCATTTTTCAACTCGTTTTTTGTGAGCTGAACGCAAGTCCAAACTTTTGGTTCAGGACCTATACTGGTTCCCGGTGGGTGGCTGAGACTTTGGTTAATTCTTCTTCCTGCCGGGAAATTAGAGTGACATGTGCCCATCCAAATGCCTAACAGCTACTCTCTCATTTGTTCTCCCTCTTCCCTTTCATCCTCTGCCAAATTGGCAACCTGTAAGAACAAGGAGCTTAAAGGGGCTGTCTCTCCAAGTTGGGAGATTGATAGGAAAGCAGTTGGAAAGTCAAACCGGAGCACCAAGAGAGGGGCTCTTCGTTGAGTTTTAGAAACCTTTCGTATTCACAGTGTGTCCATTCTCTAGGTTTCCCGTACATGTTATAGCTGTAGTAATATTCCCTTCAACCTGGAGAGCTGGGACCCATGGAATGTGTGCCATGCATTACTGCTTTAAAGGGTCTGCATTTGCTCACCCAATCTCACCAACCCTCTCAGTCCCAAGTGTCCAGCCTTATGCCACATCCAGCTGTCATTGTAGATAGGGTCATTCCAGGTTGCATCAGAGACCCTGAAGGAATTGTAAAGAATTTCCCTGTTTCTTTGTTCTGTTTTTGAAATTCCTGTTTAGAGTGGGTTTGAGCTGATTCTCGCTGCCATGTTTATGCCAGTCTAGACACACTTGATTCCCTTATGGAGACATATCAATACATAGGTTTTAAGATTCTTACTAGTCAGATCTATTCCTCTGCGGGAAATATGGGGTTTTGAGTCCCTTTCACTGAGGAAGGTGGAGGTCTTGTCTATTCCATAGTTGGTTTTTGGAACGGTACCTGTGCTTATATCAAACTCTGGTTTGATGCATCACCCCACCTCTCCTTCCCCCTTAAGCAGGCATAAGAGTGTTTTCTAAATGTGAGACTCTGTTCTCTTGCCTAACTCAGTTCATGTGTAGCCATGTTTACAGGATCTTCCTAAGTGATATCTTTTGATACGTTTCTTTTCCTGTGTGACTTCTTTCACTTAGAATCATCGTACCTGAATCCACTCATTTTGCTGCTACTGGTCTTATGACATTGATTTCATGGCTGAGGGATATTCCATCGTACGTAAGTTCCACAATGTTTGGAACCATTTTTATATTTCCTGGGATATTTCAGGTGTACCCAGGTTGAGGATCTTGTAAGCAGTGCAGCCCTAAATTTGGAGGTGGCCCTGTCTTATGGATTTTCAGTTTTCCCAAGGTATATTCCCTAGACGGGAAGTGCCCTTGGCTCTGTAGCTCTGTTGTTTACTTGTTTTAGGGAACACAATGCACTCCTCCAGTGAGGCAGTTGGCAACTTACATCCCGCCCATCAGCATAACAAGGCTCCCTGTTCTCCAGGGCCTGTCTTGCCTTTCTGGTTTTTACACATTTTGTGGATGTCCCTTTTGACCGGTGGGAAGTGATACTTCTTTGTAGTGCAGATTTGCATTGCCCGCTTGCTTGCTTGGCCAAAAAGGGCGTATGCGTTTTCTCCTGAATATATTCAGGAGAAAACGCATACGCCCTTTTTGGCCAAGTGCATCATTGTCGAAGTTGTGCCCCTCTTCCTGTGCTTTACAGGCGATTCCAACGTACCTCTTGAAATCTGTTTCCTGCTATTCTGCCTCGCTTTCAAGTCCGCCTCGTTGCCTTCCCTCAACAGATTTTTGGACGATAGTTGGCCTTGATTACTCTGTCAGTTTGTGAATTGCGGTGCCCCTGAGATCCATTTTTCAACTCGTTTTTTGTGACCTGAACGCAAGTCCAAACTTTTGGTTCAGGACCTATACTGGTTCCCGGTGGGTGGCTGAGACTTTGGTTAATTCTTCTTCCTGCCGGGAAATTAGAGTGACATGTGCCCATCCAAATGCCTAACAGCTACTCTCTCATTGGTTCTCCCTCTTCCCTTTCATCCTCTGCCAAATTGGCAACCTGTGCGAACCAGGAGCTTAAAGGGGCTGTCTCTCCAAGTTGGGAGATTGATAGGAAAGCAGTTGGAAAGTCAAACCGGAGCACCAGGAGAGGGGCTCTTCGTTGAGTTTTAGAAACCTTTCGTATTCACAGTGTGTCCATTCTCTAGGTTTCCCGTGCATGTTATAGCTGTAGTAATATTCCCTTCAACCTGGAGAGCTGGGACCCATGGAATGGGTGCCATGCATTACTGCTTTAAAGGGTCTGCATTTGCTCACCCAATCTCACCAATCCTCTCAGTCCCAAGTGTCCCGCCTCATGCCACATCCAGCTGTCATTGTAGATAGGGTCATTCCAGGTTGCATCAGAGACCCTGAAGGAATTGTAAAGAATTTCCCTGTTTCTTTGTTCTGTTTTTGAAATTCCTGTTTAGAGTGGGTTTGAGCTGATTCTCGCTGCCATGTTTATGCCAGTCTAGACACACTTGATTCCCTTACGGAGACATATCAATACATAGGTTTTACGATTCTTACTAGTCAGATCTATTCCTCTGCGGGAAATATGGGGTTTTGAGTCCCTTTCACTGAGGAAGGTGGAGGTCTTGTCTATTCCATAGTTGGTTTTTGGAACGGTACCTGTGCTTATATCAAACTCTGGTTTGATGCATCACCCCACCTCTCCTTCCCCCTTAAGCAGGCATAAGAGTGTTTTCTAAATGTGAGACTCTGTTCTCTTGCCTAACTCAGTTCATGTGTAGCCATGTTTACAGGATCTTCCTAAGTGATATCTTATGATACGTTTCTTTTCCTGTGTGACTTCTTTCACTTAGAATCATCGTACCTGAATCCACTCATTTTGCTGCTACTGGTCTTATGACATTGATTTCATGGCTGAGGGATATTCCATCGTACGTAAGTTCCACAATGTTTGGAACCATTTTCATATTTCCTGGGATATTTCAGGTGTACCCAGGTTGAGGTTCTTGTAAGCAGTGCAGCCCTCAATTTGGGGGTCGCTTTGTCTTATGGATTTTCAGTTTTCCCAAGGTATATTCCCTAGACTGGAAGTGCCCTTGGCTCTGTAGCTCTGTTTTTTACTTGTTTTAGGGAACACAATGCACTCCTCCAGTGAGGCAGTTGGCAACTTACATCCCGCCCATCAGCATAACAAGGCTCCCTGTTCTCCAGGGCCTGTCTTGCCTTTCTGGTTTTTACACATTTTGTGGATGTCCCTTTTGACCGGTGGGAAGTGATACTTCTTTGTAGTCCAGATTTGCATTGCCCGCTTGCTTGCTTGGCCAAAAAGGGCGTATGCGTTTTCTCCTGAATATATTCAGGAGAAAACGCATACGCCCTTTTTGGCCAAGTGCATCATTGTCGAAGTTGTGCCCCTCTTCCTGTGCTTTACAGGCGATTCCAACGTACCTCTTGAAATCTCTTTCCTGCTATTCTGCCTCGCTTTCAAGTCCGCCTCGTTGCCTTCCCTCAACAGATTTTTGGACGATAGTTGGCCTTGATTACTCTGCCAGTTTGTGAATTGCTGTGCCCCTGAGCTCCATTTTTCAACTCGTTTTTTGTGAGCTGAACGCAAGTCCAAACTTTTGGTTCAGGACCTATACTGGTTCCCGGTGGGTGGCTGAGACTTTGGTTCATTCTTCTTCCTGCCGGGAAATTAGAGTGACATGTGCCCATCCAAATGCCTAACAGCTACTCTCTCATTGGTTCTCCCTCTTCCCTTTCATCCTCTGCCAAATTGGCAACCTGTGCGAACCAGGAGCTTAAAGGGGCTGTCTCTCCAAGTTGGGAGATTGATAGGAAAGCAGTTGGAAAGTCAAACCGGAGCACCAGGAGAGGGGCTCTTCGTTGAGTTTTAGAAACCTTTCGTATTCACAGTGTGTCCATTCTCTAGGTTTCCCGTGCATGTTATAGCTGTAGTAATATTCCCTTCAACCTGGAGAGCTGGGACCCATGGAATGGGTGCCATGCATTACTGCTTTAAAGGGTCTGCATTTGCTCACCCAATCTCACCAATCCTCTCAGTCCCAAGTGTCCAGCCTCATGCCACATCCAGCTGTCATTGTAGATAGGGTCATTCCAGGTTGCATCAGAGACCCTGAAGGAATTGTAAAGAATTTCCCTGTTTCTTTGTTCTGTTTTTGAAATTCCTGTTTAGAGTGGGTTTGAGCTGATTCTCGCTGCCATGTTTATGCCAGTCTAGACACACTTGATTCCCTTACGGAGACATATCAATACATAGGTTTTACGATTCTTACTAGTCAGATCTATTCCTCTGCGGGAAATATGGGGTTTTGAGTCCCTTTCACTGAGGAAGGTGGAGGTCTTGTCTATTCCATAGTTGGTTTTTGGAACGGTACCTGTGCTTATATCAAACTCTGGTTTGATGCATCACCCCACCTCTCCTTCCCCCTTAAGCAGGCATAAGAGTGTTTTCTAAATGTGAGACTCTGTTCTCTTGCCTAACTCAGTTCATGTGTAGCCATGTTTACAGGATCTTCCTAAGTGATATCTTTTGATAAGTTTCTTTTCCTGTGTGACTTCTTTCACTTAGAATCATCGTACCTGAATCCACTCATTTTGCTGCTACTGGTCTTATGACATTGGTTTCATGGCTGAGGGATATTCCATCGTACGTAAGTTCCACAATGTTTGGAACCATTTTTATATTTCCTGGGATATTTCAGGTGTACCCAGGTTGAGGATCTTGTAAGCAGTGCAGCCCTAAATTTGGAGGTGGCCCTGTCTTATGGATTTTCAGTTTTCCCAAGGTATATTCCCTAGACGGGAAGTGCCCTTGGCTCTGTAGCTCTGTTGTTTACTTGTTTTAGGGAACACAATGCACTCCTCCAGTGAGGCAGTTGGCAACTTACATCCCGCCCATCAGCATAACAAGGCTCCCTGTTCTCCAGGGCCTGTCTTGCCTTTCTGGTTTTTACACATTTTGTGGATGTCCCTTTTGACCGGTGGGAAGTCATACTTCTTTGTAGTGCAGATTTGCATTGCCCGCTTGCTTGCTTGGCCAAAAAGGGCGTATGCGTTTTCTCCTGAATATATTCAGGAGAAAACGCATACGCCCTTTTTGGCCAAGTGCATCATTGTCGAAGTTGTGCCCCTCTTCCTGTGCTTTACAGGCGATTCCAACGTACCTCTTGAAATCTGTTTCCTGCTATTCTGCCTCGCTTTCAAGTCCGCCTCGTTGCCTTCCCTCAACAGATTTTTGGACGATAGTTGGCCTTGATTACTCTGCCAGTTTGTGAATTGCTGTGCCCCTGAGCTCCATTTTTCAACTCGTTTTTTGTGAGCTGAACGCAAGTCCAAACTTTTGGTTCAGGACCTATACTGGTTCCCGGTGGGTGGCTGAGACTTTGGTTAATTCTTCTTCCTGCCGGGAAATTAGAGTGACATGTGCCCATCCAAATGCCTAACAGCTACTCTCTCATTGGTTCTCCCTGTTCCCTTTCATCCTCTGCAAAATTGGCAACCTGTGCGAACTAGGAGCTTAAAGGGGCTGTCTCTCCAAGTTGGGAGATTGATAGGAAAGCAGTTGGAAAGTCAAACCGGAGCACCAGGAGAGGGGCTCTTCGTTGAGTTTTAGAAACCTTTCGTATTCACAGTGTGTCCATTCTCTAGGTTTCCCGTGCATGTTATAGCTGTAGTAATATTCCCTTCAACCTGGAGAGCTGGGACCCATGGAATGGGTGCCATGCATTACTGCTTTAAAGGGTCTGCATTTGCTCACCCAATCTCACCAATCCTCTCAGTCCCAAGTGTCCAGCCTCATGCCACATCCAGCTGTCATTGTAGATAGGGTCATTCCAGGTTGCATCAGAGACCCTGAAGGAATTGTAAAGAATTTCCCTGTTTCTTTGTTCTGTTTTTGAAATTCCTGTTTAGAGTGGGTTTGAGCTGATTCTCGCTGCCATGTTTATGCCAGTGTAGACACACTTGATTCCCTTACGGAGACATATCAATACATAGGTTTTACGATTCTTACTAGTCAGATCTATTCCTCTGCGGGAAATATGGGGTTTTGAGTCCCTTTCACTGAGGAAGGTGTAGGTCTTGTCTACTCCATAGTTGGTTTTTGGAACGGTACCTGTGCTTATATCAAACTCTGGTTTGATGCATCACCCCACCTCTCCTTCCCCCTTTAGCAGGCATAAGAGTGTTTTCTAAATGTGAGACTCTGTTCTGTTGCCTAACTCAGTTCATGTGTAGCCATGTTTACAGGATCTTCCTAAGTGATATCTTATGATAAGTTTCTTTTCCTGTGTGACTTCTTTCACTTAGAAACATCGTACCTGAATCCACTCATTTTGCTGCTACTGGTCTTATGACATTGATTTCATGGCTGAGGGATATTCCATCGTATGTAAGTTCCACAATGTTTTGAACCATTTTCATATTTCCTGGGATATTTCAGGTGTACCCAGGTTGAGGTTCTTGTAAGCAGTGCAGCCCTCAATTTGGGGGTCGCTTTGTCTTATGGATTTTCAGTTTTCCCAAGGTATATTCCCTAGACGGGAAGTGCCCTTGGCTCTGTAGCTCTGTTGTTTACTTGTTTTAGGGAACACAATGCACTCCTCCAGTGAGGCAGTTGGCAACTTACATCCCGCCCATCAGCATAACAAGGCTCCCTGTTCTCCAGGGCCTGTCTTGCCTTTCTGGATTTTACACATTTTGTGGATGTCCCTTTTGACCGGTGGGAAGTGATACTTCTTTGTAGTGCAGATTTGCATTGCCCGCTTGCTTGCTTGGCCAAAAAGGGCGTATGCGTTTACTCCTGAATATATTCAGGACAAAACGCATACGCCCTTTTTGGCCAAGTGCATCATTGTCGAAGTTGTGCCCCTCTTCATGTGCTTTACAGGCGATTCCAACGTACCTCTTGAAATCTGTTTCCTGCTATTCTGCCTCGCTTTCAAGTCCGCCTCGTTGCCTTCCCTCAACAGATTTTTGGACGATAGTTGGCCTTGATTACTCTGCCAGTTTGTGAATTGCTGTGCCCCTGAGCTCCATTTTTCAACTCGTTTTTTGTGAGCTGAACGCAAGTCCAAACTTTTGGTTCAGGACCTATACTGGTTCCCGGTGGGTGGCTGAGACTTTGGTTAATTCTTCTTCCTGCCGGGAAATTAGAGTGACATGTGCCCATCCAAATGCCTAACAGCTACTCTCTCATTGGTTCTCCCTCTTCCCTTTCATCCTCTGCCAAATTGGCAACCTGTGCGAACCAGGAGCTTAAAGGGGCTGTCTCTCCAAGTTGGGAGATTGATAGGAAAGCAGTTGGAAAGTCAAACCGGAGCACCAGGAGAGGGGCTCTTCGTTGAGTTTTAGAAACCTTTCGTATTCACAGTGTGTCCATTCTCTAGGTTTCCCGTGCATGTTATAGCTGTAGTAATATTCCCTTCAACCTGGAGAGCTGGGACCCATGGAATGGGTGCCATGCATTACTGCTTTAAAGGGTCTGCATTTGCTCACCCAATCTAACCAATCCTCTCAGTCCCAAGTGTCCAGCCTCATGCCATATCAGGCTGTCATTGTAGATAGGGTCATTCCAGGTTGCATCAGAGACCCTGAAGGAATTGTAAAGAATTTCCCTGTTTCTTTGTTCTGTTTTTGAAATTCCTGTTTAGAGTGGGTTTGAGCTGATTCTCGCTGCCATGTTTATGCCAGTCTAGACACACTTGATTCCCTTACGGAGACATATCCATACATAGGTTTTACGATTCTTACTAGTCAGATCTATTCCTCTGCGGGAAATATGGGGTTTTGAGTCCCTTTCACTGAGGAAGGTGGAGGTCTTGTCTATTCCATAGTTGGTTTTTGGAACGGTACCTGTGCTTATATCAAACTCTGGTTTGATGCATCACCCCACCTCTCCTTCCCCCTTAAGCAGGCATAAGAGTGTTTTCTAAATGTGAGACTCTGTTCTGTTGCCTAACTCAGTTCATGTGTAGCCATGTTTACAGGATCTTCCTAAGTGATATCTTATGATAAGTTTCTTTTCCTGTGAGACTTCTTTCACTTAGAAACATCGTACCTGAATCCACTCATTTTGCTGCTACTGGTCTTATGACATTGATTTCATGGCTGAGGGATATTCCATCGTATGTAAGTTCCACAATGTTTTGAACCATTTTCATATTTCCTGGGGTATTTCATGTGTACCCAGGTTGAGGTTCTTGTAAGCAGTGCAGCCCTCAATTTGGGGGTCGCTTTGTCTTATGGATTTTCTGTTTTCCCAAGGTATATTCCCTAGACGGGAAGTGCCCTTGGCTCTGTAGCTCTGTTGTTTACTTGTTTTAGGGAACACAATGCACTCCTCCAGTGAGGCAGTTGGCAACTTACATCCCGCCCATCAGCATAACAAGGCTCCCTGTTCTCCAGGGCCTGTCTTGCCTTTCTGGTTTTTACACATTTTGTGGATGTCCCTTTTGACCGGTGGGAAGTGATACTTCTTTGTAGTGCAGATTTGCATTGCCCGCTTGCTTGCTTGGCCAAAAAGGGCGTATGCGTTTTCTCCTGAATATATTCAGGAGAAAACGCATACGCCCTTTTTGGCCAAGTGCATCATTGTCGAAGTTGTGCCCCTCTTCCTGTGCTTTACAGGCGATTCCAACGTACCTCTTGAAATCTGTTTCCTGCTATTCTGCCTCGCTTTCAAGTCCGCCTCGTTGCCTTCCCTCAACATATTTTTGGATGATAGTTGGCCTTGATTACTCTGCCAGTTTGTGAATTGCTGTGCCCCTGAGCTCCATTTTTCAACTCGTTTTTTGTGAGCTGAACGCAAGTCCAAACTTTTGGTTCAGGACCTATACTGGTTCCCGGTGGGTGGCTGAGACTTTGGTTAATTCTTCTTCCTGCCGGGAAATTAGAGTGACATGTGCCCATCCAAATGCCTAACAGCTACTCTCTCATTGGTTCTCCCTCTTCCCTTTCATCCTCTGCCAAATTGGCAACCTGTGCGAACCAGGAGCTTAAAGGGGCTGTCTCTCCAAGTTGGGAGATTGATAGGAAAGCAGTTGGAAAGTCAAACCGGAGCACCAGGAGAGGGGCTCTTCGTTGAGTTTTAGAAACCTTTCGTATTCACAGTGTGTCCATTCTCTAGGTTTCCCGTACATGTTATAGCTGTAGTAATATTCCCTTCAACCTGGAGAGCTGGGACCCATGGAATGGGTGCCATGCATTACTGCTTTAAAGGGTCTGCATTTGCTCACCCAATCTCATCAATCCTCTCAGTCCCAAGTGTCCAGCCTCATGCCACATCCAGCTGTCATTGTAGATAGGGTCATTCCAGGTTGCATCAGAGACCCTGAAGGAATTGTAAAGAATTTCCCTGTTTCTTTGTTCTGTTTTTGAAATTCCTGTTTAGAGTGGGTTTGAGCTGATTCTCGCTGCCATGTTTATGCCAGTCTAGACACACTTGATTCCCTTACGGAGACATATCAATACATAGGTTTTACGATTCTTACTAGTCAGATCTATTCCTCTGCGGGAAATATGGGGTTTTGAGTCCCTTTCACTGAGGAAGGTGGAGGTCTTGTCTATTCCATAGTTGGTTTTTGGAACGGTACCTGTGCTTATATCAAACTCTGGTTTGATGCATCACCCCACCTCTCCTTCCCCCTTAAGCAGGCATAAGAGTGTTTTCTAAATGTGAGACTCTGTTCTCTTGCCGAACTCAGTTCATGTGTAGCCATGTTTACAGGATCTTCCTAAGTGATATCTTATGATAAGTTTCTTTTCCTGTGTGACTTCTTTCACTTAGAAACATCGTACCTGAATCCACTCATTTTGCAGCTACTGGTCTTATGACATTGATTTCATGGCTGAGGGATATTCCATCGTACGTAAGTTCCACAATGTTTGGAATCATTTTTATATTTCCTGGGATATTTCAGGTGTACCCAGGTTGAGGATCTTGTAAGCAGTGCAGCCCTAAATTTGGAGGTGGCCCTGTCTTATGGATTTTCAGTTTTCCCAAGGTATATTCCCTAGACTGGAAGTGCCCTTGGCTCTGTAGCTCTGTTGTTTACTTGTTTTAGGGAACACAATGCACTCCTCCAGTGAGGCAGTTGGCAACTTACATCCCGCCCATCAGCATAACAAGGCTCCCTGTTCTCCAGGGCCTGTCTTGCCTTTCTGGTTTTTACACATTTTGTGGATGTCCCTTTTGACCGGTGGGAAGTGATACTTCTTTGTAGTGCAGATTTGCATTGCCCGCTTGCTTGCTTGGCCAAAAAGGGCGTATGCGTTTTCTCCTGAATATATTCAGGAGAAAACGCATACGCCCTTTTTGGCCAAGTGCATCATTGTCGAAGTTGTGCCCCTCTTCCTGTGCTTTACAGGCGATTCCAACGTACCTCTTGAAATCTGTTTCCTGCTATTCTGCCTCGCTTTCAAGTCCGCCTCGTTGCCTTCCCTCAACAGATTTTTGGACGATAGTTGGCCTTGATTACTCTGCCAGTTTGTGAATTGCTGTGCCCCTGAGCTCCATTTTTCAATTCGTTTTTTGTGAGCTGAACGCAAGTCCAAACTTTTGGTTCAGGACCTATACTGGTTCCCGGTGGGTGGCTGAGACTTTGGTTAATTCTTCTTCCTGCCAGGAAATTAGAGTGACATGTGCCCATCCAAATGCCTAACAGCTACTCTCTCATTGGTTCTCCCTCTTCCCTTCCATCCTCTGCCAAATTGGCAACCTGTGCGAACCAGGAGCTTAAAGGGGCTGTCTCTCCAAGTTGGGAGATTGATAGGAAAGCAGTAGGAAAGTCAAACCGGAGCACCAGGAGAGGGGCTCTTCGTTGAGTTTTAGAAACCTTTCGTATTCACAGTGTGTCCATTCTCTAGGTTTCCCGTACACGTTATAGCTGTAGTAATATTCCCTTCAACCTGGAGAGCTGGGACCCATGGAATGGGTGCCATGCATTATTGCTTTAAAGGGTCTACATTTGCTCACCCAATCTCACCAATCCTCTCAGTCCCAAGTGTCCAGCCTCATGCCACATCCAGCTGTCATTGTAGATAGGGTCATTCCAGGTTGCATCAGAGACCCTGAAGGAATTGTAAAGAATTTCCCTGTTTCTTTGTTCTGTTTTTGAAATTCCTGTTTAGAGTGGGTTTGAGCTGATTCTCGCTGCCATGTTTATGCCAGTCTAGACACACTTGATTCCCTTACGGAGACATATCAATACATAGGTTTTACGATTCTTACTAGTCAGATCTATTCCTCTGCGGGAAATATGGGGTTTTGAGTCCCTTTCACTGAGGATGGTGGAGGTCTTGTCTATTCCATAGTTGGTTTTTGGAACGGTACCTGTGCTTATATCAAACTCTGGTTTGATGCATCACCCCACCTCTCCTTCCCCCTTAAGCAGGCATAAGAGTGTTTTCTAAATGTGAGACTCTGTTCTCTTGCCTAACTCAGTTCATGTGTAGCCATGTTTACAGGATCTTCCTAAGTGATATCTTTTGATAAGTTTCTTTTCCTGTGTGACTTCTTTCACTTAGAATCATCGTACCTGAATCCACTCATTTTGCTGCTACTGGTCTTATGACATTGATTTCATGGCTGAGGGATATTCCATCGTACGTAAGTTCCACAATGTTTGGAACCATTTTTATATTTCCTGGGATATTTCAGGTGTACCCAGGTTGAGGACCTTGTAAGCAGTGCAGCCCTCAATTTGGGGGTGGCTCTGTCTTATGGATTTTCAGTTTTCCCAAGGTATATTCCCTAGACTGGAAGTGCCCTTGGCTCTGTAGCTCTGTTGTTTACTTGTTTTAGGGAACACAATGCACTGCTCCAGTGAGGCAGTTGGCAACTTACATCCCGCCCATCAGCATAACAAGGCTCCCTGTTCTCCAGGGCCTGTCTTGCCTTTCTGGTTTTTACACATTTTGTGGATGTCCCTTTTGACCGGTGGGAAGTGATACTTCTTTGTAGTGCAGATTTGCATTGCCCGCTTGCTTGCTTGGCCAAAAAGGGCGTATGCGTTTTCTCCTGAATATATTCAGGAGAAAACGCATACACCCTTTTTGGCCAAGTGCATCATTGTCGAAGTTGTGCCCCTCTTCCTGTGCTTTACAGGCAATTCCAACGTACCTCTTGAAAGCTGTTTCCTGCTATTCTGCCTCGCTTTCAAGTCCGCCTCGTTGCCTTCCCTCAACAGATTTTTGGACGATAGTTGGCCTTGATTACTCTGCCAGTTTGTGAATTGCTGTGCCCCTGAGCTCCATTTTTCAACTCGTTTTTTGTGAGCTGAACGCAAGTCCAAACTTTTGGTTCAGGACCTATACTGGTTCCCGGTGGGTGGCTGAGACTTTGGTTCATTCTTCTTCCTGCCGGGAAATTAGAGTGACATGTGCCCATCCAAATGCCTAACAGCTACTCTCTCATTGGTTCTCCCTCTTCCCTTTCATCCTCTGCCAAATTGGCAACCTGTGCGAACCAGGAGCTTAAAGGGGCTGTCTCTCCAAGTTGGGAGATTGATAGGAAAGCAGTTGGAAAGTCAAACCGGAGCACCAGGAGAGGGGCTCTTCGTTGAGTTTTAGAAACCTTTCGTATTCACAGTGTATCCATTCTCTAGGTTTCCCGTACACGTTATAGCTGTAGTAATATTCCCTTCAACCTGGAGAGCTGGGACCCATGGAATGGGTGCCATGCATTACTGCTTTAAAGGGTCTGCATTTGCTCACCCAATCTCACCAATCCTCTCAGTCCCAAGTGTCCAGCCTCATGCCACATCCAGCTGTCATTGTAGATAGGGTCATTCCAGGTTGCATCAGAGACCCTGAAGGAATTGTAAAGAATTTCCCTGTTTCTTTGTTCTGTTTTTGAAATTCCTGTTTAGAGTGGGTTTGAGCTGATTCTCGCTGCCATGTTTATGCCAGTCTAGACACACTTGATTCCCTTACGGAGACATATCAATACATAGGTTTTACGATTCTTACTAGTCAGATCTATTCCTCTGCGGGAAATATGGGGTTTTGAGTCCCTTTCACTGAGGAAGGTGGAGGTCTTGTCTATTCCATAGTTGGTTTTTGGAACGGTACCTGTGCTTATATCAAACTCTGGTTTGATGCATCACCCCACCTCTCCTTCCCCCTTAAGCAGGCATAAGAGTGTTTTCTAAATGTGAGACTCTGTTCTCTTGCCTAACTCAGTTCATGTGTAGCCATGTTTACAGGATCTTCCTAAGTGATATCTTATGATAAGTTTCTTTTCCTGTGTGACTTCTTTCACTTAGAATCATCGTACCTGAATCCACTCATTTTGCTGCTACTGGTCTTATGACATTGATTTCATGGCTGAGGGATATTCCATCGTACGTAAGTTCCACAATGTTTTGAACCATTTTCATATTTCCTGGGATATTACAGGTGTACCCAGGTTGAGGTTCTTGTAAGCAGTGCAGCCCTCAATTTGGGGGTGGCTCTGTCTTATGGATTTTCAGTTTTCCCAAGGTATATTCCCTAGACGGGAAGTGCCCTTGGCTCTGTAGCTCTGTTGTTTACTTGTTTTAGGGAACACAATGCACTCCTCCAGTGAGGCAGTTGGCAACTTACATCCCGCCCATCAGCATAACAAGGCTCCCTGTTCTCCAGGGCCTGTCTTGCCTTTCTGGTTTTTACACATTTTGTGGATGTCCCTTTTGACCGGTGGGAAGTGATACTTCTTTGTAGTGCAGATTTGCATTGCTCGCTTGCTTGCTTGGCCAAAAAGGGCGTATGCGTTTTCTCCTGATTATATTCAGGAGAAAACGCATATGCCCTTTTTGGCCAAGTGCATCATTGTCGAAGTTGTGCCCCTCTTCCTGTGCTTTACAGGCGATTCCAACGTACCTCTTGAAATCTGTTTCCTGCTATTCTGCCTCGCTTTCAAGTCGGCATCGTTGCCTTCCCTGAACAGATTTTTGGAAGATAGTTGGCCTTGATTACTCTGCCAGTTTGTGAATAGCTGTGCCCCTGAGCTCCATTTTTCAACTCGTTTTTTGTGAGCTGAACGCAAGTCCAAACTTTTGGTTCAGGACCTATACTGGTTCCCGGTGGGTGGCTGAGACTTTGGTTAATTCTACTTCCTGCCGGGAAATTAGAGTGGCATGTGCCCATCCAAATGCCTAACAGTTACTATCTCATTGGTTCTCCCTCTTCCCTTTCATCCTCTGCCAAATTGGCAACCTGTGCGAACCAGGAGCTTAAAGGGGCTGTCTCTCCAAGTTGGGAGATTGATAGGAAAGCAGTTGGAAAGTCAAACCGGAGCACCAGGAGAGGGGCTCTTCGTTGAGTTTTAGAAACCTTTCGTATTCACAGTGTGTCCATTCTCTAGATTTCCCGTACATGTTATAGCTGTAGTAATATTCCCTTCAACCTGGAGAGCTGGGACCCATGGAATGGGTGCCATGCATTACTGCTTTAAAGGGTCTGCATTTGCTCACCCAATCTCACCAATCCTCTCAGTCCCAAGTGTCCAGCCTCATGCCACATCCAGCTGTCATTGTAGATAGGGTCATTCCAGGTTGCATCAGAGACCCTGAAGGAATTGTAAAGAATTTCCCTGTTTCTTTGTTCTGTTTTTGAAATTCCTGTTTAGAGTGGGTTTGAGCTGATTCTCGCTGCCATGTTTATGCCAGTCTAGGCACACCTGATTCCCTTACGGAGACATATCAATACATAAGTTTTACGATTCTTACTAGTCAGATCTATTCCTCTGCGGGAAATATGGGGTTTTGAGTCCCTTTCACTGAGGAAGGTGGAGGTCTTGTCTATTCCATAGTTGGTTTTTGGAACGGTACCTGTGCTTATATCAAACTCTGGTTTGATGCATCACCCCACCTCTCCTTCCCCCTTAAGCAGGCATAAGAGTGTTTTCTAAATGTGAGACTCTGTTCTCTTGCCGAACTCAGTTCATGTGTAGCCATGTTTACAGGATCTTCCTAAGTGATATCTTATGATAAGTTTCTTTTCCTGTGTGACTTCTTTCACTTAGAATCATCGTACCTGAATCCACTCATTTTGCTGCTACTGGTCTTATGACATTGATTTCATGGCTGAGGGATATTCCATCGTACGTAATTTCCACAATGTTTGGAATCATTTTTATATTTCCTGGGATATTTCAGGTGTACCCAGGTTGAGGACCTTGTAAGCAGTGCAGCCCTCAATTTGGGGGTGGCTCTGTCTTATGGATTTTCAGTTTTCCCAAGGTATATTCCCTAGACTGGAAGTGCCCTTGGCTCTGTAGCTCTGTTGTTTACTTGTTTTAGGGAACACAATGCACTGCTCCAGTGAGGCAGTTGGCAACTTACATCCCGCCCATCAGCATAACAAGGCTCCCTGTTCTCCAGGGCCTGTCTTGCCTTTCTGGTTTTTACACATTTTGTGGATGTCCCTTTTGACCGGTGGGAAGTGATACTTCTTTGTAGTGCAGATTTGCATTGCCCGCTTGCTTGCTTGGCCAAAAAGGGCGTATGCGTTTTCTCCTGAATATATTCAGGAGAAAACGCATACACCCTTTTTGGCCAAGTGCATCATTGTCGAAGTTGTGCCCCTCTTCCTGTGCTTTACAGGCAATTCCAACGTACCTCTTGAAAGCTGTTTCCTGCTATTCTGCCTCGCTTTCAAGTCCGCCTCGTTGCCTTCCCTCAACAGATTTTTGGACGATAGTTGGCCTTGATTACTCTGCCAGTTTGTGAATTGCTGTGCCCCTGAGCTCCATTTTTCAACTCGTTTTTTGTGAGCTGAACGCAAGTCCAAACTTTTGGTTCAGGACCTATACTGGTTCCCGGTGGGTGGCTGAGACTTTGGTTCATTCTTCTTCCTGCCGGGAAATTAGAGTGACATGTGCCCATCCAAATGCCTAACAGCTACTCTCTCATTGGTTCTCCCTCTTCCCTTTCATCCTCTGCCAAATTGGCAACCTGTGCGAACCAGGAGCTTAAAGGGGCTGTCTCTCCAAGTTGGGAGATTGATAGGAAAGCAGTTGGAAAGTCAAACCGGAGCACCAGGAGAGGGGCTCTTCGTTGAGTTTTAGAAACCTTTCGTTTTCACAGTGTATCCATTCTCTAGGTTTCCCGTACACGTTATAGCTGTAGTAATATTCCCTTCAACCTGGAGAGCTGGGACCCATGGAATGGGTGCCATGCATTACTGCTTTAAAGGGTCTGCATTTGCTCACCCAATCTCACCAATCCTCTCAGTCCCAAGTGTCCAGCCTCATGCCACATCCAGCTGTCATTGTAGATAGGGTCATTCCAGGTTGCATCAGAGACCCTGAAGGAATTGTAAAGAATTTCCCTGTTTCTTTGTTCTGTTTTTGAAATTCCTGTTTAGAGTGGGTTTGAGCTGATTCTCGCTGCCATGTTTATGCCAGTCTAGACACACTTGATTCCCTTACGGAGACATATCAATACATAGGTTTTACGATTCTTACTAGTCAGATCTATTCCTCTGCGGGAAATATGGGGTTTTGAGTCCCTTTCACTGAGGAAGGTGGAGGTCTTGTCTATTCCATAGTTGGTTTTTGGAACGGTACCTGTGCTTATATCAAACTCTGGTTTGATGCATCACCCCACCTCTCCTTCCCCCTTAAGCAGGCATAAGAGTGTTTTCTAAATGTGAGACTCTGTTCTCTTGCCTAACTCAGTTCATGTGTAGCCATGTTTACAGGATCTTCCTAAGTGATATCTTATGATAAGTTTCTTTTCCTGTGTGACTTCTTTCACTTAGAATCATCGTACCTGAATCCACTCATTTTGCTGCTACTGGTCTTATGACATTGATTTCATGGCTGAGGGATATTCCATCGTACGTAAGTTCCACAATGTTTTGAACCATTTTCATATTTCCTGGGATATTACAGGTGTACCCAGGTTGAGGTTCTTGTAAGCAGTGCAGCCCTCAATTTGGGGGTGGCTCTGTCTTATGGATTTTCAGTTTTCCCAAGGTATATTCCCTAGACGGGAAGTGCCCTTGGCTCTGTAGCTCTGTTGTTTACTTGTTTTAGGGAACACAATGCACTCCTCCAGTGAGGCAGTTGGCAACTTACATCCCGCCCATCAGCATAACAAGGCTCCCTGTTCTCCAGGGCCTGTCTTGCCTTTCTGGTTTTTACACATTTTGTGGATGTCCCTTTTGACCGGTGGGAAGTGATACTTCTTTGTAGTGCAGATTTGCATTGCTCGCTTGCTTGCTTGGCCAAAAAGGGCGTATGCGTTTTCTCCTGATTATATTCAGGAGAAAACGCATATGCCCTTTTTGGCCAAGTGCATCATTGTCGAAGTTGTGCCCCTCTTCCTGTGCTTTACAGGCGATTCCAACGTACCTCTTGAAATCTGTTTCCTGCTATTCTGCCTCGCTTTCAAGTCGGCATCGTTGCCTTCCCTGAACAGATTTTTGGAAGATAGTTGGCCTTGATTACTCTGCCAGTTTGTGAATAGCTGTGCCCCTGAGCTCCATTTTTCAACTCGTTTTTTGTGAGCTGAACGCAAGTCCAAACTTTTGGTTCAGGACCTATACTGGTTCCCGGTGGGTGGCTGAGACTTTGGTTAATTCTACTTCCTGCCGGGAAATTAGAGTGGCATGTGCCCATCCAAATGCCTAACAGTTACTATCTCATTGGTTCTCCCTCTTCCCTTTCATCCTCTGCCAAATTGGCAACCTGTGCGAACCAGGAGCTTAAAGGGGCTGTCTCTCCAAGTTGGGAGATTGATAGGAAAGCAGTTGGAAAGTCAAACCGGAGCACCAGGAGAGGGGCTCTTCGTTGAGTTTTAGAAACCTTTCGTATTCACAGTGTGTCCATTCTCTAGATTTCCCGTACATGTTATAGCTGTAGTAATATTCCCTTCAACCTGGAGAGCTGGGACCCATGGAATGGGTGCCATGCATTACTGCTTTAAAGGGTCTGCATTTGCTCACCCAATCTCACCAATCCTCTCAGTCCCAAGTGTCCAGCCTCATGCCACATCCAGCTGTCATTGTAGATAGGGTCATTCCAGGTTGCATCAGAGACCCTGAAGGAATTGTAAAGAATTTCCCTGTTTCTTTGTTCTGTTTTTGAAATTCCTGTTTAGAGTGGGTTTGAGCTGATTCTCGCTGCCATGTTTATGCCAGTCTAGGCACACCTGATTCCCTTACGGAGACATATCAATACATAAGTTTTACGATTCTTACTAGTCAGATCTATTCCTCTGCGGGAAATATGGGGTTTTGAGTCCCTTTCACTGAGGAAGGTGGAGGTCTTGTCTATTCCATAGTTGGTTTTTGGAACGGTACCTGTGCTTATATCAAACTCTGGTTTGATGCATCACCCCACCTCTCCTTCCCCCTTAAGCAGGCATAAGAGTGTTTTCTAAATGTGAGACTCTGTTCTCTTGCCGAACTCAGTTCATGTGTAGCCATGTTTACAGGATCTTCCTAAGTGATATCTTATGATAAGTTTCTTTTCCTGTGTGACTTCTTTCACTTAGAATCATCGTACCTGAATCCACTCATTTTGCTGCTACTGGTCTTATGACATTGATTTCATGGCTGAGGGATATTCCATCGTACGTAAGTTCCACAATGTTTGGAATCATTTTTATATTTCCTGGGATATTTCAGGTGTACCCAGGTTGAGGACCTTGTAAGCAGTGCAGCCCTAAATTTGGAGGTGGCCCTGTCTTATGGATTTTCAGTTTTCCCAAGGTATATTCCCTAGACTGGAAGTGCCCTTGGCTCTGTAGCTCTTTTGTTTACTTGTTTTAGGGAACACAATGCACTGCTCCAGTGAGGCAGTTGGCAACTTACATCCCGCCCATCAGCATAACAAGGCTCCCTGTTCTCCAGGGCCTGTCTTGCCTTTCTGGTTTTTACACATTTTGTGGATGTCCCTTTTGACCGGTGGGAAGTGATACTTCTTTGTAGTGCAGATTTGCATTGCCCGCTTGCTTGCTTGGCCAAAAAGGGCGTATGCGTTTTCTCCTGAATATATTCAGGAGAAAACGCATACGCCCTTTTTGGCCAAGTGCATCATTGTCGAAGTTGTGCCCCTCTTCCTGTGCTTTACAGGCAATTCCAACGTACCTCTTGAAATCTGTTTCCTGCTATTCTGCCTCGCTTTCAAGTCCGCCTCGTTGCCTTCCCTCAACAGATTTTTGGACGATAGTTGGCCTTGATTACTCTGCCAGTTTGTGAATTGCTGTGCCCCTGAGCTCCATTTTTCAACTCGTTTTTTGTGAGCTGAACGCAAGTCCAAACTTTTGGTTCAGGACCTATACTGGTTCCCGGTGGGTGGCTGAGACTTTGGTTCATTCTTCTTCCTGCCGGGAAATTAGAGTGACATGTGCCCATCCAAATGCCTAACAGCTACTCTCTCATTGGTTCTCCCTCTTCCCTTTCATCCTCTGCCAAATTGGCAACCTGTGCGAACCAGGAGCTTAAAGGGGCTGTCTCTCCAAGTTGGGAGATTGATAGGAAAGCAGTTGGAAAGTCAAACCGGAGCACCAGGAGAGGGGCTCTTCGTTGAGTTTTAGAAACCTTTCGTATTCACAGTGTATCCATTCTCTAGGTTTCCCGTACATGTTATAGCTGTAGTAATATTCCCTTCAACCTGGAGAGCTGGGACCCATGGAATGGGTGCCATGCATTACTGCTTTAAAGGGTCTGCATTTGCTCACCCAATCTCACCAATCCTCTCAGTCCCAAGTGTCCAGCCTCATGCCACATCCAGCTGTCATTGTAGATAGGGTCATTCCAGGTTGCATCAGAGACCCTGAAGGAATTGTAAAGAATTTCCCTGTTTCTTTGTTCTGTTTTTGAAATTCCTGTTTAGAGTGGGTTTGAGCTGATTCTCGCTGCCATGTTTATGCCAGTCTAGACACACTTGATTCCCTTACGGAGACATATCAATACATAGGTTTTACGATTCTTACTAGTCAGATCTATTCCTCTGCGGGAAATATGGGGTTTTGAGTCCCTTTCACTGAGGAAGGTGGAGGTCTTGTCTATTCCATAGTTGGTTTTTGGAACGGTACCTGTGCTTATATCAAACTCTGGTTTGATGCATCACCCCACCTCTCCTTCCCCCTTAAGCAGGCATAAGAGTGTTTTCTAAATGTGAGACTCTGTTCTCTTGCCTAACTCAGTTCATGTGTAGCCATGTTTACAGGATCTTCCTAAGTGATATCTTATGATAAGTTTCTTTTCCTGTGTGACTTCTTTCACTTAGAATCATCGTACCTGTATCCACTCATTTTGCTGCTACTGGTCTTATGACATTGATTTCATGGCTGAGGGATATTCCATCGTACGTAAGTTCCACAATGTTTTGAACCATTTTCATATTTCCTGGGATATTACAGGTGTACCCAGGTTGAGGTTCTTGTAAGCAGTGCAGCCCTCAATTTGGGGGTGGCTCTGTCTTATGGATTTTCAGTTTTCCCAAGGTATATTCCCTAGACGGGAAGTGCCCTTGGCTCTGTAGCTCTGTTGTTTACTTGTTTTAGGGAACACAATGCACTCCTCCAGTGAGGCAGTTGGCAACTTACATCCCGCCCATCAGCATAACAAGGCTCCCTGTTCTCCAGGGCCTGTCTTGCCTTTCTGGTTTTTACACATTTTGTGGATGTCCCTTTTGACCGGTGGGAAGTGATACTTCTTTGTAGTGCAGATTTGCATTGCTCGCTTGCTTGCTTGGCCAAAAAGGGCGTATGCGTTTTCTCCTGATTATATTCAGGAGAAAACGCATATGCCCTTTTTGGCCAAGTGCATCATTGTCGAAGTTGTGCCCCTCTTCCTGTGCTTTACAGGCGATTCCAACGTACCTCTTGAAATCTGTTTCCTGCTATTCTGCCTCGCTTTCAAGTCGGCATCGTTGCCTTCCCTGAACAGATTTTTGGAAGATAGTTGGCCTTGATTACTCTGCCAGTTTGTGAATAGCTGTGCCCCTGAGCTCCATTTTTCAACTCGTTTTTTGTGAGCTGAACGCAAGTCCAAACTTTTGGTTCAGGACCTATACTGGTTCCCGGTGGGTGGCTGAGACTTTGGTTAATTCTACTTCCTGCCGGGAAATTAGAGTGGCATGTGCCCATCCAAATGCCTAACAGTTACTATCTCATTGGTTCTCCCTCTTCCCTTTCATCCTCTGCCAAATTGGCAACCTGTGCGAACCAGGAGCTTAAAGGGGCTGTCTCTCCAAGTTGGGAGATTGATAGGAAAGCAGTTGGAAAGTCAAACCGGAGCACCAGGAGAGGGGCTCTTCGTTGAGTTTTAGAAACCTTTCGTATTCACAGTGTGTCCATTCTCTAGATTTCCCGTACATGTTATAGCTGTAGTAATATTCCCTTCAACCTGGAGAGCTGGGACCCATGGAATGGGTGCCATGCATTACTGCTTTAAAGGGTCTGCATTTGCTCACCCAATCTCACCAATCCTCTCAGTCCCAAGTGTCCAGCCTCATGCCACATCCAGCTGTCATTGTAGATAGGGTCATTCCAGGTTGCATCAGAGACCCTGAAGGAATTGTAAAGAATTTCCCTGTTTCTTTGTTCTGTTTTTGAAATTCCTGTTTAGAGTGGGTTTGAGCTGATTCTCGCTGCCATGTTTATGCCAGTCTAGACACACTTGATTCCCTTACGGAGACATATCAATACATAGGTTTTACGATTCTTACTAGTCAGATCTATTCCTCTGCAGGAAATATGGGGTTTTGAGTCCCTTTCACTGAGGAAGGTGGAGGTCTTGTCTATTCCATAGTTGGTTTTTGGAACGGTACCTGTGCTTATATCAAACTCTGGTTTGATGCATCACCCCACCTCTCCTTCCCCCTTAAGCAGGCATAAGAGTGTTTTCTAAATGTGAGACTCTGTTCTCTTGCCTAACTCAGTTCATGTGTAGCCATGTTTACAGGATCTTCCTAAGTGATATCTTATGATAAGTTTCTTTTCCTGTGTGACTTCTTTCACTTAGAATCATCGTACCTGAATCCACTCATTTTGCTGCTACTGGTCTTATGACATTGATTTCATGGCTGAGGGATATTCCATTGTACGTAAGTTCCACAATGTTTTGAACCATTTTCATATTTCCTGGGATATTACAGGTGTACCCAGGTTGAGGTTCTTGTAAGCAGTGCAGCCCTCAATTTGGGGGTGGCTCTGTCTTATGGATTTTCAGTTTTCCCAAGGTATATTCCCTAGACGGGAAGTGCCCTTGGCTCTGTAGCTCTGTTGTTTACTTGTTTTAGGGAACACAATGCACTCCTCCAGTGAGGCAGTTGGCAACTTACATCCCGCCCATCAGCATAACAAGGCTCCCTGTTCTCCAGGGCCTGTCTTGCCTTTCTGGTTTTTACACATTTTGTGGATGTCCCTTTTGACCGGTGGGAAGTGATACTTCTTTGTAGTGCAGATTTGCATTGCTCGCTTGCTTGCTTGGCCAAAAAGGGCGTATGCGTTTTCTCCTGATTATATTCAGGAGAAAACGCATATGCCCTTTTTGGCCAAGTGCATCATTGTCGAAGTTGTGCCCCTCTTCCTGTGCTTTACAGGCGATTCCAACGTACCTCTTGAAATCTGTTTCCTGCTATTCTGCCTCGCTTTCAAGTCGGCATCGTTGCCTTCCCTGAACAGATTTTTGGAAGATAGTTGGCCTTGATTACTCTGCCAGTTTGTGAATAGCTGTGCCCCTGAGCTCCATTTTTCAACTCGTTTTTTGTGAGCTGAACGCAAGTCCAAACTTTTGGTTCAGGACCTATACTGGTTCCCGGTGGGTGGCTGAGACTTTGGTTAATTCTACTTCCTGCCGGGAAATTAGAGTGGCATGTGCCCATCCAAATGCCTAACAGTTACTATCTCATTGGTTCTCCCTCTTCCCTTTCATCCTCTGCCAAATTGGCAACCTGTGCGAACCAGGAGCTTAAAGGGGCTGTCTCTCCAAGTTGGGAGATTGATAGGAAAGCAGTTGGAAAGTCAAACCGGAGCACCAGGAGAGGGGCTCTTCGTTGAGTTTTAGAAACCTTTCGTATTCACAGTGTGTCCATTCTCTAGATTTCCCGTACATGTTATAGCTGTAGTAATATTCCCTTCAACCTGGAGAGCTGGGACCCATGGAATGGGTGCCATGCATTACTGCTTTAAAGGGTCTGCATTTGCTCAACCAATCTCACCAATCCTCTCAGTCCCAAGTGTCCAGCCTCATGCCACATCCAGCTGTCATTGTAGATAGGGTCATTCCAGGTTGCATCAGAGACCCTGAAGGAATTGTAAAGAATTTCCCTGTTTCTTTGTTCTGTTTTTGAAATTCCTGTTTAGAGTGGGTTTGAGCTGATTCTCGCTGCCATGTTTATGCCAGTCTAGACACACTTGATTCCCTTACGGAGACATATCAATACATAGGTTTTACGATTCTTACTAGTCAGATCTATTCCTCTGCGGGAAATATGGGGTTTTGAGTCCCTTTCACTGAGGAAGGTGGAGGTCTTGTCTATTCCATAGTTGGTTTTTGGAACGGTACCTGTGCTTATATCAAACTCTGGTTTGATGCATCACCCCACCTCTCCTTCCCCCTTAAGCAGGCATAAGAGTGTTTTCTAAATGTGAGACTCTGTTCTCTTGCCTAACTCAGTTCATGTGTAGCCATGTTTACAGGATCTTCCTAAGTGATATCTTATGATAAGTTTCTTTTCCTGTGTGACTTCTTTCACTTAGAATCATCGTACCTGAATCCACTCATTTTGCTGCTACTGGTCTTATGACATTGATTTCATGGCTGAGGGATATTCCATCGTACGTAAGTTCCACAATGTTTTGAACCATTTTCATATTTCCTGGGATATTACAGGTGTACCCAGGTTGAGGTTCTTGTAAGCAGTGCAGCCCTCAATTTGGGGGTGGCTCTGTCTTATGGATTTTCAGTTTTCCCAAGGTATATTCCCTAGACGGGAAGTGCCCTTGGCTCTGTAGCTCTGTTGTTTACTTGTTTTAGGGAACACAATGCACTCCTCCAGTGAGGCAGTTGGCAACTTACATCCCGCCCATCAGCATAACAAGGCTCCCTGTTCTCCAGGGCCTGTCTTGCCTTTCTGGTTTTTACACATTTTGTGGATGTCCCTTTTGACCGGTGGGAAGTGATACTTCTTTGTAGTGCAGATTTGCATTGCTCGCTTGCTTGCTTGGCCAAAAAGGGCGTATGCGTTTTCTCCTGATTATATTCAGGAGAAAACGCATATGCCCTTTTTGGCCAAGTGCATCATTGTCGAAGTTGTGCCCCTCTTCCTGTGCTTTACAGGCGATTCCAACGTACCTCTTGAAATCTGTTTCCTGCTATTCTGCCTCGCTTTCAAGTCGGCATCGTTGCCTTCCCTGAACAGATTTTTGGAAGATAGTTGGCCTTGATTACTCTGCCAGTTTGTGAATAGCTGTGCCCCTGAGCTCCATTTTTCAACTCGTTTTTTGTGAGCTGAACGCAAGTCCAAACTTTTGGTTCAGGACCTATACTGGTTCCCGGTGGGTGGCTGAGACTTTGGTTAATTCTACTTCCTGCCGGGAAATTAGAGTGGCATGTGCCCATCCAAATGCCTAACAGTTACTATCTCATTGGTTCTCCCTCTTCCCTTTCATCCTCTGCCAAATTGGCAACCTGTGCGAACCAGGAGCTTAAAGGGGCTGTCTCTCCAAGTTGGGAGATTGATAGGAAAGCAGTTGGAAAGTCAAACCGGAGCACCAGGAGAGGGGCTCTTCGTTGAGTTTTAGAAACCTTTCGTATACACAGTGTGTCCATTCTCTAGATTTCCCGTACATGTTATAGCTGTAGTAATATTCCCTTCAACCTGGAGAGCTGGGACCCATGGAATGGGTGCCATGCATTACTGCTTTAAAGGGTCTGCATTTGCTCACCCAATCTCACCAATCCTCTCAGTCCCAAGTGTCCAGCCTCATGCCACATCCAGCTGTCATTGTAGATAGGGTCATTCCAGGTTGCATCAGAGACCCTGAAGGAATTGTAAAGAATTTCCCTGTTTCTTTGTTCTGTTTTTGAAATTCCTGTTTAGAGTGGGTTTGAGCTGATTCTCGCTGCCATGTTTATGCCAGTCTAGACACACTTGATTCCCTTACGGAGACATATCAATACATAGGTTTTACGATTCTTACTAGTCAGATCTATTCCTCTGCGGGAAATATGGGGTTTTGAGTCCCTTTCACTGAGGAAGGTGGAGGTCTTGTCTATTCCATAGTTGGTTTTTGGAACGGTACCTGTGCTTATATCAAACTCTGGTTTGATGCATCACCCCACCTCTCCTTCCCCCTTAAGCAGGCATAAGAGTGTTTTCTAAATGTGAGACTCTGTTCTCTTGCCTAACTCAGTTCATGTGTAGCCATGTTTACAGGATCTTCCTAAGTGATATCTTATGATAAGTTTCTTTTCCTGTGTGACTTCTTTCACTTAGAATCATCGTACCTGAATCCACTCATTTTGCTGCTACTGGTCTTATGACATTGATTTCATGGCTGAGGGATATTCCATCGTACGTAAGTTCCACAATGTTTGGAATCATTTTTATATTTCCTGGCATATTTCAGGTGTACCAAGGTTGAGGATCTTGTAAGCAGTGCAGCCCTAAATTTGGAGGTGGCCCTGTCTTATGGATTTTCAGTTTTCCCAAGGTATATTCCCTAGACTGGAAGTGCCCTTGGCTCTGTAGCTCTATTGTTTACTTGTTTTAGGGAACACAATGCACTCCTCCAGTGAGGCAGTTGGCAACTTACATCCCGCCCATCAGCATAACAAGGCTCCCTGTTCTCCAGGGCCTGTCTTGCCTTTCTGGTTTTTACACATTTTGTGGATGTCCCTTTTGACCGGTGGGAAGTGATACTTCTTTGTAGTGCAGATTTGCATTGCCCGCTTGCTTGCTTGGCCAAAAAGGGCGTATGCGTTTTCTCCTGAATATATTCAGGAGAAAATGCATACGCCCTTTTTGGCCAAGTGCATCATTGTCGAACTTGTGCCCCTCTTCCTGTGCTTTACAGGCGATTCCAACGTACCTCTTGAAATCTGTTTCCTGCTATTCTGCCTCGCTTTCAAGTCCGCCTCGTTGCCTTCCCTCAACAGATTTTTGGACGATAGTTGGCCTTGATTACTCTGCCAGTTTGTGAATTGCTGTGCCCCTGAGCTCCATTTTTCAATTCGTTTTTTGTGAGCTGAACGCAAGTCCAAACTTTTGGTTCAGGACCTATACTGGTTCCCAGTGGGTGGCTGAGACTTTGGTTAATTCTTCTTCCTGCCGGGAAATTAGAGTGACATATGCCCATCCAAATGCCTAACAGCTAGTCTCTCATTGGTTCTCCCTCTTCCCTTTCATCCTCTGCTAAATTGGCAACCTGTGCGAACCAGGAGCTTAAAGGGGCTGTCTCTCCAAGTTGGGAGATTGATAGGAAAGCAGTTGGAAAGTCAAACCGGAGCACCAGGAGAGGGGCTCTTCGTTGAGTTTTAGAAACCTTTCGTATTCACAGTGTGTCCATTCTCTAGGTTTCCCGTACACATTATAGCTGTAGTAATATTCCCTTCAACCTGGAGAGCTGGGACCCATGGAATTGGTGCCATGCATTATTGCTTTAAAGGGTCTACATTTGCTCACCCAATCTCACCAATCCTCTCAGTCCCAAGTGTCCAGCCTCATGCCACATCCAGCTGTCATTGTAAATAGGGTCATTCCAGGTTGCATCAGAGACCCTGAAGGAATTGTAAAGAATTTCCCTGTTTCTTTGTTCTGTTTTTGAAATTCCTTTTTAGAGTGGGTTTGAGCTGAGTCTCGCTGCCATGTTTATGCCAGTCTAGACACACTTGATTCCCTTACGGAGACATATCAATACATAGGTTTTACGATTCTTACTAGTCAGATCTATTCCTCTGCAGGAAATATGGGGTTTTGAGGCCCTTTCACTGAGGATGGTGGAAGTCTTGTCTATTCCATAGTTTATTTTTGGAACGGTAACTGTGCTTATATCAAACTCTGGTTTGATGCATCACCCCACCTCTCCTTCCCCCTTAAGCAGGCATAAGAGTGTTTTCTAAATGTGAGACTCTGTTCTCTTGCCTAACTCAGTTCATGTGTAGCCATGTTTACAGGATCTTCCTAAGTGATATCTTTTGATAAGTTTCTTTTCCTGTGTGACTTCTTTCACTTAGAATCATCGTACCTGAATCCACTCATTTTGCTGCTACTGGTCTTATGACATTGATTTCGTGGCTGTGGGATATTCCATCGTACGTAAGTTCCACAATGTTTTGAACCATTTTTATATTTCCTGGGATATTTCAGGTGTACCCAGGTTGAGGTTCTTGGAAGCAGTGCAGCCCTCAATTTGGGGGTGGCTCTGTCTTATGGATTTTCAGTTTTCCCAAGGTATATTTCCTAGACTGGAAGTGCCCTTGGCTCTGTAGCTCTGTTGTTTACTTGTTTTAGGGAACACAATGCACTCCTCCAGTGAGGCAGTTGGCAACTTACATCCCGCCCATCAGCATAACAAGGCTCCCTGTTCTCCAGGGCCTGTCTTGCCTTTCTGGTTTTTACACATTTTGTGGATGTCCCTTTTGACCGGTGGGAAGTGATACTTCTTTGTAGTGCAGATTTGCATTGCCCGCTTGCTTGCTTGGCCAAAAAGGGCGTATGCGTTTTCTCCTGAATATATTCAGGAGAAAACGCATACGCCCTTTTTGGCCAAGTGCATCATTGTCGAAGTTGTGCCCCTCTTCCTGTGCTTTACAGGCGATTCCAACGTACCTCTTGAAATCTGTTTCCTGCTATTCTGCCTCGCTTTCAAGTCCGCCTCGTTGCCTTCCCTCAACAGATTTTTGGACGATAGTTGGCCTTGATTACTCTGCCAGTTTGTGAATTGCTGTGCCCCTGAGCTCCATTTTTCAACTCGTTTTTTGTGAGCTGAACGCAAGTCCAAACTTTTGGTTCAGGACCTATACTGGTTCCCGGTGGGTGGCTGAGACTTTGGTTCATTCTTCTTCCTGCCGGGAAATTAGAGTGACATGTGCCCATCCAAATGCCTAACAGCTACTCTCTCATTGGTTCTCCCTCTTCCCTTTCATCCTCTGCCAAATTGGCAACCTGTGCGAACCAGGAGCTTAAAGGGGCTGTCTCTCCAAGTTGGGAGATTGATAGGAAAGCAGCTGGAAAGTCAAACCGGAGCACCAGGAGAGGGGCTCTTCGTTGAGTTTTAGAAACCTTTCGTATTCACAGTGTGTCCATTCTCTAGGTTTCCCGTACATGTTATAGCTGTAGTAATATTCCCTTCAACCTGGAGAGCTGGGACCCATGGAATGGGTGCCATGCATTACTGCTTTAAAGGGTCTGCATTTGCTCACCCAATCTCACCAATCCTCTCAGTCCCAAGTGTCCAGCCTCATGCCACATCCAGCTGTCATTGTAGATAGGGTCATTCCAGGTTGCATCAGAGACCCTGAAGGAATTGTAAAGAATTTCCCTGTTTCTTTGTTCTGTTTTTGAAATTCCTGTTTAGAGTGGGTTTGAGCTGATTCTCGCTGCCATGTTTATGCCAGTCTAGACACACTTGATTCCCTTACGGAGACATATCAATACATAGGTTTTACGATTCTTACTAGTCAGATCTATTCCTCTGCGGGAAATATGGGGTTTTGAGTCCCTTTCACTGAGGAAGGTGGAGGTCTTGTCTATTCCATAGTTGGTTTTTGGAACGGTACCTGTGCTTATATCAAACTCTGGTTTGATGCATCACCCCACCTCTCCTTCCCCCTTAAGCAGGCATAAGAGTGTTTTCTAAATGTGAGACTCTGTTCTCTTGCCTAACTCAGTTCATGTGTAGCCATGTTTACAGGATCTTCCTAAGTGATATCTTATGATACGTTTCTTTTCCTGCGTGACTTCTTTCACTTAGAATCATCGTACCTGAATCCACTCATTTTGCTGCTACTGGTCTTATGACATTGATTTCATGGCTGAGGGATATTCCATCGTACGTAAGTTCCACAAAGTTTGGAATCATTTTTATATTTCCTGGGATATTTCAGGTGTACCCAGGTTGAGGATCTTGTAAGCAGTGCAGCCCTAAATTTGGAGGTGGCCCTGTCTTATGGATTTTCAGTTTTCCCAAGGTATATTCCCTAGACTGGAAGTGCCCTTGGCTCTGTAGCTCCGTTGTTTACTTGTTTTAGGGAACACAATGCACTCCTCCAGTGAGGCAGTTGGCAACTTACATCCCACCCATCAGCATAACAAGGCTCCCTGTTCTCCAGGGCCTGTCTTGCCTTTCTGGTTTTTACACATTTTGTGGATGTCCCTTTTGACCGGTGGGAAGTGATACTTCTTTGTAGTGCAGATTTGCATTGCCCGCTTGCTTGCTTGGCCAAAAAGGGCGTATGCGTTTTCTCCTGAATATATTCAGGAGAAAACGCATACGCCCTTTTTGGCCAAGTGCATCATTGTCGAAGTTGTGCCCCTCTTCCTGTGCTTTACAGGCGATTCCAACGTACCTCTTGAAATCTGTTTCCTGCTATTCTGCCTCGCTTTCAAGTCCGCCTCGTTGCCTTCCCTCAACAGATTTTTGGACGATAGTTGGCCTTGATTACTCTGCCAGTTTGTGAATTGCTGTGCCCCTGAGCTCCATTTTTCAACTCGTTTTTTGTGAGCTGAACGCAAGTCCAAACTTTTGGTTCAGGACCTATACTGGTTCCCGGTGGGTGGCTGAGACTTTGGTTCATTCTTCTTCCTGCCGGGAAATTAGAGTGACATGTGCCCATCCAAATGCCTAACAGCTACTCTCTCATTGGTTCTCCCTCTTCCCTTTCATCCTCTGCCAAATTGGCAACCTGTGCGAACCAGGAGCTTAAAGGGGCTGTCTCTCCAAGTTGGGAGATTGATAGGAAAGCAGCTGGAAAGTCAAACCGGAGCACCAGGAGAGGGGCTCTTCGTTGAGTTTTAGAAACCTTTCGTATTCACAGTGTGTCCATTCTCTAGGTTTCCCGTACATGTTATAGCTGTAGTAATATTCCCTTTAACCTGGAGAGCTGGGACCCATGGAATGGGTGCCATGCATTACTGCTTTAAAGGGTCTGCATTTGCTCACCCAATCTCACCAATCCTCTCAGTCCCAAGTTTCCAGCCTCATGCCACATCCAGCTGTCATTGTAGATAGGGTCATTCCAGGTTGCATCAGAGACCCTGAAGGAATTGTAAAGAATTTCCCTGTTTCTTTGTTCTGTTTTTGAAATTCCTGTTTAGAGTGGGTTTGAGCTGATTCTCGCTGCCATGTTTATGCCAGTCTAGACACACTTGATTCCCTTACGGAGACATATCAATACATAGGTTTTACGATTCTTACTAGTCAGATCTATTCCTCTGCGGGAAATATGGGGTTTTGAGTCCCTTTCACTGAGGAAGGTGGAGGTCTTGTCTATTCCATAGTTGGTTTTTGGAACGGTACCTGTGCTTATATCAAACTCTGGTTTGATGCATCACCCCACCTCTCCTTCCCCCTTAAGCAGGCATAAGAGTGTTTTCTAAATGTGAGACTCTGTTCTCTTGCCTAACTCAGTTCATGTGTAGCCATGTTTACAGGATCTTCCTAAGTGATATCTTATGATACGTTTCTTTTCCTGCGTGACTTCTTTCACTTAGAATCATCGTACCTGAATCCACTCATTTTGCTGCTACTGGTCTTATGACATTGATTTCATGGCTGAGGGATATTCCATCGTACGTAAGTTCCACAATGTTTGGAATCATTTTTATATTTCCTGGGATATTTCAGGTGTACCCAGGTTGAGGATCTTGTAAGCAGTGCAGCCCTAAATTTGGAGGTGGCCCTGTCTTATGGATTTTCAGTTTTCCCAAGGTAAATTCCCTAGACTGGAAGTGCCCTTGTCTCTGTAGCTCCGTTGTTTACTTGTTTTAGGGAACACAATGCACTCCTCCAGTGAGGCAGTTGGCAACTTACATCCCGCCCATCAGCATAACAAGGCTCCCTGTTCTCCAGGGCCTGTCTTGCCTTTCTGGTTTTTACACATTTTGTGTATGTCCCTTTTGACCGGTGGGAAGTGATACTTCTTTGTAGTGCAGATTTGCATTGCCCGCTTGCTTGCTTGGCCAAAAAGGCCGTATGCGTTTTCTCCTGAATATATTCAGGAGAAAACGCATACGCCCTTTTTGGCCAAGTGCATCATTGTCGAAGTTGTGCCCCTCTTCCTGTGCTTTACAGGCGATTCCAACGTACCTCTTGAAATCTGTTTCCTGCTATTCTGCCTCGCTTTCAAGTCCGCCTCGTTGCCTTCCCTCAACAGATTTTTGGACGATAGTTGGCCTTGATTACTCTGCCAGTTTGTGAATTGCTGTGCCCCTGAGCTCCATTTTTCAACTCGTTTTTTGTGAGCTGAACGCAAGTCCAAACTTTTGGTTCAGGACCTATACTGGTTCCCGGTGGGTGGCTGAGACTTTGGTTCATTCTTCTTCCTGCCGGGAAATTAGAGTGACATGTGCCCATCCAAATGCCTAACAGCTACTCTCTCATTGGTTCTCCCTCTTCCCTTTCATCCTCTGCCAAATTGGCAACCTGTGCGAACCAGGAGCTTAAAGGGGCTGTCTCTCCAAGTTGGGAGATTGATAGGAAAGCAGTTGGAAAGTCAAACCGGAGCACCAGGAGAGGGGCTCTTCGTTGAGTTTTAGAAACCTTTCGTATTCACAGTGTGTCCATTCTCTAGGTTTCCCGTACACGTTATAGCTGTAGTAATATTCCCTTCAACCTGGAGAGCTGGGACCCATGGAATGGGTGCCATGCATTATTGCTTTAAAGGGTCTACATTTGCTCACCCAATCTCACCAATCCTCTCAGTCCCAAGTGTCCAGCCTCATGCCACATCCAGCTGTCATTGTAGATAGGGTCATTCCAGGTTGCATCAGAGACCCTGAAGGAATTGTCAAGAATTTCCCTGTTTCTTTGTTCTGTTTTTGAAATTCCTGTTTAGAGTGGGTTTGAGCTGATTCTCGCTGCCATGTTTATGCCAGTCTAGACACACTTGATTCCCTTACGGAGACATATCAATACATAGGTTTTACGATTCTTACTAGTCAGATCTATTCCTCTGCGGGAAATATGGGGTTTTGAGTCCCTTTCACTGAGGAAGGTGGAGGTCTTGTCTATTCCATAGTTGGTTTTTGGAACGGTACCTGTGCTTATATCAAACTCTGGTTTGATGCATCACCCCACCTCTCCTTCCCCCTTAAGCAGGCATAAGAGTGTTTTCTAAATGTGAGACTCTGTTCTCTTGCCTAACTCAGTTCATGTGTAGCCATGTTTACAGGATCTTCCTAAGTGATATCTTTTGATAAGTTTCTTTTCCTGTGTGACTTCTTTCACTTAGAATCATCGTACCTGAATCCACTCATTTTGCTGCTACTGGTCTTATGACATTGATTTCATGGCTGAGGGATATTCCATCGTACGTAAGTTCCACAATGTTTGGAACCATTTTTATATTTCCTGGGATATTTCAGGTGTACCCAGGTTGAGGATCTTGTAAGCAGTGCAGCCCTAAATTTGGAGGTGGCCCTGTCTTATGGATTTTCAGTTTTCCCTAGGTATATTCCCTAGACGGGAAGTGCCCTTGGCTCTGTAGCTCTGTTGTTTACTTGTTTTAGGGCACACAATGCACTCCTCCAGTGAGGCAGTTGGCAACTTACATCCCGCCCATCAGCATAACAAGGCTCCCTGTTCTCCAGGGCCTGTCTTGCCTTTCTGGTTTTTACACATTTTGTGGATGTCCCTTTTGACCGGTGGGAAGTGATACTTCTTTGTAGTGCAGATTTGCATTGCCCGCTTGCTTGCTTGGCCAAAAAGGGCGTATGCGTTTTCTCCTGAATATATTCAGGAGAAAACGCATACACACTTTTTGGCCAAGTGCATCATTGTCGAAGTTGTGCCCCTCTTCCTGTGCTTTACAGGCGATTCCAACGTACCTCTTGAAATCTGTTTCCTGCTATTCTGCCTCGCTTTCAAGTCCGCCTCGTTGCCTTCCCTCAACAGATTTTTCGACGATAGTTGGCCTTGATTACTCTGTCAGTTTGTGAATTGCTGTGCCCCTGAGCTCCATTTTTCAACTCGTTTTTTGTGAGCTGAACGCAAGTCCAAACTTTTGGTTCAGGACCTATACTGGTTCCCGGTGGGTGGCTGAGACTTTGGTTAATTCTTCTTCCTGCCGGGAAATTAGAGCGACATGTGCCCATCCAAATGCCTAACAGCTACTCTCTCATTGGTTCTCCCTCTTCCCTTTCATCCTCTGCCAAATTGGCAACCTGTGCGAACCAGGAGCTTAAAGGGGCTGTCTCTCCAAGTTGGGAGATTGATAGGAAAGCAGTTGGAAAGTCAAACCGGAGCACCAGGAGAGGGGCTCTTCGTTGAGTTTTAGAAACCTTTCGTATTCACAGTGTGTCCATTCTCTAGGTTTCCCGTACACGTTATAGCTGTAGTAATATTCCCTTCAACCTGGAGAGCTGGGACCCATGGAATGGGTGCCATGCATTATTGCTTTAAAGGGTCTACATTTGCTCACCCAATCTCACCAATCCTCTCAGTCCCAAGTGTCCAGCCTCATGCCACATCCAGCTGTCATTGTAGATAGGGTCATTCCAGGTTGCATCAGAGACCCTGAAGGAATTGTAAAGAATTTCCCTGTTTCTTTGTTCTGTTTTTGAAATTCCTGTTTAGAGTGGGTTTGAGCTGATTCTCGCTGCCATGTTTATGCCAGTCTAGACACACTTGATTCCCTTACGGAGACATATCAATACATAGGTTTTACGATTCTTACTAGTCAGATCTATTCCTCTGCGGGAAATATGGGGTTTTGAGTCCCGTTCACTGAGGAAGGTGTAGGTCTTGTCTATTCCATAGTTGGTTTTTGGAACGGTACCTGTGCTTATATCAAACTCTGGTTTGATGCATCACCCCACCTCTCCTTCCCCCTTAAGCAGGCATAAGAGTGTTTTCTAAATGTGAGACTCTGTTCTCTTGCCTAACTCAGTTCATGTGTAGCCATGTTTACAGGATCTTCCTAAGTGATATCTTTTGATAAGTTTCTTTTCCTGTGTGACTTCTTTCACTTAGAATCATCGTACCTGAATCCACTCATTTTGCTGCTACTGGTCTTATGACATTGATTTCATGGCTGAGGGATATTCCATCGTACGTAAGTTCCACAATGTTTGGAACCATTTTTATATTTCCTGGGATATTTCACGTGTACCCAGGTTGAGGATCTTGTAAGCAGTGCAGCCCTAAATTTGGAGGTGGCCCTGTCTTATGGATTTTCAGTTTTCCCTAGGTATATTCCCTAGACGGGAAGTGCCCTTGGCTCTGTAGCTCTGTTGTTTACTTGTTTTAGGGAACACAATGCACTCCTCCAGTGAGGCAGTTGGCAACTTACATCCCGCCCATCAGCATAACAAGGCTCCCTGTTCTCCAGGGCCTGTCTTGCCTTTCTGGTTTTTACACATTTTGTGGATGTCCCTTTTGACCGGTGGGAAGTGATACTTCTTTGTAGTGCAGATTTGCATTGCCCGCTTGCTTGCTTGGCCAAAAAGGGCGTATGCGTTTTCTCCTGAATATATTCAGGAGAAAACGCATACGCCCTTTTTGGCCAAGTGCATCATTGTCGAAGTTGTGCCCCTCTTCCTGTGCTTTACAGGCGATTCCAACGTACCTCTTGAAATCTGTTTCCTGCTATTCTGCCTCGCTTTCAAGTCCGCCTCGTTGCCTTCCCTCAACAGATTTTTCGACGATAGTTGGCCTTGATTACTCTGTCAGTTTGTGAATTGCTGTGCCCCTGAGCTCCATTTTTCAACTCGTTTTTTGTGAGCTGAACGCAAGTCCAAACTTTTGGTTCAGGACCTATACTGGTTCCCGGTGGGTGGCTGAGACTTTGGTTAATTCTTCTTCCTGCCGGGAAATTAGAGTGACATGTGCCCATCCAAATGCCTAACAGCTACTCTCTCATTGGTTCTCCCTCTTCCCTTTCATCCTCTGCCAAATTGGCAACCTGTGCGAACCAGGAGCTTAAAGGGGCTGTCTCTCCAAGTTGGGAGATTGATAGGAAAGCAGTTGGAAAGTCAAACCGGAGCACCAGGAGAGGGGCTCTTCGTTGAGTTTTAGAAACCTTTCGTATTCACAGTGTGTCCATTCTCTAGGTTTCCCGTACACGTTATAGCTGTAGTAATATTCCCTTCAACCTGGAGAGCTGGGACCCATGGAATGGGTGCCATGCATTATTGCTTTAAAGGGTCTACATTTGCTCACCCAATCTCACCAATCCTCTCAGTCCCAAGTGTCCAGCCTCATGCCACATCCAGCTGTCATTGTAGATAGGGTCATTCCAGGTTGCATCAGAGACCCTGAAGGAATTGTAAAGAATTTCCCTGTTTCTTTGTTCTGTTTTTGAAATTCCTGTTTAGAGTGGGTTTGAGCTGATTCTCGCTGCCATGTTTATGCCAGTCTAGACACACTTGATTCCCTTACGGAGACATATCAATACATAGGTTTTAAGATTCTTACTAGTCAGATCTATTCCTCTGCGGGAAATATGGGGTTTTGAGTCCCTTTCACTGAGGAAGGTGTAGGTCTTGTCTATTCCATAGTTGGTTTTTGGAACGGTACCTGTGCTTATATCAAACTCTGGTTTGATGCATCACCCCACCTCTCCTTCCCCCTTAAGCAGGCATAAGAGTGTTTTCTAAATGTGAGACTCTATTCTGTTGCCTAACTCAGTTCATGTGTAGCCATGTTTACAGGATCTTCCTAAGTGATATCTTATGATAAGTTTCTTTTCCTGTGTGACTTCTTTCACTTAGAATCATCGTACCTGAATCCACTCATTTTGCTGCTACTGGTCTTATGACATTGATTTCATGGCTGAGGGATATTCCATCGTACGTAAGTTCCACAATGTTTGGAACCATTTTTATATTTCCTGGGATATTTCAGGTGTACCCAGGTTGAGGACCTTGTAAGCAGTGCAGCCCTAAATTTGGAGGTGGCCCTGTCTTATGGATTTTCAGTTTTCCCAAGGTATATTCCCTAGACTGGAAGTGCCCTTGGCTCTGTAGCTCTGTTGTTTACTTGTTTTAGGGAACACAATGCACTGCTCCAGTGAGGCAGTTGGCAACTTACATCCCGCCCATCAGCATAACAAGGCTCCCTGTTCTCCAGGGCCTGTCTTGCCTTTCTGGTTTTTACACATTTTGTGGATGTCCCTTTTGACCGGTGGGAAGTGATACTTCTTTGTAGTGCAGATTTGCATTGCCCGCTTGCTTGCTTGGCCAAAAAGGGCGTATGCGTTTTCTCCTGAATATATTCAGGAGAAAACGCATACGCCCTTTTTGGCCAAGTGCATCATTGTCGAAGTTGTGCCCCTCTTCCTGTGCTTTACAGGCGATTCCAACGTACCTCTTGAAATCTGTTTCCTGCTATTCTGCCTCGCTTTCAAGTCCGCCTCGTTGCCTTCCCTCAACAGATTTTTGGACGATAGTTGGCCTTGATTACTCTGCCAGTTTGTGAATTGCTGTGCCCCTGAGCTCCATTTTTCAACTCGTTTTTTGTGAGCTGAACGCAAGTCCAAACTTTTGGTTCAGGACCTATACTGGTTCCCGGTGGGTGGCTGAGACTTTGGTTCATTCTTCTTCCTGCCGGGAAATTAGAGTGACATGTGCCCATCCAAATGCCTAACAGCTACTCTCTCATTGGTTCTCCCTCTTCCCTTTCATCCTCTGCCAAATTGGCAACCTGTGCGAACCAGGAGCTTAAAGGGGCTGTCTCTCCAAGTTGGGAGATTGATAGGAAAGCAGTTGGAAAGTCAAACCGGAGCACCAGGAGAGGGGCTCTTCGTTGAGTTTTAGAAACCTTTCGTATTCACAGTGTGTCCATTCTCTAGGTTTCCCGTACATGTTATAGCTGTAGTAATATTCCCTTTAACCTGGAGAGCTGGGACCCATGGAATGGGTGCCATGCATTACTGCTTTAAAGGGTCTGCATTTGCTCACCCAATCTCACCAATCCTCTCAGTCCCAAGTGTCCAGCCTCATGCCACATCCAGCTGTCATTGTAGATAGGGTCATTCCAGGTTGCATCAGAGACCCTGAAGGAATTGTAAAGAATTTCCCTGTTTCTTTGTTCTGTTTTTGAAATTCCTGTTTAGAGTGGGTTTGAGCTGATTCTCGCTGCCATGTTTATGCCAGTCTAGACACACTTGATTCCCTTACGGAGACATATCAATACATAGGTTTTACGATTCTTACTAGTCAGATCTATTCCTCTGCGGGAAATATGGGGTTTTGAGTCCCTTTCACTGAGGAAGGTGGAGGTCTTGTCTATTCCATAGTTGGTTTTTGGAACGGTACCTGTGCTTATATCAAACTCTGGTTTGATGCATCACCCCACCTCTCCTTCCCCCTTAAGCAGGCATAAGAGTGTTTTCTAAATGTGAGACTCTGTTCTCTTGCCTAACTCAGTTCATGTGTAGCCATGTTTACCGGATCTTCCTAAGTGATATCTTATGATAAGTTTCTTTTCCTGTGTGACTTCTTTCACTTAGAATCATCGTACCTGTATCCACTCATTTTGCTGCTACTGGTCTTATGACATTGATTTCATGGCTGAGGGATATTCCATCGTATGTAAGTTCCACAATGTTTTGAACCATTTTCATATTTCCTGGGATATTACAGGTGTACCCAGGTTGAGGTTCTTGTAAGCAGTGCAGCCCTCAATTTGGGGGTGGCTCTGTCTTATGGATTTTCAGTTTTCCCAAGGTATATTCCCTAGACTGGAAGTGCCCTTGGCTCTGTAGCTCTGTTGTTTACTTGTTTTAGGGAACACAATGCACTCCTCCAGTGAGGCAGTTGGCAACTTACATCCCGCCCATCAGCATAACAAGGCTCCCTGTTCTCCAGGGCCTGTCTTGCCTTTCTGGTTTTTACACATTTTGTGGATGTCCCTTTTGACCGGTGGGAAGTGATACTTCTTTGTAGTGCAGATTTGCATTGCTCGCTTGCTTGCTTGGCCAAAAAGGGCGTATGCGTTTTCTCCTGATTATATTCAGGAGAAAACGCATATGCCCTTTTTGGCCAAGTGCATCATTGTCGAAGTTGTGCCCCTCTTCCTGTGCTTTACAGGCGATTCCAACGTACCTCTTGAAATCTGTTTCCTGCTATTCTGCCTCGCTTTCAAGTCGGCATCGTTGCCTTCCCTGAACAGATTTTTGGAAGATAGTTGGCCTTGATTACTCTGCCAGTTTGTGAATAGCTGTGCCCCTGAGCTCCATTTTTCAACTCGTTTTTTGTGAGCTGAACGCAAGTCCAAACTTTTGGTTCAGGACCTATACTGGTTCCCGGTGGGTGGCTGAGACTTTGGTTCATTCTTCTTCCTGCCGGGAAATTAGAGTGACATGTGCCCATCCAAATGCCTAACAGCTACTCTCTCATTGGTTCTCCCTCATCCCTTTCATCCCCTGCCAAATTGGCAACCTGTGCGAACCAGGAGCTTAAAGGGGCTGTCTCTCCAAGTTGGGAGATTGATAGGAAAGCAGTTGGAAAGTCAAACCAGAGCACCAGGAGAGGGGCTCTTCGTTGAGTTTTAGAAACCTTTCGTATTCACAGTGTGTCCATTCTCTAGATTTCCCGTACATGTTATAGCTGTAGTAATATTCCCTTCAACCTGGAGAGCTGGGACCCATGGAATGGGTGCCATGCATTACTGCTTTAAAGGGTCTGCATTTGCTCACCCAATCTCACCAATCCTCTCAGTCCCAAGTGTCCAGCCTCATGCCACATCCAGCTGTCATTGTAGATAGGGTCATTCCAGGTTGCATCAGAGACCCTGAAGGAATTGTAAAGAATTTCCCTGTTTCTTTGTTCTGTTTTTGAAATTCCTGTTTAGAGTGGGTTTGAGCTGATTCTCGCTGCCATGTTTATGCCAGTCTAGACACACCTGATTCCCTTACGGAGACATATCAATACATAGGTTTTACGATTCTTACTAGTCAGATCTATTCCTCTGCGGGAAATATGGGGTTTTGAGTCCCTTTCACTGAGGAAGGTGGAGGTCTTGTCTATTCCATAGTTGGTTTTTGGAACGGTACCTGTGCTTATATCAAACTCTGGTTTGATGCATCACCCCACCTCTCCTTCCCCCTTAAGCAGGCATAAGAGTGTTTTCTAAATGTGAGACTCTGTTCTCTTGCCTAACTCAGTTCATGTGTAGCCATGTTTACAGGATCTTCCTAAGTGATATCTTATGATAAGTTTCTTTTCCTGTGTGACTTCTTTCACTTAGAATCATCGTACCTGAATCCACTCATTTTGCTGCTACTGGTCTTATGACATTGATTTCATGGCTGAGGGATATTCCATCGTACGTAAGTTCCACAATGTTTGGAATCATTTTTATATTTCCTGGGATATTTCAGGTGTACCCAGGTTGAGGAACTTGTAAGCAGTGCAGCCCTAAATTTGGAGGTGGCCCTGTCTTATGGATTTTCAGTTTTCCCAAGGTATATTCCCTAGACTGGAAGTGCCCTTGGCTCTGTAGCTCTGTTGTTTACTTGTTTTAGGGAACACAATGCACTGCTCCAGTGAGGCAGTTGGCAACTTACATCCCGCCCATCAGCATAACAAGGCTCCCTGTTCTCCAGGGCCTGTCTTGCCTTTCTGGTTTTTACACATTTTGTGGATGTCCCTTTTGACCGGTGGGAAGTGATACTTCTTTGTAGTGCAGATTTGCATTGCCCGCTTGCTTGCTTGGCCAAAAAGGGCGTATGCGTTTTCTCCTGAATATATTCAGGAGAAAACGCATACGCCCTTTTTGGCCAAGTGCATCATTGTCGAAGTTGTGCCCCTCTTCCTGTGCTTTACAGGCGATTCCAACGTACCTCTTGAAATCTGTTTCCTGCTATTCTGCCTCGCTTTCAAGTCCGCCTCGTTGCCTTCCCTCAACAGATTTTTGGACGATAGTTGGCCTTGATTACTCTGCCAGTTTGTGAATTGCTGTGCCCCTGAGCTCCATTTTTCAACTCGTTTTTTGTGAGCTGAACGCAAGTCCAAACTTTTGGTTCAGGACCTATACTGGTTCCCGGTGGGTGGCTGAGACTTTGGTTCATTCTTCTTCCTGCTGGGAAATTAGAGTGACATGTGCCCATCCAAATGCCTAACAGCTACTCTCTCATTGGTTCTCCCTCTTCCCTTTCATCCTCTGCCAAATTGGCAACCTGTGCGAACCAGGAGCTTAAAGGGGCTGTCTCTCCAAGTTGGGAGATTGATAGGAAAGCAGTTGGAAAGTCAAACCGGAGCACCAGGAGAGGGGCTCTTCGTTGAGTTTTAGAAACCTTTCGTATTCACAGTGTGTCCATTCTCTAGGTTTCCCGTACATGTTATAGCTGTAGTAATATTCCCTTCAACCTGGAGAGCTGGGACCCATGGAATGGGTGCCATGCATTACTGCTTTAAAGGGTCTGCATTTGCTCACCCAATCTCACCAATCCTCTCAGTCCCAAGTGTCCAGCCTCATGCCACATCCAGCTGTCATTGTAGATAGGGTCATTCCAGGTTGCATCAGAGACCCTGAAGGAATTGTAAAGAATTTCCCTGTTTCTTTGTTCTGTTTTTGAAATTCCTGTTTAGAGTGGGTTTGAGCTGATTCTCGCTGCCATGTTTATGCCAGTCTAGACACACTTGATTCCCTTACGGAGACATATCAATACATAGGTTTTACGATTCTTACTAGTCAGATCTATTCCTCTGCGGGAAATATGGGGTTTTGAGTCCCTTTCACTGAGGAAGGTGGAGGTCTTGTCTATTCCATAGTTGGTTTTTGGAACGGTACCTGTGCTTATATCAAACTCTGGTTTGATGCATCACCCCACCTCTCCTTCCCCCTTAAGCAGGCATAAGAGTGTTTTCTAAATGTGAGACTCTGTTCTCTTGCCTAACTCAGTTCATGTGTAGCCATGTTTACCGGATCTTCCTAAGTGATATCTTATGATAAGTTTCTTTTCCTGTGTGACTTCTTTCACTTAGAATCATCGTACCTGAATCCACTCATTTTGCTGCTACTGGTCTTATGACATTGATTTCATGGCTGAGGGATATTCCATCGTACGTAAGTTCCACAATGTTTGGAATCATTTTTATATTTCCTGGGATATTTCAGGTGTACCCAGGTTGAGGAACTTGTAAGCAGTGCAGCCCTAAATTTGGAGGTGGCCCTGTCTTATGGATTTTCAGTTTTCCCAAGGTATATTCCCTAGACTGGAAGTGCCCTTGGCTCTGTAGCTCTGTTGTTTACTTGTTTTAGGGAACACAATGCACTGCTCCAGTGAGGCAGTTGGCAACTTACATCCCGCCCATCAGCATAACAAGGCTCCCTGTTCTCCAGGGCCTGTCTTGCCTTTCTGGTTTTTACACATTTTGTGGATGTCCCTTTTGACCGGTGGGAAGTGATACTTCTTTGTAGTGCAGATTTGCATTGCCCGCTTGCTTGCTTGGCCAAAAAGGGCGTATGCGTTTTCTCCTGAATATATTCAGGAGAAAACGCATACGCCCTTTTTGGCCAAGTGCATCATTGTCGAAGTTGTGCCCCTCTTCCTGTGCTTTACAGGCGATTCCAACGTACCTCTTGAAATCTGTTTCCTGCTATTCTGCCTCGCTTTCAAGTCCGCCTCGTTGCCTTCCCTCAACAGATTTTTGGACGATAGTTGGCCTTGATTACTCTGCCAGTTTGTGAATTGCTGTGCCCCTGAGCTCCATTTTTCAACTCGTTTTTTGTGAGCTGAACGCAAGTCCAAACTTTTGGTTCAGGACCTATACTGGTTCCCGGTGGGTGGCTGAGACTTTGGTTCATTCTTCTTCCTGCTGGGAAATTAGAGTGACATGTGCCCATCCAAATGCCTAACAGCTACTCTCTCATTGGTTCTCCCTCTTCCCTTTCATCCTCTGCCAAATTGGCAACCTGTGCGAACCAGGAGCTTAAAGGGGCTGTCTCTCCAAGTTGGGAGATTGATAGGAAAGCAGTTGGAAAGTCAAACCGGAGCACCAGGAGAGGGGCTCTTCGTTGAGTTTTAGAAACCTTTCGTATTCACAGTGTGTCCATTCTCTAGGTTTCCCGTACATGTTATAGCTGTAGTAATATTCCCTTCAACCTGGAGAGCTGGGACCCATGGAATGGGTGCCATGCATTACTGCTTTAAAGGGTCTGCATTTGCTCACCCAATCTCACCAATCCTCTCAGTCCCAAGTGTCCAGCCTCATGCCACATCCAGCTGTCATTGTAGATAGGGTCATTCCAGGTTGCATCAGAGACCCTGAAGGAATTGTAAAGAATTTCCCTGTTTCTTTGTTCTGTTTTTGAAATTCCTGTTTAGAGTGGGTTTGAGCTGATTCTCGCTGCCATGTTTATGCCAGTCTAGACACACTTGATTCCCTTACGGAGACATATCAATACATAGGTTTTACGATTCTTACTAGTCAGATCTATTCCTCTGCGGGAAATATGGGGTTTTGAGTCCCTTTCACTGAGGAAGGTGGAGGTCTTGTCTATTCCATAGTTGGTTTTTGGAACGGTACCTGTGCTTATATCAAACTCTGGTTTGATGCATCACCCCACCTCTCCTTCCCCCTTAAGCAGGCATAAGAGTGTTTTCTAAATGTGAGACTCTGTTCTCTTGCCTAACTCAGTTCATGTGTAGCCATGTTTACCGGATCTTCCTAAGTGATATCTTATGATAAGTTTCTTTTCCTGTGTGACTTCTTTCACTTAGAATCATCGTACCTGAATCCACTCATTTTGCTGCTACTGGTCTTATGACATTGATTTCATGGCTGAGGGATATTCCATCGTACGTAAGTTCCACAATGTTTGGAATCATTTTTATATTTCCTGGGATATTTCAGGTGTACCCAGGTTGAGGAACTTGTAAGCAGTGCAGCCCTAAATTTGGAGGTGGCCCTGTCTTATGGATTTTCAGTTTTCCCAAGGTATATTCCCTAGACTGGAAGTGCCCTTGGCTCTGTAGCTCTGTTGTTTACTTGTTTTAGGGAACACAATGCACTGCTCCAGTGAGGCAGTTGGCAACTTACATCCCGCCCATCAGCATAACAAGGCTCCCTGTTCTCCAGGGCCTGTCTTGCCTTTCTGGTTTTTACACATTTTGTGGATGTCCCTTTTGACCGGTGGGAAGTGATACTTCTTTGTAGTGCAGATTTGCATTGCCCGCTTGCTTGCTTGGCCAAAAAGGGCGTATGCGTTTTCTCCTGAATATATTCAGGAGAAAACGCATACGCCCTTTTTGGCCAAGTGCATCATTGTCGAAGTTGTGCCCCTCTTCCTGTGCTTTACAGGCGATTCCAACGTACCTCTTGAAATCTGTTTCCTGCTATTCTGCCTCGCTTTCAAGTCCGCCTCGTTGCCTTCCCTCAACAGATTTTTGGACGATAGTTGGCCTTGATTACTCTGCCAGTTTGTGAATTGCTGTGCCCCTGAGCTCCATTTTTCAACTCGTTTTTTGTGAGCTGAACGCAAGTCCAAACTTTTGGTTCAGGACCTATACTGGTTCCCGGTGGGTGGCTGAGACTTTGGTTCATTCTTCTTCCTGCTGGGAAATTAGAGTGACATGTGCCCATCCAAATGCCTAACAGCTACTCTCTCATTGGTTCTCCCTCTTCCCTTTCATCCTCTGCCAAATTGGCAACCTGTGCGAACCAGGAGCTTAAAGGGGCTGTCTCTCCAAGTTGGGAGATTGATAGGAAAGCAGTTGGAAAGTCAAACCGGAGCACCAGGAGAGGGGCTCTTCGTTGAGTTTTAGAAACCTTTCGTATTCACAGTGTGTCCATTCTCTAGGTTTCCCGTACATGTTATAGCTGTAGTAATATTCCCTTCAACCTGGAGAGCTGGGACCCATGGAATGGGTGCCATGCATTACTGCTTTAAAGGGTCTGCATTTGCTCACCCAATCTCACCAATCCTCTCAGTCCCAAGTGTCCAGCCTCATGCCACATCCAGCTGTCATTGTAGATAGGGTCATTCCAGGTTGCATCAGAGACCCTGAAGGAATTGTAAAGAATTTCCCTGTTTCTTTGTTCTGTTTTTGAAATTCCTGTTTAGAGTGGGTTTGAGCTGATTCTCGCTGCCATGTTTATGCCAGTCTAGACACACTTGATTCCCTTACGGAGACATATCAATACATAGGTTTTACGATTCTTACTAGTCAGATCTATTCCTCTGCGGGAAATATGGGGTTTTGAGTCCCTTTCACTGAGGAAGGTGGAGGTCTTGTCTATTCCATAGTTGGTTTTTGGAACGGTACCTGTGCTTATATCAAACTCTGGTTTGATGCATCACCCCACCTCTCCTTCCCCCTTAAGCAGGCATAAGAGTGTTTTCTAAATGTGAGACTCTGTTCTCTTGCCTAACTCAGTTCATGTGTAGCCATGTTTACCGGATCTTCCTAAGTGATATCTTATGATAAGTTTCTTTTCCTGTGTGACTTCTTTCACTTAGAATCATCGTACCTGTATCCACTCATTTTGCTGCTACTGGTCTTATGACATTGATTTCATGGCTGAGGGATATTCCATCGTATGTAAGTTCCACAATGTTTTGAACCGTTTTCATATTTCCTGGGATATTACAGGTGTACCCAGGTTGAGGTTCTTGTAAGCAGTGCAGCCCTCAATTTGGGGGTGGCTCTGTCTTATGGATTTTCAGTTTTCCCAAGGTATATTCCCTAGACTGGAAGTGCCCTTGGCTCTGTAGCTCTGTTGTTTACTTGTTTTAGGGAACACAATGCACTCCTCCAGTGAGGCAGTTGGCAACTTACATCCCGCCCATCAGCATAACAAGGCTCCCTGTTCTCCAGGGCCTGTCTTGCCTTTCTGGTTTTTACACATTTTGTGGATGTCCCTTTTGACCGGTGGGAAGTGATACTTCTTTGTAGTGCAGATTTGCATTGCTCGCTTGCTTGCTTGGCCAAAAAGGGCGTATGCGTTTTCTCCTGATTATATTCAGGAGAAAACGCATATGCCCTTTTTGGCCAAGTGCATCATTGTCGAAGTTGTGCCCCTCTTCCTGTGCTTTACAGGCGATTCCAACGTACCTCTTGAAATCTGTTTCCTGCTATTCTGCCTCGCTTTCAAGTCCGCCTCGTTGCCTTCCCTCAACAGATTTTTGGACGATAGTTGGCCTTGATTACTCTGTCAGTTTGTGAATTGCTGTGCCCCTGAGCTCCATTTTTCAACTCGTTTTTTGTGAGCTGAACGCAAGTCCAAACTTTTGGTTCAGGACCTATACTGGTTCCCGGTGGGTGGCTGAGACTTTGGTTAATTCTTCTTCCTGCCGGGAAATTAGAGTGACATGTGCCCATCCAAATGCCTAACAGCTACTCTCTCATTGGTTCTCCCTCTTCCCTTTCATCCTCTGCCAAATTGGCAACCTGTGCGAACCAGGAGCTTAAAGGGGCTGTCTCTCCAAGTTGGGAGATTGATAGGAAAGCAGCTGGAAAGTCAAACCGGAGCACCAGGAGAGGGGCTCTTCGTTGAGTTTTAGAAACCTTTCGTATTCACAGTGTGTCCATTCTCTAGGTTTCCCGTACATGTTATAGGTGTAGTAATATTCCCTTCAACCTGGAGAGCTGGGACCCATGGAATGGGTGCCATGCATTACTGCTTTAAAGGGTCTGCATTTGCTCACCCAATCTCACCAATCCTCTCAGTCCCAAGTGTCCAGCCTCATGCCACATCCAGCTGTCATTGTAGATAGGGTCATTCCAGGTTGCATCAGAGACCCTGAAGGAATTGTAAAGAATTTCCCTGTTTCTTTGTTCTGTTTTTGAAATTCCTGTTTAGAGTGGGTTTGAGCTGATTCTCGCTGCCATGTTTATGCCAGTCTAGACACACTTGATTCCCTTACGGAGACATATCAATACATAGGTTTTACGATTCTTACTAGTCAGATCTATTCCTCTGCGGGAAATATGGGGTTTTGAGTCCCTTTCACTGAGGAAGGTGTAGGTCTTGTCTATTCCATAGTTGGTTTTTGGAACGGTACCTGTGCTTATATCAAACTCTGGTTTGATGCATCACCCCACCTCTCCTTCCCCCTTAAGCAGGCATAAGAGTGTTTTCTAAATGTGAGACTCTGTTCTCTTGCCTAACTCAGTTCATGTGTAGCCATGTTTACAGGATCTTCCTAAGTGATATCTTATGATACGTTTCTTTTCCTGCGTGACTTCTTTCACTTAGAATCATCGTACCTGAATCCACTCATTTTGCTGCTACTTGTCTTATGACATTGATTTCATGGCTGAGGGATATTCCATCGTACGTAAGTTCCACAATGTTTGGAATCATTTTTATATTTCCTGGGATATTTCAGGTGTACCCAGGTTGAGGATCTTGTAAGCAGTGCAGCCCTAAATTTGGAGGTGGCCCTGTCTTATGGATTTTCAGTTTTCCCAAGGTATATTCCCTAGACTGGAAGTGCCCTTGGCTCTGTAGCTCTGTTGTTTACTTGTTTTAGGGAACACAATGCACTCCTCCAGTGAGGCAGTTGGCAACTTACATCCCACCCATCAGCATAACAAGGCTCCCTGTTCTCCAGGGCCTGTCTTGCCTTTCTGGTTTTTACACATTTTGTGGATGTCCCTTTTGACCGGTGGGAAGTGATACTTCTTTGTAGTGCAGATTTGCATTGCCCGCTTGCTTGCTTGGCCAAAAAGGGCGTATGCGTTTTCTCCTGAATATATTCAGGAGAAAACGCATACGCCCTTTTTGGCCAAGTGCATCATTGTCGAAGTTGTGCCCCTCTTCCTGTGCTTTACAGGCGATTCCAACGTACCTCTTGAAATCTGTTTCCTGCTATTCTGCCTCGCTTTCAAGTCCGCATCGTTGCCTTCCCTCAACAGATTTTTGGACGATAGTTGGCCTTGATTACTCTGCCAGTTTGTGAATTGCTGTGCCCCTGAGCTCCATTTTTCAATTCGTTTTTTGTGAGCTGAACGCAAGTCCAAACTTTTGGTTCAGGACCTATACTGGTTCCCGGTGGGTGGCTGAGACTTTGGTTAATTCTTCTTCCTGCCGGGAAATTAGAGTGACATGTGCCCATCCAAATGCCTAACAGCTACTCTCTCATTGGTTCTCCCTCTTCCCTTTCATCCTCTGCCAAATTGGCAACCTGTGCGAACCAGGAGCTTAAAGGGGCTGTCTCTCCAAGTTGGGAGATTGATAGGAAAGCAGTTGGAAAGTCAAACCAGAGCACCAGGAGAGGGGCTCTTCGTTGAGTTTTAGAAACCTTTCGTATTCACAGTGTGTCCATTCTCTAGGTTTCCCGTACACGTTATAGCTGTAGTAATATTCCCTTCAACCTGGAGAGCTGGGACCCATGGAATGGGTGCCATGCATTATTGCTTTAAAGGGTCTACATTTGCTCACCCAATCTCACCAATCCTCTCAGTCCCAAGTGTCCAGCCTCATGCCACATCCAGCTGTCATTGTAGATAGGGTCATTCCAGGTTGCATCAGAGACCCTGAAGGAATTGTAAAGAATTTCCCTGTTTCTTTGTTTTGTTTTTGAAATTCCTGTTTAGAGTGGGTTTGAGCTGATTCTCGCTGCCATGTTTATGCCAGTCTAGACACACTTGATTCCCTTATGGAGACATATCAATACATAGGTTTTACGATTCTTACTAGTCAGATCTATTCCTCTGCGGGAAATATGGGGTTTTGAGTCCCGTTCACTGAGGAAGGTGGAGGTCTTGTCTATTCCATAGTTGGTTTTTGGAACGGTACCTGTGCTTATATCAAACTCTGGTTTGATGCATCACCCCACCTCTCCTTCCCCCTTAAGCAGGCATAAGAGTGTTTTCTAAATGTGAGACTCTGTTCTCTTGCCTAACTCAGTTCATGTGTAGCCATGTTTACAGGATCTTCCTAAGTGATATCTTTTGATAAGTTTCTTTTCCTGTGTGACTTCTTTCACTTAGAATCATCGTACCTGAATCCACTCATTTTGCTGCTACTGGTCTTATGACATTGATTTCATGGCTGAGGGATATTCCATTGTACGTAAGTTCCACAATGTTTGGAACCATTTTTATATTTCCTGGGATATTTCAGGTGTACCCAGGTTGAGGATCTTGTAAGCAGTGCAGCCCTAAATTTGGAGGTGGCCCTGTCTTATGGATTTTCAGTTTTCCCTAGGTATATTCCCTAGACGGGAAGTGCCCTTGGCTCTGTAGCTCTGTTGTTTACTTGTTTTAGGGCACACAATGCACTCCTCCAGTGAGGCAGTTGGCAACTTACATCCCGCCCATCAGCATAACAAGGCTCCCTGTTCTCCAGGGCCTGTCTTGCCTTTCTGGTTTTTACACATTTTGTGGATGTCCCTTTTGACCGGTGGGAAGTGATACTTCTTTGTAGTGCAGATTTGCATTGCCCGCTTGCTTGCTTGGCCAAAAAGGGCGTATGCGTTTTCTCCTGAATATATTCAGGAGAAAACGCATACGCCCTTTTTGGCCAAGTGCATCATTGTCGAAGTTGTGCCCCTCTTCCTGTGCTTTACAGGCGATTCCAACGTACCTCTTGAAATCTGTTTCCTGCTATTCTGCCTCGCTTTCAAGTCCGCCTCGTTGCCTTCCCTCAACAGATTTTTGGACGATAGTTGGCCTTGATTACTCTGCCAGTTTGTGAATTGCTGTGCCCCTGAGCTCCATTTTTCAACTCGTTTTTTGTGAGCTGAACGCAAGTCCAAACTTTTGGTTCAGGACCTATACTGGTTCCCGGTGGGTGGCTGAGACTTTGGTTAATTCTTCTTCCTGCCGGGAAATTAGAGTGACATGTGCCCATCCAAATGCCTAACAGCTACTCTCTCATTGGTTCTCCCTCTTCCCTTTCATCCTCTGCCAAATTGGCAACCTGTGCGAACCAGGAGCTTAAAGGGGCTGTCTCTCCAAGTTGGGAGATTGATAGGAAAGCAGTTGGAAAGTCAAGCCAGAGCACCAGGAGAGGGGCTCTTCGTTGAGTTTTAGAAACCTTTCGTATTCACAGTGTGTCCATTCTCTAGGTTTCCCGTACACGTTATAGCTGTAGTAATATTCCCTTCAACCTGGAGAGCTGGGACCCATGGAATGGGTGCCATGCATTATTGCTTTAAAGGGTCTACATTTGCTCACCCAATCTCACCAATCCTCTCAGTCCCAAGTGTCCAGCCTCATGCCACATCCAGCTGTCATTGTAGATAGGGTCATTCCAGGTTGCATCAGAGACCCTGAAGGAATTGAAAAAAAATTTCCCTGTTTCTTTGTTCTGTTTTTGAAATTCCTGTTTAGAGTGGGTTTGAGCTGATTCTCGCTGCCATGTTTATGCCAGTCTAGACACACTTGATTCCCTTACGGAGACATATCAATACATAGGCTTTACGATTCTTACTAGTCAGATCTATTCCTCTGCGGGAAATATGGGGTTTTGAGTCCCTTTCACTGAGGATGGTGGAGGTCTTGTCTATTCCATAGTTGGTTTTTGGAACGGTACCTGTGCTTATATCAAACTCTGGTTTGATGCATCACCCCACCTCTCCTTCCCCCTTAAGCAGGCATAAGAGTGTTTTCTAAATGTGAGACTCTGTTCTCTTGCCTGACTCAGTTCATGTGTAGCCATGTTTACAGGATCTTCCTAAGTGATATATTTTGATAAGTTTCTTTTCCTGTGTGACTTCTTTCACTTAGAATCATCGTACCTGAATCCACTCATTTTGCTGCTACTGGTCTTATGACATTGATTTCATGGCTGAGGGATATTCCATCGTACGTAAGTTCCACAATGTTTGGAACCATTTTTATATTTCCTGGGATATTTCAGGTGTACCCAGGTTGAGGATCTTGTAAGCAGTGCAGCCCTAAATTTGGAGGTGGCCCTGTCTTATGGATTTTCAGTTTTCCCAAGGTATATTCCCTAGACGGGAAGTGCCCTTGGCTCTGTAGCTCTGTTGTTTACTTGTTTTAGGGAACACAATGCACTCCTCCAGTGAGGCAGTTGGCAACTTACATCCCACCCATCAGCATAACAAGGCTCCCTGTTCTCCAGGTCCTGTCTTGCCTTTCTTCTTTTTACACATTTTGTGGATGTCCCTTTTGACCGGTGGGAAGTGATACTTCTTTGTAGTGCAGATTTGCATTGCCCGCTTGCTTGCTTGGCCAAAAAGGGCGTATGCGTTTTCTCCTGAATATATTCAGGAGAAAACGCATACGCCCTTTTTGGCCAAGTGCATCATTGTCGAAGTTGTGCCCCTCTTCCTGTGCTTTACAGGCAATTCCAACGTACCTCTTGAAATCTGTTTCCTGCTATTCTGCCTCGCTTTCAAGTCCGCCTCGTTGCCTTCCCTCAACAGATTTTTGGACGATAGTTGGCCTTGATTACTCTGCCAGTTTGTGAATTGCTGTGCCCCTGAGCTCCATTTTTTAACTCTTTTTTTGTGAGCTGAACGCAAGTCCAAACTTTTGGTTCAGGACCTATACTGGTTCCCGGTGGGTGGCTGAGACTTTGGTTAATTCTTCTTCCTGCCGGGAAATTAGAGTGACATGTGCCCATCCAAATTCCTAACAGCTACTCTCTCATTGGTTCTCCCTCTTCCCTTTCATCCTCTGCCAAATTGGCAACCTGTGCGAACCAGGAGCTTAAAGGAGCTGTCTCTCCAAGTTGGGAGATTGATAGGAAAGCAGTTGGAAAGTCAAACCGGAGCACCAGGAGAGGGGCTCTTCGTTGAGTTTTAGAAACCTTTCGTATTCACAGTGTGTCCATTCTCTAGGTTTCCCGTACACGTTATAGCTGTAGTAATATTCCCTTCAACCTGGAGAGCTGGGACCCATGGAATGGGTGCCATGCATTATTGCTTTAAAGGGTCTACATTTGCTCACCCAATCTCACCAATCCTCTCAGTCCCAAGTGTCCAGCCTCATGCCACATCCAGCTGTCATTGTAGATAGGGTCATTCCAGGTTGCATCAGAGACCCTGAAGGAATTGTAAAGAATTTCCCTGTTTCTTTGTTTTGTTTTTGAAATTCCTGTTTAGAGTGGGTTTGAGCTGATTCTCGCTGCCATGTTTATGCCAGTCTAGACACACTTGATTCCCTTACGGAGACATATCAATACATAGGTTTTACGATTCTTACTAGTCAGATCTATTCCTCTGCGGGAAATATGGGGTTTTGAGTCCCTTTCACTGAGGAAGGTGGAGGTCTTGTCTATTCCATAGTTGGTTTTTGGAACGGTACCTGTGCTTATATCAAACTCTGGTTTGATGCATCACCCCACCTCTCCTTCCCCCTTAAGCAGGCATAAGAGTGTTTTCTAAATGTTAGACTCTGTTCTCTTGCCTAACTCAGTTCATGTGTAGCCATGTTTACAGGATCTTCCTAAGTGATATCTTATGATACGTTTCTTTTCCTGTGTGACTTCTTTCACTTAGAATCATCGTACCTGAATCCACTCATTTTGCTGCTACTGGTCTTATGACATTGATTTCATGGCTGAGGGATATTCCATCGTACGTAATTTCCACAATGTTTGGAACCATTTTTATATTTCCTGGGATATTTCAGGTGTACCCAGGTTGAGGATCTTGTAAGCAGTGCAGCCCTAAATTTGGAGGTGGCCCTGTCTTATGGATTTTCAGTTTTCCCTAGGTATATTCCCTAGACGGGAAGTGCCCTTGGCTCTGTAGCTCTGTTGTTTACTTGTTTTAGGGAACACAATGCACTCCTCCAGTGAGGCAGTTGGCAACTTACATCCCGCCCATCAGCATAACAAGGCTCCCTGTTCTCCAGGGCCTGTCTTGCCTTTCTGGTTTTTACACATTTTGTGGATGTCCCTTTTGACCGGTGGGAAGTGATACTTCTTTGTAGTGCAGATTTGCATTGCCCGCTTGCTTGCTTGGCCAAAAAGGGCGTATGCGTTTTCTCCTGAATATATTCAGGAGAAAACGCATACGCCCTTTTTGGCCAAGTGCATCATTGTCGAAGTTGTGCCCCTCTTCCTGTGCTTTACAGGCGATTCCAACGTACCTCTTGAAATCTGTTTCCTGCTATTCTGCCTCGCTTTCAAGTCCGCCTCGTTGCCTTCCCTCAACAGATTTTTGGACGATAGTTGGCCTTGATTACTCTGTCAGTTTGTGAATTGCTGTGCCCCTGAGCTCCATTTTTCAACTCGTTTTTTGTGAGCTGAACGCAAGTCCAAACTTTTGGTTCAGGACCTATACTGGTTCCCGGTGGGTGGCTGAGACTTTGGTTAATTCTTCTTCCTGCCGGGAAATTAGAGCGACATGTGCCCATCCAAATGCCTAACAGCTACTCTCTCATTGGTTCTCCCTCTTCCCTTTCATCCTCTGCCAAATTGGCAACCTGTGCGAACCAGGAGCTTAAAGGGGCTGTCTCTCCAAGTTGGGAGATTGATAGGAAAGCAGTTGGAAAGTCAAACCGGAGCACCAGGAGAGGGGCTCTTCGTTGAGTTTTAGAAACCTTTCGTATTCACAGTGTGTCCATTCTCTAGGTTTCCCGTACACGTTATAGCTCTAGTAATATTCCCTTCAACCTGGAGAGCTGGGACCCATGGAATGGGTGCCATGCATTATTGCTTTAAAGGGTCTACATTTGCTCACCCAATCTCACCAATCCTCTCAGTCCCAAGTGTCCAGCCTCATGCCACATCCAGCTGTCATTGTAGATAGGGTCATTCCAGGTTGCATCAGAGACCCTGAAGGAATTGTAAAGAATTTCCCTGTTTCTTTGTTCTGTTTTTGAAATTCCTGTTTAGAGTGGGTTTGAGCTGATTCTCGCTGCCATGTTTATGCCAGTCTAGACACACTTGATTCCCTTACGGGGACATATCAATACATAGGTTTTAAGATTCTTACTAGTCAGATCTATTCCTCTGCGGGAAATATGGGGTTTTGAGTCCCTTTCACTGAGGAAGGTGTAGGTCTTGTCTATTCCATAGTTGGTTTTTGGAACGGTACCTGTGCTTATATCAAACTCTGGTTTGATGCATCACCCCACCTCTCCTTCCCCCTTTAGCAGGCATAAGAGTGTTTTCTAAATGTGAGACTCTATTCTGTTGCCTAACTCAGTTCATGTGTAGCCATGTTTACAGGATCTTCCTAAGTGATATCTTATGATAAGTTTCTTTTCCTGTGTGACTTCTTTCACTTAGAAACATCGTACCTGAATCCACTCATTTTGCTGCTACTGGTCTTATGACATTGATTTAATGGCTGAGGGATATTCCATCGTATGTAAGTTCCACAATGTTTTGAACCATTTTCATATTTCCTGGGATATTTCAGGTGTACCCAGGTTGAGGATCTTGTAAGCAGTGCAGCCCTCAATTTGGAGGTGGCTCTGTCTTATGGATTTTCAGTTTTCCCAAGGTATATTCCCTAGACTGGAAGTGCCCTTGGCTCTGTAGCTCTGTTGTTTACTTGTTTTAGGGAACACAATGCACTCCTCCAGTGAGGCAGTTGGCAACTTACATCCCGCCCATCAGCATAACAAGGCTCCCTGTTCTCCAGGGCCTGTCTTGCCTTTCTGGTTTTTACACATTTTGTGGATGTCCCTTTTGACCGGTGGGAAGTGATACTTCTTTGTAGTGCAGATTTGCATTGCCCGCTTGCTTGCTTGGCCAAAAAGGGCGTATGCGTTTTCTCCTGAATATATTCAGGAGAAAACGCATACGCCCTTTTTGGCCAAGTGCATCATTGTCGAAGTTGTGCCCCTCTTCCTGTGCTTTACAGGCGATTCCAACGTACCTCTTGAAATCTGTTTCCTGCTATTCTGCCTCGCTTTCAAGTCCGCCTCGTTGCCTTCCCTCAACAGATTTTTGGACGATAGTTGGCCTTGATTACTCTGCCAGTTTGTGAATTGCTGTGCCCCTGAGCTCCATTTTTCAACTCGTTTTTTGTGAGCTGAACGCAAGTCCAAACTTTTGGTTCAGGACCTATACTGGTTCCCGGTGGGTGGCTGAGACTTTGGTTAATTCTTCTTCCTGCCGGGAAATTAGAGTGACATGTGCCCATCCAAATGCCTAACAGCTACTCTCTCATTGGTTCTCCCTCTTCCCTTTCATCCTCTGCCAAATTGGCAACCTGTGCGAACCAGGAGCTTAAAGGGGCTGTCTCTCCAAGTTGGGAGATTGATAGGAAAGCAGTTGGAAAGTCAAGCCAGAGCACCAGGAGAGGGGCTCTTCGTTGAGTTTTAGAAACCTTTCGTATTCACAGTGTGTCCATTCTCTAGGTTTCCCGTACACGTTATAGCTGTAGTAATATTCCCTTCAACCTGGAGAGCTGGGACCCATGGAATGGGTGCCATGCATTATTGCTTTAAAGGGTCTACATTTGCTCACCCAATCTCACCAATCCTCTCAGTCCCAAGTGTCCAGCCTCATGCCACATCCAGCTGTCATTGTAGATAGGGTCATTCCAGGTTGCATCAGAGACCCTGAAGGAATTGAAAAAAAATTTCCCTGTTTCTTTGTTCTGTTTTTGAAATTCCTGTTTAGAGTGGGTTTGAGCTGATTCTCGCTGCCATGTTTATGCCAGTCTAGACACACTTGATTCCCTTACGGAGACATATCAATACATAGGCTTTACGATTCTTACTAGTCAGATCTATTCCTCTGCGGGAAATATGGGGTTTTGAGTCCCTTTCACTGAGGATGGTGGAGGTCTTGTCTATTCCATAGTTGGTTTTTGGAACGGTACCTGTGCTTATATCAAACTCTGGTTTGATGCATCACCCCACCTCTCCTTCCCCCTTAAGCAGGCATAAGAGTGTTTTCTAAATGTGAGACTCTGTTCTCTTGCCTAACTCAGTTCATGTGTAGCCATGTTTACAGGATCTTCCTAAGTGATATATTTTGATAAGTTTCTTTTCCTGTGTGACTTCTTTCACTTAGAATCATCGTACCTGAATCCACTCATTTTGCTGCTACTGGTCTTATGACATTGATTTCATGGCTGAGGGATATTCCATCGTACGTAAGTTCCACAATGTTTGGAACCATTTTTATATTTCCTGGGATATTTCAGGTGTACCCAGGTTGAGGATCTTGTAAGCAGTGCAGCCCTAAATTTGGAGGTGGCCCTGTCTTATGGATTTTCAGTTTTCCCAAGGTATATTCCCTAGACGGGAAGTGCCCTTGGCTCTGTAGCTCTGTTGTTTACTTGTTTTAGGGAACACAATGCACTCCTCCAGTGAGGCAGTTGGCAACTTACATCCCACCCATCAGCATAACAAGGCTCCCTGTTCTCCAGGTCCTGTCTTGCCTTTCTTCTTTTTACACATTTTGTGGATGTCCCTTTTGACCGGTGGGAAGTGATACTTCTTTGTAGTGCAGATTTGCATTGCCCGCTTGCTTGCTTGGCCAAAAAGGGCGTATGCGTTTTCTCCTGAATATATTCAGGAGAAAACGCATACGCCCTTTTTGGCCAAGTGCATCATTGTCGAAGTTGTGCCCCTCTTCCTGTGCTTTACAGGCAATTCCAACGTACCTCTTGAAATCTGTTTCCTGCTATTCTGCCTCGCTTTCAAGTCCGCCTCGTTGCCTTCCCTCAACAGATTTTTGGACGATAGTTGGCCTTGATTACTCTGCCAGTTTGTGAATTGCTGTGCCCCTGAGCTCCATTTTTTAACTCTTTTTTTGTGAGCTGAACGCAAGTCCAAACTTTTGGTTCAGGACCTATACTGGTTCCCGGTGGGTGGCTGAGACTTTGGTTAATTCTTCTTCCTGCCGGGAAATTAGAGTGACATGTGCCCATCCAAATTCCTAACAGCTACTCTCTCATTGGTTCTCCCTCTTCCCTTTCATCCTCTGCCAAATTGGCAACCTGTGCGAACCAGGAGCTTAAAGGAGCTGTCTCTCCAAGTTGGGAGATTGATAGGAAAGCAGTTGGAAAGTCAAACCGGAGCACCAGGAGAGGGGCTCTTCGTTGAGTTTTAGAAACCTTTCGTATTCACAGTGTGTCCATTCTCTAGGTTTCCCGTACACGTTATAGCTGTAGTAATATTCCCTTCAACCTGGAGAGCTGGGACCCATGGAATGGGTGCCATGCATTATTGCTTTAAAGGGTCTACATTTGCTCACCCAATCTCACCAATCCTCTCAGTCCCAAGTGTCCAGCCTCATGCCACATCCAGCTGTCATTGTAGATAGGGTCATTCCAGGTTGCATCAGAGACCCTGAAGGAATTGTAAAGAATTTCCCTGTTTCTTTGTTTTGTTTTTGAAATTCCTGTTTAGAGTGGGTTTGAGCTGATTCTCGCTGCCATGTTTATGCCAGTCTAGACACACTTGATTCCCTTACGGAGACATATCAATACATAGGTTTTACGATTCTTACTAGTCAGATCTATTCCTCTGCGGGAAATATGGGGTTTTGAGTCCCTTTCACTGAGGAAGGTGGAGGTCTTGTCTATTCCATAGTTGGTTTTTGGAACGGTACCTGTGCTTATATCAAACTCTGGTTTGATGCATCACCCCACCTCTCCTTCCCCCTTAAGCAGGCATAAGAGTGTTTTCTAAATGTTAGACTCTGTTCTCTTGCCTAACTCAGTTCATGTGTAGCCATGTTTACAGGATCTTCCTAAGTGATATCTTATGATACGTTTCTTTTCCTGTGTGACTTCTTTCACTTAGAATCATCGTACCTGAATCCACTCATTTTGCTGCTACTGGTCTTATGACATTGATTTCATGGCTGAGGGATATTCCATCGTACGTAAGTTCCACAATGTTTGGAACCATTTTTATATTTCCTGGGATATTTCAGGTGTACCCAGGTTGAGGATCTTGTAAGCAGTGCAGCCCTAAATTTGGAGGTGGCCCTGTCTTATGGATTTTCAGTTTTCCCTAGGTATATTCCCTAGACGGGAAGTGCCCTTGGCTCTGTAGCTCTGTTGTTTACTTGTTTTAGGGAACACAATGCACTCCTCCAGTGAGGCAGTTGGCAACTTACATCCCGCCCATCAGCATAACAAGGCTCCCTGTTCTCCAGGGCCTGTCTTGCCTTTCTGGTTTTTACACATTTTGTGGATGTCCCTTTTGACCGGTGGGAAGTGATACTTCTTTGTAGTGCAGATTTGCATTGCCCGCTTGCTTGCTTGGCCAAAAAGGGCGTATGCGTTTTCTCCTGAATATATTCAGGAGAAAACGCATACGCCCTTTTTGGCCAAGTGCATCATTGTCGAAGTTGTGCCCCTCTTCCTGTGCTTTACAGGCGATTCCAACGTACCTCTTGAAATCTGTTTCCTGCTATTCTGCCTCGCTTTCAAGTCCGCCTCGTTGCCTTCCCTCAACAGATTTTTGGACGATAGTTGGCCTTGATTACTCTGTCAGTTTGTGAATTGCTGTGCCCCTGAGCTCCATTTTTCAACTCGTTTTTTGTGAGCTGAACGCAAGTCCAAACTTTTGGTTCAGGACCTATACTGGTTCCCGGTGGGTGGCTGAGACTTTGGTTAATTCTTCTTCCTGCCGGGAAATTAGAGCGACATGTGCCCATCCAAATGCCTAACAGCTACTCTCTCATTGGTTCTCCCTCTTCCCTTTCATCCTCTGCCAAATTGGCAACCTGTGCGAACCAGGAGCTTAAAGGGGCTGTCTCTCCAAGTTGGGAGATTGATAGGAAAGCAGTTGGAAAGTCAAACCGGAGCACCAGGAGAGGGGCTCTTCGTTGAGTTTTAGAAACCTTTCGTATTCACAGTGTGTCCATTCTCTAGGTTTCCCGTACACGTTATAGCTCTAGTAATATTCCCTTCAACCTGGAGAGCTGGGACCCATGGAATGGGTGCCATGCATTATTGCTTTAAAGGGTCTACATTTGCTCACCCAATCTCACCAATCCTCTCAGTCCCAAGTGTCCAGCCTCATGCCACATCCAGCTGTCATTGTAGATAGGGTCATTCCAGGTTGCATCAGAGACCCTGAAGGAATTGTAAAGAATTTCCCTGTTTCTTTGTTCTGTTTTTGAAATTCCTGTTTAGAGTGGGTTTGAGCTGATTCTCGCTGCCATGTTTATGCCAGTCTAGACACACTTGATTCCCTTACGGGGACATATCAATACATAGGTTTTAAGATTCTTACTAGTCAGATCTATTCCTCTGCGGGAAATATGGGGTTTTGAGTCCCTTTCACTGAGGAAGGTGTAGGTCTTGTCTATTCCATAGTTGGTTTTTGGAACGGTACCTGTGCTTATATCAAACTCTGGTTTGATGCATCACCCCACCTCTCCTTCCCCCTTTAGCAGGCATAAGAGTGTTTTCTAAATGTGAGACTCTATTCTGTTGCCTAACTCAGTTCATGTGTAGCCATGTTTACAGGATCTTCCTAAGTGATATCTTATGATAAGTTTCTTTTCCTGTGTGACTTCTTTCACTTAGAAACATCGTACCTGAATCCACTCATTTTGCTGCTACTGGTCTTATGACATTGATTTAATGGCTGAGGGATATTCCATCGTATGTAAGTTCCACAATGTTTTGAACCATTTTCATATTTCCTGGGATATTTCAGGTGTACCCAGGTTGAGGATCTTGTAAGCAGTGCAGCCCTCAATTTGGAGGTGGCTCTGTCTTATGGATTTTCAGTTTTCCCAAGGTATATTCCCTAGACTGGAAGTGCCCTTGGCTCTGTAGCTCTGTTGTTTACTTGTTTTAGGGAACACAATGCACTCCTCCAGTGAGGCAGTTGGCAACTTACATCCCGCCCATCAGCATAACAAGGCTCCCTGTTCTCCAGGGCCTGTCTTGCCTTTCTGGTTTTTACACATTTTGTGGATGTCCCTTTTGACCGGTGGGAAGTGATACTTCTTTGTAGTGCAGATTTGCATTGCCCGCTTGCTTGCTTGGCCAAAAAGGGCGTATGCGTTTTCTCCTGAATATATTCAGGAGAAAACGCATACGCCCTTTTTGGCCAAGTGCATCATTGTCGAAGTTGTGCCCCTCTTCCTGTGCTTTACAGGCGATTCCAACGTACCTCTTGAAATCTGTTTCCTGCTATTCTGCCTCGCTTTCAAGTCCGCCTCGTTGCCTTCCCTCAACAGATTTTTGGACGATAGTTGGCCTTGATTACTCTGCCAGTTTGTGAATTGCTGTGCCCCTGAGCTCCATTTTTCAACTCGTTTTTTGTGAGCTGAACGCAAGTCCAAACTTTTGGTTCAGGACCTATACTGGTTCCCGGTGGGTGGCTGAGACTTTGGTTAATTCTTCTTCCTGCCGGGAAATTAGAGTGACATGTGCCCATCCAAATGCCTAACAGCTACTCTCTCATTGGGTCTCCCTCTTCCCTTTCATCCTCTGCCAAATTGGCAACCTGTGCGAACCAGGAGCTTAAAGGGGCTGTCTCTCCAAGTTGGGAGATTGATAGGAAAGCAGTTGGAAAGTCAAGCCAGAGCACCAGGAGAGGGGCTCTTCGTTGAGTTTTAGAAACCTTTCGTATTCACAGTGTGTCCATTCTCTAGGTTTCCCGTACACGTTATAGCTGTAGTAATATTCCCTTCAACCTGGAGAGCTGGGACCCATGGAATGGGTGCCATGCATTATTGCTTTAAAGGGTCTACATTTGCTCACCCAATCTCACCAATCCTCTCAGTCCCAAGTGTCCAGCCTCATGCCACATCCAGCTGTCATTGTAGATAGGGTCATTCCAGGTTGCATCAGAGACCCTGAAGGAATTGAAAAAAAATTTCCCTGTTTCTTTGTTCTGTTTTTGAAATTCCTGTTTAGAGTGGGTTTGAGCTGATTCTCGCTGCCATGTTTATGCCAGTCTAGACACACTTGATTCCCTTACGGAGACATATCAATACATAGGCTTTACGATTCTTACTAGTCAGATCTATTCCTCTGCGGGAAATATGGGGTTTTGAGTCCCTTTCACTGAGGATGGTGGAGGTCTTGTCTATTCCATAGTTGGTTTTTGGAACGGTACCTGTGCTTATATCAAACTCTGGTTTGATGCATCACCCCACCTCTCCTTCCCCCTTAAGCAGGCATAAGAGTGTTTTCTAAATGTGAGACTCTGTTCTCTTGCCTAACTCAGTTCATGTGTAGCCATGTTTACAGGATCTTCCTAAGTGATATATTTTGATAAGTTTCTTTTCCTGTGTGACTTCTTTCACTTAGAATCATCGTACCTGAATCCACTCATTTTGCTGCTACTGGTCTTATGACATTGATTTCATGGCTGAGGGATATTCCATCGTACGTAAGTTCCACAATGTTTGGAACCATTTTTATATTTCCTGGGATATTTCAGGTGTACCCAGGTTGAGGATCTTGTAAGCAGTGCAGCCCTAAATTTGGAGGTGGCCCTGTCTTATGGATTTTCAGTTTTCCCAAGGTATATTCCCTAGACGGGAAGTGCCCTTGGCTCTGTAGCTCTGTTGTTTACTTGTTTTAGGGAACACAATGCACTCCTCCAGTGAGGCAGTTGGCAACTTACATCCCACCCATCAGCATAACAAGGCTCCCTGTTCTCCAGGTCCTGTCTTGCCTTTCTTCTTTTTACACATTTTGTGGATGTCCCTTTTGACCGGTGGGAAGTGATACTTCTTTGTAGTGCAGATTTGCATTGCCCGCTTGCTTGCTTGGCCAAAAAGGGCGTATGCGTTTTCTCCTGAATATATTCAGGAGAAAACGCATACGCCCTTTTTGGCCAAGTGCATCATTGTCGAAGTTGTGCCCCTCTTCCTGTGCTTTACAGGCAATTCCAACGTACCTCTTGAAATCTGTTTCCTGCTATTCTGCCTCGCTTTCAAGTCCGCCTCGTTGCCTTCCCTCAACAGATTTTTGGACGATAGTTGGCCTTGATTACTCTGCCAGTTTGTGAATTGCTGTGCCCCTGAGCTCCATTTTTTAACTCTTTTTTTGTGAGCTGAACGCAAGTCCAAACTTTTGGTTCAGGACCTATACTGGTTCCCGGTGGGTGGCTGAGACTTTGGTTAATTCTTCTTCCTGCCGGGAAATTAGAGTGACATGTGCCCATCCAAATTCCTAACAGCTACTCTCTCATTGGTTCTCCCTCTTCCCTTTCATCCTCTGCCAAATTGGCAACCTGTGCGAACCAGGAGCTTAAAGGAGCTGTCTCTCCAAGTTGGGAGATTGATAGGAAAGCAGTTGGAAAGTCAAACCGGAGCACCAGGAGAGGGGCTCTTCGTTGAGTTTTAGAAACCTTTCGTATTCACAGTGTGTCCATTCTCTAGGTTTCCCGTACACGTTATAGCTGTAGTAATATTCCCTTCAACCTGGAGAGCTGGGACCCATGGAATGGGTGCCATGCATTATTGCTTTAAAGGGTCTACATTTGCTCACCCAATCTCACCAATCCTCTCAGTCCCAAGTGTCCAGCCTCATGCCACATCCAGCTGTCATTGTAGATAGGGTCATTCCAGGTTGCATCAGAGACCCTGAAGGAATTGTAAAGAATTTCCCTGTTTCTTTGTTCTGTTTTTGAAATTCCTGTTTAGAGTGGGTTTGAGCTGATTCTCGCTGCCATGTTTATGCCAGTCTAGACACACTTGATTCCCTTACGGAGACATATCAATACATAGGTTTTACGATTCTTACTAGTCAGATCTATTCCTCTGCGGGAAATATGGGGTTTTGAGTCCCTTTCACTGAGGAAGGTGGAGGTCTTGTCTATTCCATAGTTGGTTTTTGGAACGGTACCTGTGCTTATATCAAACTCTGGTTTGATGCATCACCCCACCTCTCCTTCCCCCTTAAGCAGGCATAAGAGTGTTTTCTAAATGTTAGACTCTGTTCTCTTGCCTAACTCAGTTCATGTGTAGCCATGTTTACAGGATCTTCCTAAGTGATATCTTATGATACGTTTCTTTTCCTGTGTGACTTCTTTCACTTAGAATCATCGTACCTGAATCCACTCATTTTGCTGCTACTGGTCTTATGACATTGATTTCATGGCTGAGGGATATTCCATCGTACGTAAGTTCCACAATGTTTGGAACCATTTTTATATTTCCTGGGATATTTCACGTGTACCCAGGTTGAGGATCTTGTAAGCAGTGCAGCCCTAAATTTGGAGGTGGCCCTGTCTTATGGATTTTCAGTTTTCCCTAGGTATATTCCCTAGACGGGAAGTGCCCTTGGCTCTGTAGCTCTGTTGTTTACTTGTTTTAGGGCACACAATGCACTCCTCCAGTGAGGCAGTTGGCAACTTACATCCCGCCCATCAGCATAACAAGGCTCCCTGTTCTCCAGGGCCTGTCTTGCCTTTCTGGTTTTTACACATTTTGTGGATGTCCCTTTTGACCGGTGGGAAGTGATACTTCTTTGTAGTGCAGATTTGCATTGCCCGCTTGCTTGCTTGGCCAAAAAGGGCGTATGCGTTTTCTCCTGAATATATTCAGGAGAAAACGCATACGCCCTTTTTGGCCAAGTGCATCATTGTCGAAGTTGTGCCCCTCTTCCTGTGCTTTACAGGCGATTCCAACGTACCTCTTGAAATCTGTTTCCTGCTATTCTGCCTCGCTTTCAAGTCCGCCTCGTTGCCTTCCCTCAACAGATTTTTGGACGATAGTTGGCCTTGATTACTCTGCCAGTTTGTGAATTGCTGTGCCCCTGAGCTCCATTTTTCAACTCGTTTTTTGTGAGCTGAACGCAAGTCCAAACTTTTGGTTCAGGACCTATACTGGTTCCCGGTGGGTGGCTGAGACTTTGGTTAATTCTTCTTCCTGCCGGGAAATTAGAGTGACATGTGCCCATCCAAATGCCTAACAGCTACTCTCTCATTGGTTCTCCCTCTTCCCTTTCATCCTCTGCCAAATTGGCAACCTGTGCGAACCAGGAGCTTAAAGGGGCTGTCTCTCCAAGTTGGGAGATTGATAGGAAAGCAGTTGGAAAGTCAAGCCAGAGCACCAGGAGAGGGGCTCTTCGTTGAGTTTTAGAAACCTTTCGTATTCACAGTGTGTCCATTCTCTAGGTTTCCCGTACACGTTATAGCTGTAGTAATATTCCCTTCAACCTGGAGAGCTGGGACCCATGGAATGGGTGCCATGCATTATTGCTTTAAAGGGTCTACATTTGCTCACCCAATCTCACCAATCCTCTCAGTCCCAAGTGTCCAGCCTCATGCCACATCCAGCTGTCATTGTAGATAGGGTCATTCCAGGTTGCATCAGAGACCCTGAAGGAATTGAAAAAAAATTTCCCTGTTTCTTTGTTCTGTTTTTGAAATTCCTGTTTAGAGTGGGTTTGAGCTGATTCTCGCTGCCATGTTTATGCCAGTCTAGACACACTTGATTCCCTTACGGAGACATATCAATACATAGGCTTTACGATTCTTACTAGTCAGATCTATTCCTCTGCGGGAAATATGGGGTTTTGAGTCCCTTTCACTGAGGATGGTGGAGGTCTTGTCTATTCCATAGTTGGTTTTTGGAACGGTACCTGTGCTTATATCAAACTCTGGTTTGATGCATCACCCCACCTCTCCTTCCCCCTTAAGCAGGCATAAGAGTGTTTTCTAAATGTGAGACTCTGTTCTCTTGCCTGACTCAGTTCATGTGTAGCCATGTTTACAGGATCTTCCTAAGTGATATATTTTGATAAGTTTCTTTTCCTGTGTGACTTCTTTCACTTAGAATCATCGTACCTGAATCCACTCATTTTGCTGCTACTGGTCTTATGACATTGATTTCATGGCTGAGGGATATTCCATCGTACGTAAGTTCCACAATGTTTGGAACCATTTTTATATTTCCTGGGATATTTCAGGTGTACCCAGGTTGAGGATCTTGTAAGCAGTGCAGCCCTAAATTTGGAGGTGGCCCTGTCTTATGGATTTTCTGTTTTCCCAAGGTATATTCCCTAGACGGGAAGTGCCCTTGGCTCTGTAGCTCTGTTGTTTACTTGTTTTAGGGAACACAATGCACTCCTCCAGTGAGGCAGTTGGCAACTTACATCCCACCCATCAGCATAACAAGGCTCCCTGTTCTCCAGGTCCTGTCTTGCCTTTCTTCTTTTTACACATTTTGTGGATGTCCCTTTTGACCGGTGGGAAGTGATACTTCTTTGTAGTGCAGATTTGCATTGCCCGCTTGCTTGCTTGGCCAAAAAGGGCGTATGCGTTTTCTCCTGAATATATTCAGGAGAAAACGCATACGCCCTTTTTGGCCAAGTGCATCATTGTCGAAGTTGTGCCCCTCTTCCTGTGCTTTACAGGCAATTCCAACGTACCTCTTGAAATCTGTTTCCTGCTATTCTGCCTCGCTTTCAAGTCCGCCTCGTTGCCTTCCCTCAACAGATTTTTGGACGATAGTTGGCCTTGATTACTCTGCCAGTTTGTGAATTGCTGTGCCCCTGAGCTCCATTTTTTAACTCTTTTTTTGTGAGCTGAACGCAAGTCCAAACTTTTGGTTCAGGACCTATACTGGTTCCCGGTGGGTGGCTGAGACTTTGGTTAATTCTTCTTCCTGCCGGGAAATTAGAGTGACATGTGCCCATCCAAATTCCTAACAGCTACTCTCTCATTGGTTCTCCCTCTTCCCTTTCATCCTCTGCCAAATTGGCAACCTGTGCGAACCAGGAGCTTAAAGGAGCTGTCTCTCCAAGTTGGGAGATTGATAGGAAAGCAGTTGGAAAGTCAAACCGGAGCACCAGGAGAGGGGCTCTTCGTTGAGTTTTAGAAACCTTTCGTATTCACAGTGTGTCCATTCTCTAGGTTTCCCGTACACGTTATAGCTGTAGTAATATTCCCTTCAACCTGGAGAGCTGGGACCCATGGAATGGGTGCCATGCATTATTGCTTTAAAGGGTCTACATTTGCTCACCCAATCTCACCAATCCTCTCAGTCCCAAGTGTCCAGCCTCATGCCACATCCAGCTGTCATTGTAGATAGGGTCATTCCAGGTTGCATCAGAGACCCTGAAGGAATTGTAAAGAATTTCCCTGTTTCTTTGTTTTGTTTTTGAAATTCCTGTTTAGAGTGGGTTTGAGCTGATTCTCGCTGCCATGTTTATGCCAGTCTAGACACACTTGATTCCCTTACGGAGACATATCAATACATAGGTTTTACGATTCTTACTAGTCAGATCTATTCCTCTGCGGGAAATATGGGGTTTTGAGTCCCTTTCACTGAGGAAGGTGGAGGTCTTGTCTATTCCATAGTTGGTTTTTGGAACGGTACCTGTGCTTATATCAAACTCTGGTTTGATGCATCACCCCACCTCTCCTTCCCCCTTAAGCAGGCATAAGAGTGTTTTCTAAATGTTAGACTCTGTTCTCTTGCCTAACTCAGTTCATGTGTAGCCATGTTTACAGGATCTTCCTAAGTGATATCTTATGATACGTTTCTTTTCCTGTGTGACTTCTTTCACTTAGAATCATCGTACCTGAATCCACTCATTTTGCTGCTACTGGTCTTATGACATTGATTTCATGGCTGAGGGATATTCCATCGTACGTAAGTTCCACAATGTTTGGAACCATTTTTATATTTCCTGGGATATTTCAGGTGTACCCAGGTTGAGGATCTTGTAAGCAGTGCAGCCCTAAATTTGGAGGTGGCCCTGTCTTATGGATTTTCAGTTTTCCCTAGGTATATTCCCTAGACGGGAAGTGCCCTTGGCTCTGTAGCTCTGTTGTTTACTTGTTTTAGGGAACACAATGCACTCCTCCAGTGAGGCAGTTGGCAACTTACATCCCGCCCATCAGCATAACAAGGCTCCCTGTTCTCCAGGGCCTGTCTTGCCTTTCTGGTTTTTACACATTTTGTGGATGTCCCTTTTGACCGGTGGGAAGTGATACTTCTTTGTAGTGCAGATTTGCATTGCCCGCTTGCTTGCTTGGCCAAAAAGGGCGTATGCGTTTTCTCCTGAATATATTCAGGAGAAAACGCATACGCCCTTTTTGGCCAAGTGCATCATTGTCGAAGTTGTGCCCCTCTTCCTGTGCTTTACAGGCGATTCCAACGTACCTCTTGAAATCTGTTTCCTGCTATTCTGCCTCGCTTTCAAGTCCGCCTCGTTGCCTTCCCTCAACAGATTTTTGGACGATAGTTGGCCTTGATTACTCTGTCAGTTTGTGAATTGCTGTGCCCCTGAGCTCCATTTTTCAACTCGTTTTTTGTGAGCTGAACGCAAGTCCAAACTTTTGGTTCAGGACCTATACTGGTTCCCGGTGGGTGGCTGAGACTTTGGTTAATTCTTCTTCCTGCCGGGAAATTAGAGCGACATGTGCCCATCCAAATGCCTAACAGCTACTCTCTCATTGGTTCTCCCTCTTCCCTTTCATCCTCTGCCAAATTGGCAACCTGTGCGAACCAGGAGCTTAAAGGGGCTGTCTCTCCAAGTTGGGAGATTGATAGGAAAGCAGTTGGAAAGTCAAACCGGAGCACCAGGAGAGGGGCTCTTCGTTGAGTTTTAGAAACCTTTCGTATTCACAGTGTGTCCATTCTCTAGGTTTCCCGTACACGTTATAGCTCTAGTAATATTCCCTTCAACCTGGAGAGCTGGGACCCATGGAATGGGTGCCATGCATTATTGCTTTAAAGGGTCTACATTTGCTCACCCAATCTCACCAATCCTCTCAGTCCCAAGTGTCCAGCCTCATGCCACATCCAGCTGTCATTGTAGATAGGGTCATTCCAGGTTGCATCAGAGACCCTGAAGGAATTGTAAAGAATTTCCCTGTTTCTTTGTTCTGTTTTTGAAATTCCTGTTTAGAGTGGGTTTGAGCTGATTCTCGCTGCCATGTTTATGCCAGTCTAGACACACTTGATTCCCTTACGGGGACATATCAATACATAGGTTTTAAGATTCTTACTAGTCAGATCTATTCCTCTGCGGGAAATATGGGGTTTTGAGTCCCTTTCACTGAGGAAGGTGTAGGTCTTGTCTATTCCATAGTTGGTTTTTGGAACGGTACCTGTGCTTATATCAAACTCTGGTTTGATGCATCACCCCACCTCTCCTTCCCCCTTTAGCAGGCATAAGAGTGTTTTCTAAATGTGAGACTCTATTCTGTTGCCTAACTCAGTTCATGTGTAGCCATGTTTACAGGATCTTCCTAAGTGATATCTTATGATAAGTTTCTTTTCCTGTGTGACTTCTTTCACTTAGAAACATCGTACCTGAATCCACTCATTTTGCTGCTACTGGTCTTATGACATTGATTTAATGGCTGAGGGATATTCCATCGTATGTAAGTTCCACAATGTTTTGAACCATTTTCATATTTCCTGGGATATTTCAGGTGTACCCAGGTTGAGGATCTTGTAAGCAGTGCAGCCCTCAATTTGGAGGTGGCTCTGTCTTATGGATTTTCAGTTTTCCCAAGGTATATTCCCTAGACTGGAAGTGCCCTTGGCTCTGTAGCTCTGTTGTTTACTTGTTTTAGGGAACACAATGCACTCCTCCAGTGAGGCAGTTGGCAACTTACATCCCGCCCATCAGCATAACAAGGCTCCCTGTTCTCCAGGGCCTGTCTTGCCTTTCTGGTTTTTACACATTTTGTGGATGTCCCTTTTGACCGGTGGGAAGTGATACTTCTTTGTAGTGCAGATTTGCATTGCCCGCTTGCTTGCTTGGCCAAAAAGGGCGTATGCGTTTTCTCCTGAATATATTCAGGAGAAAACGCATACGCCCTTTTTGGCCAAGTGCATCATTGTCGAAGTTGTGCCCCTCTTCCTGTGCTTTACAGGCGATTCCAACGTACCTCTTGAAATCTGTTTCCTGCTATTCTGCCTCGCTTTCAAGTCCGCCTCGTTGCCTTCCCTCAACAGATTTTTGGACGATAGTTGGCCTTGATTACTCTGCCAGTTTGTGAATTGCTGTGCCCCTGAGCTCCATTTTTCAACTCGTTTTTTGTGAGCTGAACGCAAGTCCAAACTTTTGGTTCAGGACCTATACTGGTTCCCGGTGGGTGGCTGAGACTTTGGTTAATTCTTCTTCCTGCCGGGAAATTAGAGTGACATGTGCCCATCCAAATGCCTAACAGCTACTCTCTCATTGGTTCTCCCTCTTCCCTTTCATCCTCTGCCAAATTGGCAACCTGTGCGAACCAGGAGCTTAAAGGGGCTGTCTCTCCAAGTTGGGAGATTGATAGGAAAGCAGTTGGAAAGTCAAGCCAGAGCACCAGGAGAGGGGCTCTTCGTTGAGTTTTAGAAACCTTTCGTATTCACAGTGTGTCCATTCTCTAGGTTTCCCGTACACGTTATAGCTGTAGTAATATTCCCTTCAACCTGGAGAGCTGGGACCCATGGAATGGGTGCCATGCATTATTGCTTTAAAGGGTCTACATTTGCTCACCCAATCTCACCAATCCTCTCAGTCCCAAGTGTCCAGCCTCATGCCACATCCAGCTGTCATTGTAGATAGGGTCATTCCAGGTTGCATCAGAGACCCTGAAGGAATTGAAAAAAAATTTCCCTGTTTCTTTGTTCTGTTTTTGAAATTCCTGTTTAGAGTGGGTTTGAGCTGATTCTCGCTGCCATGTTTATGCCAGTCTAGACACACTTGATTCCCTTACGGAGACATATCAATACATAGGCTTTACGATTCTTACTAGTCAGATCTATTCCTCTGCGGGAAATATGGGGTTTTGAGTCCCTTTCACTGAGGATGGTGGAGGTCTTGTCTATTCCATAGTTGGTTTTTGGAACGGTACCTGTGCTTATATCAAACTCTGGTTTGATGCATCACCCCACCTCTCCTTCCCCCTTAAGCAGGCATAAGAGTGTTTTCTAAATGTGAGACTCTGTTCTCTTGCCTAACTCAGTTCATGTGTAGCCATGTTTACAGGATCTTCCTAAGTGATATATTTTGATAAGTTTCTTTTCCTGTGTGACTTCTTTCACTTAGAATCATCGTACCTGAATCCACTCATTTTGCTGCTACTGGTCTTATGACATTGATTTCATGGCTGAGGGATATTCCATCGTACGTAAGTTCCACAATGTTTGGAACCATTTTTATATTTCCTGGGATATTTCAGGTGTACCCAGGTTGAGGATCTTGTAAGCAGTGCAGCCCTAAATTTGGAGGTGGCCCTGTCTTATGGATTTTCAGTTTTCCCAAGGTATATTCCCTAGACGGGAAGTGCCCTTGGCTCTGTAGCTCTGTTGTTTACTTGTTTTAGGGAACACAATGCACTCCTCCAGTGAGGCAGTTGGCAACTTACATCCCACCCATCAGCATAACAAGGCTCCCTGTTCTCCAGGTCCTGTCTTGCCTTTCTTCTTTTTACACATTTTGTGGATGTCCCTTTTGACCGGTGGGAAGTGATACTTCTTTGTAGTGCAGATTTGCATTGCCCGCTTGCTTGCTTGGCCAAAAAGGGCGTATGCGTTTTCTCCTGAATATATTCAGGAGAAAACGCATACGCCCTTTTTGGCCAAGTGCATCATTGTCGAAGTTGTGCCCCTCTTCCTGTGCTTTACAGGCAATTCCAACGTACCTCTTGAAATCTGTTTCCTGCTATTCTGCCTCGCTTTCAAGTCCGCCTCGTTGCCTTCCCTCAACAGATTTTTGGACGATAGTTGGCCTTGATTACTCTGCCAGTTTGTGAATTGCTGTGCCCCTGAGCTCCATTTTTTAACTCTTTTTTTGTGAGCTGAACGCAAGTCCAAACTTTTGGTTCAGGACCTATACTGGTTCCCGGTGGGTGGCTGAGACTTTGGTTAATTCTTCTTCCTGCCGGGAAATTAGAGTGACATGTGCCCATCCAAATTCCTAACAGCTACTCTCTCATTGGTTCTCCCTCTTCCCTTTCATCCTCTGCCAAATTGGCAACCTGTGCGAACCAGGAGCTTAAAGGAGCTGTCTCTCCAAGTTGGGAGATTGATAGGAAAGCAGTTGGAAAGTCAAACCGGAGCACCAGGAGAGGGGCTCTTCGTTGAGTTTTAGAAACCTTTCGTATTCACAGTGTGTCCATTCTCTAGGTTTCCCGTACACGTTATAGCTGTAGTAATATTCCCTTCAACCTGGAGAGCTGGGACCCATGGAATGGGTGCCATGCATTATTGCTTTAAAGGGTCTACATTTGCTCACCCAATCTCACCAATCCTCTCAGTCCCAAGTGTCCAGCCTCATGCCACATCCAGCTGTCATTGTAGATAGGGTCATTCCAGGTTGCATCAGAGACCCTGAAGGAATTGTAAAGAATTTCCCTGTTTCTTTGTTTTGTTTTTGAAATTCCTGTTTAGAGTGGGTTTGAGCTGATTCTCGCTGCCATGTTTATGCCAGTCTAGACACACTTGATTCCCTTACGGAGACATATCAATACATAGGTTTTACGATTCTTACTAGTCAGATCTATTCCTCTGCGGGAAATATGGGGTTTTGAGTCCCTTTCACTGAGGAAGGTGGAGGTCTTGTCTATTCCATAGTTGGTTTTTGGAACGGTACCTGTGCTTATATCAAACTCTGGTTTGATGCATCACCCCACCTCTCCTTCCCCCTTAAGCAGGCATAAGAGTGTTTTCTAAATGTTAGACTCTGTTCTCTTGCCTAACTCAGTTCATGTGTAGCCATGTTTACAGGATCTTCCTAAGTGATATCTTATGATACGTTTCTTTTCCTGTGTGACTTCTTTCACTTAGAATCATCGTACCTGAATCCACTCATTTTGCTGCTACTGGTCTTATGACATTGATTTCATGGCTGAGGGATATTCCATCGTACGTAAGTTCCACAATGTTTGGAACCATTTTTATATTTCCTGGGATATTTCAGGTGTACCCAGGTTGAGGATCTTGTAAGCAGTGCAGCCCTAAATTTGGAGGTGGCCCTGTCTTATGGATTTTCAGTTTTCCCTAGGTATATTCCCTAGACGGGAAGTGCCCTTGGCTCTGTAGCTCTGTTGTTTACTTGTTTTAGGGAACACAATGCACTCCTCCAGTGAGGCAGTTGGCAACTTACATCCCGCCCATCAGCATAACAAGGCTCCCTGTTCTCCAGGGCCTGTCTTGCCTTTCTGGTTTTTACACATTTTGTGGATGTCCCTTTTGACCGGTGGGAAGTGATACTTCTTTGTAGTGCAGATTTGCATTGCCCGCTTGCTTGCTTGGCCAAAAAGGGCGTATGCGTTTTCTCCTGAATATATTCAGGAGAAAACGCATACGCCCTTTTTGGCCAAGTGCATCATTGTCGAAGTTGTGCCCCTCTTCCTGTGCTTTACAGGCGATTCCAACGTACCTCTTGAAATCTGTTTCCTGCTATTCTGCCTCGCTTTCAAGTCCGCCTCGTTGCCTTCCCTCAACAGATTTTTGGACGATAGTTGGCCTTGATTACTCTGTCAGTTTGTGAATTGCTGTGCCCCTGAGCTCCATTTTTCAACTCGTTTTTTGTGAGCTGAACGCAAGTCCAAACTTTTGGTTCAGGACCTATACTGGTTCCCGGTGGGTGGCTGAGACTTTGGTTAATTCTTCTTCCTGCCGGGAAATTAGAGCGACATGTGCCCATCCAAATGCCTAACAGCTACTCTCTCATTGGTTCTCCCTCTTCCCTTTCATCCTCTGCCAAATTGGCAACCTGTGCGAACCAGGAGCTTAAAGGGGCTGTCTCTCCAAGTTGGGAGATTGATAGGAAAGCAGTTGGAAAGTCAAACCGGAGCACCAGGAGAGGGGCTCTTCGTTGAGTTTTAGAAACCTTTCGTATTCACAGTGTGTCCATTCTCTAGGTTTCCCGTACACGTTATAGCTCTAGTAATATTCCCTTCAACCTGGAGAGCTGGGACCCATGGAATGGGTGCCATGCATTATTGCTTTAAAGGGTCTACATTTGCTCACCCAATCTCACCAATCCTCTCAGTCCCAAGTGTCCAGCCTCATGCCACATCCAGCTGTCATTGTAGATAGGGTCATTCCAGGTTGCATCAGAGACCCTGAAGGAATTGTAAAGAATTTCCCTGTTTCTTTGTTCTGTTTTTGAAATTCCTGTTTAGAGTGGGTTTGAGCTGATTCTCGCTGCCATGTTTATGCCAGTCTAGACACACTTGATTCCCTTACGGGGACATATCAATACATAGGTTTTAAGATTCTTACTAGTCAGATCTATTCCTCTGCGGGAAATATGGGGTTTTGAGTCCCTTTCACTGAGGAAGGTGTAGGTCTTGTCTATTCCATAGTTGGTTTTTGGAACGGTACCTGTGCTTATATCAAACTCTGGTTTGATGCATCACCCCACCTCTCCTTCCCCCTTTAGCAGGCATAAGAGTGTTTTCTAAATGTGAGACTCTATTCTGTTGCCTAACTCAGTTCATGTGTAGCCATGTTTACAGGATCTTCCTAAGTGATATCTTATGATAAGTTTCTTTTCCTGTGTGACTTCTTTCACTTAGAAACATCGTACCTGAATCCACTCATTTTGCTGCTACTGGTCTTATGACATTGATTTAATGGCTGAGGGATATTCCATCGTATGTAAGTTCCACAATGTTTTGAACCATTTTCATATTTCCTGGGATATTTCAGGTGTACCCAGGTTGAGGATCTTGTAAGCAGTGCAGCCCTCAATTTGGAGGTGGCTCTGTCTTATGGATTTTCAGTTTTCCCAAGGTATATTCCCTAGACTGGAAGTGCCCTTGGCTCTGTAGCTCTGTTGTTTACTTGTTTTAGGGAACACAATGCACTCCTCCAGTGAGGCAGTTGGCAACTTACATCCCGCCCATCAGCATAACAAGGCTCCCTGTTCTCCAGGGCCTGTCTTGCCTTTCTGGTTTTTACACATTTTGTGGATGTCCCTTTTGACCGGTGGGAAGTGATACTTCTTTGTAGTGCAGATTTGCATTGCCCGCTTGCTTGCTTGGCCAAAAAGGGCGTATGCGTTTTCTCCTGAATATATTCAGGAGAAAACGCATACGCCCTTTTTGGCCAAGTGCATCATTGTCGAAGTTGTGCCCCTCTTCCTGTGCTTTACAGGCGATTCCAACGTACCTCTTGAAATCTGTTTCCTGCTATTCTGCCTCGCTTTCAAGTCCGCCTCGTTGCCTTCCCTCAACAGATTTTTGGACGATAGTTGGCCTTGATTACTCTGCCAGTTTGTGAATTGCTGTGCCCCTGAGCTCCATTTTTCAACTCGTTTTTTGTGAGCTGAACGCAAGTCCAAACTTTTGGTTCAGGACCTATACTGGTTCCCGGTGGGTGGCTGAGACTTTGGTTAATTCTTCTTCCTGCCGGGAAATTAGAGTGACATGTGCCCATCCAAATGCCTAACAGCTACTCTCTCATTGGTTCTCCCTCTTCCCTTTCATCCTCTGCCAAATTGGCAACCTGTGCGAACCAGGAGCTTAAAGGGGCTGTCTCTCCAAGTTGGGAGATTGATAGGAAAGCAGTTGGAAAGTCAAGCCAGAGCACCAGGAGAGGGGCTCTTCGTTGAGTTTTAGAAACCTTTCGTATTCACAGTGTGTCCATTCTCTAGGTTTCCCGTACACGTTATAGCTGTAGTAATATTCCCTTCAACCTGGAGAGCTGGGACCCATGGAATGGGTGCCATGCATTATTGCTTTAAAGGGTCTACATTTGCTCACCCAATCTCACCAATCCTCTCAGTCCCAAGTGTCCAGCCTCATGCCACATCCAGCTGTCATTGTAGATAGGGTCATTCCAGGTTGCATCAGAGACCCTGAAGGAATTGAAAAAAAATTTCCCTGTTTCTTTGTTCTGTTTTTGAAATTCCTGTTTAGAGTGGGTTTGAGCTGATTCTCGCTGCCATGTTTATGCCAGTCTAGACACACTTGATTCCCTTACGGAGACATATCAATACATAGGCTTTACGATTCTTACTAGTCAGATCTATTCCTCTGCGGGAAATATGGGGTTTTGAGTCCCTTTCACTGAGGATGGTGGAGGTCTTGTCTATTCCATAGTTGGTTTTTGGAACGGTACCTGTGCTTATATCAAACTCTGGTTTGATGCATCACCCCACCTCTCCTTCCCCCTTAAGCAGGCATAAGAGTGTTTTCTAAATGTGAGATTCTGTTCTCTTGCCTGACTCAGTTCATGTGTAGCCATGTTTACAGGATCTTCCTAAGTGATATATTTTGATAAGTTTCTTTTCCTGTGTGACTTCTTTCACTTAGAATCATCGTACCTGAATCCACTCATTTTGCTGCTACTGGTCTTATGACATTGATTTCATGGCTGAGGGATATTCCATCGTACGTAAGTTCCACAATGTTTGGAACCATTTTTATATTTCCTGGGATATTTCAGGTGTACCCAGGTTGAGGATCTTGTAAGCAGTGCAGCCCTAAATTTGGAGGTGGCCCTGTCTTATGGATTTTCAGTTTTCCCAAGGTATATTCCCTAGACGGGAAGTGCCCTTGGCTCTGTAGCTCTGTTGTTTACTTGTTTTAGGGAACACAATGCACTCCTCCAGTGAGGCAGTTGGCAACTTACATCCCACCCATCAGCATAACAAGGCTCCCTGTTCTCCAGGTCCTGTCTTGCCTTTCTTCTTTTTACACATTTTGTGGATGTCCCTTTTGACCGGTGGGAAGTGATACTTCTTTGTAGTGCAGATTTGCATTGCCCGCTTGCTTGCTTGGCCAAAAAGGGCGTATGCGTTTTCTCCTGAATATATTCAGGAGAAAACGCATACGCCCTTTTTGGCCAAGTGCATCATTGTCGAAGTTGTGCCCCTCTTCCTGTGCTTTACAGGCAATTCCAACGTACCTCTTGAAATCTGTTTCCTGCTATTCTGCCTCGCTTTCAAGTCCGCCTCGTTGCCTTCCCTCAACAGATTTTTGGACGATAGTTGGCCTTGATTACTCTGCCAGTTTGTGAATTGCTGTGCCCCTGAGCTCCATTTTTTAACTCTTTTTTTGTGAGCTGAACGCAAGTCCAAACTTTTGGTTCAGGACCTATACTGGTTCCCGGTGGGTGGCTGAGACTTTGGTTAATTCTTCTTCCTGCCGGGAAATTAGAGTGACATGTGCCCATCCAAATTCCTAACAGCTACTCTCTCATTGGTTCTCCCTCTTCCCTTTCATCCTCTGCCAAATTGGCAACCTGTGCGAACCAGGAGCTTAAAGGAGCTGTCTCTCCAAGTTGGGAGATTGATAGGAAAGCAGTTGGAAAGTCAAACCGGAGCACCAGGAGAGGGGCTCTTCGTTGAGTTTTAGAAACCTTTCGTATTCACAGTGTGTCCATTCTCTAGGTTTCCCGTACACGTTATAGCTGTAGTAATATTCCCTTCAACCTGGAGAGCTGGGACCCATGGAATGGGTGCCATGCATTATTGCTTTAAAGGGTCTACATTTGCTCACCCAATCTCACCAATCCTCTCAGTCCCAAGTGTCCAGCCTCATGCCACATCCAGCTGTCATTGTAGATAGGGTCATTCCAGGTTGCATCAGAGACCCTGAAGGAATTGTAAAGAATTTCCCTGTTTCTTTGTTCTGTTTTTGAAATTCCTGTTTAGAGTGGGTTTGAGCTGATTCTCGCTGCCATGTTTATGCCAGTCTAGACACACTTGATTCCCTTACGGAGACATATCAATACATAGGTTTTACGATTCTTACTAGTCAGATCTATTCCTCTGCGGGAAATATGGGGTTTTGAGTCCCTTTCACTGAGGAAGGTGGAGGTCTTGTCTATTCCATAGTTGGTTTTTGGAACGGTACCTGTGCTTATATCAAACTCTGGTTTGATGCATCACCCCACCTCTCCTTCCCCCTTAAGCAGGCATAAGAGTGTTTTCTAAATGTTAGACTCTGTTCTCTTGCCTAACTCAGTTCATGTGTAGCCATGTTTACAGGATCTTCCTAAGTGATATCTTATGATACGTTTCTTTTCCTGTGTGACTTCTTTCACTTAGAATCATCGTACCTGAATCCACTCATTTTGCTGCTACTGGTCTTATGACATTGATTTCATGGCTGAGGGATATTCCATCGTACGTAAGTTCCACAATGTTTGGAACCATTTTTATATTTCCTGGGATATTTCACGTGTACCCAGGTTGAGGATCTTGTAAGCAGTGCAGCCCTAAATTTGGAGGTGGCCCTGTCTTATGGATTTTCAGTTTTCCCTAGGTATATTCCCTAGACGGGAAGTGCCCTTGGCTCTGTAGCTCTGTTGTTTACTTGTTTTAGGGAACACAATGCACTCCTCCAGTGAGGCAGTTGGCAACTTACATCCCGCCCATCAGCATAACAAGGCTCCCTGTTCTCCAGGGCCTGTCTTGCCTTTCTGGTTTTTACACATTTTGTGGATGTCCCTTTTGACCGGTGGGAAGTGATACTTCTTTGTAGTGCAGATTTGCATTGCCCGCTTGCTTGCTTGGCCAAAAAGGGCGTATGCGTTTTCTCCTGAATATATTCAGGAGAAAACGCATACGCCCTTTTTGGCCAAGTGCATCATTGTCGAAGTTGTGCCCCTCTTCCTGTGCTTTACAGGCGATTCCAACGTACCTCTTGAAATCTGTTTCCTGCTATTCTGCCTCGCTTTCAAGTCCGCCTCGTTGCCTTCCCTCAACAGATTTTTGGACGATAGTTGGCCTTGATTACTCTGTCAGTTTGTGAATTGCTGTGCCCCTGAGCTCCATTTTTCAACTCGTTTTTTGTGAGCTGAACGCAAGTCCAAACTTTTGGTTCAGGACCTATACTGGTTCCCGGTGGGTGGCTGAGACTTTGGTTAATTCTTCTTCCTGCCGGGAAATTAGAGCGACATGTGCCCATCCAAATGCCTAACAGCTACTCTCTCATTGGTTCTCCCTCTTCCCTTTCATCCTCTGCCAAATTGGCAACCTGTGCGAACCAGGAGCTTAAAGGGGCTGTCTCTCCAAGTTGGGAGATTGATAGGAAAGCAGTTGGAAAGTCAAACCGGAGCACCAGGAGAGGGGCTCTTCGTTGAGTTTTAGAAACCTTTCGTATTCACAGTGTGTCCATTCTCTAGGTTTCCCGTACACGTTATAGCTCTAGTAATATTCCCTTCAACCTGGAGAGCTGGGACCCATGGAATGGGTGCCATGCATTATTGCTTTAAAGGGTCTACATTTGCTCACCCAATCTCACCAATCCTCTCAGTCCCAAGTGTCCAGCCTCATGCCACATCCAGCTGTCATTGTAGATAGGGTCATTCCAGGTTGCATCAGAGACCCTGAAGGAATTGTAAAGAATTTCCCTGTTTCTTTGTTCTGTTTTTGAAATTCCTGTTTAGAGTGGGTTTGAGCTGATTCTCGCTGCCATGTTTATGCCAGTCTAGACACACTTGATTCCCTTACGGGGACATATCAATACATAGGTTTTAAGATTCTTACTAGTCAGATCTATTCCTCTGCGGGAAATATGGGGTTTTGAGTCCCTTTCACTGAGGAAGGTGTAGGTCTTGTCTATTCCATAGTTGGTTTTTGGAACGGTACCTGTGCTTATATCAAACTCTGGTTTGATGCATCACCCCACCTCTCCTTCCCCCTTTAGCAGGCATAAGAGTGTTTTCTAAATGTGAGACTCTATTCTGTTGCCTAACTCAGTTCATGTGTAGCCATGTTTACAGGATCTTCCTAAGTGATATCTTATGATAAGTTTCTTTTCCTGTGTGACTTCTTTCACTTAGAAACATCGTACCTGAATCCACTCATTTTGCTGCTACTGGTCTTATGACATTGATTTAATGGCTGAGGGATATTCCATCGTATGTAAGTTCCACAATGTTTTGAACCATTTTCATATTTCCTGGGATATTTCAGGTGTACCCAGGTTGAGGATCTTGTAAGCAGTGCAGCCCTCAATTTGGAGGTGGCTCTGTCTTATGGATTTTCAGTTTTCCCAAGGTATATTCCCTAGACTGGAAGTGCCCTTGGCTCTGTAGCTCTGTTGTTTACTTGTTTTAGGGAACACAATGCACTCCTCCAGTGAGGCAGTTGGCAACTTACATCCCGCCCATCAGCATAACAAGGCTCCCTGTTCTCCAGGGCCTGTCTTGCCTTTCTGGTTTTTACACATTTTGTGGATGTCCCTTTTGACCGGTGGGAAGTGATACTTCTTTGTAGTGCAGATTTGCATTGCCCGCTTGCTTGCTTGGCCAAAAAGGGCGTATGCGTTTTCTCCTGAATATATTCAGGAGAAAACGCATACGCCCTTTTTGGCCAAGTGCATCATTGTCGAAGTTGTGCCCCTCTTCCTGTGCTTTACAGGCGATTCCAACGTACCTCTTGAAATCTGTTTCCTGCTATTCTGCCTCGCTTTCAAGTCCGCCTCGTTGCCTTCCCTCAACAGATTTTTGGACGATAGTTGGCCTTGATTACTCTGCCAGTTTGTGAATTGCTGTGCCCCTGAGCTCCATTTTTCAACTCGATTTTTGTGAGCTGAACGCAAGTCCAAACTTTTGGTTCAGGACCTATACTGGTTCCCGGTGGGTGGCTGAGACTTTGGTTAATTCTTCTTCCTGCCGGGAAATTAGAGTGACATGTGCCCATCCAAATGCCTAACAGCTACTCTCTCATTGGTTCTCCCTCTTCCCTTTCATCCTCTGCCAAATTGGCAACCTGTGCGAACCAGGAGCTTAAAGGGGCTGTCTCTCCAAGTTGGGAGATTGATAGGAAAGCAGTTGGAAAGTCAAGCCAGAGCACCAGGAGAGGGGCTCTTCGTTGAGTTTTAGAAACCTTTCGTATTCACAGTGTGTCCATTCTCTAGGTTTCCCGTACACGTTATAGCTGTAGTAATATTCCCTTCAACCTGGAGAGCTGGGACCCATGGAATGGGTGCCATGCATTATTGCTTTAAAGGGTCTACATTTGCTCACCCAATCTCACCAATCCTCTCAGTCCCAAGTGTCCAGCCTCATGCCACATCCAGCTGTCATTGTAGATAGGGTCATTCCAGGTTGCATCAGAGACCCTGAAGGAATTGAAAAAAAATTTCCCTGTTTCTTTGTTCTGTTTTTGAAATTCCTGTTTAGAGTGGGTTTGAGCTGATTCTCGCTGCCATGTTTATGCCAGTCTAGACACACTTGATTCCCTTACGGAGACATATCAATACATAGGCTTTACGATTCTTACTAGTCAGATCTATTCCTCTGCGGGAAATATGGGGTTTTGAGTCCCTTTCACTGAGGATGGTGGAGGTCTTGTCTATTCCATAGTTGGTTTTTGGAACGGTACCTGTGCTTATATCAAACTCTGGTTTGATGCATCACCCCACCTCTCCTTCCCCCTTAAGCAGGCATAAGAGTGTTTTCTAAATGTGAGACTCTGTTCTCTTGCCTAACTCAGTTCATGTGTAGCCATGTTTACAGGATCTTCCTAAGTGATATATTTTGATAAGTTTCTTTTCCTGTGTGACTTCTTTCACTTAGAATCATCGTACCTGAATCCACTCATTTTGCTGCTACTGGTCTTATGACATTGATTTCATGGCTGAGGGATATTCCATCGTACGTAAGTTCCACAATGTTTGGAACCATTTTTATATTTCCTGGGATATTTCAGGTGTACCCAGGTTGAGGATCTTGTAAGCAGTGCAGCCCTCAATTTGGAGGTGGCCCTGTCTTATGGATTTTCAGTTTTCCCAAGGTATATTCCCTAGACGGGAAGTGCCCTTGGCTCTGTAGCTCTGTTGTTTACTTGTTTTAGGGAACACAATGCACTCCTCCAGTGAGGCAGTTGGCAACTTACATCCCACCCATCAGCATAACAAGGCTCCCTGTTCTCCAGGTCCTGTCTTGCCTTTCTTCTTTTTACACATTTTGTGGATGTCCCTTTTGACCGGTGGGAAGTGATACTTCTTTGTAGTGCAGATTTGCATTGCCCGCTTGCTTGCTTGGCCAAAAAGGGCGTATGCGTTTTCTCCTGAATATATTCAGGAGAAAACGCATACGCCCTTTTTGGCCAAGTGCATCATTGTCGAAGTTGTGCCCCTCTTCCTGTGCTTTACAGGCGATTCCAACGTACCTCTTGAAATCTGTTTCCTGCTATTCTGCCTCGCTTTCAAGTCCGCCTCGTTGCCTTCCCTCAACAGATTTTTGGACGATAGTTGGCCTTGATTACTCTGCCAGTTTGTGAATTGCTGTGCCCCTGAGCTCCATTTTTTAACTCTTTTTTTGTGAGCTGAACGCAAGTCCAAACTTTTGGTTCAGGACCTATACTGGTTCCCGGTGGGTGGCTGAGACTTTGGTTAATTCTTCTTCCTGCCGGGAAATTAGAGTGACATGTGCCCATCCAAATTCCTAACAGCTACTCTCTCTTTGGTTCTCCCTCTTCCCTTTCATCCTCTGCCAAATTGGCAACCTGTGCGAACCAGGAGCTTAAAGGAGCTGTCTCTCCAAGTTGGGAGATTGATAGGAAAGCAGTTGGAAAGTCAAACCGGAGCACCAGGAGAGGGGCTCTTCGTTGAGTTTTAGAAACCTTTCGTATTCACAGTGTGTCCATTCTCTAGGTTTCCCGTACACGTTATAGCTGTAGTAATATTCCCTTCAACCTGGAGAGCTGGGACCCATGGAATGGGTGCCATGCATTATTGCTTTAAAGGGTCTACATTTGCTCACCCAATCTCACCAATCCTCTCAGTCCCAAGTGTCCAGCCTCATGCCACATCCAGCTGTCATTGTAGATAGGGTCATTCCAGGTTGCATCAGAGACCCTGAAGGAATTGTAAAGAATTTCCCTGTTTCTTTGTTTTGTTTTTGAAATTCCTGTTTAGAGTGGGTTTGAGCTGATTCTCGCTGCCATGTTTATGCCAGTCTAGACACACTTGATTCCCTTACGGAGACATATCAATACATAGGTTTTACGATTCTTACTAGTCAGATCTATTCCTCTGCGGGAAATATGGGGTTTTGAGTCCCTTTCACTGAGGAAGGTGGAGGTCTTGTCTATTCCATAGTTGGTTTTTGGAACGGTACCTGTGCTTATATCAAACTCTGGTTTGATGCATCACCCCACCTCTCCTTCCCCCTTAAGCAGGCATAAGAGTGTTTTCTAAATGTTAGACTCTGTTCTCTTGCCTAACTCAGTTCATGTGTAGCCATGTTTACAGGATCTTCCTAAGTGATATCTTATGATACGTTTCTTTTCCTGTGTGACTTCTTTCACTTAGAATCATCGTACCTGAATCCACTCATTTTGCTGCTACTGGTCTTATGACATTGATTTCATGGCTGAGGGATATTCCATCGTACGTAAGTTCCACAATGTTTGGAACCATTTTTATATTTCCTGGGATATTTCAGGTGTACCCAGGTTGAGGATCTTGTAAGCAGTGCAGCCCTAAATTTGGAGGTGGCCCTGTCTTATGGATTTTCAGTTTTCCCTAGGTATATTCCCTAGACGGGAAGTGCCCTTGGCTCTGTAGCTCTGTTGTTTACTTGTTTTAGGGAACACAATGCACTCCTCCAGTGAGGCAGTTGGCAACTTACATCCCGCCCATCAGCATAACAAGGCTCCCTGTTCTCCAGGGCCTGTCTTGCCTTTCTGGTTTTTACACATTTTGTGGATGTCCCTTTTGACCGGTGGGAAGTGATACTTCTTTGTAGTGCAGATTTGCATTGCCCGCTTGCTTGCTTGGCCAAAAAGGGCGTATGCGTTTTCTCCTGAATATATTCAGGAGAAAACGCATACGCCCTTTTTGGCCAAGTGCATCATTGTCGAAGTTGTGCCCCTCTTCCTGTGCTTTACAGGCGATTCCAACGTACCTCTTGAAATCTGTTTCCTGCTATTCTGCCTCGCTTTCAAGTCCGCCTCGTTGCCTTCCCTCAACAGATTTTTCGACGATAGTTGGCCTTGATTACTCTGTCAGTTTGTGAATTGCTGTGCCCCTGAGCTCCATTTTTCAACTCGTTTTTTGTGAGCTGAACGCAAGTCCAAACTTTTGGTTCAGGACCTATACTGGTTCCCGGTGGGTGGCTGAGACTTTGGTTAATTCTTCTTCCTGCCGGGAAATTAGAGCGACATGTGCCCATCCAAATGCCTAACAGCTACTCTCTCATTGGTTCTCCGTCTTCCCTTTCATCCTCTGCCAAATTGGCAACCTGTGCGAACCAGGAGCTTAAAGGGGCTGTCTCTCCAAGTTGGGAGATTGATAGGAAAGCAGTTGGAAAGTCAAACCGGAGCACCAGGAGAGGGGCTCTTCGTTGAGTTTTAGAAACCTTTCGTATTCACAGTGTGTCCATTCTCTAGGTTTCCCGTACACGTTATAGCTGTAGTAATATTCCCTTCAACCTGGAGAGCTGGGACCCATGGAATGGGTGCCATGCATTATTGCTTTAAAGGGTCTACATTTGCTCACCCAATCTCACCAATCCTCTCAGTCCCAAGTGTCCAGCCTCATGCCACATCCAGCTGTCATTGTAGATAGGGTCATTCCAGGTTGCATCAGAGACCCTGAAGGAATTGTAAAGAATTTCCCTGTTTCTTTGTTCTGTTTTTGAAATTCCTGTTTAGAGTGGGTTTGAGCTGATTCTCGCTGCCATGTTTATGCCAGTCTAGACACACTTGATTCCCTTACGGGGACATATCAATACATAGGTTTTAAGATTCTTACTAGTCAGATCTATTCCTCTGCGGGAAATATGGGGTTTTGAGTCCCTTTCACTGAGGAAGGTGTAGGTCTTGTCTATTCCATAGTTGGTTTTTGGAACGGTACCTGTGCTTATATCAAACTCTGGTTTGATGCATCACCCCACCTCTCCTTCCCCCTTTAGCAGGCATAAGAGTGTTTTCTAAATGTGAGACTCTATTCTGTTGCCTAACTCAGTTCATGTGTAGCCATGTTTACAGGATCTTCCTAAGTGATATCTTATGATAAGTTTCTTTTCCTGTGTGACTTCTTTCACTTAGAAACATCGTACCTGAATCCACTCATTTTGCTGCTACTGGTCTTATGACATTGATTTAATGGCTGAGGGATATTCCATCGTATGTAAGTTCCACAATGTTTTGAACCATTTTCATATTTCCTGGGATATTTCAGGTGTACCCAGGTTGAGGATCTTGTAAGCAGTGCAGCCCTCAATTTGGAGGTGGCTCTGTCTTATGGATTTTCAGTTTTCCCAAGGTATATTCCCTAGACTGGAAGTGCCCTTGGCTCTGTAGCTCTGTTGTTTACTTGTTTTAGGGAACACAATGCACTCCTCCAGTGAGGCAGTTGGCAACTTACATCCCGCCCATCAGCATAACAAGGCTCCCTGTTCTCCAGGGCCTGTCTTGCCTTTCTGGTTTTTACACATTTTGTGGATGTCCCTTTTGACCGGTGGGAAGTGATACTTCTTTGTAGTGCAGATTTGCATTGCCCGCTTGCTTGCTTGGCCAAAAAGGGCGTATGCGTTTTCTCCTGAATATATTCAGGAGAAAACGCATACGCCCTTTTTGGCCAAGTGCATCATTGTCGAAGTTGTGCCCCTCTTCCTGTGCTTTACAGGCGATTCCAACGTACCTCTTGAAATCTGTTTCCTGCTATTCTGCCTCGCTTTCAAGTCCGCCTCGTTGCCTTCCCTCAACAGATTTTTGGACGATAGTTGGCCTTGATTACTCTGCCAGTTTGTGAATTGCTGTGCCCCTGAGCTCCATTTTTCAACTCGTTTTTTGTGAGCTGAACGCAAGTCCAAACTTTTGGTTCAGGAACTATACTGGTTCCCGGTGGTTGGCTGAGACTTTGGTTAATTCTTCTTCCTGCTGGGAAATTAGAGTGACATGTGCCCATCCAAATGCCTAACAGCTACTCTCTCATTGGTTCTCCCTCTTCCCTTTCATCCTCTGCCAAATTGGCAACCTGTGCGAACCAGGAGCTTAAAGGGGCTGTCTCTCCAAGTTGGGAGATTGATAGGAAAGCAGTTGGAAAGTCAAACCGCAGCACCAGGAGAGGGGCTCTTCGTTGAGTTTTAGAAACCTTTCGTATTCACAGTGTGTCCATTCTCTAGGTTTCCCGTACACGTTATAGCTGTAGTAATATTCCCTTCAACCTGGAGAGCTGGGACCCATGGAATGGGTGCCATGCATTATTGCTTTAAAGGGTCTACATTTGCTCACCCAATCTCACCAATCCTCTCAGTCCCAAGTGTCCAGCCTCATGCCACATCCAGCTGTCATTGTAGATAGGGTCATTCCAGGTTGCATCAGAGACCCTGAAGGAATTGAAAAAAAATTTCCCTGTTTCTTTGTTCTGTTTTTGAAATTCCTGTTTAGAGTGGGTTTGAGCTGATTCTCGCTGCCATGTTTATGCCAGTCTAGACACACTTGATTCCCTTACGGAGACATATCAATACATAGGCTTTACGATTCTTACTAGTCAGATCTATGCCTCTGCGGGAAATATGGGGTTTTGAGTCCCTTTCACTGAGGATGGTGGAGGTCTTGTCTATTCCATAGTTGGTTTTTGGAACGGTACCTGTGCTTATATCAAACTCTGGTTTGATGCATCACCCCACCTCTCCTTCCCCCTTAAGCAGGCATAAGAGTGTTTTCTAAATGTGAGACTCTTTTCTCTTGCCTAACTCAGTTCATGTGTAGCCATGTTTACAGGATCTTCCTAAGTAATATATTTTGATAAGTTTCTTTTCCTGTGTGACTTCTTTCACTTAGAATCATCGTACCTGAATCCACTCATTTTGCTGCTACTGGTCTTATGACATTGATTTCATGGCTAAGGGATATTCCATCGTACGTAAGTTCCACAATGTTTGGAACCATTTTTATATTTCCTGGGATATTTCAGGTGTACCCAGGTTGAGGATCTTGTAAGCAGTGCAACCCTAAATTTGGAGGTGGCCCTGTCTTATGGATTTTCAGTTTTCCCAAGGTATATTCCCTAGACGGGAAGTGCCCTTGGCTCTGTAGCTCTGTTGTTTACTTGTTTTAGGGAACACAATGCACTCCTCCAGTGAGGCAGTTGGCAACTTACATCCCACCCATCAGCATAACAAGGCTCCCTGTTCTCCAGGTCCTGTCTTGCCTTTCTGGTTTTTACACATTTTGTGGATGTCCCTTTTGACCGGTGGGAAGTGATACTTCTTTGTAGTGCAGATTTGCATTGCCCGCTTGCTTGCTTGGCCAAAAAGGGCGTATGCGTTTTCTCCTGAATATATTCAGGAGAAAACGCATACGCCCTTTTTGGCCAAGTGCATCATTGTCGAAGTTGTGTCCCTCTTCCTGTGCTTTACAGGCAATTCCAACGTACCTCTTGAAATCTGTTTCCTGCTATTCTGCCTCGCTTTCAAGTCCGCCTCTTTGCCTTCCCTCAACAGATTTTTGGACGATAGTTGGCCTTGATTACTCTGCCAGTTTGTGAATTGCTGTGCCCCTGAGCTCCATTTTTCAACTCTTTTTTTGTGAGCTGAACGCAAGTCCAAACTTTTGGTTCAGGACCTATACTGGTTCCTGGTGGGTGGCTGAGACTTTGGTTAATTCTTCTTCCTGCCGGGAAATTAGAGTGACATGTGCCCATCCAAATTCCTAACAGCTACTCTCTCATTGGTTCTCCCTCTTCCCTTTCATCCTCTGCCAAATTGGCAACCTGTGCGAACCAGGAGCTTAAAGGAGCTGTCTCTCCAAGTTGGGAGATTGATAGGAAAGCAGTTGGAAAGTCAAACCGGAGCACCAGGAGAGGGGCTCTTCGTTGAGTTTTAGAAACCTTTCGTATTCACAGTGTGTCCATTCTCTAGGTTTCCCGTACACGTTATAGCTGTAGTAATATTCCCTTCAACCTGGAGAGCTGGGACCCATGGAATGGGTGCCATGCATTATTGCTTTAAAGGGTCTACATTTGCTCACCCAATCTCACCAATCCTCTCAGTCCCAAGTGTCCAGCCTCATGCCACATCCAGCTGTCATTGTAGATAGGGTCATTCCAGGTTGCATCAGAGACCCTGAAGGAATTGTAAAGAATTTCCCTGTTTCTTTGTTCTGTTTTTGAAATTCCTGTTTAGAGTGGGTTTGAGCTGATTCTCGCTGCCATGTTTATGCCAGTCTAGACACACTTGATTCCCTTACGGAGACATATCAATACATAGGTTTTACGATTCTTACTAGTCAGATCTATTCCTCTGCGGGAAATATGGGGTTTTGAGTCCCTTTCACTGAGGAAGGTGGAGGTCTTGTCTATTCCATAGTTGGTTTTTGGAACGGTACCTGTGCTTATATCAAACTCTGGTTTGATGCATCACCCCACCTCTCCTTCCCCCTTAAGCAGGCATAAGAGTGTTTTCTAAATGTTAGACTCTATTCTCTTGCCTAACTCAGTTCATGTGTAGCCATGTTTACAGGATCTTCCTAAGTGATATCTTATGATACGTTTCTTTTCCTGTGTGACTTCTTTCACTTAGAATCATCGTACCTGAATCCACTCATTTTGCTGCTACTGGTCTTATGACATTGATTTCATGGCTGAGGGATATTCCATCGTACGTAAGTTCCACAATGTTTGGAACCATTTTTATATTTCCTGGGATATTTCACGTGTACCCAGGTTGAGGATCTTGTAAGCAGTGCAGCCCTAAATTTGGAGGTGGCCCTGTCTTATGGATTTTCAGTTTTCCCTAGGTATATTCCCTAGACGGGAAGTGCCCTTGGCTCTGTAGCTCTGTTGTTTACTTGTTTTAGGGCACACAATGCACTCCTCCAGTGAGGCAGTTGGCAACTTACATCCCGCCCATCAGCATAACAAGGCTCCCTGTTCTCCAGGGCCTGTCTTGCCTTTCTGGTTTTTACACATTTTGTGGATGTCCCTTTTGACCGGTGGGAAGTGATACTTCTTTGTAGTGCAGATTTGCATTGCCCGCTTGCTTGCTTGGCCAAAAAGGGCGTATGCGTTTTCTCCTGAATATATTCAGGAGAAAACGCATACGCCCTTTTTGGCCAAGTGCATCATTGTCGAAGTTGTGCCCCTCTTCCTGTGCTTTACAGGCGATTCCAACGTACCTCTTGAAATCTGTTTCCTGCTATTCTGCCTCGCTTTCAAGTCCGCCTCGTTGCCTTCCCTCAACAGATTTTTGGACGATAGTTGGCCTTGATTACTCTGTCAGTTTGTGAATTGCTGTGCCCCTGAGCTCCATTTTTCAACTCGTTTTTTGTGAGCTGAACGCAAGTCCAAACTTTTGGTTCAGGACCTATACTGGTTCCCGGTGGGTGGCTGAGACTTTGGTTAATTCTTCTTCCTGCCGGGAAATTAGAGCGACATGTGCCCATCCAAATGCCTAACAGCTACTCTCTCATTGGTTTTCCCTCTTCCCTTTCATCCTCTGCCAAATTGGCAACCTGTGCGAACCAGGAGCTTAAAGGGGCTGTCGCTCCAAGTTGGGAGATTGATAGGAAAGCAGTTGGAAAGTCAAACCGGAGCACCAGGAGAGGGGCTCTTCGTTGAGTTTTAGAAACCTTTCGTATTCACAGTGTGTCCATTCTCTAGGTTTCCCGTACACGTTATAGCTGTAGTAATATTCCCTTCAACCTGGAGAGCTGGGACCCATGGAATGGGTGCCATGCATTATTGCTTTAAAGGGTCTACATTTGCTCACCCAATCTCACCAATCCTCTCTGTCCCAAGTGTCCAGCCTCATGCCACATCCAGCTGTCATTGTAGATAGGGTCTTTCCAGGTTGCATCAGAGACCCTGAAGGAATTGAAAAAAATTTCCCTGTTTCTTTGTTCTGTTTTTGAATTTCCTTTTTAGAGTGGGTTTGAGCTGATTCTCGCTGCCATGTTTATGCCAGTCTAGACACACTTGATTCCCTTACGGAGACATATCAATACATAGGTTTTAAGATTCTTACTAGTCAGATCTATTCCTCTGCGGGAAATATGGGGTTTTGAGTCCCTTTCACTGAGGAAGGTGTAGGTCTTGTCTATTCCATAGTTGGTTTTTGGAACGGTACCTGTGCTTATATCAAACTCTGGTTTGATGCATCACCCCACCTCTCCTTCCCCCTTTAGCAGGCATAAGAGTGTTTTCTAAATGTGAGACTCTATTCTGTTGCCTAACTCAGTTCATGTGTAGCCATGTTTACAGGATCTTCCTAAGTGATATCTTATGATAAGTTTCTTTTCCTGTGTGACTTCTTTCACTTAGAAACATCGTACCTGAATCCACTCATTTTGCTGCTACTGGTCTTATGACATTGATTTAATGGCTGAGGGATATTCCATCGTATGTAAGTTCCACAATGTTTTGAACCATTTTCATATTTCCTGGGATATTTCAGGTGTACCCAGGTTGAGGATCTTGTAAGCAGTGCAGCCCTCAATTTGGAGGTGGCTCTGTCTTATGGATTTTCAGTTTTCCCAAGGTATATTCCCTAGACTGGAAGTGCCCTTGGCTCTGTAGCTCTGTTGTTTACTTGTTTTAGGGAACACAATGCACTCCTCCAGTGAGGCAGTTGGCAACTTACATCCCGCCCATCAGCATAACAAGGCTCCCTGTTCTCCAGGGCCTGTCTTGCCTTTCTGGTTTTTACACATTTTGTGGATGTCCCTTTTGACCGGTGGGAAGTGATACTTCTTTGTAGTGCAGATTTGCATTGCCCGCTTGCTTGCTTGGCCAAAAAGGGCGTATGCGTTTTCTCCTGAATATATTCAGGAGAAAACGCATACGCCCTTTTTGGCCAAGTGCATCATTGTCGAAGTTGTGCCCCTCTTCCTGTGCTTTACAGGCGATTCCAACGTACCTCTTGAAATCTCTTTCCTGCTATTCTGCCTCGCTTTCAAGTCCGCCTCGTTGCCTTCCCTCAACAGATTTTTGGACGATAGTTGGCCTTGATTACTCTGTCAGTTTGTGAATTGCTGTGCCCCTGAGCTCCATTTTTCAACTCGTTTTTTGTGAGCTGAACGCAAGTCCAAACTTTTGGTTCAGGACCTATACTGGTTCCCGGTGGGTGGCTGAGACTTTGGTTAATTCTTCTTCCTGCCGGGAAATTAGAGCGACATGTGCCCATCCAAATGCCTAACAGCTACTCTCTCATTGGTTTTCCCTCTTCCCTTTCATCCTCTGCCAAATTGGCAACCTGTGCGAACCAGGAGCTTAAAGGGGCTGTCGCTCCAAGTTGGGAGATTGATAGGAAAGCAGTTGGAAAGTCAAACCGGAGCACCAGGAGAGGGGCTCTTCGTTGAGTTTTAGAAACCTTTCGTATTCACAGTGTGTCCATTCTCTAGGTTTCCCGTACACGTTATAGCTGTAGTAATATTCCCTTCAACCTGGAGAGCTGGGACCCATGGAATGGGTGCCATGCATTATTGCTTTAAAGGGTCTACATTTGCTCACCCAATCTCACCAATCCTCTCTGTCCCAAGTGTCCAGCCTCATGCCACATCCAGCTGTCATTGTAGATAGGGTCTTTCCAGGTTGCATCAGAGACCCTGAAGGAATTGAAAAAAATTTCCCTGTTTCTTTGTTCTGTTTTTGAATTTCCTTTTTAGAGTGGGTTTCAGCTGATTCTCGCTGCCATGTTTATGCCAGTCTAGACACACTTGATTCCCTTACGGAGACATATCAATACATAGGTTTTAAGATTCTTACTAGTCAGATCTATTCCTCTGCGGGAAATATGGGGTTTTGAGTCCCTTTCACTGAGGAAGGTGTAGGTCTTGTCTATTCCATAGTTGGTTTTTGGAACGGTACCTGTGCTTATATCAAACTCTGGTTTGATGCATCACCCCACCTCTCCTTCCCCCTTTAGCAGGCATAAGAGTGTTTTCTAAATGTGAGACTCTATTCTGTTGCCTAACTCAGTTCATGTGTAGCCATGTTTACAGGATCTTCCTAAGTGATATCTTATGATAAGTTTCTTTTCCTGTGTGACTTCTTTCACTTAGAAACATCGTACCTGAATCCACTCATTTTGCTGCTACTGGTCTTATGACATTGATTTAATGGCTGAGGGATATTCCATCGTATGTAAGTTCCACAATGTTTTGAACCATTTTCATATTTCCTGGGATATTTCAGGTGTACCCAGGTTGAGGATCTTGTAAGCAGTGCAGCCCTCAATTTGGAGGTGGCTCTGTCTTATGGATTTTCAGTTTTCCCAAGGTATATTCCCTAGACTGGAAGTGCCCTTGGCTCTGTAGCTCTGTTGTTTACTTGTTTTAGGGAACACAATGCACTCCTCCAGTGAGGCAGTTGGCAACTTACATCCCGCCCATCAGCATAACAAGGCTCCCTGTTCTCCAGGGCCTGTCTTGCCTTTCTGGTTTTTACACATTTTGTGGATGTCCCTTTTGACCGGTGGGAAGTGATACTTCTTTGTAGTGCAGATTTGCATTGCCCGCTTGCTTGCTTGGCCAAAAAGGTCGTATGCGTTTTCTCCTGAATATATTCAGGAGAAAACGCATACGCCCTTTTTGGCCAAGTGCATCATTGTCGAAGTTGTGCCCCTCTTCCTGTGCTTTACAGGCGATTCCAACGTACCTCTTGAAATCTGTTTCCTGCTATTCTGCCTCGCTTTCAAGTCCGCCTCGTTGCCTTCCCTCAACAGATTTTTGGACGATAGTTGGCCTTGGTTACTCTGCCAGTTTGTGAATTGCTGTGCCCCTGAGCTCCATTTTTCAACTCGTTTTTTGTGAGCTGAACGCAAGTCCAAACTTTTGGTTCAGGACCTATACTGGTTCCCGGTGGTTGGCTGAGACTTTGGTTAATTCTTCTTCCTGCCGGGAAATTAGAGTGACATGTGCCCATCCAAATGCCTAACAGCTACTCTCTCATTGGTTCTCCCTCTTCCCTTTCATCCTCTGCCAAATTGGCAACCTGTGCGAACCAGGAGCTTAAAGGGGCTGTCTCTCCAAGTTGGGAGATTGATAGGAAAGCAGTTGGAAAGTCAAACCAGAGCACCAGGTGAGGGGCTCTTCGTTGAGTTTTAGAAACCTTTCGTATTCACAGTGTGTCCATTCTCTAGGTTTCCCGTACACGTTATAGCTGTAGTAATATTCCCTTCAACCTGGAGAGCTGGGACCCATGGAATGGGTGCCATGCATTATTGCTTTAAAGGGTCTACATTTGCTCACCCAATCTCACCAATCCTCTCAGTCCCAAGTGTCCAGCCTCATGCCACATCCAGCTGTCATTGTAGATAGGGTCATTCCAGGTTGCATCAGAGACCCTGAAGGAATTGAAAAAAAATTTCCCTGTTTCTTTGTTCTGTTTTTGAAATTCCTGTTTAGAGTGGGTTTGAGCTGATTCTCGCTGCCATGTTTATGCCAGTCTAGACACACTTGATTCCCTTACGGAGACATATCAATACATAGGCTTTACGATTCTTACTAGTCAGATCTATTCCTCTGTGGGAAATATGGGGTTTTGAGTCCCTTTCACTGAGGATGGTGGAGGTCTTGTCTATTCCATAGTTGGTTTTTGGAACGGTACCTGTGCTTATATCAAACTCTGGTTTGATGCATCACCCCACCTCTCCTTCCCCCTTAAGCAGGCATAAGAGTGTTTTCTAAATGTGAGACTCTTTTCTCTTGCCTAACTCAGTTCATGTGTAGCCATGTTTACAGGATCTTCCTAAGTGATATATTTTGATAAGTTTCTTTTCCTGTGTGACTTCTTTCACTTAGAATCATCGTACCTGAATCCACTCATTTTGCTGCTACTGGTCTTATGACATTGATTTCATGGCTGAGGGATATTCCATCGTACGTAAGTTCCACAATGTTTGGAACCATTTTTATATTTCCTGGGATATTTCAGGTGTACCCAGGTTGAGGATCTTGTAAGCAGTGCAGCCCTAAATTTGGAGGTGGCCCTGTCTTATGGATTTTCAGTTTTCCCAAGGTATATTCCCTAGACGGGAAGTGCCCTTGGCTCTGTAGCTCTGTTGTTTACTTGTTTTAGGGAACACAATGCACTCCTCCAGTGAGGCAGTTGGCAACTTACATCCCACCCATCAGCATAACAAGGCTCCCTGTTCTCCAGGTCCTGTCTTGCCTTTCTGGTTTTTACACATTATGTGGATGTCCCTTTTGACCGGTGGGAAGTGATACTTCTTTGTAGTGCAGATTTGCATTGCCCGCTTGCTTGCTTGGCCAAAAAGGGCGTATGCGTTTTCTCCTGAATATATTCAGGAGAAAACGCATACGCCCTTTTTGGCCAAGTGCATCATTGTCGAAGTTGTGCCCCTCTTCCTGTGCTTTACAGGCAATTCCAACGTACCTCTTGAAATCTGTTTCCTGCTATTCTGCCTCGCTTTCAAGTCCGCCTCTTTGCCTTCCCTCAACAGATTTTTGGACGATAGTTGGCCTTGATTACTCTGCCAGTTTGTGAATTGCTGTGCCCCTGAGCTCCATTTTTCAACTCTTTTTTTGTGAGCTGAACGCAAGTCCAAACTTTTGGTTCAGGACCTATACTGGTTCCCGGTGGGTGGCTGAGACTTTGGTTAATTCTTCTTCCTGCCGGGAAATTAGAGTGACATGTGCCCATCCAAATTCCTAACAGCTACTCTCTCATTGGTTCTCCCTCTTCCCTTTCATCCTCTGCCAAATTGGCAACCTGTGCGAACCAGGAGCTTAAAGGAGCTGTCTCTCCAAGTTGGGAGATTGATAGGAAAGCAGTTGGAAAGTCAAACCGGAGCACCAGGAGAGGGGCTCTTCGTTGAGTTTTAGAAACCTTTCGTATTCACAGTGTGTCCATTCTCTAGGTTTCCCGTACACGTTATAGCTGTAGTAATATTCCCTTCAACCTGGAGAGCTGGGACCCATGGAATGGGTGCCATGCATTATTGCTTTAAAGGGTCTACATTTGCTCACCCAATCTCACCAATCCTCTCAGTCCCAAGTGTCCAGCCTCATGCCACATCCAGCTGTCATTGTAGATAGGGTCATTCCAGGTTGCATCAGAGACCCTGAAGGAATTGTATAGAATTTCCCTGTTTCTTTGTTCTGTTTTTGAAATTCCTGTTTAGAGTGGGTTTGAGCTGATTCTCGCTGCCATGTTTATGCCAGTCTAGACACACTTGATTCCCTTACGGAGACATATCAATACATAGGTTTTACGATTCTTACTAGTCAGATCTATTCCTCTGCGGGAAATATGGGGTTTTGAGTCCCTTTCACTGAGGAAGGTGGAGGTCTTGTCTATTCCATAGTTGGTTTTTGGAACGGTACCTGTGCTTATATCAAACTCTGGTTTGATGCATCACCCCACCTCTCCTTCCCCCTTAAGCAGGCATAAGAGTGTTTTCTAAATGTTAGACTCTGTTCTCTTGCCTAACTCAGTTCATGTGTAGCCATGTTTACAGGATCTTCCTAAGTGATATCTTATGATACGTTTCTTTTCCTGTGTGACTTCTTTCACTTAGAATCATCGTACCTGAATCCACTCATTTTGCTGCTACTGGTCTTATGACATTGATTTCATGGCTGAGGGATATTCCATCGTACGTAAGTTCCACAATGTTTGGAACCATTTTTATATTTCCTGGGATATTTCAGGTGTACCCAGGTTGAGGATCTTGTAAGCAGTGCAGCCCTAAATTTGGAGGTGGCCCTGTCTTATGGATTTTCAGTTTTCCCTAGGTATATTCCCTAGACTGGAAGTGCCCTTGGCTCTGTAGCTCTGTTGTTTACTTGTTTTAGGGAACACAATGCACTCCTCCAGTGAGGCAGTTGGCAACTTACATCCCGCCCATCAGCATAACAAGGCTCCCTGTTCTCCAGGGCCTGTCTTGCCTTTCTGGTTTTTACACATTTTGTGGATGTCCCTTTTGACCGGTGGGAAGTGATACTTCTTTGTAGTGCAGATTTGCATTGCCCGCTTGCTTGCTTGGCCAAAAAGGTCGTATGCGTTTTCTCCTGAATATATTCAGGAGAAAACGCATACGCCCTTTTTGGCCAAGTGCATCATTGTCGAAGTTGTGCCCCTCTTCCTGTGCTTTACAGGCGATTCCAACGTACCTCTTGAAATCTGTTTCCTGCTATTCTGCCTCGCTTTCAAGTCCGCCTCGTTGCCTTCCCTCAACAGATTTTTGGACGATAGTTGGCCTTGATTACTCTGTCAGTTTGTGAATTGCTGTGCCCCTGAGCTCCATTTTTCAACTCGTTTTTTGTGAGCTGAACGCAAGTCCAAACTTTTGGTTCAGGACCTATACTGGTTCCCAGTGGGTGGCTGAGACTTTGGTTAATTCTTCTTCCTGCCGGGAAATTAGAGCGACATGTGCCCATCCAAATGCCTAACAGCTACTCTCTCATTGGTTTTCCCTCTTCCCTTTCATCCTCTGCCAAATTGGCAACCTGTGCGAACCAGGAGCTTAAAGGGGCTGTCGCTCCAAGTTGGGAGATTGATAGGAAAGCAGTTGGAAAGTCAAACCGGAGCACCAGGAGAGGGGCTCTTCGTTGAGTTTTAGAAACCTTTCGTATTCACAGTGTGTCCATTCTCTAGGTTTCCCGTACACGTTATAGCTGTAGTAATATTCCCTTCAACCTGGAGAGCTGGGACCCATGGAATGTATGCCATGCATTATTGCTTTAAAGGGTCTACATTTGCTCACCCAATCTCACCAATCCTCTCTGTCCCAAGTGTCCAGCCTCATGCCACATCCAGCTGTCATTGTAGATAGGGTCTTTCCAGGTTGCATCAGAGACCCTGAAGGAATTGAAAAAAATTTCCCTGTTTCTTTGTTCTGTTTTTGAATTTCCTTTTTAGAGTGGGTTTGAGCTGATTCTCGCTGCCATGTTTATGCCAGTCTAGACACACTTGATTCCCTTACGGAGACATATCAATACATAGGTTTTAAGATTCTTACTAGTCAGATCTATTCCTCTGCGGGAAATATGGGGTTTTGAGTCCCTTTCACTGAGGAAGGTGGAGGTCTTGTCTATTCCATAGTTGGTTTTTGGAACGGTACCTGTGCTTATATCAAACTCTGGTTTGATGCATCACCCCACCTCTCCTTCCCCCTTAAGCAGGCATAAGAGTGTTTTCTAAAAGTGAGACTCTGTACTCTTGCCTAACTCAGTTCATGTGTAGCCATGTTTACAGTATCTTCCTAAGTGATATCTTATGATAAGTTTCTTTTCCTGTGTGACTTCTTTCACTTAGAATCATCGTACCTGAATCCACACATTTTGCTGCTACTGGTCTTATGACATTGTTTTCATGGCTGAGGGATATTCCATCGTACGTAAGTTCCACAATGTTTTGAACCATTTTTATATTTCCTGGGATATTTCAGATGTACCCAGGTTGAGGATCTTGTAAGCAGTGCAGCCCTCAAATTGGAGGTGGCCCTGCCTTATGGATATTCAGTTTTCCCAAGTTATATTCCCTAGACTGGAAGTGCCCTTGGCTCTGTAGCTCTGTTGTTTACTTGTTTTAGGGAACACAATGCACTCCTCCAATGAGGCAGTTGGCAACTTACATCCCGCCCATCAGCATAACAAGGCTCCCTGTTCTCCAGGGCCTGTCTTGCCTTTCTGGTTTTTACACATTTTGTGGATGTCCCTTTTGACCGGTGGGAAGTGATACTTCTTTGTAGTGCAGATTTGCATTGCCCGCTTGCTTGCTTGGCCAAAAAGGGCGTATGCGTTTTCTCCTGAATATATTCAGGAGAAAACGCATACGCCCTTTTTGGCCAAGTGCATCATTGTCGAAGTTGTGCCCCTCTTCCTGTGCTTTACAGGCGATTCCAACGTACCTCTTGAAATCTCTTTCCTGCTATTCTGCCTCGCTTTCAAGTCCGCCTCGATGCCTTCCCTCAACAGATTTTTGGACGATAGTTGGCCTTGATTACTCTGCCAGTTTGTGAATTGCTGTGCCCCTGAGCTCCATTTTTCAACTCCTTTTTTGTGAGCTGAACGCAAGTCCAAACTTTTGGTTCAGGAACTATACTGGTTCCCGGTGGGTGGCTGAGACTTTGGTTCATTCTTCTTCCTGCCGGGAAATTAGAGTGACATGTGCCCATCCAAATGCCTAACAGCTACTCTCTCATTGGTTCTCCCTCTTCCCTTTCATCCTCTGCCAAATTGGCAACCTGTGCGAACCAGGAGCTTAAAGGGGCTGTCTCTCCAAGTTGGGAGATTGATAGGAAAGCAGTTGGAAAGTCAAACCGGAGCACCAGGAGAGGGGCTCTTCGTTGAGTTTTAGAAACCTTTCGTATTCACAGTGTGTCCATTCTCTAGGTTTCCCGTACACGTTATAGCTCTAGTAATATTCCCTTCAACCTGGAGAGCTGGGACCCATGGAATGGGTGCCATGCATTATTGTTTAAAGGGTCTACATTTGCTCACCCAATCTCACCAATCCTCTCAGTCCCAAGTGTCCAGCCTCATGCCACATCCAGCTGTCATTGTAGATAGGGTCATTCCAGGTTGCATCAGAGACCCTGAAGGAATTGTAAAGAATTTCCCTGTTTCTTTGTTCTGTTTTTGAAATTCCTGTTTAGAGTGGGTTTGAGCTGATTCTCGCTCCCATGATTATGCCAGTCTAGACACACTTGATTCCCTTACGGAGACATATCAATACATAGGTTTTAAGATTCTTACTAGTCAGATCTATTCCTCTGCGGGACATATGGGGTTTTGAGTCCCTTTCACTGAGGAAGGTGTAGGTCTTGTCTATTCCATAGTTGGTTTTTGGAACGGTACCTGTGCTTATATCAAACTCTGGTTTGATGCATCACCCCACCTCTCCTTCCCCCTTAAGCAGGCATAAGAGTGTTTTCTAAAATTGAGACTCTGTTCTCTTGCCTAACTCAGTTCATGTGTAGCCATGTTTACAGGATCTTCCTAAGTGATATCTTATGATAAGTTTCTTTTCCTGTGTGACTTCTTTCACTTAGAATCATCGTACCTGAATCCACTCATTTTGCTGCTACTGGTCTTATGACATTGTTTTCATGGCTGAGGGATATTCCATCGTACGTAAGTTCCACAATGTTTTGAACCATTTTTATATTTCCTGGGATATTTCAGGTGTACCCAGGTTGAGGATCTTGTAAGCAGTGCAGCCCTCAATTTGGAGGTGGCCCTGCCTTATGGATATTCAGTTTTCCCAAGTTATATTCCCTAGACTGGAAGTGCCCTTGGCTCTGTAGCTCTGTTGTTTACTTGTTTTAGGGAACACAATGCACTCCTCCAGTGAGGCAGTTGGCAACTTACATCCCGCCCATCAGCATAACAAGGCTCCCTGTTCTCCAGGGCCTGTCTTGCCTTTCTGGTTTTTACACATTTTGTGGATGTCCCTTTTGACCGGTGGGAAGTGATACTTCTTTGTAGTGCAGATTTGCGTTGGCCGCTTGCTTGCTTGGCCAAAAAGGGCGTATGCGTTTTCTCCTGAATATATTCAGGAGAAAACACATACGCCCTTTTTGGCCAAGTGCATCATTGTCGAAGTTGTGCCCCTCTTCCTGTGCTTTACAGGCGATTCCAACGTACCTCTTGAAATCTGTTTCCTGCTATTCTGCCTCGCTTTCAAGTCCGCCTCGTTGCCTTCCCTCAACAGATTTTTGGACGATAGTTGGCCTTGATTACTCTGCCAGTTTGTGAATTGCTGTGCCCCTGAGCTCCATTTTTCAACTCGTTTTTTGTGAGCTGAACGCAAGTCCAAACTTTTGGTTCAGGACCTATACTGGTTCCCGGTGGGTGGCTGAGACTTTGGTTCATTCTTCTTCCTGCCGGGAAATTAGAGTGACATGTGCCCATCCAAATGCCTAACAGCTACTCTCTCATTGGTTCTCCCTCTTCCCTTTCATCCTCTGCCAAATTGGCAACCTGTGCGAACCAGGAGCTTAAAGGGTCTGTCTCTCCAAGTTGGGAGATTGATAGGAAAGCAGTTGGAAAGTCAAACCGGAGCACCAGGAGAGGGGCTCTTCGTTGAGTTTTAGAAACCTTTCGTATTCACAGTGTGTCCATTCTCTAGGTTTCCCATACATGTTATAGCTGTAGTAATATTCCCTTCAACCTGGAGAGCTGGGACCCATGGAATGGGTGCCATGCATTATTGCTTTAAAGGGTCTGCATTTGCTCACCCAATCTCACCAATCCTCTCAGTCCCAAGTGTCCAGCCTTATGCCACATCCAGCTGTCATTGTAGATAGGGTCATTCCAGGTTGCATCAGAGACCCTGAAGGAATTGTGAAGAATTTCCCTGTTTCTTTGTTCTGTTTTTGAAATTCCTTTTTAGAGTGGGTTTGAGCTGATTCTCGCTGCCATGTTTATGCCAGTCTAGACACACTTGATTCCCTTACGGAGACATATCAATACATAGGTTTTAAGATTCTTACTAGTCAGATCTATTCCTCTGCGGGAAATATGGGGTTTTGAGTCCCTTTCACTGAGGAAGGTGTAGGTCTTGTCTATTCCATAGTTGGTTTTTGGAACGGTACCTGTGCTTATATCAAACTCTGGTTTGATGCATCACCCGACCTCTCCTTCCCCCTTAAGCAGGCATAAGAGTGTTTTCTAAATGTGAGACTCTGTTCTCTTGCCTAACTCAGTTCATGTGTAGCCATGTTTACAGGATCTTCCTAAGTGATATCTTAGGATAAGTTTCTTTTCCTGTGTGACTTCTTTCACTTAGAATCATCGTACCTGAATCCACTCATTTTGCTGCTACTGGTCTTATGACATTGATTTCATGGCTGAGGGTTATTCCATCGTACGTAAGTTCCACAAAGATTTGAACCATTTTTATATTTCCTGGGATATTTCAGGTGTACCCAGGTTGAGGTTCTTGTAAGCAGTGCAGCCCTCAATTTGGGGGTGGCTCTGTCTTATGGATTTTCAGTTTTCCCAAGGTATATTCCCTAGACGGGAAGTGCCCTTGGCTCTGTAGCTCTGTTGTTTACTTGTTTTAGGGAACACAATGCACTCCTCCAGTGAGGCAGTTGGCAACTTACATCCCGCCCATCAGCATAACAAGGCTCCCTGTTCTCCAGGGCCTGTCTTGCCTTTCTGGTTTTTACACATTTTGTGGATGTCCCTTTTGACCGGTGGGAAGTGATACTTCTTTGTAGTGCAGATTTGCATTGCCCGCTTGCTTGCTTGGCCAAAAAGGGCGTATGCGTTTTCTCCTGAATATATTCAGGAGAAAACGCATACGCCCTTTTTGGCAAAGTGCATCATTGTCGAAGTTGTGCCCCTCTTCCTGTGCTTTACAGGCGATTCCAACGTACCTCTTGAAATCTGTTTCCTGCTATTCTGCCTCGCTTTCAAGTCCACCTCGTTGCCTTCCCTCAACAGATTTTTGGACGATAGTTGGCCTTGATTACTCTGCCAGTTTGTGAATTGCTGTGCCCCTGAGCTCCATTTTTCAACTGTTTTTTTGTGAGCTGAACGCAAGTCCAAACTTTTGGTTCAGGACCTATACTGGTTCCCGGTGGGTGGCTGAGACTTTGGTTAATTCTTCTTCCTGCCGGGAAATTAGAGTGACATGTGCCCATCCAAATGCCTAACAGCTACTCTCTCATTGGTTCTCCCTCTTCCCTTTCATCCTCTGCCAAATTGGCAACGTGTGCGAACCAGGAGCTTAAAGGGGCTGTCTCTCCAAGTTGGGAGATGGATAGGAAAGCAGTTGGAAAGTCAAACCGGAGCACCAGGAGAGGGGCTCTTCGTTGAGTTTTAGAAACCTTTCGTATTCACAGTGTGTCCATTCTCTAGGTTTCCCGTACATGTTATAGCTGTAGTAATATTCCCTTCTACCTGGAGAGCTGGGACCCAAGGAATGGGTGCCATGCATTATTGCTTTAAAGGGTCTGCATTTGCTCACCCAATCTCACCAATCCTCTCAGTCCCAAGTGTCCAGCCTTATGCCACATCCAGCTGTCATTGTAGATAGGGTCATTCCAGGTTGCATCAGAGACCCTGAAGGAATTGTGAAGAATTTCCCTGTTTCTTTGTTCTGTTTTTGAAATTCCTTTTTAGAGTGGGTTTGAGCTGATTCTCGCTGCCATGTTTATGCCAGTCTAGACACACTTGATTCCCTTATGGAGACATATCAATACATAGGTTTTAAGATTCTTACTAGTCAGATCTATTCCTCTGCGGGAAATATGGGGTTTTGAGTCCCTTTACTGAGGAAGGTGTAGGTCTTGTCTAATCCATAGTTGGTTTTTGGAACGGTACCTGTGCTTATATCAAACTCTGGTTTGATGCATCACCCCACCTCTCCTTCCCCCTTAAGCAGGCATAAGAGTGTTTTCTAAATGTGAGACTCTGTTCTCTTTCCTAACTCAGTTCATGTGTAGCCGTGTTTACAGGATCTTCCTAAGTGATATCTTATGATAAGTTTCTTTTTCTGTGTGACCTCTTTCACTTAGAATCATCGTACCTGAATCCACTCATTTTGCTGCTACTGGTCTTATGACATTGATTTCGTGGCTGAGGGATATTCCATCGTACGTAAGTTCCACAATGTTTGGAACCATTTTTATATTTCCTGGGATATTTCAGGTGTACCCAGGTTGAAGTTCTTGTAAGCAGTGCAGCCCTCAATTTGGGGGTGGCTCTGTCTTATGGATTTTCAGTTTTCCCAAGGTATATTCCCTAGACAGGAAGTGCCCTTGGCTCTGTAGCTCTGTTGTTTACTTGTTTTAGGGAACACAATGCACTCCTCCAGTGAGGCAGTTGGCAACTTACATCCCGCCCATCAGCATAACAAGGCTCCCTGTTCTCCAGGGCCTGTCTTGCCTTTCTGGTTTTTACACATTTTGTGGATGTCCCTTTTGACCGGTGGGAAGTGATACTTCTTTGTAGTGCAGATTTGCATTGCCCGCTTGCTTGCTTGGCCAAAAAGGGCGTATGCGTTTTCTCCTGAATATATTCAGGAGAAAACGCATATGCCCTTTTTGGCCAAGTGCATCATTGTCGAAGTTGTGCCCCTCTTCCTGTGCTTTACAGGCGATTCCAACGTACCTCTTGAAATCTGTTTCCTGCTATTCTGCCTCGCTTTCAAGTCCGCCTCGTTGCCTTCCCTCAACAGATTTTTGGACGATAGTTGGCCTTGATTACTCTGCCAGTTTGTGAATTGCTGTGCCCCTGAGCTCCATTTTTCAACTCGTTTTTTGTGAGCTGAACGCAAGTCCAAATTTTTGGTTCAGGACCTATACTGGTTCCCGGTGGGTGGCTGAGACTTTGGTTAATTCTTATTCCTGCCGGGAAATTAGAGTGACATGTGCCCATCCAAATGCCTAACAGCTACTCTCTCATTGGTTCTCCCTCTTCCCTTTCATCCTCTGCCAAGTTGGCAACCTGTGTGAACCAGGAGCTTAAAGGAGCTGTCTCTCCAAGGTGGGAGATTGATAGGAAAGCAGTTGGAAAGTCAAACCGGAGCACAAGGAGAGGGGCTCTTCGTTGAGTTTTAGAAACCTTTCGTATTCACAGAGTGTCCATTCTCTAGGTTTCCCGTACATGTTATAGCTGTAGTAATATTCCCTTCAACCTGGAGAGTTGGGACCCATGGAATGGGTGCCATGCATTATTGCTTTAAAGGGTCTGCATTTGCTCACCCAATCTCACCAATCCTCTCAGTCCCAAGTGTCCAGCCTTATGCCACATCCAGCTGTCATTGTAGATAGGGTCATTCCAGGTTGCATCAGAGACCCTGAAGGAATTGTGAAGAATTTCCCTGTTTCTTTGTTCTGTTTTTGAAATTCCTTTTTAGAGTGGGTTTGAGCTGATTCTCGCTGCCATGTTTATGCCAGTCTAGACACAGTTGATTCCCTTACGGAGACATATCAATACATAGGTTTTAAGATTCTTACTAGTCAGATCTATTCCTCTGCGGGAAATATGGGGTTTTGAGTCCCTTTCACTGAGGAAGGTGTAGGTCTTGTCTATTCCATAGTTGGTTTTTGGAACGGTACCTGTGCTTATATCAAACTCTGGTTTGATGCATCACCCCACCTCTCCTTCCCCCTTAAGCAGGCATAAGAGTGTTTTCTAAATGTGAGACTCTGTTCTCTTTCCTAACTCAGTTCATGTGTAGCCATGTTTACAGGATCTTCCTAAGTGATATCTTATGATAAGTTTCTTTTTCTGTGTGACTTCTTTCACTTAGAATCATCGTACCTGAATCCACTCATTTTGCTACTACTGGTCTTATGACATTGATTTCGTGACTGAGGGATATTCCATCGTACGTAAGTTCCACAATGTTTGGAACCATTTTTATATTTCCTGGGATATTTCAGGTGTACCCAGTTTGAGGTTCCTGTAAGCAGTGCAGCCCTCAATTTGGGGGTGGCTCTGTCTTATGGATTTTCAGTTTTCCCAAGGTATATTCCCTAGACTGGAAGTGCCCTTGGCTCTGTAGCTCTGTTGTTTACTTGTTTTAGGGAACACAATGCACTCCTCCAGTGAGGCAGTTGGCAACTTACATCCCGCCCATCAGCATAACAAGGCTCCCTGTTCTCCAGGGCCTGTCTTGCCTTTCTGGTTTTTACACATTAGTGGATGTCCCTTTTGACCGGTGGGAAGTGATACTTCTTTGTAGTGCAGATTTGCATTGCCCGCTTGCTTGCTTGGCCAAAAAGGGCGTATGCGTTTTCTCCTGAATATATTCAGGAGAAAACGCATACGCCCTTTTTGGCCAAGTGCATCATTGTCGAAGTTGTGCCCCTCTTCCTGTGCTTTACAGGCGATTCCAACGTACCTCTTGAAATCTATTTCCTGCTATTCTGCCTCGATTTCAAGTCCGCCTCGTTGCCTTCCCTCAACAGATTTTTGGACGATAGTTGGCCTTGATTACTCTGCCAGAATGTGAATTGCTGTGCCCCTGAGCTCCATTTTTTAACTCGTTTTTTGTGAGCTGAACGCAAGTCCAAACTTTTGGTTCAGGACCTATACTGGTTCCCGGTGGGTGGCTGAGACTTTGGTTAATTCTTCTTCCTGCCGGGAAATTAGAGTGACATGTGCCCATCCAAATGCCTAACAGCTACTCTCTCATTGGTTCTCCCTCTTCCCTTTCATCCTCTGCCAAATTGGCAACCTGTGCGAACCAGGAGCTTAAAGGGGCTGTCTCTCCAAGTTGGGAGGTTGATAGGAAAGCAGTTGGAAAGTCAAACCGGAGCACCAGGAGAGGGGCTCTTCGTTGAGTTTTAGAAACCTTTCGTATTCACAGAGTGTCCATTCTCTAGGTTTCCCGTACATGTTATAGCTGTAGTAATATTCCCTTCAACCTGGAGAGTTGGGACCCATGGAATGGGTGACATGCATTATTGCTTTAAAGGGTCTGCATTTGCTCACCCAATCTCACCAATCCTCTCAGTCCCAAGTGTCCAGCCTTATGCCACATCCAGCTGTCATTGTAGATAGGGTCATTCCAGGTTGCATCAGAGACCCTGAAGGAATTGTGAAGAATTTCCCTGTTTCTTTGTTCTGTTTTTGAAATTCCTTTTTAGAGTGGGTTTGAGCTGATTCTCGCTGCCATGTTTATGCCAGTCTAGACACACTTGATTCCCTTACGGAGACATATCAATACATAGGTTTTAAGATTCTTACTAGTCAGATCTATTCCTCTGCGGGAAATATGGGGTTTTGAGTCCCTTTCACTGAGGAAGGTGTAGGTCTTGTCTATTCCATAGTTGGTTTTTGGAACGGTACCTGTGCTTATATCAAACTCTGGTTTGATGCATCACCCCACCTCTCCTTCCCCCTTAAGCAGGCATAAGAGTGTTTTCTAAATGTGAGACTCTGTTCTCTTTCCTAACTCAGTTCATGTGTAGCCATGTTTACAGGATCTTCCTAAGTGATATCTTATGATAAGTTTCTTTTTCTGTGTGACTTCTTTCACTTAGAATCATCGTACCTGAATCCACTCATTTTGCTGCTACTGGTCTTATGACATTGATTTCGTGGCTGAGGGATATTCCATCGTACGTAAGTTCCACAATGTTTGGAACCATTTTTATATTTCCTGGGATATTTCAGGTGTACCCAGGTTGAGTTTCTTGTAAGCAGTGCAGCCCTCAATTTGGGGGTGGCTCTGTCTTATGGATTTTCAGTTTTCCCAAGGTATATTCCCTAGACAGGAAGTGCCCTTGGCTCTGTAGCTCTGTTGTTTACTTGTTTTAGGGAACACAATGCACTCCTCCAGTGAGGCAGTTGGCAACTTACATCCCGCCCATCAGCATAACAAGGCTCCCTGTTCTCCAGGGCCTGTCTTGCCTTTCTGGTTTTTACACATTTTGTGGATGTCCCTTTTGACCGGTGGGAAGTGATACTTCTTTGTAGTGCAGATTTGCATTGCCCGCTTGCTTGCTTGGCCAAAAAGGGCGTATGCGTTTTCTCCTGATTATATTCAGGAGAAAACGCATACGCCCTTTTTGGCCAAGTGCATCATTGTCGATGTTGTGCCCCTCTTCCTGTGCTTTACAGGCGATTCCAACATACCTCTTGAAATCTGTTTCCTGCTATTCTGCCTCGCTTTCAAGTCCGCCTCGTTGCCTTCCCTCAACAGATTTTTGGACGATAGTTGGCCTTGATTACTCTGCCAGTTTGTGAATTGCTGTGCCCCTGAGCTCCATTTTTCAACTCGTTTTTTGTGAGCTGAACGCAAGTCCAAACTTTTGGTTCAGGACCTATACTGGTTCCCGGTGGGTGGCTGAGACTTTGGTTAATTCTTCTTCCTGCCGGGAAATTAGAGTGACATGTGCCCATCCAAATGCCTAACAGCTACTCTCTCATTTGTTCTCCCTCTTCACTTTCATCCTCTGCCAAATTGGCAACCTGTGCGAACCAGGAGCTTAAAGGGGCTGTCTCTCCAAGTTGGGAGATTGATAGGAAAGCAGTTGGAAAGTCAAAACGGAGCACCAGGAGAGGGGCTCTTCGTTGAGTTTTAGAAACCTTTCGTATTCACAGTGTGTCCATTCTCTAGGTTTCCCGTACATGTTATAGCTGTAGTAATATTCCCTTCAACCTGGAGAGTTGGGACACATGGAATGGGTGCCATGCATTACTGCTTTAAAGGGTCTGCATTTGCTCACCCAATCTCACCAATCCTCTCAGTCCCAAGTGTCCAGCCTTATGCCACATCCAGCGGTCATTGTAGATAGTGTCATTCCAGGTTGCATCAGAGACCCTGAAGGAATTGTGAAGAATTTCCCTGTTTCTTTGTTCTGTTTTTGAAATTCCTTTTTAGAGTGGGTTTGAGCTGATTCTCGCTGCCATGTTTATGCCAGTCTAGACACACTTGATTCCCTTACGGAGACATATCAATACATAGGTTTTAAGATTCTTACTAGTCAGATCTATTCCTCTGCGGGAAATATGGGGTTTTGAGTCCCTTTCACTGAGGAAGGTGTAGGTCTTGTCTATTCCATAGTTGGTTTTTGGAACGGTACCTGTGCTTATATCAAACTCTGGTTTGATGCATCACCCCACCTCTCCTTCCCCCTTAAGCAGGCATAAGAGTGTTTTCTAAATGTGAGACTCTGTTCTCTTTCCTAACTCAGTTCATGTGTAGCCATGTTTACAGGATCTTCCTAAGTGATATCTTATGATAAGTTTCTTTTTCTGTGTGACTTCTTTCACTTAGAATCATCGTACCTGAATCCACTCATTTTGCTGCTACTGGTCTTATGACATTGATTTCGTGGCTCTGGGATATTCCATCGTACGTAAGTTCCACAAAGTTTGGAACCATTTTTATATTTCCTGGGATATTTCAGGTGTACCCAGGTTGAGGTTCCTGTAAGCAGTGCAGCCCTCAATTTGGGGGTGGCTCTGTCTTATGGATTTTCAGTTTTCCCAAGGTATATTCCCTAGGCTGGAAGTGCCCTTGGCTCTGTAGCTCTGTTGTTTACTTGTTTTAGGGAACACAATGCACTCCTCCAGTGAGGCAGTTGGCAACTTGCATCCCGCCCATCAGCATAACAAGGCTCCCTGTTCTCCAGGGCCTGTCTTGCCTTTCTGGTTTTTACACATTTTGAGGATATCCCTTTTGACCGGTGGGAAGTGATACTTCTTTGTAGTGCAGATTTGCATTGCCCGCTTGCTTGCTTGGCCAAAAAGGGCGTATGCGTTTTCTCCTGAATATATTCAGGAGAAAACGCATACGCCCTTTTTGGCCAAGTGCATCATTGTCGAATTTGTGCCCCTCTTCCTGTGCTTTACAGGCGATTCCAACGTACCTCTTGAAATCTGTTTCCTGCTATTCTGCCTCGCTTTCAAGTCCGCCTCGTTGCCTTCCCTCAACAGATTTTTGGACGATAGTTGGCCTTGATTACTCTGCCAGTTTGTGAATTGCTGTGCCCCTGAGCTCCATTTTTCAACTCGTTTTTTGTGAGCTGAACGCAAGTCCAAACTTTTGGTTCAGGACCTATACTGGTTCCCGGTGGGTGGCTGAGACTTTGGTTAATTCTTCTTCCTGCCGGGAAATTAGAGTGACATGTGCCCATCCAAATGCCTAACAGCTACTCTCTCATTGGTTCTCCCTCTTCCCTTTCATCCTCTGCCAAATTGGCAACCTGTGCGAACCAGGAGCTTAAAGGGGCTGTCTCTCCAAGTTGGGAGATTGATAGGAAAGGAGTTGGAAAGTCAAACCGGAGCACCAGGAGAGGGGCTCTTCGTTGAGTTTTAGAAACCTTTCGTATTCACAGTGTGTCCATTCTCTAGGTTTCCCGTACATGTTATAGCTGTAGTAATATTCCCTTCAACCTGGAGAGCTGGGACCCATGGAATGGGTGCCATGCATTACTGCTTTAAAGGGTCTGCATTTGCTCACCCAATCTCACCAATCCTCTCAGTCCCAAGTGTCCAGCCTTATGCCACATCCAGCTGTCATTGTAGATAGGGTCATTCCAGGTTGCATCAGAGACCCTGAAGGAATTGTGAAGAATTTCCCTGTTTCTTTGTTCTGTTTCTGAAATTCCTTTTTAGAGTGGGTTTGAGCTGATTCTCGCTGCCATGTTTATGCCAGTCTAGACACACTTGATTCCCTTACGGAGACATATCAATACATAGGTTTTAAGATTCTTACTAGTCAGATCTATTCCTCTGCGGGAAATATGGGGTTTTGAGTCCCTTTCACTGAGGAAGGTGTAGGTCTTGTCTATTCCATAGTTGGTTTTTGGAACGGTACCTGTGCTTATATCAAAGTCTGGTTTGATGCATCACCCCACCTCTCCTTCCCCCTTAAGCAGGCATAAGAGTGTTTTCTAAATGTGAGACTCTGTTCTCTTTCCTAACTCAGTTCATGTGTAGCCATGTTTACAGGATCTTCCTAAGTGATATCTTATGATAAGTTTCTTTTTCTGTGTGACTTCTTTCACTTAGAATCATCGTACCTGAATCCACTCATTTTGCTGCTACTGGTCTTATGACATTGATTTCGTGGCTGAGGGATATTCCATCGTACGTAAGTTCCACAAAGTTTGGAACCATTTTTATATTTCCTGGGATATTTCAGGTGTACCCAGGTTGAGGTTCCTGTAAGCAGTGCAGCCCTCAATTTGGGGGTGGCTCTGTCTTATGGATTTTCAGTTTTCCCAAAGTATATTCCCTAGGCTGGAAGTGCCCTTGGCTCTGTAGCTCTGTTGTTTACTTGTTTTAGGGAACACAATGCACTCCTCCAGTGAGGCAGTTGGCAACTTGCATCCCGCCCATCAGCATAACAAGGCTCCCTGTTCTCCAGGGCCTGTCTTGCCTTTCTGGTTTTTACACATTTTGAGGATATCCCTTTTGACCGGTGGGAAGTGATACTTCTTTGTAGTGCAGATTTGCATTGCCCGCTTGCTTGCTTGGCCAAAAAGGGCGTATGCTTTTTCTCCTGAATATATTCAGGAGAAAACGCATACACCCTTTTTGGCCAAGTGCATCATTGTCGAATTTGTGCCCCTCTTCCTGTGCTTTACAGGCGATTCCAACGTACCTCTTGAAATCTGTTTCCTGCTATTCTGCCTCGCTTTCAAGTCCGCCTCGTTGCCTTCCCTCAACAGATTTTTGGACGATAGTTGGCCTTGATTACTCTGCCAGTTTGTGAATTGCTGTGCCCCTGAGCTCCATTTTTCAACTCGTTTTTTGTGAGCTGAACGCAAGTCCAAACTTTTGGTTCAGGACCTATACTGGTTCCCGGTGGGTGGCTGAGACTTTGGTTAATTCTTCTTCCTGCCGGGAAATTAGAGTGACATGTGCCCATCCAAATGCCTAACAGCTACTCTCTCATTGGTTCTCCCTCTTCCCTTTCATCCTCTGCCAAATTGGCAACCTGTGCGAACCAGGAGCTTAAAGGGGCTGTCTCTCCAAGTTGGGAGATTGATAGGAAAGGAGTTGGAAAGTCAAACCGGAGCACCAGGAGAGGGGCTCTTCGTTGAGTTTTAGAAACCTTTCGTATTCACAGTGTGTCCATTCTCTAGGTTTCCCGTACATGTTATAGCTGTAGTAATATTCCCTTCAACCTGGAGAGCTGGGACCCATGGAATGGGTGCCATGCATTACTGCTTTAAAGGGTCTGCATTTGCTCACCCAATCTCACCAATCCTCTCAGTCCCAAGTGTCCAGCCTTATGCCACATCCAGCTGTCATTGTAGATAGGGTCATTCCAGGTTGCATCAGAGACCCTGAAGGAATTGTGAAGAATTTCCCTGTTTCTTTGTTCTGTTTTTGAAATTCCTTTTTAGAGTGGGTTTGAGCTGATTCTCGCTGCCATGTTTATGCCAGTCTAGACACACTTGATTCCCTTATGGAGACATATCAATACATAGGTTTTAAGATTCTTACTAGTCAGATCTATTCCTCTGCGGGAAATATGGGGTTTTGAGTCCCTTTACTGAGGAAGGTGTAGGTCTTGTCTAATCCATAGTTGGTTTTTGGAACGGTACCTGTGCTTATATCAAACTCTGGTTTGATGCATCACCCCACCTCTCCTTCCCCCTTAAGCAGGCATAAGAGTGTTTTCTAAATGTGAGACTCTGTTCTCTTTCCTAACTCAGTTCATGTGTAGCCGTGTTTACAGGATCTTCCTAAGTGATATCTTATGATAAGTTTCTTTTTCTGTGTGACCTCTTTCACTTAGAATCATCGTACCTGAATCCACTCATTTTGCTGCTACTGGTCTTATGACATTGATTTCGTGGCTGAGGGATATTCCATCGTACGTAAGTTCCACAATGTTTGGAACCATTTTTATATTTCCTGGGATATTTCAGGTGTACCCAGGTTGAAGTTCTTGTAAGCAGTGCAGCCCTCAATTTGGGGGTGGCTCTGTCTTATGGATTTTCAGTTTTCCCAAGGTATATTCCCTAGACAGGAAGTGCCCTTGGCTCTGTAGCTCTGTTGTTTACTTGTTTTAGGGAACACAATGCACTCCTCCAGTGAGGCAGTTGGCAACTTACATCCCGCCCATCAGCATAACAAGGCTCCCTGTTCTCCAGGGCCTGTCTTGCCTTTCTGGTTTTTACACATTTTGTGGATGTCCCTTTTGACCGGTGGGAAGTGATACTTCTTTGTAGTGCAGATTTGCATTGCCCGCTTGCTTGCTTGGCCAAAAAGGGCGTATGCGTTTTCTCCTGAATATATTCAGGAGAAAACGCATATGCCCTTTTTGGCCAAGTGCATCATTGTCGAAGTTGTGCCCCTCTTCCTGTGCTTTACAGGCGATTCCAACGTACCTCTTGAAATCTGTTTCCTGCTATTCTGCCTCGCTTTCAAGTCCGCCTCGTTGCCTTCCCTCAACAGATTTTTGGACGATAGTTGGCCTTGATTACTCTGCCAGTTTGTGAATTGCTGTGCCCCTGAGCTCCATTTTTCAACTCGTTTTTTGTGAGCTGAACGCAAGTCCAAATTTTTGGTTCAGGACCTATACTGGTTCCCGGTGGGTGGCTGAGACTTTGGTTAATTCTTATTCCTGCCGGGAAATTAGAGTGACATGTGCCCATCCAAATGCCTAACAGCTACTCTCTCATTGGTTCTCCCTCTTCCCTTTCATCCTCTGCCAAGTTGGCAACCTGTGTGAACCAGGAGCTTAAAGGAGCTGTCTCTCCAAGGTGGGAGATTGATAGGAAAGCAGTTGGAAAGTCAAACCGGAGCACAAGGAGAGGGGCTCTTCGTTGAGTTTTAGAAACCTTTCGTATTCACAGAGTGTCCATTCTCTAGGTTTCCCGTACATGTTATAGCTGTAGTAATATTCCCTTCAACCTGGAGAGTTGGGACCCATGGAATGGGTGCCATGCATTATTGCTTTAAAGGGTCTGCATTTGCTCACCCAATCTCACCAATCCTCTCAGTCCCAAGTGTCCAGCCTTATGCCACATCCAGCTGTCATTGTAGATAGGGTCATTCCAGGTTGCATCAGAGACCCTGAAGGAATTGTGAAGAATTTCCCTGTTTCTTTGTTCTGTTTTTGAAATTCCTTTTTAGAGTGGGTTTGAGCTGATTCTCGCTGCCATGTTTATGCCAGTCTAGACACAGTTGATTCCCTTACGGAGACATATCAATACATAGGTTTTAAGATTCTTACTAGTCAGATCTATTCCTCTGCGGGAAATATGGGGTTTTGAGTCCCTTTCACTGAGGAAGGTGTAGGTCTTGTCTATTCCATAGTTGGTTTTTGGAACGGTACCTGTGCTTATATCAAACTCTGGTTTGATGCATCACCCCACCTCTCCTTCCCCCTTAAGCAGGCATAAGAGTGTTTTCTAAATGTGAGACTCTGTTCTCTTTCCTAACTCAGTTCATGTGTAGCCATGTTTACAGGATCTTCCTAAGTGATATCTTATGATAAGTTTCTTTTTCTGTGTGACTTCTTTCACTTAGAATCATCGTACCTGAATCCACTCATTTTGCTACTACTGGTCTTATGACATTGATTTCGTGACTGAGGGATATTCCATCGTACGTAAGTTCCACAATGTTTGGAACCATTTTTATATTTCCTGGGATATTTCAGGTGTACCCAGTTTGAGGTTCCTGTAAGCAGTGCAGCCCTCAATTTGGGGGTGGCTCTGTCTTATGGATTTTCAGTTTTCCCAAGGTATATTCCCTAGACTGGAAGTGCCCTTGGCTCTGTAGCTCTGTTGTTTACTTGTTTTAGGGAACACAATGCACTCCTCCAGTGAGGCAGTTGGCAACTTACATCCCGCCCATCAGCATAACAAGGCTCCCTGTTCTCCAGGGCCTGTCTTGCCTTTCTGGTTTTTACACATTAGTGGATGTCCCTTTTGACCGGTGGGAAGTGATACTTCTTTGTAGTGCAGATTTGCATTGCCCGCTTGCTTGCTTGGCCAAAAAGGGCGTATGCGTTTTCTCCTGAATATATTCAGGAGAAAACGCATACGCCCTTTTTGGCCAAGTGCATCATTGTCGAAGTTGTGCCCCTCTTCCTGTGCTTTACAGGCGATTCCAACGTACCTCTTGAAATCTATTTCCTGCTATTCTGCCTCGATTTCAAGTCCGCCTCGTTGCCTTCCCTCAACAGATTTTTGGACGATAGTTGGCCTTGATTACTCTGCCAGAATGTGAATTGCTGTGCCCCTGAGCTCCATTTTTTAACTCGTTTTTTGTGAGCTGAACGCAAGTCCAAACTTTTGGTTCAGGACCTATACTGGTTCCCGGTGGGTGGCTGAGACTTTGGTTAATTCTTCTTCCTGCCGGGAAATTAGAGTGACATGTGCCCATCCAAATGCCTAACAGCTACTCTCTCATTGGTTCTCCCTCTTCCCTTTCATCCTCTGCCAAATTGGCAACCTGTGCGAACCAGGAGCTTAAAGGGGCTGTCTCTCCAAGTTGGGAGGTTGATAGGAAAGCAGTTGGAAAGTCAAACCGGAGCACCAGGAGAGGGGCTCTTCGTTGAGTTTTAGAAACCTTTCGTATTCACAGAGTGTCCATTCTCTAGGTTTCCCGTACATGTTATAGCTGTAGTAATATTCCCTTCAACCTGGAGAGTTGGGACCCATGGAATGGGTGACATGCATTATTGCTTTAAAGGGTCTGCATTTGCTCACCCAATCTCACCAATCCTCTCAGTCCCAAGTGTCCAGCCTTATGCCACATCCAGCTGTCATTGTAGATAGGGTCATTCCAGGTTGCATCAGAGACCCTGAAGGAATTGTGAAGAATTTCCCTGTTTCTTTGTTCTGTTTTTGAAATTCCTTTTTAGAGTGGGTTTGAGCTGATTCTCGCTGCCATGTTTATGCCAGTCTAGACACACTTGATTCCCTTACGGAGACATATCAATACATAGGTTTTAAGATTCTTACTAGTCAGATCTATTCCTCTGCGGGAAATATGGGGTTTTGAGTCCCTTTCACTGAGGAAGGTGTAGGTCTTGTCTATTCCATAGTTGGTTTTTGGAACGGTACCTGTGCTTATATCAAACTCTGGTTTGATGCATCACCCCACCTCTCCTTCCCCCTTAAGCAGGCATAAGAGTGTTTTCTAAATGTGAGACTCTGTTCTCTTTCCTAACTCAGTTCATGTGTAGCCATGTTTACAGGATCTTCCTAAGTGATATCTTATGATAAGTTTCTTTTTCTGTGTGACTTCTTTCACTTAGAATCATCGTACCTGAATCCACTCATTTTGCTGCTACTGGTCTTATGACATTGATTTCGTGGCTGAGGGATATTCCATCGTACGTAAGTTCCACAATGTTTGGAACCATTTTTATATTTCCTGGGATATTTCAGGTGTACCCAGGTTGAGTTTCTTGTAAGCAGTGCAGCCCTCAATTTGGGGGTGGCTCTGTCTTATGGATTTTCAGTTTTCCCAAGGTATATTCCCTAGACAGGAAGTGCCCTTGGCTCTGTAGCTCTGTTGTTTACTTGTTTTAGGGAACACAATGCACTCCTCCAGTGAGGCAGTTGGCAACTTACATCCCGCCCATCAGCATAACAAGGCTCCCTGTTCTCCAGGGCCTGTCTTGCCTTTCTGGTTTTTACACATTTTGTGGATGTCCCTTTTGACCGGTGGGAAGTGATACTTCTTTGTAGTGCAGATTTGCATTGCCCGCTTGCTTGCTTGGCCAAAAAGGGCGTATGCGTTTTCTCCTGATTATATTCAGGAGAAAACGCATACGCCCTTTTTGGCCAAGTGCATCATTGTCGATGTTGTGCCCCTCTTCCTGTGCTTTACAGGCGATTCCAACATACCTCTTGAAATCTGTTTCCTGCTATTCTGCCTCGCTTTCAAGTCCGCCTCGTTGCCTTCCCTCAACAGATTTTTGGACGATAGTTGGCCTTGATTACTCTGCCAGTTTGTGAATTGCTGTGCCCCTGAGCTCCATTTTTCAACTCGTTTTTTGTGAGCTGAACGCAAGTCCAAACTTTTGGTTCAGGACCTATACTGGTTCCCGGTGGGTGGCTGAGACTTTGGTTAATTCTTCTTCCTGCCGGGAAATTAGAGTGACATGTGCCCATCCAAATGCCTAACAGCTACTCTCTCATTTGTTCTCCCTCTTCACTTTCATCCTCTGCCAAATTGGCAACCTGTGCGAACCAGGAGCTTAAAGGGGCTGTCTCTCCAAGTTGGGAGATTGATAGGAAAGCAGTTGGAAAGTCAAAACGGAGCACCAGGAGAGGGGCTCTTCGTTGAGTTTTAGAAACCTTTCGTATTCACAGTGTGTCCATTCTCTAGGTTTCCCGTACATGTTATAGCTGTAGTAATATTCCCTTCAACCTGGAGAGTTGGGACACATGGAATGGGTGCCATGCATTACTGCTTTAAAGGGTCTGCATTTGCTCACCCAATCTCACCAATCCTCTCAGTCCCAAGTGTCCAGCCTTATGCCACATCCAGCGGTCATTGTAGATAGTGTCATTCCAGGTTGCATCAGAGACCCTGAAGGAATTGTGAAGAATTTCCCTGTTTCTTTGTTCTGTTTTTGAAATTCCTTTTTAGAGTGGGTTTGAGCTGATTCTCGCTGCCATGTTTATGCCAGTCTAGACACACTTGATTCCCTTACGGAGACATATCAATACATAGGTTTTAAGATTCTTACTAGTCAGATCTATTCCTCTGCGGGAAATATGGGGTTTTGAGTCCCTTTCACTGAGGAAGGTGTAGGTCTTGTCTATTCCATAGTTGGTTTTTGGAACGGTACCTGTGCTTATATCAAACTCTGGTTTGATGCATCACCCCACCTCTCCTTCCCCCTTAAGCAGGCATAAGAGTGTTTTCTAAATGTGAGACTCTGTTCTCTTTCCTAACTCAGTTCATGTGTAGCCATGTTTACAGGATCTTCCTAAGTGATATCTTATGATAAGTTTCTTTTTCTGTGTGACTTCTTTCACTTAGAATCATCGTACCTGAATCCACTCATTTTGCTGCTACTGGTCTTATGACATTGATTTCGTGGCTCTGGGATATTCCATCGTACGTAAGTTCCACAAAGTTTGGAACCATTTTTATATTTCCTGGGATATTTCAGGTGTACCCAGGTTGAGGTTCCTGTAAGCAGTGCAGCCCTCAATTTGGGGGTGGCTCTGTCTTATGGATTTTCAGTTTTCCCAAGGTATATTCCCTAGGCTGGAAGTGCCCTTGGCTCTGTAGCTCTGTTGTTTACTTGTTTTAGGGAACACAATGCACTCCTCCAGTGAGGCAGTTGGCAACTTGCATCCCGCCCATCAGCATAACAAGGCTCCCTGTTCTCCAGGGCCTGTCTTGCCTTTCTGGTTTTTACACATTTTGAGGATATCCCTTTTGACCGGTGGGAAGTGATACTTCTTTGTAGTGCAGATTTGCATTGCCCGCTTGCTTGCTTGGCCAAAAAGGGCGTATGCGTTTTCTCCTGAATATATTCAGGAGAAAACGCATACGCCCTTTTTGGCCAAGTGCATCATTGTCGAATTTGTGCCCCTCTTCCTGTGCTTTACAGGCGATTCCAACGTACCTCTTGAAATCTGTTTCCTGCTATTCTGCCTCGCTTTCAAGTCCGCCTCGTTGCCTTCCCTCAACAGATTTTTGGACGATAGTTGGCCTTGATTACTCTGCCAGTTTGTGAATTGCTGTGCCCCTGAGCTCCATTTTTCAACTCGTTTTTTGTGAGCTGAACGCAAGTCCAAACTTTTGGTTCAGGACCTATACTGGTTCCCGGTGGGTGGCTGAGACTTTGGTTAATTCTTCTTCCTGCCGGGAAATTAGAGTGACATGTGCCCATCCAAATGCCTAACAGCTACTCTCTCATTGGTTCTCCCTCTTCCCTTTCATCCTCTGCCAAATTGGCAACCTGTGCGAACCAGGAGCTTAAAGGGGCTGTCTCTCCAAGTTGGGAGATTGATAGGAAAGGAGTTGGAAAGTCAAACCGGAGCACCAGGAGAGGGGCTCTTCGTTGAGTTTTAGAAACCTTTCGTATTCACAGTGTGTCCATTCTCTAGGTTTCCCGTACATGTTATAGCTGTAGTAATATTCCCTTCAACCTGGAGAGCTGGGACCCATGGAATGGGTGCCATGCATTACTGCTTTAAAGGGTCTGCATTTGCTCACCCAATCTCACCAATCCTCTCAGTCCCAAGTGTCCAGCCTTATGCCACATCCAGCTGTCATTGTAGATAGGGTCATTCCAGGTTGCATCAGAGACCCTGAAGGAATTGTGAAGAATTTCCCTGTTTCTTTGTTCTGTTTCTGAAATTCCTTTTTAGAGTGGGTTTGAGCTGATTCTCGCTGCCATGTTTATGCCAGTCTAGACACACTTGATTCCCTTACGGAGACATATCAATACATAGGTTTTAAGATTCTTACTAGTCAGATCTATTCCTCTGCGGGAAATATGGGGTTTTGAGTCCCTTTCACTGAGGAAGGTGTAGGTCTTGTCTATTCCATAGTTGGTTTTTGGAACGGTACCTGTGCTTATATCAAAGTCTGGTTTGATGCATCACCCCACCTCTCCTTCCCCCTTAAGCAGGCATAAGAGTGTTTTCTAAATGTGAGACTCTGTTCTCTTTCCTAACTCAGTTCATGTGTAGCCATGTTTACAGGATCTTCCTAAGTGATATCTTATGATAAGTTTCTTTTTCTGTGTGACTTCTTTCACTTAGAATCATCGTACCTGAATCCACTCATTTTGCTGCTACTGGTCTTATGACATTGATTTCGTGGCTGAGGGATATTCCATCGTACGTAAGTTCCACAAAGTTTGGAACCATTTTTATATTTCCTGGGATATTTCAGGTGTACCCAGGTTGAGGTTCCTGTAAGCAGTGCAGCCCTCAATTTGGGGGTGGCTCTGTCTTATGGATTTTCAGTTTTCCCAAAGTATATTCCCTAGGCTGGAAGTGCCCTTGGCTCTGTAGCTCTGTTGTTTACTTGTTTTAGGGAACACAATGCACTCCTCCAGTGAGGCAGTTGGCAACTTGCATCCCGCCCATCAGCATAACAAGGCTCCCTGTTCTCCAGGGCCTGTCTTGCCTTTCTGGTTTTTACACATTTTGAGGATATCCCTTTTGACCGGTGGGAAGTGATACTTCTTTGTAGTGCAGATTTGCATTGCCCGCTTGCTTGCTTGGCCAAAAAGGGCGTATGCTTTTTCTCCTGAATATATTCAGGAGAAAACGCATACACCCTTTTTGGCCAAGTGCATCATTGTCGAATTTGTGCCCCTCTTCCTGTGCTTTACAGGCGATTCCAACGTACCTCTTGAAATCTGTTTCCTGCTATTCTGCCTCGCTTTCAAGTCCGCCTCGTTGCCTTCCCTCAACAGATTTTTGGACGATAGTTGGCCTTGATTACTCTGCCAGTTTGTGAATTGCTGTGCCCCTGAGCTCCATTTTTCAACTCGTTTTTTGTGAGCTGAACGCAAGTCCAAACTTTTGGTTCAGGACCTATACTGGTTCCCGGTGGGTGGCTGAGACTTTGGTTAATTCTTCTTCCTGCCGGGAAATTAGAGTGACATGTGCCCATCCAAATGCCTAACAGCTACTCTCTCATTGGTTCTCCCTCTTCCCTTTCATCCTCTGCCAAATTGGCAACCTGTGCGAACCAGGAGCTTAAAGGGGCTGTCTCTCCAAGTTGGGAGATTGATAGGAAAGGAGTTGGAAAGTCAAACCGGAGCACCAGGAGAGGGGCTCTTCGTTGAGTTTTAGAAACCTTTCGTATTCACAGTGTGTCCATTCTCTAGGTTTCCCGTACATGTTATAGCTGTAGTAATATTCCCTTCAACCTGGAGAGCTGGGACCCATGGAATGGGTGCCATGCATTACTGCTTTAAAGGGTCTGCATTTGCTCACCCAATCTCACCAATCCTCTCAGTCCCAAGTGTCCAGCCTTATGCCACATCCAGCTGTCATTGTAGATAGGGTCATTCCAGGTTGCATCAGAGACCCTGAAGGAATTGTGAAGAATTTCCCTGTTTCTTTGTTCTGTTTCTGAAATTCCTTTTTAGAGTGGGTTTGAGCTGATTCTCGCTGCCATGTTTATGCCAGTCTAGACACACTTGATTCCCTTACGGAGACATATCAATACATAGGTTTTAAGATTCTTACTAGTCAGATCTATTCCTCTGCGGGAAATATGGGGTTTTGAGTCCCTTTCACTGAGGAAGGTGTAGGTCTTGTCTATTCCATAGTTGGTTTTTGGAACGGTACCTGTGCTTATATCAAACTCTGGTTTGATGCATCACCCCACCTCTCCTTCCCCCTTAAGCAGGCATAAGAGTGTTTTCTAAATGTGAGACTCTGTTCTCTTTCCTAACTCAGTTCATGTGTAGCCATGTTTACAGGATCTTCCTAAGTGATATCTTATGATAAGTTTCTTTTTCTGTGTGACTTCTTTCACTTAGAATCATCGTACCTGAATCCACTCATTTTGCTGCTACTGGTCTTATGACATTGATTTCGTGGCTGAGGGATATTCCATCGTACGTAAGTTCCACAATGTTTGGAACCATTTTTATATTTCCTGGGATATTTCAGGTGTACCCAGGTTGAGTTTCTTGTAAGCAGTGCAGCCCTCAATTTGGGGGTGGCTCTGTCTTATGGATTTTCAGTTTTCCCAAGGTATATTCCCTAGACAGGAAGTGCCCTTGGCTCTGTAGCTCTGTTGTTTACTTGTTTTAGGGAACACAATGCACTCCTCCAGTGAGGCAGTTGGCAACTTACATCCCGCCCATCAGCATAACAAGGCTCCCTGTTCTCCAGGGCCTGTCTTGCCTTTCTGGTTTTTACACATTTTGTGGATGTCCCTTTTGACCGGTGGGAAGTGATACTTCTTTGTAGTGCAGATTTGCATTGCCCGCTTGCTTGCTTGGCCAAAAAGGGCGTATGCGTTTTCTCCTGAATATATTCAGGAGAAAACGCATACGCCCTTTTTGGCCAAGTGCATCATTGTCGAAGTTGTGCCCCTCTTCCTGTGCTTTACAGGCGATTCCAACGTACCTCTTGAAATCTGTTTCCTGCTATTCTGCCTCGCTTTCAAGTCCGCCTCGTTGCCTTCCCTCAACAGATTTTTGGACGATAGTTGGCCTTGATTACTCTGCCAGTTTGTGAATTGCTGTGCCCCTGAGCTCCATTTTTCAACTCGTTTTTTGTGAGCTGAACGCAAGTCCAAACTTTTGGTTCAGGACCTATACTGGTTCCCGGTGGGTGGCTGAGACTTTGGTTAATTCTTCTTCCTGCCGGGAAATTAGAGTGACATGTGCCCATCCAAATGCCTAACAGCTACTCTCTCATTTGTTCTCCCTCTTCACTTTCATCCTCTGCCAAATTGGCAACCTGTGCGAACCAGGAGCTTAAAGGGGCTGTCTCTCCAAGTTGGGAGATTGATAGGAAAGCAGTTGGAAAGTCAAAACGGAGCACCAGGAGAGGGGCTCTTCGTTGAGTTTTAGAAACCTTTCGTATTCACAGTGTGTCCATTCTCTAGGTTTCCCGTACATGTTATAGCTGTAGTAATATTCCCTTCAACCTGGAGAGTTGGGACACATGGAATGGGTGCCATGCATTACTGCTTTAAAGGGTCTGCATTTGCTCACCCAATCTCACCAATCCTCTCAGTCCCAAGTGTCCAGCCTTATGCCACATCCAGCGGTCATTGTAGATAGTGTCATTCCAGGTTGCATCAGAGACCCTGAAGGAATTGTGAAGAATTTCCCTGTTTCTTTGTTCTGTTTTTGAAATTCCTTTTTAGAGTGGGTTTGAGCTGATTCTCGCTGCCATGTTTATGCCAGTCTAGACACACTTGATTCCCTTACGGAGACATATCAATACATAGGTTTTAAGATTCTTACTAGTCAGATCTATTCCTCTGCGGGAAATATGGGGTTTTGAGTCCCTTTCACTGAGGAAGGTGTAGGTCTTGTCTATTCCATAGTTGGTTTTTGGAACGGTACCTGTGCTTATATCAAACTCTGGTTTGATGCATCACCCCACCTCTCCTTCCCCCTTAAGCAGGCATAAGAGTGTTTTCTAAATGTGAGACTCTGTTCTCTTTCCTAACTCAGTTCATGTGTAGCCATGTTTACAGGATCTTCCTAAGTGATATCTTATGATAAGTTTCTTTTTCTGTGTGACTTCTTTCACTTAGAATCATCGTACCTGAATCCACTCATTTTGCTGCTACTGGTCTTATGACATTGATTTCGTGGCTCTGGGATATTCCATCGTACGTAAGTTCCACAAAGTTTGGAACCATTTTTATATTTCCTGGGATATTTCAGGTGTACCCAGGTTGAGGTTCCTGTAAGCAGTGCAGCCCTCAATTTGGGGGTGGCTCTGTCTTATGGATTTTCAGTTTTCCCAAGGTATATTCCCTAGGCTGGAAGTGCCCTTGGCTCTGTAGCTCTGTTGTTTACTTGTTTTAGGGAACACAATGCACTCCTCCAGTGAGGCAGTTGGCAACTTGCATCCCGCCCATCAGCATAACAAGGCTCCCTGTTCTCCAGGGCCTGTCTTGCCTTTCTGGTTTTTACACATTTTGAGGATATCCCTTTTGACCGGTGGGAAGTGATACTTCTTTGTAGTGCAGATTTGCATTGCCCGCTTGCTTGCTTGGCCAAAAAGGGCGTATGCGTTTTCTCCTGAATATATTCAGGAGAAAACGCATACGCCCTTTTTGGCCAAGTGCATCATTGTCGAATTTGTGCCCCTCTTCCTGTGCTTTACAGGCGATTCCAACGTACCTCTTGAAATCTGTTTCCTGCTATTCTGCCTCGCTTTCAAGTCCGCCTCGTTGCCTTCCCTCAACAGATTTTTGGACGATAGTTGGCCTTGATTACTCTGCCAGTTTGTGAATTGCTGTGCCCCTGAGCTCCATTTTTCAACTCGTTTTTTGTGAGCTGAACGCAAGTCCAAACTTTTGGTTCAGGACCTATACTGGTTCCCGGTGGGTGGCTGAGACTTTGGTTCATTCTTCTTCCTGCCGGGAAATTAGAGTGACATGTGCCCATCCAAATGCCTAACAGCTACTCTCTCATTGGTTCTCCCTCTTCCCTTTCATCCTCTGCCAAATAGGCAACCTGTGCGAACCAGGAGCTTAAAGGGGCTGTCTCTCCAAGTTGGGAGATTGATAGAAAAGGAGTTGGAAAGTCAAACCGGAGCACCAGGAGAGGGGCTCTTCGTTGAGTTTTAGAAACCTTTCGTATTCACAGTGTGTCCATTCTCTAGGTTTCCCGTACATGTTATAGCTGTAGTAATATTCCCTTCAACCTGGAGAGCTGGGACCCATGGAATGGGTGCCATGCATTACTGCTTTAAAGGGTCTGCATTTGCTCACCCAATCTCACCAATCCTCTCAGTCCCAAGTGTCCAGCCTTATGCCACATCCAGCTGTCATTGTAGATAGGGTCATTCCAGGTTGCATCAGAGACCCTGAAGGAATTGTGAAGAATTTCCCTGTTTCTTTGTTCTGTTTCTGAAATTCCTTTTTAGAGTGGGTTTGAGCTGATTCTCGCTGCCATGTTTATGCCAGTCTAGACACACTTGATTCCCTTACGGAGACATATCAATACATAGGTTTTAAGATTCTTACTAGTCAGATCTATTCCTCTGCGGGAAATATGGGGTTTTGAGTCCCTTTCACTGAGGAAGGTGTAGGTCTTGTCTATTCCATAGTTGGTTTTTGGAACGGTACCTGTGCTTATATCAAACTCTGGTTTGATGCATCACCCCACCTCTCCTTCCCCCTTAAGCAGGCATAAGAGTGTTTTCTAAATGTGAGACTCTGTTCTCTTTCCTAACTCAGTTCATGTGTAGCCATGTTTACAGGATCTTCCTAAGTGATATCTTATGGTAAGTTTCTTTTTCTGTGTGACTTCTTTCACTTAGAATCATCGTACCTGAATCCACTCATTTTGCTGCTACTGGTCTTATGACATTGATTTCGTGGCTCTGGGATATTCCATCGTACGTAAGTTCCACAAAGTTTGGAACCATTTTTATATTTCCTGGGATATTTCAGGTGTACCCAGGTTGAGGTTCCTGTAAGCAGTGCAGCCCTCAATTTGGGGGTGGCTCTGTCTTATGGATTTTCAGTTTTCCCAAGGTATATTCCCTAGGCTGGAAGTGCCCTTGGCTCTGTAGCTCTGTTGTTTACTTGTTTTAGGGAACACAATGCACTCCTCCAGTGAGGCAGTTGGCAACTTGCATCCCGCCCATCAGCATAACAAGGCTCCCTGTTCTCCAGGGCCTGTCTTGCCTTTCTGGTTTTTACACATTTTGAGGATATCCCTTTTGACCGGTGGGAAGTGATACTTCTTTGTAGTGCAGATTTGCATTGCCCGCTTGCTTGCTTGGCCAAAAAGGGCGTATGCGTTTTCTCCTGAATATATTCAGGAGAAAACGCATACGCCCTTTTTGGCCAAGTGCATCATTGTCGAATTTGTGCCCCTCTTCCTGTGCTTTACAGGCGATTCCAACGTACCTCTTGAAATCTGTTTCCTGCTATTCTGCCTCGCTTTCAAGTCCGCCTCGTTGCCTTCCCTCAACAGATTTTTGGACGATAGTTGGCCTTGATTACTCTGCCAGTTTGTGAATTGCTGTGCCCCTGAGCTCCATTTTTCAACTCGTTTTTTGTGAGCTGAACGCAAGTCCAAACTTTTGGTTCAGGACCTATACTGGTTCCCGGTGGGTGGCTGAGACTTTGGTTCATTCTTCTTCCTGCCGGGAAATTAGAGTGACATGTGCCCATCCAAATGCCTAACAGCTACTCTCTCATTGGTTCTCCCTCTTCCCTTTCATCCTCTGCCAAATAGGCAACCTGTGCGAACCAGGAGCTTAAAGGGGCTGTCTCTCCAAGTTGGGAGATTGATAGAAAAGGAGTTGGAAAGTCAAACCGGAGCACCAGGAGAGGGGCTCTTCGTTGAGTTTTAGAAACCTTTCGTATTCACAGTGTGTCCATTCTCTAGGTTTCCCGTACATGTTATAGCTGTAGTAATATTCCCTTCAACCTGGAGAGCTGGGACCCATGGAATGGGTGCCATGCATTACTGCTTTAAAGGGTCTGCATTTGCTCACCCAATCTCACCAATCCTCTCAGTCCCAAGTGTCCAGCCTTATGCCACATCCAGCTGTCATTGTAGATAGGGTCATTCCAGGTTGCATCAGAGACCCTGAAGGAATTGTGAAGAATTTCCCTGTTTCTTTGTTCTGTTTCTGAAATTCCTTTTTAGAGTGGGTTTGAGCTGATTCTCGCTGCCATGTTTATGCCAGTCTAGACACACTTGATTCCCTTACGGAGACATATCAATACATAGGTTTTAAGATTCTTACTAGTCAGATCTATTCCTCTGCGGGAAATATGGGGTTTTGAGTCCCTTTCACTGAGGAAGGTGTAGGTCTTGTCTATTCCATAGTTGGTTTTTGGAACGGTACCTGTGCTTATATCAAACTCTGGTTTGATGCATCACCCCACCTCTCCTTCCCCCTTAAGCAGGCATAAGAGTGTTTTCTAAATGTGAGACTCTGTTCTCTTTCCTAACTCAGTTCATGTGTAGCCATGTTTACAGGATCTTCCTAAGTGATATCTTATGGTAAGTTTCTTTTTCTGTGTGACTTCTTTCACTTAGAATCATCGTACCTGAATCCACTCATTTTGCTGCTACTGGTCTTATGACATTGATTTCGTGGCTGAGGGATATTCCATCGTACGTAAGTTCCACAATGTTTGGAACCATTTTTATATTTCCTGGGATATTTCAGGTGTACCCAGGTTGAGGTTCTTCTAAGCAGTGCAGCCCTCAATTTGGGGGTGGCTCTGTCTTATGGATTTTCAGTTTTCCCAAGGTATATTTCCTAGACTGGAAGTGCCTTTGGCTCTGTAGCTCTGTTGTTTACTTGTTTTAGGGAACACAAAGCACTCCTCCAGTGAGGCAGTTGGCAACTTACATCCCACCCATCAGCATAACAAGGCTCCCTGTTCTCCAGGGCCTGTCTTGCCTTTCTGTGTTTACACATTTTGTGGATGTCCCTTTTGACCGGTGGGAAGTGATACTTCTTTGTAGTGCAGATTTGCATTGCCCGCTTGCTTGCTTGGCCAAAAAGGGCGTATGCGTTTTCTCCTGAATATATTCAGGAGAAAACGCATACGCCCTTTTTGGCCAAGTGCATCATTGTCGAAGTTGTGCCCCTCTTCCTGTGCTTTACAGGCGATTCCAACGTACCTCTTGAAATCTGTTTCCTGCTATTCTGCCTCGCTTTCAAGTCCGCCTCGTTGCCTTCCCTCAACAGATTTTTGGACGATAGTTGGCCTTGATTACTCTGCCAGTTTGTGAATTGCTGTGCCCCTGAGCTCCATTTTTCAACTCGTTTTTTGTGAGCTAAACGCAAGTCCAAACTTTTGGTTCAGGACCTATACTGGTTCCCGGTGGGTGGCTGAGACTTTGGTTAATTCTTCTTCCTGCCGGGAAATTAGAGTGACATGTGCCCATCCAAATGCCTAACAGCTACTCTCTCATTGGTTCTCCCTCTTCCCTTTCATCCTCTGCCAAATTGGCAACCTGTGCAAACCAGGAGCTTAAAGGGGCTGTCTCTCCAAGTTGGGAGATTGATAGGAAAGCAGTTGGAATGTCAAAACGGAGCACCAGGAGAGGGGCTCTTCGTTGAGTTTTAGAAACCTTTCGTATTCACAGTGTGTCCATTCTCTAGGTTTCCCGTACATGTTATAGCTGTAGTAATATTCCCTTCAACCTGGAGAGCTGTGACCCATGGAATGGGTGCCATGCATTACTGCTTTAAAGGGTCTGCATTTGCTCACCCTATCTCACCAATCCTCTCAGTCCTAAGTGTCCAGCCTCATGCCACATCCAGCTGTCATTGTAGATAGGGTCATTCCAGGTTGCATCAGAGACCCTGAAGGAATTGTAAAGAATTTCCCTGTTTCTTTGTTCTGTTTTTGAAATTCCTTTTTAGAGTGGGTTTGAGCTGATTCTCGCTGCCATGTTTATGCCAGTCTAGACACACTTGATTCCCTTACGGAGACATATCAATACATAGGTTTTAAGATTCTTACTAGTCAGATCTATTCCTCTGCGGGAAATATGGGGTTTTGAGTCCCTTTCACTGAGGAAGGTGTAGGTCTTGTCTATTCCATAGTTGGTTTTTGGAACGGTACCTGTGCTTATATCAAACTCTGGTTTGATGCATCACCCCACCTCTCCTTCCCCCTTAAGCAGGCATAAGAGTGTTTTCTAAATGTGAGACTCTGTTCTCTTGCCTAACTCAGTTCATGTGTAGCCATGTTTACAGGATCTTCCTAAGTGATATCTTATGATAAGTTTCTTTTTCTGTGTGACTTCTTACACTTAGAATCATCGTACCTGAATCCACTCATTTTGCTGCTACTGGTCTTATGACATTGATTTCGTGGCTGAGGGATATTCCATCGTACGTAAGTTCCACAACGTTTTGAACCATTTTTATATTTCCTGGGATATTTCAGGTGTACCCAGGTTGAGGTTCTTGTAAGCAGGGCAGCCCTCAATTTGGGGGTGGCTCTGTCTTATGGATTTTCAGTTTTCCCAAGTTATATTCCCTAGACTGGAAGTGCCCTTGGCTCTGTAGCTCTGTTGTTTACTTGTTTTAGGGAACACAAAGCACTCCTCCAGTGAGGCAGTTGGCAACATACATCCCGCCCATCAGCATAACAAGGCTCCCTGTTCTCCAGGGCCTGTCTTGCCTTTCTGGTTTTTACACATTTTGTGGATGTCCCTTTTGACCAGTGGGAAGTGATACTTCTTTGTAGTGCAGATTTGCATTGCCCGCTTGCTTGCTTGGCCAAAAAGGGCGTATGCGTTTTCTCCTGAATATATTCAGGACAAAACGCATACGCCCTTTTTGGCCAAGTGCATCATTGTCGAAGTTGTGCCCCTCTTCCTGTGCTTTACAGGCGATTCCAACGTACCTCTTGAAATCTGTTTCCTGCTATTCTGCCTCGCTTTCAAGTCCGCCTCGTTGCCTTCCCTCAACAGATTTTTGGACGATAGTTGGCCTTGATTACTCTGCCAGTTTGTGAATTGCTGTGCCCCTGAGCTCCATTTTTCAACTCGTTTTTTGTGAGCTGAACGCAAGTCCAAACTTTTGGTTCAGGACCTATACTGGTTCCCGGTGGGTGGCTGAGACTTTGGTTAATTCTTCTTCCTGCCGGGAAATTAGAGTGACATGTGCCCATCCAAATGCCTAACAGCTACTCTCTCATTGGTTCTCCCTCTTCCCTTTCATCCTCTGCAAATTGGCAACCTGTGTGAACCAGGAGCTTAAAGGGGCTGTCTCTCCAAGTTGGGAGATTGATAGGAAAGCAGTTGGAAAATCAAAACGGAGCACCAGGAGAGGGGCTCTTCTTTGAGTTTTAGAAACCTTTCGTATTCACAGAGTGTCCATTCTCTAGGTTTCCCGTACATGTTATAGCTGTAGTAATATTCCCTTCAACCTGGAGAGTTGGGACCCATGGAATGGGTGCCATGCATTATTGCTTTAAAGGGTCTGCATTTGCTCACCCAATCTCACCAATCCTCTCTGTCCCAAGTGTCCAGCCTTATGCCACATCCAGCTGTCATTGTAGATAGGGTCATTCCAGGTTGCATCAGAGACCCTGAAGGATTTGTGAAGAATTTCCCTGTTTCTTTGTTCTGTTTCTGAAATTCCTTTTTAGAGTGGGTTTGAGCTGATTCTCGCTGCCATGTTTATGCCAGTGTAGACACACTTGATTCCCTTACGGAGACATATCAATACATAGGTTTTAAGATTCTTACTAGTCAGATCTATTCCTCTGCGGGAAATATGGGGTTTTGAGTCCCTTTCACTGAGGAAGGTGTAGGTCTTGTCTATTCCATAGTTGGTTTTTGGAACGGTACCTGTGCTTATATCAAACTCTGGTTTGATGCATCACCCCACCTCTCCTTCCCCCTTAAGCAGGCATAAGAGTGTTTTCTAAATGTGAGACTCTGTTCTCTTTCCTAAATCAGTTCATGTGTAGCCATGTTTACAGGATCTTCCTAAGTGATATCTTATGGTAAGTTTCTTTTTCTTTGTGACTTCTTTCACTTAGAATCATCGTACCTGAATCCACTCATTTTGCTGCTACTGGTCTTATGACATTGATTTCGTGGTTGAGGGATATTCCATCGTACGTAAGTTCCACAATGTTTGGAACCATTTTTATATTTCCTGGGATATTTCAGGTGTACCCAGGTTGAGGTTCTTGTAAGCAGTGCAGCCCTCAATTTGGGGGTGGCTCTGTCTTATGGATTTTCAGTTTTCCCAAGGTATATTTCCTAGACTGGAAGTGCCTTTGGCTCTGTAGCTCTGTTGTTTACTTGTTTTAGGGAACACAAAGCACTCCTCCAGTGAGGCAGTTGGCAACTTACATCCCGCCCATCAGCATAACAAGGCTCCCTGTTCTCCAGGGCCTTTCTTGCCTTTCTGGGTTTACACATTTTGTGGATGTCCCTTTTGACCGTTGGGAAGTGATACTTCTTTGTAGTGCAGATTTGCATTGCCCGCTTGCTTGCTTGGCCAAAAAGGGCGTATGCGTTTTCTCCTGAATATATTTAGGAGAAAACGCATACGCCCTTTTTGGCCAAGTGCATCATTGTCGAAGTTGTGCCCCTCTTCCTGTGCTTTACAGGCGATTCCAACGTACCTCTTGAAATCTGTTTCCTGCTATTCTGCCTCGCTTTCAAGTCCGCCTCGTTGCCTTCCCTCAACAGATTTTTGGACGATAGTTGGCCTTGATTACTCTGCCAGTTTGTGAATTGCTGTGCCCCTGAGCTCCATTTTTCAACTCGTTTTTTGTGAGCTGAACGCAAGTCCAAACTTTTGGTTCAGGACCTATAATGGTTCCCGGTGGGTGGCTGAGACTTTGGTTAATTCTTCTTCCTGCCGGGAAATTAGAGTGACATGTGCCCATCCAAATGCCTAACAGCTACTCTCTCATTGGTTCTCCCTCTTCACTTTCATCCTCTGCCAAATTGGCAACCTGTGCGAACCAGGAGCTTAAAGGGGCAGTCTCTCCAAGTTGGGAGATTGATAGGAAAGCAGTTGGAAAGTCAAAACGGAGCACCAGGAGAGGGGCTCTTCGTTGAGTTTTAGAAACCTTTCGTATTCACAGTGTGTCCATTCTCTAGGTTTCCCGTACATGTTATAGCTGTAGTAATATTCCCTTCAACCTGGAGAGTTGGGACCCATGGAATGGGTGCCATGCATTACTGCTTTAAAGGGTCTGCATTTGCTCACCCAATCTCACCAATCCTCTCAGTCCCAAGTGTCCAGCCTCATGCCACATCCAGCTGTCATTGTAGATAGGGTCATTCCAGGTTGCATCAGAGACCCTGAAGGAATTGTAAAGAATTTCCCTGTTTCTTTGTTCTGTTTTTGAAATTCCTGTTTAGAGTGGGTTTGAGCTGATTCTCGCTGCCATGTTTATGCCAGTCTAGACACACTTGATTCCCTTACGGAGACATATCAATACATAGGTTTTACGATTCTTGCTAGTCAGATCTATCCCTCTGCGGGACATATGGGGTTTTGAGTCCCTTTCACTGAGGAAGGTGTAGGTCTTGTCTATTCCATAGTTGGTTTTTGGAACGGTACCTGTGCTTATATCAAACTCTGGTTTGATGCATCACCCCACCTCTCCTTCCCCCTTAAGCAGGCATAAGAGTGTTTTCTAAATGTGAGACTCTGTTCTCTTTCCTAACTCAGTTCATGTGTAGCCATGTTTACAGGATCTTCCTAAGTGATATCTTATGATAAGTTTCTTTTTCTGTGTGACTTCTTACACTTAGAATCATCGTACCTGAATCCACTCATTTTGCTGCTACTGGTCTTATGACATTGATTTCGTGGCTGAGGGATATTCCATCGTACGTAAGTTCCACAACGTTTGGAACCATTTTTATATTTCCTGGGATATTTCAGGTGTACCCAGGTTGAGGTTCTTGTAAGCAGTGCAGCCCTCAATTTGGGGGTGGCTCTGTCTTATGGATTTTCAGTTTTCCCAAGGTATATTTCCTAGACTGGAAGTGCCCTTGGCTCTGTAGCTCTGTTGTTTACTTGTTTTAAGGAATACAATGCACTCCTCCAGTGAGGCAGTTGGCAACTTACATCCCGCCCATCAGCATAACAAGGCTCCCTGTTCTCCAGGGCCTGTCTTGCCTTTCTGGTTTTTACACATTTTGTGGATGTCCCTTTTGACCGGTGGGAAGTGATACTTCTTTGTAGTGCAGATTTGCATTGCCCGCTTGCTTGCTTGGCCAAAAAGGGCGTATGCGTTTTCTCCTGAATATATTCAGGAGAAAACGCATACGCACTTTTTGGCCAAGTGCATCATTGTCGAAGTTGTGCCCCTCTTCCTGTGCTTTACAGGCGATTCCAACGTACCTCTTGAAATCTGTTTCCTGCTATTCTGCCTCGATTTCAAGTCCGCCTCGTTGCCTTCCCTCAACAGATTTTTGGACGATAGTTGGCCTTGATTACTCTGCCAGTTTGTGAATTGCTGTGCCACTGAGCTCCATTTTTCAACTCGTTTTTTGTGAGCTGAACGCAAGTCCAAACTTTTGGTTCAGGACCTATACTGGTTCCCTGTGGGTGGCTGAGACTTTGGTTAATTCTTCTTCCTGCCGGGAAATTAGAGCGACATGTGCCCATCCAAATGCCTAACAGCTACTCTCTCATTGGTTCTCCCTCTTCCCTTTCATCCTCTGCCAAATTGGCAACCTGTGCGAACCAGGAGCTTAAAGGGGCTGTCTCTCCAAGTTGGGAGATTGATAGGAAAGCAGTTGGAAAGTCAAACCGGAGCACCAGGAGAGGGGCTCTTCGTTGAGTTTTAGAAACCTTTCGTATTCACAGTGTGTCCATTCTCTAGGTTTCCCGTACACGTTATAGCTGTAGTAATATTCCCTTCAACCTGGAGAGCTGGGACCCATGGAATGGGTGCCATGCATTATTGCTTTAAAGGGTCTGCATTTGCTCACCCAATCTCACCAATCCTCTCAGTCCTAAGTGTCCAGCCTCATGCCACATCCAGCTGTCATTGTAGATAGGGTCATTCCAGGTTGCATCAGAGACCCTGAAGGAATTGTGAAGAATTTCCCTGTTTCTTTGTTCTGTGATTGAAATTCCTTTTTAGAGTGGGTTTGAGCTGAATCTCGCTGCCATGTTTATGCAAGTCAAGACACACTTGATTCCATTACGGAGACATATCAATACATAGGTTTTAAGATTATTACTAGTCAGATCTATTCCTCTGCGGAAATATGGGGTTTTGAGTCCCTTTCACTGAGGAAGGTGTAGGTCTTTTCTATTCCATAGTTGGTTTTTGGAACGGTACCTGTGCTTATATCAAAGTCTGGTTTGATGCATCACCCCACCTCTCCTTCCCCCTTAAGCAGGCATAAGAGTGTTTTCTAAATGTGAGACTCTGTTCTCTTTCCTAACTCAGTTCATGTGTAGCCATGTTTACAGGATCTTACTAAGTGATATCTTAGGATAAGTTTCTTTTTCTGTGTGACTTCTTTCACTTAGAATCATCGTACCTGAATCCACTCATTTTGCTGCTACTGGTCTTATGACATTGTTTTCATGGCTGAGGGATATTCCATCGTACGTAAGTTCCACAATGTTTGGAACCATTTTTATATTTCCTGGGATATTTCAGGTGTACCCAGGTTGAGGTTCTTGTAAGCAGTGCAGCCCTCAATTTGGGGGTGGCTCTGTCTTATGGATTTTCAGTTTTCCCAAGTTATATTCCCTAGACTGGAAGTGCCCTTGTCTCTGTAGCTCTGTTGGTTACTTGTTTTAGGGAACACAATGCACTCCTCCAGTGAGGCAGTTGGCAACTTACATCCCACCCATCAGCATAACAAGGCTCCCTGTTCTCCAGGTCCTCTCTTGCCTTTCTGGGTTTACACATTTTGTGGATGTCCCTTTTGACCAGTGGGAAGTGATACTTCTTTGTAGTGCAGATTTGCATTGCCCGCTTGCTTGCTTGGCCAAAAAGGGCGTATGCGTTTTCTCCTGAATATATTCAGGACAAAACGCATACGCCCTTTTTGGCCAAGTGCATCATTGTCGAAGTTGTGCCCCTCTTCCTGTGCTTTACAGGCGATTCCAACGTACCTCTTGAAATCTGTTTCCTGCTATTCTGCCTCGCTTTCAAGTCCGCCTCGTTGCCTTCCCTCAACAGATTTTTGGACGATAGTTGGCCTTGATTACTCTGCCAGTTTGTGAATTGCTGTGCCCCTGAGCTCCATTTTTCAACTCGTTTTTTGTGAGCTGAACGCAAGTCCAAACTTTTGGTTCAGGACCTATACTGGTTCCCGGTGGGTGGCTGAGACTTTGGTTAATTCTTCTTCCTGCCGGGAAATTAGAGTGACATGTGCCCATCCAAATGCCTAACAGCTACTCTCTCATTGGTTCTCCCTCTTCCCTTTCATCCTCTGCAAATTGGCAACCTGTGTGAACCAGGAGCTTAAAGGGGCTGTCTCTCCAAGTTGGGAGATTGATAGGAAAGCAGTTGGAAAATCAAAACGGAGCACCAGGAGAGGGGCTCTTCTTTGAGTTTTAGAAACCTTTCGTATTCACAGAGTGTCCATTCTCTAGGTTTCCCGTACATGTTATAGCTGTAGTAATATTCCCTTCAACCTGGAGAGTTGGGACCCATGGAATGGGTGCCATGCATTATTGCTTTAAAGGGTCTGCATTTGCTCACCCAATCTCACCAATCCTCTCTGTCCCAAGTGTCCAGCCTTATGCCACATCCAGCTGTCATTGTAGATAGGGTCATTCCAGGTTGCATCAGAGACCCTGAAGGATTTGTGAAGAATTTCCCTGTTTCTTTGTTCTGTTTCTGAAATTCCTTTTTAGAGTGGGTTTGAGCTGATTCTCGCTGCCATGTTTATGCCAGTGTAGACACACTTGATTCCCTTACGGAGACATATCAATACATAGGTTTTAAGATTCTTACTAGTCAGATCTATTCCTCTGCGGGAAATATGGGGTTTTGAGTCCCTTTCACTGAGGAAGGTGTAGGTCTTGTCTATTCCATAGTTGGTTTTTGGAACGGTACCTGTGCTTATATCAAACTCTGGTTTGATGCATCACCCCACCTCTCCTTCCCCCTTAAGCAGGCATAAGAGTGTTTTCTAAATGTGAGACTCTGTTCTCTTTCCTAAATCAGTTCATGTGTAGCCATGTTTACAGGATCTTCCTAAGTGATATCTTATGGTAAGTTTCTTTTTCTTTGTGACTTCTTTCACTTAGAATCATCGTACCTGAATCCACTCATTTTGCTGCTACTGGTCTTATGACATTGATTTCGTGGTTGAGGGATATTCCATCGTACGTAAGTTCCACAATGTTTGGAACCATTTTTATATTTCCTGGGATATTTCAGGTGTACCCAGGTTGAGGTTCTTGTAAGCAGTGCAGCCCTCAATTTGGGGGTGGCTCTGTCTTATGGATTTTCAGTTTTCCCAAGGTATATTTCCTAGACTGGAAGTGCCTTTGGCTCTGTAGCTCTGTTGTTTACTTGTTTTAGGGAACACAAAGCACTCCTCCAGTGAGGCAGTTGGCAACTTACATCCCGCCCATCAGCATAACAAGGCTCCCTGTTCCCCAGGGCCTTTCTTGCCTTTCTGGGTTTACACATTTTGTGGATGTCCCTTTTGACCGTTGGGAAGTGATACTTCTTTGTAGTGCAGATTTGCATTGCCCGCTTGCTTGCTTGGCCAAAAAGGGCGTATGCGTTTTCTCCTGAATATATTTAGGAGAAAATGCATACGCCCTTTTTGGCCAAGTGCATCATTGTCGAAGTTGTGCCCCTCTTCCTGTGCTTTACAGGCGATTCCAACGTACCTCTTGAAATCTGTTTCCTGCTATTCTGCCTCGCTTTCAAGTCCGCCTCGTTTCCTTCCCTCAACAGATTTTTGGACGATAGTTGGCCTTGATTACTCTGCCAGTTTGTGAATTGCTGTGCCCCTGAGCTCCATTTTTCAACTCGTTTTTTGTGAGCTGAACGCAAGTCCAAACTTTTGGTTCAGGACCTATAATGGTTCCCGGTGGGTGGCTGAGACTTTGGTTAATTCTTCTTCCTGCCGGGAAATTAGAGTGACATGTGCCCATCCAAATGCCTAACAGCTACTCTCTCATTGGTTCTCCCTCTTCACTTTCATCCTCTGCCAAATTGGCAACCTGTGCGAACCAGGAGCTTAAAGGGGCTGTCTCTCCAAGTTGGGAGATTGATAGGAAAGCAGTTGGAAAGTCAAAACGGAGCACCAGGAGAGGGGCTCTTCGTTGAGTTTTAGAAACCTTTCGTATTCACAGTGTGTCCATTCTCTAGGTTTCCCGTACATGTTATAGCTGTAGTAATATTCCCTTCAACCTGGAGAGTTGGGACCCATGGAATGGGTGCCATGCATTACTGCTTTAAAGGGTCTGCATTTGCTCACCCAATCTCACCAATCCTCTCAGTCCCAAGTGTCCAGCCTCATGCCACATCCAGCTGTCATTGTAGATAGGGTCATTCCAGGTTGCATCAGAGACCCTGAAGGAATTGTAAAGAATTTCCCTGTTTCTTTGTTCTGTTTTTGAAATTCCTGTTTAGAGTGGGTTTGAGCTGATTCTCGCTGCCATGTTTATGCCAGTCTAGACACACTTGATTCCCTTACGGAGACATATCAATACATAGGTTTTACGATTCTTACTAGTCAGATCTATTCCTCTGCGGGAAATATGGGGTTTTGAGTCCCTTTCACTGAGGAAGGTGTAGGTCTTTTCTATTCCATAGTTGGTTTTTGGAACGGTACCTGTGCTTATATCAAACTCTGGTTTGATGCATCACCCCACCTCTCCTTCCCCCTTAAGCAGGCATAAGAGTGTTTTCTAAATGTGAGACTCTGTTCTCTTTCCTAACTCAGTTCATGTGTAGCCATGTTTACAGGATCTTCCTAAGTGATATCTTAGGATAAGTTTCTTTTTCTGTGTGACTTCTTTCACTTAGAATCATCGTACCTGAATCCACTCATTTTGCTGCTACTGGTCTTATGACATTGTTTTCATGGCTGAGGGATATTCCATCGTACGTAAGTTCCACAATGTTTGGAACCATTTTTATATTTCCTGGGATATTTCAGGTGTACCCAGGTTGAGGTTCTTGTAAGCAGTGCAGCCCTCAATTTGGGGGTGGCTCTGTCTTATGGATTTTCAGTTTTCCCAAGGTATATTCCCTAGACTGGAAGTGCCCTTGGCTCTGTAGCTCAGTTGTTTACTTGTTTTACGGAACACAAAGCACTCCTCCAGTGAGGCAGTTGGCAACATACATCCCGCCCATCAGCATAACAAGGCTCCCTGTTCTCCAGGGCCTGTCTTGCCTTTCTGGTTTTTACACATTTTGTGGATGTCCCTTTGACCGGTGGGAAGTGATACTTCTTTGTAGTGCAGATTTGCATTGCCCGCTTGCTTGCTTGGCCAGAAATGGTGTATGCGTTTTCTCCTGAATATATTCAGGAGAAAACGCATACGCACTTTTTGGCCAAGTGCATCATTGTCGAAGTTGTGCCCCTCTTCCTGTGCTTTACAGGCGATTCCAACGTACCTCTTGAAATCTGTTTCCTTCTATTCTGCCTCGCTTTCAAGTCCGCCTCGTTGCCTACCCTCAACAGATTTTTGGACGATAGTTGGCCTTGATTACTCTGCCAGTTTGTGAATTGCTGTGCCCCTGAGCTCCATTTTTCAACTCGTTTTTTGTGAGCTGAACGCAAGTCCAAACTTTTGGTTCAGGACCTATAATGGTTCCCGGTGGGTGGCTGAGACTTTGGTTAATTCTTCTTCCTGCCGGGAAATTAGAGTGACGTGGGCCCATCCAAATGCCTAACAGCTACTCTCTCATTGGTTCTCCCTCTTCCCTTTCATCCTCTCCCAAATTGGCAACCTGTGCGAAACAGGAGCTTAAAGGGGCTGTCTCTCTAAGTTGGGAGATTGATAGGAAAGCAGTTGGAAAGTCAAAACGGAGCACCAGGAGAGGGGCCCTTCGTTGAGTTTTAGAAACCTTTCGTATTCACAGTGTGTCCATTCTCTAGGTTTCCCGTACATGTTATAGCTGTAGTAATATTCCCTTCAACCTGGAGAGTTGGGACCCATGGAATGGGTGCCATGCATTACTGCTTTAAAGGGTCTGCATTTGCTCACCCTATCTCACCAATCCTCTCAGTCCTAAGTGTCCAGCCTCATGCCACATCCAGCTGTCATTGTAGATAGGGTCATTCCAGGTTGCATCAGATACCCTGAAGGAATTGTAAATAATTTCCCTGTTTCTTTGTTCTGTTTTTGAAATTCCTTTTTAGAGTGGGTTTGAGCTGATTCTCGCTGCCATGTTTATGCCAGTCTAGACACACTTGATTCCCTTACGGAGACATATCAATACATAGGTTTTAAGATTCTTACTAGTCAGATCTATTCCTCTGCGGGAAATATGGGGTTTTGAGTCCCTTTCACTGAGGAAGGTGTAGGTCTTGTCTATTCCATAGTTGGTTTTTGGAACGGTACCTGTGCTTATATCAAACTCTGGTTTGATGCATCACCCCACCTCTCCTTCCCCCTTAAGCAGGCATAAGAGTGTTTTCTAAATGTGAGACTCTGTTCTCTTTCCTAACTCAGTTCATGTGTAGCCATGTTTACAGGATCTTCCTAAGTGATATCTTAGGATAAGTTTCTTTTTCTGTGTGACTTCTTTCACTTAGAATCATCGTACCTGAATTCACTCATTTTGCTGCTACTGGTCTTATGACATTGATTTCGTGGCTGAGGGATATTCCATCGTACGTAAGTTCCACAATGTTTGGAACCATTTTTATATTTCCTGGGATATTTCCGGTGTACCCAGGTTGAGGTTCTTGTAAGCAGTGCAGCCCTCAATTTGGGGGTGGCTGTGTCTTATGGATTTTCAGTTTTCCCAAGGTATATTCCCTAGACTGGATGTGCCCTTGGCTCTGTAGCTCTGTTGTTTACTTGTTTTAGGGAACACAATGCACTCCTCCAGTGAGGCAGTTGGCAACTTACATCCCGCCCATCAGCATAACAAGGCTCCCTGTTCTCCAGGGCCTGTCTTGCCTTTCTGGTTTTTACACATTTTGTGGATGTCCCTTTTGACCGGTGGGAAGTCATACTTCTTTGTAGTGCAGATTTGCATTGCCCGCTTGCTTGCTTGGCCAAAAAGGGTGTATGCGTTTTCTCCTGAATATACTCAGGAGAAAACGCATACGCCCTTTTTGGCCAAGTGCATCATTGTCTAAGTTGTGCCCCTCTTCCTGTGCTTTACAGGCGATTCCAACGTACCTCTTGAAATCTGTTTCCTGCTATTCTGCCTCGATTTCAAGTCCGCCTCATTGCCTTCCCTCAACAGATTTTTGGACGATAGTTGGCCTTGATTACTCTGCCAGTTTGTGAATTGCTGTGCCCCTGAGCTCCATTTTTCAACTCGTTTTTTGTGAGCTGAACGCAAGTCCAAACTTTTGGTTCAGGACCTATACTGGTTCCCGGTGGGTGGCTGAGACTTTGGTTCATTCTTCTTCCTGCCGGGAAATTAGAGTGACATGTGCCCATCCAAATGCCTAACAGCTACTCTCTCATTGATTCTCCCTCTTCCCTTTCATCCTCTGCCAAATTGGCAACCTGTGCGAACCAGGAGCTTAAAGGGGCTGTCTCTCCAAGTTGGGAGATTGATAGGAAAGCAGTTGGAAAGTCAAAACGGAGCACCAGGAGAGGGGCTCTTCTTTGAGTTTTAGAAACCTTTCGTATTCACAGTGTGTCCATTCTCTAGGTTTCCCGTACATGTTATAGCTGTAGTAATATTCCCTTCAACCTGGAGAGTTGGGACCCATGGAATGGGTGCCATGCATTACTGCTTTAAAGGGTCTGCATTTGCTCACCCTATCTCACCAGTCCTCTCAGTCCTAAGTGTCCAGCCTCATGCCACATCCAGCTGTCATTGTAGATAGGGTCATTCCAGGTTGCATCAGAGACCCTGAAGGAATTGTGAAGAATTTCCCTGTTTCTTTGTTCTGTTTTTGAAATTCCTTTTTAGAGTGGGTTTGAGCTGATTCTCGCTGCCATGTTTATGCAAGTCTAGACACACTTGATTCCATTACGGAGACATATCAATACATAGGTTTTAAGATTCTTACTAGTCAGATCTATTCCTCTGCGGGAAATATGGGGTTTTGAGTCCCTTTCACTGAGGAAGGTGTAGGTCTTTTCTATTCCATAGTTGGTTTTTGGAACGGTACCTGTGCTTATATCAAACTCTGGTTTGATGCATCACCCCACCTCTCCTTCCCCCTTAAGCAGGCATAAGAGTGTTTTCTAAATGTGAGACTCTGTTCTCTTTCCTAACTCAGTTCATGTGTAGCCATGTTTACAGGATCTTCCTAAGTGATATCTTAGGATAAGTTTCTTTTTCTGTGTGACTTCTTTCACTTAGAATCATCGTACCTGAATCCACTCATTTTGCTGCTACTGGTCTTATGACATTGTTTTCATGGCTGAGGGATATTCCATCGTACGTAAGTTCCACAATGTTTGGAACCATTTTTATATTTCCTGGGATATTTCAGGTGTACCCAGGTTGAGGTTCTTGTAAGCAGTGCAGCCCTCAATTTGGGGGTGGCTCTGTCTTATGGATTTTCAGTTTTCCCAAGGTATATTCCCTAGACTGGAAGTGCCCTTGGCTCTGTAGCTCAGTTGTTTACTTGTTTTACGGAACACAAAGCACTCCTCCAGTGAGGCAGTTGGCAACATACATCCCGCCCATCAGCATAACAAGGCTCCCTGTTCTCCAGGGCCTGTCTTGCCTTTCTGGTTTTTACACATTTTGTGGATGTCCCTTTTGACCGGTGGGAAGTGATACTTCTTTGTAGTGCAGATTTGCATTGCCCGCTTGCTTGCTTGGCCAGAAATGGTGTATGCGTTTTCTCCTGAATATATTCAGGAGAAAACGCATACGCACTTTTTGGCCAAGTGCATCATTGTCGAAGTTGTGCCCCTCTTCCTGTGCTTTACAGGCGATTCCAACGTACCTCTTGAAATCTGTTTCCTGCTATTCTGCCTCGCTTTCAAGTCCGCCTCGTTGCCTACCCTCAACAGATTTTTGGACGATAGTTGGCCTTGATTACTCTGCCAGTTTGTGAATTGCTGTGCCCCTGAGCTCCATTTTTCAACTCGTTTTTTGTGAGCTGAACGCAAGTCCAAACTTTTGGTTCAGGACCTATAATGGTTCCCGGTGGGTGGCTGAGACTTTGGTTAATTCTTCTTCCTGCCGGGAAATTAGAGTGACATGGGCCCATCCAAATGCCTAACAGCTACTCTCTCATTGGTTCTCCCTCTTCCCTTTCATCCTCTCCCAAATTGGCAACCTGTGCGAAACAGGAGCTTAAAGGGGCTGTCTCTCTAAGTTGGGAGATTGATAGGAAAGCAGTTGGAAAGTCAAACCGGAGCACCAGGAGAGGGGCTCTTCGTTGAGTTTTAGAAACCTTTCGTATTCACAGTGTGTCCATTCTCTAGGTTTCCCGTACATGTTATAGCTGTAGTAATATTCCGTTCTACCTGGAGAGCTGGGACCCAAGGAATGGGTGCCATGCATTATTGCTTTAAAGGGTCTGCATTTGCTCACCCAATCTCACCAATCCTCTCAGTCCCAAGTGTCCAGCCTTATGCCACATCCAGCGGTCATTGTAGATAGGGTCATTCCAGGTTGCATCAGAGACCCTGAAGGAATTGTGAAGAATTTCCCTGTTTCTTTGTTCTGTTTTTGAAATTCCTTTTTAGAGTGGGTTTGAGCTGATTCTCGCTGCCATGTTTATGCCAGTCTAGACACACTTGATTCCCTTACGGAGACATATCAATACATAGGTTTTAAGATTCTTACTAGTCAGATCTATTCCTCTGCGGGAAATATGGGGTTTTGAATCCCTTTCACTGAGGAAGGTGTAGGTCTTGTCTATTCCATAGTTGGTTTTTGGAACGGTACCTGTGCTTATATCAAACTCTGGTTTGATGCATCACCCCACCTCTCCTTCCCCCTTAAGCAGGCATAAGAGTGTTTTCTAAATGTGAGACTCTGTTCTCTTTCCTAACTCAGTTCATGTGTAGCCATGTTTACAGGATCTTCCTAAGTGATATCTTAGGATAAGTTTCTTTTTCTGTGTGACTTCTTTCACTTAGAATCATCGTACCTGAATCCACTCATTTTGCTGCTACTGGTCTTATGACATTAATTTCGTGGCTGAGGGATATTCCATCGTACGTAAGTTCCACAATGTTTGGAACCATTTTTATATTTCCTGGGATATTTCCGGTGTACCCAGGTTGAGGTTCTTGTAAGCAGTGCAGCCCTCAATTTGGGGGTGGCTGTGTCTTATGGATTTTCAGTTTTCCCAAGGTATATTCCCTAGACTGGAAGTGCCCTTGGCTCTGTAGCTCTGTTGTTTACTTGTTTTAGGGAACACAATGCACTCCTCCAGTTAGGCAGTTGGCAACTTATATCCCGCCCATCAGCATAACAAGGCTCCCTGTTCTCCAGGGCCTGTCTTGACTTTCTGGTTTTTACACATTTTGTGGATGTCCATTTTGACCGGTGGGAAGTCATACTTCTTTGTAGTGCAGATTTGCATTGCCCGCTTGCTTGCTTGGCCAAAAAGGGCGTATGCGTTTTCTCCTGAATATATTCAGGAGAAAACGCATACGCCCTATTTGGCCAAGTGCATCATTGTCGAAGTTGTGCCCCTCTTCCTGTGCTTTACAGGCGATTCCAACGTACCTCTTGAAATCTGTTTCCTGCTATTCTGCCTCGCTTTCAAGTCCGCCTCGTTGCCTTCCCTCAACAGATTTTTGGACGATAGTTGGCCTTGATTACTCTGCCAGTTTGTGAATTGCTGTGCCCCTGAGCTCCATTTTTCAACTCGTTTTTTGTGAGCTGAACGCAAGTCCAAACTTTTGGTTCAGGACCTATACTGGTTCCCGGTGGGTGGCTGAGACTTTGGTTAATTCTTCTTCCTGCCGGGAAATTAGAGTGACATGTGCCCATCCAAATGCCTAACAGCTACTCTCTCATTGGTTCTCCCTCTTCCCTTTCATCCTCTGCCAAATTGGCAACCTGTGCGAACCAGGAGCTTAAAGGGGCTGTCTCTCCAAGTTGGGAGATTGATAGGAAAGCAGTTGGAAAGTCAAAACGGAGCACCAGGAGAGGGGCTCTTCGTTGAGTTTTAGAAACCTTTCGTATTCACAGTGTGTCCATTGTCTAGGTTTCCCGTACATGTTATAGCTGTAGTAATATTCCCTTCAACCTGGAGAGTTGGGACCCATGGAATGGGTGCCATGCATTACTGCTTTAAAGGGTCTGCATTTGCTCACCCTATCTCAGCAATCCTCTCAGTCCTAAGTGTCCAGCCTCATGCCACATCCAGCTGTCATTGTAGATAGGGTCATTCCAGGTTGCATCAGAGACCCTGAAGGAATTGTAAAGAATTTCCCTGTTTCTTTGTTCTGTTTTTGAAATTCCTTTTTAGAGTGGGTTTGAGCTGATTCTCGCTGCCATATTTATGCCAGTCTAGACACACTTGATTCCCTTACGGAGACATATCAATACATAGGTTTTAGATTCTTACTAGTCAGATCTATTCCTCTGCGGGACATATGGGGTTTTGAGTCCCTTTCACTGAGGAAGGTGTAGGTCTTGTCTATTCCATAGTTGGTTTTTGGAACGGTACCTGTGCTTATATCAAACTCTGGTTTGATGCATCACCCCACCTCTCCTTCCCCCTTAAGCAGGCATAAGAGTGTTTTCTAAATGTGAGACTCTGTCCTCTTTCCTAACTCAGTTCATGTGTAGCCATGTTTACAGGATCTTCCTAAGTGATATCTTAGGATAAGTTTCTTTTTCTGTGTGACTTCTTTCACTTAGAATCATCGTACCTGAATCCACTCATTTTGCTGCTACTGGTCTTATGACATTGTTTTCATGGCTGAGGGATATTCCATCGTACGTAAGTTCCACAATGTTTGGAACCATTTTTATATTTCCTGGGATATTTCAGGTGTACCCAGGTTGAGGTTCTTGTAAGCAGTGCAGCCCTCAATTTGGGGGTGGCTCTGTCTTATGGATTTTCAGTTTTCCCAAGGTATATTCCCTAGACTGGAAGTGCCCTTGGCTCTGTAGCTCTGTTGTTTACTTGTTTTAGGGAACACAAAGCACTCCTCCAGTGAGGCAGTTGGCAACTTACATCCCGCCCATCAGCATAACAAGGCTCCCTGTTCTCCAGGGCCTGTCTTGCCTTTCTGGTTTTTACACATTTTGTGGATGTCCCTTTTGACCGGTGGGAAGTCATACTTCTTTGTAGTGCAGATTTCCATTGCCCTCTTGCTTCCTTGGCCAAAAAGGGCGTATGAGTTTTCTCCTGAATATATTCAGGAGAAAACGCATACGCCCTATTTGGCCAAGTGCATCATTGTCGAAGTTGTGCCCCTCTTCCTGTGCTTTACAGGCGATTCCAACGTACCTCTTGAAATCTGTTTCCTGCTATTGTGCCTCGCATTCAAGTCCGCCTGGTTGCCTTCCCTCAACAGATTTTTGGACGATAGTTGGCCTTGATTACTCTGCCAGTTTGTGAATTGCTGTGCCCCTGAGCTCCATTTTTCAACTCGTTTTTTGTGAGCTGAACGCAAGTCCAAACTTTTGGTTCAGGACCTATACTGGTTCCCGGTGGGTGGCTGAGACTTTGGTTAATTCTTCTTCCTGCCGGGAAATTAGAGTGACATGTGCCCATCCAAATGCCTAACAGCTACTCTCTCATTGGTTCTCCCTCTTCCCTTTCATCCTCTGCCAAATTGGCAATCTGTGCGAACCAGGAGCTTAAAGGGGCTGTCTCTCCAAGTTGGGAGATTGATAGGAAAGCAGTTGGAAAGTCAAACTGGAGCACCAGGAGAGGGGCTCTTCGTTGAGTTTTAGAAACCTTTCGTATTCACAGTGTGTCCATTCTCTAGGTTTCCCGTACCTGTTATAGCTGTAGTAATATTCCCTTCTACCTGGAGAGCTGGGACCCAAGGAATGGGTGCCATGCATTATTGCTTTAAAGGGTCTGCATTTGCTCACCCAATCTCACCAATCCTCTCAGTCCCAAGTGTCCAGCCTTATGCCACATCCAGCGGTCATTGTAGATAGGGTCATTCCAGGTTGCATCAGAGACCCTGAAGGAATTGTGAAGAATTTCCCTGTTTCTTTGTTCTGTTTTTGAAATTCCTTTTTAGAGTGGGTTTGAGCTGATTCTCGCTGCCATGTTTATGCCAGTCTAGACACACTTGATTCCCTTATGGAGACATATCAATACATAGGTTTTAAGATTCTTACTAGTCAGATCTATTCCTCTGCGGGAAATATGGGGTTTTGAGTCCCTTTCACTGAGGAAGGTGGAGGTCTTGTCTATTCCATAGTTGGTTTTTGGAACGGTACCTGTGCTTATATCAAACTCTGTTTTGATGCATCACCCCACCTCTCCTTCCCCCTTAAGCAGGCATAAGATTGTTTTCTAAATGTGAGACTCTGTTCTCTTGCCTAACTCAGTTCATGTGTAGCCATGTTTACATGATCTTCCTAAGTGATATCTTAGGATAAGTTTCTTTTTCTGTGTGACTTCTTTCACTTAGAATCATCGTACCTGAATCCACTCATTTTGCTGCTACTGGTCTTATGACATTGATTTCGTGGCTGAGGGATATTCCATCGTACGTAAGGTCCACAATGTTTTGAACCATTTTTATATTTCCTGGGATATTTCCGGTGTACCCAGGTTGAGGTTCTTGTAAGCAGTGCAGCCCTCAATTTGGGGGTGGCTGTGTCTTATGGATTTTCAGTTTTCCCAAGGTATATTCCTTAGCCTGGATGTGCCCTTGGCTCTGTAGCTCTGTTGTTTACTTGTTTTAGGGAACACAATGCACTCCTCCAGTGAGGCAGTTGGCAACTTACATCCCGCCCATCAGCATAACAAGGCTCCCTGTTCTCCAGGGCCTGTCTTGCCTTTCTGGTTTTTACACATTTTGTGGATGTCCCTTTTGACCGGTGGGAAGTCATACTTCTTTGTAGTGCAGATTTGCATTGCCCGCTTGCTTGCTTGGCCAAAAAGGGCGTATGCGTTTTCTCCTGAATATATTCAGGAGAAAACGCATACGCCCTTTTTGGCCAAGTGCATCATTGTCGAAGTTGTGCCCCTCTTCCTGTGCTTTACAGGCGATTCCAACGTACCTCTTGAAATCTGTTTCCTGCTATTCTGCCTCGCTTTCAAGTCCGCCTCGTTGCCTTCCCTCAACTGATTTTTGGACGATAGTTGGCCTTGATTACTCTGCCAGTTTGTGAATTGCTGTGCCCCTGAGCTCCATTTTTCAACTCGTTTTTTGTGAGCTGAACGCAAGTCCAAACTTTTGGTTCAGGACCTATACTGGTTCCCGGTGGGTGGCTGAGACTTTGGTTAATTCTTCTTCCTGCCGGGAAATTAGAGTGACATGTGCCCATCCAAATGCCTAACAGCTACTCTCTCATTGGTTCTCCCTCTTCACTTTCATCCTCTGCCAAATTGGCAACCTGTGCGAACCAGGAGCTTAAAGGGGCTGTCTCTCCAAGTTGGGAGATTGATAGGAAAGCTGTTGGAAAGTCAAAACGGAGCACCAGGAGAGGGGCCCTTCGTTGAGTTTTAGAAACCTTTCGTATTCACAGTGTGTCCATTCTCTAGGTTTCCCGTACATGTTATAGCTGTAGTAATATTCCCTTCAACCTGGAGAGTTGGGACCCATGGAATGGGTGCCATGCATTACTGCTTTAAAGGGTCTGCATTTGCTCACCCTATCTCACCAATCCTCTCAGTCCTAAGTGTCCAGCCTCATGCCACATCCAGCTGTCATTGTAGATAGGGTCATTCCAGGTTGCATCAGAGACCCTGAAGGAATTGTAAATAATTTCCCTGTTTCTTTGTTCTGTTTTTGAAATTCCTCTTTAGAGTGGGTTTGAGCTGATTCTCGCTGCCATATTTATGCCAGTCTAGACACACTTGATTCCCTTACGGAGACATATCAATACATAGGTTTTAGATTCTTACTAGTCATATCTATTCCTCTGCGGGAAATATGGGGTTTTGAGTCCCTTTCACTGAGGAAGGTGTAGGTCTTGTCTATTCCATAGTTGGTTTTTGGAACGGTACCTGTGCTTATATCAAACTCTGGTTTGATGCATCACCCCACCTCTCCTTCCCCCTTAAGCAGGCATAAGAGTGTTTTCTAAATGTGAGACTCTGTTCTCTTTCCTAACTCAGTTCATGTGTAGCCATGTTTACAGGATCTTCCTAAGTGATATCTTAGGATAAGTTTCTTTTTCTGTGTGACTTCTTTCACTTAGAATCATCGTACCTGAATCCACTCATTTTGCTGCTACTGGTCTTATGACATTGTTTTCATGGCTGAGGGATATTCCATCGTACGTAAGTTCCACAAAGTTTTGAACCATTTTTATATTTCCTGGGATATTTCAGGTGTACCCAGGTTGAGGTTCTTGTAAGCAGTGCAGCCCTCAATTTGGGGGTGGCTCTGTCTTATGGATTTTCAGTTTTCCCAAGGTATATTCCCTAGACTGGAAGTGCCCTTGGCTCTGTAGCTCTGTTGTTTACTTGTTTTAGGGAACACAAAGCACTCCTCCAGTGAGGCAGTTGGCAACTTACATCCCGCCCATCAGCATAACAAGGCTCCCTGTTCTCCAGGGCCTGTCTTGCCTTTCTGGTTTTTACACATTTTGTGGATGTCCCTTTTGACCGGTGGGAAGTGATACTTCTTTGTAGTGCAGATTTGCATTGCCTGCTTGCTTGCTTGGCCAAAAAGGGTGTATGCGTTTTCTCCTGAATATATTCAGGAGAAAACGCATACGCCCTTTTTGGCCAAGTGCATCATTGTCGAAGTTGTGCCCCTCTTCCTGTGCTTTACAGGCGATTCCAACGTACCTCTTGAAATCTGTTTCCTGCTATTCTGCCTCGCTTTCAAGTCCGCCTCATTGCCTTCCCTCAACAGATTTTTGGACGATAGTTGGCCTTGATTACTCTGCCAGTTTGTGAATTGCTGTGCCCCTGAGCTCCATTTTTCAACTCGTTTTTTGTGAGCTGAACGCAAGTCCAAACTTTTGGTTCAGGAACTATACTGGTTCCCGGTGGGTGGCTGAGACTTTGGTTAATTCTTCTTCCTGCCGGGAAATTAGAGTGACATGTGCCCATCCAAATGCCTAACAGCTACTCTCTCATTGGTTCTCCCTCTTCCCTTTCATCCTCTGCCAAATTGGCAATCTGTGCGAACCAGGAGCTTAAAGGGGCTGTCTCTCCAATTTGGGAGATTGATAGGAAAGCAGTTGGAAAGTCAAACTGGAGCACCAGGAGAGGGGCTCTTCGTTGAGTTTTAGAAACCTTTCGTATTCACAGTGTGTCCATTCTCTAGGTTTCCCGTACCTGTTATAGCTGTAGTAATATTCCCTTCTACCTGGAGAGCTGGGACCCAAGGAATGGGTGCCATGCATTATTGCTTTAAAGGGTCTGCATTTGCTCACCCAATCTCACCAATCCTCTCAGTCCCAAGTGTCCAGCCTTATGCCACATCCAGCGGTCATTGTAGATAGGGTCATTCCAGGTTGCATCAGAGACCCTGAAGGAATTGTGAAGAATTTCCCTGTTTCTTTGTTCTGTTTTTGAAATTCCTTTTTAGAGTGGGTTTGAGCTGATTCTCGCTGCCATGTTTATGCCAGTCTAGACACACTTGATTCCCTTACGGAGACATATCAATACATAGGTTTTAAGATTCTTACTAGTCAGATCTATTCCTCTGCGGGAAATATGGGGTTTTGAGTCCCTTTCACTGAGGAAGGTGGAGGTCTTGTCTATTCCATAGTTGGTTTTTGGAACGGTACCTGTGCTTATATCAAACTCTGTTTTGATGCATCACCCCACCTCTCCTTCCCCCTTAAGCAGGCATAAGATTGTTTTCTAAATGTGAGACTCTGTTCTCTTGCCTAACTCAGTTCATGTGTAGCCATGTTTACATGATCTTCCTAAGTGATATCTTAGGATAAGTTTCTTTTTCTGTGTGACTTCTTTCACTTAGAATCATCGTACCTGAATCCACTCATTTTGCTGCTACTGGTCTTATGACATTGATTTCGTGGCTGAGGGATATTCCATCGTACGTAAGGTCCACAATGTTTTGAACCATTTTTATATTTCCTGGGATATTTCCGGTGTACCCAGGTTGAGGTTCTTGTAAGCAGTGCAGCCCTCAATTTGGGGGTGGCTGTGTCTTATGGATTTTCAGTTTTCCCAAGGTATATTCCTTAGCCTGGATGTGCCCTTGGCTCTGTAGCTCTGTTGTTTACTTGTTTTAGGGAACACAATGCACTCCTCCAGTGAGGCAGTTGGCAACTTACATCCCGCCCATCAGCATAACAAGGCTCCCTGTTCTCCAGGGCCTGTCTTGCCTTTCTGGTTTTTACACATTTTGTGGATGTCCCTTTTGACCGGTGGGAAGTCATACTTCTTTGTAGTGCAGATTTGCATTGCCCGCTTGCTTGCTTGGCCAAAAAGGGCGTATGCGTTTTCTCCTGAATATATTCAGGAGAAAACGCATACGCCCTTTTTGGCCAAGTGCATCATTGTCGAAGTTGTGCCCCTCTTCCTGTGCTTTACAGGCGATTCCAACGTACCTCTTGAAATCTGTTTCCTGCTATTCTGCCTCGCTTTCAAGTCCGCCTCGTTGCCTTCCCTCAACTGATTTTTGGACGATAGTTGGCCTTGATTACTCTGCCAGTTTGTGAATTGCTGTGCCCCTGAGCTCCATTTTTCAACTCGTTTTTTGTGAGCTGAACGCAAGTCCAAACTTTTGGTTCAGGACCTATACTGGTTCCCGGTGGGTGGCTGAGACTTTGGTTAATTCTTCTTCCTGCCGGGAAATTAGAGTGACATGTGCCCATCCAAATGCCTAACAGCTACTCTCTCATTGGTTCTCCCTCTTCACTTTCATCCTCTGCCAAATTGGCAACCTGTGCGAACCAGGAGCTTAAAGGGGCTGTCTCTCCAAGTTGGGAGATTGATAGGAAAGCTGTTGGAAAGTCAAAACGGAGCACCAGGAGAGGGGCCCTTCGTTGAGTTTTAGAAACCTTTCGTATTCACAGTGTGTCCATTCTCTAGGTTTCCCGTACATGTTATAGCTGTAGTAATATTCCCTTCAACCTGGAGAGTTGGGACCCATGGAATGGGTGCCATGCATTACTGCTTTAAAGGGTCTGCATTTGCTCACCCTATCTCACCAATCCTCTCAGTCCTAAGTGTCCAGCCTCATGCCACATCCAGCTGTCATTGTAGATAGGGTCATTCCAGGTTGCATCAGAGACCCTGAAGGAATTGTAAATAATTTCCCTGTTTCTTTGTTCTGTTTTTGAAATTCCTCTTTAGAGTGGGTTTGAGCTGATTCTCGCTGCCATGTTTATGCCAGTCTAGACACACTTGATTCCCTTACGGAGACATATCAATACATAGGTTTTAAGATTCTTACTAGTCAGATCTATTCCTCTGCGGGAAATATGGGGTTTTGAGTCCCTTTCACTGAGGAAGGTGTAGGTCTTGTCTATTCCATAGTTGGTTTTTGGAACGGTACCTGTGCTTATATCAAACTCTGGTTTGATGCATCACCCCACCTCTCCTTCCCCCTTAAGCAGGCATAAGAGTGTTTTCTAAATGTGAGACTCTGTTCTCTTTCCTAACTCAGTTCATGTGTAGCCATGTTTACAGGATCTTCCTAAGTGATATCTTAGGATAAGTTTCTTTTTCTGTGTGACTTCTTTCACTTAGAATCATCGTACCTGAATCCACTCATTTTGCTGCTACAGGTCTTATGACATTGTTTTCATGGCTGAGGGATATTCCATCGTACGTAAGTTCCACAATGTTTGGAACCATTTTTATATTTCCTGGGATATTTCAGGTGTACCCAGGTTGAGGTTCTTGTAAGCAGTGCAGCCCTCAATTTGGGGGTGGCTCTGTCTTATGGATTTTCAGTTTTCCCAAGGTATATTCCCTAGACTGGAAGTGCCCTTGGCTCTGTAGCTCTGTTGTTTACTTGTTTTAGGGAACACAAAGCACTCCTCCAGTGAGGCAGTTGGCAACTTACATCCCGCCCATCAGCATAACAAGGCTCCCTGTTCTCCAGGGCCTGTCTTGCCTTTCTGGTTTTTACACATTTTGTGGATGTCCCTTTTGACCGGTGGGAAGTGATACTTCTTTGTAGTGCAGATTTGCATTGCCCGCTTGCTTGCTTGGCCAAAAAGGGCGTATGAGTTTTCTCCTGAATATATTCAGGAGAAAACGCATACGCCCTTTTTGGCCAAGTGCATCATTGTCGAAGTTGTGCCCCTCTTCCTGTGCTTTACAGGCGATTCCAACGTACCTCTTGAAATCTGTTTCCTGCTATTCTGCCTCGCTTTCAAGTCCGCCTCATTGCCTTCCCTCAACAGATTTTTGGACGATAGTTGGCCTTGATTACTCTGCCAGTTTGTGAATTGCTGTGCCCCTGAGCTCCATTTTTCAACTCGTTTTTTGTGAGCTGAACGCAAGTCCAAACTTTTGGTTCAGGACCTATACTGGTTCCCGGTGGGTGGCTGAGACTTTGGTTAATTCTTCTTCCTGCCGGGAAATTAGAGTGACATGTGCCCATCCAAATGCCTAACAGCTACTCTCTCATTGGTTCTCCCTCTTCCCTTTCATCCTCTGCCAAATTGGCAACCTGTGCGAACCAGGAGCTTAAAGGGGCTGTCTCTCCAAGTTGGGAGATTGATAGGAAAGCAGTTGGAAAGTCAAACCGGAGCACCAGGAGAGGGGCTCTTCGTTGAGTTTTAGAAACCTTTCGTATTCACAGTGTGTCCATTCTCTAGGTTTCCCGTACATGTTATAGCTGTAGTAATATTCCCTTCTACCTGGAGAGCTGGGACCCAAGGAATGGGTGCCATGCATTATTGCTTTAAAGGGTCTGCATTTGCTCACCCAATCTCACCAATCCTCTCAGTCCCAAGTGTCCAGCCTTATGCCACATCCAGCTGTCATTGTAGATAGGGTCATTCCAGGTTGCATTAGAGACCCTGAAGGAATTGTAAAGAATTTCCCTGTTTCTTTGTTCTGTTTTTGAAATTCCTTTTTAGAGTGGGTTTGAGCTGATTCTCGCTGCCATGTTTATGCCAGTCTAGACACACTTGATTCCCTTACGGAGACATATCAATACATAGGTTTTAAGATTCTTACTAGTCAGATCTATTTCTCTGCGGGAAATATGGGGTTTTGAGTCCCTTTCACTGAGGAAGGTGGAGGTCTTGTCTATTCCATAGTTGGTTTTTGGAACGGTACCTGTGCTTATATCAAACTCTGGTTTGATGCATCACCCCACCTCTCCTTCCCCCTTAAGCAGGCATAAGAGTGTTTTCTAAATGTGAGACTCTGTTCTCTTGCCTAACTCAGTTCATGTGTAGCCATGTTTACAGGATCTTCCTAAGTGATATCTTAGGATAAGTTTCTTTTTCTGTGTGACTTCTTTCACTTAGAATCATCGTACCTGAATCCACTCATTTTGCTGCTACTGGTCTTATGACATTGATTTCGTGGCTGAGGGATATTCCATCGTACGTAAGGTCCACAATGTTTTGAACCATTTTTATATTTCCTGGGATATTTCCGGTGTACCCAGGTTGAGGTTCTTGTAAGCAGTGCAGCCCTCAATTTGGGGGTGGCTGTGTCTTATGGATTTTCAGTTTTCCCAAGGTATATTCCCTAGACTGGATGTGCCCTTGGCTCTGTAGCTCTGTTGTTTACTTGTTTTAGGGAACACAATGCACTCCTCCAGTGAGGCAGTTGGCAACTTATATCCCGCCCATCAGCATAACAAGGCTCCCTGTTCTCCAGGGCCTGTCTTGCCTTTCTGGTTTTTACACATTTTGTGGATGTCCCTTTTGACCGGTGGGAAGTGATACTTCTTTGTAGTGCAGATTTGCATTGCCCGCTTGCTTGCTTGGCCAAAAAGGGCGTATGCGTTTTCTCCTGAATATATTCAGGAGAAAACGCATACGCCCTTTTTGGCCAAGTGCATCATTGTCGAAGTTGTGCCCCTCTTCCTGTGCTTTACAGGCGATTCCAACGTACCTCTTGAAATCTGTTTCCTGCTATTCTGCCTCCCTTTCAAGTCCGCCTCGTTGCCTTCCCTCAACAGATTTTTGGACGATAGTTGGCCTTGATTACTCTGCCAGTTTGTGAATTGCTGTGCCCCTGAGCTCCATTTTTCAACTCGTTTTTTGTGAGCTGAACGCAAGTCCAAACTTTTGGTTCAGGACCTATACTGGTTCCCGGTGGGTGGCTGAGACTTTGGTTAATTCTTCTTCCTGCCGGGAAATTAGAGTGACATGTGCCCATCCAAATGCCTAACAGCTACTCTCTCATTGGTTCTCCCTCTTCACTTTCATCCTCTGCCAAATTGGCAACCTGTGCGAACCAGGAGCTTAAAGGGGCTGTCTCTCCAAGTTGGGAGATTGATAGGAAAGCAGTTGGAAAGTCAAACCGGAGCACCAGGAGAGGGGCTCTTCGTTGAGTTTTAGAAACCTTTCGTATTCACAGTGTGTCCATTCTCTAGGTTTCCCGTACATGTTATATCTGTAGTAATATTCCCTTCTACCTGGAGAGCTGGGACCCAAGGAATGGGAGCCATGCATTATTGCTTTAAAGGGTCTGCATTTGCTCACCCAATCTCACCAATCCTCTCAGTCCCAAGTGTCCAGCCTCATGCCACATCCAGCTGTCATTGTAGATATGGTCATTCCAGGTTGCATCAGAGACCCTGAAGGAATTGTAAAGAATTTCCCTGTTTCTTTGTTCTGTTTTTGAAATTCCTTTTTAGAGTGGGTTTGAGCTGATTCTCGCTGCCATGTTTATGCCAGTCTAGACACACTTGATTCCCTTACGGAGACATATCAATACATAGGTTTTAAGATTCTTACTAGTCAGATCTATTCCTCTGCGGGAAATATGGGGTTTTGAGTCCCTTTCACTGAGGAAGGTGTAGGTCTTGTCTATTCCATAGTTGGTTTTTGGAACGGTACCTGTGCTTATATCAAAGTCTGGTTTGATGCATCACCCCACCTCTCCTTCCCCCTTAAGCAGGCATAAGAGTGTTTTCTAAATGTGAGACTCTGTTCTCTTGCCTAACTCAGTTCATGTGTAGCCATGTTTACAGGATCTTCCTAAGTGATATCTTAGGATAAGTTTCTTTTTCTGTGTGACTTCTTTCACTTAGAATCATCGTACCAGAATCCACTCATTTTGCTGCTACTGGTCTTATGACATTGATTTCGTGGCTGAGGGATATTCCATCGTACGTAAGTTCCACAATGTTTTGAACCATTTTTATATTTCCTGGGATATTTCCGGTGTACCCAGGTTGAGGTTCTTGTAAGCAGTGCAGCCCTCAATTTGGGGGTGGCTGTGTCTTATGGATTTTCAGTTTTCCCAAGGTATATTCCCTAGACTGGATGTGCCCTTGGCTCTGTAGCTCTGTTGTTTACTTGTTTTAGGGAACACAATGCACTCCTCCAGTGAGGCAGTTGGCAACTTATATCCCGCCCATCAGCATAACAAGGCTCCCTGTTCTCCAGGGCCTGTCTTGCCTTTCTGGTTTTTACACGTTTTGTGGATTTCCCTTTTGACCGGTGGGAAGTCATACTTCTTTGTAGTGCAGATTTGCATTGCCCGCTTGCTTGCTTGGCCAAAAAGGGTGTATGCGTTTTCTCCTGAATATATTCAGGAGAAAACGCATACGCCCTTTTTGGCCAAGTGCATCATTGTCAAAGTTGTGCCCCTCTTCCTGTGCTTTACAGGCGATTCCAACGTACCTCTTGAAATCTGTTTCCTGCTATTCTGCCTCGCATTCAAATCCGCCTCGTTGCCTTCCCTCAACAGATTTTTGGACGATAGTTGGCCTTGATTACTCTGCCAGTTTGTGAATTGCTGTGCCCCTGAGCTCCATTTTTCAACTCGTTTTTTGTGAGCTGAACGCAAGTCCAAACTTTTGGTTCAGGACCTATACTGGTTCCCGGTGGGTGGCTGAGACTTTGGTTAATTCTTCTTCCTGCCGGGAAATTAGAGTGACATGTGCCCATCCAAATGCCTAACAGCTACTGTCTCATTGGTTCTCCCTCTTCCCTTTCATCCTCTGCCAAATTGGCAACCTGTGCGAACCAGGAGCTTAAAGGGGCTGTCTCTCCAAGTTGGGAGATTGATAGGAAAGCTGTTGGAAAGTCAAAACGGAGCACCAGGAGAGGGGCCGTTCGTTGAGTTTTAGAAACCTTTCGTATTCACAGTGTGTCCATTTTCTAGGTTTCCCGTACATGTTATAGCTGTAGTAATATTCCCTTCAACCTGGAGAGTTGGGACCCATGGAATGGGTGCCATGCATTACTGCTTTAAAGGGTCTGCATTTGCTCACCCTATCTCACCAATCCTCTCAGTCCTAAGTGTCCAGCCTCATGCCACATCCAGCTGTCATTGTAGATAGGGTCATTCCAGGTTGCATCAGAGACCCTGAAGGAATTGTAAATAATTTCCCTGTTTCTTTGTTCTGTTTTTGAAATTCCTTTTTAGAGTGGGTTTGAGCTGATTCTCGCTGCCATGTTTATGCCAGTCTAGACACACTTGATTCCCTTACGGAGACATATCAATACATAGGTTTTAAGATTCTTACTAGTCAGATCTATTCCTCTGCAGGAAATATGGGGTTTTGAGTCCCTTTCACTGAGGAAGGTGTAGGTCTTGTCTATTCCATAGTTGGTTTTTGGAACGGTACCTGTGCTTATATCAAACTCTGGTTTGATGCATCTCCCCACATCTCCTTCCCCCTTAAGCAGGCATAAGAGTGTTTTCTAAATGTGAGACTCTGTTCTCTTGCCTAACTCAGTTCATGTGTAGCCATGTTTACAGGATCTTCCTAAGTGATATCTTAGGATAAGTTTCTTTTTCTGTGTGACTTCTTTCACTTAGAATCATCGTACCTGAATCCACTCATTTTGCTGCTACTGGTCTTATGACATTGTTTTCGTGGCTGAGGGATATTCCATCGTACATAAGTTCCACAATGTTTTGAACCATTTTTATATTTCCTGGGATATTTCAGGTGTACCCAGGTTGAGGTTCTTGTAAGCAGTGCAGCCCTCAATTTGGGGGTGGCTCTGTCTTATGGATTTTCAGTTTTCCCAAGGTATATTCCCTAGACTGGGAGTGCCCTTGGCTCTGTAGCTCTGTTGTTTACTTGTTTTAGGGAACACAAAGCACTCATCCAGTGAGGCAGTTGGCAACTTATATCCCGCCCATCAGCATAACAAGGCTCCCTGTTCTCCAGGGCCTGTCTTGCCTTTCTGGTTTTTACACATTTTGTGGATGTCCCTTTTGACCGGTGGGAAGTGATACTTCTTTGTAGTGCAGATTTGCATTGCCCGCTTGCTTGCTTGGCCAAAAAGGGTGTATGCGTTTTCTCCTGAATATATTCAGGAGAAAACGCATACGCCCTTTTTGGCCAAGTGCATCATTGTCGAAGTTGTGCCCCTCTTCCTGTGCTTTACAGGCGATTCCAAGGTACCTCTTGAAATCTGTTTCCTGCTATTCTGCCTCGATTTCAAGTCCGCCTCGTTGCCTTCCCTCAACAGATTTTTGGACGATAGTTGGCCTTGATTACTCTGCCAGTTTGTGAATTGCTGTGCCCCTGAGCTCCATTTTTCAACTCGTTTCTTGTGAGCTGAACGCAAGTCCAAACTTTTGGTTCAGGACCTATACTGGTTCCCGGTGGGTGGCTGAGACTTTGGTTAATTCTTCTTCCTGCCGGGAAATTAGAGTGACATGTGCCCATCCAAATGCCTAACAGCTACTCTCTCATTGATTCTCCCTCTTCCCTTTCATCCTCTGCCAAATTGGCAACCTGTGCGAACCAGGAGCTTAAAGGGGCTGTCTCTCCAAGTTGGGAGATTTATAGGAAAGCAGTTGGAAAGTCAAACCGGAGCACCAGGAGAGGGGCTCTTCGTTGAGTTTTAGAAACCTTTCGTATTCACAGTGTGTCCATTCTCTAGGTTTCCCATACATGTTATAGCTGTAGTAATATTCCCTTCAACCTGGAGAGCTGGGACCCAAGGAATGGGTGCCATGCATTATTGCTTTAAAGGGTCTGCATTTGCTCACCCAATCTCACCAATCCTCTCAGTCCCAAGTGTCCAGCCTCATGCCACATCCAGCTGTCATTGTAGATAGGGTCATTCCAGGTTGCATCAGAGACCCTGAAGGAATTGTAAAGAATTTCCCTGTTTCTTTGTTCTGTTTTTGAAATTCCTTTTTAGAGTGGGTTTGAGCTGATTCTCGCTGCCATGTTTATGCCAGTCTAGACACACTTGATTCCCTTACGGAGACATATCAATACATAGGTTTTAAGATTCTTACTAGTCAGATCTAGTCCTCTGCGGGAAATATGGGGTTTTGAGTCCCTTTCACTGAGGAAGGTGTAGGTCTTGTCTATTCCATAGTTGGTTTTTGGAACGGTACCTGTGCTTATATCAAACTCTGGTTTGATGCATCACCCCACCTCTCCTTCCCCCTTAAGCAGGCATAAGAGTGTTTTCTAAATGTGAGACTCTGTTCTCTTGCCTAACTCAGTTCATGTGTAGCCATGTTTACAGGATCTTCCTAAGTGATATCTTATGATAAGTTTCTTTTCCTGTGTGACTTCTTTCACTTAGAATCATCGTACCTGAATCCACTCATTTTGCTGCTACTGGTCTTATGACATTGATTTCGTGGCTGAGGGATATTCCATCGTACGTAAGTTCCACAATGTTTGGAACCATTTTTGTATTTCCTGGGATATTGCAGGTGTACCCAGGTTGAGGATCTTGTAAGCAGTGCAGCCCTCAATTTGGAGGTGGCTCTGTCTTATGGATTTTCAATTTTCCCAAGGTATATTCCCTAGACTGGAAGTGCCCTTGGCTCTGTAGCTCTGTGGTTTACTTGTTTTAGGGAACACAATGCACTCCTCCAGTGAGGCAGTTGGCAACTTACATCCCGCCCATCAGCATAACAAGGCTCCCTGTTCTCCAGGGCCTGTCTTGCCTTTCTGGTTTTTACACATTTTGTGGATGTCCCTTTTGACCGGTGGGAAGTGATACTTCTTTGTAGTGCAGATTTGCATTGCCCGCTTGCTTGCTTGGCCAAAAAGGGCGTATGTGTTTTCTCCTGAATATATTCAGGAGAAAACGCATACGCCCTTTTTGGCCAAGTGCATCATTGTCGAAGTTGTGCCCCTCTTCCTGTGCTTTACAGGCGATTCCAACGTACCTCTTGAAATCTCTTTCCTGCTATTCTGCCTCGCTTTCAAGTCCGCCTCGTTGCCTTCCCTCAACAGATTTTTGGACGATAGTTGGCCTTGATTACTCTGCCAGTTTGTGAATTGCTGTGCCCCTGAGCTCCATTTTTCAACTCGTTTTTTGTGAGCTGAACGCAAGTCCAAACTTTTGGTTCAGGACCTATACTGGTTCCCGGTGGGTGGCTGAGACTTTGGTTAATTCTTCTTCCTGCCGGGAACTTAGAGTGACATGTGCCCATCCAAATGCCTAACAGCTACTCTCTCATTGGTTCTCCCTCTTCCCTTTCATCCTCTGCCAAATTGGCAACCTGTGCGAACCAGGAGCTTAAAGGGGCTGTCTCTCCAAGTTGGGAGATTGATAGGAAAGCAGTTGGAAAGTCAAACCGGAGCACCAGGAGAGGGGCTCTTCGTTGAGTTTTAGAAACCTTTCGTATTCACAGTGTGTCCATTCTCTAGGTTTCCCGTACATGTTATAGCTGTAGTAATATTCCCTTCTACCTGGAGAGCTGGGACCCAAGGAATGGGAGCCATGCATTATTGCTTTAAAGGGTCTGCATTTGCTCACCCAATCTCACCAATCCTCTCAGTCCCAAATGTCCAGCCTTATGCCACATCCAGCTGTCATTGTAGATAGGGTCATTCCAGGTTGCATCAGAGACCCTGAAGGAATTGTGAAGAATTTCCCTGTTTCTTTGTTCTGTTTTTGAAATTCCTTTTTAGAGTGGGTTTGAGCTGATTCTCGCTGCCATGTTTATGCCAGTCTAGACACACTTGATTCCCTTACGGAGACATATCAATACATAGGTTTTAAGATTCTTACTAGTCAGATCTATTCCTCTGCGGGAAATATGGGGTTTTGAGTCCCTTTCACTGAGGAAGGTGTAGGTCTTTTCTATTCCATAGTTGGTTTTTGGAACGGTACCTGTGCTTATATCAAAGTCTGGTTTGATGCATCACCCCACCTCTCCTTCCCCCTTAAGCAGGCATAAGAGTGTTTTCTAAATGTGAGACTCTGTCCTCTTTCCTAACTCAGTTCATGTGTAGCCATGTTTACAGGATCTTCCTAAGTGATATCTTAGGATAAGTTTCTTTTTCTGTGTGACTTCTTTCACTTAGAATCATCGTACTTGAATCCACTCATTTTGCTGCTACTGGTCTTATGACATTGATTTCGTGGCTGAGGGATATTCCATCGTACGTAAGTTCCACAATGTTTTGAACCATTTTTATATTTCCTGGGATATTACCGGTGTACCCAGGTTGAGGTTCTTGTAAGCAGTGCAGCCCTCAATTTGGGGGTGGCTGTGTCTTATGGACTTTCAGTTTTCCCAAGGTATATTCCCTAGACTGGATGTGCCCTTGGCTCTGTAGCTCTGTTGTTTACTTGTTTTAGGGAACACAATGCACTCCTCCAGTGAGGCAGTTGGCAACTTATATCCCGCCCATCAGCATAACAAGGCTCCCTGTTCTCCAGGGCCTGTCTTGCCTTTCTGGTTTTTACACGTTTTGTGGATTTCCCTTTTGACCGGTGGGAAGTCATACTTCTTTGTAGTGCAGATTTGCATTGCCCGCTTGCTTGCTTGGCCAAAAATGGTGTATGCGTTTTCTCCTGAATATATTCAGGAGAGAACGCATACGCCCTTTTTGGCCAAGTGCATCATTGTCAAAGTTGTGCCCCTCTTCCTGTGCTTTACAGGCGATTCCAACGTACCTCTTGAAATCTGTTTCCTGCTATTCTGCCTCGCATTCAAATCCGCCTCGTTGCCTTCCCTCAACAGATTTTTGGACGATAGTTGGCCTTGATTACTCTGCCAGTTTGTGAATTGCTGTGCCCCTGAGCTCCATTTTTCAACTCGTTTTTTGTGAGCTGAACGCAAGTCCAAACTTTTGGTTCAGGACCTATACTGGTTCCCGGTGGGTGGCTGAGACTTTGGTTAATTCTTCTTCCTGCCGGGAAATTAGAGTGACATGTGCCCATCCAAATGCCTAACAGCTACTGTCTCATTGGTTCTCCCTCTTCCCTTTCATCCTCTGCCAAACTGGCAACCTGTGCGAACCAGGAGCTTAAAGGGGCTGTCTCTCCAAGTTGGGAGATTGATAGGAAAGCAGTTGGAAAGTCAAAACGGAGCACCAGGAGAGGGGCTCTTCGTTGAGTTTTAGAAACCTTTCGTATTCACAGTGTGTCCATTCTCTAGGTTTCCCGTACATGTTATAGCTGTAGTAATATTCCCTTCAACCTGGAGAGTTGGGACCCATGGAATGGGTGCCATGCATTACTGCTTTAAAGGGTCTGCATTTGCTCACCCTATCTCACCAATCCTCTCAGTCCTAAGTGTCCAGCCTCATGCCACATCCAGCTGTCATTGTAGATAGGGTCATTCCAGGTTGCATCAGAGACCCTGAAGGAATTGTAAAGAATTTCCCTGTTTCTTTGTTCTGTTTTTGAAATTCCTTTTTAGAGTGGGTTTGAGCTGATTCTCGCTGCCATGTTTATGCCAGTCTAGACACACTTGATTCCCTTACGGAGACATATCAATACATAGGTTATAAGATTCTTACTAGTCATATCTATTCCTCTGCGGGAAATATGGGGTTTTGAGTCCCTTTCACTGAGGAAGGTGTAGGTCTTGTCTATTCCATAGTTGGTTTTTGGAACGGTACCTGTGCTTATATCAAACTCTGGTTTGATGCATCACCCCACCTCTCCTTCCCCCTTAAGCAGGCATAAGAGTGTTTTCTAAATGTGAGACTCTGTTCTCTTTCCTAACTCAGTTCATGTGTAGCCATGTTTACAGGATCTTCCTAAGTGATATCTTAGGATAAGTTTCTTTTTCTGTGTGACTTCTTTCACTTAGAATCATCGTACCTGAATCCACTCATTTTGCTGCTACTGGTCTTATGACATTGTTTTCGTGGCTGAGGGATATTCCATCGTACATAAGTTCCACAATGTTTTGAACCATTTTTATATTTCCTGGGATATTTCAGGTGTACCCAGGTTGAGGTTCTTGTAAGCAGTGCAGCCCTCAATTTGGGGGTGGCTCTGTCTTATGGATTTTCAGTTTTCCCAAGGTATATTCCCTAGACTGGGAGTGCGCTTGGCTCTGTAGCTCTGTTGTTTACTTGTTTTAGGGAACACAAAGCACTCATCCAGTGAGGCAGTTGGCAACTTATATCCCGCCCATCAGCATAACAAGGCTCCCTGTTCTCCAGGGCCTGTCTTGCCTTTCTGGTTTTTACACATTTTGTGGATGTCCCTTTTGACCGGTGGGAAGTCATACTTCTTTGTAGTGCAGATTTGCATTGCCCGCTTGCTTGCTTGGCCAAAAAGGGCGTATGCGTTTTCTCCTGAATATATTCAGGAGAAAACGCATACGCCCTTTTTGGCCAAGTGCATCATTGTCGAAGTTGTGCCCCTCTTCCTGTGCTTTACAGGCGATTCCAAGGTACCTCTTGAAATCTGTTTCCTGCTATTCTGCCTCGCTTTCAAGTCCGCCTCGTTGCCTTCCCTCAACAGATTTTTGGACGATAGTTGGCCTTGATTACTCTGCCAGTTTGTGAATTGCTGTGCCCCTGAGCTCCATTTTTCAACTCGTTTCTTGTGAGCTGAACGCAAGTCCAAACTTTTGGTTCAGGACCTATACTGGTTCCCGGTGGGTGGCTGAGACTTTGGTTAATTCTTCTTCCTGCCGGGAAATTAGAGTGACATGTGCCCATCCAAATGCCTAACAGCTACTCTCTCATTGGTTCTCCCTCTTCCCTTTCATCCTCTGCCAAATTGGCAACCTGTGCGAACCAGGAGCTTAAAGGGGCTGTCTCTCCAAGTTGGGAGATTTATAGGAAAGCAGTTGGAAAGTCAAACCGGAGCACCAGGAGAGGGGCTCTTCGTTGAGTTTTAGAAACCTTTCGTATTCACAGTGTGTCCATTCTCTAGGTTTCCCATACATGTTATAGCTGTAGTAATATTCCCTTCAACCTGGAGAGCTGGGACCCAAGGAATGGGTGCCATGCATTATTGCTTTAAAGGGTCTGCATTTGCTCACCCAATCTCACCAATCCTCTCAGTCCCAAGTGTCCAGCCTCATGCCACATCCAGCTCTCATTGTAGATAGGGTCATTCCAGGTTGCATCAGAGACCCTGAAGGAATTGTAAAGAATTTCCCTGTTTCTTTGTTCTGTTTTTGAAATTCCTTTTTAGAGTGGGTTTGAGCTGATTCTCGCTGCCATGTTTATGCCAGTCTAGACACACTTGATTCCCTTACGGAGACATATCAATACATAGGTTTTAAGATTCTTACTAGTCAGATCTATTCCTCTGCGGGACATATGGGGTTTTGAGTCCCTTTCACTGAGGAAGGTGTAGGTCTTGTCTATTCCATAGTTGGTTTTTGGAACGGTACCTGTGCTTATATCAAACTCTGGTTTGATGCATCACCCCACCTCTCCTTCCCCCTTAAGCAGGCATAAGAGTGTTTTCTAAATGTGAGACTCTGTTCTCTTGCCTAACTCAGTTCATGTGTAGCCATGTTTACAGGATCTTCCTAAGTGATATCTTATGATAAGTTTCTTTTCCTGTGTGACTTCTTTCACTTAGAATCATCGTACCTGAATCCACTCATTTTGCTGCTACTGGTCTTATGACATTGATTTCGTGGCTGAGGGATATTCCATCGTACGTAAGTTCCACAATGTTTGGAACCATTTTTGTATTTCCTGGGATATTGCAGGTGTACCCAGGTTGAGGATCTTGTAAGCAGTGCAGCCCTCAATTTGGAGGTGGCTCTGTCTTATGGATTTTCAATTTTCCCAAGGTATATTCCCTAGACTGGAAGTGCCCTTGGCTCTGTAGCTCTGTTGTTTACTTGTTTTAGGGAACACAATGCACTCCTCCAGTGAGGCAGTTGGCAACTTACATCCCGCCCATCAGCATAACAAGGCTCCCTGTTCTCCAGGGCCTGTCTTGCCTTTCTGGTTTTTACACATTTTGTGGATGTCCCTTTTGACCGGTGGGAAGTGATACTTCTTTGTAGTGCAGATTTGCATTGCCCGCTTGCTTGCTTGGCCAAAAAGGGCGTATGCGTTTTCTCCTGAATATATTCAGGAGAAAACGCATACGCCCTTTTTGGCCAAGTGCATCATTGTCGAAGTTGTGCCCCTCTTCCTGTGCTTTACAGGCGATTCCAACGTACCTCTTGAAATCTGTTTCCTGCTATTCTGCCTCGCTTTCAAGTCCGCCTCGTTGCCTTCCCTCAACAGATTTTTGGACGATAGTTGGCCTTGATTACTCTGCCAGTTTGTGAATTGCTGTGCCCCTGAGCTCCATTTTTCAACTCGTTTTTTGTGAGCTGAACGCAAGTCCAAACTTTTGGTTCAGGACCTATACTGGTTCCCGGTGGGTGGCTGAGACTTTGGTTAATTCTTCTTCCTGCCGGGAACTTGAGTGACATGTGCCCATCCAAATGCCTAACAGCTACTCTCTCATTGGTTCTCCCTCTTCCCTTTCATCCTCTGCCAAATTGGCAACTTGTGCGAACCAGGAGCTTAAAGGGGCTGTCTCTCCAAGTTGGGAGATTTATAGGAAAGCAGTTGGAAAGTCAAACCGGAGCACCAGGAGAGGGGCTCTTCGTTGAGTTTTAGAAACCTTTCGTATTCACAGTGTGTCCATTCTCTAGGTTTCCCGTACATGTTATAGCTGTAGTAATATTCGCTTCTACCTGGAGAGCTGGGACCCAAGGAATGGGAGCCATGCATTATTGCTTTAAAGGGTCTGCATTTGCTCACCCAATCTCACCAATCCTCTCAGTCCCAAGTGTCCAGCCTTATGCCACATCCAGCTGTCATTGTAGATAGGGTCATTCCAGGTTGCATCAGAGACCCTGAAGGAATTGTGAAGAATTTCCCTGTTTCTTTGTTCTGTTTTTGAAATTCCTTTTTAGAGTGGGTTTGAGCTGATTCTCGCTGCCATGTTTATGCCAGTCTAGACACACTTGATTCCCTTACGGAGACATATCAATACATAGGTTTTAAGATTCTTACTAGTCAGATCTATTCCTCTGCGGGAAATATGGGGTTTTGAGTCCCTTTCACTGAGGAAGGTGTAGGTCTTGTCTATTCCATAGTTGGTTTTTGGAACGGTACCTGTGCTTATATCAAAGTCTGGTTTGATGCATCACCCCACCTCTCCTTCCCCCTTAAGCAGGCATAAGAGTGTTTTCTAAATGTGAGACTCTGTCCTCTTTCCTAACTCAGTTCATGTGTAGCCATGTTTACAGGATCTTCCTAAGTGATATCTTAGGATAAGTTTCTTTTTCTGTGTGACTTCTTTCACTTAGAATCATCGTACTTGAATCCACTCATTTTGCTGCTACTGGTCTTATGACATTGATTTCGTGGCTGAGGGATATTCCATCGTACGTAAGTTCCACAATGTTTGGAACCATTTTTATATTTCCGGGGATATTTCAGGTGTACCCAGGTTGAGGTTCCTGTAAGCAGTTCAGCCCTCAATTTGGGGGTGGCTCTGTCTTATGGATTTTCAGTTTTCCCAAGGTATATTCCCTAGACTGGAAGTGCCCTTGGCTCTGTAGCTCTGTTGTTTACTTGTTTTAGGGAACACAATGCACTCCTCCAGTGAGGCAGTTGGCAACTTACATCCCGCCCATCAGCATAACAAGGCTCCCTGTTCTCCAGGGCCTGTCTTGCCTTTCTGGTTTTTACACATTTTGTGGATGTCCCTTTTGACCGGTGGGAAGTGATACTTCTTTGTAGTGCAGATTTGCATTGCCCGCTTGCTTGCTTGGCCAAAAAGGGCGTATGCGTTTTCTCCTGAATATATTCAGGAGAAAACGCATACGCCCTTTTTGGCCAAGTGCATCATTGTCGAAGTTGTGCCCCTCTTCCTGTGCTTTACAGGCGATTCCAACGTACCTCTTGAAATCTGTTTCCTGCTATTCTGCCTCGCTTTCAAGTCCGCCTCGTTGCCTTCCCTCAACAGATTTTTGGACGATAGTTGGCCTTGATTACTCTGCCAGTTTGTGAATTGCTGTGCCCCTGAGCTCCATTTTTCAACTCGTTTTTTGTGAGCTGAACGCAAGTCCAAACTTTTGGTTCAGGACCTATACTGGTTCCCGGTGGGTGGCTGAGACTTTGGTTAATTCTTCTTCCTGCCGGGAAATTAGAGTGACATGTGCCATCCAAATGCCTAACAGCTACTCTCTCATTGGTTCTCCCTCTTCCCTTTCATCCTCTGCCAAATTGGCAACCTGTGCGAACCAGGAGCTTAAAGGGGCTGTCTCTCCAAGTTGGGAGATTGATAGGAAAGCAGTTGGAAAGTCAAACCGGAGCACCAGGAGAGGGGCTCTTCGTTGAGTTTTAGAAAGCTTTCGTATTCACAGTGTGTCCATTCTCTAGGTTTCCCGTACATGTTATAGCTGTAGTAATATTCCCTTCAACCTGGAGAGCTGGGACCCATGGAATGGGTGCCATGCATTATTGCTTTAAAGGGTCTGCATTCGCTCACCCAATCTCACCAATCCTCTCAGTCCCAAGTGTCCAGCCTTATGCCATATCCAGCTGTCATTGTAGATAGGGTCATTCCAGGTTGCATCAGAGACCCTGAAGGAATTGTGAAGAATTTCCCTGTTTCTTTGTTCTGTTTTTGAAATTCCTCTTTAGAGTGGGTTTGAGCTGATTCTCGCTGCCATGTTTATGCCAGTCTAGACACACTTGATTCCCTTACGGAGACATATCAATACATAGGTTTTAAGATTCTTACTAGTCAGATCTATTCCTCTGCGGGAAATATGGGGTTTTGAGTCCCTTTCACTGAGGAAGGTGTAGGTCTTGTCTATTCCATAGTTGGTTTTTGGAACGGTACCTGTGCTTATATCAAACTCTGGTTTGATGCATCACCCCACCTCTCCTTCCCCCTTAAGCAGGCATAAGAGTGTTTTCTAAATGTGAGACTCTGTTCTCTTGCCTAACTCAGTTCATGTGTAGCCATGTTTACAGGATCTTCCTAAGTGATATCTTAGGATAAGTTTCTTTTTCTGTGTGACTTCTTTCACTTAGAATCATCGTACCAGAATCCACTCATTTTGCTGCTACTGGTCTTATGACATTGATTTCGTGGCTGAGGGATATTCCATCGTACGTAAGTTCCACAATGTTTTGAACCATTTTTATATTTCCTGGGATATTTCCGGTGTACCCAGGTTGAGGTTCTTGTAAGCAGTGCAGCCCTCAATTTGGGGGTGGCTGTGTCTTATGGATTTTCAGTTTTCCCAAGGTATATTCCCTAGACTGGATGTGCCCTTGGCTCTGTAGCTCTGTTGTTTACTTGTTTTAGGGAACACAATGCACTCCTCCAGTGAGGCAGTTGGCAACTTATATCCCGCCCATCAGCATAACAAGGCTCCCTGTTCTCCAGGGCCTGTCTTGCCTTTCTGGTTTTTACACGTTTTGTGGATTTCCCTTTTGACCGGTGGGAAGTCATACTTCTTTGTAGTGCAGATTTGCATTGCCCGCTTGCTTGCTTGGCCAAAAAGGGTGTATGCGTTTTCTCCTGAATATATTCAGGAGAGAACGCATACGCCCTTTTTGGCCAAGTGCATCATTGTCAAAGTTGTGCCCCTCTTCCTGTGCTTTACAGGCGATTCCAACGTACCTCTTGAAATCTGTTTCCTGCTATTCTGCCTCGCATTCAAATCCGCCTCGTTGCCTTCCCTCAACAGATTTTTGGACGATAGTTGGCCTTGATTACTCTGCCAGTTTGTGAATTGCTGTGCCCCTGAGCTCCATTTTTCAACTCGTTTTTTGTGAGCTGAACGCAAGTCCAAACTTTTGGTTCAGGACCTATACTGGTTCCCGGTGGGTGGCTGGGACTTTGGTTAATTCTTCTTCCTGCCGGGAAATTAGAGTGACATGTGCCCATCCAAATGCCTAACAGCTACTCTCTCATTGGTTCTCCCTCTTCACTTTCATCCTCTGCCAAATTGGCAACCTGTGCGAACCAGGAGCTTAAAGGGGCTGTCTCTCCAAGTTGGGAGATTGATAGGAAAGCTGTTGGAAAGTCAAAACGGAGCACCAGGAGAGGGGCCGTTCGTTGAGTTTTAGAAACCTTTCGTATTCACAGTGTGTCCATTTTCTAGGTTTCCCGTACATGTTATAGCTGTAGTAATATTCCCTTCAACCTGGAGAGTTGGGACCCATGGAATGGGTGCCATGCATTACTGCTTTAAAGGGTCTGCATTTGCTCACCCTATCTCACCAATCCTCTCAGTCCTAAGTGTCCAGCCTCATGCCACATCCAGCTGTCATTGTAGATAGGGTCATTCCAGGTTGCATCAGAGACCCTGAAGGAATTGTAAATAATTTCCCTGTTTCTTTGTTCTGTTTTTGAAATTCCTTTTTAGAGTGGGTTTGAGCTGATTCTCGCTGCCATGTTTATGCCAGTCTAGACACACTTGATTCCCTTACGGAGACATATCAATACATAGGTTTTAAGATTCTTTCTAGTCAGATCTATTCCTCTGCAGGAAATATGGGGTTTTGAGTCCCTTTCACTGAGGAAGGTGTAGGTCTTGTCTATTCCATAGTTGGTTTTTGGAACGGTACCTGTGCTTATATCAAACTCTGGTTTGATGCATCTCCCCACATCTCCTTCCCCCTTAAGCAGGCATAAGAGTGTTTTCTAAATGTGAGACTCTGTTCTCTTGCCTAACTCAGTTCATGTGTAGCCATGTTTACAGGATCTTCCTAAGGGATATCTTAGGATAAGTTTCTTTTTCTGTGTGACTTCTTTCACTTAGAATCATCGTACCTGAATCCACTCATTTTGCTGCTACTGGTCTTATGACATTAATTTCGTGGCTGAGGGATATTCCATCGTACGTAAGTTCCACAATGTTTTGAACCATTTTTATATTTCCTGGGATATTTCTGGTGTACCCAGGTTGAGGTTCTTGTAAGCAGTGCAGCCCTCAATTTGGGGGTGGCCGTGTCTTATGGATTTTCAGTTTTCCCAAGGTATATTCCCTAGACTGGAAGTGCCCTTGGCTCTGTAGCTCTGTTGTTTACTTGTTTTAGGGAACACAAAGCACTCCTCCAGTGAGGCAGTTGGCAACTTACATCCCGCCCATCAGCATAACAAGGCTCCCTGTTCTCCAGGGCCTGTCTTGCCTTTCTGGTTTTTACACATTTTGTGAATGTCCCTTTTGACCGGTGGGAAGTGATACTTCTTTGTAGTGCAGATTTGCATTGCCCGCTTGCTTGCTTGGCCAAAAAGGGCGTATGAGTTTTCTCCTGAATATATTCAGGAGAAAACGCATACGCCCTTTTTGGCCAAGTGCATCATTGTCGAAGTTGTGCCCCTCTTCCTGTGCTTTACAGGCGATTCCAACGTACCTCTTGAAATCTGTTTCCTGCTATTCTGCCTCGCTTTCAAGTCCGCCTCATTGCCTTCCCTCAACAGATTTTTGGACGATAGTTAGCCTTGATTACTCTGCCAGTTTGTGAATTGCTGTGCCCCTGAGCTCCATTTTTCAACTCGTTTTTTGTGAGCTGAACGCAAGTCCAAACTTTTGGTTCAGGACCTATACTGGTTCCCGGTGGGTGGCTGAGACTTTGGTTAATTCTTCTTCCTGCCGGGAAATTAGAGTGACATGTGCCCATCCAAATGCCTAACAGCTACTCTCTCATTGGTTCTCCCTCTTCCCTTTCATCCTCTGCCAAATTGGCAACCTGTGCGAACCAGGAGCTTAAAGGGGCTGTCTCTCCAAGTTGGGAGATTGATAGGAAAGCAGTTGGAAAGTCAAACCGGAGCACCAGGAGAGGGGCTCTTCGTTGAGTTTTAGAAACCTTTCGTATTCACAGTGTGTCCATTCTCTAGGTTTCCCGTACATGTTATAGCTGTAGTAATATTCCCTTCTACCTGGAGAGCTGGGACCCAAGGAATGGGAGCCATGCATTATTGCTTTAAAGGGTCTGCATTTGCTCACCCAATCTCACCAATCCTCTCAGTCCCAAGTGTCCAGCCTCATGCCACATCCAGCTGTCATTGTAGATAGGGTCATTCCAGGTTGCATCAGAGACCCTGAAGGAATTGTAAAGAATTTCCCTGTTTCTTTGTTCTGTTTTTGAAATTCCTTTTTAGAGTGGGTTTGAGCTGATTCTCGCTGCCATGTTTATGCCAGTCTAGACACACTTGATTCCCTTACGGAGACATATCAATACATAGGTTTTAAGATTCTTACTAGTCAGATCTATTCCTCTGCGGGAAATATGGGGTTTTGAGTCCCTTTCACTGAGGAAGGTGTAGGTCTTGTCTATTCCATAGTTGGTTTTTGGAACGGTACCTGTGCTTATATCAAACTCTGGTTTGATGCATCACCCCACCTCTCCTTCCCCCTTAAGCAGGCATAAGAGTGTTTTCTAAATGTGAGACTCTGTTCTCTTGCCTAACTCAGTTCATGTGTAGCCATGTTTACAGGATCTTCCTAAGGGATATCTTAGGATAAGTTTCTTTTTCTGTGTGACTTCTTTCACTTAGAATCATCGTACCTGAATCCACTCATTTTGCTGCTACTGGTCTTATGACATTAATTTCGTGCCTGAGGGATATTCCATCGTACGTAAGTTCCACAATGTTTTGAACCATTTTTATATTTCCTGGGATATTTCTGGTGTACCCAGGTTGAGGTTCTTGTAAGCAGTGCAGCCCTCAATTTGGGGGTGGCCGTGTCTTATGGATTTTCAGTTTTCCCAAGGTATATTCCCTAGACTGGAAGTGCCCTTGGCTCTGTAGCTCTGTTGTTTACTTGTTTTAGGGAACACAAAGCACTCCTCCAGTGAGGCAGTTGGCAACTTACATCCCGCCCATCAGCATAACAAGGCTCCCTGTTCTCCAGGGCCTGTCTTGCCTTTCTGGTTTTTACACATTTTGTGAATGTCCCTTTTGACCGGTGGGAAGTGATACTTCTTTGTAGTGCAGATTTGCATTGCCCGCTTGCTTGCTTGGCCAAAAAGGGCGTATGAGTTTTCTCCTGAATATATTCAGGAGAAAACGCATACGCCCTTTTTGGCCAAGTGCATCATTGTCGAAGTTGTGCCCCTCTTCCTGTGCTTTACAGGCGATTCCAACGTACCTCTTGAAATCTGTTTCCTGCTATTCTGCCTCGCTTTCAAGTCCGCCTCATTGCCTTCCCTCAACAGATTTTTGGACGATAGTTAGCCTTGATTACTCTGCCAGTTTGTGAATTGCTGTGCCCCTGAGCTCCATTTTTCAACTCGTTTTTTGTGAGCTGAACGCAAGTCCAAACTTTTGGTTCAGGACCTATACTGGTTCCCGGTGGGTGGCTGAGACTTTGGTTAATTCTTCTTCCTGCCGGGAAATTAGAGTGACATGTGCCCATCCAAATGCCTAACAGCTACTCTCTCATTGGTTCTCCCTCTTCCCTTTCATCCTCTGCCAAATTGGCAACCTGTGCGAACCAGGAGCTTAAAGGGGCTGTCTCTCCAAGTTGGGAGATTGATAGGAAAGCAGTTGGAAAGTCAAACCGGAGCACCAGGAGAGGGGCTCTTCGTTGAGTTTTAGAAACCTTTCGTATTCACAGTGTGTCCATTCTCTAGGTTTCCCGTACATGTTATAGCTGTAGTAATATTCCCTTCTACCTGGAGAGCTGGGACCCAAGGAATGGGAGCCATGCATTATTGCTTTAAAGGGTCTGCATTTGCTCACCCAATCTCACCAATCCTCTCAGTCCCAAGTGTCCAGCCTCATGCCACATCCAGCTGTCATTGTAGATAGGGTCATTCCAGGTTGCATCAGAGACCCTGAAGGAATTGTAAAGAATTTCCCTGTTTCTTTGTTCTGTTTTTGAAATTCCTTTTTAGAGTGGGTTTGAGCTGATTCTCGCTGCCATGTTTATGCCAGTCTAGACACACTTGATTCCCTTACGGAGACATATCAATACATAGGTTTTAAGATTCTTACTAGTCAGATCTATTCCTCTGCGGGAAATATGGGGTTTTGAGTCCCTTTCACTGAGGAAGGTGTAGGTCTTGTCTATTCCATAGTTGGTTTTTGGAACGGTACCTGTGCTTATATCAAACTCTGGTTTGATGCATCACCCCACCTCTCCTTCCCCCTTAAGCAGGCATAAGAGTGTTTTCTAAATGTGAGACTCTGTTCTCTTGCCTAACTCAGTTCATGTGTAGCCATGTTTACAGGATCTTCCTAAGTGATATCTTAGGATAAGTTTCTTTTTCTGTGTGACTTCTTTCACTTAGAATCATCGTACCTGAATCCACTCATTTTGCTGCTACTGGTCTTATGACATTGATTTCGTGGCTGAGGGATATTCCATCGTACGTAACTTCCACAATGTTTTGAACCATTTTTATATTTCCTGGGATATTTCCGGTGTACCCAGGTTGAGGTTCTTGTAAGCAGTGCAGCCCTCAATTTGGGGGTGGCTGTGTCTTATGGACTTTCAGTTTTCCCAAGGTATATTCCCTAGACTGGATGTGCCCTTGGCTCTGTAGCTCTGTTGTTTACTTGTTTTAGGGAACACAATGCACTCCTCCAGTGAGGCAGTTGGCAACTTATATCCCGCCCATCAGCATAACAAGGCTCCCTGTTCTCCAGGGCCTGTCTTGCCTTTCTGGTTTTTACACGTTTTGTGGATTTCCCTTTTGACCGGTGGGAAGTCATACTTCTTTGTAGTGCAGATTTGCATTGCCCGCTTGCTTGCTTGGCCAAAAAGGGTGTATGCGTTTTCTCCTGAATATATTCAGGAGAGAACGCATACGCCCTTTTTGGCCAAGTGCATCATTGTCAAAGTTGTGCCCCTCTTCCTGTGCTTTACAGGCGATTCCAACGTACCTCTTGAAATCTGTTTCCTGCTATTCTGCCTCGCATTCAAATCCGCCTCGTTGCCTTCCCTCAACAGATTTTTGGACGATAGTTGGCCTTGATTACTCTGCCAGTTTGTGAATTGCTGTGCCCCTGAGCTCCATTTTTCAACTCGTTTTTTGTGAGCTGAACGCAAGTCCAAACTTTTGGTTCAGGACCTATACTGGTTCCCGGTGGTTGGCTGAGACTTTGGTTAATTCTTCTTCCTGCCGGGAAATTAGAGTGACATGTGCCCATCCAAATGCCTAACAGCTACTGTCTCATTGGTTCTCCCTCTTCCCTTTCATCCTCTGCCAAATTGGCAACCTGTGCGAACCAGGAGCTTAAAGGGGCTGTCTCTCCAAGTTGGGAGATTGATAGGAAAGCAGTTGGAAAGTCAAAACGGAGCACCAGGAGAGGGGCTCTTCGTTGAGTTTTAGAAACCTTTCGTATTCACAGTGTGTCCATTCTCTAGGTTTCCCGTACATGTTATAGCTGTAGTAATATTCCCTTCAACCTGGAGAGTTGGGACCCATGGAATGGGTGCCATGCATTACTGCTTTAAAGGGTCTGCATTTGCTCACCCTATCTCACCAATCCTCTCAGTCCTAAGTGTCCAGCCTCATGCCACATCCAGCTGTCATTGTAGATAGGGTCATTCCAGGTTGCATCAGAGACCCTGAAGGAATTGTAAAGAATTTCCCTGTTTCTTTGTTCTGTTTTTGAAATTCCTTTTTAGAGTGGGTTTGAGCTGATTCTCGCTGCCATGTTTATGCCAGTCTAGACACACTTGATTCCCTTACGGAGACATATCAATACATAGGTTATAAGATTCTTACTAGTCATATCTATTCCTCTGCGGGAAATATGGGGTTTTGAGTCCCTTTCACTGAGGAAGGTGTAGGTCTTGTCTATTCCATAGTTGGTTTTTGGAACGGTACCTGTGCTTATATCAAACTCTGGTTTGATGCATCACCCCACCTCTCCTTCCCCCTTAAGCAGGCATAAGAGTGTTTTCTAAATGTGAGACTCTGTTCTCTTTCCTAACTCAGTTCATGTGTAGCCATGTTTACAGGATCTTCCTAAGTGATATCTTAGGATAAGTTTCTTTTTCTGTGTGACTTCTTTCACTTAGAATCATCGTACCTGAATCCACTCATTTTGCTGCTACTGGTCTTATGACATTGATTCGTGGCTGAGGGATATTCCATCGTACATAAGTTCCACAATGTTTTGAACCATTTTTATATTTCCTGGGATATTTCAGGTGTACCCAGGTTGAGGTTCTTGTAAGCAGTGCAGCCCTCAATTTGGGGGTGGCTCTGTCTTATGGATTTTCAGTTTTCCCAAGGTATATTCCCTAGACTGGGAGTGCCCTTGGCTCTGTAGCTCTGTTGTTTACTTGTTTTAGGGAACACAAAGCACTCATCCAGTGAGGCAGTTGGCAACTTATATCCCGCCCATCAGCATAACAAGGCTCCCTGTTCTCCAGGGCCTGTCTTGCCTTTCTGGTTTTTACACATTTTGTGGATGTCCCTTTTGACCGGTGGGAAGTCATACTTCTTTGTAGTGCAGATTTGCATTGCCCGCTTGCTTGCTTGGCCAAAAAGGGTGTATGCGTTTTCTCCTGAATATATTCAGGAGAAAACGCATACGCCCTTTTTGGCCAAGTGCATCATTGTCGAAGTTGTGCCCCTCTTCCTGTGCTTTACAGGCGATTCCAAGGTACCTCTTGAAATCTGTTTCCTGCTATTCTGCCTCGATTTCAAGTCCGCCTCGTTGCCTTCCCTCAACAGATTTTTGGACGATAGTTGGCCTTGATTACTCTGCCAGTTTGTGAATTGCTGTGCCCCTGAGCTCCATTTTTCAACTCGTTTCTTGTGAGCTGAACGCAAGTCCAAACTTTTGGTTCAGGACCTATACTGGTTCCCTGTGGGTGGCTGAGACTTTGGTTAATTCTTCTTCCTGCCGGGAAATTAGAGTGACATGTGCCCATCCAAATGCCTAACAGCTACTCTCTCATTGATTCTCCCTCTTCCCTTTCATCCTCTGCCAAATTGGCAACCTGTGCGAACCAGGAGCTTAAAGGGGCTGTCTCTCCAAGTTGGGAGATTGATAGGAAAGCAGTTGGAAAGTCAAACCGGAGCACCAGGAGAGGGGCTCTTCGTTGAGTTTTAGAAACCTTTCGTATTCACAGTGTGTCCATTCTCTAGGTTTCCCATACATGTTATAGCTGTAGTAATATTCCCTTCAACCTGGAGAGCTGGGACCCAAGGAATGGGTGCCATGCATTATTGCTTTAAAGGGTCTGCATTTGCTCACCCAATCTCACCAATCCTCTCAGTCCCAAGTGTCCAGCCTCATGCCACATCCAGCTGTCATTGTAGATAGGGTCATTCCAGGTTGCATCAGAGACCCTGAAGGAATTGTTAAGAATTTCCCTGTTTCTCTGTTCTGTTTTTGAAATTCCTTTTTAGAGTGGGTTTGAGCTGATTCTCGCTGCCATGTTTATGCCAGTCTAGACACACTTGATTCCCTTACGGAGACATATCAATACATAGGTTTTAAGATTCTTACTAGTCAGATCTATTCCTCTGCGGGACATATGGGGTTTTGAGTCCCTTTCACTGAGGAAGGTGTAGGTCTTGTCTATTCCATAGTTGGTTTTTGGAACGGTACCTGTGCTTATATCAAACTCTGGTTTGATGCATCACCCCACCTCTCCTTCCCCCTTAAGCAGGCATAAGAGTGTTTTCTAAATGTGAGACTCTGTTCTCTTGCCTAACTCAGTTCATGTGTAGCCATGTTTACAGGATCTTCCTAAGTGATATCTTATGATAAGTTTCTTTTCCTGTGTGACTTCTTTCACTTAGAATCATCGTACCTGAATCCACTCATTTTGCTGCTACTGGTCTTATGACATTGATTTCGTGGCTGAGGGATATTCCATCGTACGTAAGTTCCACAATGTTTGGAACCATTTTTGTATTTCCTGGGATATTGCAGGTGTACCCAGTTTGAGGATCTTGTAAGCAGTGCAGCCCTCAATTTGGAGGTGGCTCTGTCTTATGGATTTTCAATTTTCCCAAGGTATATTCCCTAGACTGGAAGTGCCCTTGGCTCTGTAGCTCTGTTGTTTACTTGTTTTAGGGAACACAATGCACTCCTCCAGTGAGGCAGTTGGCAACTTACATCCCGCCCATCAGCATAACAAGGCTCCCTGTTCTCCAGGGCCTGTCTTGCCTTTCTGGTTTTTACACATTTTGTGGATGTCCCTTTTGACCGGTGGGAAGTGATACTTCTTTGTAGTGCAGATTTGCATTGCCCGCTTGCTTGCTTGGCCAAAAAGGGCGTATGCGTTTTCTCCTGAATATATTCAGGAGAAAACGCATACGCCCTTTTTGGCCAAGTGCATCATTGTCGAAGTTGTGCCCCTCTTCCTGTGCTTTACAGGCGATTCCAACGTACCTCTTGAAATCTGTTTCCTGCTATTCTGCCTCGCTTTCAAGTCCGCCTCGTTGCCTTCCCTCAACAGATTTTTGGACGATAGTTGGCCTTGATTACTCTGCCAGTTTGTGAATTGCTGTGCCCCTGAGCTCCATTTTTCAACTCGTTTTTTGTGAGCTGAACGCAAGTCCAAACTTTTGGTTCAGGACCTATACTGGTTCCCGGTGGGTGGCTGAGACTTTGGTTAATTCTTCTTCCTGCCGGGAACTTAGAGTGACATGTGCCCATCCAAATGCCTAACAGCTACTCTCTCATTGGTTCTCCCTCTTCCCTTTCATCCTCTGCCAAATTGGCAACCTGTGCGAACCAGGAGCTTAAAGGGGCTGTCTCTCCAAGTTGGGAGATTGATAGGAAAGCAGTTGGAAAGTCAAACCGGAGCACCAGGAGAGGGGCTCTTCGTTGAGTTTTAGAAACCTTTCGTATTCACAGTGTGTCCATTCTCTAGGTTTCCCGTACATGTTATAGCTGTAGTAATATTCCCTTCTACCTGGAGAGCTGGGACCCAAGGAATGGGAGCCATGCATTATTGCTTTAAAGGGTCTGCATTTGCTCACCCAATCTCACCAATCCTCTCAGTCCCAAGTGTCCAGCCTTATGCCACATCCAGCTGTCATTGTAGATAGGGTCATTCCAGGTTGCATCAGAGACACTGAAGGAATTGTGAAGAATTTCCCTGTTTCTTTGTTCTGTTTTTGAAATTCCTTTTTAGAGTGTGTTTGAGCTGATTCTCGCTGCCATGTTTATGCCAGTCTAGACACACTTGATTCCCTTACGGAGACATATCAATACATAGGTTTTAAGATTCTTACTAGTCAGATCTATTCCTCTGCGGGAAATATGGGGTTTTGAGTCCCTTTCACTGAGGAAGGTGTAGGTCTTGTCTATTCCATAGTTGGTTTTTGGAACGGTACCTGTGCTTATATCAAAGTCTGGTTTGATGCATCACCCCACCTCTCCTTCCCCCTTAAGCAGGCATAAGAGTGTTTTCTAAATGTGAGACTCTGTCCTCTTTCCTAACTCAGTTCATGTGTAGCCATGTTTACAGGATCTTCCTAAGTGATATCTTAGGATAAGTTTCTTTTTCTGTGTGACTTCTTTCACTTAGAATCATCGTACTTGAATCCACTCATTTTGCTGCTACTGGTCTTATGACATTGATTTCGTGGCTGAGGGATATTCCATCGTACGTAAGTTCCACAATGTTTGGAACCATTTTTATATTTCCGGGGATATTTCAGGTGTACCCAGGTTGAGGTTCCTGTAAGCAGTGCAGCCCTCAATTTGGGGGTGGCTCTGTCTTATGGATTTTCAGTTTTCCCAAGGTATATTCCCTAGACTGGAAGTGCCCTTGGCTCTGTAGCTCTGTTGTTTACTTGTTTTAGGGAACACAATGCACTCCTCCAGTGAGGCAGTTGGCAACTTACATCCCGCCCATCAGCATAACAAGGCTCCCTGTTCTCCAGGGCCTGTCTTGCCTTTCTGGTTTTTACACATTTTGTGGATGTCCCTTTGGACCGGTGGGAAGTGATACTTCTTTGTAGTGCAGATTTGCATTGCCCGCTTGCTTGCTTGGCCAAAAAGGGCGTATGCGTTTTCTCCTGAATATATTCAGGAGAAAACGCATACGCCCTTTTTGGCCAAGTGCATCATTGTCGAAGTTGTGCCCCTCTTCCTGTGCTTTACAGGCGATTCCAACGTACCTCTTGAAATCTGTTTCCTGCTATTCTGCCTCGCTTTCAAGTCCGCCTCGTTGCCTTCCCTCAACAGATTTTTGGACGATAGTTGGCCTTGATTACTCTGCCAGTTTGTGAATTGCTGTGCCCCTGAGCTCCATTTTTCAACTCGTTTTTTGTGAGCTGAACGCAAGTCCAAACTTTTGGTTCAGGACCTATACTGGTTCCCGGTGGGTGGCTGAGACTTTGGTTAATTCTTCTTCCTGCCGGGAACTTAGAGTGACATGTGCCATCCAAATGCCTAACAGCTACTCTCTCATTGGTTCTCCCTCTTCCCTTTCATCCTCTGCCAAATTGGCAACCTGTGCGAACCAGGAGCTTAAAGGGGCTGTCTCTCCAAGTTGGGAGATTGATAGGAAAGCAGTTGGAAAGTCAAACCGGAGCACCAGGAGAGGGGCTCTTCGTTGAGTTTTAGAAAGCTTTCGTATTCACAGTGTGTCCATTCTCTAGGTTTCCCGTACATGTTATAGCTGTAGTAATATTCCCTTCAACCTGGAGAGCTGGGACCCATGGAATGGGTGCCATGCATTATTGCTTTAAAGGGTCTGCATTCGCTCACCCAATCTCACCAATCCTCTCAGTCCCAAGTGTCCAGCCTTATGCCATATCCAGCTGTCATTGTAGATAGGGTCATTCCAGGTTGCATCAGAGACCCTGAAGGAATTGTGAAGAATTTCCCTGTTTCTTTGTTCTGTTTTTGAAATTCCTTTTTAGAGTGGGTTTGAGCTGATTCTCGCTGCCATGTTTATGCCAGTCTAGACACACTTGATTCCCTTAAGGAGACATATCAATACATAGGTTTTAAGATTCTTACTAGTCAGATCTATTCCTCTGCGGGACATATGGGGTTTTGAGTCCCTTTCACTGAGGAAGGTGTAGGTCTTGTCTATTCCATAGTTGGTTTTTGGAACGGTACCTGTGCTTATATCAAACTCTGGTTTGATGCATCACCCCACCTCTCCTTCCCCCTTAAGCAGGCATAAGAGTGTTTTCTAAATGTGAGACTCTGTCCTCTTTCCTAACTCAGTTCATGTGTAGCCATGTTTACAGGATCTTCCTAAGTGATATCTTAGGATAAGTTTCTTTTTCTGTGTCACTTCTTTCACTTAGAATCATCGTACCTGAGTCCACTCATTTTGCTGCTACTGGTCTTATGACATTGTTTTCATGGCTGAGGGATATTCCATCGTACGTAAGTTCCACAATGTTTGGAACCATTTTTATATTTCCTGGGATATTTCAGGTGTACCCAGGTTGAGGTTCTTGTAAGCAGTGCAGCCCTCAATTTGGGGGTGGCTCTGTCTTATGGATTTTCAGTTTTCCCAAGGTATATTCCCTAGACTGGAAGTGCCCTTGGCTCTGTAGCTCTGTTGTTTACTTGTTTTAGGGAACACAAAGCACTCCTCCAGTGAGGCAGTTGGCAACTTACATCCCGCCCATCAGCATAACAAGGCTCCCTGTTCTCCAGGGCCTGTCTTGCCTTTCTGGTTTTTACACATTTTGTGGATGTCCCTTTTGACCGGTGGGAAGTGATACATCTTTGTAGTGCAGATTTGCATTGCCCGCTTGCTTGCTTGGCCAAAAAGGGCGTATGAGTTTTCTCCTGAATATATTCAGGAGAAAACGCATACGCCCTTTTTGGCCAAGTGCATCATTGTCGAAGTTGTGCCCCTCTTCCTGTGCTTTACAGGCGATTCCAACGTACCTCTTGAAATCTGTTTCCTGCTATTCTGCCTCGCTTTCAAGTCCGCCTCATTGCCTTCCCTCAACAGATTTTTGGACGATAGTTGGCCTTGATTACTCTGCCAGTTTGTGAATTGCTGTGCCCCTGAGCTCCATTTTTCAACTCGTTTTTTGTGAGCTGAACGCAAGTCCAAACTTTTGGTTCAGGACCTATACTGGTTCCCGGTGGGTGGCTGAGACTTTGGTTAATTCTTCTTCCTGCCGGGAAATTAGAGTGACATGTGCCATCCAAATGCCTAACAGCTACTCTCTCATTGGTTCTCCCTCTTCCCTTTCATCCTCTGCCAAATTGGCAACCTGTGCGAACCAGGAGCTTAAAGGGGCTGTCTCTCCAAGTTGGGAGATTGATAGGAAAGCAGTTGGAAAGTCAAACCGGAGCACCAGGAGAGGGGCTCTTCGTTGAGTTTTAGAAAGCTTTCGTATTCACAGTGTGTCCATTCTCTAGGTTTCCCGTACATGTTATAGCTGTAGTAATATTCCCTTCTACCTGGAGAGCTGGGACCCAAGGAATGGGTGCCATGCATTATTGCTTTAAAGGGTCTGCATTTGCTCACCCAATCTCACCAATCCTCTCAGTCCCAAGTGTCCAGCCTTATGCCACATCCAGCGGTCATTGTAGATAGGGTCATTCCAGGTTGCATCAGAGACCCTGAAGGAATTGTGAAGAATTTCCCTGTTTCTTTGTTCTGTTTTTGAAATTCCTTTTTACAGTGGGTTTGAGCTGATTCTCGCTGCCATGTTTATGCCAGTCTAGACACACTTGATTCCCTTACGGAGACATATCAATATATAGGTTTTAAGATTCTTACTAGTCAGATCTATTCCTCTGCGGGAAATATGGGGTTTTGAGTCCCTTTCACTGAGGAAGGGGTAGGTCTTGTCTTTTCCATAGTTGGTTTTTGGAACGGTACCTGTGCTTATATCAAACTCTGGTTTGATGCATCACCCCACCTCTCCTTCCCCCTTAAGCAGGCATAAGAGTGTTTTCTAAATGTGAGACTCTGTTCTCTTTCCTAACTCAGTTCATGTGTAGCCATGTTTACAGGATCTTCCTAAGTGATATCTTAGGATAAGTTTCTTTTTCTGTGTGACTTCTTTCACTTAGAATCATCGTACCTGAATCCACTCATTTTGCTGCTACTGGTCTTATGACATTGATTTCGTGGCTGAGGGATATTCCATCGTACGTAAGTTCCACAATGTTTTGAACCATTTTTATATTTCCTGGGATATTTCCGGTGTACCCAGGTTGAGGTTCTTGTAAGCAGTGCAGCCCTCAATTTGGGGGTGGCTGTGTCTTATGGATTTTCAGTTTTCCCAAGGTATATTCCCTAGACTGGATGTGCCCTTGGCTCTGTAGCTCTGTTGTTTACTTGTTTTAGGGAACACAATGCACTCCTCCAGTGAGGCAGTTGGCAACTTATATCCCGCCCATCAGCATAACAAGGCTCCCTGTTCTCCAGGGCCTGTCTTGCCTTTCTGGTTTTTACACATTTTGTGGATGTCCCTTTTGACCGGTGGGATGTCATACTTCTTTGTAGTGCAGATTTGCATTGCCCGCTTGCTTGCTTGGCCAAAAAGGGTGTATGCGTTTTCTCCTGAATATATTCAGGAGAAAACGCATACACCCTTTTTGGCCAAGTGCATCATTGTCGAAGTTGTGCCCCTCTTCCTGTGCTTTACAGGCGATTCCAACGTACCTCTTGAAATCTGTTTCCTGCTATTCTGCCTCGATTTCAAGTCCGCCTCGTTGCCTTCCCTCAACAGATTTTTGGACGATAGTTGGCCTTGATTACTCTGCCAGTTTTTGAATTGCTGTGCCCCTGAGCTCCATTTTTCAACTCGTTTTTTGTGAGCTGAACGCAAGTCCAAACTTTTGGTTCAGGACCTATACTGGTTCCCGGTGGGTGGCTGAGACTTTGGTTAATTCTTCTTCCTGCCGGGAAATTAGAGTGACATGTGCCCATCCAAATGCCTAACAGCTACTCTCTCATTGGTTCTCCCTCTTCCCTTTCATCCTCTGCCAAATTGGCAACCTGTGCGAACCAGGAGCTTAAAGGGGCTGTCTCTCCAAGTTGGGAGATTGCTAGGAAAGCAGTTGGAAAGTCAAACCGGAGCACCAGGAGAGGGGTTCTTCGTTGAGTTTTAGAAACCGTTCGTATTCACAGTGTGTCCATTCTCTAGGTTTCCCGTACATGTTATAGCTGTAGTAATATTCCCTTCAACCTGGAGAGTTGGGACCCATGGAATGGGTGCCATGCATTACTGCTTTAAAGAGTCTGCATTTGCTCACCCAATCTCACCAATCCTCTCAGTCCTAAGTGTCCAGCCTCATGCCACATCCAGCTGTCATTGTAGATAGGGTCATTCCAGGTTGCATCAGAGACCCTGAAGGAATTGTAAAGAATTTCCCTGTTTCTTTGTTCTGTTTTTGAAATTCCTTCTTAGAGTGGGTTTGAGCTGATTCTCGCTGCCATGTTTATGCCAGTCTAGACACACTTGATTCCCTTACGGAGACATATCAATACATAGGTTTTAAGATTCTTACTAGTCAGATCTATTCCTCTGCGGGAAATATGGGGTTTTGAGTCCCTTTCACTGAGGAAGGTGTAGGTCTTGTCTATTCCATAGTTGGTTTTTGGAACGGTACCTGTGCTTATATCAAACTCTGGTTTGATGCATCACCCCACCTCTCCTTCCCCCTTAAGCAGGCATAACAGTGTTTTCTAAATGTGAGACTCTGTTCTCTTGCCTAACTCAGTTCATGTGTAGCCATGTTTACAGGATCTTCCTAAGTGATATCTTAGGATAAGTTTCTTTTTCTGTGTGACTTCTTTCACTTAGAATCATCGTACCTGAATGCACTCATTTTGCTGCTACTGGTCTTATGACATTGTTTTCGTGGCTGAGGGATATTCCATCGTACGTAAGTTCCACAATGTTTGGAACCATTTTTATATTTCCGGGGATATTTCAGGTGTACCCAGGTTGAGGTTCTTGTAAGCAGTGCAGCCCTCAATTTGGGGGTGGCTCTGTCTTATGGATTTTCAGTTTTCCCAAGGTATATTCCCTAGACTGGAAGTGCCCTTGGCTCTGTAGCTCTGTTGTTTACTTGTTTTAGGGAACACAAAGCACTCCTCCAGTGAGGCAGTTGGCAACTTATATCCCGCCCATCAGCATAACAATGCTCCCTGTTCTCCAGGGCCTGTCTTGCCTTTCTTGTTTTTACACATTTTGTGGATGTCCCTTTTGACCGGTGGGAAGTGATACTTCTTTGTAGTGCAGATTTGCATTGCCCGCTTGCTTGCTTGGCCAAAAAGGGCGTATGCGTTTTCTCCTGAATATATTCAGGAGAAAACGCATACGCCCTTTTTGGCCAAGTGCATCATTGTCGAAGTTGTGCCCCTCTTCCTGTGCTTTACAGGCGATTCCAACGTACCTCTTGAAATCTGTTTCCTGCTATTCTGCCTCGCTTTCAAGTCCGCCTCGTTGCCTTCCCTCAACAGATTTTTGGACGATAGTTGGCCTTGATTACTCTGCCAGTTTGTGAATTGCTGTGCCCCTGAGCTCCATTTTTCAACTCGTTTTTTGTGAGCTGAACGCAAGTCCAAACTTTTGGTTCAGGACCTATACTGGTTCCCGGTGGGTGGCTGAGACTTTGGTTAATTCTTCTTCCTGCCGGGAAATTAGAGTGACATGTGCCATCCAAATGCCTAACAGCTACTCTCTCATTGGTTCTCCCTCTTCCCTTTCATCCTCTGCCAAATTGGCAACCTGTGCGAACCAGGAGCTTAAAGGGGCTGTCTCTCCAAGTTGGGAGATTGATAGGAAAGCAGTTGGAAAGTCAAACCGGAGCACCAGGAGAGGGGCTCTTCGTTGAGTTTTAGAAAGCTTTCGTATTCACAGTGTGTCCATTCTCTAGGTTTCCCGTACATGTTATAGCTGTAGTAATATTCCCTTCAACCTGGAGAGCTGGGACCCATGGAATGGGTGCCATGCATTATTGCTTTAAAGGGTCTGCATTCGCTCACCCTATCTCACCAATCCTCTCAGTCCTAAGTGTCCAGCCTCATGCCACATCCAGCTGTCATTGTAGATAGGGTCATTCCAGGTTGCATCAGAGACCCTGAAGGAATTGTAAAGAATTTCCCTGTTTCTTTGTTCTGTTTTTGAAATTCCTTTTTAGAGTGGGTTTGAGCTGATTCTCGCTGCCATGTTTATGCCAGTCTAGACACACTTGATTCCCTTACGGAGACATATCAATACATAGGTTTTAAGATTCTTACTAGTCAGATCTATTCCTCTGCGGGACATATGGGGTTTTGAGTCCCTTTCACTGAGGAAGGTGTAGGTCTTGTCTATTCCATAGTTGGTTTTTGGAACGGTACCTGTGCTTATATCAAACTCTGGTTTGATGCATCACCCCACCTCTCCTTCCCCCTTAAGCAGGCATAAGAGTGTTTTCTAAATGTGAGACTCTGTCCTCTTTCCTAACTCAGTTCATGTGTAGCCATGTTTACAGGATCTTCCTATGTGATATCTTAGGATAAGTTTCTTTTTCTGTGTCACTTCTTTCACTTAGAATCATCGTACCTGAGTCCACTCATTTTGCTGCTACTGGTCTTATGACATTGTTTTCATGGCTGAGGGATATTCCATCGTACGTAAGTTCCACAATGTTTGGAACCATTTTTATATTTCCTGGGATATTTCAGGTGTACCCAGGTTGAGGTTCTTGTAAGCAGTGCAGCCCTCAATTTGGGGGTGGCTCTGTCTTATGGATTTTCAGTTTTCCCAAGGTATATTCCCTAGACTGGAAGTGCCCTTGGCTCTGTAGCTCTGTTGTTTACTTGTTTTAGGGAACACAAAGCACTCCTCCAGTGAGGCAGTTGGCAACTTACATCCCGCCCATCAGCATAACAAGGCTCCCTGTTCTCCAGGGCCTGTCTTGCCTTTCTGGTTTTTACACATTTTGTGGATGTCCCTTTTGACCGGTGGGAAGTGATACATCTTTGTAGTGCAGATTTGCATTGCCCGCTTGCTTGCTTGGCCAAAAAGGGCGTATGAGTTTTCTCCTGAATATATTCAGGAGAAAACGCATACGCCCTTTTTGGCCAAGTGCATCATTGTCGAAGTTGTGCCCCTCTTCCTGTGCTTTACAGGCGATTCCAACGTACCTCTTGAAATCTGTTTCCTGCTATTCTGCCTCGCTTTCAAGTCCGCCTCATTGCCTTCCCTCAACAGATTTTTGGACGATAGTTGGCCTTGATTACTCTGCCAGTTTGTGAATTGCTGTGCCCCTGAGCTCCATTTTTCAACTCGTTTTTTGTGAGCTGAACGCAAGTCCAAACTTTTGGTTCAGGACCTATACTGGTTCCCGGTGGGTGGCTGAGACTTTGGTTAATTCTTCTTCCTGCCGGGAAATTAGAGTGACATGTGCCATCCAAATGCCTAACAGCTACTCTCTCATTGGTTCTCCCTCTTCCCTTTCATCCTCTGCCAAATTGGCAACCTGTGCGAACCAGGAGCTTAAAGGGGCTGTCTCTCCAAGTTGGGAGATTGATAGGAAAGCAGTTGGAAAGTCAAACCGGAGCACCAGGAGAGGGGCTCTTCGTTGAGTTTTAGAAACCTTTCGTATTCACAGTGTGTCCATTCTCTAGGTTTCCCGTACATGTTATAGCTGTAGTAATATTCCCTTCTACCTGGAGAGCTGGGACCCAAGGAATGGGTGCCATGCATTATTGCTTTAAAGGGTCTGCATTTGCTCACACAATCTCACCAATCCTCTCAGTCCCAAGTGTCCAGCCTTATGCCACATCCAGCGGTCATTGTAGATAGGGTCATTCCAGGTTGCATCAGAGACCCTGAAGGAATTGTGAAGAATTTCCCTGTTTCTTTGTTCTGTTTTTGAAATTCCTTTTTAGAGTGGGTTTGAGCTGATTCTCGCTGCCATGTTTATGCCAGTCTAGACACACTTGATTCCCTTACGGAGACATATCAATATATAGGTTTTAAGATTCTTACTAGTCAGATCTATTCCTCTGCGGGAAATATGGGGTTTTGAGTCCCTTTCACTGAGGAAGGTGTAGGTCTTGTCTTTTCCATAGTTGGTTTTTGGAACGGTACCTGTGCTTATATCAAACTCTGGTTTGATGCATCACCCCACCTCTCCTTCCCCCTTAAGCAGGCATAAGAGTGTTTTCTAAATGTGAGACTCTGTTCTCTTTCCTAACTCAGTTCATGTGTAGCCATGTTTACAGGATCTTCCTAAGTGATATCTTAGGATAAGTTTCTTTTTCTGTGTGACTTCTTTCACTTAGAATCATCGTACCTGAATCCACTCATTTTGCTGCTACTGGTCTTATGACATTGATTTCGTGGCTGAGGGATATTCCATCGTACGTAAGTTCCACAATGTTTTGAACCATTTTTATATTTCCTGGGATATTTCCGGTGTACCCAGGTTGAGGTTCTTGTAAGCAGTGCAGCCCTCAATTTGTGGGTGGCTGTGTCTTATGGATTTTCAGTTTTCCCAAGGTATATTCCCTAGACTAGATGTGCCCTTGGCTCTGTAGCTCTGTTGTTTACTTGTTTTAGGGAACACAATGCACTCCTCCAGTGAGGCATTTGGCAACTTATATCCCGCCCATCAGCATAACAAGGCTCCCTGTTCTCCAGGGCCTGTCTTGCCTTTCTGGTTTTTACACATTTTGTGGATGTCCCTTTTGACCGGTGGGATGTCATACTTCTTTGTAGTGCAGATTTGCATTGCCCGCTTGCTTGCTTGGCCAAAAAGGGTGTATGCGTTTTCTCCTGAATATATTCAGGAGAAAACGCATACACCCTTTTTGGCCAAGTGCATCATTGTCGAAGTTGTGCCCCTCTTCCTGTGCTTTACAGGCGATTCCAACGTACCTCTTGAAATCTGTTTCCTGCTATTCTGCCTCGATTTCAAGTCCGCCTCGTTGCCTTCCCTCAACAGATTTTTGGACGATAGTTGGCCTTGATTACTCTGCCAGTTTGTGAATTGCTGTGCCCCTGAGCTCCATTTTGCAACTCGTTTTTTGTGAGCTGAACGCAAGTCCAAACTTTTGGTTCAGGACCTATACTGGTTCCCGGTGGGTGGCTGAGACTTTGGTTAATTCTTCTTCCTGCCGGGAAATTAGAGTGACATGTGCCCATCCAAATGCCTAACAGCTACTCTCTCATTGGTTCTCCCTCTTCCCTTTCATCCTCTGCCAAATTGGCAACCTGTGCGAACCAGGAGCTTAAAGGGGCTGTCTCTCCAAGTTGGGAGATTGATAGGAAAGCAGTTGGAAAGTCAAACCGGAGCACCAGGAGAGGGGCTCTTCGTTGAGTTTTAGAAACCTTTCGTATTCACAGTGTGTCCATTCTCTAGGTTTCCCGTACATGTTATAGCTGTAGTAATATTCCCTTCTACCTGGAGAGCTGGGACCCAAGGAATTGGAGCCATGCATTATTGCTTTAAAGGGTCTGCATTTGCTCACCCAATCTCACCAATCCTCTCAGTCCCAAGTGTCCAGCCTCATGCCACATCCAGCTGTCATTGTAGATAGGGTCATTCCAGGTTGCATCAGAGACCCTGAAGGAATTGTAAAGAATTTCCCTGTTTCTTTGTTCTGTTTTTGAAATTCCTTTTTAGAGTGGGTTTGAGCTGATTCTCGCTGCCATGTTTATGCCAGTCTAGACACACTTGATTCCCTTACGGAGACATATCAATACATAGGTTTTAAGATTCTTACTAGTCAGATCTATTCCTCTGCGGGAAATATGGGGTTTTGAGTCCCTTTCACTGAGGAAGGTGTAGGTCTTGTCTATTCCATAGTTGGTTTTTGGAACGGTACCTGTGCTTATATCAAACTCTGGTTTGATGCATCACCCCACCTCTCCTTCCCCCTTAAGCAGGCATAAGAGTGTTTTCTAAATGTGAGACTCTGTTCTCTTGCCTAACTCAGTTCATGTGTAGCCATGTTTACAGGATCTTCCTAAGTGATATCTTAGGATAAGTTTCTTTTTCTGTGTGACTTCTTTCACTTAGAATCATCGTACCTGAATCCACTCATTTTGCTGCTACTGGTCTTATGACATTGATTTCGTGGCTGAGGGATATTCCATCGTACGTAAGTTCCACAATGTTTTGAACCATTTTTATATTTCCTGGGATATTTCCGGTGTACCCAGGTTGAGGTTCTTGTAAGCAGTGCAGCCCTCAATTTGGGGGTGGCTGTGTCTTATGGATTTTCAGTTTTCCCAAGGTATATTCCCTAGACTGGATGTGCCCTTGGCTCTGTAGCTCTGTTGTTTACTTGTTTTAGGGAACACAATGCACTCCTCCAGTGAGGCAGTTGGCAACTTATATCCCGCCCATCAGCATAACAAGGCTCCCTGTTCTCCAGGGCCTGTCTTGCCTTTCTGGTTTTTACACATTTTGTGGATGTCCCTTTTGACCGGTGGGAAGTCATACTTCTTTGTAGTGCAGATTTGCATTGCCCGCTTGCTTGCTTGGCCAAAAAGGTTGTATGCGTTTTCTCCTGAATATATTCAGGAGAAAACGCATACACCCTTTTTGGCCAAGTGCATCATTGTCGAAGTTGTGCCCCTCTTCCTGTGCTTTACAGGCGATTCCAACGTACCTCTTGAAATCTGTTTCCTGCTATTCTGCCTCGATTTCAAGTCCGCCTCGTTGCCTTCCCTCAACAGATTTTTGGACGATAGTTGGCCTTGATTACTCTGCCAGTTTGTGAATTGCTGTGCCCCTGAGCTCCATTTTTCAACTCGTTTTTTGTGAGCTGAACGCAAGTCCAAACTTTTGGTTCAGGAACTATACTGGTTCCCGGTGGGTGGCTGAGACTTTGGTTAATTCTTCTTCCTGCCGGGAAATTAGAGTGACATGTGCCCATCCAAATGCCTAACAGCTACTCTCTCATTGGTTCTCCCTCTTCCCTTTCATCCTCTGCCAAATTGGCAACCTGTGCGAACCAGGAGCTTAAAGGGGCTGTCTCTCCAAGTTGGGAGATTGATAGGAAAGCAGGTGGAAAGTCAAACCGGAGCACCAGGAGAGGGGCTCTTCGTTGAGTTTTAGAAACCTTTTGTATTCACAGTGTGTCCATTCTCTAGGTTTCCCGTACATGTTATAGCTGTAGTAATACTCCCTTCAACCTGGAGAGCTGCGACCCATGGAATGGGTGCCATGCTTTATTGCTTTAAAGGGTCTGCATTTGCTCACCCAATCTCAAAAATCCTCTCAGTCCCAAGTGTCCAGCCTCATGCCACATCCAGCTGTCATTGTAGATAGGGTCATTCCAGGTTGCATCAGAGACCCTGAAGGAATTGTAAAGAATTTCCCTGTTTCTTGGTTCTGTTTTTGAAATTCCTTTTTAGAGTGGGTTTGAGCTGATTCTCGCTGCCATGTTTATGCCAGTCTAGACACACTTGATTCCCTTACGGAGACATATCAATACATAGGTTTTAAGATTCTTACTAGTCAGATCTATTCCTCTGCGGGAAATATGGGGTTTTGAGTCCCTTTCACTGAGGAAGGTGGAGGTCTTGTCTATTCCATAGTTGGTTTTTGGAACGGTACCTGTGCTTATATCAAACTCTGGTTTGATGCATCACCCCACCTCTCCTTCCCCCTTAAGCAGGCATAAGAGTGTTTTCTAAATGTGAGACTCTGTTCTCTTTCCTAACTCAGTTCATGTGTAGCCATGTTTACAGGATCTTCCTAAGTGATATCTTAGGATAAGTTTCTTTTTCTGTGTGACTTCTTTCACTTAGAATCATCGTACCTGAATCCACTCATTTTGCTGCTACTGGTCTTATGACATTGATTTCGTGGCTGAGGGATATTCCATCGTACGTAAGTTCCACAATGTTTTGAACCATTTTTATATTTCCTGGGATATTTCCGGTGTACCCAGGTTGAGGTTCTTGTAAGCAGTGCAGCCCTCAATTTGGGGGTGGCTGTGTCTTATGGATTTTCAGTTTTCCCAAGGTATATTCCCTAGACTGGATGTGCCCTTGGCTCTGTAGCTCTGTTGTTTACTTGTTTTAGGGAACACAATGCACTCCTCCAGTGAGGCAGTTGGCAACTTATATCCCGCCCATCAGCATAACAAGGCTCCCTGTTCTCCAGGGCCTGTCTTGCCTTTCTGGTTTTTACACATTTTGTGGATGTCCCTTTTGACCGGTGGGATGTCATACTTCTTTGTAGTGCAGATTTGCATTGCCCGCTTGCTTGCTTGGCCAAAAAGGGTGTATGCGTTTTCTCCTGAATATATTCAGGAGAAAACGCATACACCCTTTTTGGCCAAGTGCATCATTGTCGAAGTTGTGCCCCTCTTCCTGTGCTTTACAGGCGATTCCAACGTACCTCTTGAAATCTGTTTCCTGCTATTCTGCCTCGATTTCAAGTCCGCCTCGTTGCCTTCCCTCAACAGATTTTTGGACGATAGTTGGCCTTGATTACTCTGCCAGTTTGTGAATTGCTGTGCCCCTGAGCTCCATTTTGCAACTCGTTTTTTGTGAGCTGAACGCAAGTCCAAACTTTTGGTTCAGGACCTATACTGGTTCCCGGTGGGTGGCTGAGACTTTGGTTAATTCTTCTTCCTGCCGGGAAATTAGAGTGACATGTGCCCATCCAAATGCCTAACAGCTACTCTCTCATTGGTTCTCCCTCTTCCCTTTCATCCTCTGCCAAATTGGCAACCTGTGCGAACCAGGAGCTTAAAGGGGCTGTCTCTCCAAGTTGGGAGATTGATAGGAAAGCAGTTGGAAAGTCAAACCGGAGCACCAGGAGAGGGGCTCTTCGTTGAGTTTTAGAAACCTTTCGTATTCACAGTGTGTCCATTCTCTAGGTTTCCCGTACATGTTATAGCTGTAGTAATATTCCCTTCTACCTGGAGAGCTGGGACCCAAGGAATTGGAGCCATGCATTATTGCTTTAAAGGGTCTGCATTTGCTCACCCAATCTCACCAAACCTCTCAGTCCCAAGTGTCCAGCCTCATGCCACATCCAGCTGTCATTGTAGATAGGGTCATTCCAGGTTGCATCAGAGACCCTGAAGGAATTGTAAAGAATTTCCCTGTTTCTTTGTTCTGTTTTTGAAATTCCTTTTTAGAGTGGGTTTGAGCTGATTCTCGCTGCCATGTTTATGCCAGTCTAGACACACTTGATTCCCTTACGGAGACATATCAATACATAGGTTTTAAGATTCTTACTAGTCAGATCTATTCCTCTGCGGGAAATATGGGGTTTTGAGTCCCTTTCACTGAGGAAGGTGTAGGTCTTGTCTATTCCATAGTTGGTTTTTGGAACGGTACCTGTGCTTATATCAAACTCTGGTTTGATGCATCACCCCACCTCTCCTTCCCCCTTAAGCAGGCATAAGAGTGTTTTCTAAATGTGAGACTCTGTTCTCTTGCCTAACTCAGTTCATGTGTAGCCATGTTTACAGGATCTTCCTAAGTGATATCTTAGGATAAGTTTCTTTTTCTGTGTGACTTCTTTCACTTAGAATCATCGTACCTGAATCCACTCATTTTGCTGCTACTGGTCTTATGACATTGATTTCGTGGCTGAGGGATATTCCATCGTACGTAAGTTCCACAATGTTTTGAACCATTTTTATATTTCCTGGGATATTTCCGGTGTACCCAGGTTGAGGTTCTTGTAAGCAGTGCAGCCCTCAATTTGTGGGTGGCTGTGTCTTATGGATTTTCAGTTTTCCCAAGGTATATTCCCTAGACTGGATGTGCCCTTGGCTCTGTAGCTCTGTTGTTTACTTGTTTTAGGGAACACAATGCACTCCTCCAGTGAGGCAGTTGGCAACTTATATCCCGCCCATCAGCATAACAAGGCTCCCTGTTCTCCAGGGCCTGTCTTGCCTTTCTGGTTTTTACACATTTTGTGGATGTCCCTTTTGACCGGTGGGAAGTCATACTTCTTTGTAGTGCAGATTTGCATTGCCCGCTTGCTTGCTTGGCCAAAAAGGTTGTATGCGTTTTCTCCTGAATATATTCAGGAGAAAACGCATACACCCTTTTTGGCCAAGTGCATCATTGTCGAAGTTGTGCCCCTCTTCCTGTGCTTTACAGGCGATTCCAACGTACCTCTTGAAATCTGTTTCCTGCTATTCTGCCTCGATTTCAAGTCCGCCTCGTTGCCTTCCCTCAACAGATTTTTGGACGATAGTTGGCCTTGATTACTCTGCCAGTTTGTGAATTGCTGTGCCCCTGAGCTCCATTTTTCAACTCGTTTTTTGTGAGCTGAACGCAAGTCCAAACTTTTGGTTCAGGAACTATACTGGTTCCCGGTGGGTGGCTGAGACTTTGGTTAATTCTTCTTCCTGCCGGGAAATTAGAGTGACATGTGCCCATCCAAATGCCTAACAGCTACTCTCTCATTGGTTCTCCCTCTTCCCTTTCATCCTCTGCCAAATTGGCAACCTGTGCGAACCAGGAGCTTAAAGGGGCTGTCTCTCCAAGTTGGGAGATTGATAGGAAAGCAGGTGGAAAGTCAAACCGGAGCACCAGGAGAGGGGCTCTTCGTTGAGTTTTAGAAACCTTTTGTATTCACAGTGTGTCCATTCTCTAGGTTTCCCGTACATGTTATAGCTGTAGTAATACTCCCTTCAACCTGGAGAGCTGCGACCCATGGAATGGGTGCCATGCTTTATTGCTTTAAAGGGTCTGCATTTGCTCACCCAATCTCAAAAATCCTCTCAGTCCCAAGTGTCCAGCCTCATGCCACATCCAGCTGTCATTGTAGATAGGGTCATTCCAGGTTGCATCAGAGACCCTGAAGGAATTTTAAAGAATTTCCCTGTTTCTTGGTTCTGTTTTTGAAATTCCTTTTTAGAGTGGGTTTGAGCTGATTCTCGCTGCCATGTTTATGCCAGTCTAGACACACTTGATTCCCTTACGGAGACATATCAATACATAGGTTTTAAGATTCGTACTAGTCAGATCTATTCCTCTGCGGGAAATATGGGGTTTTGAGTCCCTTTCACTGAGGAAGGTGGAGGTCTTGTCTATTCCATAGTTGGTTTTTGGAACGGTACCTGTGCTTATATCAAACTCTGGTTTGATGCATCACCCCACCTCTCCTTCCCCCTTAAGCAGGCATAAGAGTGTTTTCTAAATGTGAGACTCTGTTCTCTTTCCTAACTCAGTTCATGTGTAGCCATGTTTACAGGATCTTCCTAAGTGATATCTTAGGATAAGTTTCTTTTTCTGTGTGACTTCTTTCACTTAGAATCATCGTACCTGAATCCACTCATTTTGCAGCTACTGGTCTTATGACATTGTTTTCATGGGTGAGGGATATTCCATCGTACGTAAGTTCCACAATGTTTGGAACCATTTTTATATTTCCTGGGATATTTCAGGTGTACCCAGGTTGAGGTACTTGTAAGCAGTGCAGCCCTCAATTTGGGGGTGGCTCTGTCTTATGGATTTTCAGTTTTCCCAATGTATATTCCCTAGACTGGAAGTGCCCTTGGCTCTGTAGCTCTGTTGTTTACTTCTTTTAGGGAACACAAAGCACTCCTCCAGTGAGGCAGTTGGCAACTTACATCCCGCCCATCAGCATAACAAGGCTCCCTGTTCTCCAGGGCCTGTCTTGCCTTTCTGGTTTTTACACATTTTGTGGGTGTCCCTTTTGACCGGTGGGAAGTGATACTTCTTTGTAGTGCAGATTTGCATTGCCCGCTTGCTTGCTTGGCCAAAATGTGTGTATGAGTTTTCTCCTGAATATATTCAGGAGAAAACGCATACGCCCTTTTTGGCCAAGTGCATCATTGTCGAAGTTGTGCCCCTCTTCCTGTGCTTTAAAGGCGATTCCAACGTACCTCTTGAAATCTGTTTCCTGCTATTCCGCCTCGCTTTCAAGTCCGCCTCATTGCCTTCCCTCAACAGATTTTTGGACGATAGTTGGCCTTGATTACTCTGCCAGTTTGTGAATTGCTGTGCCCCTGAGCTCCATTTTTCAACTCGTTTTTTGTGAGCTGAACGCAAGTCCAAACTTTTGGTTCAGGAACTATACTGGTTCCCGGTGGGTGGCTGAGACTTTGGTTAATTCTTCTTCCTACCGGGAAATTAGAGTGACATGTGCCCATCCAAATGCCTAACAGCTACTCTCTCATTGGTTCTCCCTCTTCCCTTTCATCCTCTGCCAAATTGGCAACCTGTGCGAACCAGGAGCTTAAAGGGGCTGTCTCTCCAAGTTGGGAGATTGATAGGAAAGCAGTTGGAAAGTCAAACCGGAGCACCAGGAGAGGGGCTCTTCGTTGAGTTTTAGAAACCTTTCGTATTCACAGTGTGTCCATTCTCTAGGTTTCCCATACATGTTATAGCTGTAGTAATATTCCCTTCAACCTGGAGAGCTGGGACCCAAGGAATGGGTGCCATGCATTATTGCTTTAAAGGGTCTGCATTTGCTCACCCAATCTCACCAATCCTCTCAGTCCCAAGTGTCCAGCCTCATGCCACATCCAGCTGTAATTGTAGATAGGGTCATTCCAGGTTGCATCAGAGACCCTGAAGGAATTGTAAAGAATTTCCCTGTTTCTTTGTTCTGTTTTTGAAATTCCTTTTTAGAGTGGGTTTGAGCTGATTCTCGCTGCCATGTTTATGCCAGTCTAGACACACTTGATTCCCTTACGGTGACATATCAATACATAGGTTTTAAGATTCTTACTAGTCAGATCTATTCCTCTGCGTGAAATATGGGGTTTTGAGTCCCTTTCACTGAGGAAGGTGGAAGTCTTGTCTATTCCATAGTTGGTTTTTGGAACGGTACCTGTGCTTATATCAAACTCTGGTTTGATGCATCACCCCACCTCTCCTTCCCCCTTAAGCAGGCATAAGAGTGTTTTCTAAATGTGAGACTCTGTTCTCTTGCCTAACTCAGTTCATGTGTAGCCATGTTTACAGGATCTTCCTAAGTGATATCTTATGATACGTTTTTTTTCCTGTGTGACTTCTTTCACTTAGAATCATCGTACCTGAATCCACTCATTTTGCTGCTACTGGTCTTATGACATTAATTTCGTGGCTGAGGGATATTCCATCGTATGTAAGTTCCACAATGTTTTGAACCATTTTTATATTTCCTGGGATATTTCCGGTGTACCCAGGTTGAGGTTCTCGTAAGCAGTGCAGCCCTCAATTTGGGGGTGGCTCTGTCTTATGGATTTTCAGTTTTCCCAAGGTATATTCCCTAGACTGGATGTGCCCTTGGCTCTGTAGCTCTGTTGTTTACTTGTTTTAGGGAACACAATGCACTCCTCCAGTGAGGCAGTTGGCAACTTATATCCCGCCCATCAGCATAACAAGGCTCCCTGTTCTCCAGGGCCTGTCTTGCCTTTCTGGTTTTTACACATTTTGTGGATGTCCCTTTTGACCGGTGGGAAGTGATACTTCTTTGTAGTGCAGATTTGCATTGCCCGCTTGCTTGCTTGGCCAAAAAGGGCGTATGCGTTTTCTCCTGAATATATTCAGGAGAAAACGCATACGCCCTTTTTGGCCAAGTGCATCATTGTCGAAGTTGTGCCCCTCTTCCTGTGCTTTACAGGCGATTCCAACGTACCTCTTGAAATCTGTTTCCTGCTATTCTGCCTCGCTTTCAAGTCCACCTCGTTGCCTTCCCTCAACAGATTTTTGGACGATAGTTGGCCTTGATTACTCTGCCAGTTTGTGAATTGCTGTGCCCCTGAGCTCCATTTTTCAACTCGTTTTTTGTGAGCTGAACGCAAGTCCAAACTTTTGGTTCAGAACCTATACTGGTTCCCGGTGGGTGGCTGAGACTTTGTTTAATTCTTCTTCCTGCCAGGAAATTAGAGTGACATGTGCCCATCCAAATGCCTAACAGCTACTCTCTCATTGGTTCTCCCTCTTCCCTTTCATCCTCTGCCAAATTGGCAACCTGTGCGAACCAGGAGCTTAAAGGGGCTGTCTCTCCAAGTTGGGAGATTGATAGGAAAGGAGTTGGAAAGTCAAACCGGAGCACCAGGAGAGGGGCTCTTCGTTGAGTTTTAGAAACCTTTCGTATTCACAGTGTGTCCATTCTCTAGGTTTCCCGTACACGTTATAGCTGTAGTAATATTCCCTTCAACCTGGAGAGTTGGGACCCATGGAATGGGTGCCATGCATTACTGCTATAAAGGCTCTGCATTTGCTCACCCAATCTCACCAATCCTCTCAGTCCCAAGTGTCCAGCCTTATGCCACATCCAGCTGTCATTGTAGATAGGGTCATTCCAGGTTGCATCAGAGACCCTGAAGGAATTGTAAAGAATTTCCCTGTTTCTTGGTTCTGTTTTTGAAATTCCTTTTTAGAGTGGGTTTGAGCTGATTCTCGCTGCCATGTTTATGCCAGTCTAGACACACTTGATTCCCTTATGGAGACATATCAATACATAGGTTTTAAGATTCTTACTAGTCAGATCTATTCCTCTGCGGGACATATGGGGCTTTGAGTCCCTTTCACTGAGGAAGGTGTAGGTCTTGTCTATTCCATAGTTGGTTTTTGGAACGGTACCTGTGCTTATATCAAACTTTGGTTGGATGCATCACCCCACCTCTCCTTCCCCCTTAAGCAGGCATAAGAGTGTTTTCTAAATGTGAGACTCTGTTCTCTTGCCTAACTCAGTTCATGTGTAGCCATATTTACAGGATCTTCCTAAGTGATATCTTATGATAAGTTTCTTTTACTGTGTGACTTCTTTCACTTAGAATCATTGTACCTGAATCCACTCATTTTGCAGCTACTGGTCTTATGACATTGATTTCGTGGCTGAGGGATATTCCATCGTACGTAAGTTCCACAATGTTTGGAACCATTTTTATATTTCCTGGGATATTTCAGGTGTACCCAGGTTGAGGATCTTGTAAGCAGTGCAGCCCTCAATTTGGAGGTGGCTCTGTCTTATGGATTTTCAGTTTTCCCAATGTATATTCCCTAGACTGGAAGTGCCCTTGGCTCTGTAGCTCTGTTGTTTACTTGTTTTAGGGAACACAATGCACTCCTCCAGTGAGGCAGTTGGCAACTTACATCCCGCCCATCAGCATAACAAGGCTCCCTGTTCTCCAGGGCCTGTCTTGCCTTTCTGGTTTTTACACATTTTGTGGATGTCCCTTTTGACCGGTGGGAAGTGATACTTCTTTGTAGTGCAGATTTGCATTGCCCGCTTGCTTGCTTGGCCAAAAAGGGCGTATGCGTTTTCTCCTGAATATATTCAGGAGAAAACGCATACGCCCTATTTGGCCAAGTGCATCATTGTCGAAGTTGTGCCCCTCTTCCTGTGCTTTACAGGCGATTCCAACGTACCTCTTGAAATCTGTTTCCTGCTATTCTGCCTCGCTTTCAAGTCCGCCTCGTTGCCTTCCCTCAACAGATTTTTGGACGATAGTTGGCCTTGATTACTCTGCCAGTTTGTGAATTGCTGTCCCCCTGAGCTCCATTTTTCAACTCGTTTTTTGTGAGCTGAACGCAAGTCCAAACTTTTGGTTCAGGACCTATACTGGTTCCCTGTGGGTGGCTGAGACTTTGGTTAATTCTTCTTCCTGCCGGGAAATTAGAGCGACATTTGCCCATCCAAATGCCTAACAGCTACTCTCTCATTGGTTCTCCCTCTTCCCTTTCATCCTCTGCCAATTTGGCAACCTGTGCGAACCAGGAGCTTAAAGGGGCTGTCTCTCCAAGTTGGGAGATTGATAGGAAAGCAGTTGGAAAGTCAAACCGGAGCACCAGGAGAGGGGCTCTTCGTTGAGTTTTAGAAACCTTTCGTATTCACAGTGTGTCCATTCTCTAGGTTTCCCGTACACGTTATAGCTGTAGTAATATTCCCTTCAACCTGGAGAGCTGGGACCCATGGAATGGGTGCCATGCATTACTGCTTTAAAGTGTCTGAATTTGCTCACCCAATCTCACCAATCCTCTCAGTCCCAAGTGTCCAGCCTCATGCCACATCCAGCTGTCATTGTAGATAGGGTCATTCCAGGTTGCATCAGAGACCCTGAAGGAATTGTAAAGAATTTCCCTGTTTCTTTGTTCTGTTTTTGAAATTCCTTTTTAGAGTGGGTCTGAGCTGATTCTCGCTGCCATGTTTATGCCAGTCTAGACACACTTGATTCCCTTACGGAGACATATCAATACATAGGTTTTAAGATTCTTACTAGTCAGATCTATTCCTCTGCGGGAAATATGGGGTTTTGAGTCCCTTTCACTGAGGAAGGTGGAGGTTTTGTCTATTCCATAGTTGGTTTATGGAACGGTACCTGTGCTTATATCAAACTCTGGTTTGATGCATCACCCCACCTCTCCTTCCCCCTTCAGCAGGCATAAGAGTGTTTTCTAAATGTGAGACTCTGTCCTCTTTCCTAACTCAGTTCATGTGTAGCCATGTTTACAGGATCTTCCTAAGTGATATCTTAGGATAAGTTTCTTTTTCTGTGTGACTTCTTTCACTTAGAATCATCGTACTTGAATCCACTCATTTTGCTGCTACTGGTCTTATGACATTGATTTCGTGGCTGAGGGATATTCCATCGTACGTAAGTTCCACAATGTTTGGAACCTTTTTTATATTTCCTGGGATATTTCAGGTGTACCCAGGTTGAGGTTCTTGTAAGCAGTGCAGCCCTCAATTTGGGGGTGGCTCTGTCTTATGGATTTTCAGTTTTCCCAAGGTATATTTCCTAGACTGGAAGTGCCTTTGGCTCTGTAGCTCTGTTGTTTATTTCTTTTAGGGAACACAATGCACTCCTCCAGTGAGGCAGTTGGCAACTTACATCCCTCCTATCAGCATAACAAGGCTCCCTGTTCTCCAGGGCCTGTCTTGCCTTTCTGGTTTTTACACATTTTGTGGATGTCCCTTTTGACCGGTGGGAAGTGATACTTCTTTGTAGTGCAGATTTGCATTGCCCGCTTGCTTGCTTGGCCAAAAAGGGCGTATGCGTTTTCTCCTGAATATATTCAGGAGAAAACGCATATGCCCTTTTTGGCCAAGTGCATCATTGTCGAAGTTGTGCCCCTCTTCCTGTGCTTTACAGGCGATTCCAACGTACCTCTTGAAATCTGTTTCCTGCTATTCTGCCTCGCTTTCAAGTCCGCCTCGTTGCCTTCCCTCAACAGATTTTTGGACGATAGTTGGCCTTGATTTCTCTGCCAGTTTGTGAATTGCTGTGCCCCTGAGCTCCATTTTTCAACTCGTTTTTTGTGAGCTGAACGCAAGTCCAAACTTTTGGTTCAGGACCTATACTGGTTCCCGGTGGGTGGCTGAGACTTTGGTTAATTCTTCTTCCTGCCGGGAAATTAGAGTGACATGTGCCATCCAAATGCCTAACAGCTACTCTCTCATTGGTTCTCCCTCTTCCCTTTCATCCTCTGCCAAATTGGCAACCTGTGCGAAACAGGAGCTTAAAGGGGCTGTCTCTCCAAGTTGGGAGATTAATAGGAAAGCAGTTGGAAAGTCAAACCGGAGCACCAGGAGAGGGGCTCTTCGTTGAGTTTTAGAAATCTTTCGTATTCACAGAGTGTCCATTCTCTAGGTTTCCCGTACATGTTATAGCTGTAGTAATATTCCCTTCAACCTGGAGAGCTGGGACCCATGGAATGGGTGCCATGCATTATTGCTTTAAAGGGTCTGCATTTGCTCACCCAATCTCACCAATCCTCCCAGTCCCAAGTGTCCAGCCTTATGCCACATCCAGCTGTCATTGTAGCTAGGGTCATTCCAGGTTGCATCAGAGACCCTGAAGGAATTGTGAAGAATTTCCCTGTTTCTTTGTTCTGTTTTTGAAATTCCTTTTTAGAGTGAGTTTGAGCTGATTGTCGCTGCCATGTTTATGCAAGACTAGACACACTTGATTCCCTTACGGAGACATATCAATACATAGGTTTTAAGATTCTTACTAGGCAGATCTATTCCTCTGCGGGAAATATGGGGTTTTGAGTCCCTTTCACTGAGGAAGGTGTAGGTCTTGTCTATTCCATAGTTGGTTTTTGGAACGGTACCTGTGCTTATATCAAACTCTGGTTTGATGCATCACCCCACCTCTCCTTCCCCCTTAAGCAGGCATAAGAGTGTTTTCTAAATGTGAGACTCTGTTCTCTTGCCTAACTCAGTTCATGTGTAGCCATGTTTACAGGATCTTCCTAAGTGATATCCTATGATAAGTTTCTTTTCCTGTGTGACTTCTTTCACTTAGAATCATCGTACCTGAATCCACTCATTTTGCTGCTACTGGTCTTATGACATTGATTTCGTGGCTGAGGGATATTCCATCTTACGTAAGTTCCACAAAGTTTTGAACCATTTTTATATTTCCTGGGGTATTTCAGGTGTACCCAGGTTGAGGTTCTTGTAAGCAGTGCAGCCCTCAATTTGGGGGTGGCTCTGTCTTATGGATTTTCAGTTTTCCCAAGGTATATTCCCTAGACTGGAAGTGCCCTTGGCTCTGTAGCTCTGTTGTTTACTTGTTTTAGGGAACACAATGCACTCCTCCAGTGAGGCAGTTGGCAACTTACATCTCGCCCATCAGCATAACAAGGCTCCCTGTTCTCCAGGGCCTGTCTTGCCTTTCTGGTTTTTACACATTTTGTGGATGTCCCTTTTGACCGGTGGGAAGTGATACTTCTTTGTAGTGCAGATTTGCATTGCCCGCTTGCTTGCTTGGCCAAAGAGGGCGTATGCGTTTTCTCCTGAATATATTCAGGAGAAAACGCATACGCCCTCTTTGGCCAAGTGCATCATTGTCGAAGTTGTGCCCCTCTTCCTGTGCTTTACAGGCGATTCCAACGTACCTCTTGAAATCTGTTTCCTGCTATTCTGCCTTGCTTTCAAGTCCGCCTCGTTGCCTTCCCTCAACAGATTTTTGGACGATAGTTGGCCTTGATTTCTCTGCCAGTTTGTGAATTGCTGTGCCCCTGAGCTCCATTTTTCAACTCGTTTTTTGTGAGCTGAACGCAAGTCCAAACTTTTGGTTCAGGACCTATACTGGTTCCCGGTGGGTGGCTGAGACTTTGGTTAATTCTTCTTCCTGCCGGGAAATTAGAGTGATATGTGCCCATCCAAATGCCTAACAGCTACTCTCTCATTGGTTCTCCCTCTTCCCTTTAATCCTCTGCCAAATTGGCAACCTGTGCGAACCAGGAACTTAAAGGGGCTGTCTCTCCAAGTTGGGAGATTGATAGGAAAGCAGTTGGAAAGTCAAAACGGAGCACCAGGAGAGGGGCTCTTCGTTGAGTTTTAGAAACCTTTCGTATTCACAGTGTGTCCATTCTCTAGGTTTCCCGTACACGTTATAGCTGTAGTAATATTCCCTTCAACCTGGAGAGCTGGGACCCATGGAATGGGTGCCATGCATTATTGCTTTAAAGGGTCTGCATTTGCTCACCCAATCTCACCAATCCTCTCAGCCCCAAGTGTCCTGCCTCATGCCACATCCAGCTGTCATTGTAGATAGGGTCATTCCAGGTTGCATCAGAGACCCTGAAGGAATTGTAAAGATTTTCCCTGTTTCTTTGTTCTGTTTTTGAAATTCCTTTTTAGAGTGGGTTTGAGCTGATTCTCGCTGCCATGTTTATGCCAGTCTAGACACACTTGATTCCCTTACGGAGACATATCAATACATAGGTTTTAAGATTCTTACTAGTCAGATCTATTCCTCTGCGGGAAATATGGGGTTTTGAGTCCCTTTCACTGAGGAAGGTGTAGGTCTTGTCTATTCCATAGTTGGTTTTTGGAACGGTACCTGTGCTTATATCAAACTCTGGATTGATGCATCACCCCACCTCTCCTTCCCCCTTAAGCAGGCATAAGAGTGTTTTCTAAATGTGAGACTCTGTTCTGTTGCCTAACTCAGTTCATGTGTAGCCATGTTTACAGGATCTTCCTAAGTGTTATCTTATGATAAGTTTCTTTTCCTGTGTGACTTCTTTCACTTAGAATCATCGTACCTGAATCCACTCATTTTGCTGCTACTGGTCTTATGACATTGATTTCATGGCTGAGGGATATTCCATCGTTTGTAAGTTCCACAATGTTTGCAACCATTTTTATATTTCCTGGGATATTTCAGGTGTACCCTGGTTGAGGTTCTTGTAAGCAGTGCAGCCCTCAATTTGGGGGTGGCTCTGTCTTATGGATTTTCAGTTTTCCCAAGGTATATTCCCTAGACTGGAAGTGCCCTTGGCTCTGTAGCTCTGTTGTTTACTTGTTTTAGGGAACACAATGCACTCCTCCAGTGAGGCAGTTGGCAACTTACATCCCGCCCATCAGCATAACAAGGCTCCCTGTTCGCCAGGGCCAGTCTTGCCTTTTGAAACGGTCATTTTGAAATATGGACGTCCTTTGAATTTTTTGGTCGATATGTGACCCCAGGATTTGTTATCAGGGCAGGTGTCATTTACAGGCCTGCAATGATTTTGAATATCAGCTGACCATTAGCGTTGGGATTAAAGCTGCTGTTGTGTGAAACGGCCACAAGGTGGCAGCAGTTCTCCCTTAGCTAATATGGTTACTAGGGCAACAGATCCTCAATGGAAGTGGTGTTCTAGATTGGAATTTTGAATGGAATGTGCCAGGAGAAAGCCCCTCAAGTTCGTCTCACTACTTCTTCTTCGTGTTTTTAATTTATTTTTTTTTATTTTTTATTACAGCAAATTTGAGTACAATGTTTGTCTTGTTGTAGGTGTGGAAGATGTGGTTCTTTTACACATATACAGATGTCTGTTCTTCCTGGGATCCTTTTCCCATGTACGTTATGACAGAATGTTGAGTAGTCTTCTCTTGGTATTCTGTAGGTCTTTGGTGATTATATATGTCACCTGTGTTTGTATATGTCTGTTACACCCGATATAGTAATGAAACCAATCCTCACACCTTTCCATTGGTGAACCATAAGTTTGTTTAATGAATCTGTGACTGCCCTTCTCCGTGGAAATATCTGCCCTGGTATCCATTTTTAGGTAACACCTATAAGTGATATGATATGATATTTGTCTTTCACTTTCTGTCTTACTACAAGTCACCTGATTACTTCTAGACTCATCTACCGTGCTGCAAATGTCATGGTGTACTTTTTTCCCTTGGCTTCTATTCTGCCTTAGCGAGGTCCAATTTCAACAATGTGATTCCCTGAGGGTTGTGGATTAGCTGACCTGGTCAGTCTTACCCTGCCGGCCCACCCTCCCCAGGTGTGCCTCGTTGAGGTCAATATAAACAGCGCTCCAGGCAGTAATAGCCCCTGAAGCTGTGCCTGACTCCATATTCTCTGCCCCGTCAGCAGTCTCGGGGTTGTGCTGGTGGGAGGGAGTGAGGGGCCACAGCTTTGTGGGTGGCCCGGTCTGAGTGGGGCTCTGCTGGCCTTTCTGCAGGAGTTGCCATGCTGCCAGGTGTAAAGAAGAGTATGTGTCAACCATGCCTTCCACTGGAATTTCTCTCTGGACAGATGTGAGGAAGGAAAAACGCAGTGGGGGCCGGGACAGGAGGGGTATCTCCGGCAGGGCAACGGAAATCTCCGGAAGAGCGCCCGGGGCTAGGATCACCCTGGCTGGCCTGCAGGCACCAAGTTGGCCTGCGTGATGTCGCTGGTGTGGCTCCACGGCCTTTCCTATAGGCTTTCAAGCCCTTGTAAATATTCAGGTGTTTTACCTGGGAAGGGTGGGAACAGTTCAGCAGCATCTGGTCTGGGGCTCAGCTCACGTTTACTCACAGAAGCCTCGGCACTGTCCCCCAGCTTTGCAGTGAGGACGTTCCTTGCGTGGGGTGTGGGTTGCTGGCTGTATGGGAGACGGTTCCCCACCTCTGACCAAATTATGAATTGTTGACCGCTGGAGCAAGTGCCCTGATAGGGTTTTCCTCTGTATAACTCGTGGGTTCAAGTGTTTTTTTTTTCTTTTATGGATCAAGTTGGTTTTTATTCCACTTTTATGTATTTATAGATATAAGCATGGAAATAATTCATTCCTATAAATACATCTGTGTGACGGGAAGAACTTTTTTCTGTTTTATTTTTAAATTTTATTTTTTAAAATTTTGAAATTTAATTTTATTTATGTTTTTATACATCAGGTTATTATTAGTTATGTATTTTATGCATATACATGTATACAGGTCAATCCCAATCTCCCAACTCATCCCACCACTACCACCCCATGGCTTCCCACACTTGGTGTCCATACGTTTGTTCTCTACTTCTGTGTCTCTATTTCTTCCCTGCAAACCAGTTCATCTGTACCATTTTTTAGGTTCCACATATATGCATTAATATACAATATTTGTTTTCCTCTTTCTGACTTACTTCATTCTGTATGACAGTCTCTCGATCCATCGATGTCTCTACAAATGACCCAGTTTCATTCCTTTTTATGGCCGAGTCATATTCCATTTTATATATGTACCACATCTTTATCCATTCATCTGTCTGTGGGCATTTAGGTTGCTTCCATTACCTGGCTATTGTAAATAGTGCTGCAATGAATATTGTGGTGAATGTGCCTTTTTGATTTATGGTTTTCTCTGGGTATATGCCCAGAAGTGGGATTGCTGGATCAGATGGTAATTCTATTTCTAGTTTTTTTAAGGAAACTCCATACTGTTCTCCATAGTGACTGTATCAATTTACATTCCCACCAATAGTGGAAGAGGGCTCCTTTTGTCCACACCCTCCCCAGAATTGGTTGTTTGTAGATTTGCTGATGATGCCGATTCTAACAGGTGTGTGGTGATACCTCATTGTAGATTTGAGTTGCATTTCTCTAATAATTAGTGCATTTGAGCAGCTTTTCATGTGCGTCTTGGCCATCTCTGTGTCTTCTTTGAAGAAACGTCTCTTTAGATCTTCTGCCCATTTTTGTATTGGTTTGTTTGTTTTTTCATATTAAGCTGCATGAGCTGTTTATATATATTGGAGACTAAACCTCTGTCCATTGATTCGTCTGCAACGATTTTCGCACATTCTGATGGATGCATTTTTCCATTCCCGTGTTTTTTAACAAAAAAGGAAAGAAAGGAAAAGAAGCAGAACACTAATGTGCGTAAAATATGCCTTTTGAAACGGTCGTTTTGAAATATGGACGTCCTTTGAATTTTTTGGTTGATATGTGACCCCAGGATTTGTTTTCAGGGCAGGTGTCATTTACAGGCCTGCAATGATTTTGAATATCAACTGACCATTAGCGTTGGGATTAAAGCTGCTGTTGTGTGAAACGGCCACAAGGTGGCAGCAGTTCACCCTTACCAAATCTGGTTACTAGGGCAAGAGAGCCTCAGTGGAAGTGGTGTTCTAGATTGGAGTTTAGAATGGAATGTGCCAGGAGAAAGCCCCTCACGTTTGTCTCACTACTTCTTGTTCGTGTTTTTAATTTAATTTTTTATTTTTTATTACAGCAAGTTTGATTACAATGTTTGGCTTGTTGTAGGTGTGGAAGATGTGGTTCTTTTACACATATACAGATGTCTGTTCTTCCTGGGATCCTTTTCCCATGTACGTTATGACAGAATGTTGAGTAGTCCTCTCTTGGTATTCTGTAGGTGTTTGGTGATTATATATGTCACCTGTGTTTGTATATGTCTGTTAACCCCGATATCGTAATGAAACCATTCCTCACACCTTTCCATTGGTGAACCATAAGTTTGTTTAATGAATCTGTGATTGCCCTTCTCCGTGGAAATATCTGCCCTGGTATCCATTTTTAGGTAACACCTATAAGTGATATGATATGATATGTGTCTTTCACTTTCTGACTTACTACAAGTCACGTGATTACTTCTAGACTCATCTACGGTGCTGCAGATGGCATTGTGTCCTTTTTTCCCTTGGCTTCTATTCTGCGTTAGCGAGGTCCATTTTCAACAATGTGATTCCCTGAGGGTTGTGGATTAGCTGACCTGGGCAGCCTTACCCTGCCGGCCCACCCTCCCCAGGTGTGCCTCGTTGAGGTCAATATAAACAGCGCTCCAGGCAGCAATAGCCCCTGAAGCTGTGCCTGACTCCATATTCTCTGCCCCATCAGCAGTCTCGGGGCTGTGCTGGTGGGAAGAACTGATGGGCCACAGCTTTGTGGGTGGCCCGGTCTGAGTGGGGCACTGCTGGCCTTTCTGCAGGAGTTGCCAGGCTGCCACCTGTAAAGAAGAGGATGTGTCACCCATACTTTCCACTGGAAATTCTCTCCGGACAGAGGTGAGGAAGGAAAACGCAGTGGGGGCCGGGACAGGAGGGGTATCTCAGGCAGGGCAATGGAAAACTCCGGAAGAGCGCCCGGGGCCAGGATCACCCTGGCTGACCTGCAGGCACCAAGTTGGCCTGCGTGCTGTGGCTGGTGTGGCTCCACGGCCCTTCCTCTAGGCGTTCAAGCCCTTGTACATATTAAGGGGTTTTACCTGGGAAGGGTGGGAACAGTTCAGCAGCAGCTGGCCTGGGGCTCATCTCACGTTTACTCACAGATGCCTCGGCAAGGTCCCACAGCTTTGCAATGAGGACGCTCCTTGCGTGGGTGGTGGGTTGCTGGCTGTATGTGAGATGGTTCCCCACCTCTGACCAATTTCAGAATTGTTTACCGCTGGAGCAAGTGCCCTGATAGGGTTTTCCTCTGTATAACTCGTGGGTTCAGGTTATCTTTTTCTTTTATGGTTCAAGTTAGATTTTATTCCTCTTTTATATATTTATAGATATAAGCATGGAAATAATTCATTCCTATAAATACATCTGTGTGACGGGAAGAACTTTTTTCTGTTTTATTTTTAAATTTTATTTTTTAAAATTTTGAAATTTAATCTTAATTATTTTTTTTATACAGCACGTTATTATTAGTTATGTATTTTATGCATATACATGTATACAGGTCAATCCCAGTCTCCCAAATCATCCCACCACCCCCCCCCATGGCTTCGCACACTTGGTGTCCATACGTTTGTTCTCTACCTCTGTGTCTCTATTTCTTCCCTGCAAACCAGTTCATCTGTACCATTTTTAGTCTCCACATATATGCATTAATATACAATATTTGTTTTCCTCTTTCTGACTTACTTCATTCTGTATGACAGTCTCTCGATCCATCGATGTCTCTACAAATGACCCAGTTTCATTCCTTTTTTATGGCCGAGTAATATTCCATTTCATATATGTACCACATCTTTATCCATTCATCTGTCTGTGGGCATTTAGGTTGCTTCCATTACCTGGCTATTGTAATTAGTGCTGCAATGAAATTTGTGGTGAATGTGCCTTTTTGAAATACGGTTTTCTCTGGGTATATGCCCAGAAGTGGGATTGCTGGATCAGATGGTAATTCTATTTCTAGTTTTTTTAAGGAAACTCCATACTGTTCTCCATAGTGACTGTATCAATTTACATTCCCTCCAATAGTGGAAGAGGGCTCCTTTTGTCCACACCCTCCCCAGAATTGCTTGTTTGTAGATTTTCTGATGATGCCGATTCTAACAGGTGTGAGGTGAAACCTCATTGTAGTTTTGATTTGCATTTCTCTAATAATTAGTGCTTTTGAGCAGCTTTTCATGTGCGTCTTGGCCATCTCTGTGTCTCCTTTGAAGAAACGTCTCTTTAGATCTTCTGCCCATTTTTGGGGGGGTTGTTTGTTTTTTTAATATTAAGCTGCATGAGCTGTTTATATATATTGGAGATTAAACCTCTGTCCATTGATTCGTTTGCAACGATGTTCGCCCATTCAGAGGGATGCCTTTTTCCATTCCGGTTTTTTTAACAAAAAAGGAAAGAAAGGAAAAGAAGCAGACACTAATGTGCGTAAAATATGCCTTTTGAAACGGTCGTTTTGAAATATGGACGTCCTTTGAATTTTTTGGTCGATATGTGACCCCAGGATTTGTTTTCAGGGCAGGTGTCATTTACAGGCCTGCAATGATTTTGAATATCAACTGACCATTAGCGTTGGGATTAAAGCTGCTCTTGTGTCAAACGGCCACAAGGTGACAGCAGTTCACCCTTACCAAATCTGGTTACTAGGGCAAGAGAGCCTCAGTGGAAGTGGTGTTCTAGATTGGAGTTTAGAATGGAATGTGCCAGGAGAAAGCCCCTCACGTTTGTCTCACTACTTCTTGTTCGTGTTTTTAATTTAATTTTTTATTTTTTATTACAGCAAGTTTGATTACAATGTTTGGCTTGTTGTAGGTGTGGAAGATGTGGTTCTTTTACACATATACACATGTCTGTTCTTCCTGGGATCCTTTTCCCATGTACGTTATGACAGAATGTTGAGTAGTCCTCTCTTGGTATTCTGTAGGTCTTTGGTGATTATATATGTCACCTGTGTTTGTATATGTCTGTTAACCCCGATATCATAATGAAACCAATACTCACACCTTTCCATTGGTGAACCATAAGTTTGTTTAATGAATCTGTGATTGCCCTTCTCCGTGGCAATATCTGCCCTGGTATCCATTTTTAGGTAACACCTATAAGTGATATGATATGATATGTGTCTTTCACTTTCTGACTTACTACAAGTCACGTGATTACTTCTAGACTCATCTACGGTGCTGCAAATGGCATTGTGTCCTTTTTTCCCTTGGCTTCTCTTCTGCCTTAGCGGGGTCCATTTTCAACAATGTGATTCCCTGAGGGTTGTGGATTAGCTGACCTGGGCAGCCTTACCCTGCCGGCCCGCCCTCCCCAGGTGTGCCTCGTTGAGGTCAATATAAACAGCGCTCCAGGCAGCAATAGCCCCTGAAACTGTGCCTGACTCCATATTCTCTGCCCCGTCAGCAGTCTCGGGGCTGTGCTGGTGGGAGGGAGTGAGGGGCCATAGCTTTGTGGGTGGCCCGGTGTGAGTGGGGTTCTGCTGGCCTTTCTGCAGGTTTTGCCAGGCTGCCGCCTGTAAAGAAGAGGTTGTGTCACCCATACCTTCCGCTGGAATTTCTCTCCAGACAGAGGTGAGGAAGGAAAAAAGCAGTGGGGGCCGGGATAGGTGGGGTATCTCAGGCAGGGCAATGCAAAGCTTCTGGAAGAGCGCCCGGGGCCTGGACGACCCTGGCTGGCCTGCAGGCTCCAAGTGGGCCTGCGTGCTGTCGCTGGTGTGGCTCCACGGTCCTTCCTCTAGGCATTCAAGCCCTTGTACATATTCAGGTGTTTTACCTGGAAAGGGTGGGAACAGTTCAGCAGCAGCTGGCCTGGGGCTCAGCTCACGTTTACTCACAGATGCCTCGGCATGGTCCCCCAGCTTTGCAATTAGGACGCTCCTTGCGTGGGGTGTGGGTTTATGGCTGTATGGGAGATGGTTCCACACCTCTGATCAATTTCAGAATTGTTTACCACTGGAGCAAGTGCCCTGATAGGGTTTTCCTCTGTATAACTCGTGGGATCAGGTTTTTTTTTCTTTTATGGTTCAAGTTAGATTTTATTCCTCTTTTAAGTATTTATAGATATAAGCATGGAAATAATTCATTCCTATAAATACATCTGTGTGACGGGAAGAACTTTTTTCTGTTTTATTTTTAAATTTTATTTTTTAAAATTTTGAAATTTAATTTAATTTTTTTTATACAGCACGTTATTATTAGTTATGTATTTATGCATATACATGTACACAGGTCAATCCCTAACTCCGAACTCATCCCACCACCACCACCCCATGGCTTCCCACACTTGGTGTCCATACGTTTGTTCTCTACCTCTGTGTCTCTATTTCTTCCCTGCAAACCAGTTCATCTGTACCATTTTTAGGCTCCACATATATGCATTAATATACAATATTTGTTTTCCTCTTTCTGACTTACTTCATTCTGTATGACAGTCTCTCGATCCATCGATGTCTCTACAAATGACCCAGTTTCATTCCTTTTTATGGCCGAGTCATATTCCATTTTATATATGTACCACATCTTTATCCATTCATCTGTCTGTGGGCATTTAGGTTGCTTCCATTACCTGGCTATTGTAAATAGTGCTGCAATGAATATTGTGGTGAATGTGCCTTTTTGATTTATGGTTTTCTCTGGGTATATGCCCAGAAGTGGGATTGCTGGATCAGATGGTAATTCTATTTCTAGTTTTTTTAAGGAAACTCCATACTGTTCTCCATAGTGACTGTATCAATTTACATTCCCACCAATAGTGGAAGAGGGCTCCTTTTGTCCACACCCTCCCCAGAATTGGTTGTTTGTAGATTTGCTGATGATGCCGATTCTAACAGGTGTGAGGTGATACCTCATTGTAGATTTGAGTTGCATTTCTCTAATAATTAGTGCAGTTGAGCAGCTTTTCATGTGCGTCTTGGCCATCTCTGTGTCTTCTTTGAAGAAACGTCTCTTTAGATCTTCTGCCCATTTTTGTATTGGTTTGTTTGTTTTTTCATATTAAGCTGCATGAGCTGTTTATATATATTGGAGACTAAACCTCTGTCCATTGATTCGTCTGCAACCATTTTCGCACATTCTGATGGATGCATTTTTCCATTCCCGAGTTTTTTAACAAAAAAGGAAAGAAAGGAAAAGAAGCAGAACACTAATGTGCGTAAAATATGCCTTTTGAAACGGTCGTTTTGAAATATGGACGTCCTTTGAATTTTTTGGTCGATATGTGACCCCAGGATTTGTTTTCAGGGCAGGTGTCATTTACAGGCCTGCAATGATTTTGAATATCAACTGACCATTAGCGTTGGGATTAAAGCTGCTGTTGTGTGAAACGGCCACAAGGTGGCAGCAGTTCACCCTTACCAAATCTGGTTACTAGGGCAAGAGACCCTCAGTGGAAGTGGTGTTCTAGATTGGAGTTTAGAATGGAATGTGCCAGGAGAAAGCCCCTCACGTTTGTCTCACTACTTCTTGTTCGTGTTTTTAATTTAATTTTTTATTTTTTATTACAGCAAGTTTGATTACAATGTTTGGCTTGTTGTAGGTATGGAAGATGTGGTTCTTTTACACATATACAGATGTCTGTTCTTCCTGGGATCCTTTTCCCATGTACGTTATGACAGAATGTTGAGTAGTCCTCTCTTGGTATTCTGTAGGTGTTTGGTGATTATATATGTCACCTGTGTTTGTATATGTCTGTTAACCCCGATATCGTAATGAAACCATTCCTCACACCTTTCCATTGGTGAACCATAAGTTTGTTTAATGAATCTGTGATTGCCCTTCTCCGTGGAAATATCTGCCCTGGTATCCATTTTTAGGTAACACCTATAAGTGATATGATATGATATGTGTCTTTCACTTTCTGACTTACTACAAGTCACGTGATTACTTCTAGACTCATCTACGGTGCTGCAGATGGCATTGTGTCCTTTTTTCCCTTGGCTTCTATTCTGCGTTAGCGAGGTCCATTTTCAACAATGTGATTCCCTGAGGGTTGTGGATTAGCTGACCTGGGCAGCCTTACCCTGCCGGCCCACCCTCCCCAGGTGTGCCTCGTTGAGGTCAATATAAACAGCGCTCCAGGCAGCAATAGCCCCTGAAGCTGTGCCTGACTCCATATTCTCTGCCCCATCAGCAGTCTCGGGGCTGTGCTGGTGGGAAGAACTGATGGGCCACAGCTTTGTGGGTGGCCCGGTCTGAGTGGGGCACTGCTGGCCTTTCTGCAGGAGTTGCCAGGCTGCCACCTGTAAAGAAGAGGATGTGTCACCCATACTTTCCACTGGAAATTCTCTCCGGACAGAGGTGAGGAAGGAAAACGCAGTGGGGGCCGGGACAGGAGGGGTATCTCAGGCAGGGCAATGGAAAACTCCGGAAGAGCGCCCGGGGCCAGGATCACCCTGGCTGACCTGCAGGCACCAAGTTGGCCTGCGTGCTGTGGCTGGTGTGGCTCCACGGCCCTTCCTCTAGGCGTTCAAGCCCTTGTACATATTAAGGGGTTTTACCTGGGAAGGGTGGGAACAGTTCAGCAGCAGCTGGCCTGGGGCTCATCTCACGTTTACTCACAGATGCCTCGGCAAGGTCCCACAGCTTTGCAATGAGGACGCTCCTTGCGTGGGTGGTGGGTTGCTGGCTGTATGTGAGATGGTTCCCCACCTCTGACCAATTTCAGAATTGTTTACCGCTGGAGCAAGTGCCCTGATAGGGTTTTCCTCTGTATAACTCGTGGGTTCAGGTTATCTTTTTCTTTTATGGTTCAAGTTAGATTTTATTCCTCTTTTATATATTTATAGATATAAGCATGGAAATAATTCATTCCTATAAATACATCTGTGTGACGGGAAGAACTTTTTTCTGTTTTATTTTTAAATTTTATTTTTTAAAATTTTGAAATTTAATCTTAATTATTTTTTTTATACAGCACGTTATTATTAGTTATGTATTTTATGCATATACATGTATACAGGTCAATCCCAGTCTCCCAAATCATCCCACCACCACCCCCCCCATGGCTTCCCACACTTGGTGTCCATACGTTTGTTCTCTACCTCTGTGTCTCTATTTCTTCCCTGCAAACCAGTTCATCTGTACCATTTTTAGGCTCCACATATATGCATTAATATACAATATTTGTTTTCCTCTTTCTGACTTACTTCATTCTGTATGACAGTCTCTCGATCCATCGATGTCTCTACAAATGACCCAGTTTCATTCCTTTTTTATGGCCGAGTAATATTCCATTTCATATATGTACCACATCTTTATCCATTCATCTGTCTGTGGGCATTTAGGTTGCTTCCATTACCTGGCTATTGTAAATAGTGCTGCAATGAACATTGTGGTGAATGTGCCTTTTTGATTTACGGTTTTCTCTGGGTATATGCCCAGAAGTGGGATTGCTGGATCAGATGGTAATTCTATTTCTAGTTTTTATAAGGAAACTCCATACTGTTCTCCATAGTGACTGTATCAATTTACATTCCCACCAATAGTGGAAGAGGGCTCCTTTTGTCCACGCCCTCCCCAGAATTGGTTGTTTGTAGATTTTCTGATGATGCCGATTCTAACAGGTGTGAGGTGATACCTCATTGTAGTTTTGATTTGCATTTCTCTAATAATTAGTGCTGTTGAGCAGCTTTTCATGTGCGTCTTGGCCATCTCTGTGTCTCCTTTGAAGAAACGTCTCTTTAGATCTTCTGCCCATTTTTTGGGGGGTTGTTTGTTTTTTTTTAATATTAAGCTGCATGAGCTGTTTATATATATTGGAGATTAAACCTCTGTCCATTGATTCGTCTGCAACGATTTTCGCCCATTCAGAGGGATGCCTTTTTCCATTCCGGTTTTTTTAACAAAAAAGGAAAGAAAGGAAAAGAAGCAGACACTAATGTGCGTAAAATATGCCTTTTGAAACGGTCGTTTTGAAATATGGACGTCCTTTGAATTTTTTGGTCGATATGTGACCCCAGGATTTGTTTTCAGGGCAGGTGTCATTTACAGGCCTGCAATGATTTTGAATATCAACTGACCATTAGCGTTGGGATTAAAGCTGCTCTTGTGTCAAACGGCCACAAGGTGACAGCAGTTCACCCTTACCAAATCTGGTTACTAGGGCAAGAGAGCCTCAGTGGAAGTGGTGTTCTAGATTGGAGTTTAGAATGGAATGTGCCAGGAGAAAGCCCCTCACGTTTGTCTCACTACTTCTTGTTCGTGTTTTTAATTTAATTTTTTATTTTTTATTACAGCAAGTTTGATTACAATGTTTGGCTTGTTGTAGGTGTGGAAGATGTGGTTCTTTTACACATATACACATGTCTGTTCTTCCTGGGATCCTTTTCCCATGTACGTTATGACAGAATGTTGAGTAGTCCTCTCTTGGTATTCTGTAGGTCTTTGGTGATTATATATGTCACCTGTGTTTGTATATGTCTGTTAACCCCGATATCATAATGAAACCAATACTCACACCTTTCCATTGGTGAACCATAAGTTTGTTTAATGATTCTGTGATTGCCCTTCTCCGTGGCAATATCTGCCCTGGTATCCATTTTTAGGTAACACCTATAAGTGATATGATATGATATGTGTCTTTCACTTTCTGACTTACTACAAGTCACGTGATTACTTCTAGACTCATCTACGGTGCTGCAGATGGCATTGTGTCCTTTTTTCCCTTGGCTTCTATTCTGCGTTAGCGAGGTCCATTTTCAACAATGTGATTCCCTGAGGGTTGTGGATTAGCTGACCTGGGCAGCCTTACCCTGCCGGCCCACCCTCCCCAGGTGTGCCTCGTTGAGGTCAATATAAACAGCGCTCCAGGCAGCAATAGCCCCTGAAGCTGTGCCTGACTCCATATTCTCTGCCCCATCAGCAGTCTCGGGGCTGTGCTGGTGGGAAGAACTGATGGGCCACAGCTTTGTGGGTGGCCCGGTCTGAGTGGGGCACTGCTGGCCTTTCTGCAGGAGTTGCCAGGCTGCCACCTGTAAAGAAGAGGATGTGTCACCCATACTTTCCACTGGAAATTCTCTCCGGACAGAGGTGAGGAAGGAAAACGCAGTGGGGGCCGGGACAGGAGGGGTATCTCAGGCAGGGCAATGGAAAACTCCGGAAGAGCGCCCGGGGCCAGGATCACCCTGGCTGACCTGCAGGCACCAAGTTGGCCTGCGTGCTGTGGCTGGTGTGGCTCCACGGCCCTTCCTCTAGGCGTTCAAGCCCTTGTACATATTAAGGGGTTTTACCTGGGAAGGGTGGGAACAGTTCAGCAGCAGCTGGCCTGGGGCTCATCTCACGTTTACTCACAGATGCCTCGGCAAGGTCCCACAGCTTTGCAATGAGGACGCTCCTTGCGTGGGTGGTGGGTTGCTGGCTGTATGTGAGATGGTTCCCCACCTCTGACCAATTTCAGAATTGTTTACCGCTGGAGCAAGTGCCCTGATAGGGTTTTCCTCTGTATAACTCGTGGGTTCAGGTTATCTTTTTCTTTTATGGTTCAAGTTAGATTTTATTCCTCTTTTATATATTTATAGATATAAGCATGGAAATAATTCATTCCTATAAATACATCTGTGTGACGGGAAGAACTTTTTTCTGTTTTATTTTTAAATTTTATTTTTTTAAATTTTGAAATTTAATCTTAATTATTTTTTTTATACAGCACGTTATTATTAGTTATGTATTTTATGCATATACATGTATACAGGTCAATCCCAGTCTCCCAAATCATCCCACCACCACCCCCCCCCATGGCTTCCCACACTTGGTGTCCATACGTTTGTTCTCTACCTCTGTGTCTCTATTTCTTCCCTGCAAACCAGTTCATCTGTACCATTTTTAGTCTCCACATATATGCATTAATATACAATATTTGTTTTCCTCTTTCTGACTTACTTCATTCTGTATGACAGTCTCTCGATCCATCGATGTCTCTACAAATGACCCAGTTTCATTCCTTTTTTATGGCCGAGTAATATTCCATTTCATATATGTACCACATCTTTATCCATTCATCTGTCTGTGGGCATTTAGGTTGCTTCCATTACCTGGCTATTGTAAATAGTGCTGCAATGAACATTGTGGTGAATGTGCCTTTTTGATTTACGGTTTTCTCTGGGTATATGCCCAGAAGTGGGATTGCTGGATCAGATGGTAATTCTATTTCTAGTTTTTATAAGGAAACTCCATACTGTTCTCCATAGTGACTGTATCAATTTACATTCCCACCAATAGTGGAAGAGGGCTCCTTTTGTCCACGCCCTCCCCAGAATTGGTTGTTTGTAGATTTTCTGATGATGCCGATTCTAACAGGTGTGAGGTGATACCTCATTGTAGTTTTGATTTGCATTTCTCTAATAATTAGTGCTGTTGAGCAGCTTTTCATGTGCGTCTTGGCCATCTCTGTGTCTCCTTTGAAGAAACGTCTCTTTAGATCTTCTGCCCATTTTTTGGGGGGTTGTTTGTTTTTTTTAATATTAAGCTGCATGAGCTGTTTATATATATTGGAGATTAAACCTCTGTCCATTGATTCGTCTGCAACGATTTTCGCCCATTCAGAGGGATGCCTTTTTCCATTCCGGTTTTTTTAACAAAAAAGGAAAGAAAGGAAAAGAAGCAGACACTAATGTGCGTAAAATATGCCTTTTGAAACGGTCGTTTTGAAATATGGACGTCCTTTGAATTTTTTGGTCGATATGTGACCCCAGGATTTGTTTTCAGGGCAGGTGTCATTTACAGGCCTGCAATGATTTTGAATATCAACTGACCATTAGCGTTGGGATTAAAGCTGCTCTTGTGTCAAACGGCCACAAGGTGACAGCAGTTCACCCTTACCAAATCTGGTTACTAGGGCAAGAGAGCCTCAGTGGAAGTGGTGTTCTAGATTGGAGTTTAGAATGGAATGTGCCAGGAGAAAGCCCCTCACGTTTGTCTCACTACTTCTTGTTCGTGTTTTTAATTTAATTTTTTATTTTTTATTACAGCAAGTTTGATTACAATGTTTGGCTTGTTGTAGGTGTGGAAGATGTGGTTCTTTTACACATATACACATGTCTGTTCTTCCTGGGATCCTTTTCCCATGTACGTTATGACAGAATGTTGAGTAGTCCTCTCTTGGTATTCTGTAGGTCTTTGGTGATTATATATGTCACCTGTGTTTGTATATGTCTGTTAACCCCGATATCATAATGAAACCAATACTCACACCTTTCCATTGGTGAACCATAAGTTTGTTTAATGAATCTGTGATTGCCCTTCTCCGTGGCAATATCTGCCCTGGTATCCATTTTTAGGTAACACCTATAAGTGATATGATATGATATGTGTCTTTCACTTTCTGACTTACTACAAGTCACGTGATTACTTCTAGACTCATCTACGGTGCTGCAAATGGCATTGTGTCCTTTTTTCCCTTGGCTTCTCTTCTGCCTTAGCGGGGTCCATTTTCAACAATGTGATTCCCTGAGGGTTGTGGATTAGCTGACCTGGGCAGCCTTACCCTGCCGGCCCGCCCTCCCCAGGTGTGCCTCGTTGAGGTCAATATAAACAGCGCTCCAGGCAGCAATAGCCCCTGAAACTGTGCCTGACTCCATATTCTCTGCCCCGTCAGCAGTCTCGGGGCTGTGCTGGTGGGAGGGAGTGAGGGGCCATAGCTTTGTGGGTGGCCCGGTGTGAGTGGGGTTCTGCTGGCCTTTCTGCAGGTTTTGCCAGGCTGCCGCCTGTAAAGAAGAGGTTGTGTCACCCATACCTTCCGCTGGAATTTCTCTCCAGACAGAGGTGAGGAAGGAAAAAAGCAGTGGGGGCCGGGATAGGAGGGGTATCTCAGGCAGGGCAATGCAAAGCTTCTGGAAGAGCGCCCGGGGCCTGGACGACCCTGGCTGGCCTGCAGGCTCCAAGTGGGCCTGCGTGCTGTCGCTGGTGTGGCTCCACGGTCCTTCCTCTAGGCTTTCAAGCCCTTGTACATATTCAGGTGTTTTACCTGGAAAGGGTGGGAACAGTTCAGCAGCAGCTGGCCTGGGGCTCAGCTCACGTTTACTCACAGATGCCTCGGCATGGTCCCCCAGCTTTGCAATTAGGACGCTCCTTGCGTGGGGTGTGGGTTTATGGCTGTATGGGAGATGGTTCCACACCTCTGATCAATTTCAGAATTGTTTACCACTGGAGCAAGTGCCCTGATAGGGTTTTCCTCTGTATAACTCGTGGGATCAGGTTTTTTTTTCTTTTATGGTTCAAGTTAGATTTTATTCCTCTTTTAAGTATTTATAGATATAAGCATGGAAATAATTCATTCCTATAAATACATCTGTGTGACGGGAAGAACTTTTTTCTGTTTTATTTTTAAATTTTATTTTTTAAAATTTTGAAATTTAATTTAATTTTTTTTATACAGCACGTTATTATTAGTTATGTATTTATGCATATACATGTACACAGGTCAATCCCTAACTCCGAACTCATCCCACCACCACCACCCCATGGCTTCCCACACTTGGTGTCCATACGTTTGTTCTCTACCTCTGTGTCTCTATTTCTTCCCTGCAAACCAGTTCATCTGTACCATTTTTAGGCTCCACATATATGCATTAATATACAATATTTGTTTTCCTCTTTCTGACTTACTTCATTCTGTATGACAGTCTCTCGATCCATCGATGTCTCTACAAATGACCCAGTTTCATTCCTTTTTATGGCCGAGTCATATTCCATTTTATATATGTACCACATCTTTATCCATTCATCTGTCTGTGGGCATTTAGGTTGCTTCCATTACCTGGCTATTGTAAATAGTGCTGCAATGAATATTGTGGTGAATGTGCCTTTTTGATTTATGGTTTTCTCTGGGTATATGCCCAGAAGTGGGATTGCTGGATCAGATGGTAATTCTATTTCTAGTTTTTTTAAGGAAACTCCATACTGTTCTCCATAGTGACTGTATCAATTTACATTCCCACCAATAGTGGAAGAGGGCTCCTTTTGTCCACACCCTCCCCAGAATTGGTTGTTTGTAGATTTGCTGATGATGCCGATTCTAACAGGTGTGAGGTGATACCTCATTGTAGATTTGAGTTGCATTTCTCTAATAATTAGTGCAGTTGAGCAGCTTTTCATGTGCGTCTTGGCCATCTCTGTGTCTTCTTTGAAGAAACGTCTCTTTAGATCTTCTGCCCATTTTTGTATTGGTTTGTTTGTTTTTTAATATTAAGCTGCATGAGCTGTTTATATATATTGGAGACTAAACCTCTGTCCATTGATTCGTCTGCAACCATTTTCGCACATTCTGATGGATGCATTTTTCCATTCCCGAGTTTTTTAACAAAAAAGGAAAGAAAGGAAAAGAAGCAGAACACTAATGTGCGTAAAATATGCCTTTTGAAACGGTCGTTTTGAAATATGGACGTCCTTTGAATTTTTTGGTCGATATGTGACCCCAGGATTTGTTTTCAGGGCAGGTGTCATTTACAGGCCTGCAATGATTTTGAATATCAACTGACCATTAGCGTTGGGATTAAAGCTGCTGTTGTGTGAAACGGCCACAAGGTGGCAGCAGTTCACCCTTACCAAATCTGGTTACTAGGGCAAGAGACCCTCAGTGGAAGTGGTGTTCTAGATTGGAGTTTAGAATGGAATGTGCCAGGAGAAAGCCCCTCACGTTTGTCTCACTACTTCTTGTTCGTGTTTTTAATTTAATTTTTTATTTTTTATTACAGCAAGTTTGATTACAATGTTTGGCTTGTTGTAGGTATGGAAGATGTGGTTCTTTTACACATATACAGATGTCTGTTCTTCCTGGGATCCTTTTCCCATGTACGTTATGACAGAATGTTGAGTAGTCCTCTCTTGGTATTCTGTAGGTGTTTGGTGATTATATATGTCACCTGTGTTTGTATATGTCTGTTAACCCCGATATCGTAATGAAACCATTCCTCACACCTTTCCATTGGTGAACCATAAGTTTGTTTAATGATTCTGTGATTGCCCTTCTCCGTGGAAATATCTGCCCTGGTATCCATTTTTAGGTAACACCTATAAGTGATATGATATGATATGTGTCTTTCACTTTCTGACTTACTACAAGTCACGTGATTACTTCTAGACTCATCTACGGTGCTGCAGATGGCATTGTGTCCTTTTTTCCCTTGGCTTCTATTCTGCGTTAGCGAGGTCCATTTTCAACAATGTGATTCCCTGAGGGTTGTGGATTAGCTGACCTGGGCAGCCTTACCCTGCCGGCCCACCCTCCCCAGGTGTGCCTCGTTGAGGTCAATATAAACAGCGCTCCAGGCAGCAATAGCCCCTGAAGCTGTGCCTGACTCCATATTCTCTGCCCCATCAGCAGTCTCGGGGCTGTGCTGGTGGGAAGAACTGATGGGCCACAGCTTTGTGGGTGGCCCGGTCTGAGTGGGGCACTGCTGGCCTTTCTGCAGGAGTTGCCAGGCTGCCACCTGTAAAGAAGAGGATGTGTCACCCATACTTTCCACTGGAAATTCTCTCCGGACAGAGGTGAGGAAGGAAAACGCAGTGGGGGCCGGGACAGGAGGGGTATCTCAGGCAGGGCAATGGAAAACTCCGGAAGAGCGCCCGGGGCCAGGATCACCCTGGCTGACCTGCAGGCACCAAGTTGGCCTGCGTGCTGTGGCTGGTGTGGCTCCACGGCCCTTCCTCTAGGCGTTCAAGCCCTTGTACATATTAAGGGGTTTTACCTGGGAAGGGTGGGAACAGTTCAGCAGCAGCTGGCCTGGGGCTCATCTCACGTTTACTCACAGATGCCTCGGCAAGGTCCCACAGCTTTGCAATGAGGACGCTCCTTGCGTGGGTGGTGGGTTGCTGGCTGTATGTGAGATGGTTCCCCACCTCTGACCAATTTCAGAATTGTTTACCGCTGGAGCAAGTGCCCTGATAGGGTTTTCCTCTGTATAACTCGTGGGTTCAGGTTATCTTTTTCTTTTATGGTTCAAGTTAGATTTTATTCCTCTTTTATATATTTATAGATATAAGCATGGAAATAATTCATTCCTATAAATACATCTGTGTGACGGGAAGAACTTTTTTCTGTTTTATTTTTAAATTTTATTTTTTAAAATTTTGAAATTTAATCTTAATTATTTTTTTTATACAGCACGTTATTATTAGTTATGTATTTTATGCATATACATGTATACAGGTCAATCCCAGTCTCCCAAATCATCCCACCACCACCCCCCCCATGGCTTCCCACACTTGGTGTCCATACGTTTGTTCTCTACCTCTGTGTCTCTATTTCTTCCCTGCAAACCAGTTCATCTGTACCATTTTTAGGCTCCACATATATGCATTAATATACAATATTTGTTTTCCTCTTTCTGACTTACTTCATTCTGTATGACAGTCTCTCGATCCATCGATGTCTCTACAAATGACCCAGTTTCATTCCTTTTTTATGGCCGAGTAATATTCCATTTCATATATGTACCACATCTTTATCCATTCATCTGTCTGTGGGCATTTAGGTTGCTTCCATTACCTGGCTATTGTAAATAGTGCTGCAATGAACATTGTGGTGAATGTGCCTTTTTGATTTACGGTTTTCTCTGGGTATATGCCCAGAAGTGGGATTGCTGGATCAGATGGTAATTCTATTTCTAGTTTTTATAAGGAAACTCCATACTGTTCTCCATAGTGACTGTATCAATTTACATTCCCACCAATAGTGGAAGAGGGCTCCTTTTGTCCACGCCCTCCCCAGAATTGGTTGTTTGTAGATTTTCTGATGATGCCGATTCTAACAGGTGTGAGGTGATACCTCATTGTAGTTTTGATTTGCATTTCTCTAATAATTAGTGCTGTTGAGCAGCTTTTCATGTGCGTCTTGGCCATCTCTGTGTCTCCTTTGAAGAAACGTCTCTTTAGATCTTCTGCCCATTTTTTGGGGGGTTGTTTGTTTTTTTTAATATTAAGCTGCATGAGCTGTTTATATATATTGGAGATTAAACCTCTGTCCATTGATTCGTCTGCAACGATTTTCGCCCATTCAGAGGGATGCCTTTTTCCATTCCGGTTTTTTTAACAAAAAAGGAAAGAAAGGAAAAGAAGCAGACACTAATGTGCGTAAAATATGCCTTTTGAAACGGTCGTTTTGAAATATGGACGTCCTTTGAATTTTTTGGTCGATATGTGACCCCAGGATTTGTTTTCAGGGCAGGTGTCATTTACAGGCCTGCAATGATTTTGAATATCAACTGACCATTAGCGTTGGGATTAAAGCTGCTCTTGTGTCAAACGGCCACAAGGTGACAGCAGTTCACCCTTACCAAATCTGGTTACTAGGGCAAGAGAGCCTCAGTGGAAGTGGTGTTCTAGATTGGAGTTTAGAATGGAATGTGCCAGGAGAAAGCCCCTCACGTTTGTCTCACTACTTCTTGTTCGTGTTTTTAATTTAATTTTTTATTTTTTATTACAGCAAGTTTGATTACAATGTTTGGCTTGTTGTAGGTGTGGAAGATGTGGTTCTTTTACACATATACACATGTCTGTTCTTCCTGGGATCCTTTTCCCATGTACGTTATGACAGAATGTTGAGTAGTCCTCTCTTGGTATTCTGTAGGTCTTTGGTGATTATATATGTCACCTGTGTTTGTATATGTCTGTTAACCCCGATATCATAATGAAACCAATACTCACACCTTTCCATTGGTGAACCATAAGTTTGTTTAATGATTCTGTGATTGCCCTTCTCCGTGGCAATATCTGCCCTGGTATCCATTTTTAGGTAACACCTATAAGTGATATGATATGATATGTGTCTTTCACTTTCTGACTTACTACAAGTCACGTGATTACTTCTAGACTCATCTACGGTGCTGCAGATGGCATTGTGTCCTTTTTTCCCTTGGCTTCTATTCTGCGTTAGCGAGGTCCATTTTCAACAATGTGATTCCCTGAGGGTTGTGGATTAGCTGACCTGGGCAGCCTTACCCTGCCGGCCCACCCTCCCCAGGTGTGCCTCGTTGAGGTCAATATAAACAGCGCTCCAGGCAGCAATAGCCCCTGAAGCTGTGCCTGACTCCATATTCTCTGCCCCATCAGCAGTCTCGGGGCTGTGCTGGTGGGAAGAACTGATGGGCCACAGCTTTGTGGGTGGCCCGGTCTGAGTGGGGCACTGCTGGCCTTTCTGCAGGAGTTGCCAGGCTGCCACCTGTAAAGAAGAGGATGTGTCACCCATACTTTCCACTGGAAATTCTCTCCGGACAGAGGTGAGGAAGGAAAACGCAGTGGGGGCCGGGACAGGAGGGGTATCTCAGGCAGGGCAATGGAAAACTCCGGAAGAGCGCCCGGGGCCAGGATCACCCTGGCTGACCTGCAGGCACCAAGTTGGCCTGCGTGCTGTGGCTGGTGTGGCTCCACGGCCCTTCCTCTAGGCGTTCAAGCCCTTGTACATATTAAGGGGTTTTACCTGGGAAGGGTGGGAACAGTTCAGCAGCAGCTGGCCTGGGGCTCATCTCACGTTTACTCACAGATGCCTCGGCAAGGTCCCACAGCTTTGCAATGAGGACGCTCCTTGCGTGGGTGGTGGGTTGCTGGCTGTATGTGAGATGGTTCCCCACCTCTGACCAATTTCAGAATTGTTTACCGCTGGAGCAAGTGCCCTGATAGGGTTTTCCTCTGTATAACTCGTGGGTTCAGGTTATCTTTTTCTTTTATGGTTCAAGTTAGATTTTATTCCTCTTTTATATATTTATAGATATAAGCATGGAAATAATTCATTCCTATAAATACATCTGTGTGACGGGAAGAACTTTTTTCTGTTTTATTTTTAAATTTTATTTTTTTAAATTTTGAAATTTAATCTTAATTATTTTTTTTATACAGCACGTTATTATTAGTTATGTATTTTATGCATATACATGTATACAGGTCAATCCCAGTCTCCCAAATCATCCCACCACCACCCCCCCCCATGGCTTCCCACACTTGGTGTCCATACGTTTGTTCTCTACCTCTGTGTCTCTATTTCTTCCCTGCAAACCAGTTCATCTGTACCATTTTTAGTCTCCACATATATGCATTAATATACAATATTTGTTTTCCTCTTTCTGACTTACTTCATTCTGTATGACAGTCTCTCGATCCATCGATGTCTCTACAAATGACCCAGTTTCATTCCTTTTTTATGGCCGAGTAATATTCCATTTCATATATGTACCACATCTTTATCCATTCATCTGTCTGTGGGCATTTAGGTTGCTTCCATTACCTGGCTATTGTAAATAGTGCTGCAATGAACATTGTGGTGAATGTGCCTTTTTGATTTACGGTTTTCTCTGGGTATATGCCCAGAAGTGGGATTGCTGGATCAGATGGTAATTCTATTTCTAGTTTTTATAAGGAAACTCCATACTGTTCTCCATAGTGACTGTATCAATTTACATTCCCACCAATAGTGGAAGAGGGCTCCTTTTGTCCACGCCCTCCCCAGAATTGGTTGTTTGTAGATTTTCTGATGATGCCGATTCTAACAGGTGTGAGGTGATACCTCATTGTAGTTTTGATTTGCATTTCTCTAATAATTAGTGCTGTTGAGCAGCTTTTCATGTGCGTCTTGGCCATCTCTGTGTCTCCTTTGAAGAAACGTCTCTTTAGATCTTCTGCCCATTTTTTGGGGGGTTGTTTGTTTTTTTTAATATTAAGCTGCATGAGCTGTTTATATATATTGGAGATTAAACCTCTGTCCATTGATTCGTCTGCAACGATTTTCGCCCATTCAGAGGGATGCCTTTTTCCATTCCGGTTTTTTTAACAAAAAAGGAAAGAAAGGAAAAGAAGCAGACACTAATGTGCGTAAAATATGCCTTTTGAAACGGTCGTTTTGAAATATGGACGTCCTTTGAATTTTTTGGTCGATATGTGACCCCAGGATTTGTTTTCAGGGCAGGTGTCATTTACAGGCCTGCAATGATTTTGAATATCAACTGACCATTAGCGTTGGGATTAAAGCTGCTCTTGTGTCAAACGGCCACAAGGTGACAGCAGTTCACCCTTACCAAATCTGGTTACTAGGGCAAGAGAGCCTCAGTGGAAGTGGTGTTCTAGATTGGAGTTTAGAATGGAATGTGCCAGGAGAAAGCCCCTCACGTTTGTCTCACTACTTCTTGTTCGTGTTTTTAATTTAATTTTTTATTTTTTATTACAGCAAGTTTGATTACAATGTTTGGCTTGTTGTAGGTGTGGAAGATGTGGTTCTTTTACACATATACACATGTCTGTTCTTCCTGGGATCCTTTTCCCATGTACGTTATGACAGAATGTTGAGTAGTCCTCTCTTGGTATTCTGTAGGTCTTTGGTGATTATATATGTCACCTGTGTTTGTATATGTCTGTTAACCCCGATATCATAATGAAACCAATACTCACACCTTTCCATTGGTGAACCATAAGTTTGTTTAATGAATCTGTGATTGCCCTTCTCCGTGGCAATATCTGCCCTGGTATCCATTTTTAGGTAACACCTATAAGTGATATGATATGATATGTGTCTTTCACTTTCTGACTTACTACAAGTCACGTGATTACTTCTAGACTCATCTACGGTGCTGCAAATGGCATTGTGTCCTTTTTTCCCTTGGCTTCTCTTCTGCCTTAGCGGGGTCCATTTTCAACAATGTGATTCCCTGAGGGTTGTGGATTAGCTGACCTGGGCAGCCTTACCCTGCCGGCCCGCCCTCCCCAGGTGTGCCTCGTTGAGGTCAATATAAACAGCGCTCCAGGCAGCAATAGCCCCTGAAACTGTGCCTGACTCCATATTCTCTGCCCCGTCAGCAGTCTCGGGGCTGTGCTGGTGGGAGGGAGTGAGGGGCCATAGCTTTGTGGGTGGCCCGGTGTGAGTGGGGTTCTGCTGGCCTTTCTGCAGGTTTTGCCAGGCTGCCGCCTGTAAAGAAGAGGTTGTGTCACCCATACCTTCCGCTGGAATTTCTCTCCAGACAGAGGTGAGGAAGGAAAAAAGCAGTGGGGGCCGGGATAGGAGGGGTATCTCAGGCAGGGCAATGCAAAGCTTCTGGAAGAGCGCCCGGGGCCTGGACGACCCTGGCTGGCCTGCAGGCTCCAAGTGGGCCTGCGTGCTGTCGCTGGTGTGGCTCCACGGTCCTTCCTCTAGGCTTTCAAGCCCTTGTACATATTCAGGTGTTTTACCTGGAAAGGGTGGGAACAGTTCAGCAGCAGCTGGCCTGGGGCTCAGCTCACGTTTACTCACAGATGCCTCGGCATGGTCCCCCAGCTTTGCAATTAGGACGCTCCTTGCGTGGGGTGTGGGTTTATGGCTGTATGGGAGATGGTTCCACACCTCTGATCAATTTCAGAATTGTTTACCACTGGAGCAAGTGCCCTGATAGGGTTTTCCTCTGTATAACTCGTGGGATCAGGTTTTTTTTTCTTTTATGGTTCAAGTTAGATTTTATTCCTCTTTTAAGTATTTATAGATATAAGCATGGAAATAATTCATTCCTATAAATACATCTGTGTGACGGGAAGAACTTTTTTCTGTTTTATTTTTAAATTTTATTTTTTAAAATTTTGAAATTTAATTTAATTTTTTTTATACAGCACGTTATTATTAGTTATGTATTTATGCATATACATGTACACAGGTCAATCCCTAACTCCGAACTCATCCCACCACCACCACCCCATGGCTTCCCACACTTGGTGTCCATACGTTTGTTCTCTACCTCTGTGTCTCTATTTCTTCCCTGCAAACCAGTTCATCTGTACCATTTTTAGGCTCCACATATATGCATTAATATACAATATTTGTTTTCCTCTTTCTGACTTACTTCATTCTGTATGACAGTCTCTCGATCCATCGATGTCTCTACAAATGACCCAGTTTCATTCCTTTTTATGGCCGAGTCATATTCCATTTTATATATGTACCACATCTTTATCCATTCATCTGTCTGTGGGCATTTAGGTTGCTTCCATTACCTGGCTATTGTAAATAGTGCTGCAATGAATATTGTGGTGAATGTGCCTTTTTGATTTATGGTTTTCTCTGGGTATATGCCCAGAAGTGGGATTGCTGGATCAGATGGTAATTCTATTTCTAGTTTTTTTAAGGAAACTCCATACTGTTCTCCATAGTGACTGTATCAATTTACATTCCCACCAATAGTGGAAGAGGGCTCCTTTTGTCCACACCCTCCCCAGAATTGGTTGTTTGTAGATTTGCTGATGATGCCGATTCTAACAGGTGTGAGGTGATACCTCATTGTAGATTTGAGTTGCATTTCTCTAATAATTAGTGCAGTTGAGCAGCTTTTCATGTGCGTCTTGGCCATCTCTGTGTCTTCTTTGAAGAAACGTCTCTTTAGATCTTCTGCCCATTTTTGTATTGGTTTGTTTGTTTTTTCATATTAAGCTGCATGAGCTGTTTATATATATTGGAGACTAAACCTCTGTCCATTGATTCGTCTGCAACCATTTTCGCACATTCTGATGGATGCATTTTTCCATTCCCGAGTTTTTTAACAAAAAAGGAAAGAAAGGAAAAGAAGCAGAACACTAATGTGCGTAAAATATGCCTTTTGAAACGGTCGTTTTGAAATATGGACGTCCTTTGAATTTTTTGGTCGATATGTGACCCCAGGATTTGTTTTCAGGGCAGGTGTCATTTACAGGCCTGCAATGATTTTGAATATCAACTGACCATTAGCGTTGGGATTAAAGCTGCTGTTGTGTGAAACGGCCACAAGGTGGCAGCAGTTCACCCTTACCAAATCTGGTTACTAGGGCAAGAGACCCTCAGTGGAAGTGGTGTTCTAGATTGGAGTTTAGAATGGAATGTGCCAGGAGAAAGCCCCTCACGTTTGTCTCACTACTTCTTGTTCGTGTTTTTAATTTAATTTTTTATTTTTTATTACAGCAAGTTTGATTACAATGTTTGGCTTGTTGTAGGTATGGAAGATGTGGTTCTTTTACACATATACAGATGTCTGTTCTTCCTGGGATCCTTTTCCCATGTACGTTATGACAGAATGTTGAGTAGTCCTCTCTTGGTATTCTGTAGGTGTTTGGTGATTATATATGTCACCTGTGTTTGTATATGTCTGTTAACCCCGATATCGTAATGAAACCATTCCTCACACCTTTCCATTGGTGAACCATAAGTTTGTTTAATGATTCTGTGATTGCCCTTCTCCGTGGAAATATCTGCCCTGGTATCCATTTTTAGGTAACACCTATAAGTGATATGATATGATATGTGTCTTTCACTTTCTGACTTACTACAAGTCACGTGATTACTTCTAGACTCATCTACGGTGCTGCAGATGGCATTGTGTCCTTTTTTCCCTTGGCTTCTATTCTGCGTTAGCGAGGTCCATTTTCAACAATGTGATTCCCTGAGGGTTGTGGATTAGCTGACCTGGGCAGCCTTACCCTGCCGGCCCACCCTCCCCAGGTGTGCCTCGTTGAGGTCAATATAAACAGCGCTCCAGGCAGCAATAGCCCCTGAAGCTGTGCCTGACTCCATATTCTCTGCCCCATCAGCAGTCTCGGGGCTGTGCTGGTGGGAAGAACTGATGGGCCACAGCTTTGTGGGTGGCCCGGTCTGAGTGGGGCACTGCTGGCCTTTCTGCAGGAGTTGCCAGGCTGCCACCTGTAAAGAAGAGGATGTGTCACCCATACTTTCCACTGGAAATTCTCTCCGGACAGAGGTGAGGATGGAAAACGCAGTGGGGGCCGGGACAGGAGGGGTATCTCAGGCAGGGCAATGGAAAACTCCGGAAGAGCGCCCGGGGCCAGGATCACCCTGGCTGACCTGCAGGCACCAAGTTGGCCTGCGTGCTGTGGCTGGTGTGGCTCCACGGCCCTTCCTCTAGGCGTTCAAGCCCTTGTACATATTAAGGGGTTTTACCTGGGAAGGGTGGGAACAGTTCAGCAGCAGCTGGCCTGGGGCTCATCTCACGTTTACTCACAGATGCCTCGGCAAGGTCCCACAGCTTTGCAATGAGGACGCTCCTTGCGTGGGTGGTGGGTTGCTGGCTGTATGTGAGATGGTTCCCCACCTCTGACCAATTTCAGAATTGTTTACCGCTGGAGCAAGTGCCCTGATAGGGTTTTCCTCTGTATAACTCGTGGGTTCAGGTTATCTTTTTCTTTTATGGTTCAAGTTAGATTTTATTCCTCTTTTATATATTTATAGATATAAGCATGGAAATAATTCATTCCTATAAATACATCTGTGTGACGGGAAGAACTTTTTTCTGTTTTATTTTTAAATTTTATTTTTTTAAATTTTGAAATTTAATCTTAATTATTTTTTTTATACAGCACGTTATTATTAGTTATGTATTTTATGCATATACATGTATACAGGTCAATCCCAGTCTCCCAAATCATCCCACCACCACCCCCCCCATGGCTTCCCACACTTGGTGTCCATACGTTTGTTCTCTACCTCTGTGTCTCTATTTCTTCCCTGCAAACCAGTTCATCTGTACCATTTTTAGGCTCCACATATATGCATTAATATACAATATTTGTTTTCCTCTTTCTGACTTACTTCATTCTGTATGACAGTCTCTCGATCCATCGATGTCTCTACAAATGACCCAGTTTCATTCCTTTTTTATGGCCGAGTAATATTCCATTTCATATATGTACCACATCTTTATCCATTCATCTGTCTGTGGGCATTTAGGTTGCTTCCATTACCTGGCTATTGTAAATAGTGCTGCAATGAACATTGTGGTGAATGTGCCTTTTTGATTTACGGTTTTCTCTGGGTATATGCCCAGAAGTGGGATTGCTGGATCAGATGGTAATTCTATTTCTAGTTTTTATAAGGAAACTCCATACTGTTCTCCATAGTGACTGTATCAATTTACATTCCCACCAATAGTGGAAGAGGGCTCCTTTTGTCCACGCCCTCCCCAGAATTGGTTGTTTGTAGATTTTCTGATGATGCCGATTCTAACAGGTGTGAGGTGATACCTCATTGTAGTTTTGATTTGCATTTCTCTAATAATTAGTGCTGTTGAGCAGCTTTTCATGTGCGTCTTGGCCATCTCTGTGTCTCCTTTGAAGAAACGTCTCTTTAGATCTTCTGCCCATTTTTTGGGGGGTTGTTTGTTTTTTTTAATATTAAGCTGCATGAGCTGTTTATATATATTGGAGATTAAACCTCTGTCCATTGATTCGTCTGCAACGATTTTCGCCCATTCAGAGGGATGCCTTTTTCCATTCCGGTTTTTTTAACAAAAAAGGAAAGAAAGGAAAAGAAGCAGACACTAATGTGCGTAAAATATGCCTTTTGAAACGGTCGTTTTGAAATATGGACGTCCTTTGAATTTTTTGGTCGATATGTGACCCCAGGATTTGTTTTCAGGGCAGGTGTCATTTACAGGCCTGCAATGATTTTGAATATCAACTGACCATTAGCGTTGGGATTAAAGCTGCTCTTGTGTCAAACGGCCACAAGGTGACAGCAGTTCACCCTTACCAAATCTGGTTACTAGGGCAAGAGAGCCTCAGTGGAAGTGGTGTTCTAGATTGGAGTTTAGAATGGAATGTGCCAGGAGAAAGCCCCTCACGTTTGTCTCACTACTTCTTGTTCGTGTTTTTAATTTAATTTTTTATTTTTTATTACAGCAAGTTTGATTACAATGTTTGGCTTGTTGTAGGTGTGGAAGATGTGGTTCTTTTACACATATACACATGTCTGTTCTTCCTGGGATCCTTTTCCCATGTACGTTATGACAGAATGTTGAGTAGTCCTCTCTTGGTATTCTGTAGGTCTTTGGTGATTATATATGTCACCTGTGTTTGTATATGTCTGTTAACCCCGATATCATAATGAAACCAATACTCACACCTTTCCATTGGTGAACCATAAGTTTGTTTAATGATTCTGTGATTGCCCTTCTCCGTGGCAATATCTGCCCTGGTATCCATTTTTAGGTAACACCTATAAGTGATATGATATGATATGTGTCTTTCACTTTCTGACTTACTACAAGTCACGTGATTACTTCTAGACTCATCTACGGTGCTGCAGATGGCATTGTGTCCTTTTTTCCCTTGGCTTCTATTCTGCGTTAGCGAGGTCCATTTTCAACAATGTGATTCCCTGAGGGTTGTGGATTAGCTGACCTGGGCAGCCTTACCCTGCCGGCCCACCCTCCCCAGGTGTGCCTCGTTGAGGTCAATATAAACAGCGCTCCAGGCAGCAATAGCCCCTGAAGCTGTGCCTGACTCCATATTCTCTGCCCCATCAGCAGTCTCGGGGCTGTGCTGGTGGGAAGAACTGATGGGCCACAGCTTTGTGGGTGGCCCGGTCTGAGTGGGGCACTGCTGGCCTTTCTGCAGGAGTTGCCAGGCTGCCACCTGTAAAGAAGAGGATGTGTCACCCATACTTTCCACTGGAAATTCTCTCCGGACAGAGGTGAGGAAGGAAAACGCAGTGGGGGCCGGGACAGGAGGGGTATCTCAGGCAGGGCAATGGAAAACTCCGGAAGAGCGCCCGGGGCCAGGATCACCCTGGCTGACCTGCAGGCACCAAGTTGGCCTGCGTGCTGTGGCTGGTGTGGCTCCACGGCCCTTCCTCTAGGCGTTCAAGCCCTTGTACATATTAAGGGGTTTTACCTGGGAAGGGTGGGAACAGTTCAGCAGCAGCTGGCCTGGGGCTCATCTCACGTTTACTCACAGATGCCTCGGCAAGGTCCCACAGCTTTGCAATGAGGACGCTCCTTGCGTGGGTGGTGGGTTGCTGGCTGTATGTGAGATGGTTCCCCACCTCTGACCAATTTCAGAATTGTTTACCGCTGGAGCAAGTGCCCTGATAGGGTTTTCCTCTGTATAACTCGTGGGTTCAGGTTATCTTTTTCTTTTATGGTTCAAGTTAGATTTTATTCCTCTTTTATATATTTATAGATATAAGCATGGAAATAATTCATTCCTATAAATACATCTGTGTGACGGGAAGAACTTTTTTCTGTTTTATTTTTAAATTTTATTTTTTTAAATTTTGAAATTTAATCTTAATTATTTTTTTTATACAGCACGTTATTATTAGTTATGTATTTTATGCATATACATGTATACAGGTCAATCCCAGTCTCCCAAATCATCCCACCACCACCCCCCCCCATGGCTTCCCACACTTGGTGTCCATACGTTTGTTCTCTACCTCTGTGTCTCTATTTCTTCCCTGCAAACCAGTTCATCTGTACCATTTTTAGTCTCCACATATATGCATTAATATACAATATTTGTTTTCCTCTTTCTGACTTACTTCATTCTGTATGACAGTCTCTCGATCCATCGATGTCTCTACAAATGACCCAGTTTCATTCCTTTTTTATGGCCGAGTAATATTCCATTTCATATATGTACCACATCTTTATCCATTCATCTGTCTGTGGGCATTTAGGTTGCTTCCATTACCTGGCTATTGTAAATAGTGCTGCAATGAACATTGTGGTGAATGTGCCTTTTTGATTTACGGTTTTCTCTGGGTATATGCCCAGAAGTGGGATTGCTGGATCAGATGGTAATTCTATTTCTAGTTTTTATAAGGAAACTCCATACTGTTCTCCATAGTGACTGTATCAATTTACATTCCCACCAATAGTGGAAGAGGGCTCCTTTTGTCCACGCCCTCCCCAGAATTGGTTGTTTGTAGATTTTCTGATGATGCCGATTCTAACAGGTGTGAGGTGATACCTCATTGTAGTTTTGATTTGCATTTCTCTAATAATTAGTGCTGTTGAGCAGCTTTTCATGTGCGTCTTGGCCATCTCTGTGTCTCCTTTGAAGAAACGTCTCTTTAGATCTTCTGCCCATTTTTTGGGGGGTTGTTTGTTTTTTTTAATATTAAGCTGCATGAGCTGTTTATATATATTGGAGATTAAACCTCTGTCCATTGATTCGTCTGCAACGATTTTCGCCCATTCAGAGGGATGCCTTTTTCCATTCCGGTTTTTTTAACAAAAAAGGAAAGAAAGGAAAAGAAGCAGACACTAATGTGCGTAAAATATGCCTTTTGAAACGGTCGTTTTGAAATATGGACGTCCTTTGAATTTTTTGGTCGATATGTGACCCCAGGATTTGTTTTCAGGGCAGGTGTCATTTACAGGCCTGCAATGATTTTGAATATCAACTGACCATTAGCGTTGGGATTAAAGCTGCTCTTGTGTCAAACGGCCACAAGGTGACAGCAGTTCACCCTTACCAAATCTGGTTACTAGGGCAAGAGAGCCTCAGTGGAAGTGGTGTTCTAGATTGGAGTTTAGAATGGAATGTGCCAGGAGAAAGCCCCTCACGTTTGTCTCACTACTTCTTGTTCGTGTTTTTAATTTAATTTTTTATTTTTTATTACAGCAAGTTTGATTACAATGTTTGGCTTGTTGTAGGTGTGGAAGATGTGGTTCTTTTACACATATACACATGTCTGTTCTTCCTGGGATCCTTTTCCCATGTACGTTATGACAGAATGTTGAGTAGTCCTCTCTTGGTATTCTGTAGGTCTTTGGTGATTATATATGTCACCTGTGTTTGTATATGTCTGTTAACCCCGATATCATAATGAAACCAATACTCACACCTTTCCATTGGTGAACCATAAGTTTGTTTAATGAATCTGTGATTGCCCTTCTCCGTGGCAATATCTGCCCTGGTATCCATTTTTAGGTAACACCTATAAGTGATATGATATGATATGTGTCTTTCACTTTCTGACTTACTACAAGTCACGTGATTACTTCTAGACTCATCTACGGTGCTGCAAATGGCATTGTGTCCTTTTTTCCCTTGGCTTCTCTTCTGCCTTAGCGGGGTCCATTTTCAACAATGTGATTCCCTGAGGGTTGTGGATTAGCTGACCTGGGCAGCCTTACCCTGCCGGCCCGCCCTCCCCAGGTGTGCCTCGTTGAGGTCAATATAAACAGCGCTCCAGGCAGCAATAGCCCCTGAAACTGTGCCTGACTCCATATTCTCTGCCCCGTCAGCAGTCTCGGGGCTGTGCTGGTGGGAGGGAGTGAGGGGCCATAGCTTTGTGGGTGGCCCGGTGTGAGTGGGGTTCTGCTGGCCTTTCTGCAGGTTTTGCCAGGCTGCCGCCTGTAAAGAAGAGGTTGTGTCACCCATACCTTCCGCTGGAATTTCTCTCCAGACAGAGGTGAGGAAGGAAAAAAGCAGTGGGGGCCGGGATAGGAGGGGTATCTCAGGCAGGGCAATGCAAAGCTTCTGGAAGAGCGCCCGGGGCCTGGACGACCCTGGCTGGCCTGCAGGCTCCAAGTGGGCCTGCGTGCTGTCGCTGGTGTGGCTCCACGGTCCTTCCTCTAGGCTTTCAAGCCCTTGTACATATTCAGGTGTTTTACCTGGAAAGGGTGGGAACAGTTCAGCAGCAGCTGGCCTGGGGCTCAGCTCACGTTTACTCACAGATGCCTCGGCATGGTCCCCCAGCTTTGCAATTAGGACGCTCCTTGCGTGGGGTGTGGGTTTATGGCTGTATGGGAGATGGTTCCACACCTCTGATCAATTTCAGAATTGTTTACCACTGGAGCAAGTGCCCTGATAGGGTTTTCCTCTGTATAACTCGTGGGATCAGGTTTTTTTTTCTTTTATGGTTCAAGTTAGATTTTATTCCTCTTTTAAGTATTTATAGATATAAGCATGGAAATAATTCATTCCTATAAATACATCTGTGTGACGGGAAGAACTTTTTTCTGTTTTATTTTTAAATTTTATTTTTTAAAATTTTGAAATTTAATTTAATTTTTTTTATACAGCACGTTATTATTAGTTATGTATTTATGCATATACATGTACACAGGTCAATCCCTAACTCCGAACTCATCCCACCACCACCACCCCATGGCTTCCCACACTTGGTGTCCATACGTTTGTTCTCTACCTCTGTGTCTCTATTTCTTCCCTGCAAACCAGTTCATCTGTACCATTTTTAGGCTCCACATATATGCATTAATATACAATATTTGTTTTCCTCTTTCTGACTTACTTCATTCTGTATGACAGTCTCTCGATCCATCGATGTCTCTACAAATGACCCAGTTTCATTCCTTTTTATGGCCGAGTCATATTCCATTTTATATATGTACCACATCTTTATCCATTCATCTGTCTGTGGGCATTTAGGTTGCTTCCATTACCTGGCTATTGTAAATAGTGCTGCAATGAATATTGTGGTGAATGTGCCTTTTTGATTTATGGTTTTCTCTGGGTATATGCCCAGAAGTGGGATTGCTGGATCAGATGGTAATTCTATTTCTAGTTTTTTTAAGGAAACTCCATACTGTTCTCCATAGTGACTGTATCAATTTACATTCCCACCAATAGTGGAAGAGGGCTCCTTTTGTCCACACCCTCCCCAGAATTGGTTGTTTGTAGATTTGCTGATGATGCCGATTCTAACAGGTGTGAGGTGATACCTCATTGTAGATTTGAGTTGCATTTCTCTAATAATTAGTGCAGTTGAGCAGCTTTTCATGTGCGTCTTGGCCATCTCTGTGTCTTCTTTGAAGAAACGTCTCTTTAGATCTTCTGCCCATTTTTGTATTGGTTTGTTTGTTTTTTAATATTAAGCTGCATGAGCTGTTTATATATATTGGAGACTAAACCTCTGTCCATTGATTCGTCTGCAACCATTTTCGCACATTCTGATGGATGCATTTTTCCATTCCCGAGTTTTTTAACAAAAAAGGAAAGAAAGGAAAAGAAGCAGAACACTAATGTGCGTAAAATATGCCTTTTGAAACGGTCGTTTTGAAATATGGACGTCCTTTGAATTTTTTGGTCGATATGTGACCCCAGGATTTGTTTTCAGGGCAGGTGTCATTTACAGGCCTGCAATGATTTTGAATATCAACTGACCATTAGCGTTGGGATTAAAGCTGCTGTTGTGTGAAACGGCCACAAGGTGGCAGCAGTTCACCCTTACCAAATCTGGTTACTAGGGCAAGAGACCCTCAGTGGAAGTGGTGTTCTAGATTGGAGTTTAGAATGGAATGTGCCAGGAGAAAGCCCCTCACGTTTGTCTCACTACTTCTTGTTCGTGTTTTTAATTTAATTTTTTATTTTTTATTACAGCAAGTTTGATTACAATGTTTGGCTTGTTGTAGGTATGGAAGATGTGGTTCTTTTACACATATACAGATGTCTGTTCTTCCTGGGATCCTTTTCCCATGTACGTTATGACAGAATGTTGAGTAGTCCTCTCTTGGTATTCTGTAGGTGTTTGGTGATTATATATGTCACCTGTGTTTGTATATGTCTGTTAACCCCGATATCGTAATGAAACCATTCCTCACACCTTTCCATTGGTGAACCATAAGTTTGTTTAATGATTCTGTGATTGCCCTTCTCCGTGGAAATATCTGCCCTGGTATCCATTTTTAGGTAACACCTATAAGTGATATGATATGATATGTGTCTTTCACTTTCTGACTTACTACAAGTCACGTGATTACTTCTAGACTCATCTACGGTGCTGCAGATGGCATTGTGTCCTTTTTTCCCTTGGCTTCTATTCTGCGTTAGCGAGGTCCATTTTCAACAATGTGATTCCCTGAGGGTTGTGGATTAGCTGACCTGGGCAGCCTTACCCTGCCGGCCCACCCTCCCCAGGTGTGCCTCGTTGAGGTCAATATAAACAGCGCTCCAGGCAGCAATAGCCCCTGAAGCTGTGCCTGACTCCATATTCTCTGCCCCATCAGCAGTCTCGGGGCTGTGCTGGTGGGAAGAACTGATGGGCCACAGCTTTGTGGGTGGCCCGGTCTGAGTGGGGCACTGCTGGCCTTTCTGCAGGAGTTGCCAGGCTGCCACCTGTAAAGAAGAGGATGTGTCACCCATACTTTCCACTGGAAATTCTCTCCGGACAGAGGTGAGGAAGGAAAACGCAGTGGGGGCCGGGACAGGAGGGGTATCTCAGGCAGGGCAATGGAAAACTCCGGAAGAGCGCCCGGGGCCAGGATCACCCTGGCTGACCTGCAGGCACCAAGTTGGCCTGCGTGCTGTGGCTGGTGTGGCTCCACGGCCCTTCCTCTAGGCGTTCAAGCCCTTGTACATATTAAGGGGTTTTACCTGGGAAGGGTGGGAACAGTTCAGCAGCAGCTGGCCTGGGGCTCATCTCACGTTTACTCACAGATGCCTCGGCAAGGTCCCACAGCTTTGCAATGAGGACGCTCCTTGCGTGGGTGGTGGGTTGCTGGCTGTATGTGAGATGGTTCCCCACCTCTGACCAATTTCAGAATTGTTTACCGCTGGAGCAAGTGCCCTGATAGGGTTTTCCTCTGTATAACTCGTGGGTTCAGGTTATCTTTTTCTTTTATGGTTCAAGTTAGATTTTATTCCTCTTTTATATATTTATAGATATAAGCATGGAAATAATTCATTCCTATAAATACATCTGTGTGACGGGAAGAACTTTTTTCTGTTTTATTTTTAAATTTTATTTTTTAAAATTTTGAAATTTAATCTTAATTATTTTTTTTATACAGCACGTTATTATTAGTTATGTATTTTATGCATATACATGTATACAGGTCAATCCCAGTCTCCCAAATCATCCCACCACCACCCCCCCCATGGCTTCCCACACTTGGTGTCCATACGTTTGTTCTCTACCTCTGTGTCTCTATTTCTTCCCTGCAAACCAGTTCATCTGTACCATTTTTAGGCTCCACATATATGCATTAATATACAATATTTGTTTTCCTCTTTCTGACTTACTTCATTCTGTATGACAGTCTCTCGATCCATCGATGTCTCTACAAATGACCCAGTTTCATTCCTTTTTTATGGCCGAGTAATATTCCATTTCATATATGTACCACATCTTTATCCATTCATCTGTCTGTGGGCATTTAGGTTGCTTCCATTACCTGGCTATTGTAAATAGTGCTGCAATGAACATTGTGGTGAATGTGCCTTTTTGATTTACGGTTTTCTCTGGGTATATGCCCAGAAGTGGGATTGCTGGATCAGATGGTAATTCTATTTCTAGTTTTTATAAGGAAACTCCATACTGTTCTCCATAGTGACTGTATCAATTTACATTCCCACCAATAGTGGAAGAGGGCTCCTTTTGTCCACGCCCTCCCCAGAATTGGTTGTTTGTAGATTTTCTGATGATGCCGATTCTAACAGGTGTGAGGTGATACCTCATTGTAGTTTTGATTTGCATTTCTCTAATAATTAGTGCTGTTGAGCAGCTTTTCATGTGCGTCTTGGCCATCTCTGTGTCTCCTTTGAAGAAACGTCTCTTTAGATCTTCTGCCCATTTTTTGGGGGGTTGTTTGTTTTTTTTAATATTAAGCTGCATGAGCTGTTTATATATATTGGAGATTAAACCTCTGTCCATTGATTCGTCTGCAACGATTTTCGCCCATTCAGAGGGATGCCTTTTTCCATTCCGGTTTTTTTAACAAAAAAGGAAAGAAAGGAAAAGAAGCAGACACTAATGTGCGTAAAATATGCCTTTTGAAACGGTCGTTTTGAAATATGGACGTCCTTTGAATTTTTTGGTCGATATGTGACCCCAGGATTTGTTTTCAGGGCAGGTGTCATTTACAGGCCTGCAATGATTTTGAATATCAACTGACCATTAGCGTTGGGATTAAAGCTGCTCTTGTGTCAAACGGCCACAAGGTGACAGCAGTTCACCCTTACCAAATCTGGTTACTAGGGCAAGAGAGCCTCAGTGGAAGTGGTGTTCTAGATTGGAGTTTAGAATGGAATGTGCCAGGAGAAAGCCCCTCACGTTTGTCTCACTACTTCTTGTTCGTGTTTTTAATTTAATTTTTTATTTTTTATTACAGCAAGTTTGATTACAATGTTTGGCTTGTTGTAGGTGTGGAAGATGTGGTTCTTTTACACATATACACATGTCTGTTCTTCCTGGGATCCTTTTCCCATGTACGTTATGACAGAATGTTGAGTAGTCCTCTCTTGGTATTCTGTAGGTCTTTGGTGATTATATATGTCACCTGTGTTTGTATATGTCTGTTAACCCCGATATCATAATGAAACCAATACTCACACCTTTCCATTGGTGAACCATAAGTTTGTTTAATGATTCTGTGATTGCCCTTCTCCGTGGCAATATCTGCCCTGGTATCCATTTTTAGGTAACACCTATAAGTGATATGATATGATATGTGTCTTTCACTTTCTGACTTACTACAAGTCACGTGATTACTTCTAGACTCATCTACGGTGCTGCAGATGGCATTGTGTCCTTTTTTCCCTTGGCTTCTATTCTGCGTTAGCGAGGTCCATTTTCAACAATGTGATTCCCTGAGGGTTGTGGATTAGCTGACCTGGGCAGCCTTACCCTGCCGGCCCACCCTCCCCAGGTGTGCCTCGTTGAGGTCAATATAAACAGCGCTCCAGGCAGCAATAGCCCCTGAAGCTGTGCCTGACTCCATATTCTCTGCCCCATCAGCAGTCTCGGGGCTGTGCTGGTGGGAAGAACTGATGGGCCACAGCTTTGTGGGTGGCCCGGTCTGAGTGGGGCACTGCTGGCCTTTCTGCAGGAGTTGCCAGGCTGCCACCTGTAAAGAAGAGGATGTGTCACCCATACTTTCCACTGGAAATTCTCTCCGGACAGAGGTGAGGAAGGAAAACGCAGTGGGGGCCGGGACAGGAGGGGTATCTCAGGCAGGGCAATGGAAAACTCCGGAAGAGCGCCCGGGGCCAGGATCACCCTGGCTGACCTGCAGGCACCAAGTTGGCCTGCGTGCTGTGGCTGGTGTGGCTCCACGGCCCTTCCTCTAGGCGTTCAAGCCCTTGTACATATTAAGGGGTTTTACCTGGGAAGGGTGGGAACAGTTCAGCAGCAGCTGGCCTGGGGCTCATCTCACGTTTACTCACAGATGCCTCGGCAAGGTCCCACAGCTTTGCAATGAGGACGCTCCTTGCGTGGGTGGTGGGTTGCTGGCTGTATGTGAGATGGTTCCCCACCTCTGACCAATTTCAGAATTGTTTACCGCTGGAGCAAGTGCCCTGATAGGGTTTTCCTCTGTATAACTCGTGGGTTCAGGTTATCTTTTTCTTTTATGGTTCAAGTTAGATTTTATTCCTCTTTTATATATTTATAGATATAAGCATGGAAATAATTCATTCCTATAAATACATCTGTGTGACGGGAAGAACTTTTTTCTGTTTTATTTTTAAATTTTATTTTTTTAAATTTTGAAATTTAATCTTAATTATTTTTTTTATACAGCACGTTATTATTAGTTATGTATTTTATGCATATACATGTATACAGGTCAATCCCAGTCTCCCAAATCATCCCACCACCACCCCCCCCCATGGCTTCCCACACTTGGTGTCCATACGTTTGTTCTCTACCTCTGTGTCTCTATTTCTTCCCTGCAAACCAGTTCATCTGTACCATTTTTAGTCTCCACATATATGCATTAATATACAATATTTGTTTTCCTCTTTCTGACTTACTTCATTCTGTATGACAGTCTCTCGATCCATCGATGTCTCTACAAATGACCCAGTTTCATTCCTTTTTTATGGCCGAGTAATATTCCATTTCATATATGTACCACATCTTTATCCATTCATCTGTCTGTGGGCATTTAGGTTGCTTCCATTACCTGGCTATTGTAAATAGTGCTGCAATGAACATTGTGGTGAATGTGCCTTTTTGATTTACGGTTTTCTCTGGGTATATGCCCAGAAGTGGGATTGCTGGATCAGATGGTAATTCTATTTCTAGTTTTTATAAGGAAACTCCATACTGTTCTCCATAGTGACTGTATCAATTTACATTCCCACCAATAGTGGAAGAGGGCTCCTTTTGTCCACGCCCTCCCCAGAATTGGTTGTTTGTAGATTTTCTGATGATGCCGATTCTAACAGGTGTGAGGTGATACCTCATTGTAGTTTTGATTTGCATTTCTCTAATAATTAGTGCTGTTGAGCAGCTTTTCATGTGCGTCTTGGCCATCTCTGTGTCTCCTTTGAAGAAACGTCTCTTTAGATCTTCTGCCCATTTTTTGGGGGGTTGTTTGTTTTTTTTAATATTAAGCTGCATGAGCTGTTTATATATATTGGAGATTAAACCTCTGTCCATTGATTCGTCTGCAACGATTTTCGCCCATTCAGAGGGATGCCTTTTTCCATTCCGGTTTTTTTAACAAAAAAGGAAAGAAAGGAAAAGAAGCAGACACTAATGTGCGTAAAATATGCCTTTTGAAACGGTCGTTTTGAAATATGGACGTCCTTTGAATTTTTTGGTCGATATGTGACCCCAGGATTTGTTTTCAGGGCAGGTGTCATTTACAGGCCTGCAATGATTTTGAATATCAACTGACCATTAGCGTTGGGATTAAAGCTGCTCTTGTGTCAAACGGCCACAAGGTGACAGCAGTTCACCCTTACCAAATCTGGTTACTAGGGCAAGAGAGCCTCAGTGGAAGTGGTGTTCTAGATTGGAGTTTAGAATGGAATGTGCCAGGAGAAAGCCCCTCACGTTTGTCTCACTACTTCTTGTTCGTGTTTTTAATTTAATTTTTTATTTTTTATTACAGCAAGTTTGATTACAATGTTTGGCTTGTTGTAGGTGTGGAAGATGTGGTTCTTTTACACATATACACATGTCTGTTCTTCCTGGGATCCTTTTCCCATGTACGTTATGACAGAATGTTGAGTAGTCCTCTCTTGGTATTCTGTAGGTCTTTGGTGATTATATATGTCACCTGTGTTTGTATATGTCTGTTAACCCCGATATCATAATGAAACCAATACTCACACCTTTCCATTGGTGAACCATAAGTTTGTTTAATGAATCTGTGATTGCCCTTCTCCGTGGCAATATCTGCCCTGGTATCCATTTTTAGGTAACACCTATAAGTGATATGATATGATATGTGTCTTTCACTTTCTGACTTACTACAAGTCACGTGATTACTTCTAGACTCATCTACGGTGCTGCAAATGGCATTGTGTCCTTTTTTCCCTTGGCTTCTCTTCTGCCTTAGCGGGGTCCATTTTCAACAATGTGATTCCCTGAGGGTTGTGGATTAGCTGACCTGGGCAGCCTTACCCTGCCGGCCCGCCCTCCCCAGGTGTGCCTCGTTGAGGTCAATATAAACAGCGCTCCAGGCAGCAATAGCCCCTGAAACTGTGCCTGACTCCATATTCTCTGCCCCGTCAGCAGTCTCGGGGCTGTGCTGGTGGGAGGGAGTGAGGGGCCATAGCTTTGTGGGTGGCCCGGTGTGAGTGGGGTTCTGCTGGCCTTTCTGCAGGTTTTGCCAGGCTGCCGCCTGTAAAGAAGAGGTTGTGTCACCCATACCTTCCGCTGGAATTTCTCTCCAGACAGAGGTGAGGAAGGAAAAAAGCAGTGGGGGCCGGGATAGGAGGGGTATCTCAGGCAGGGCAATGCAAAGCTTCTGGAAGAGCGCCCGGGGCCTGGACGACCCTGGCTGGCCTGCAGGCTCCAAGTGGGCCTGCGTGCTGTCGCTGGTGTGGCTCCACGGTCCTTCCTCTAGGCTTTCAAGCCCTTGTACATATTCAGGTGTTTTACCTGGAAAGGGTGGGAACAGTTCAGCAGCAGCTGGCCTGGGGCTCAGCTCACGTTTACTCACAGATGCCTCGGCATGGTCCCCCAGCTTTGCAATTAGGACGCTCCTTGCGTGGGGTGTGGGTTTATGGCTGTATGGGAGATGGTTCCACACCTCTGATCAATTTCAGAATTGTTTACCACTGGAGCAAGTGCCCTGATAGGGTTTTCCTCTGTATAACTCGTGGGATCAGGTTTTTTTTTCTTTTATGGTTCAAGTTAGATTTTATTCCTCTTTTAAGTATTTATAGATATAAGCATGGAAATAATTCATTCCTATAAATACATCTGTGTGACGGGAAGAACTTTTTTCTGTTTTATTTTTAAATTTTATTTTTTAAAATTTTGAAATTTAATTTAATTTTTTTTATACAGCACGTTATTATTAGTTATGTATTTATGCATATACATGTACACAGGTCAATCCCTAACTCCGAACTCATCCCACCACCACCACCCCATGGCTTCCCACACTTGGTGTCCATACGTTTGTTCTCTACCTCTGTGTCTCTATTTCTTCCCTGCAAACCAGTTCATCTGTACCATTTTTAGGCTCCACATATATGCATTAATATACAATATTTGTTTTCCTCTTTCTGACTTACTTCATTCTGTATGACAGTCTCTCGATCCATCGATGTCTCTACAAATGACCCAGTTTCATTCCTTTTTATGGCCGAGTCATATTCCATTTTATATATGTACCACATCTTTATCCATTCATCTGTCTGTGGGCATTTAGGTTGCTTCCATTACCTGGCTATTGTAAATAGTGCTGCAATGAATATTGTGGTGAATGTGCCTTTTTGATTTATGGTTTTCTCTGGGTATATGCCCAGAAGTGGGATTGCTGGATCAGATGGTAATTCTATTTCTAGTTTTTTTAAGGAAACTCCATACTGTTCTCCATAGTGACTGTATCAATTTACATTCCCACCAATAGTGGAAGAGGGCTCCTTTTGTCCACACCCTCCCCAGAATTGGTTGTTTGTAGATTTGCTGATGATGCCGATTCTAACAGGTGTGAGGTGATACCTCATTGTAGATTTGAGTTGCATTTCTCTAATAATTAGTGCAGTTGAGCAGCTTTTCATGTGCGTCTTGGCCATCTCTGTGTCTTCTTTGAAGAAACGTCTCTTTAGATCTTCTGCCCATTTTTGTATTGGTTTGTTTGTTTTTTCATATTAAGCTGCATGAGCTGTTTATATATATTGGAGACTAAACCTCTGTCCATTGATTCGTCTGCAACCATTTTCGCACATTCTGATGGATGCATTTTTCCATTCCCGAGTTTTTTAACAAAAAAGGAAAGAAAGGAAAAGAAGCAGAACACTAATGTGCGTAAAATATGCCTTTTGAAACGGTCGTTTTGAAATATGGACGTCCTTTGAATTTTTTGGTCGATATGTGACCCCAGGATTTGTTTTCAGGGCAGGTGTCATTTACAGGCCTGCAATGATTTTGAATATCAACTGACCATTAGCGTTGGGATTAAAGCTGCTGTTGTGTGAAACGGCCACAAGGTGGCAGCAGTTCACCCTTACCAAATCTGGTTACTAGGGCAAGAGACCCTCAGTGGAAGTGGTGTTCTAGATTGGAGTTTAGAATGGAATGTGCCAGGAGAAAGCCCCTCACGTTTGTCTCACTACTTCTTGTTCGTGTTTTTAATTTAATTTTTTATTTTTTATTACAGCAAGTTTGATTACAATGTTTGGCTTGTTGTAGGTATGGAAGATGTGGTTCTTTTACACATATACAGATGTCTGTTCTTCCTGGGATCCTTTTCCCATGTACGTTATGACAGAATGTTGAGTAGTCCTCTCTTGGTATTCTGTAGGTGTTTGGTGATTATATATGTCACCTGTGTTTGTATATGTCTGTTAACCCCGATATCGTAATGAAACCATTCCTCACACCTTTCCATTGGTGAACCATAAGTTTGTTTAATGAATCTGTGATTGCCCTTCTCCGTGGAAATATCTGCCCTGGTATCCATTTTTAGGTAACACCTATAAGTGATATGATATGATATGTTTCTTTCACTTTCTGACTTACTACAAGTCACGTGATTACTTCTAGACTCATCTACGATGCTGCAGATGGCATTGTGTCCTTTTTTCCCTTGGCTTCTATTCTGCGTTAGCGAGGTCCATTTTCAACAATGTGATTCCCTGAGGGTTGTGGATTAGCTGACCTGGGCAGCCTTACCCTGCCGGCCCACCCTCCCCAGGTGTGCCTCGTTGAGGTCAATATAAACAGCGCTCCAGGCAGCAATAGCCCCTGAAGCTGTGCCTGACTCCATATTCTCTGCCCCATCAGCAGTCTCGGGGCTGTGCTGGTGGGAAGAACTGATGGGCCACAGCTTTGTGGGTGGCCCGGTCTGAGTGGGGCACTGCTGGCCTTTCTGCAGGAGTTGCCAGGCTGCCACCTGTAAAGAAGAGGATGTGTCACCCATACTTTCCACTGGAAATTCTCTCCGGACAGAGGTGAGGAAGGAAAACGCAGTGGGGGCCGGGACAGGAGGGGTATCTCAGGCAGGGCAATGGAAAACTCCGGAAGAGCGCCCGGGGCCAGGATCACCCTGGCTGACCTGCAGGCACCAAGTTGGCCTGCGTGCTGTGGCTGGTGTGGCTCCACGGCCCTTCCTCTAGGCGTTCAAGCCCTTGTACATATTAAGGGGTTTTACCTGGGAAGGGTGGGAACAGTTCAGCAGCAGCTGGCCTGGGGCTCATCTCACGTTTACTCACAGATGCCTCGGCAAGGTCCCACAGCTTTGCAATGAGGACGCTCCTTGCGTGGGTGGTGGGTTGCTGGCTGTATGTGAGATGGTTCCCCACCTCTGACCAATTTCAGAATTGTTTACCGCTGGAGCAAGTGCCCTGATAGGGTTTTCCTCTGTATAACTCGTGGGTTCAGGTTATCTTTTTCTTTTATGGTTCAAGTTAGATTTTATTCCTCTTTTATATATTTATAGATATAAGCATGGAAATAATTCATTCCTATAAATACATCTGTGTGACGGGAAGAACTTTTTTCTGTTTTATTTTTAAATTTTATTTTTTAAAATTTTGAAATTTAATTTAATTTTTTTTATACAGCACGTTATTATTAGTTATGTATTTATGCATATATATGTACACAGGTCAATCCCTAACTCCGAACTCATCCCACCACCACCACCCCATGGCTTCCCACACTTGGTGTCCATACGTTTGTTCTCTACCTCTGTGTCTCTATTTCTTCCCTGCAAACCAGTTCATCTGTACCATTTTTAGGCTCCACATATATGCATTAATATACAATATTTGTTTTCCTCTTTCTGACTTACTTCATTCTGTATGACAGTCTCTCGATCCATCGATGTCTCTACAAATGACCCAGTTTCATTCCTTTTTATGGCCGAGTCATATTCCATTTTATATATGTACCACATCTTTATCCATTCATCTGTCTGTGGGCATTTAGGTTGCTTCCATTACCTGGCTATTGTAAATAGTGCTGCAATGAATATTGTGGTGAATGTGCCTTTTTGATTTATGGTTTTCTCTGGGTATATGCCCAGAAGTGGGATTGCTGGATCAGATGGTAATTCTATTTCTAGTTTTTTTAAGGAAACTCCATACTCTTCTCCATAGTGACTGTATCAATTTACATTCCCACCAATAGTGGAAGAGGGCTCCTTTTGTCCACACCCTCCCCAGAATTGGTTGTTTGTAGATTTTCTGATGATGCCGATTCTAACAGGTGTGAGGTGATACCTCATTGTAGATTTGAGTTGCATTTCTCTAATAATTAGTGCAGTTGAGCAGCTTTTCATGTGCGTCTTGGCCATCTCTGTGTCTTCTTTGAAGAAACGTCTCTTTAGATCTTCTGCCCATTTTATATTGGGTTGTTTGTTTTTTTCATATTAAGCTGCATGAGCTGTTTATATATATTGGAGACTAAACCTCTGTCCATATATTCGTCTGCAACGATTTTCGCCCATTCTGAGGGATGCCTTTTTCCATTCCCGTGTTTTTTAACAAAAAAGGAAAGAAAGGAAAAGAAGCAGAACACTAATGTGCGTAAAATATTCCTTTTGAAACGGTCGTTTTGAAATATGGACGTCCTTTGAATTTTTTGGTCGATAAGTGACCCCAGGATTTGTTTTCAGGGCAGGTGTCATTTACAGGCCTGCAATGATTTTGAATATCAACTGACCATTAGCATTGGGATTAAAACTGCTGTTGTGTGAAACGGCCACAAGGTGGCAGCAGTTCACCCTTACCAAATCTGGTTACTAGGGCAAGAGATCCTCAGTGGAAGTGGTGTTCTAGATTGGAGGTTAGAACCGAATGTGCCAGGAGAAAGCCCCTCACGTTTGTCTCACTACTTCTTGTTCGTGTTTTTAATTTAATTTTTTATTTTTTATTACAGCAAGTTTGATTACAATGTTTGGCTTGTTGTAGGTGTGGAAGATGTGGTTCTTTTACACATATACAGATGTCTGTTCTTCCTGGGATCCTTTTCCCATGTACGTTATGACAGAATGTAGAGTAGTCCTCTCTTGGTATTCTGTAGGTCTTTGGTGATTATATATGTCACCTGTGTTTGTATATGTCTGTTAACCCCGATATCGTAATGAAACCAATCCTCACACCTTTCCATTGGTGAACCATAAGTTTGTTTAATGAATCTGTGATTGCCCTTCTCCGTGGAAATATCTGCCCTGGTATCCATTTTTAGGTAACACCTATAAGTGATATGATATGATATGTGTCTTTCACTTTCTGACTTACTACAAGTCACGTGATTACTTCTAGACTCATCTACGGTGCTGCAGATGGCATTGTGTCCTTTTTTCCCTTGGCTTCTATTCTGCATTAGCGAGGTCCATTTTCAACAATGTGATTCCCTGAGGGTTGTGGATTAGCTGACCTGGGCAGCCTTACCCTGCCGGCCCGTCCTCCCCAGGTGTGCCTCGTTGAGGTCAATATAAACAGCGCTCCAGGCAGCAATATCCCCTGAAGCTGTGCCTGACTCCATATTCTCTGCCCCGTCAGCAGTCTCGGGGCTGTGCTGGTGGGAAGAACTGATGGGCCACAGCTTTGTGGGTGGCCCGGTCTGAGTGGGGCACTGCTGGCCTTTCTGCAGGAGTTGCCAGGCTGCCACCTGTAAAGAAGAGGATGTGTCACCCATACCTTCCACTGGAATTTCTCTACGGACAGAGGTGAGGAAGGAAAACGCAGTGGGGGCCAGGACAGGAGGGGTATCTCAGGCAGGGCAATGGAAAACTCCGCAAGAGCGCCGGGGCCAGGATCACCCTGGCTGGCCTGCAGGCACCAAGTTGGCCTGCGTGCTGTGGCTGGTGTGGCTCCACGGCCCTTCCTCTAGGCTTTCAAGCCCTTGTACATATTCAGGGGTTTTACCTGGGAAGGGTGGGAACAGTTCAGCAGCAGCTGGCCTGGGGCTCATCTCACGTTTACTCACAGATGCCTCGGCAAGGTCCCACAGCTTTGCAATGAGGACGCTCCTTGCGTGGGTGGTGGGATGCTGGCTGTATGTGAGATGGTTCCCCAACTCTGACCAATTTCAGAATTGTTTACCGCTGGAGCAAGTGCCCTGATAGGGTTTTCCTCTGTATAACTCGTGGGATCAGGTTTTTTTTTTCTTTTATGGTTCAAGTTAGATTTTATTCCTCTTTTAAGTATTTATAGATATAAGCATGGAAATAATTCATTCCTATAAATACATCTGTGTGACGGGAAGAACTTTTTTCTGTTTTATTTTTAAATTTTATTTTTTAAAATTTTGAAATTTAATATTATTTATTTTTTTTATACAGCACGTTATTATTAGTTATGTATTTATGCATATACATGTACACAGGTCAATCCCTAACTCCCAACTCATCCCACCACCACCACCCCATGGCTTCCCACACTTGGTGTCCATATGTTTGTTCTCTACCTCTGTGTCTCTATTTCTTCCCTGCAAACCAGTTCATCTGTACCATTTTTAGGCTCCACATATATGCATTAATATACAATATTTGTTTTCCTCTTTCTGACTTACTTCATTCTGTATGACAGTCTCTCGATCCATCGATGTCTCTACAAATGACCCAGTTTCATTCCTTTTTATGGCCGAGTCATATTCCATTTTATATATGTACCACATCTTTATCCATTCATCTGTCTGTGGGCATTTAGGTTGCTTCCATTACCTGGCTATTGTAAATAGTGCTGCAATGAATATTGTGGTGAATGTGCCTTTTTGATTTATGGTTTTCTCTGGGTATATGCCCAGAAGTGGGATTGCTGGATCAGATGGTAATTCTATTTCTAGTTTTTTTAAGGAAACTCCATACTGTTCTCCATAGTGACTGTATCAATTTACATTCCCACCAATAGTGGAAGAGGGCTCCTTTTGTCCACACCCTCCCCAGAATTGGTTGTTTGTAGATTTTCTGATGATGCCGATTCTAACAGGTGTGAGGTGATACCTCATTGTAGATTTGAGTTGCATTTCTCTAATAATTAGTGCAGTTGAGCAGCTTTTCATGTGCGTCTTGGCCATCTCTGTGTCTTCTTTGAAGAAACGTCTCTTTAGATCTTCTGCCCATTTTATATTGGGTTGTTTGTTTTTTTCATATTAAGCTGCATGAGCTGTTTATATATATTGGAGACTAAACCTCTGTCCATATATTCGTCTGCAACGATTTTCGCCCATTCTGAGGGATGCCTTTTTCCATTCCCGTGTTTTTTAACAAAAAAGGAAAGAAAGGAAAAGAAGCAGAACACTAATGTGCGTAAAATATTCCTTTTGAAACGGTCGTTTTGAAATATGGACGTCCTTTGAATTTTTTGGTCGATAAGTGACCCCAGGATTTGTTTTCAGGGCAGGTGTCATTTACAGGCCTGCAATGATTTTGAATATCAACTGACCATTAGCATTGGGATTAAAACTGCTGTTGTGTGAAACGGCCACAAGGTGGCAGCAGTTCACCCTTACCAAATCTGGTTACTAGGGCAAGAGATCCTCAGTGGAAGTGGTGTTCTAGATTGGAGGTTAGAATGGAATGTGCCAGGAGAAAGCCCCTCACGTTTGTCTCACTACTTCTTGTTCGTGTTTTTAATTTAATTTTTTATTTTTTATTACAGCAAGTTTGATTACAATGTTTGGCTTGTTGTAGGTGTGGAAGATGTGGTTCTTTTACACATATACAGATGTCTGTTCTTCCTGGGATCCTTTTCCCATGTACGTTATGACAGAATGTAGAGTAGTCCTCTCTTGGTATTCTGTAGGTCTTTGGTGATTATATATGTCACCTGTGTTTGTATATGTCTGTTAACCCCGATATCGTAATGAAACCAATCCTCACACCTTTCCATTGGTGAACCATAAGTTTGTTTAATGAATCTGTGATTGCCCTTCTCCGTGGAAATATCTGCCCTGGTATCCATTTTTAGGTAACACCTATAAGTGATATGATATGATATGTGTCTTTCACTTTCTGACTTACTACAAGTCACGTGATTACTTCTAGACTCATCTACGGTGCTGCAGATGGCATTGTGTCCTTTTTTCCCTTGGCTTCTATTCTGCATTAGCGAGGTCCATTTTCAACAATGTGATTCCCTGAGGGTTGTGGATTAGCTGACCTGGGCAGCCTTACCCTGCCGGCCCGTCCTCCCCAGGTGTGCCTCGTTGAGGTCAATATAAACAGCGCTCCAGGCAGCAATATCCCCTGAAGCTGTGCCTGACTCCATATTCTCTGCCCCGTCAGCAGTCTCGGGGCTGTGCTGGTGGGAAGAACTGATGGGCCACAGCTTTGTGGGTGGCCCGGTCTGAGTGGGGCACTGCTGGCCTTTCTGCAGGAGTTGCCAGGCTGCCACCTGTAAAGAAGAGGATGTGTCACCCATACCTTCCACTGGAATTTCTCTACGGACAGAGGTGAGGAAGGAAAACGCAGTGGGGGCCAGGACAGGAGGGGTATCTCAGGCAGGGCAATGGAAAACTCCGCAAGAGCGCCCGGGGCCAGGATCACCCTGGCTGGCCTGCAGGCACCAAGTTGGCCTGCGTGCTGTGGCTGGTGTGGCTCCACGGCCCTTCCTCTAGGCTTTCAAGCCCTTGTACATATTCAGGGGTTTTACCTGGGAAGGGTGGGAACAGTTCAGCAGCAGCTGGCCTGGGGCTCATCTCACGTTTACTCACAGATGCCTCGGCAAGGTCCCACAGCTTTGCAATGAGGACGCTCCTTGCGTGGGTGGTGGGATGCTGGCTGTATGTGAGATGGTTCCCCAACTCTGACCAATTTCAGAATTGTTTACCGCTGGAGCAAGTGCCCTGATAGGGTTTTCCTCTGTATAACTCGTGGGATCAGGTTTTTTTTTTCTTTTATGGTTCAAGTTAGATTTTATTCCTCTTTTAAGTATTTATAGATATAAGCATGGAAATAATTCATTCCTATAAATACATCTGTGTGACGGGAAGAACTTTTTTCTGTTTTATTTTTAAATTTTATTTTTTAAAATTTTGAAATTTAATATTATTTATTTTTTTTATACAGCACGTTATTATTAGTTATGTATTTATGCATATACATGTACACAGGTCAATCCCTAACTCCCAACTCATCCCACCACCACCACCCCTTGGCTTCCCACACTTGGTGTCCATACCTTTGTTCTCTACCTCTGTATCTCAATTTCTTCCCTGCAAACCAGTTCATCTGTACCATTTTTTAGGTTCCACATATATGCATTAATATACAATATTTGTTTTCCTTTTTCTGACTTACTTCATTCTGTATGACAGTCTCTCGATCCATCGATGTCTCTACAAGTGACCCAGGTTCATTCCTTTTTATGGCCGAGTCATATTCCATTTTATATATGTACCACATCTTTATCCATTCATCTGTCTGTGGGCATTTAGGTTGCTTCCATTACCTGGCTATTGTAAATAGTGCTGCAACGAACATTGTGGTGAATGTGCCTTTTTGAAATACGGTTTTCTCTGGGTATATGCCCAGAAGTGGGATTGCTGGATCAGATGGTAATTCTATTTCTAGTTTTTTTAAGGAAACTCCATACTGTTCTCCATAGTGACTGTATCAATTTACATTCCCACCAATAGTGGAAGAGGGCTCCTTTTGTCCACACCCTCCCCAGAATTGGTTGTTTGTAGATTATCTGATGATGCCGATTCTAACAGGTGTGAGGTGATACCTCATTGTAGTTTTGATTTGCATTTCTCTAATAATTAGTGCTGTTGAGCAGCTTTTCATGTGCGTCTTGGCCATCTGTGTGTCTCCTTTGAAGAAACGTCTCTTTAGATCTTCTGCCCATTTTTTGGGGGGTTGTTTGTTTTTTTAATATTAAGCTGCATGAGCTGTTTATATATATTGGAGATTAAACCTCTGTCCATTGATTCGTCTGCAACGATTTTCGCCCATTCTGAGGGATGCCTTTTTCCATTCCCGTGTTTTTTAACAAAAAAGGAAAGAAAGGAAAAGAAGCAGAACACTAATGTGCGTAAAATATGCCTTTTGAAACGGTCGTTTTGAAATATGGACGTCCTTTGAATTTTTTGGTCGATATGTGACCCCAGGATATGTTTTCAGGGCAGGTGTCATTTACAGGCCTGCAATGATTTTGAATGTCAACTGACCATTAGCGTTGGGATTAAAGCTGCTGTTGTGTGAAACGGCCACAAGGTGGCAGCAGTTCACCCTTACCAAATCTGGTTACCAGGGCAAGAGTGCCTCAGTGGAAGTGGTGTTCTAGATTGGAGTTTAGAATGGAATGTGCCAAGAGAAAGCCCCTCACGTTTGTCTCACTACTTCTTGTTCGTGTTTTTAATTTAATTTTTTTTATTTTTTATTACAGCAAGTTTGATTACAATGTTTGGCTTGTTGTAGGTGTGGACGATGTGGTTCTTTTACACATATACAGATGTCTGTTCTTCCTGGGATCCTTTTCCCATGTACGTTATGACAGAATGTTGAGTAGTCCTCTCTTGGTATTCTGTAGGTCTTTGGTGATTATATATGTCACCTGTGTTTGTATATGTCTGTTAACCCCGATATCGTAATGAAACCAATCCTCACACATTTCCATTGGTGAACCATAAGTTTGTTTAATGAATCTGTGATTGCCCTTCTCCGTGGAAATATCTGCCCTGGTATCCATTTTTAGGTAACACCTATAAGTGATATGATATGATATGTGTCTTTCACTTTCTGACTTACTACAAGTCACGTGATTACTTCTAGTCTCATCTACGGTGCTGCAAATGGCATTGTGTCCTTTTTTCCCTTGGCTTCTCTTCTGCCTTAGCGGGGTCCATTTTCAACAATGTGATTCCCTGAGGGTTGTGGATTAGCTGACCTGGGCAGCCTTACACTGCCGGCCCGCCCTCCCCAGGTGTGCCTCGTTGAGGTCAATATAAACAGCGCTCCAGGCAGCAATAGCCCCTGAAGCTGTGCCTGACTCCATATTCTCTGCCCCGTCAGCAGTCTCGGGGCTGTGCTGGTGGGAGGGAGTGAGGGGCCACAGCTTTGTGGGTGGCCCGGTGTGAGTGGGGTTCTGCTGGCCTTTCTGCAGGAGTTGCCAGGCTGCCGCCTGTAAAGAAGAGGATGTGTCACGCATACCTTCCGCTGGAATTTCTCTCCGGACAGAGGTGAGGAAGGAAAAAATCAGTGGGGGCCGGGACAGGAGGCGTATCTCAGGCAGGGCAATGGAAAGATTCTGGGAGGGCGCCCGGGGCCAGGACCACCCTGGCTGGCCTACAGGCACCAAGTTGTCCTGCGTGCTGTCGCTGGTGTGGCTCCACGGTCCTTCCTGTAGGCTTTCAAGCCCTTGTACATATTCAGGTGTTTTACCTGGAAAGGGTGGGAACAGTTCAGCAGCAGCTGGCCTGGGGCTCAGCTCACGTTTACTCACAGATGCCTCGGCACGGTCCCCCAGCTTTGCAATGAGGATGCACCTTGCGTGGGGGGTGGGTTGCTGGCTGTATGGGAGATGGTTCCCGACCTCTGACCAATTTCAGAATTGTTTACCGCTGGAGCAAGTGCCGTGATAGGTTTTTCCTCTGTATAACTCGTGGGTTCACTTTTTTTTTTCTTTTATGGTTCAAGTTAGATTTTATTCCTCTTTTATGTATTTATAAATATAAGCATGGAAATAATTCATTCCTATAAATACATCTGTGTGACGGGAAGAATTTTTTCTGTTTTATTTTTAAATTTTATTTTTTAAAATTTTGAAATTTAATTTTATTTATGTTTTTATACAGCAGGTTATAATTAGTTATGTATTTTATGCATATACATGTATACAGGTCAATCCCAATCTCCCAACGCATCCCACCACCACCACCCCATGGCTTCCCACACTTGGTGTCCATACGTTTGTTCTCTACCTCTGTGTCTCTATTTCTTCCCTGCAAACCAGTTCATCTGTACCATTTTTAGGCTCCACATATATGCATTAATATACAATATGTGTTTTCCTCTTTCTGACTTACTTCATTCTGTATGACAGTCTCTCGATCCATCGATGTCTCTACAAATGACCCAGTTTCATTCCTTTTTATGGCCGAGTCATATTCCATTTCATATATGTACCACATCTTTATCCATTCATCTGTCTGTGGGCATTTAGGTTGCTTCCATTACCTGGCTATTGTAAATAGTGCTGCAACGAACATTGTGGTGAATGTGCCTTTTTGAAATACGGTTTTCTCTGGGTATATACCCAGAAGTGGGATTGCTGGATCAGATGGTAATTCTATTTCTAATTTTTTAAGGAAACTCCATACTGTTCTCCATAGTGACTGTATCAATTTACATTCCCACCAATAGTGGAAGAGGGCTCCTTTAGTCCACACCCTCCCCAGAATTGGTTGTTTGTAGATTTTCTGATGATGCCGATTCTAACAGGTGTGAGGTGAAACCTCATTGTAGTTTTGATTTGCATTTCTCTAATAATTAGTGCTGTTGTGCAGCTTTTCATGTGCGTCTTGGCCATCTCTGTGTTTCCTTTGAAGAAACGTCTCTTTAGATCTTCTGCCCATTTTTTTGGGTTGTTTGTTTTTTTAATATTAAGCTGCATGAGCTGTTTATATATATTGGAGATTAAACCTCTGTCCATTGATTCATCTGCAACGATTTTCGCCCATTCTGAGGGATGCCTTTTTCCATTCCCGTGTTTTTTAACAAAAAAGGAAAGAAAGGAAAAGAAGCAGAACACTAATGTGCGTAAAATATGCCTTTTGAAACGGTCGTTTTGAAATATGGACGTCCTTTGAATATTTTTGTCGATATGTGACCCCAGGATTTGTTTTCAGGGCAGGTGTCATTTACAGGCCTGCAATGATTTTGAATATCAACTGACCATTAGCATTGGGATTAAAGCTGCTGTTGTGTGAAACGGCCACAAGGTGGCAGCAGTTCACGCTTACCAAATCTGGTTACTAGTGCAAGAGAGCCTCAGTGGAAGTGGTGTTCTAGATTGGAGTTTAGAATGGAATGTGCCAGGAGAAAGCCCCTCACGTTTGTCTCACTACTTCTTGTTCGTGTTTTTAATTTAATTTTTTATTTCTTATTACAGCAAGTTTGATTACAATGTTTGGCTTGTTGTAGGTGTGGAAGATGTGGTTCTTTTACACATATACAGATGTCTGTTCTTCCTGGGATCCTTTTCCCATGTACGTTATGACAGAATGTTGAGTAGTCCTCTCCTGGTATTCTGTAGGTCTTTGGTGATTATATATGTCACCTGTGTTTGTACATGTCTGTTAACCCCAATATCGTAATGAAACCAATCCTCACACCTTTCCATTGGTGAACCATAAGTTTGTTTAATGAATCTGTGATTGCCCTTCTCCGTGGAAATATCTGCCCTGGTATCCATTTTTAGGTGACACCTATAAGTGATATGATATGATATGTGTCTTTCACTTTCTCACTTACTACGAGTCACGTGATTACTTCTTGACTCATCTACGGTGCTGCAAATGGCACTGTGTCCTTTTTTTCCTTGGCTTCTCTTCTGCCTTAGCGGGGTCCATTTTCAACAATGTGATTCCCTGAGGGTTGTGGATTAGCTGACCTTGGCAGCCTTTCCCTGCTGGCCCGCCCTCCCCGGGTGTGCCTCTTTGAGGTCAATATAAACAGCGCTCCAGGCAGCAATAGCCCCTGAAGCTGTGCCTGATTCCATATTCTCTGCCCCGTCAGCAGTCTCGGTGCTGTGCTGCTGGGAGGGAGTGAGTGGCCACAGCTTTGTGGGTGGCCCGGTGTGAGTGGGGTTCTGCTGCCCTTTCTGCAGGAGTTGCCAGGCTGCCGCCTGTAAAGAAGAGGTTGTGTCACCCATACCTTCCACTGGAATTTCTCTCCGGACAGAGGTGAGGAAGGAAAAAAGCAGTGGGGGCCAGGACAGGAGGGGTATCTCAGGCAGGGCAATGGAAAGCTTCTGGAAGAGCGCCCGGGGCCAGGAGCACCCTGGCTGGCCTGCAGGCACCAAGTTGGCCTGCGTGCTGTCGCTGGCGTGGCTCCACTGTCCTTCTTCTAGGCTTTCAAGCCCTTGTACATATTCAGGTGTTTTACCTGGAATGGGTGGGAACAGTTCAGCAGCAGCTGGCCTGGGGCTCAGCTCACGTTTACTCACAGATGCCTCGGCACAGTCCCCCAGCTTTGCAATGAGGACGCTCCTTGCATGGGGGGTGGGTTGCTGGCTGTATGGGAGATGGTTCCCCACCTCTGACCAATTTCAGAATTGTTTACCGCTGGAGCAAGTGCCCTGATAGGGTTTTCCTCTGTATAACTCGTGGGTTCAGGTTTTTTATTCTTTTATGGTTCAAGTTAGATTTTATTCCTCTTTTATGTATTTATAGATATAAGCATGGAAATAATACATTCCTATAAATAAATCTGTGTGACGGGAAGAACATTTTTCTGTTTTATTTTTAAATTTTATTTTTTTATAATTTTGAAATTTAATTTTATTTATACTTTTTATACAGCACGTTATTATTAGTTATGTATTTTATGCATATACATGTACACAGGTCAATCCCAAACTCCCAACTCATCACACCACCACCACCCCATGGCTTCCCACACTTGGTGTCCATATGTTTGTTCTCTACCTCTGTGTCTCTATTTCTTCCCTGCAAACCAGTTCATCTGTACCATTTTTAGGCTCCACATATATGCATTAATATACAATATTTGTTTTCCTCTTTCTGACTTACTTCATTCTGTATGACAGTCTCTCGATCCATCGACGTCTCTACAAATGACCCAGTTTCATTCCTTTATATGGCCGAGTAATATTCCATTTCATATATGTACCACTTCTTTATCCATTCATCTGTCTGTGGGATTTAGGTTGCTTCCATTACCTGGCTATTGTAAATAGTGCTGCAACGAACATTGTGGTGAATGTGCCTTTTTGAAATACGGTTTTCTCTGGGTATATGCCCAGAAGTGGGATTGCTGGATCAGATGGTAATTCTATTTCGAGTTTTTTTCAGGATACTCCATACTGTTCTCCATAGTGACTGTATCAATTTACATTCCCACCAATATTGGAAGAGGGCTCCTTTTGTCCACACCCTCCCCAGAATTGGTTGTTTGTAGATTTTCTGATGATGCCGATTCTAACAGGTGTGAGGTGATACCTCATTGTAGTTTTGATTTGCATTTCTCTAATAATTAGTGCTGTTGAGCAGCTTTTCATGTGCGTCTTGGCCATCTGTGTGTCTCCTTTGAAGAAACGTCTCTTTAGATCTTCTGCCCATTTTTTGGGGGGGTGTTTGTTTTTTTAATATTAAGCTCCATGAGCTGTTTATATATATTGGAGATTAAACCTCTGTCCATTGATTCGTCTGCAACGATTTTCGCCCATTCTGAGGGATGCCTTTTTCCATTCCCGTGTTTTTTAACAAAAAAGGAAAGAAAGGAAAAGAAGCAGAACACTAATGTGCATAAAATATGCCTTTTGAAACGGTCGTTTTGAAATATGGACGTCCTTTGAATTTATTGGTCTATATGTGACCCCAGGATTTGTTTTCAGGGCAGGTGTCATTTACAGGCCTGCAATGATTTTGAATATCAACTGACCATTAGCGTTGGGATTAAAGCTGCTGTTGTGTGAAACGGCCACAAGGTGGCAGCAGTTCACCGTTACCAAATCTGGTTAATAGGGCAAGAGAGCCTCAGTGGAAGTGTTGTTCTAGATTGGAGTTTAGAATGGAATGTGCCAGGAGAAAGCCCCTCACGTTTGTCTCACTACTTCTTGTTCGTGTTTTTAATTTAATTTTTTATTTTTTATTACAGCAAGTTTGATTACAATGTTTGGCTTGTTGTAGGTGTGGAAGATGTGGTTCTTTTACACATATACAGATGACTGTTCTTCCTGGGATCCTTTTCCCATGTACGTTATGCCAGAAGGTTGAGTAGTCCTCTCTTGGTATTCTGTAGGTCTTTGGTGATTATATATGTCACCTGTGTTTGTATATGTCTGTTAACCCCGATATCATAATGAAACCAATCCTCACACCTTTCCATTGGTGAACCATAAGTTTGTTTAATGAATCTGTGATTGCCCTTCTCCGTGGAAATATCTGCCCTGGTATCCATTTTTAGGTAACACCTATAAGTGATATGATATGATATGTGTCTTTCACTTTCTGACTTACTACAAGTCACGTGATTACTTCTAGACTCATCTACGGTGCTGCAAATGGCATTGTGTCCTTTTTTTCCTTGGCTTCTCTTCTGCCTTAGCGGGGTCCATTTTCAACAATGTGATTCCCTGAGGGTTGTGGATTAGCTGACCTGGGCAGCCTTACCCTGCCGGCCCGCCCTCCCCAGGTGTGCCTCCTTGAGGTCAATATAAACAGCGCTCCAGGCAGCAATAGCCCCTGAAGCTGTTCCTGACTCCATAATCTCTGCCCCGTCAGCAGTCTCGGGGCTGTGCTGGTGGGAGGGAGTGAGGGGCCACAGCTTTGTGGGTGGCCCGGTGTGAGTGGGGTTCTGCTGGCCTTTCTGCAGGAGTTGCCAGGCTGCCGCCTGTAAAGAAGAGGTTGTGTCACCCATACATTCCGCTGGAATTTCTCTCCGGACAGAGGTGAGGAAGGAAAAAAGCAGTGGGGGCCGGGACAGGAGGGGTATCTCAGGCAGGGCAATGGAAAGCTTCTGGAAGAGCGCCAGGGTCCAGGACCACCCTGGCAGGCCTGCAGGCACCAAGTTGGCCTGCGTGCTGTCGCTGGTGTGGCTCCACGGTCCTTCCTCTAGGCTTTCAAGCCCTTGTACATATTCAGGTGTTTTACCTGGAAAGGGTGGGAACAGTTCAGCAGCAGCTGGCCTGGGGCTCAGCTCACGTTTACTCACAGATGCCTCGGCACGGTCCCCCAGCTTTGCAATGAGGACGCTCCTTGCGTGGGGGGTGGGTTGCTGGCTCTATGGGAGATGGTTCCCCACCTCTGACCAATTTTAGAATTGTTTACCAATGGAGCAAGTGCCGTGATAGGGTTTTCCTCTGTATAACTCGTGGGTTCAGGTTTTTTTTTTCTTTTATGTTTCAAGTGAGATTTTATTCCTCTTTTATGTATTTATAGATATAAGCATGGAAGTAATTCATTCCTATAAATACATCTGTGTGATGGGAAGAACTTTTTTCTGTTTTATTTTTAAATTTTATTTTTTAAAATTTTGAAATTTAATTTTATTTATTTTTTTATACAGCACGTTATTATTAGTTATGTATTTTATGCATATACATGTATACAGGTCAATCCCAAACCCCCAACTCATCCCACCACCACCACCCCATGGCTTCGCACACTTGGTGTCCATACGTTTTTTCACTACCTCTGTGTCTCTATTTCTTCCCTGCAAACCAGTTCATCTGTACCATTTTTAGGCTCCACATATATGCATTAATATACAATATTTGTTTTCCTCTTTCTGACTTACTTCATTCTGTATGACAGTCTCTCGATCCATCGATGTCTCTACAAATGACCCAGTTTCATTCCTTTTTATGGCCGAGTAATATTCCATTTTATATATGTACCACATCTTTATCCATTCATCTGTCTGTGGGATTTAGGGTGCTTCCATTACCTGGCTATTGTAAATAGTGTTGCAACGAACATTGTGGTGAATGTGCCTTTTTGAAATACGGTTTTCTCTGGGTATATGCCCAGAAGTGGGATTGCTGGATCAGATGGTAATTCTATTTCTAGTATTTTTCAGGATACTCCATACTGTTCTCCATAGTGACTGTATCAATTTACATTCCCACCAATAGTGGAAGAGGGCTCCTTTTGTCCACACCCTCCCCAGAATTGGTTGTTTGTAGATTTTCTGATGATGCCGATTCTAACAGGTGTGAGGTGATACCTCATTGTAGTTTTGATTTGCATTTCTCTAATAATTAGTGCTGTTGAGCAGCTTTTCATGTGCGTCTTGGCCATCTCCGTGTCTCCTTTGAAGAAACGTCTCTTTAGATCTTCTGCCCATTTTTTTGGGGTTGTTTGTTTTTTTAATATTAAGCTGCATGTGCTGTTTATATATATTGGAGATTAAACCTCTGTGCATTGATTCGTCTGCAATGATTTTCGCCCATTCTGAGGGATGCCTTTTTCCATTCCTGTGTTTTTTAACAAAAAAGGAAAGAAAGGAAAAGAAGCAGAACACTAATGTGCGTAAAATATGCCTTTTGAAACGGTCGTTTTGAAATATGGACGTCCTTTGAATTTTTTGGTCGATATGTGACCCCAGGATTTGTTTTCAGGGCAGGTGTCATTTACAGGCCTGCAATGATTTTGAATATCAACTGACCATTAGCGCTGGGATTGAAGCTGCTGTTGTGTGAAACGGCCACAAGGTGGCAGCAGTTCACCCTTACCAAATCTGGTTACTAGGGCAAGAGAGCCTCAGTGGAAGTGGTGTTCTAGATTGGAATTTAGAATGGAATGTGCCAGGAGAAAGCCCCTCACGTTTGTCTCACTACATCTTGTTCGTGTTTTTAATTTAATTTTTTTTATTTTTTATTACAGCAAGTTTTATTACAATGTTTGGCTTGTTGTAGGTGTGGAAGATGTGGTTCTTTTACACATATACAGATGTCTGTTCTTCCTCGGATCCTTTTCCCATGTACGTTATGACAGAATGTTGAGTAGTCCTCTCTTGGTATTTTGTAGGTCTTTGATGATTATATATGTCACCTGTGTTTGTATATGTCTGTTAACCCCGATATCGTAATGAAACCAATCCTCACACCTTTCCATTGGTGAACCATAAGTTTGTTTAATGAATCTGTGATTGCCCTTCTCCGTGGAAATATCTGCCCTGGTATCCATTTTTAGGTAACACCTATAAGTGATATGATATGATATGTGTCTTTCACTTTCTGACTTACTACAAGTCACGTGATTACTTCTAGACTCATTTACGGTGCTGCAAATGGCATTGTGTCCTTTTTTCCCTTGGCTTCTCTTCTGCCTTAGCGGGGTCCATTTTCAACAATGTGATTCCCTGAGGGTTGTGGATTAGCTGACCTGGGCAGCCTTACACTGCCGGCCCGCCCTCCCCAGGTGTGCCTCGTTGAGGTCAATATAAACAGAGCTCCAGGCAGCAATAGCCCCTGAAGCTGTGCCTGACTCCATATTCTCTGCCCCGTCAGCAGTCTTGGGGCTGTGCTGGTGGGAGGGAGTGAGGGGCCACAGCTTTGTGGGTGGCCCGGTGTGAGTGGGGTTCTGCTGGCCTTTCTGCAGGAGTTGCCAGGCTGCCGCCTGTAAAGAAGAGGTTGTGTCACCCATACCTTCCCCTGGAATTTCTCTCCGGACAGAGGTGAGGAAGGAAAAAAGCAGTGGGGGCCGGGACAGGAGGGGTATCTCAGGAAGGGCAATGGAAAGCTTCTGGAAGAGCGCCCGGGGCCAGGACCACCCTGGCTGGCCTGCAGGCACCAAGTTGCCCTGCGTGCTGTCGCTGGTGTGGCTCCACGGTCCTTCCTCTAGGCTTTCAAGCCCTTGTACATATTCAGGTGTTTTACCTGGAAAGGGTGGGAAGAGTTCAGCAGCAGCTGGCCTGGGGCTCAGCTCACGTTTACTCACAGATGCCTCGACACAGTCCCCCAGCTTTGCAATGAGGATGCTCGTTGCGTGGGGGGTGGGTTGCTGGCTGTATGGGAGATGGTTCCCCACCTCTGACCAATTTCAGAATTGTTTACCGCTGGAGCAAGTGCCGTGCTAGGGTTTTCCTCTGTATAACTCGCGGGTTCACTTTTTTTTTCTTTTATGGTTCAAGTTAGATTTTATTCCTCTTTTATGTATTTATAGATATAAGCATGGAAATAATTCATTCCTATAAATACATCTGTGTGACGGGAAGAACTTTTTTCTGTTTTATTTTTAAATTTTATTTTTTAAAATTTTGAAGTTTAATTTTATTTATTTTTTTATACAGCACGTTATTATTAGTAATGTATTTTATGCATATACATGTATACAGGTCAATCCCAATCTCCCAACTCATCCCACCACCACCACACCATGGCTTCCCACACTTGGTGTCCATATGTTTGTTCTCTACCTCTGTGTCTCTATTTCTTCCCTGCAAACCAGTTCATCTGTACCATTTTTTTAGGTTCCTCATATATGCATTAATATACAATTTTTTTTTCCTCTTTCTGACTTACTTCATTCTGTATGACAGTCTCTCCATCCATCGATGTCTATACAAATGACCCAGTTTCATTCCTTTTTATGGCCGAGTAATATTCCATTTCATATATGTACCACATCTTTATCCATTCATCTGTCTGTGGGCATTTAGGTTGCTTCCATTACCTGGCTATTGTACATAGTGCTGCAATGAAGATTGTGGTCAATGTGCCTTTCTGATTTACGGTTTTCTCTGGGTATATGCACAGAAGTGGGATTGCTGGATCAGATGGTAATTCTATTTCTAGTTTTTTTAAGGAAACTCCATACTGTTCTCCATAGTGACTGTATCAATTTACATTCCCACCAATAGTGGAAGAGGGCTCCTTTTGTCCACACCCTCCCCAGAATTGGTTGTTTGTAGATTTTCTGATGATGCCGATTCTAACAGGTGTGAGGTGATACCTCATTGTAGTTTTGATTTGCATTTCTCTAATAATTAGTGCTGTTGAGCAGCTTTTCATGTGCGTCTTGGCCATCTCTGTGTCTCCTTTGAAGAAACGTCTCTTTAGATCTTCTGCCCATTTTTTTGGGTTGTTTGTTTTTTTAATATTAAGCTGCATGAGCTGTTTATATATATTGGAGATTAAACCTCTGTCCATTGATTCGTCTGCAATGATTTTCGCCCATTCTGAGGGATGCCTTTTTCCTTTCCCGTGTTTTTTAACAAAAAAGGAAAGAAAGGAAAAGAAGCAGAACACTAATGTGCGTAAAATATGCCTTTTGAAATGGTCGTTTTGAAATATGGACGTCCTTTGAATTTTTTGGTCGATATGTGACCCCAGGATTTGTTTTCAGGGCAGGTGTCATTTTCAGGCCTGCAATGATTTTGAATATCAACTGACGATTAGCACTGGGATTAAAGCTGCTGTTGTGTGAAACGGCCACAAGGTGGCAGCAGTTCACCCTTACCAAATCTGGTTACTAGGGCAAGAGAGCCTCAGTGGAAGTGCTGTTCTAGATTGGAATTTAGAATGGAATGTTCCAGGAGAAAGCCCCTCACGTTTGTCTCACTACATCTTGTTCGTGTTTTTAATTTAAATTTTTTTATTTTTTATTACAGCAAGTTTGATTACAATGTTTGGCTTGTTGTAGGTGTGGAAGATGTGGTTCTTTTACACATATACAGTTGTCTGTTCTTCCTGGGATCCTTTTCCCATGTACGTTATGACAGAATGTTGAGTAGTCATCTCTTGGTATTCTGTAGGTCTTTGATGATTATATATGTCACCTGTGTTTGTATATGTCTGTTAAACCCGATATCGTAATGAAACCAATCCTCACACCTTTCCATTGGTGAACCATAAGTTTGTTTAATGAATCTGTGATTGCCCTTCTCCGTGGAAATATCTGCCCTGGTATCCATTTTTAGGTAACACCTATAAGTGATATGATATGATATGTGTCTTTCACTTTCTGACTTACTACAAGTCACGTGATTACTTCTAGACTCATCTACGGTGCTGCAAATGGCATTGTGTCCTTTTTTCCCTTGGCTTCTCTTCTGCCTTAGCGGGGTCCATTTTCAACAATGTGATTCCCTGAGGGTTGTGGATTAGCTGACCTGGGCAGCCTTACCCTGCCGGCCCGCCCTCCCCAGGCGTGCCTCCTTGATGTCAATATAAACAGTGCTCCAGGCAGCAATAGCCCCTGAAGCTGTGCCTGACTCCATATTCTCTGCCCCGTCAGCAGTCTCGGGGCTGTGCTGGTGGGAGGGAGTGAGGGGCCACAGCTTTGTGGGTGGCCCGGTGTGAGTGGGGTTCTGCTGGCCTTTCTGCAGGAGTTGCCAGGCTGCCGCCTGTAAAGAACAGGTTGTGTCACCCATACCTTCCGCTGGAATTTCTCTCCGGACAGAGGTGAGGAAGGAAAAAAGCAGTGGGGGCCGGGACAGGAGGGGTATCTCAGGCAGGGCAATGGAAAGCTTCTGGAAGAGTGCCCGGGGCCAGGACCACCCTGGCTGGCCTGCAGGCACCAATTTGGCCTGCGTGCTGTCGCTGGTGTGGCTCCACGGTCCTTCCTCTAGGCTTTCAAGCCCTTGTACATATTCAGGTGTTTTACCTGGAAAGGGTGGGAAGAGTTCAGCAGCAGCTGGCCTGGGGCTCAGCTCAAGTTTACTCACAGATGCCTCGGCATGGTCCCCCAGCATTGCAATGAGGACGCTCCTTGCCTGGGGGGTGGGTTGCTGGCTGTATGGGAGATGGTTCCCCACCTCTGACTAATTTCAGAATTGTTGACCGCTGGAGTATTTGCCCTGATAGGGTTTTCCTCTGTAAAACTCGTTGGTTCAGGATATTTTTTTCTTTTATGGTTCAAGTTAGATTTTATTCCTCTTTTATGTATTTATAGATATAAGCATGGAAATAATTCATTCCTATAAATACATCTGTGTGACGGGAAGAACTTTTTTCTGTTTTATTTTTAAATTTTATTTTTTAAAATTTTGAAATTTAATTTTATTTATTTTTTTATACAGCACGTTATTATTAGTTATGTATTTTATGCATATACATGTATACAGGTCAATCCCAAACTCCCAACTCATCCCACCACCACCACCCCATGGCTTCACACACTTGGTGTCCATACGTTTGTTCTCTACATCTATGTCTCTATTTCTTCCCTGCAAACCAGTTCATCTGTACCATTTTTAGGCTCCACAGATATGCATTAATATACAGTATTTGTTTTCCTCTTTCTGACTTATTTCATTCTGTATGAAAGTCTCTCGATCCATCGATGTCTCTACAAATGACCCAGTTTCATTCCTTTTTATGGCCGAGTAATATTCCATTTCATATATGTACCACATCTTTATCCATTCATCTGTCTGTGGGCACTTAGGTTGCTTCCATTACCTGGCTATAGTAAATAGTGCTGCAACGAACATTGTGGTGAATGTGCCTTTTTGAAATACGGTTTTCTCTGGGTATATGCCCAGAAGTGGCATTGCTGGATCAGATGGTAATTCTATTTCTAATTTTTTTAAGGAAACTCCATACTGTTCTCCATAGTGACTGTATCAATTTACATTCCCACCAATAGTGGAAGGGGGCTCCTTTTGTCCACATCCTCCCCAGAATTGGTTGTTTGTAGATTTCCTGATGATGCCGATTCTAACAGGTGTGAGGTGATACCTCATTGTAGTTTTAATTTGCATTTCTCTAATAATTAGTGCTGTTGAGCAGCTTTTCATTTGCGTCTTGTCCATCTCTGTGTCTCCTTTGAAGAAACGTCTCTTTAGATCTTCTGCCCATTTTTTGGGGGGTTGTTTGTTTTTTTTAATATTAAGCTGCATGAGCTGTTTATATATATTGGAGATTAAACCTCTGTCCATTGATTCGTCTGCAACGATTTTCGCCCATTCTGAGGGATGCCTTTTTCCTTTCCCGTGTTTTTTAACAAAAAAGGAAAGAAAGGAAAAGAAGCAGAACACGAATGTGCGTAAAATATGCCTTTTGAAACGGTCGTTTTGAAATATGGACGTCCTTTGAATTTTTTGGTCGATATGTGACCCCAGGATTTGTTTTCAGGGCAGGTGTCATTTACAGGCCTGCAATGATTTTGAATATCAACTGACCATTAGCGCTGGGATTAAAGCTGCTGTTGTGTGAAACGGCCACAAGGTGGCAGCCGTTCACCGTTACCAAATCTGGTTACTAGGGCAAGAGAGCCTCAGTGGAAGTGGTGTTCTAGATTGGAGTTTAGAATGGAATGTGCCAGGAGGAAGGCCCTCACGTTTGTCTCACTACTTCTTGTTCGTGTTTTTAATTTATTTTTTTATTTTTTATTACAGCAAGTTTGATTACAATGTTTGGCTTGTTGTAGGTGTGGAAGATGTGGTTCTTTTACACATATACAGATGACTGTTCTTCCTGGGATCCTTTTCCCATGTACGTTATGACAGAATGTTGAGTAGTCCTCTCTTGGTATTCTGTAGGTCTTTGGTGATTATATATGTCACCTGTGTTTGTATATGTCTGTTAACCCCGATATCGTAATGAAACCAATCCTCACACCTTTCCATTGGTGAACCATAAGTTTGTTTAATGAATCTGTGATTGCCCTTCTCCGTGGAAATATCTGCCCTGGTATCCATTTTTAGGTAACATCTATAAGTGATATGATATGATATATGTCTTTCACTTTCTGACTTACTACAAGTCACGTGATTACTTCTAGACTCATCTACGGTGCTGCAAATGGCATTGTGTCCTTTTTTCCCTTGGCTTCTCTTCTGCCTTAGCGGGGTCCATTTTCAACAATGTGATTCCCTGAGGGTTGTGGATTAGCTGACCTGGGCAGCCTTACCCTGCCGGCCCGCCCTCCCCAGGTGTGCCTCGTTGAGTTCAATATAAACAGAGCTCCAGGCAGCAATAGCACCTGAAGCTGTGCCTGACTCCATATTCTCTGCCCCGTCAGCAGTCTCGGGGCTGTGCTGGTGGGAGGGAGTGAGGGGCCACAGCTTTGTCGGTGGCCCGGTGTGAGTGGGGTTCTGCTGGCCTTTCTGCAGGAGTTGCCAGGCTGCCGCCTGTAAAGAAGAGGATGTGTCACCCATACCTTCCGCTGGAATTTCTCTCCGGACAGAGGTGAGGAAGGAAAAAAGCAGTGGGAGCCGGGACAGGAGGGGTATCTCTGGCAGGGCAATGGAAAGCTTCTGGAAGACCGCCCGGGGCCAGGACCACCCTGGCTGGCCTGCAGGCACCAAGTTGGCCTGCGTGCTGTCGCTGGTGTGGCTCCACGGTCCTTCCTCTAGGCTTTCAAGCCCTTGTACATATTCAGGTGTTTTACCTGGAAAGGGTGGGGACAGTTCAGCAGCAGCTGGCCTGGGGCTCAGCTCACGTTTACTCACAGATGCCTCGGCATGGTCCCCCAGCTTTGCAATGAGGACGCTTGTTGCGTGGGGGGTGGGTTGCTGGTTGTATGGGAGATGGTTCCCCACCTCTGACCAATTTCAGAATTGTTGACCGCTGGAGCAAGTGCCGTGATAGGGTTTTCCTCTGTATAACTCGTGGGTTCAGTTTATTTTTTCTTTTATGGTTCAAGTTAGATTTTATTCCTCTTTTATGTATTTATAGATATAAGCATGGAAATAATTCATTCCTATAAATACATCTGTGTGACGGGAAGAACTTTTTTCTGTTTTATTTTTAAATTTTATTTTTTAAAATTTTGAAATTTAATTTTATTTATTTTTTTTATACAGCACCTTATTATTAGTTATGTATTTTATGCATATACATGTATACAGGTCAATCCCAAACTCCCAACTCATCCCACCACCACCACCCCATGTCTTCCCACACTTGGTTTCCATACGTTTGTTCTCTACCTCTGTGTCTCTAATTCTTCCCTGCAAACCAGTTCATCTGTACCATTTTTAGGCTCCACAGATATGCATTAATATACAATATTTGTTTTCCTCTTTCTGACTTACTTCATTCTGTATGACAGTCTCTCGATCCATCGATGTCTCTACAAATGACCCAGTTTCATTTCTTTTTATGGCCGAGTTATATTCCATTTTATATATGTACCACATCTTTATCCATTCATCTGTCTGTGGGCATTTAGGTTGCTTCCATTACCTGGCTATTGTAAATAGTGCTGCAACGAACATTGTGGTGAATGTGCCTTTTTGAAATACGGTTTTCTCTGGGTATATGCCCAGAAGTGGGATTGCTGGATCAGATGGTAATTCTATTTCTAATTTTTTTAAGGAAACTCCATACTGTTCTCCATAGTGACTGTATCAATTTACATTCCCACCAATAGGGAAAGAGGGCTCCTTTTGTCCACACCCTCCCCAGAATTGGTTGTTTGTAGATTTCCTGATGATGCCGATTGTAACAGGTGTTAGGTGATACCTCATTGTAGTTTTGATTTGCATTTCTCTAATAATTAGTGCTGTTGAGCAGCTTTTCATGTGCGTCTTGGCCATCTCTGTGTCTCCTTTGAAGAAACGTCTCTTTAGATCTTCTGCCCATTTTTTTTTGGGTTGTTTGTTTTTCTTAATATTAAGCTGCATGAGCTGTTTATATATATTGGAGATTAAACCTCTGTCCATTGATTCGTCTGCAACGATTTTCGCCCATTCTGAAGGATGCCTTTTTCTATTCCCGTGTTTTTTAACAAAAAAGGAAAGAAAGGAAAAGAAGCAGAACACTAATGTGCGTAAAATATGCCTTTTGAAACGGTCGTTTTGAAATATGGACGTCCTTTGAATTTTTTGGTCGATATGTGACCCCAGGATTTGTTTTCAGGGCAGGTGTCATTTACAGGCCTGCAATGATTTTGAATATCAACTGACCATTAGCACTGGGATTAAAGCTGCTGTTGTGTGAAACGGCCACAAGGTGGCAACAGTTCACCCTTACCAAATCTGATTACTAGGGCAAGAGAGCCTCAGTGGAAGTGGTGTTCTAGATTGGAGTTTAGAATGGAATGTGCCAGGAGAAAGCCCCTCACGTTTGTCTCACTACTTCTTGTTCGTGTTTTTAATTTAATTTTTTATTTTTTATTACAGCAAGTTTGATTACAATGTTTGGCTTGTTGTGGCTGTGGAAGACGTGGTTCTTTTACACATATACAGATGACTGTTCTTCCTGGGATCCTTTTCCCATGTACGTTATGACAGAATGTTGAGTAGTCCTCTCTTGGTATTCTGTAGGTCTTTGGTGATTATATATGTCACCTGTGTTTGTATATGTCTGTTAACCCCGATATCGTAATGAAACCAATCCTCACACCTTTCCATTGGTGAACCATAAGTTTGTTTAATGAATCTGTGATTGCCCTTCTCCGTGGAAATATCTGCCCTGGTATCCATTTTTAGGTAACACCTATAAGTGATATGATATGATATGTGTCTTTCACTTTCTGACTTACTACAAGTCACGTGATTACTTCTAGACTCATCTACGGTGCTGCAAATGGCATTGTGTCCTTTTTTTCCTTGGCATCTCTTCTGCCTTAGCGGGGTCCATTTTCAACAATGTGATTCCCTGAGGGTTGTGGATTAGCTGACCTGGGCAGCCTTACCCTGCCGGCCCGCCCTCCCCAGGTGTGCCTCGTTGAGGTCAATATAAACAGAGCTCCAGGCAGCAATAGCCCCTGAAGCTGTGCCTGACTCCATATTCTCTGCCCCGTCAGCAGTCTCGGGGCTGTGCTGGTGGGAGGGAGTGAGGGGCCACAGCTTTGTGGGTGGCCCGGTGTGAGTGGGGTTCTGCTGGCCTTTCTGCAGGAGTTGCCAGGCTGCCGCCTGTAAAGAAGAGGTTGTGTCACCCATACCTTCCGCTGGAATATCTCTCCAGACAGAGGTGAGGAAGGAAAAAAGCAGTGGGGGCCGGGACAGGAGGGGTATCTCAGGCAGGGCAATGGAAAGCTTCTGGAAGAGCGCCCGGGGCCAGGACGACCCTGGCTGGCCTGCAGGCACCAAGTTGGCCTGCGTGCTGTCGCTGGTGTGGCTCCACGGTCCTTCCTCTAGGCTTTCATGCCCTTGTACATATTCAGCTGTTTTACCTGGAAAGGGTGGGAACAGTTCAGCAGCAGCTGGCCTGGGGCTCAGCTCACGTTTACTCACAGATGCCTCGGCACGGTCCCCCAGCTTTGCAATGAGGACGCTCCTTTCGTGGGGGGTCGGTTGCTGGCTGTATGGGAGATGGTTCCCCACCTCTGACCAATTTCAGAATTGTTGACCGCTGGAGGAAGTGCCGTGATAGGGTTTTCCTCTGTATAACTCGTGGGTTCACTTTTTTTTTCTTTTATCGTTCAAGTTAGATTTTATTCCTCTTTTATGTATTTATAGATATAAGCATGGAAATAATTCATTCCTATAAATACATCTGTGTGACGGGAAGAACTTTTTTCTGTTTTATTTTTAAATTTTATTTTTTAAAATTTTGAAATTTAATTTTATTTATTTTTTTATACAGCACGTTATTATTAGTTATGTATTTTATGCATATACATTTATACAGGTCAATCCCAAACTCCCAACTCATCCCACCACCACCACCCCATGGCTTCGCACACTTGGTGTCCATACTTTTGTTCTCTACCTCTATGTCTCTATTTCTTCCCTGCAAACCAGTTCATCTGTACCATTTTTAGGCTCCACATATATGCATTAATATACAATATTTGTTTTCCTCTTTCTGACTTATTTCATTCTGTATGACAGTCTCTCGATCCATCGATGTCTCTACAAATGACCCAGTTTCATTCCTTTTTATGGCCGAGTAATATTCCATTTCATATATGTACCACATCTTTATCCATTCATCTGTCTGTGGGCATTTAGGTTGCTTCCATTACCTGGCTATTGTAAATAGTGCTGCAACGAACATTGTGGTGAATGTGCCTTTTTGAAATCCGGTTTTCTCTGGGTATATGCCCAGAAGTGGGATTGCTGGATCAGATGGTAATTCTATTTCTAATTTTTTTAAGGAAACTCCATACTGTTCTCCATAGTGACTGTATCAATTTACATTCCCACCAATAGTGGAAGGGGGCTCCTTTTGTCCACACCCTCCCCAGAATTGGTTGTTTGTAGATTTCCTAATGATTCCGATTCTAACAGGTGTGAGGTGATACCTCATTGTAGTTTTGATTTGCATTTCTCTAATAATTAGTGCTGTTGAGCAGCTTTTCATGTGCGTCTTGTCCATCTCTGTATCTCCTTTGAAGAAACGTCTCTTTAGATCTTCTGCCCATTTTTTGGGGGGTTGTTTGTTTTTTTTACTATTAAGCTGCATGAGCTGTTTATATATATTGGAGATTAAACCTCTGTCCATTGATTCGTCTGCAACGATTTTTGCCCATTCTGAGGGATGCCTTTTTCCTTTCCCGTGTTTTTTAACAAAAAAGGAAAGAAAGGAAAAGAAGCAGAACACTAATGTGCGTAAAATATGCCTTTTGAAACGGTCGTTTTGAAATATGGACGTCCTTTGAATTTCTTGGTCGATATGTGACACCAGGATTTGTTTTCAGGGCAGGTGTCATTTACAGGCCTGCAATGATTTTGAATATCAACTGACCATTAGCGCTGGGATTAAAGCTGCTGTTGTGTGAAACGGCCACAAGGTGGCAGCAGTTCACCCTTACCAAATCTGGTTACTAGGGCAAGAGAGCCTCAGTGGAAGTGGTGTTCTAGATTGGAGTTTAGAATGGAATGTGCCAGGAGAAAGCCCCTCACGTTTGTCTCACTACTTCTTGTTCGTGTTTTTAATTTAATTTTTTATTTTTTATTACAGCAAGTTTGATTACAATGTTTGGCTTGTTGTAGGTGTGGAAGATGTGGTTCTTTTACACATATACAGATGACTGTTCTTCCTGGGATCCTTTTCCCATGTACGTTATGACAGAATGTTGAGTAGTCCTCTCTTGGTATTCTGTAGGTCTTTGGTGATTATATATGTCACCTGTGTTTGTATATGTCTGTTAACCCCGATATCGTAATGAAACCAATCCTCACACCTTTCCATTGGTGAACCATAAGTTTGTTTAATGAATCTGTGATTGCCCTTCTCCGTGGAAATATCTGCCCTGGTATCCATTTTTAGGTAACACCTATAAGTGATATGATATGATATGTGTCTTTCACTTTCTGACTTACTACAAGTCACGTGATTACTTCTAGACTCATCTACGGTGCTGCAAATGGCATTGTGTCCTTTTATTCCTTGGCATCTCTTCTGCCTTAGCGGGGTCCATTTTCAACAATGTGATTCCCTGAGGGTTGTGGATTAGCTGACCTGGGCAGCCTTACCATGCCGGCCCGCTCTCCCCAGGTGTGCCTCTTTGAGGTCAATATAAACAGCGCTCCAGGCAGCAATAGCCCCTGAATCTGTGCCTGACTCCATATTCTCTGCCCCGTCAGCAGTCTCGGGGCTGTGCTGGTGGGAGGGAGTGAGGGGCCACAGCTTTGTGGGTGGCCCGGTGTGAGTGGGGTTCTGCTGGCCTTTCTGCAGGAGTTGCCAGGCTGCCGCCTGTAAAGAAGAGGATGTGTCACCCATACCTTCCGCTGGAATTTCTCTCCGGACAGAGGTGAGGAAGGAAAAAAATCAGTGGGGGCCTTGACAGGAGGGGTATCTCAGGCAGGGCAATGGAAAGCTTCTGGAAGAGTGCCAGGGTCCAGGACCACCCTGGCTGGCCTGCAGGCACCAAGTTGGCCTGCGTGCTGTCGCTGGTGTGGCTCCACGGTCCTTCCTCTAGGCTTTCAAGCCCTTGTACATATTCAGGTGTTTTACCTGGAAAGGGTGGGGACAGTTCAGCAGCAGCTGGCCTGGGGCTCAGCTCACGTTTACTCACAGATGCCTCGGCACGGTCCCCCAGCTTTGCAATGAGGACGCTCCTTGCGTGGGGGGTGGGTTGCTGGCTGTATGGGAGATGGTTCCCCACCTCTGACCAATTTCAGAATTGTTGACCGCTGGAGCAAGTGCCGTGATAGGGTTTTCCTCTGTATAACTCGTGGGTTCACTTTTTTTTTCTTTTATGGTTCAAGTTAGATTTTATTCCTCTTTTGTGTATTTATAGATATAAGCATGGAAATAATTCATTCCTATAAATACATCTGTGTGACGGGAAGAACTTTTTTCTGTTTTATTTTTAAATTTTATTTTTTAAAATTTTGAAATTTAATTTTATTTATTTTTTTATACTGCACGTTATTATTAGTTATGTATTTTATGCATATACATGTATACAGGTCAATCCCAAACTCCCAACTCATCCCACCACCACCACACCATGGCTTTACACACTTGGTGTCCATACGTTTGTTCTCTACCTCTGTGTCTCTATTTCTTCCCTGCAAACCAGTTCATCTGTACCATTTTTAGGCTCCATATATATGCATTAATATACAATATTTGTTTTCCTCTTTCTGACTTACTTCATTCTGTATGACAGTCTCTCGATCCATCGATGTCTCTAAAAATGACCCAGTTTCATTTCTTTTTATGGCCGAGTAATATTACATTTTATATATGTACCACATCTTCATCCATTCATCTGTCTGTGGGCATTTAGGTTGCTTCCATTACCTGGCTATTGTAAATAGTGCTGCAACGAACATTGTGGTGAATGTGCCTTTTTGAAATACGGTTTTCTCTGGGTATATGCCCAGAAGTGGGATTGCTGGATCAGATGGTAATTCTATTTCTAATTTTTTTAAGGAAACTCCATACTGTTCTCCATAGTGACTGTATCAATTTACATTCCCACCAATAGTGGAAGAGGGCTCCTTTTGTCCACACCCTCCCCAGAATTGGTTGTTTGTAGATTTTCTGATGATGCCGATTCTAACAGGTGTGAGGTGATACCTCATTGTAGTTTTGATTTGCATTTCTCTAATAATTAGTGCTGTTGAGCAGCTTTTCATGTGCATCTTGGACATCTCTGTGTCTCCTTTGAAGAAACGTCTCTTTAGATCTTCTGCCCATTTTTTTGGGTTGTTTGTTTTTTTTTAATATTAAGCTGCATGAGCTGTTTATATATATTGGAGATTAAACCTCTGTCCATTGATTCGTCTGCAACGATTTTCGCCCATTCTGAGGGATGCCTTTTTCCATTCCCGTGTTTTTTAACAAAAAAGGAAAGAAAGGAAAAGAAGCAGAACACTAATGTGCGTAAAATATGCCTTTTGAAATGGTCGTTTTGAAATATGGACGTCCTTTGAATTTTTTGCTCGATATGTGACCCCAGGATTTGTTTTCAGGGCAGGTGTCATTTACAGGCCTGCAATGATTTTGAATATCAACTGACCATTAGCGCTGGGATTAAAGCTGCTGTTGTGTGAAACGGCCACAAGGTGGCAGCAGTTCACCCTTACCAAATCTGGTTACTAGGGCAAGAGAGCCTCAGTGGAAGTGGTGTTCTAGATTGGAGTTTAGAATGGAATGTGCCAGGAGAAAGCCCCTCACGTTTGTCTCACTACTTCTTGTTCGTGTTTTTAATTTAATTTTTTATTTTTTATTACAGCAAGTTTGATTACAATGTTTGGCTTGTTGTAGGTGTGGAAGATGTGGTTCTTTTACACATATACAGATGACTGTTCTTCCTGGGATCCTTTTCCCATGTACGTTATGACAGAATGTTGAGTAGTCCTCTCTTGGTATTCTGTAGGTCTTTGGTGATTATATATGTCACCTGTGTTTGTATATGTCTGTTAACCCCGATATCGTAATGAAACCAATCCTCACACCTTTCCATTGGTGAACCATAAGTTTGTTTAATGAATCTGTGATTGCCCTTCTCCGTGGAAATATCTGCCCTGGTATCCATTTTTAGGTAACACCTATAAGTGATATGATATGATATGAGTCTTTCACTTTCTGACTTACTACAAGTCACGTGATTACTTCTAGACTCATCTACGGTTCTGCAAATGGCATTGTGTCCTTTTTTCCCTTGGCATCTCTTCTGCCTTAGCGGGGTCCATTTTCAACAATGTGGTTCCCTGAGGGTTGTGGATTAGCTGACCTGGGCAGCCTTACCCTGCCGGCCCGCCCTCCCCAGGTGTGCCTCGTTGAGGTCAATATAAACAGCACTCCAGGCAGCAATAGCCCCTGAATCTGTGCCTGACTCCATATTCTCTGCCCCGTCAGCAGTCTCGGGGCTGTGCTGGTGGGAGGGAGTGAGGGGCCACAGCTTTGTGGGTGGCCTGGTGTGAGTGGGGTTCTGCTGGCCTTTCTGCAGGAGTTGCCAGGCTGCCGCCTGTAAAGAAGAGGATGTGTCACCCATACCTTCCGCTGGAATTTCTCTCCGGACAGAGGTGAGGAAGGAAAAAAGCAGTGTGGGCCGGGACAGGAGGGGTATCTCAGGCAGGGCAATGGAAAGCTTCTGGAAGAGCGCCAGGGTCCAGAACCACCCTGGCTGGCCTGCAGGCACCAAGTTGGCCTGCGTGCTGTCGCTGGTGTGGCTCCACGGTCCTTCCTCTAGGCTTTCAAGCCCTTGTACATATTCAGGTGTTTTACCTGGAAAGGGTGGGGACAGTTCAGCAGCAGCTGGCCTGGGGCTCAGCTCACGTTTACTCACAGATGCCTCGGCACGGTCCCCCAGCTTTGCAATGAGGACGCTCCTTGCGTGGGGGGTGGGTTGCTGGCTGTATGGGAGATGGTTCCCCACCTCTGACCAATTTCAGAATTGTTGACCGCTGGAGCAAGTGCCGTGATAGGGTTTTCCTCTGTATAACTCGTGGGTTCACTTTTTTTTTCTTTTATGGTTCAAGTTAGATTTTATTCCTCTTTTATGTATTTATAGATATAAGCATGGAAATAATTCATTCCTATAAATACATCTGTGTGACGGGAAGAACTTTTTTCTGTTTTATTTTTAAATTTTATTTTTTAAAATTTTGAAATTTAATTTTATTTATTTTTTTATACTGCACGTTATTATTAGTTATGTATTTTATGCATATACATGTATACAGGTCAATCCCAAACTCTCAACTCATCCCACCACCACCACACCATGGCTTTACACACTTGGTGTTCATACGTTTGTTCTCTACCTCTGTGTCTCTATTTCTTCCCTGCAAACCAGTTCATCTGTACCATTTTTAGGCTCCATATATATGCATTAATATACAATATTTGTTTTCCTCTTTCTGACTTACTTCATTCTGTATGACAGTCTCTCGATCCATTGATGTCTCTAAAAATGACCCAGTTTCATTTCTTTTTATGGCCGAGTAATATTACATTTTATATATGTACCACATCTTTATCCATTCATCTGTCTGTGGGCATTTAGGTTGCTTCCATTACCTGGCTATTGTAAATAGTGCTGCAACGAACATTGTGGTGAATGTGCCTTTTTGAAATACGGTTTTCTCTGGGTATATGCCCAGAAGTGGGATTGCTGGATCAGATGGTAATTCTATTTCTAATTTTTTTAAGGAAACTCCATACTGTTCTCCATAGTGACTGTATCAATTTACATTCCCACCAATACTGGAAGAGGGCTCCTTTTGTCCACACCCTCCCCAGAATTTGTTGTTTGTAGATTTTCTGATGATGCCGATTCTAACACGTGTGAGGTGATACCTCATTGTAGTTTTGATTTGCATTTCTCTAATAATTAGTGCTGTTGAGCAGCTTTTCATGTGCATCTTGGACATCTCTGTGTCTCCTGTGAAGAAACGTCTCTTTAGATCTTCTGCCCATTTTTTTGGGTTGTTTGTTTTTTTAATATTAAGCTGCATGAGCTGTTTATATATATTGGAGATTAAACCTCTGTCCATTGATTCGTCTGCAAGGATTTTCGCCCATTCTGAGGGATGCCTTTTTCCATTCCCGTGTTTTTTAACAAAAAAGGAAAGAAAGGAAAAGAAGCAGAACACTAATGTGCGTAAAATATGCCTTTTGAAATGGTCGTTTTCAAATATGGACGTCCTTTGAATTTTTTGGTCGATATGTGACCCCAGGATTTGTTTTCAGGGCAGGTGTCATTTACAGGCCTGCAATGATTTTGAATATCAACTGACCATTAGCGCTGGGATTAAAGCTGCTGTTGTGTGAAACGGCCACAAGGTGGCAGCAGTTCAACCTTACCAAATCTGGTTACTAGGGCAAGAGAGCCTCAGTGGAAGTGGTGTTCTAGATTGGAGTTCAGAATGGAATGTGCCAGGAGAAAGCCCCTCACGTTTGTCTCACTACTTCTTGTTCGTGTTTTTAATTTAATTTTTTATTTTTTATTACAGCAAGTTTGATTACAATGTTTGGCTTGTTGTGGCTGTGGAAGACGTGGTTCTTTTACACATATACAGATGACTGTTCTTCCTGGGATCCTTTTCCCATGTACGTTATGACAGAATGTTGAGTAGTCCACTCTTGGTATTCTGTAGGTCTTTGGTGATTATATATGTCACCTGTGTTTGTATATGTCTGTTAACCCCGATATCGTAATGAAACCAATCCTCACACCTTTCCATTGGTGAACCATAAGTTTGTTTAATGAATCTGTGATTGCCCTTCTCCGTGGAAATATCTGCCCTGGTATCCATTTTTAGGTAACACCTATAAGTGATATGATATGATATGTGTCTTTCACTTTCTGACTTACTACAAGTCACGTGATTACTTCTAGACTCATCTACGGTGCTGCAAATGGCATTGTGTCCTTTTTTTCCTTGGCATCTCTTCTGCCTTAGCGGGGTCCATTTTCAACAATGTGATACCCTGAGGGTTGTGGATTAGCTGACCTGGGCAGCCTTACCCTGCCGGCCCGCCCTCCCCAGGTGTGCCTCGTTGAGGTCAATATAAACAGCGCTCCAGGCAGCAATAGCCCCTGAATCTGTGCCTGACTCCATATTCTCTGCCCCGTCAGCAGTCTCGGGTCTGTGCTGGTGGGAGGGAGTGAGGGGCCACAGCTTTGTGGGTGGCCCGGTGTGAGTGGGGTTCTGCTGGCCTTTCTGCAGGAGTTGCCAGGCTGCCGCCTGTAAAGAAGAGGATGTGTCACCCATACCTTCCGCTGGAATTTCTCTCCGGACAGAGGTGAGGAAGGAAAAAAGCAGTGGGGGCCGGGACAGGAGGGGTATCTCAGGCAGGGCAATGGAAAGCTTCTGGAAGAGCGCCAGGGTCCAGGACCACACTGGCTGGCCTGCAGGCACCAAGTTGGCCTGCGTGCTGTCGCTGGTGTGGCTCCATGGTTCTTCCTCTAGGCTTTCAAGCCCTTGTACATATTCAGGTGTTTTACCTGGAAAGGGTGGGGACAGTTCAGCAGCAGCTGGCATGGGGCTCAGCTCACGTTTACTCACAGATGCCTCGGCAGGGTCCCCCAGCTTTGCAATGAGGACGCTCCTTGCGTGGGGGGTGGGTTGCTGGCTGTATGGGAGATGGTTCCCCACCTCTGACCAATTTCAGAATTTTTGACCGCTGGAGCAAGTGCCTTGATAGGGTTTTCCTCTGTATAACTCGTGGGTTCACTTTTTTTTTCTTTTATGGTTCAAGTTAGATTTTATTCCTCTTTTATGTATTTATAGATATAAGCATGGAAATAATTCATTCCTATAAATACATCTGTGTGACGGGAAGAAATTTTTCTGTTTTATTTTTAAATTTTATTTTTTAAAATTTTGAAATTTAATTTTATTTATTTTTTTATACAGCACGTTATTATTAGTTATGTATTTTATGCATATACATGTATACAGGTCAATCCCAAACCCCAACTCATCCCACCACACCACCCCATGGCTTCCCACACTTGGTGTCCATACGTTTGTTCTCTACCTCTATGTCTCTATTTCTTCCCTGCAAACCAGTTCATCTGTACCATTTTTAGGCTCCACATATATGCATTAATATACAATATTTGTTTTCCTCTTTCTGACTTACTTCATTCTGTATGACAGTCTCTCGATCCATCGATGTCTCTACAAATGACCCGGTTTCATTCCTTTTTATGGCCGAGTAATATTCCATTTCATATATGTACCACATCTTCATCCATTCATCTGTCTGTGGGCATTTAGGTTGCTTCCATTACCTGGCTATTGTAAATAGTGCTGCAACGAACATTGTGGTGAATGTGCCTTTTTGAAATACGGTTTTCTCTGGGTATATGCCCAGAAGTGGGATTGCTGGATCAGATGGTAATTCTATTTCTAATTTTTTTAAGGAAACTCCATACTGTTCTCCATAGTGACTGTATCAATTTACATTCCCACCAATAGTGGAAGAGGGCTCCTTTTGTCCACACCCTCCTCAGAATTGGTTGTTTGTAGATTTCCTGATGATGCCGATTCTAACAGGTGTGAGGTGATACCTCATTGTAGTTTTGATTTGCATTTCTCTAATAATTAGTGCTGTTGAGCAGCTTTTCATGTGCGTCTTGGCCATCTCTGTGTCTCCTTTGAAGAAACGTCTCTTTAGATCTTCTGCCCATTTTTTTGGGTTGTTTGTTTTTTTAATATTAAGCTGCATAAGCTGTTTATATATATTGGAGATTAAACCTCTGTCTATTGATGCATCTGCAACGATTTTCGCCCATTCTGAGGGATGCCTTTTTCCATTCCCGTGTTTTTTAACAAAAAAGGAAAGAAAGGAAAAGAAGCAGAACACTAATGTGCATAAAATATGCCTTTTGAAACGGTCGTTTTGAAATATGGACGTCCTTTGAATTTTTTGGTCGATATGTGACCCCAGGATTTGTTTTCAGGGCAGGTGTCATTTACAGGCCTGCAATGATTTTGAATATCAACTGACCATTAGCGCTGGGATTAAAGCTGCTGTTGTGTGAAACGGCCACAAGGTGGCAGCAGTTCACCCTTACCAAATCTGGTTACTAGGGCAAGAGAGCCTCAGTGGAAGTGTTGTTCTAGATTGGAGTTTAGAATGGAATGTGCCAGGAGAAAGCCTCTCACGTTTGTCTCACTACTTCTTGTTCGTGTTTTTAATTTAATTTTTTATTTTTTATTACAGCAAGTTTGATTACAATGTTTGGCTTGTTGTAGGTGTGGAAGATATGGTTCTTTTACACATATACAGATGACTGTTCTTCCTGGGATCCTTTTCCCATGTACGTTATGACAGAATGTTGAGTAGTCCTCTCTTGGTATTCTGTAGGTCTTTGGTGATTATATATGTCACCTGTGTTTGTATATGTCTGTTAACCCCGATATCGTAATGAAACCAATCCTCACACCTTTCCATTGGTGAACCATAAGTTTGTTTAATGAATCTGTGATTGCCCTTCTCCGTGGAAATATCTGCCCTGGTATCCATTTTTAGGTAACACCTATAAGTGATATGATATGATATGTGTCTTTAACTTTCTGACTTACTACAAGTCACGTGATTACTTCTAGACTCATCTACGGTGCTGCAAATGGCATTGTGTCCTTTTTTTCCTTGGCATCTCTTCTGCCTTAGCGGGGTCCATTTTCAACAATGTGATTCCCTGAGGGTTATGGATTAGCTGACCTGGGCAGCCTTACCCTGCCGGCCCGCCCTCCCCAGGTGTGCCTCGTTGAGGTCAATATAAACAGCGCTCCAGGCAGCAATAGCACTGAAGCTGTGCCTGACTCCATATTCTCTGCCCCGTCAGCAGTCTCGGGGCTGTGCTGGTGGGAGGGAGTGAGGGACCACAGCATTGTGGGTGGCCCGGTGTGAGTGGGGTTCTGCTGGCCTTTCTGCAGGAGTTGCCAGGCTGCCGCCTGTAAAGAAGAGGATGTGTCACCCATACCTTCCGCTGGAATTTCTCTCCGGACAGAGGTGAGGAAGGAAAAAAGCAGTGGGGGCCGGGACAGGAGGGGTATCTCAGGCAGGGCAATGGAAAGCTTCTGGAAGAGCGCCAGGGTCCAGGACCACCCTGGCTGCCCTGCAGGCACCAAGTTGGCCTGCGTGCTGTCACTGGTGTGGCTCCACGGTCCTTCCTCTAGTCTTTCAAGCCCTTGTACATATTCAGGTGTTTTACCTGGAAAGGGTGGGGAGAGTTCAGCAGCAGCTGGCCTGGGGCTCAGCTCACGTTTACTCACAGGTGCCTCGGCACGGTCCCCCAGCTTTGCAATGAGGACGCTCCTTGCGTTGGGGGTGGGTTGCTGGCTGTATGGGAGATGGTTCCCCACCTCTGACCAATTTCAGAATTGTTGACCGCTGGAGCAAGTGCCGTGATAGGGTTTTCCTCTGTATAACTCGTGGGTTCACTTTTTTTTTCTTTTATGGTTCAAGTTAGATTTTATTCCTCTTTTATGTATTTATAGATATAAGCATGGAAATAATTCATTCCTATAAATACATCTGTGTGACGGGAAGAACTTTTTTCTGTTTTATTTTTAAATTATATTTTTTAAAATTTTGAAATTTAATTTTATTTATTTTTTTTATACAGCACGTTATTATTAGTTATGTATTTTATGCATATACATGTATACAGTTCAATCCCAATCTCCCAACTCATCCCACCACCACCACCCCATGGCTTCGCACACTTGGTGTCCATACGTTTCTTCTCTACCTCTGTGTCTCTATTTCTTCCCTGCAAACCAGTTCATCTGTACCATTTTTAGGCTCCACATATATGCATTAATATACAATATTTGTTTTCCTCTTTCTGACTTACTTCATTCTGTATGACAGTCTCTCGATCCATCGATGTCTCTACAAATGACCCAGTTTCATTCCTTTTTATGGCCGAGTAATATTCCATTTCATATATGTACCACATCTTTATCCATTCATCTGTCTGTGGGCATTTAGGTTGCTTCCATTACCTGGCTATTGTAAATAGTGCTGCAATGAACATTGTGGTGAATGTGCCTTTTTGAAATACGGTTTTCTCTGGGTATATGCCCAGAAGTGGGATTGCTGGATCAGATGGTAATTCTATTTCTAATTTTTTTAAGGAAACTCCATACTGTTCTCCATAGTGACTGTATCAATTTACATTCCCACCAATAGTGGAAAAGGGCTCCTTTTGTCCACACCCTCCCCAGAATTGGTTGTTTGTAGATTTCCTGATGATTCCGATTCTAACAGGTGTGAGGTGATACCTCATTGTAGTTTTGATTTGCATTTCTCTAATAATTAGTGCTGTTGAGCAGCTTTTCATGTGCGTCTTGGCCATCTCTGTGTCTCCTTTGAAGAAACGTCTCTTTAGATCTTCTGCCCATTTTTTTGGGGGTTGTTTGTTTTTTTAATATTAAGCTGCATGGGCTGTTTATATACATTGGAGATTAAACCTCTGTCCATTGATTCGTCTGCAACGATTTTCGCCCATTCTGAGGGATGCCTTTTTCCATTCCCGTGTTTTTTAACAAAAAAGGAAAGAAAGGAAAAGAAGCAGAACACTAATGTGCGTAAAATATGCCTTTTGAAACGGTCGTTTTGAAATATGGACGTCCTTTGAATTTTTTGGTCGATATGTGACCCCAGGATTTGTTTTCAGGGCAGGTGTCATTTACAGGCCTGCAATGATTTTGAATATCAACTGACCATTAGCGCTGGGATTAAAGCTGCTGTTGTGTGAAACGGCCACAAGGTGGCAGCAGTTCACCCTTACCAAATCTGGTTACTAGGGCAAGAGAGCCTCAGTGGAAGTGGTGTTCTAGATTGGAGTTTAGAATGGAATGTGCCAGGAGAAAGCCCCTCACGTTTGTCTCACTACTTCTTGTTCATGTTTTTAATTTATTTTTTTATTTTTTATTACAGCAAGTTTGATTACAATGTTTGGCTTGTTGTAGGTGTGGAAGATGTGGTTCTTTTACACATATACAGATGACTGTTCTTCCTGGGATCCTTTTCCCATGTACGTTATGACAGAATGTTGAGTAGTCCTCTCTTGGTATTCTGTAGGTCTTTGGTGATTATATATGTCACCTGTGTTTGTATATGTCTGTTAACCCCGATATCGTAATGAAACCAATCCTCACACCTTTCCATTGGTGAACCATAAGTTTGTTTAATGAATCTGTGATTGCCCTTCTCCGTGGAAATATCTGCCCTGGTATCCATTTTTAGGTAACACCTATAAGTGATATGATATGATATGTGTCTTTCACTTTCTGACTTACTACAAGTCACGTGATTACTTCTAGACTCATCTACGGTGCTGCAAATGGCATTGTGTCCTTTTTTCCCTTGGCATCTCTTCTGCCTTAGCGGGGTCCATTTTCAACAATGTGATTCCCTGAGGGTTGTGGATTAGCTGACCTGGGCAGCCTTACCCTGCCGGCCCGCCCTCCCCAGGTGTGCCTCGTTGAGGTCAATATAAACAGCGCTCCAGGCAGCAATAGCCCCTGAAGCTGTGCCTGACTCCATATTCTCTGCCCCGTCAGCAGTCTCGGGTCTGTGCTGGTGGGAGGGAGTGAGGGGCCACAGCTTTGTGGGTGGCCCGGTGTGAGTGGGGTTCTGCTGGCTTTCTGCAGGAGTTGCCAGGCTGCCGCCTGTAAAGAAGAGGATGTGTCACCCATACCTTCCGCTTGAATTCCTCTCCGGACAGAGGTGAGGAAGGAAAAAAGCAGTGGGGGCCGGGACAGGAGGGGTATCTCAGGCAGGGCAATGGAAAGCTTCTGGAAGAGCGCCAGGGTCCAGGACCACCCTGGCTGGCCTGCAGGCACCAAGTTGTCCTGCGTGCTGTCGCTGGTGTGGCTCCACGGTCCTTCCTCTAGGCTTTCAAGCCCTTGTACATATTCAGGTGTTTTACCTGGAAAGGGTGGGGACAGTTCAGCAGCAGCTGGCCTGGGGCTCAGCTCACGTTTACTCACAGATGCCTTGGCACGGTCCCCCAGCTTTGCAATGAGGACGCTCCTTGCGTGGGGGGTGGGTTGCTGGCTGTATGGGAGATGGTTCCCCACCTCTGACCAATTTCAGAGTTGTTGAACGCTGGAGCAAGTGCCGTGATAGGGTTTTCCTCTGTATAACTCGTGGGTTCACTTTTTTTTTCTTTTATCGTTCAAGTTAGATTTTATTCCTCTTTTGTGTATTTATAGATATAAGCATGGAAATAATTCATTCCTATAAATACATCTGTGTGACGGGAAGAACTTTTTTCTGTTTTATTTTTAAATTTTATTTTTTAAAATTTTGAAATTTAATTTTATTTATTTTTTTTATACAGCACGTTATTATTAGTTATGTATTTTATGCATATACATGTATACAGGTCTATCCCAAACTCCCAACTCATCCCACAACCACCACCAAATAGCTTCGCACACTTGGTGACCATACGTTTGTTCTCTACCTCTATGTCTCTATTTCTTCCCTGCAAACCAGTTCATTTGTACCACTTTTAGGCTCCACATATATGCATTAATATACACTATTTGTTTTCCTCTTTCTGACTTACTTCATTCTGTATGACAGTCTCTAGATCCATCGATGTCTCTACAAATGACCCAGTTTCATTTCTTTTTATGGCCGAGTAATATTACATTTTATATATGTACCACATCTTCATCCATTCATCTGTCTGTGGGCATTTAGGTTGCTTCCATTACCTGGCTATTGTAAATAGTGCTGCAACGAACATTGTGGTGAATGTGCCTTTTTGAAATACGGTTTTCTCTGGGTATATGCCCAGAAGTGGGATTGCTGGATCAGATGGTAATTCTATTTCTAATTTTTTTAAGGAAACTCCATACTGTTCTCCATAGTGACTGTATCAATTTACATTCCCACCAATAGTGGAAGAGGGCTCCTTTTGTCCACACCCTCCCCAGAATTGGTTGTTTGTAGATTTCCTGATGATTCCGATTCTAACAGGTGTGAGGTGATACCTCATTGTAGTTTTGATTTGCATTTCTCTAATAATTAGTGCTGTTGAGCAGCTTTTCATGTGCATCTTGGACATCTCTGTGTCTCCTTTGAAGAAACGTCTCTTTAGATCTTCTGCCCATTTTTTGGGGGGTTGTTTGCTTTTTTAATATTAAGCTGCATGGGCTGTTTATATACATTGGAGATTAAACCTCTGTCCATTGATTCGTCTGCAACGATTTTCGCCCATTCTGAGGGATGCCTTTTTCCATTCCCGTGTTTTTTAACAAAAAAGGAAAGAAAGGTAAAGAAGCAGAACACTAATGTGCGTAAAATATGCCTTTTGAAACGGTCGTTTTGAAATATGGACGTCCTTTGAATTTTTTGGTCGATATGTGACCCCAGGATTTGTTTTCAGGGCAGGTGTCATTTACAGGCCTGCAATGATTTTGAATATCAACTGACCATTAGCGCTGGGATTAAAGCTGCTGTTGTGTGAAACGGCCACAAGGTGGCAGCAGTTCACCCTTACCAAATCTGGTTACTAGGGCAAGAGAGCCTCAGTGGAAGTGGTGTTCTAGATTGGAGTTTAGAATGGAATGTGCCAGGAGAAAGCCCCTCACGTTTGTCTCACTACTTCTTGTTCGTGTTTTTAATTTATTTTTTTATTTTTTATTACAGCAAGTTTGATTACAATGTTTGGCTTGTTGTAGGTGTGGAAGATGTGGTTCTTTTACACATATACAGATGACTGTTCTTCCTGGGATCCTTTTCCCATGTACGTTATGACAGAATGTTGAGTAGTCCTCTCTTGGTATTCTGTAGGTCTTTGGTGATTATATATGTCACCTGTGTTTGTATATGTCTGTTACACCCGATATAGTAATGAAACCAATCCTCACACCTTTCCATTGGTGAACCATAAGTTTGTTTAATGAATCTGTGATTGCCCTTCTCCGTGGAAATATCTGCCCTGGTATCCATTTTTAGGTAACACCTATAAGTGATATGATATGATATGTGTCTTTCACTTTCTGACTTACTACAAGTCACGTGATTAATTCTAGACTCATCTACGGTGCTGCAAATGGCATTGTGTCCTTTTTTCCCTTGGCATCTCTTCTGCCTTAGTGGGGTCCATTTTCAACAATGTGATTCCCTGAGGGTTGTGGATTAGCTGACCTGGGCAGCCTTACCCTGCCGGCCCGCCCTCCCCAGGTGTGCCTCGTTGAGGTCAATATAAACAGCGCTCCAGGCAGCAATAGCCCCTGAAGCTGTGCCTGACTCCATATTCTCTGCCCCGTCAGCAGTCTCGGGGCTGTGCTGGTGGGAGGGAGTGAGGGGCCACAGCTTTGTGGGTGGCGCGATGTGAGTGGGGTTCTGCTGGCCTTTCTGCAGGAGTTGCCAGGCTGCCGCCTGTAAAGAAGAGGATGTGTCACCCATACCTTCCGCTGGAATTCCTCTCCGGACAGAGGTGAGGAAGGAAAAAAGCAGTGGGGGCCGGGACAGGAGGGGTATCTCAGGCAGGGCAATGGAAAGCTTCTGGAAGAGCGCCAGGGTCCAGGACCACCCTGGCTGGCCTGCAGGCACCAAGTTGGCCTGCGTGCTGTCACTGGTGTGGCTCCACGGTCCTTCCTCTAGGCTTTCAAGCCCTTGTACATATTCAGGTGTTTTACCTGGAAAGGGTGGGGAGAGTTTAGCAGCAGCTGGCCTGGGGCTCAGCTCACGTTTACTCACAGATGCCTCGGCACGGTCCCCCAGCTTTGCAATGAGGACGCTCCTTGCGTGGGGGGTGGATTGCTGGCTGTATGGGAGATGGTTCCCCACCTCTGACCAATTTCAGAGTTGTTGACCGCTGGAGCAAGTGTCGTGATAGGGTTTTCCTCTGTATAACTCGTGGGTTCACTTTTTTTTTCTTTTATCGTTCAAGGTAGATTTTATTCCTCTTTTGTGTATTTATAGATATAAGCATGGAAATAATTCATTCCTATAAATACATCTGTGTGACGGGAAGAACTTTTTTCTGTTTTTTTTTTAAATTTTATTTTTTAAAATTTTGAAATTTAATTTTATTTATTTTTTTATACAGCACTTTATTATTAGTTATATATTTTATGCATATACATGTATACAGGTCAATCCCAAACTCCCAACTCATCCCACCACCACCACCAAATAGCTTCGCACACTTGGTGTCCATACGTTTGTTCTCTACCTCTATGTCTCTATTTCTTCCCTGCAAACCAGTTCATCTGTACCACTTTTAGGCTCCACATATATGCATTAATATACAATATTTGTTTTCCTCTTTCTGACTTACTTCATTCTGTATGACAGTCTCTAGATCCATCGATGTCTCTACAAATGACCCAGTTTCATTTCTTTTTATGGCCGAGTAATATTACATTTTATATATGTACCACATCTTCATCCATTCATCTGTCTGTGGGCATTTAGGTTGCTTCCATTACCTGGCTATTGTAAATAGTGCTGCAACGAACATTGTGGTGAATGTGCCTTTTTGAAATACGGTTTTCTCTGGGTATATACCCAGAAGTGGGATTTCTGGATCAGATGGTAATTCTATTTCTAATTTTTCTAAGGAAACTCCATAGTGTTCTCCATAGTGACTGTATCAATTTACATTCCCACCAATAGTGGAAGAGGGCTCCTTTTGTCCACACCCTCCCCAGAATTGGTTGTTTGTAGATTTTCTGATGATGCCGATTCTAACACGTGTGAGGTGATACCTCATTGTAGTTTTGATTTGCATTTCTCTAATAATTAGTGCTGTTGAGCAGCTTTTCATGTGCGTCTTGTCCATCTCTGTGTCTCCTTTGAAGAAACGTCTCTTTAGATCTTCTGCCCATTTTTTTGGGGTTGTTTGTTTTTTTTAATATTAAGCTGCATGAGCTGTTTATATATATTGGAGATTAAACCTCTGTCCATTGATTCGTCTGTAACGATTTTCGCCCATTCTGAGGGATGCCTTTTTCCATTCCCGTGTTTTTTAACAAAAAAGGAAAGAAAGGTAAAGAAGCAGAACACTAATGTGCGTAAAATATGCCTTTTGAAACGGTCGTTTTGAAATATGGACGTCCTTTGAATTTTTTGGTCGATATGTGACCCCAGGATTTGTTTTCAGGGCAGGTGTCATTTACAGGCCTGCAATGATTTTGAATATCAACTGACCATTAGCGCTGGGATTAAAGCTGCTGTTGTGTGAAATGGCCACAAGGTGGCAGCCGTTCTCCCTTACCAAATCTGGTTACTAGGGCAAGAGAGCCTCAGTGGAAGTGGTGTTCTAGATTGGAGTTTAGAATGGAATGTGCCAGGAGAAAGCCCCTCACGTTTGTCTCACTACTTCTTGTTCCTGTTTTTAATTTATTTTTTTATTTTTTCTTACAGCAAGTTTGATTACAATGTTTGGCTTGTTGTAGGTGTGGAAGATGTGGTTCTTTTACACATATACAGATGAATGTTCTTCCTGGGATCCTTTTCCCATGTACGTTATGACAGAATGTTGAGTAGTCCTCTCTTGGTATTCTGTAGGTCTTTGGTGATTATATATGTCACCTGTGTTTGTATATGTCTGTTAACCCCGATATCGTAATGAAACCAATCCTCACACCTTTCCATTGGTGAACCATAAGTTTGTTTAATGAATCTGTGATTGCCCTTCTCCGTGGAAATATCTGCCCTGGTATCCATTTTTAGGTAACACCTATAAGTGATATGATAGGATATGTGTCTTTCACTTTCTGACTTACTACAAGTCACGTGATTACTTCTAGACTCATCTACGGTGCTGCAAATGGCATTGTGTCCTTTTTCCCCTTGGCATCTCTTCTGCCTTAGCGGGGTCCATTTTCAACAATGTGATTCCCTGAGGGTTGTGGATTAGCTGACCTGGGCAGCCTTACCCTGCCAGCCCGCCCTCCCCAGGTGTGCCTCGTTGAGGTCAATATAAACAGAGCTCCAGGCAGCAATAGCCCCTGAAGCTGTGCCTGACTCCATATTCTCTGCCCCGTCAGCAGTCTCGGGGCTGTGCTGGTGGGAGGGAGTGAGGGGCCACAGCTTTGTGGGTGGCCCGGTGTGAGTGGGGTTCTGCTGACCTTTCTGCAGGAGTTGCCAGGCTGCCGCCTGTAAAGAAGAGGATGTGTCACCCATACATTCCGCTGGAATTCCTCTCCGGACAGAGGTGAGGAAGGAAAAAAGCAGTGGGGGCCGGGACAGGAGGGGTATCTCAGGCAGGGCAATGGAAAGCTTCTGGAAGAGCGCCAGGGTCCAGGACCACCCTGGCTGGCCTGCAGGCACCAAGTTGGCCTGCGTGCTGTCGCTGGTGTGGCTCCACGGTCGTTCCTCTAGGCTTTCAAGCCCTTGTACATATTCAGGTGTTTTACCTGGAAAGGGTGGGGACAGTTCAGCAGCAGCTGGCCTGGGGCTCAGCTCACGTTTACTCACAGATGCCTCGGCACGGTCCCCCAGCTTTGCAATGAGGACGCTCCTTGCGTGGGGGGTGGGTTGCTGGCTGTATGGGTGATGGTTCCCCAGCTCTGACCAATTTCAGAGTTGTTGACCGCTGGACCAAGTGCCGTGATAGGGTTTTCCTCTGTATAACTCGTGGGTTCACTTTTTTTTTCTTTTATCATTCAAGTTACATTGTATTCCTCTTTTGTGTATTTATAGATATAAGCATGGAAATAATTCATTCCTATAAATACATCTGTGTGACGGGAAGAACTTTTTTCTGTTTTATTTTTAAATTTTATTTTTTAAAATTTTGAAATTTAATTTTATTTTTTTTATACAGCACGTTATTATTAGTTATGTATTTTATGCATATACATGTATACAGGTCAATCCCAAACTCCCAACTCATCCCACCACCACCACCCCATGGCTTCCCACACTTGGTGTCCATACGTTTGTTCTCTACCTCTGTGTCTCTATTTCTTCCCTGCAAACCAGTTCATCTGTACCATTTTTAGGCTCCACATATATGCATTAATATACAATATTTGTTTTCCTCTTTCTGACTTACTCTATTCTGTATGACAGTCTCTCGATCCATCGATGTCTCTACAAATGACCCAGTTTCATTCCTTTTTATGGCCGAGTAATATTCCATTTTATATATGTACCACATCTTTATCCATTCATCTGTCTGTGGGCATTTAGGTTGCTTCCATTACCTGGCTATTGTAAATAGTGCTGCAACGAACATTGTGGTGAATGTGCCTTTTTGAAATACGGTTTTCTCTGGGTATATGCCCAGAAGTGGGATTGCTGGATCAGATGGTAATTCTATTTCCAGTTTTTTTAAGGAAACTCCATACTGTTCTCCATATAGTCTGTATCAATTTACATTCCCACCAATAGTGGAAGAGGGCTCCTTTTGTCCACACCCTCCCCAGAATTGGTTGTTTGTAGATTTTCTGATGATGCCGATTCCAACAGGTGTGAGGTGATACCTCATTGTAGTTTTCTCCTGAATATATTCAGGAGAAAACGCATACGCACTTTTTGGCCAAGTGCATCATTGTCGAATTTGTGCCCCACTTCCTGTGCTTTACAGGCGATTCCAACGTACCTCTTGAAATCTGTTTCCTGCTATTCTGCCTTGCTTTCAAGTCCGCCTCGTTGCCTTCCCTCAACAGATTTTTGGACGATAGTTGGCCTTGATTACTCTGCCAGTTTGTGAATTGCTGTGCCCCTGAGCTCCATTTTTCAACTCGTTTTTTGTGAGCTGAACGCAAGTCCAAACTTTTGGTTCAGGACCTATACTGGTTCCCGGTGGGTGGCTGAGACTTTGGTTAATTCTTCTTCCTGCCGGGAAATTAGAGTGACATGTGCCCATCCAAATGCCTAACAGCTACTCTCTCATTGGTTCTCCCTCTTCCCTTTCATCCTCTGCCAAATTGGCAACCTGTGCGAACCAGGAGCTTAAAGGGGCTGTCTCTCCAAGTTGGGAGATTGATAGGAAAGCAGTTGGAAAGTCAAACCGGAGCACCAGGAGAGGGACTCTTCGTTGAGTTTTAGAAACCTTTCGTATTCACAGTGTGTCCATTCTCTAGGTTTCCCGTACACGTTATATCTGTAGTAATATTCCCTTCAACCTGGAGAGCTGGGACCCATTGAATGGGTGCCATGCGTTATTACTTTAAAGGGTCTGCATTTGCTCACCCAATCTCACCAATCCTCTCAGTCCCAAGTGTCCAGCCTTATGCCACATCCAGCTGTCATTGTAGATAGGGTCATTCCAGGTTGCATCAGAGACCCTGAAGGAATTGTAAAGAATTTACCTGTTTCTTTGTTCTGTTTTTTAAATTCCTTTTTAGAGTGGGTTTGAGCTGATTCTCGCTGCCCTGTTTATGCCAGTCTAGACACACTTGATTCCCTTACGGAGACATATCAATACATAGGTTTTAAGATTCTTACTAGTCAGATCTATTCCTCTGCGGGAAATATGGGGTTTTGAGTCCCTTTCACTGAGGAAGGTGTAGGTCTTGTCTATTCCATAGTTGGTTTTTGGAACGGTACCTGTGCTTATATCAAACTCTGGTTTGATGCATCACCCCACCTCTCCTTCCCCCTTAAGCAGGCATAAGAGTGTTTTCTAAATGTGAGACTCTGTTCTCTTGCCTAACTCAGTTCATGTGTAGCCATGTTTACAGGATCTTCCTAAGTGATATCTTATGATAAGTTTCTTTTTCTGTGTGACTTCTTTCACTTAGAATCATCGTACCTGAATCCACTCATTTTGCTGCTACTGGTCTTATGACATTGATTTCATGGCTGAGGGATATTCCATCGTACGTAAGTTCCACGATGTTTGGAACCATTTTTATATTTCCTGGGATATTTCAGGTGTACCCAGGTTGAGGTTCCTGTAAGCAGTGCAGCCCTCAATTTGGGGGTGGCTCTGTCTTATGGATTTTCAGTTTTCCCAAGGTATATTCCCTAGAGTGGACATGCCCTTGGCTCTGTAGCTCTGTTGTTTTCTTGTTTTAGGGAACACAATGCACTCCTCCAGTGAGGCAGTTGGCAACTTACATCCCGCCCATCAGCATAACAAGGCTCCCTGTTCTCCAGGGCCTGTCTTGCCTTTCTGGTTTTTACACATTTTGTGGATGTCCCTTTTGACCGGTGGGAAGTGATACTTCTTTGTAGTGCAGATTTGCATTGCCCGCTTGCTTGCTTGGCCAAAAAGGGCGTATGCGTTTTCTCCTGAATATATTCAGGAGAAAACGCATACGCCCTTTTTGGCCAAGTGCATCATTGTCGAAGTTGTGCCCCTCTTCCTGTGCTTTACAGGCGATTCCAACGTACCTCTTGAAATCTGTTTCCTGCTATTCTGCCTCGCTTTCAAGTCCGCCTCGTTGCCTTCCCTCAACAGATTTTTGGACGATAGTTGGCCTTGATTACTCTGCCAGTTTGTGAATTGCTGTGCCCCTGAGCTCCATTTTTCAACTCGTTTTTTGTGAGCTGAACGCAAGTCCAAACTTTTGGTTCAGGACCTATACTGGTTCCCGGTGGGTGGCTGAGACTTTGGTTAATTCTTCTTCCTGCCGGGAAATTAGAGTGACATGTGCCCATCCAAATGCCTAACAGCTACTCTCTCATTGGTTCTCCCTCTTCCCTTTCATCCTCTGCCAAATTGGCAACCTGTGCGAACCAGGAGCTTAAAGGGTATGTCTCTCCAAGTTGGGAGATTGATAGGAAAGCAGTTGGAAAGTCAAACCGGAGCACCAGGAGAGGGACTCTTCGTTGAGTTTTAGAAACCTTTCGTATTCACAGTGTGTCCATTCTCTAGGTTTCCCGTACATGTTATAGCTGTAGTAATATTCCCTTCAACATGGAGAGTTGGGACCCATGGAATGGGTGCCATGCATTATTGCTTTAAAGGGTCTGCATTTGCTCACCCAATCTCACCAATCCTCTCAGTCCCAAGTGTCCAGCCTTATGCCACATCCAGCTGTCATTGTAGATAGGGTCATTCCAGGTTGCATCAGAGACCCTGAAGGAATTGTAAAGAATTTCCCTGTTTCTTTGTTCTGTTTTTGAAATTCCTTTTTAGAGTGGGTTTGAGCTGATTCTCGCTGCCCTGTTTATGCCAGTCTAGACACAATTGATTCCCTTACGGAGACATATCAATACATAGGTTTTAAGATTCTTACTAGTCAGATCTCTTCCTCTGCGGGAAATATGGGGTTTTGAGTCCCTTTCACTGAGGAAGGTGTAGGTCTTGTCTATTCCATAGTTGGTTTTGGAACGGTACCTGTGCTTATATCAAACTCTGGTTTGATGCATCACCCCACCTCTCCTTCCCTCTTAAGCAGGCATAAGATTGTTTTCTAAATGTGAGAGTCTGTTCTCTTGCCTAACTCAGTTCATGTGTAGCCATGTTTACAGCATCTTCCTAAGTGATATCTTATGATAAGTTTCTTTTTCTGTGTGACTTCTTTCACTTAGTATCATCGTACCTGAATCCACTCATTTTGCTGCTACTGGTCTTATGACATTGATTTCATAGCTGAGGGATATTCCATCGTACGTAAGTTCCACGATGTTTGGAACCATTTTTATATTTCCTGGGATATTTCAGGTGTACCCAGGTTGAGGTTCCTGTAAGCAGTGCAGCCCTCAATTTGGGGGTGGCTCTGTCTTATGGATTTTCAGTTTTCCCAAGGTATATTCCCTAGACTGGACATGCCCTTGGCTCTGTAGCTCTGTTGTTTACTTGTTTTAGGGAACACAATTCACTCCTCCAGTGAGGCAGTTGGCAACTTACATCCCGCCCCTCAGCATAACAAGGCTCCCTGTTCTCCAGGGCCTGCCTTGCCTTTCTGGTTTTTACACATTTTGTGGATGTCCCTTTTGACCGGTGGGAAGTGATACTTCTTTGTAGTGCAGATTTGCATTGCCCGCTTGCTTGCTTGGCCAAAAAGGGCGTATGCGTTTTCTCCTGAATATATTCAGGAGAAAACGCATACGCCCTTTTTGGCCAAGTGCATCATTGTCGAAGTTGTGCCCCTCTTCCTGTGCTTTACAGGCGATTCCAACGTACCTCTTGAAATCTGTTTCCTGCTATTCTGCCTCGCTTTCAAGTCCGCCTCGTTGCCTTCCCTCAACAGATTTTTGGACGATAGTTGGCCTTGATTACTCTGCCAGTTTGTGAATTGCTGTGCCCCTGAGCTCCATTTTTCAACTCGTTTTTTGTGAGCTGAACGCAAGTCCAAACTTTTGGTTCAGGACCTATACTGGTTCCCGGTGGGTGGCTGAGACTTTGGTTAATTCTTCTTCCTGCCGGGAAATTAGAGTGACATGTGCCCATCCAAATGCCTAACAGCTACTCTCTCATTGGTTCTCCCTCTTCCCTTTCATCCTCTGCCAAATTGGCAACCTGTGCGAACCAGGAGCTTAAAGGGTATGTCTCTCCAAGTTGGGAGATTGATAGGAAAGCAGTTGGAAAGTCAAACCGGAGCACCAGGAGAGGGACTCTTCGTTGAGTTTTAGAAACCTTTCGTATTCACAGTGTGTCCATTCTCTAGGTTTCCCGTACATGTTATAGCTGTAGTAATATTCCCTTCAACCTGGAGAGTTGGGACCCATGGAATGGGTGCCATGCATTATTGCTTTAAAGGGTCTGCATTTGCTCACCCAATCTCACCAATCCTCTCAGTCCCAAGTGTCCAGCCTTATGCCACATCCAGCTGTCATTGTAGATAGGGTCATTCCAGGTTGCATCAGAGACCCTGAAGGAATTGTAAAGAATTTCCCTGTTTCTTTGTTCTGTTTTTGAAATTCCTTTTTAGAGTGGGTTTGAGCTGATTCTCGCTGCCCTGTTTATGCCAGTCTAGACACACTTGATTCCCTTACGGAGACATATCAATACATAGGTTTTACGATTCTTACTAGTCAGATCAATTCCTCTGCAGGAAATATGGGGTTTTGAGTCCCTTTCACTGAGGAAGGTGTAGGTCTTGTCTATTCCATAGTTGGTTTTGGAACGGTACCTGTGCTTATATCAAACTCTGGTTTGATGCATCACCCCACCTCTCCTTCCCTCTTAAGCAGGCATAAGATTGTTTTCTAAATGTGAGAGTCTGTTCTCTTGCCTAACTCAGTTCATGTGTAGCCATGTTTACAGCATCTTCCTAAGTGATATCTTATGATAAGTTTCTTTTTCTGTGTGACTTCTTTCACTTAGTATCATCGTACCTGAATCCACTCATTTTGCTGCTACTGGTCTTATGACATTGATTTCATAGCTGAGGGATATTCCATCGTACGTAAGTTCCACGATGTTTGGAACCATTTTTATATTTCCTGGGATATTTCAGGTGTACCCAGGTTGAGGTTCCTGTAAGCAGTGCAGCCCTCAATTTGGGGGTGGCTCTGTCTTATGGATTTTCAGTTTTCCCAAGGTATATTCCCTAGACTGGACATGCCCTTGGCTCTGTAGCTCTGTTGTTTACTTGTTTTAGGGAACACAATGCACTCCTCCAGTGAGGCAGTTGGCAACTTACATCCCGCCCATCAGCATAACAAGGCTCCCTGTTCTCCAGGGCCTGCCTTGCCTTTCTGGTTTTTACACATTTTGTGGATGTCCCTTTTGACCGGTGGGAAGTGATACTTCTTTGTAGTGCAGATTTGCATTGCCCGCTTGCTTGCTTGGCCAAAAAGGGCGTATGCGTTTTCTCCTGAATATATTCAGGAGAAAACGCATACGCCCTTTTTGGCCAAGTGCATCATTGTCGAAGTTGTGCCCCTCTTCCTGTGCTTTACAGGCGATTCCAACGTACCTCTTGAAATCTCTTTCCTGCTCTCCTGCCTCGCTTTCAAGTCCACCTCGTTGCCTTCCCTCAACAGATTTTTGGACGATAGTTGGCCTTGATTACTCTGCCAGTTTGTGAATTGCTGTGCCCCTGAGCTCCATTTTTCAACTCGTTTTTTGTGAGCTGAACGCAAGTCCAAACTTTTGGTTCAGGACCTATACTGGTTCCCGGTGGGTGGCTGAGACTTTGGTTAATTCTTCTTCCTGCCGGGAAATTAGAGTGACATGTGCCCATCCAAATGCCTAACAGCTACTCTCTCATTGGTTCTCCCTCTTCCCTTTCATCCTCTGCCAAATTGGCAACCTGTGCGAACCAGGAGCTTAAAGGGGCTGTCTCTCCAAGTTGGGAGATTGATAGGAAAGCATTTGGAAAGTCAAACCGGAGCACCAGGAGAGGGGCTCTTCGTTGAGTTTTAGAAACCTTTCGTATTCACAGTGTGTCCATTCTCTAGGTTTCCCGTACATGTTATAGCTGTAGTAATGTTCCCTTAAACCTGGAGAGCTGGGACCTATGGAATGGGTGCCATGCACTATTGCTTTAAAGGGTCTGCATTTGCTCACCCAATCTCACCAATCCTCTCAGTCCCAAGTGTCCAGCCTCATGCCACATCCAGCTGTCATTGTAGATAGGGTCATTCCAGGTTGCATCAGAGACCCTGAAGGAATTGTAAAGAATTTACCTGTTTCTTTGTTCTGTTTTTGAAATTCCTTTTTAGAGTGGGTTGGAGCTGATTCTCGCTGCCATGTTTATGCAAGTCTAGACACACTTGATTCCCTTACGGAGACATATCAATACATAGGTTTTAAGATTCTTACTAGTCAGATCTATTCCTCTGCGGGAAATATGGGGTTTTGAGTCCCTTTCACTGAGGAAGGTGTAGGTCTTGTCTATTCCATAGTTGGTTTTTGGAACGGTACCTGTGCTTATATCAAACTCTGGTTTGATGCATCACCCCACCTCTCCTTCCCCCTTAAGCAGGCATAAGAGTGTTTTCTAAATGTGAGACTCTGTTCTCTTGCCTAACTCAGTTCATGTGCAGCCATGTTTACAGGATCTTCCTAAGTGATATCTTATGATAAGTTTCTTTTTCTGTGTGACTTCTTTCACATAGAATCATCGTATCTGAACCAACTCATTTTGCTGCTACTGGTCTTATGACATTGATTTCATGGCTGAGGGATATTCCATCGTACGTAAGTTCCACGATGTTTGGAACCATTTTTATATTTCCTGGGATATTTCAGGTGTACCCAGGTTGAGGTTCCTGTAAGCAGTGCAGCCCTCAATTTGGGGGTGGCTCTGTCTTATGGATTTTCAGTTTTCCCAAGGTATATTCCCTAGACTGGAAGTGCCCTTGGCTCTGTAGCTCTGTTGTTTACTTGTTTTAGGGAACACAATGCACTCCTCCAGTGAGGCAGTTGGCAACTTACATCCCGCCCATCAGCATAACAAGGCTCCCTGTTCTCCAGGGCCTGTCTTGCCTTTCTGGTTTTTACACATTTTGTGGATGTCCCTTTTGACCGGTGGGAAGTGATACATCTTTGTAGTGCAGATTTGCATTGCCCGCTTGCTTGCTTGGCCAAAAAGGGCGTATGCGTTTTCTCCTGAATATATTCAGGAGAAAACGCATACGCCCTTTTTGGCCAAGTGCATCATTGTCGAAGTTGTGCCCCTCTTCCTGAGCTTTACAGGCGATTCCAACGTACCTCTTGAAATCTCTTTCCTGCTATTCTGCCTCGTTTTCAAGTCCGCCTCGTTGCCTTCCCTCAACAGATTTTTGGACGATAGTTGGCCTTGATTACTCTGCCAATTTGTGAATTGCTGTGCCCCTGAGCTCCATTTTTCAACTCGTTTTTTGTGAGCTGAACGCAAGTCCAAACTTTTGGTTCAGGACCTATACTGGTTCCCGGTGGGTGGCTGAGACTTTGGTTCATTCTTCTTCCTGCCGGGAAATTAGAGTGACATGTGCCCATCCAAATGCCTAACAGCTACTCTCTCATTGGTTCTCCCTCTTCCCTTTCATCCTCTGCCAAATTGGCAACCTGTGCGAACCAGGAGCTTAAAGGGGCTGTCTCTCCAAGTTGGGAGATTGATAGGAAAGCAGTTGGAAAGTCAAACCGGAGCACCAGGAGAGGGACTATTCGTTGAGTTTTAGAAACCTTTCGTATTCACAGTGTGTCCATTCTCTAGGTTTCCCGTACACGTTATAGCTGTAGTAATATTCCCTTCAACCTGGAGAGCTGGGACCCATGGAATGGGTGCCATGCGTTATTGCTTTAAAGGGTCTGCATTTGCTCACCCAATCTCACCAATCCTCTCAGTCCCAAGTGTCCAGCCTTATGCCACATCCAGCTGTCATTGTAGATAGGGTCATTCCAGGTTGCATCAGAGACCCTGAAGGAATTGTAAAGAATTTCCCTGTTTCTTTGTTCTGTTTTTGAAATTCCTTTTTAGAGTGGGTTTGAGCTGATTCTCGCTGCCATGTTTATGCCAGTCTAGACACACTTGATTCCCTTACGGAGACATATCAATACATAGGTTTTAAGATTCTTACTAGTCAGATCTATTCCTCTGCGGGAAATATGGGGTTTTGAGTCCCTTTCACTGAGGAAGGTGTAGGTCTTGTCTATTCCATAGTTGTTTTTTGGAACGGTAACTGTGCTTATATCAAACTCTGGTTTGATGCATCACCCCACCTCTCCTTCCCCCTTAAGCAGGCATAAGAGTGTTTTCTAAATGTGAGACTCTGTTCTCTTGCCTAACTCAGTTCATGTGTAGCCATGTTTACAGGATCTTCCTAAGTGATATCTTATGATAAGTTTCTTTTTCTGTGTGACTTCTTTCACTTAGAATCATCGTACCTGAATCCACTCATTTTGCTGCTACTGGTCTTATGACATTGATTTCATGGCTGAGGGATATTCCATCGTACGTAAGTTCCACGATGTTTGGAACCATTTTTATATTTCCTGGGATATTTCAGGTGTACCCAGGTTGAGGTTCCTGTAAGCAGTGCAGCCCTCAATTTGGGGGTGGCTCTGTCTTATGGATTTTCAATTTTCCCAAGGTGTATTCCCTAGACTGGATGTGCCCTTGGCTCTGTAGCTCTGTTGTTTACTTGTTTTAGGGAACACAATGCACTCCTCCAGTGAGGCAGTTGGCAACTTACATCCCGCCCATCAGCATAACAAGGCTCCCTGTTCTCCAGGGCCTGTCTTGCCTTTCTGGTTTTTACACATTTTGTGGATGTCCCTTTTGACCGGTGGGAAGTGATACTTCTTTGTAGTGCAGATTTGCATTGCCCGCTTGCTTGCTTGGCCAAAAAGGGCGTATGCGTTTTCTCCTGAATATATTCAGGAGAAAACGCATACGCCCTTTTTGGCCAAGTGCATCATTGTCGAAGTTGTGCCCCTCTTCCTGTGCTTTACAGGCGATTCCAACGTACCTCTTGAAATCTCTTTCCTGCTCTTCTGCCTCGCTTTCAAGTCCGCCTCGTTGCCTTCCCTCAACAGATTTTTGGACGATAGTTGGCCTTGATTACTCTGCCAGTTTGTGAATTGCTGTGCCCCTGAGCTCCATTTTTCAACTCGTTTTTTGTGAGCTGAACGCAAGTCCAAACTTTTGGTTCAGGACCTATACTGGTTCCCGGTGGGTGGCTGAGACTTTGGTTAATTCTTCTTCCTGCCGGGAAATTAGAGTGACATGTGCCCATCCAAATGCCTAACAGCTACTCTCTCATTGGTTCTCCCTCTTCCCTTTCATCCTCTGCCAAATTGGCAACCTGTGCGAACCAGGAGCTTAAAGGGGCTGTCTCTCCAAGTTGGGAGATTGATAGGAAAGCAGTTGGAAAGTCAAACCGGAGCACCAGGAGAGGGGCTCTTGGTTGAGTTTTAGAAACCTTTCGTATTCACAGTGTGTCCATTCTCTAGGTTTCCCGTACATGTTATAGCTGTAGTAATATTCCCTTCAACCTGGAGAGCTGGGACCCATGGAATGGGTGCCATGCACTATTGCTTTAAAGGGTCTAAATTTGCTCACCCAATCTCACCAATCCTCTCAGTCCCAAGTGTGCAGCCTCATGCCACATCCAGCTGTCATTTTAGATAGGGTCATTCCAGGTTGCATCAGAGACCCTGAAGGAATTGTAAAGAATTTCCCTGTTTCTTTGTTCTGTTTTTGAAATTCCTTTTTAGAGTGGGTTTGAGCTGATTCTCGCTGCCCTGTTTATGCCAGTCTAGACACACTTGATTCCCTTACGGAGACATATCAATACATAGGTTTTAAGATTCTTACTAGTCAGATCTATTCCTCTGCGGGACATATGGGGTTTTGAGTCCCTTTCACTGAGGAAGGTGTAGGTTTGTCTATTCCATAGATGGTTTTTGGAACCGTACCTGTGCTTATATCAAACTCTGGTTTGATGCATCACCCCACCTCTCCTTCCCCCTTAAGCAGACATAAGAGTGTTTTCTAAATATGAGACTCTGTTCGCTTTCCTAACTCAGTTCATGTGTAGCCATGTTTACAGGATCTTCCTAAGTGATATCTTATGATAAGTTTCTTTTCCTGTGTGACTTCTTTCACTTAGAATCATCGTACCTGAATCCACTCATTTTGCTGCTACTGGTCTTATGACATTGATTTCGTGGCTGAGGGATATTCCATCGTACGTAATTTCCACAATGTTTTGAACCATTTTTATATTTCCTGGGATATTTCAGGTGTACCCAGGTTGAGGTTCTTGTAAGCAGTGCAGCCCTCAATTTGGGGGTCGCTCTGTCTTATGGATTTTCAGTTTTCCCAAGGAATATTCCCTAGACTGGAAGTGCCCTTGGCTCTGTGGCTCTGTTGTTTACTTGTTTTAGGGAACAGAATGCACTCCTCCAGTGAGGCAGTTGGCAACTTACATCCCGCCCATCAGCATAACAAGGCTCCCTGTTCTCCAGGGCCTGCCTTGCCTTTCTGGTTTTTACACATTTTGTGGATGTCCCTTTTGACCGGTGGGAAGTGATACTTCTTTGTAGTGCAGATTTGCATTGCCCGCTTGATTGCTTGGCCAAAAAGGGCGTATGCGTTTTCTCCTGAATATATTCAGGAGAAAATTCATACGCCCTTTTTGGCCAAGTGCATCATTGTCGAAGTTGTGCCCCTCTTCCTGTGCTTTACAGGCGATTCCTACGTTCCTCTTGAAATCTCTTTCCTGCTACTCTGCCTCGCTTTCAAGTCCGCCTCGTTGCCTTCCCTCAACAGATTTTTGGACGATAGTTGGCCTTGATTACTCTGCCAGTTTGTGAATTGCTGTGCCCCTGAGCTCCATTTTTCAACTCGTATTTTGTGAGCTGAACGCACGTCCAAACTTTTGGTTCAGGACCTATAATGGTTCCCGGTGGGTGGCTGAGACTTTGGTTAATTCTTCTTCCTGCCGGGAAATTAGAGTGACATGTGCCCATCCAAATGCCTAACAGCTACTCTCTCATTGGTTCGCCCTCTTCCCTTTCATCCTCTGCCAGATTGGCAACCTGTGCGAACCAGGAGCTTAAAGGGGCTGTCTCTCCAAGTTGGGAGATTGATAGGAAAGCAGTTGGAAAGTCAAACCGGAGCACCAGGAAAGGGACTCTTCGTTGAGTTTTAGAAACCTTTCGTATTCACAGTGTGTCCATTCTCTAGGTTTCCCGTACATGTTATAGCTGTAGTAATATTCCCTTCAACCTGGAGAGTTGTGACCCATGGAATGGGTGCCAAGCATTATTGCTTTAAAGGGTCTGCATTTGCTCACCCAATCTCACCAATACTCTCAGTCCCAAGTGTCCAGCCTTATGCCACATCCAGCTGTCATTGTAGATAGGGTCATTCCAGGTTGCATCAGAGACCCTGAAGGAATTGTAAAGAATTTCCCTGTTTCTTTGTTCTGTTTTTGAAATTCCTTTTTAGAGTGGGTTTGAGCTGATTCTCGCTGCCATGTTTATGCCAGTCTAGACACACTTGATTCCCTTACGGAGACATATCAATACAGAGGTTTTAAGATTCTTACTAGTCAGATCTATTCCTCTGCGGGAAATATGGGGTTTTGAGTCCCTTTCACTGAGGAAGGTGTAGGTCTTGTCTATTCCATAGTTGGTTTTTGGAACCGTACCTGTGCTTATATCAAACTCTGGTTTGATGCATCACCCCACCTCTCCTTCCCCCTTAAGCAGACATAAGAGTGTTTTCTAAATATGAGACTCTGTTCGCTTTCCTAACTCAGTTCATGTGTAGCCATGTTTACAGGATCTTCCTAAGTGATATCTTATGAAAAGTTTCTTTTCCTGTGTGACTTCTTTCACTTAGAATCATCGTACCTGAATCCACTCATTTTGCTGCTACTGGTCTTATGACATTGATTTCGTGGCTGAGGGATATTCCATCGTACGTAAGTTCCACAATGTTTTGAACCATTTTTATATTTCCTGGGATATTTCAGGTGTACCCAGGTTGAGGTTCTTGTAAGCAGTGCAGCCCTCAATTTGGGGGTGGCTCTGTCTTATGGATTTTCAGTTTTCCCAAGGTATATTCCCTAGACTGGAAGTGCCCTTGGCTCTGTAGCTCTGTTGTTTACTTGTTTTAGGGAACACAATGCACTCCTCCAGTGAGGCAGTTGGCAACTTACATCCCGCCCATCAGCATAACAAGGCTCCCTGTTCTCCATTGCCTGCCTTGCCTTTCTGGTTTTTACACATTTTGTGGATGTCCCTTTTGACCGGTGGGAAGTCATACATCTTTGTAGTGCAGATTTGCATTGCCCGCTTGCTTGCTTGGCCAAAAAGGGCGTATGCGTTTTCTCCTGAATATATTCAGGAGAAAACGCATACGCCCTTTTTGGCCAAGTGCATCATTGTCGAATATGTGCCCCTCTTCCTGTGCTTTACAGGCGATTCCAACGTACCTCTTGAAATCTCTTTCCTGCTATTCTGCCTCGCTTTCAAGTCCGCCTCGTTGCCTTCCCTCAACAGATTTTTGGACGATAGTTGGCCTTGATTACTCTGCCAGTTTGTGAATTGCTGTGCCCCTGTGCTCCATTTTTCAACTCGTTTTTTGTGAGCTGAACGCAAGTCCAAACATTTGGTTCAGGAACTCTACTGGTTCCCGGTGTGTGGCTGAGACTTTGGTTAATTCTTCTTCCTGCCGGGAAATTAGAGTGACATGTGCCCATCCAAATGCCTAACAGCTACTCTCTCATTGGTTATCCATCTTCCCTTTCATCCTCTGCCAAATTGGCAAGCTGTGCGAACCAGGAGCTTAAAGGGGCTGTCTCTCCAAGTTGGAGGATTGATAGGAAAGCAGTTGGAAAGTCAAACCGGAGCACCAGGAGAGGGACTCTTCGTTGAGTTTTAGAAACCTTTCGTATTCACAGTGTGTCCATACTCTAGGTTTCCCGTACATGTTATAGCTGTAGTAATATTCCCTTCAACCTGGAGAGCTGGGACCCATGGAATGGGTGCCATGCATTATTGCTTTAAAGGGTCTGCATTTGCTCACCCAATCTCACAAATCCTCTCAGTCCCAAGTGTCCAGCCTTATGCCACATCCAGCTGTCATTGTAGATAGGGTCATTCCAGGTTGCATCAGAGACCCTGAAGGAATTGTAAAGAATTTCCCTGTTTCTTTGTTCTGTTTTTGAAATTCATTTTTAGAGTGGGTTTGAACTGATTCTCGCTGCCCTGTTTATGCCAGTCTAGACACACTTGATTCCCTTACGGAGACATATCAATACATAGGTTTTAAGATTCTTACTAGTCAGATCTCTTCCTCTGCGGGAAATATGGGGTTTTGAGTCCCTTTCACTGAGGAAGGTGTAGGTCTTGTCTATTCCATAGTTGGTTTTTGGAACGGTACCTGTGCTTATATCAAACTCTGGTTTGATGCATCACCCCACCTCTCCTTCCCCCTTAAGCAGGCATAAGAGTGTTTTCTAAATGTGAGACTCTGTTCTCTTTCCTAACTCAGTTCATGTGTAGCCATGTTTACAGGATCTTCCTAAGTGATATCTTATGATAAGTTTATTTTCCTGTGTGACTTCTTTCACTTAGAATCATCGTACCTGAATCCACTCATTTTGCTGCTACTGGTCTTATGACATTGATTTCGTGGCTGAGGGATATTCCGTCGTACATAAGTTCCACAATGTTTGGAACCATTTTTATATTTCCTGGGATATTTCAGGTGTACCCAGGTTGAGGTTCTTGTAAGCAGTGCAGCCTTCAATTTGGGGATAGCTCTGTCTTATGGATTTTCAGTTTTCCCAAGGTATATTCCCTAGACTGGAAGTGCCCTTGGCTCTGTAGCTCTGTTGTTTACTTGTTTTAGGGAACACAATGCACTCCTCCAGTGAGGCAGTTGGCAACTTACATCCCGCCCATCAGCATAACAAGGCTCCCTGTTCTCCAGGGCCTGTCTTGCCTTTCGGGTTTTTACACATTTTGTGGATGTCCCTTTTGACCGGTGGGAAGTGATCCTTCTTTGTAGTGCAGATTTGCATTGCCCGCATGCTTGCTTGGCCAAAAAGGGCGTATGCGTTTTCTCCTGAATATATTCAGGAGAAAACGCATACGCCCTTTTTGGCCAAGTGCATCATTGTCGAAGTTGTGCCCCTCTTCCTGTGCTTTACAGGCGATTCCAACGTACCTCTTGAAATCTCTTTCCTGCTATTCTGCCTCGCTTTCAATTCCGCCTGGTTGCCTTCCCTCAACAGATTTTTGGACGATAGTTGGCCTTGATTACTCTGCCAGTTTGTGAATTGCTGTGCCCCTGAGCTCCATTTTTCAACTCGTTTTTTGTGAGCTGAACGCAGGTCCAAACTTTTGGTTCAGGACCTATAATGGTTCCCGGTGGGTGGCTGAGACTTTGGTTAATTCTTCTTCCTGCCGGGAAATTAGAGTGACATGTGCCCATCCAAATGCCTAACAGCTACTCTCTCATTGGTTCTCCCTCTTCCCTTTCATCCTCTGCCAAATTGGCAACCTGTGCGAACCAGGAGCTTAAAGGGGCTGTCTCTCCAAGTTGGGAGATTGATAGGAAAGCAGTTGGAATGTCAAACCGGAGCACCAGGAGAGGGACTCTTCGTTGAGTTTTAGAAACCTTTGGTATTCACAGTGTGTCCATTCTCTAGGTTTCCCGTACATGTTATAGCTGTAGTAATATTCCCTTCAACCTGGAGAGTTGGGACCCATGGAATGGGTGCCATGCATTATTGCTTTAAAGGGTCTGCATTTGCTCACCGAATCTCACCAATCCTCTCAGTCCCAAGTGTCCAGCCTTATGCCACATCCAGCTGTCATTGTAGATAGGGTCATTCCAGGTTGCATCAGAGACCCTGAAGGAATTGTAAAGAATTCCCCTGTTTATTTGTTCTGTTTTTGAAATTCCTTTTTAGAGTGGGTTTGAGCTGATTCTCGCTGCCATGTTTATGCCAGTCTAGACACACTTGATTCCCTTATGGAGACATATCAATACATAGGTTTTAAGATTCTTACTAGTCAGATCTATTCCTCTGCGGGAAATATGGGGTTTTGAGTCCCTTTCACTGAGGAAGGTGTAGGTCTTGTCTATTCCATAGATGGTTTTTGGAACCGTACCTGTGTTTATATCAAACTCTGGTTTGATGCATCACCCCACCTCTCCTTCCCCCTTAAGCAGACATAAGAGTGTTTTCTAAATATGAGACTCTGTTCGCTTTCCTAACTCAGTTCATGTGTAGCCATGTTTACAGGATCTTCCTAAGTGATATCTTATGATAAGTTTCTTTTCCTGTGTGACTTCTTTCACTTAGAATCATCGTACCTGAATCCACTCATTTTGCTGCTACTGGTCTTATGACATTGATTTTGTGGCTGAGGGATATTCCATCGTACGTAAGTTCCACAATGTTTTGAACCATTTTTATATTTCCTGGGATATTTCAGGTGTACCCAGGTTGAGGTTCTTGTAAGCAGTGCAGCCCTCAATTTGGGGGTGGCTCTGTCTTATGGATTTTCAGTTTTCCCAAGGTATATTCCCTAGACTGGAAGTGCCCTTGGCTCTGTAGCTCTGTTGTTTACTTGTTTTAGGGAACACAATGCACTCCTCCAGTGAGGCAGTTGGCAACTTACATCCCGCCCATCAGCATAACAAGGCTCCCTGTTCTCCAGGGCCTGCCTTGCCTTTCTGGTTTTTACACATTTTGTGGATGTCCCTTTTGACCTGTGGGAAGTGATACTTCTTTGTAGTGCAGATTTGCATTGCCCGCTTGCTTGCTTGGCCAAAAAGGGCGTATGCGTTTTCTCCTGAATATATTCAGGAGAAAACGCATACACACTTTTTGGCCAAGTGCATCATTATCGAAGTTGTGCCCCTCTTCCTGTGCTTTACAGGCGATTCCAACGTTCCTCTTGAAATCTCTTTCCTGCTACTCTGCCTCGCTTTCAAGTCCGCCTCGTTGCCTTCCCTCAACAGATTTTTGGACGATAGTTGGCCTTGATTACTCTGCCAGTTTGTGAATTGCTGTGCCCCTGAGCTCCATTTTTCAACTCGTTTTTTGTGAGCTGAATGCAGTTCCAAACTTTTGGTTCAGGACCTATACTGGTTCCCGGTGGGTGGCTGAGACTTTGGTTAATTCTTCTTCCTGCCGGGAAATTAGAGTGACATGTGCCCATCCAAATGCCTAACAGCTACTCTCTCATTGGTTCTCCCTCTTCCCTTTCATCCTCTGCCAGATTGGCAACCTGTGCGAACCAGGAGCTTAAAGGGGCTGTCTCTCCAAGTTGGGAGATTGATAGGAAAGCAGTTGGAAAGTCAAACCGGAGCACCAGGAGAGGGACTCTTCGTTGAGTTTTAGAAACCTTTCGTATTCACAGTGTGTCCATTCTCTAGGTTTCCCGTACATGTTATAGCTGTAGTAATATTCCCTTCAACCTGGAGAGTTGGGACCCAGGGAATGGGTGCCATGCATTATTGCTTTAAAGGGTCTGCATTTGCTCACCCAATCTCACCAATCCTCTCATTCTCAAGTGTCCAGCCTTATGCCACATCCAGCTGTCATTGTAGATAGGGTCATTCCAGGTTGCATCAGAGACCCTGAAGGAATTGTAAAGAATTTCCCTGTTTCTTTGTTCTGTTTTTGAAATTCCTTTTTAGAGTGGGTTTGAGCTGATTCTCGCTGCCCTGTTTATGCCAGTCTAGACACACTTGATTCCCTTACGGAGACATATCAATACATAGGTTTTAAGATTCTTACTAGTCAGATCTATTCCTCTGCGGGAAATATGGGGTTTTGAGTCCCTTTCACTGAGGAAGGTGTAGGTCTTCTCTATTCCATAGATGGTTTTTGGAACCGTACCTGTGTTTATATCAAACTCTAGTTTGATGCATCACCCCACCTCTCCTTCCCCCTTAAGCAGACATAAGAGTGTTTTCTAAATATGAGACTCTGTTCGCTTTCCTAACTCAGTTCATGTGTAGCCATGTTTACAGGATCTTCCTAAGTGATATCTTATGATAAGTTTCTTTTCCTGTGTGACTTCTTTCACTTAGAATCATCGTACCTGAATGCACTCATTTTGCTGCTACTGGTCTTATGACATTGATTTCGTGGCTGAGGGATATTCCATCGTACGTAAGTTCCACGATGTTTGGAACCATTTTTATATTTCCTGGGATATTTCAGGTGTACCCAGGTTGAGGTTCTTGTAAGCAGTGCAGCCCTCAATTTGGGGATGGCTCTGTCTTATGGATTTTCAGTTTTCCCAAGGTATATTTCCTAGACTGGAAGTGCCCTTGGCTCTGTAGCTCTGTTGTTTACTTGTTTTAGGGAACACAATGCACTCCTCCAGTGAGGCAGTTGGCAACTTACATCCCGCCCATCAGCATAACAAGGCTCCCTGTTCTCCAGGGCCTGCCTTGCCTTTCTGGTTTTTACACATTTTGTGGATGTCCCTTTTGACCGGTGGGAAGTGATACTTCTTTGTAGTGCAGATTTGCATTGCCCGCTTGCTTGCTTGGCCAAAAAGGGCGTATGCGTTTTCTCCTGAATATATTCAGGAGAAAACGCATACGCCCTTTTTGGCCAAGTGCATCATTGTCGAATATGTGCCCCTCTTCCTGTGCTTTACAGGCGATTCCAACTTACCTCTTGAAATCTCTTTCCTGCTATTCTGCCTCGCTTTCAAGTCCGCCTCGTTGCCTTCCCTCAACAGATATTTGGACGATAGTTGGCCTTGATTACTCTGCCAGTTTGTGAATTGCTGTGCCCCTGTGCTCCATTTTTCAACTCGTTTTTTGTGAGCTGAACGCAAGTCCAAACTTTTGGTTCAGGACCTATACTGGTTCCCGGTGGGTGGCTGAGACTTTGGTTAATTCTTCTTCCTGCCGGGAAATTAGAGTGACATGTGCCCATCCAAATGCCTAACAGCTACTCTCTCATTGGTTATCCCTCTTCCCTTTCATCCTCTGCCAAATTGGCAACCTGTGCGAACCAGGAGCTTAAAGGGGCTGTCTCTCCAAGTTGGGAGATTGATAGGAAAGCAGTTGGAAAGTCAAACCGGAGCACCAGGAGAGGGACTCTTCGTTGAGTTTTAGAAACCTTTCGTATTCAGAGTGTGTCCATACTCTAGGTTTCCCGTACATGTTATAGCTGTAGTAATATTCCCTTCAACCTGGAGAGCTGGGACCCATGGAATGGGTGCCATGCGTTATTGCTTTAAAGGGTCTGCATTTGCTCACCCAATCTCACAAATCCTCTCAGTCCCAAGTGTCCAGCCTTATGCCACATCCAGCTGTCATTGTAGATAGGGTCATTCCAGGTTGCATCAGAGACCCTGAAGGAATTGTAAAGAATTTCCCTGTTTCTTTGTTCTGTTTTTGAAATTCCTTTTTAGAGTGGGTTTGAACTGATTCTCGCTGCCCTGTTTATGCCAGTCTAGACACACTTGATTCCCTTACGGAGACATATCAATACATAGGTTTTAAGATTCTTACTAGTCAGATCTCTTCCTCTGCGGGAAATATGGGGTTTTGAGTCCCTTTCACTGAGGAAGGTGTAGGTCTTGTCTATTCCATAGTTGGTTTTTGGAACGGTACCTGTGCTTATATCAAACTCTGGTTTGATGCATCACCCCACCTCTCCTTCCCCCTTAAGCAGGCATAAGAGTGTTTTCTAAATGTGAGACTCTGTTCTCTTTCCTAACTCAGTTCATGTGTAGCCATGTTTACAGGATCTTCCTAAGTGATATCTTATGATAAGTTTCTTTTCCTGTGTGACTTCTTTCACTTAGAATCATCGTACCTGAATCCACTCATTTTGCTGCTACTGGTCTTATGACATTGATTTCGTGGCTGAGGGATATTCCATCGTACATAAGTTCCACAATGTTTGGAACCATTTTTATATTTCCTGGGATATTTCAGGTGTACCCAGGTTGAGGTTCTTGTAAGCAGTGCATCCTTCAATTTGGGGATAGCTCTGTCTTATGGATTTTCAGTTTTCCCAAGGTATATTCCCTAGACTGGAAGTGCCCTTGGCTCTGTAGCTCTGTTGTTTACTTGTTTTAGGGAACACAATGCACTCCTCCAGTGAGGCAGTTGGCAACTTACATCCCGCCCATCAGCATAACAAGGCTCCCTGTTCTCCAGGGCCTGTCTTGCCTTTCGGGTTTTTACACATTTTGTGGATGTCCCTTTTGACCGGTGGGAAGTGATACTTCTTTGTAGTGCAGATTTGCATTGCCCGCTTGCTTGCTTGGCCAAAAAGGGCATATGCGTTTTCACCTGAATATATTCAGGAGAAAACGCATACGCCCTTTTTGGCCAAGTGCATCATTGTCGAAGTTGTGCCCCTCTTCCTGTGCTTTACAGGTGATTCCAACGTACCTCTTGAAATCTGTTTCCTGCTATTCTGCCTCGCTTTCAAGTCCGCCTCGTTGCCTTCCCTCAACAGATTTTTGGACGATAGTTGGCCTTGATTACTCTGCCAGTTTGTGAATTGCTGTGCCCCTGAGCTCCATTTTTCAACTCGTTTTTTGTGAGCTGAACGCAGGTCCAAACTTTTGGTTCAGGACCTATACTGGTTCCCGGTGGGTGGCTGAGACTTTGGTTAATTCTTCTTCCTGCCGGGAAATTAGAGTGACATGTGCCCATCCAAATGCCTAACAGCTACTCTCTCATTGGATCTCCCTCTTCCCTTTCATCCTCTGCCAAAATGGCAACCTGTGCGAACCAGGAGCTTAAAGGGGCTGTCTCTCCAAGTTGGGAGATTGATAGGAAAGCAGTTGGAATGTCAAACCGGAGCACCAGGAGAGGGACTCTTCGTTGAGTTTTAGAAACCTTTGGTATTCACAGTGTGTCCATTCTCTAGGTTTCCCGTACATGTTATAGCAGTAGTAATATTCCCTTCAACCTGGAGAGTTGGGACCCATGGAATGGGTGCCATGCATTATTGCTTTAAAGGGTCTGCATTTGCTCACCGAATCTCACCAATCCTCTCAGTCCCAAGTGTCCAGCCTTATGCCACATCCAGCTGTCATTGTAGATAGGGTCATTCCAGGTCGCATCAGAGACCCTGAAGGAATTGTAAAGAATTCCCCTGTTTCTTTGTTCTGTTTTTGAAATTCCTTTTTAGAGTGGGTTTGAGCTGATTCTCGCTGCCATGTTTATGCCAGTCTAGACACACTTGATTCCCTTATGGAGACATATCAATACATAGGTTTTAAGATTCTTACTAGTCAGATCTATTCCTCTGCGGGAAATATGGGGTTTTGAGTACCTTTCACTGAGGAAGGTGTAGGTCTTGTCTATTCCATAGATGGTTTTTGGAACCGTACCTGTGTTTATATCAAACTCTGGTTTGATGCATCACCCCACCTCTCCTTCCCCCTTAAGCAGACATAAGAGTGTTTTCTAAATATGAGACTCTGTTCGCTTTCCTAACTCAGTTCATGTGTAGCCATGTTTACAGGATCTTCCTAAGTGATATCTTATGATAAGTTTCTTTTCCTGTGTGACTTCTTTCACTTAGAATCATCGTACCTGAATCCACTCATTTTGCTGCTACTGGTCTTATGACATTGATTTCGTGGCTGAGGGATATTCCATCGTACGTAAGTTCCACAATGTTTTGAACCATTTTTATATTTCCTGGGATATTTCAGGTGTACCCAGGTTGAGGTTCTTGTAAGCAGTGCAGCCCTCAATTTGGGGGTGGCTCTGTCTTATGGATTTTCAGTTTTCCCAAGGTATATTCCCTAGACTGGAAGTGCCCTTGGCTCTGTAGCTCTGTTGTTTACTTGTTTTAGGGAACACAATGCACTCCTCCAGTGAGGCAGTTGGCAACTTACATCCCGCCCATCAGCATAACAAGGCTCCCTGTTCTCCAGGGCCTGCCTTGCCTTTCTGGTTTTTACACATTTTCTGGATGTCCCTTTTGACCTGTGGGAAGTGATACTTCTTTGTAGTGCAGATTTGCATTGCCCGCTTGCTTGCTTGGCCAAAAAGGGCGTATGCGTTTTCTCCTGAATATATTCAGGAGAAAACGCATACACACTTTTTGGCCAAGTGCATCATTATCGAAGTTGTGCCCCTCTTCCTGTGCTTTACAGGCGATTCCAACGTTCCTCTTGAAATCTCTTTCCTGCTACTCTGCCTCGCTTTCAAGTCCGCCTCGTTGCCTTCCCTCAACAGATTTTTGGACGATAGTTGGCCTTGATTACTCTGCCAGTTTGTGAATTGCTGTGCCCCTGAGCTCCATTTTTCAACTCGTTTTTTGTGAGCTGAATGCAGTTCCAAACTTTTGGTTCAGGACCTATACTGGTTCTCGGTGGGTGGCTGAGACTTTGGTTAATTCTTCTTCCTGCCGGGAAATTAGAGTGACATGTGCCCATCCAAATGCCTAACAGCTACTCTCTCATTGGTTCTCCCTCTTCCCTTTCATCCTCTGCCAGATTGGCAACCTGTGCGAACCAGGAGCTTAAAGGGGCTGTCTCTCCAAGTTGGGAGATTGATAGGAAAGCAGTTGGAAAGTCAAACCGGAGCACCAGGAGAGGGACTCTTCGTTGAGTTTTAGAAACCTTTCGTATTCACAGTGTGTCCATTCTCTAGGTTTCCCGTACATGTTATAGCTGTAGTAATATTCCCTTCAACCTGGAGAGTTGGGACCCAGGGAATGGGTGCCATGCATTATTGCTTTAAAGGGTCTGCATTTGCTCACCCAATCTCACCAATCCTCTCAGTCCCAAGTGTCCAGCCTTATGCCACATCCAGCTGTCATTGTAGATAGGGTCATTCCAGGTTGCATCAGAGACCCTGAAGGAATTGTAAAGAATTTCCCTGTTTCTTTGTTCTGTTTTTGAAATTCCTTTTTAGAGTGGGTTTGAGCTGATTCTCGCTGCCCTGTTTATGCCAGTCTAGACACACTTGATTCCCTTACGGAGACATATCAATACATAGGTTTTAAGATTCTTACTAGTCAGATCTATTCCTCTGCGGGAAATATGGGGTTTTGAGTCCCTTTCACTGAGGAAGGTGTAGGTCTTCTCTATTCCATAGATGGTTTTTGGAACCGTACCTGTGTTTATATCAAACTCTAGTTTGATGCATCACCCCACCTCTCCTTCCCCCTTAAGCAGACATAAGAGTGTTTTCTAAATATGAGACTCTGTTCGCTTTCCTAACTCAGTTCATGTGTAGCCATGTTTACAGGATCTTCCTAAGTGATATCTTATGATAAGTTTCTTTTCCTGTGTGACTTCTTTCACTTAGAATCATCGTACCTGAATCCACTCATTTTGCTGCTACTGGTCTTATGACATTGATTTCGTGGCTGAGGGATATTCCATCGTACGTAAGTTCCACAATGTTTTGAACCATTTTTATATTTCCTGGGATATTTCAGGTGTACCCAGGTTGAGGTTCTTGTAAGCAGTGCAGCCCTCAATTTGGGGGTGGCTCTGTCTTATGGATTTTCAGTTTTCCCAAGGTATATTCCCTAGACTGGAAGTGCCCTTGGCTCTGTAGCTCTGTTGTTTACTTGTTTTAGGGAACACAATGCACTCCTCCAGTGAGGCAGTTGGCAACTTACATCCCGCCCATCAGCATAACAAGGCTCCCTGTTCTCCAGGGCCTGTCTTGCCTTTCTGGTTTTTACACATTTTGTGGATGTCCCTTTTGACCGGTGGGAAGTGATACTTCTTTGTAGTGCAGATTTGCATTGCCCGCTTGCTTGCTTGGCCAAAAAGGGCGTATGCGTTTTCTCCTGAATATATTCAGGAGAAAACGCATACGCCCTTTTTGGCCAAGTGCATCATTGTCGAAGTTGTGCCCCTCTTCCTGTGCTTTACAGGCGATTCCAACGTACCTCTTGAAATCTCTTTCCTGCTATTCTGCCTCGCTTTCAAGTCCGCCTCGTTGCCTTCCCTCAACAGATTTTTGGACGATAGTTGGCCTTGATTACTCTGCCAGTTTGTGAATTGCTGTGCCCCTGAGCTCCATTTTTCAACTTGTTTTTTGTGAGCTGAACGCAGGTCCAAACTTTTGGTTCAGGACCTATAATGGTTCCCAGTGGGTGGCTGAGACTTTGGTTAATTCTTCTTCCTGCCGGGAAATTAGAGTGACATGTGCCCATCCAAATGCCTAACAGCTACTCTCTCATTGGTTCTCCCTCTTCCCTTTCATCCTCTGCCAGATTGGCAACCTGTGCGAACCAGGAGCTTAAAGGGGCTGTCTCTCCAAGTTGGGAGATTGATAGGAAAGCAGTTGGAAAGTCAAACCGGAGCACCAGGAGAGGTACTCTTCGTTGAGTTTTAGAAACCTTTGGTATTCACAGTGTGTCCATTCTCTAGGTTTCCCGTACATGTTATAGCTGTAGTAATATTCCCTTCAACCTGGAGAGTTGGGACCCATGGAATGGGTGCCATGCATTATTGCTTTAAAGGGTCTGCATTTGCTCACCCAATCTCACCAATCCTCTCAGTCCCAAGTGTCCAGCCTTATGCCACATCCAGCTGTCATTGTAGATAGGGTCATTCCAGGTTGCATCAGCGACCCTGAAGGAATTGTGAAGAATTTCCCTGTTTCTTTGTTCTGTTTTTGAAATTCCTTTTTAGAGTGGGTTTGAGCTGATTCTCGCTGCCATGTTTATGCCAGTCTAGACACACTTGATTCCCTTACGGAGACATATCAATACATAGGTTTTAAGATTCTTACTAGTCAGATCTATTCCTCTGCGGGAAATATGGGGTTTTGAGTCCCTTTCACTGAGGAAGGTGTAGGTCTTGTCTATTCCATAGTTGGTTTTTGGAACGGTACCTGTGCTTATATCAAACTCTGGTTTGATGCATCACCCCACCTCTCCTTCCCCCTTAAGCAGGCATAAGAGTGTTTTCTAAATGTGAGACTCTGTTCTCTTGCCTAACTCAGTTCATGTGTAGCCATGTTTACAGGATCTTCCTAAGTGATATCTTATGATAAGTTTCTTTTCCTGTGTGACTTCTTTCACTTAGAATCATCGTACCTGAATCCACTCATTTTGCTGCTACTGGTCTTATGACATTGATTTCGTGGCTGAGGGATATTCCATCGTACGTAAGTTCCACAATGTTTTGAACCATTTTTATATTTCCTGGGATATTTCAGGTGTACCCAGGTTGAGGTTCCTGTAAGCAGTGCAGCCCTCAATTTGGGGGTGGCTCTGTCTTATGGATTTTCAGTTTTCCCAAGGTATATTCCCTAGACTGGAAGTGCCCTTGGCTCTGTAGCTCTGTTGTTTACTTGTTTTAGGGAACACAATGCACTCCTCCAGTGAGGCAGTTGGCAACTTACATCCCGCCCATCAGCATAACAAGGCTCCCTGTTCTCCAGGGCCTGTCTTGCCTTTCTGGTTTTTACACATTTTGTGGATGTCCCTTTTGACCGGTGGGAAGTGATACTTCTTTGTAGTGCAGATTTGCATTGCCCGCTTGCTTGCTTGGCCAAAAAGGGCGTATGCGTTTTCTCCTGAATATATTCAGGAGAAAACGCATACGCCCTTTTTGGCCAAGTGCATCATTGTCGAAGTTGTGCCCCTCTTCCTGTGCTTTACAGGCGATTCCAACGTACCTCTGGAAATCTGTTTCCTGCTATTCTGCCTCGCTTTCAAGTCCGCCTCGTTGCCTTCCCTCAACAGATTTTTGGACGATAGTTGGCCTTGATTACTCTGCCAGTTTGTGAATTGCTGTGCCCCTGAGCTCCATTTTACAACTCGTTTCTTGTGAGCTGAACGCAAGTCCAAACTTTTGGTTCAGGACCTATACTGGTTCCCGGTGGGTGGCTGAGACTTTGGTTCATTCTTCTTCCTGCCGGGAAATTAGAGTGACATGTGCCCATCCAAATGCCTAACAGCTACTCTCTCATTGGTTCTCCCTCTTCCCTTTCATCCTCTGCCAGATTGGCAACCTGTGCGAACCAGGAGCTTAAAGGGGCTGTCTCTCCAAGTTGGGAGATTGATAGGAAAGCAGTTGGAAAGTCAAACCGGAGCACCAGGAGAGGGACTCTTCGTTGAGTTTTAGAAACCTTTGGTATTCACAGTGTGTCCATTCTCTAGGTTTCCCGTACATGTTATAGCTGTAGTAATATTCCCTTCAACCTGGAGAGTTGGGACCCAGGGAATGGGTGCCATGCATTATTGCTTTAAAGGGTCTGCATTTGCTCACCCAATCTCACCAATCCTCTCAGTCCCAAGTGTCCAGCCTTATGCCACATCCAGCTGTCATTGTAGATAGGGTCATTCCAGGTTGCATCAGCGACCCTGAAGGAATTGTGAAGAATTTCCCTGTTTCTTTGTTCTGTTTTTGAAATTCCTTTTTAGAGTGGGTTTGAGCTGATTCTCGCTGCCATGTTTATGCCAGTCTAGACACACTTGATTCCCTTATGGAGACATATCAATACATAGGTTTTAAGATTCTTACTAGTCAGATCTATTCCTCTGCGGGAAATATGGGGTTTTGAGTCCCTTTCACTGAGGAAGGTGTAGGTCTTGTCTATTCCATAGTTGGTTTTTGGAACGGTACCTGTGCTTATATCAAACTCTGGTTTGATGCATCACCCCACCTCTCCTTCCCCCTTAAGCAGGCATAAGAGTGTTTTCTAAATGTGAGACTCTGTTCTCTTGCCTAACTCAGTTCATGTGTAGCCATGTTTACAGGATCTTCCTAAGTGATATCTTATGATAAGTTTCTTTTCCTGTGTGACTTCTTTCACTTAGAATCATCGTACCTGAATCCACTCATTTTGCTGCTACTGGTCTTATGACATTGATTTCGTGGCTGAGGGATATTCCATCGTACGTAAGTTCCACAATGTTTTGAACCATTTTTATATTTCCTGGGATATTTCAGGTGTACCCAGGTTGAGGTTCTTGTAAGCAGTGCAGCCCTCAATTTGGGGGTGGCTCTGTCTTATGGATTTTCAGTTTTCCCAAGGTATATTTCCTAGACTGGAAGTGCCCTTGGCTCTGTAGCTCTGTTGTTTACTTGTTTTAGGGAACACAATGCACTCCTCCAGTGAGGCAGTTGGCAACTTACATCCCGCCCATCAGCATAACAAGGCTCCCTGTTCTCCAGGGCCTGTCTTGCCTTTCTGGTTTTTACACATTTTGTGGATGTCCCTTTTGACCGGTGGGAAGTGATACTTCTTTGTAGTGCAGATTTGCATTGCCTGCTTGCTTGCTTGGCCAAAAAGGGCGTATGCGTTTTCTCCTGAATATATTCAGGAGAAAACGCATACGCCCTTTTTGGCCAAGTGCATCATTGTCGAAGTTGTGCCCCTCTTCCTGTGCTTTACAGGCGATTCCAACGTACCTCTGGAAATCTGTTTCCTGCTATTCTGCCTCGCTTTCAAGTCCGCCTCGTTGCCTTACCTCAACAGATTTTTGGACGATAGTTGGCCTTGATTACTCTGCCAGTTTGTGAATTGCTGTGCCCCTGAGCTCCATTTTTCAACTCGTTTCTTGTGAGCTGAACGCAAGTCCAAACTTTTGGTTCAGGACCTATACTGGTTCCCGGTGGGTGGCTGAGACTTTGGTTCATTCTTCTTCCTGCCGGGAAATTAGAGTGACATGTGCCCATCCAAATGCCTAACAGCTACTCTCTCATTGGTTCTCCCTCTTCCCTTTCATCCTCTGCCAGATTGGCAACCTGTGCGAACCAGGAGCTTAAAGGGGCTGTCTCTCCAAGTTGGGAGATTGATAGGAAAGCAGTTGGAAAGTCAAACCGGAGCACCAGGAGAGGGACTCTTCGTTGAGTTTTAGAAACCTTTGGTATTCACAGTGTGTCCATTCTCTAGGTTTCCCGTACATGTTATAGCTGTAGTAATATTCCCTTCAACCTGGAGAGTTGGGACCCAGGGAATGGGTGCCATGCATTATTGCTTTAAAGGGTCTGCATTTGCTCACCCAATCTCACCAATCCTCTCAGTCCCAAGTGTCCAGCCTTATGCCACATCCAGCTGTCATTGTAGATAGGGTCATTCCAGGTTGCATCAGCGACCCTGAAGGAATTGTGAAGAATTTCCCTGTTTCTTTGTTCTGTTTTTGAAATTCCTTTTTAGAGTGGGTTTGAGCTGATTCTCGCTGCCATGTTTATGCCAGTCTAGACACACTTGATTCCCTTACGGAGACATATCAATACATAGGTTTTAAGATTCTTACTAGTCAGATCTATTCCTCTGCGGGAAATATGGGGTTTTGAGTCCCTTTCACTGAGGAAGGTGTAGGTCTTGTCTATTCCATAGTTGGTTTTTGGAACGGTACCTGTGCTTATATCAAACTCTGGTTTGATGCATCACCCCACCTCTCCTTCCCCCTTAAGCAGGCATAAGAGTGTTTTCTAAATGTGAGACTCTGTTCTCTTGCCTAACTCAGTTCATGTGTAGCCATGTTTACAGGATCTTCCTAAGTGATATCTTATGATAAGTTTCTTTTCCTGTGTGACTTCTTTCACTTAGAATCATCGTACCTGAATCCACTCATTTTGCTGCTACTGGTCTTATGACATTGATTTCGTGGCTGAGGGATATTCCATCGTACGTAAGTTCCACAATGTTTTGAACCATTTTTATATTTCCTGGGATATTTCAGGTGTACCCAGGTTGAGGTTCTTGTAAGCAGTGCAGCCCTCAATTTGGGGGTGGCTCTGTCTTATGGATTTTCAGTTTTCCCAAGGTATATTTCCTAGACTGGAAGTGCCCTTGGCTCTGTAGCTCTGTTGTTTACTTGTTTTAGGGAACACAATGCACTCCTCCAGTGAGGCAGTTGGCAACTTACATCCCGCCCATCAGCATAACAAGGCTCCCTGTTCTCCAGGGCCTGTCTTGCCTTTCTGGTTTTTACACATTTTGTGGATGTCCCTTTTGACCGGTGGGAAGTGATACTTCTTTGTAGTGCAGATTTGCATTGCCTGCTTGCTTGCTTGGCCAAAAAGGGCGTATGCGTTTTCTCCTGAATATATTCAGGAGAAAACGCATACGCCCTTTTTGGCCAAGTGCATCATTGTCGAAGTTGTGCCCCTCTTCCTGTGCTTTACAGGCGATTCCAACGTACCTCTTGAAATCTGTTTCCTGCTATTCTGCCTCGCTTTCAAGTCCACCTCGTTGCCTTCCCTCAACAGATTTTTGGACCATAGTTGGCCTTGATTACTCTGCCAGTTTGTGAATTGCTGTGCCCCTGAGCTCCATTTTTCAACTCGTTTTTTGTGAGCTGAACGCAAGTCCAAACTTTTGGTTCAGGACCTATACTGGTTCCCGGTGGGTGGCTGAGACTTTGGTTCATTCTTCTTCCTGCCGGGAAATTAGAGTGACATGTGCCCATCCAAATGCCTAACAGCTACTCTCTCATTGGTTCTCCCTCTTCCCTTTCATCCTCTGCCAAATTGGCAACTTGTGCGAACCAGGAGCTTAAAGGGGCTGTCTCTCCAAGTTGGGAGATTGAGAGGAAAGCAGTTGGAAAGTCAAACCGGAGCACCAGGAGAGGGGCTCTTCGTTGAGTTTTAGAAACCTTTCGTATTCACAGTGTGTCCATTCTCTAGGTTTCCCGTACACGTTATAGCTGTAGTAATATACCCTTCATCCTGGAGAGCTGGGACCCATGGAATGGGTGCCATGCATTATTGCTTTAAAGGGTCTGCATTTGCTCACCCAATCTCACCAGTCCTCTCAGTCCCAAGTGTCCAGCCTTATGCCACATCCAGCTGTCATTGTAGATAGGGTCATTCCAGGTTGCATCAGCGACCCTGAAGGAATTGTGAAGAATTACCCTGTTTCTTTGTTCTGTTTTTGAAATTCCTGTTTAGAGTTGGTTTGAGCTGATTCACGCTGCCCTGTTTATGCCAGTCTAGACACACTTGATTCCCTTACGGAGACATATCAATACATAGGTTTTAAGATTCTTACTAGTCAGATCAATTCTTCTGCGGGAAATATGGGGTTTTGAGTCCCTTTCACTGAGGAAGGTGGAGGTCTTGTCTATTCCATAGTTGGTTTTTGGAACGGTACCTGTGCTTATATCAAACTCTGGTTTGATGCATCACCCCACCTCCTCTTCCCCCTTAAGCAGGCATAAGAGTGTTTTCTAAATGTGAGACTCTGTTCTCTTGCCTAACTCAGTTCATGTGTAGCCATGTTTACAGGATCTTCCTAAGTGATATCTTATGATAAGTTTCTTTTCCTGTGTGACTTCTTTCACTTAGAATAATCGTACCTGAATCCACTCATTTTGCTGCTACTGGTCTTATGACATTGATTTCGTGGCTGAGGGATATTCCATCGTACGTAAGTTCCACAATGTTTGGAACCATTTTTATATTTCCTGGGATATTTCAGGTGTACCCATGTTGAGGTTCTTGTAAGCAGTGCAGCCCTCAATTTGGGGGTGGCTCTGTCTTATGGATTTTCAGTTTTCCCAAGGTATATTTCCTAGACTGGAAGTGCCCTTGGCTCTGTAGCTCTGTTGTTTACTTGTTTTAGGGAACACAATGCACTCCTCCAGTGAGGCAGTTGGCAACTTACATCCCGCCCATCAGCATAACAAGGCTCCCTGTTCTCCAGGGCCTGTCTTGCCTTTCTGGTTTTTACACATTTTGTGGATGTCCCTTTTGACCGGTGGGAAGTGATACTTCTTTGTAGTGCAGATTTGCATTGCCTGCTTGCTTGCTTGGCCAAAAAGGGCGTATGCGTTTTCTCCTGAATATATTCAGGAGAAAACGCATACGCCCTTTTTGGCCAAGTGCATCATTGTCGAAGTTGTGCCCCTCTTCCTGTGCTTTACAGGCGATTCCAACGTACCTCTGGAAATCTGTTTCCTGCTATTCTGCCTCGCTTTCAAGTCCGCCTCGTTGCCTTCCCTCAACAGATTTTTGGACGATAGTTGGCCTTGATTACTCTGCCAGTTTGTGAATTGCTGTGCCCCTGAGCTCCATTTTTCAACTCGTTTCTTGTGAGCTGAACGCAAGTCCAAACTTTTGGTTCAGGACCTATACTGGTTCCCAGTGGGTGGCTGAGACTTTGGTTCATTCTTCTTCCTGCCGGGAAATTATAGTGACATTTGCCCATCCAAATGCCTAACAGCTATTCTCTCATTGGTTCTCCCTCTTCCCTTTCATCCTCTGCCAAATTGGCAACCAGTGCGAACCAGGAGCTTAAAGGGGCTGTCTCTCCAAGTTGGGAGATTGATAGGAAAGCAGTTGGAAAGTCAAACCGGAGCACCAGGAGAGGGGCTCTTCGTTGAGTTTTAGAAACCTTTCGTATTCACAGTGTGTCCATTCTCTAGGTTTCCCGTACACGTTATAGCTGTAGTAATATTCCCTTCAACCTGGAGAGCTGGGACCCATGGAATGGGTGCCATGCATTATTGCTTTAAAGGGTCTGCATTTGCTCACCCAATCTCACCAATCCTCTCAGTCCCAAGTGTCCAGCCTTATGCCACATCCAGCTGTCATTGTAGATAGGGTCATTCCAGGTTGCATCAGCGACCCTGAAGGAATTGTGAAGAATTTCCCTGTTTCTTTTTTCTGTTTTTGAAATTCCTTTTTAGAGTGGGTTTGAGCTGATTCTCGCTGCCATGTTTATGCCAGTCTAGACACACTTGATTCCCTTACGGAGACATATCAATACATAGGTTTTAAGATTCTTACTAGTCAGATCTATTCCTCTGCGGGAAATATGGGGTTTTGAGTCCCTTTCAGTGAGGAAGGTGTAGGTCTTGTCTATTCCATAGTTGGTTTTTGGAACGGTACCTGTGCTTATATCAAACTCTGGTTTGATGCATCACCCCACCTCTCCTTCCCCCTTAAGCAGGCATAAGAGTGTTTTCTAAATGTGAGACTCTGTTCTCTTGCCTTACTCAGTTCATGTGTAGCCATGTTTACAGGATCTTCCTAAGTGATATCATATGATAAGTTTCTTTTCCTGTGTGACTTCTTTCACTTAGAATCATCGTACCTGAATCCACTCATTTTGCTGCTACTGGTCTTATGACATTGATTTCGTGGCTGAGGGATATTCCATCGTACGTAAGTTCCACAATGTTTTGAACCATTTTTATATTTCCTGGGATATTTCAGGTGTACCCAGGTTGAGGTTCTTGTAAGCAGTGCAGCCCTCAATTTGGGGGTGGCTCTGTCTTATGGATTTTCAGTTTTCCCAAGGTATATTCCCTAGACTGGAAGTGCCCTTGGCTCTGTAGCTCTGTTGTTTACTTGTTTTAGGGAACACAATGCACTCCTCCAGTGAGGCAGTTGGCAACTTACATCCCGCCCATCAGCATAACAAGGCTCCCTGTTCTCCAGGGCCTGTCTTGCCTTTCTGGTTTTTACACATTTTGTGGATGTCCCTTTTGACCTGTGGGAAGTGATACTTCTTTGTAGTGCAGATTTGCATTGCCCGCTTGCTTGCTTGGCCAAAAAGGGCGTATGCCTTTTCTCCTGAATATATTCAGGAGAAAACGCATACACCCTTTTTGGCCAAGTGCATCATTGTCGAAGTTGTGCCCCTCTTCCTGTGCTTTACAGGCGATTCCAACGTACCTCTTGAAATCTGTTTCCTGCTATTCTGCCTCGCTTTCAAGTCCGCCTCGTTGCCTTCCCTCAACAGATTTTTGGACGATAGTTGGCCTTGATTACTCTGCCAGTTTGTGAATTGCTGTGCCCCTGAGCTCCATTTTTCAACTCGTTTCTTGTGAGCTGAACGCAAGTCCAAACTTTTGGTTCAGGACCTATACTGGTTCCCGGTGGGTGGCTGAGACTTTGGTTCATTCTTCTTCCTGCCGGGAAATTAGAGTGACATGTGCCCATCCAAATGCCTAACAGCTACTCTCTCATTGGTTCTCCCTCTTCCCTTTCATCCTCTGCCAGATTGGCAACCTGTGCGAACCAGGAGCTTAAAGGGGCTGTCTCGCCAAGTTGGGAGATTGATAGGAAAGCAGTTGGAAAGTCAAACCGGAGCACCAGGAGAGGGACTCTTCGTTGAGTTTTAGAAACCTTTGGTATTCACAGTGTGTCCATTCTCTAGGTTTCCCGTACATGTTATAGCTGTAGTAATATTCCCTTCAACCTGGAGAGTTGGGACCCAGGGAATGGGTGCCATGCATTATTGCTTTAAAGGGTCTGCATTTGCTCACCCAATCTCACAATCCTCTCAGTCCCAAGTGTCCAGCCTTATGCCACATCCAGCTGTCATTGTAGATAGGGTCATTCCAGGTTGCATCAGCGACCCTGAAGGAATTGTGAAGAATTTCCCTATTTCTTTGTTCTGTTTTTGAAATTCCTTTTGAGAGTGGGTTTGAGCTGATTCTCGCTGCCATGTTTATGCCAGTCTAGATACACTTGATTCCCTTACGGAGACATATCAATACATAGGTTTTAAGATTCTTACTAGTCAGATCTATTCCTCTGCGGGAAATATGGGGTTTTGAGTCCCTTTCACTGAGGAAGGTGTAGGTCTTGTCTATTCCATAGTTGGTTTTTGGAACGGTACCTGTGCTTATATCAAACTCTGGTTTGATGCATCACCCCACCTCTCCTTCCCCCTTAAGCAGGCATAAGAGTGTTTTCTAAATGTGAGACTCTGTTCTCTTGCCTAACTCAGTTCATGTGTAGCCATGTTTACAGGATCTTCCTAAGTGATATCATATGATAAGTTTCTTTTCCTGTGTGACTTCTTTCACTTAGAATCATCGTACCTGAATCCACTCATTTTGCTGCTACTGGTCTTATGACATTGATTTCGTGGCTGAGGGATATTCCATCGTACGTAAGTTCCACAATGTTTTGAACCATTTTTATATTTCCTGGGATATTTCAGGTGTACCCAGGTTGAGGTTCTTGTAAGCAGTGCAGCCCTCAATTTGGGGGTGGCTCTGTCTTATGGATTTTCAGTTTTCCCAAGGTATATTCCCTAGACTGGAAGTGCCCTTGGCTCTGTAGCTCTGTTGTTTACTTGTTTTAGGGAACACAATGCACTCCTCCAGTGAGGCAGTTGGCAACTTACATCCCGCCCATCAGCATAACAAGGCTCCCTGTTCTCCAGGGCCTGTCTTGCCTTTCTGGTTTTTACACATTTTGTGGATGTCCCTTTTGACCGGTGGGAAGTGATACTTCTTTGTAGTGCAGATTTGCATTGCCCGCTTGCTTGCTTGGCCAAAAAGGGCGTATGCGTTTTCTCCTGAATATATTCAGGAGAAAACGCATACGCCCTTTTTGGCCAAGTGCATCATTGTCGAAGTTGTGCCCCTCTTCCTGTGCTTTACAGGCGATTCCAACGTACCTCTTGAAATCTGTTTCCTGCTATTCTGCCTCGCTTTCAAGTCCACCTCGTTGCCTTCCCTCAACAGATTTTTGGACGATAGTTGGCCTTGATTACTCTGCCAGTTTGTGAATTGCTGTGCCCCTGAGCTCCATTTTTCAACTCGTTTTTTGTGAGCTGAACGCAAGTCCAAACTTTTGGTTCAGGACCTATACTGGTTCCCGGTGGGTGGCTGAGACTTTGGTTCATTCTTCTTCCTGCCGGGAAATTAGAGTGACATGTGCCCATCCAAATGCCTAACAGCTACTCTCTCATTGGTTCTCCCTCTTCCCTTTCATCCTCTTCCAAATTGGCAACTTGTGCGAACCAGGAGCTTAAAGGGGCTGTCTCTCCAAGTTGGGAGATTGAGAGGAAAGCTGTTGGAAAGTCAAACCGGAGCACCAGGAGAGGGGCTCTTCGTTGAGTTTTAGAAACCTTTCGTATTCACAGTGTGTCCATTCTCTAGGTTTCCCGTACACGTTATAGCTGTAGTAATATACCCTTCAACCTGGAGAGCTGGGACCCATGGAATGGGTGCCATGCATTATTGCTTTAAAGGGTCTGCATTTGCTCACCCAATCTCACCAGTCCTCTCAGTCCCAAGTGTCCAGCCTTATGCCACATCCAGCTGTCATTGTAGATAGGGTCATTCCAGGTTGCATCAGCGACCCTAAAGGAATTGTGAAGAATTACCCTGTTTCTTTGTTCTCTTTTTGAAATTCCTGTTTAGAGTGGGTTTGAGCTGATTCTCGCTGCCATGTTTATGCCAGTCTAGACACACTTGATTCCCTTACGGAGACATATCAATACATAGGTTTTAAGATTCTTACTAGTCAGATCTATTCCTCTGCGGGAAATATGGGGTTTTGAGTCCCTTTCACTGAGGAAGGTGTAGGTCTTGTCTATTCCATAGTTGGTTTTTGGAACGGTACCTGTGCTTATATCAAACTCTGGTTTGATGCATCACCCCACCTCTCCTTCCCCCTTAAGCAGGCATAAGAGTGTTTTCTAAATGTGAGACTCTGTTCTCTTGCCTAACTCAGTTCATGTGTAGCCATGTTTACAGGATCTTCCTAAGTGATATCTTATGATAAGTTTCTTTTCCTGTGTGACTTCTTTCACTTAGAATCATCGTACCTGAATCCACTCATTTTGCTGCTACTGGTCTTATGACATTGATTTCGTGGCTGAGGGATATTCCATCGTACGTAAGTTCCACAATGTTTTGAACCATTTTTATATTTCCTGGGATATTTCAGGTGTACCCAGGTTGAGGTTCTTGTAAGCAGTGCAGCCCTCAATTTGGGGGTGGCTCTGTCTTATGGATTTTCAGTTTTCCCAAGGTATATTCCCTAGACTGGAAGTGCCCTTGGCTCTGTAGCTCTGTTGTTTACTTGTTTTAGGGAACACAATGCACTCCTCCAGTGAGGCAGTTGGCAACTTACATCCCGCCCATCAGCATAACAAGGCTCCCTGTTCTCCAGGGCCTGTCTTGCCTTTCTGGTTTTTACACATTTTGTGGATGTCCCTTTTGACCGGTGGGAAGTGATACTTCTTTGTAGTGCAGATTTGCATTGCCCGCTTGCTTGCTTGGCCAAAAAGGGCGTATGCGTTTTCTCCTGAATATATTCAGGAGAAAACGCATACGCCCTTTTTGGCCAAGTGCATCATTGTCGAAGTTGTGCCCCTCTTCCTGTGCTTTACAGGCGATTCCAACGTACCTCTTGAAATCTGTTTCCTGCTATTCTGCCTCGCTTTCAAGTCCACCTCGTTGCCTTCCCTCAACAGATTTTTGGACGATAGTTGGCCTTGATTACTCTGCCAGTTTGTGAATTGCTCTGCCCCTGAGCTCCATTTTTCAACTCGTTTTTTGTGAGCTGAACGCAAGTCCAAACTTTTGGTTCAGGACCTATACTGGTTCCCGGTGGGTGGCTGAGACTTTGGTTCATTCTTCTTCCTGCCGGGAAATTAGAGTGACATGTGCCCATCCAAATGCCTAACAGCTACTCTCTCATTGGTTCTCCCTCTTCCCTTTCATCCTCTTCCAAATTGGCAACTTGTGCGAACCAGGAGCTTAAAGGGGCTGTCTCTCCAAGTTGGGAGATTGAGAGGAAAGCAGTTGGAAAGTCAAACCGGAGCACCAGGAGAGGGGCTCTTCGTTGAGTTTTAGAAACCTTTCGTATTCACAGTGTGTCCATTCTCTAGGTTTCCCGTACACGTTATAGCTGTAGTAATATTCCCTTCAACCTGGAGAGCTGGGACCCATGGAATGGGTGCCATGCATTATTGCTTTAAAGGGTCTGCATTTGCTCACCCAATCTCACCAGTCCTCTCAGTCCCAAGTGTCCAGCCTTATGCCACATCCAGCTGTCATTGTAGATAGGGTCATTCCAGGTTGCATCAGCGACCCTGAAGGAATTGTGAAGTATTACCCTGTTTCTTTGTTCTGTTTTTGAAATTCCTGTTTAGAGTTGGTTTGAGCTGATTCTCGCTGCCCTGTTTATGCCAGTCTAGACACACTTGATTCCCTTACGGAGACATATCAATACATAGGTTTTAAGATTCTTACTAGTCAGATCTATTCTTCTGCGGGAAATATGGGGTTTTGAGTCCCTTTCACTGAGGAAGGTGTAGGTCTTGTCTATTCCATAGTTGGTTTTTGGAACGGTACCTGTGCTTATATCAAACTTTGGTTTGATGCATCACCCCACCTCTCCTTCCCCCTTAAGCAGGCATAAGAGTGTTTTCTAAATGTGAGACTCTGTTCTCTTGCCTAACTCAGTTCATGTGTAGCCATGTTTACAGGATCTTCCTAAGTGATATCTTATGATAAGTTTCTTTTACTGTGTGACTTCTTTCACTTAGAATCATCGTACCTGAATCCACTCATTTTGCTGCTACTGGTCTTATGACATTGATTTCGTGGCTGAGGGATATTCCATCGTACGTAAGTTCCACAATGTTTGGAACCATTTTTATATTTCCTGGGATATTTCAGGTGTACCCATGTTGAGGTTCTTGTAAGCAGTGCAGCCCTCAATTTGGGGGTGGCTCTGTCTTATGGATTTTCAGTTTTCCCAAGGTATATTTCCTAGACTGGAAGTGCCCTTGGCTCTGTAGCTCTGTTGTTTACTTGTTTTAGGGAACACAATGCACTCCTCCAGTGAGGCAGTTGGCAACTTACATCCCGCCCATCAGCATAACAAGGCTCCCTGTTCTCCAGGGCCTGTCTTGCCTTTCTGGTTTTTACACATTTTGTGGATGTCCCTTTTGACCGGTGGGAAGTGATACTTCTTTGTAGTGCAGATTTGCATTGCCTGCTTGCTTGCTTGGCCAAAAAGGGCGTATGCGTTTTCTCCTGAATATATTCAGGAGAAAACGCATACGCCCTTTTTGGCCAAGTGCATCATTGTCGAAGTTGTGCCCCTCTTCCTGTGCTTTACAGGCGATTCCAACGTACCTCTGGAAATCTGTTTCCTGCTATTCTGCCTCGCTTTCAAGTCCGCCTCGTTGCCTTCCCTCAACAGATTTTTGGACGATAGTTGGCCTTGATTACTCTGCCAGTTTGTGAATTGCTGTGCCCCTGAGCTCCATTTTTCAACTCGTTTCTTGTGAGCTGAACGCAAGTCCAAACTTTTGGTTCAGGACCTATACTGGTTCCCAGTGGGTGGCTGAGACTTTGGTTAATTCTTCTTCCTGCCGGGAAATTATAGTGACATTTGCCCATCCAAATGCCTAACAGCTATTCTCTCATTGGTTCTCCCTCTTCCCTTTCATCCTCTGCCAAATTGGCAACCAGTGCGAACCAGGAGCTTAAAGGGGCTGTCTCTCCAAGTTGGGAGATTGATAGGAAAGCAGTTGGAAAGTCAAACCGGAGCACCAGGAGAGGGGCTCTTCGTTGAGTTTTAGAAACCTTTCGTATTCACAGTGTGTCCATTCTCTAGGTTTCCCGTACACGTTATAGCTGTAGTAATATTCCCTTCAACCTGGAGAGCTGGGACCCATGGAATGGGTGCCATGCATTATTGCTTTAAAGGGTCTGCATTTGCTCACCCAATCTCAACAATCCTCTCAGTCCCAAGTGTCCAGCCTTATGCCACATCCAGCTGTCATTGTAGATAGGGTCATTCCAGGTTGCATCAGCGACCCTGAAGGAATTGTGAAGAATTTCCCTGTTTCTTTTTTCTGTTTTTGAAATTCCTTTTTAGAGTGGGTTTGAGCTGATTCTCGCTGCCATGTTTATGCCAGTCTAGACACACTTGATTCCCTTACGGAGACATATCAATACATAGGTTTTAAGATTCTTACTAGTCAGATCTATTCCTCTGCGGGAAATATGGGGTTTTGAGTCCCTTTCAGTGAGGAAGGTGTAGGTCTTGTCTATTCCATAGTTGGTTTTTGGAACGGTACCTGTGCTTATATCAAACTCTGGTTTGATGCATCACCCCACCTCTCCTTCCCCCTTAAGCAGGCATAAGAGTGTTTTCTAAATGTGAGACTCTGTTCTCTTGCCTTACTCAGTTCATGTGTAGCCATGTTTACAGGATCTTCCTAAGTGATATCATATGATAAGTTTCTTTTCCTGTGTGACTTCTTTCACTTAGAATCATCGTACCTGAATCCACTCATTTTGCTGCTACTGGTCTTATGACATTGATTTCGTGGCTGAGGGATATTCCATCGTACGTAAGTTCCACAATGTTTTGAACCATTTTTATATTTCCTGGGATATTTCAGGTGTACCCAGGTTGAGGTTCTTGTAAGCAGTGCAGCCCTCAATTTGGGGGTGGCTCTGTCTTATGGATTTTCAGTTTTCCCAAGGTATATTACCTAGACTGGAAGTGCCCTTGGCTCTGTAGCTCTGTTGTTTACTTGTTTTAGGGAACACAATGCACTCCTCCAGTGAGGCAGTTGGCAACTTACATCCCGCCCATCAGCATAACAAGGCTCCCTGTTCTCCAGGGCCTGTCTTGCCTTTCTGGTTTTTACACATTTTGTGGATGTCCCTTTTGACCTGTGGGAAGTGATACTTCTTTGTAGTGCAGATTTGCATTGCCCGCTTGCTTGCTTGGCCAAAAAGGGCGTATGCCTTTTCTCCTGAATATATTCAGGAGAAAACGCATACACCCTTTTTGGCCAAGTGCATCATTGTCGAAGTTGTGCCCCTCTTCCTGTGCTTTACAGGCGATTCCAACGTACCTCTTGAAATCTGTTTCCTGCTATTCTGCCTCGCTTTCAAGTCCGCCTCGTTGCCTTCCCTCAACAGATTTTTGGAGGATAGTTGGCCTTGATTACTCTGCCAGTTTGTGAATTGCTGTGCCCCTGAGCTCCATTTTTCAACTCGTTTCTTGTGAGCTGAACGCAAGTCCAAACTTTTGGTTCAGGACCTATACTGGTTCCCGGTGGGTGGCTGAGACTTTGGTTAATTCTTCTTCCTGCCGGGAACTTAGAGTGACATGTGCCCATCCAAATGCCTAACAGCTACTCTCTCATTGGTTCTCCCTCTTCCCTTTCATCCTCTGCCAAATTGGCAACCTGTGCGAACCAGGAGCTTAAAGGGGCTGTCTCTCCAAGTTGGGAGATTGATAGGAAAGCAGTTGGAAAGTCAAACCGGAGCACCAGAAGAGGGGTTCTTCATTGAGTTTTAGAAACCTTTCGTATTCACAGTGTGTCCATTCTCTAGGTTTCCCGTACACGTTATAGCTGTAGTAATATTCCCTTCAACCTGGAGAGCTGGGACCCATGGAATGGGTGCCATGCATTATTGCTTTAAAGGGTCTGCATTTGCTCACCCAATCTCACCAATCCTCTCAGTCCCAAGTGTCCAGCCTTATGCCACATCCAGCTGTCATTGTAGATAGGGTCATTCCAGGTTGCGTCAGAGGCCCTGAAGGAATTGTAAAGAATTTCCCTGTTTCTTTGTTCTGTTTTTGAAATTCCTTTTTAGAGTGGGTTTGAGCTGATTCTCACAGCCATGTTTATGCCAGTCTAGACACACTTGATTCCCTTAAGGAGACATATCAATACATAGGTTTTAAGATTCTTACTAGTCAGATCTATTCCTCTGTGGGAAATATGGGGTTTTGAGTCCCTTTCACTGAGGAAGGTGTAGGTCTTGTCTATTCCATAGTTGGTTTTTGGAATGGTACCTGTGCTTATATCAAACTCTGGTTTGATGCATCACCCGACCTCTCCTTCCCCCTTAAGCAGGCATAAGAGTGTTTTCTAAATGTGAGACTCTGTTCTCTTTCCTAACTCAGTTCATGTGTAGCCATGTTTACAGGATCTTCCTAAGTGATATGTTATGATAAGTTTCTTTTCCTGTGTGACTTCTTTCACTTAGAATCATCGTACCTGAATCCACTCATTTTGCTGCTACTGGTCTTATGACATTGATTTCATGGCTGAGGGATATTCCATCGTACATAAGTTCCACAATGTTTGGAACCATTTTTATATTTCCTGGGATATTTTAGGTGTACCCAGGTTGAGGTTCTTGTAAGCAGTGCAGCCCTCAATTTGGGGGTGGCTCTGTCTTACGGATTTTCAGTTTTCCCAAGGTATATTCCCTAGACTGGAAGTGTCCTTGGCTCTGTAGCTCTGTTGTTTACTTGTTTTAGGGAACACAATGCACTCCTCCAGTGAGGCAGTTGGCAACTTACTTCCCGCCCATCAGCATAACAAGGCTCCCTGTTCTCCAGGGCCTGTCTTGCCTTTCTGGTTTTTACACATTTTGTGGATGTCCCTTTTGACCGGTGGGAAGTGATACTTCTTTGTAGTGCAGATTTGCATTGCCCGCTTGCTTGCTTGGCCAAAAAGGGCGTATGCGTTTTCTCCTGAATATATTCAGGAGAAAACGCATACGCCCTTTTTGGCCAAGTGCATCATTGTCGAAGTTGTGCCCCTCTTCCTGTGCTTTACAGGCAATTCCAACGTACCTCTTGAAATCTGTTTCCTGCTATTCTGGCTCGCTTTCAAGTCCACCTCGTTGCCTTCCCTCAACAGATTTTTGGACGATAGTTGTCCTTGATTACTCTGCCAGTTTGTGAATTGCTGTGCCCCTGAGCTCCATTTTTCAACTCGTTTTTTGTGAGATGAACGCAAGTCCAAACTTTTGGTTCAGGACCTATACTGGTTCCCGGTGGGTGGCTGAGACTTTGGTTAATTCTTCTTCCTGCCGGGTAATTAGAGTGACATGTGCCCATCCAAATGCCTAACAGCTACTCTCTCATTGGTTCTCCCTCTTCCCTTTCATCCTCTGCCAAATTGGCAACCTGTGCGAACCAGGAGCTTAAAGGGGCTGTCTCTCCAAGTTGGGAGATTGATAGGAAAGCAGTTGGAAAGTCAAACCGGAGCACCAGGAGAGGGGCTCTTCGTTGAGTTTTAGAAACCTTTCGTATTCACAGTGTGTCCATTCTCTAGGTTTCCTGTACACGTTATAGCTGTAGTAATATTCCCTTCAACCTGGAGAGCTGGGACCCATGGAATGGGTGCCATGCATTATTGCTTTAAAGGGTCTGCATTTGCTCACCCAATCTCACCAATCTTCTCAGTCCCAACTGTCCAGCCTTATGCCACATCCAGCTGTCATTGTAGATAGGGTCATTCCAGGTTGCATCAGAGACCCTGAAGGAATTGAAAAGAATTTCCCTGTTTCTTTGTTCTGTTTTTGAAATTCCTTTTTAGAGTGGGTTTGAGCTGATTCTCGCTGCCCTGTTTATGCCAGTCTAGACACACTTGATTCCCTTACGGAGACATATCAATACATAGGTTTTAAGATTCTTACTACTCAGATCTATTCCTCTGCTTGAAATATGGGGTTTTGAGTCCCTTTCACTGAGGAAGGTGTAGGTCTTGTCTATTCCATAGTTGGTTTTTGGAACGGTACCTGTGCTTATATCAAACTCTGGTTTGATGCATCACCCCACCTCTCCTTCCCCCTTAAGCAGGCATAAGAGTGTTTTCTAAATGTGAGACTCTGTTCTCTTGCCTAACTCAGTTCATGTGTAGCCATGTTTACAGGATCTTCCTAAGTGATATCTTATGATAAGTTTCTTTTCCTGTGTGACTTCTTTCACTTAGAATCATCGTACCTGAATCCACTCATTTTGCTGCTACTGGTCTTATGACATTGATTTCATGGCTGAGGGATATTCCATCGTACGTAAGTTCCACAATGTTTGGAACCATTTTTATATTTCCTGGGATATTTCAGGTGTACCCAGGTTGAGGTTCCTGTAAGCAGTGCAGCCCTCAATCTGGGGGTGGCTCTGTGTTATGGATTTTCAGTTTTCCCAAGGTATATTCCCTAGACTGGAAGTGCCCTTGGCTCTGTAGCTCTGTTGTTTACTTGTTTTAGGGAACACAATGCACTCCTCCAGTGAGGCAGTTGGCAACTTACATCCCGCCCATCAGCATAACAAGGCTCCCTGTTCTCCAGGGCCTGTCTTGCCTTTCTGGTTTTTACACATTTTGTGGATGTCCCTTTTGACCTGTGGGAAGTGATACTTCTTTGTAGTGCAGATTTGCATTGCCCGCTTGCTTGCTTGGCCAAAAAGGGCGTATGCGTTTTCTCCTGAATATATTCAGGAGAAAACGCATACACACTTTTTGGCCAAGTGCATCATTGTCGAAGTTGTGCCCCTCTTCCTGTGCTTTACAGGCGATTCCAACGTACCTCTTGAAATCTGTTTCCTGCTATTCTGCCTCGCTTTCAAGTCCGCCTCGTTGCCTTCCCTCAACAGATTTTTGGACGATAGTTGGCCTTGATTACTCTGCCAGTTTGTGAATTGCTGTGCCCCTGAGCTCCATTTATCAACTCGTTTCTTGTGAGATGAACGCAAGTCCAAACTTTTGGTTCAGGACCTATACTGGTTCCCGGTGGGTGGCTGAGACTTTGGTTAATTCTTCTTCCTGCCGGGAACTTAGAGTGACATGTGCCCATCCAAATGCCTAACAGCTACTCTCTCATTGGTTCTCCCTCTTCCCTTTCATCCTCTGCCAAATTGGCAACCTGTGTGAACCAGGAGCTTAAAGGGGCTGTCTCTCCAAGTTGGGAGATTGATAGGAAAGCAGTTGGAAAGTCAAACCGGAGCACCAGGAGAGGGGTTCTTCGTTGAGTTTTAGAAACCTTTCGTATTCACAGTGTGTCCATTCTCTAGGTTTCCCGTACATGTTATAGCTGTAGTAATATTCCCTTCAACCTGGAGAGCTGGGACCCATGGAATGGGTGCCATGCATTATTGCTTTAAAGGGTCTGCATTTGCTCACCCAATCTCACCAATCCTCTCAGTCCCAAGTGTCCAGCCTTATGCCACATCCAGCTGTCATTGTAGATAGGGTCATTCCAGGTTGCATCAGCGACCCTGAAGGAATTATAAAGAATTTCTCTGTTTCTTTGTTCTGTTTTTGAAATTCCTGTTTAGAGTGGGTTTGAGCTGATTCTCGCTGCCATGTTTATGCCAGTCTAGACACACTTGATTCCCTTACGGAGACATATCAATACATAGGTTTTAAGATTCGTACTAGTCAGATCTATTCCTCTGCGGGAAATATGGGGTTTTGAGTCCCTTTCACTGAGGAAGGTGTAGGTCTTGTCTATTCCATAGTTGGTTTTTGGAACGGTACCTGTGCTTATATCAAACTCTGGTTTGATGCATCACCCCACCTCTCCTTCCCCCTTAAGCAGGCATAAGAGTGTTTTCTAAATGTGAGACTCTGTTCTCTTGCCTAACTCAGTTCATGTGTAGCCATGTTTACAGGATCTTCCTAAGTGATATCTTATGATAAGTTTCTTTTCCTGTGTGACTTCTTTCACTTAGAATCATCGTACCTGAATCCACTCATTTTGCTGCTACTGGTCTTATGACATTGATTTCATGGCTGAGGGATATTCCATCGTACGTAAGTTCCACAATGTTTGGAACCATTTTTATATTTCCTGGGATATTTCAGGTGTACCCAGGTTGAGGTTCTTGTAAGCAGTGCAGCCCTCAATTTGGGGGTGGCTCTGTGTTATGGATTTTCAGTTTTCCCAAGGTATATTCCCTAGACTGGAAGTGCCCTTGGCTCTGTAGCTCTGTTGTTTACTTGTTTTAGGGAACACAATGCACTCCTCCAGTGAGGCAGTTGGCAACTTACATCCCGCCCATCAGCATAACAAGGCTCCCTGTTCTCCAGGGCCTGTCTTGCCTTTCTGGTTTTTACACATTTTGTGGATGTCCCTTTTGACCGGTGGGAAGTGATACTTCTTTGTAGTGCAGATTTGCATTGCCCGCTTGCTTGCTTGGCCAAAAAGGGCGTATGCGTTTTCTCCTGAATATATTCAGGAGAAAACGCATACGCCCTTTTTGGCCAAGTGCATCATTGTCGAAGTTGTGCCCCTCTTCCTGTGCTTTACAGGCGATTCCAACGTACCTCTTGAAATCTGTTTCCTGCTATTCTGCCTCGCTTTCAAGTCCGCCTCGTTGCCTTCCCTCAACAGATTTTTGGACGATAGTGGGCCTTGATTACTCTGCCAGTTTTTGAATTGCTGTGCCCCTGAGCTCCATTTTTCAACTCGTTTCTTGTGAGCTGAACGCAAGTCCAAACTTTTGGTTCAGGACCTATACTGGTTCCCGGTGGGTGGCTGAGACTTTGGTTAATTCTTCTTCCTGCCGGGAAATTAGAGTGACATGTGCCCATCCAAATGCCTAACAGCTACTCTCTCATTGGTTCTCCCTCTTCCCTTTCATCCTCTACCAAATTGGCAACCTGTGCGAACCAGGAGCTTAAAGGGGCTGTCTCTCCAAGTTGGGAGATTGATAGGAAAGCAGTTGGAAAGTCAAACCGGAGCACCAGGAGAGGGGCTCTTCGTTGAGTTTTAGAAACCTTTCGTATTCACAGTGTGTCCATTCTCTAGGTTTCCCGTACACGTTATAGCTGTAGTAATATTCCCTTCAACCTGGAGAGCTGGGACCCATGGAATGGGTGCCATGCATTATTGCTTTAAACGGTCTGCATTTGCTCACCCAATCTCACCAATCCTCTCAGTCCCAAGTGTCCAGCCTCATGCCACATCCAGCTGTCATTGTAGATAGGGTCATTCCAGGTTGCATCAGAGACCCTGAAGGAATTGTAAAGAATTTCCCTGTTTCTTTGTTCTGTTTTTGAAATTCCTTTTTAGAGTGGGTTTGAGCTGATTCTCGCTGCCATGTTTATGCCAGTCTAGACACACTTGATTCCCTTACGGAGACATATCAATACATAGGTTTTAAGATCCTTACTAGTCAGATCTATTCCTCTGCGGGAAATATGGGGTTTTGAGTCCCTTTCACTGAGGAAGGTGTAGGTCTTGTCTATTCCATAGTTGGTTTTTGGAACGGTACCTGTGCTTATATCAAACTCTGGTTTGATGCATCACCCCACCTCTCCTTCCCCCTTAAGCAGGCATAAGAGTGTTTTCTAAATGTGAGACTCTGTTCTCTTGCCTAACTCAGTTCATGTGTAGCCATGTTTACAGGATCTTCCTAAGTGATATCTTATGATAAGTTTCTTTTCCTGTGTGACTTCTTTCACTTAGAATCATCGTACCTGAATCCACTCATTTTTCTGCTACTGGTCTTATGACATTGATTTCATGGCTGAGGGATATTCCATCATACGTAAGTTCCACAATGTTTGGAACCATTTTTATATTTCCTGGGATATTTCAGGTGTACCCAGGTTGAGGTTCTTGTAAGCAGTGCAGCCCTCAATTTGGGGGTGGCTCTGTCTTATGGATTTTCAGTTTTCCCAAGGTATATTCCCTAGACTGGAAGTGCCCTTGGCTCTGTAGCTCTGTTGTTTACTTGTTTTAGGGAACACAATGCTCTCCTCCAGTGAGGCAGTTGGCAACTTACATCCCGCCCATCAGCATAACAAAACTCCCTGTTCTCCAGGGCCTGTCTTGCCTTTCTGGTTTTTACACATTTTGTGGATGTCCCTTTTGACCGGTGGGAAGTGATACTTCTTTGTAGTGCAGATTTGCATTGCCCGCTTGCTTGCTTGGCCAAAAAGGGCGTATGCGTTTTCTCCTGAATATATTCAGGAGAAAACGCATACGCCCTTTTTGGCCAAGTGCATCATTGTCGAAGTTGTGCCCCTCTTCCTGTGCTTTACAGGCGATTCCAACGTACCTCTTGAAATCTGTTTCCTGCTATTCTGCCTCGCTTTCAAGTCCGCCTCGTTGCCTTCCCTCAACAGATTTTTGGACGATAGTTGGCCTTGATTACTCTGCCAGTTTGTGAATTGCTGTGCCCCTGAGCTCCATTTTTCAACTCGTTTCTTGTGAGCTGAACGCAAGTCCAAACTTTTGGTTCAGGACCTATACTGGTTCCCGGTGGGTTGCTGAGACTTTGGTTAATTCTTCTTCCTGCCGGGAAATTAGAGTGACATGTGCCCATCCAAATGCCTAACAGCTACTCTCTCATTGGTTCTCCCTCTTCCCTTTCATCCTCTGCCAAATTGGCAACCTGTGCGAACCAGGAGCTTAAAGGGGTTGTCTCTCCAAGTTGGGAGATTGATAGGAAAGCAGTTGGAAAGTCAAACCGGAGCACCAGGAGAGGGGCTCTTCGTTGAGTTTTAGAAACCTTTCGTATTCACAGTGTGTCCATTCTCTAGGTTTCCCGTACATGTTATAGCTGTAGTAATATTCCCTTCAACCTGGAGAGCTGGGACCCATGGAATGGGTGCCATGCATTATTGCTTTAAAGGGTCTGCATTTGCTCACCCAATCTCACCAATCGTCTCAGTCCCAAGTGTCCAGCCTTATGCCACATCCAGCTGTCATTGTAGATAGTGTCATTCCAGGTTGCATCAGAGACCCTGAAGGAATTGTAAAGAATTTCTCTGTTTCTTTGTTCTGTTTTTGAAATACATTTTTAGAGTGGGTTTGAGCTGATTCTCGCTGCCATGTTTATGCCAGTCTAGACACACTTGATTCCCTTATGGAGACATATCAATACATAGGTTTTAAGATTCTTACTAGTCAGATCTATTCCTCTGTGGGAAATATGGGGTTTTGAGACCCTTTCATTGAGGAAGGTGTAGGTCTGGTCTATACCATAGTTGGTTTTTGGAACGGTACCTGTGCTTATATCAAACTCTGGTTTGATGCATCACCCCACCTCTCCTTCCCCCTTAAGCAGGCATAAGAATGTTTTCTAAATGTGAGACTCTGTTCTCTTTCCTAACTCAGTTCATGTGTAGCCATGTTTACAGGATCTTCCTAAGTGAAATCTTATGATAAGTTTCTTTTCCTGCGTGACTTCTTTCACTTAGAATCATCGTACCTGAATCCACTCATTTTGCTGCTACTGGTCTTATGACATTGATTTCGTGGTTGAGGGATATTCCATCGTACGTAAGTTCCACAATGTTTGGAACCATTTTTATATTTCCTGGGATATTTCAGGTGTACCCAGGTTGAGGTTCTTGTAAGCAGTGCAGCCCTCAATTTGGGGGTGGCTCTGTCTTATGGATTTTCAGTTTTCCCAAGGTATATTCCCTAGACTGGAAGTGCCCTTGGCTCTGTAGCTCTGTTGTTTACTTGTTTTAGGGAACACAATGCACTCCTCCAGTGAGGCAGTTGGCAACTTACATCCCGCCCATCAGCATAACAAGGCTCCCTGTTCTCCAGGGCCTGTCTTGCCTTTTTGGTTTTTACACATTTTGTGGATGTCCCTTTTGACCGGTGGGAAGTGATACTTCTTTGTAGTGCAGATTTGCATTGCCCGCTTGCTTGCTTGGCCAAAAAGGGCGTATGCGTTTTCTCCTGAATATATTCAGGAGAAAACGCATACGCCCTTTTTGGCCAAGTGCATCATTGTCGAAGTTGTGCCCCTCTTCCTGTGCTTTACAGGCGATTCCAACGTACCTCTTGAAATCAGTTTCCTGCTATTCTGCCTCGCTTTCAAGTCCGCCTCGTTGCCTTCCCTCAACAGATTTTTGGACGATAGTTGGCCTCGATTACTCTGCCAGTTTGTGAATTGCTGTGCCCCTGAGCTCCATTTTTCAACTCGTTTCTTGTGAGCTGAACGCAAGTCCAAACTTTTGGTTCAGGACCTATACTGGTTCCCGGTGGGTGGCTCAGACTTTGGTTAATTCTTCTTCCTGCCGGGAAATTAGAGTGACATGTGCCCATCCAAATGCCTAACAGCTACTCTCTCATTGGTTCTCCCTCTTCCCTTTCATCCTCTGCCAAATTGGCAACCTGTGTGAACCAGGAGCTTAAAGGGGCTGTCTCTCCAAGTTGGGAGATTGATAGGAAAGCAGTTGGAAAGTCAAACCGGAGCACCAGGAGAGGGGCTCTTCGTTGAGTTTTAGAAACCTTTCGTATTCACAGTGTGTCCATTCTCTAGGTTTCCCGTACACGTTATAGCTGTAGTAATATTCCCTTCAACCTGGAGTGCTGGGACCCATGGAATGGGAGCCATGCATTATTGCTTTAAACGGTCTGCATTTGCTCACCCAATCTCACCAATCCTCTCTGTCCCAAGTGTCCAGCCTCATGCCACATCCAGCTGTAATTGTAGATAGGGTCATTCCAGGTTGCATCAGAGACCCTGAAGGAATTGTAAAGAATTTCCCTGTTTCTTTGTTCTGTTTTTGAAATTCCTTTTTAGAGTGGGTTTGAGCTGATTCTCGCTGCCCTGTTTATGCCAGTCTAGACACACTTGATTCCCTTACGGAGACATATCAATACATAGGTTTTAAGATTCTTACTAGTCAGATCTATTCCTCTGCGGGAAATATGGGGTTTTGAGTCCCTTTCACTGAGGAAGGTGTAGGTCTTGTCTATTCCATAGATGGTTTTTGGAACGGTACCTGTGCTTATATCAAACTCTGGTTTGATGCATCACCCCACCTGTCCTTCCCCCTTAAGCAGGCATAAGAGTGTTTTCTAAATGTGAGACTCTGTTCTCTTTCCTAACTCAGTTCTTGTGTAGCCATGTTTACAGGATCTTCCTAAGTGATATCTTATGATAAGTTTCTTTTCCTGTGTGACTTCTTTCACTTAGAATCATCGTACCTGAATCCACTCATTTTGCTGCTACTGGTCTTATGACATTGATTTCGTGGCTGAGGGATATTCCATCGTACGTAAGTTCCACAATGTTTGGAACCATTTTTATATTTCCTGGGATATTTCAGGTGTACCCAGGTTGAGGTTCTTGTAAGCAGTGCAGCCCTCAATTTGGGGGTGGCTCTGTCTTATGGATTTTCAGTTTTCCCAAGGTATATTCCCTAGACTGGAAGTGCCCTTGGCTCTGTAGCTCTGTTGTTTACTTGTTTTAGGGAACACAATGCACTCCTCCAGTGAGGCAGTTGGCAACTTACATCCCGCCCATCAGCATAACAAGGCTCCCTGTTCTCCAGGGCCTGTCTTGCCTTTCTGGTTTTTACACATTTTGTGGATGTCCCTTTTGACCGGTGGTAAGTGATACTTCTTTGTAGTGCAGATTTGCATTGCCGGCTTGCTTGCTTGGCCAAAAAGTGCGTATGCGTTTTCTCCTGAATCAGGAGAAAACGCATACGCCCTTTTTGGCCAAGTGCATCATTGTCGAAGTTGTGCCGCTCTTCCTGTGCTTTACAGGCGATTCCAACGTACCTCTTGAAATCTGTTTCCTGCTATTCTGCCTCGCTTTCAAGTCCACCTCGTTGCCTTCCCTCAACAGATTTTTGGACGATAGTTGGCCTTGATTACTCTGCCAGGTTGTGAATTGCTGTGCCCCTGAGCTCCATTTTTCAACTCGTTTTTTGTGAGCAGAACGCAAGTCCAAACATTTGGTTCAGGACCTATACTGGTTCCCGGTGGGTGGCTGAGACTTTGGTTAATTCTTCTTCCTGCCGGGAAATTAGAGTGACATGTGCCCATCCAAATGCCTAACAGCTACTCTCTCATTGGTTCTCCCTCTTCCCTTTCATCCTCTGCCAAATTGGCAACCTGTGCGAACCAGGAGCTTAAAGGGGCTGTCTCTCCAAGTTGGGAGATTGATAGGAAAGCAGTTGGAAAGTCAAACCGGAGCACCAGGAGAGGGGCTCTTCGTTGAGTTTTAGAAACCTTTCATATTCACAGTGTGTCCATTCTCTAGGTTTCCCGTACACGTTATAGCTGTAGTAATATTCCCTTCAACCTGGAGAGCTGGGACCCATGGAATGGGTGCCATGCATTATTGCTTTAAACGGTCTGCATTTGCTCACCCAATCTCACCAATCCTCTCAGTCCCAAGTGTCCAGCCTTATGCCACATCCAGCTGTCATTGTAGATAGGGTCATTCCAGGTTGCATCAGCGACCCTGAAGGAGTTGTGAAGAATTTCCCTGTTTCTTTGTTCTGTTTTTGAAATTCCTGTTTAGAGTGGGTTTGAGCTGATTCTCCCTGCCCTGTTTATGCCAGTCTAGACACACTTGATTCCCTTACGGAGACATATCATTACATAGGTTTTAAGATTCTTACTAGTCAGATCTATTCCTCTGCGGGAAATATGGGGTTTTGAGTCCCTTTCACTGAGGAAGGTGTAGGTCTTGTCTATTCCATAGTTGGTTTTTGGAACGGTACCTGTGCTTATATCAAACTCTGGTTTGATGCATCACCCCACCTCTCCTTCCCCCTTAAGCAGGCATAAGAGTGTTTTCTAATTGTGAGACTCTGTTCTCTTGCCTAACTCAGTTCATGTGTAGCCATGTTTACAGGATCTTCCTATGTGATATCTTATGATAAGTTTCTTTTCCTGTGTGACTTCTTTCACTTAGAATCATCGTACCTGAATCCACTCATTTTGCTGCTACTGGTCTTATGACATTGATTTCGTGGCTGAGGGATATTCCATCATACGTAAGTTCCACAATGTTTGGAACCATTTTTATATTTCCTGGGATATTTCAGGTGTACCCAGGTTGAGGTTCTTGTAAGCAGTGCAGCCCTCAATTTGGGGGTGGCTCTGTCTTATGGATTTTCAGTTTTCCCAAGGTATATTCCCTAGACTGGAAGTGCCCTTGGCTCTGTAGCTCTGTTGTTTACTTGTTTTAGGGAACACAATGCTCTCCTCCAGTGAGGCAGTTGGCAACTTACATCCCGCCCATCAGCATAACAAAACTCCCTGTTCTCCAGGGCCTGTCTTGCCTTTCTGGTTTTTACACATTTTGTGGATGTCCCTTTTGACCGGTGGGAAGTGATACTTCTTTGTAGTGCAGATTTGCATTGCCCGCTTGCTTGCTTGGCCAAAAAGGGCGTATGCGTTTTCTCCTGAATATATTCAGGAGAAAACGCATACGCCCTTTTTGGCCAAGTGCATCATTGTCGAAGTTGTGCCCCTCTTCCTGTGCTTTACAGGCGATTCCAACGTACCTCTTGAAATCTGTTTCCTGCTATTCTGCCTCGCTTTCAAGTCCGCCTCGTTGCCTTCCCTCAACAGATTTTTGGACGATAGTTGGCCTTGATTACTCTGCCAGTTTGTGAATTGCTGTGACCCTGAGCTCCATTTTTCAACTCGTTTCTTGTGAGCTGAACGCAAGTCCAAACTTTTGGTTCAGGACCTATACTGGTTCCCGGTGGGTTGCTGAGACTTTGGTTAATTCTTCTTCCTGCCGGGAAATTAGAGTGACATGTGCCCATCCAAATGCCTAACAGCTACTCTCTCATTGGTTCTCCCTCTTCCCTTTCATCCTCTGCCAAATTGGCAACCTGTGCGAACCAGGAGCTTAAAGGGGTTGTCTCTCCAAGTTGGGAGATTGATAGGAAAGCAGTTGGAAAGTCAAACCGGAGCACCAGGAGAGGGGCTCTTCGTTGAGTTTTAGAAACCTTTCGTATTCACAGTGTGTCCATTCTCTAGGTTTCCCGTACATGTTATAGCTGTAGTAATATTCCCTTCAACCTGGAGAGCTGGGACCCATGGAATGGGTGCCATGCATTATTGCTTTAAAGGGTCTGCATTTGCTCACCCAATCTCACCAATCGTCTCAGTCCCAAGTGTCCAGCCTTATGCCACATCCAGCTGTCATTGTAGATAGTGTCATTCCAGGTTGCATCAGAGACCCTGAAGGAATTGTAAAGAATTTCTCTGTTTCTTTGTTCTGTTTTTGAAATACATTTTTAGAGTGGGTTTGAGCTGATTCTCGCTGCCATGTTTATGCCAGTCTAGACACACTTGATTCCCTTATGGAGACATATCAATACATAGGTTTTAAGATTCTTACTAGTCAGATCTATTCCTCTGTGGGAAATATGGGGTTTTGAGACCCTTTCATTGAGGAAGGTGTAGGTCTGGTCTATACCATAGTTGGTTTTTGGAACGGTACCTGTGCTTATATCAAACTCTGGTTTGATGCATCACCCCACCTCTCCTTCCCCCTTAAGCAGGCATAAGAATGTTTTCTAAATGTGAGACTCTGTTCTCTTTCCTAACTCAGTTCATGTGTAGCCATGTTTACAGGATCTTCCTAAGTGATATCTTATGATAAGTTTCTTTTCCTGTGTGACTTCTTTCACTTAGAATCATCGTACCTGAATCCACTCATTTTGCTGCTACTGGTCTTATGACATTGATTTCGTGGTTGAGGGATATTCCATCGTACGTAAGTTCCACAATGTTTGGAACCATTTTTATATTTCCTGGTATATTTCAGGTGTACCCAGGTTGAGGTTCTTGTAAGCAGTGCAGCCCTCAATTTGGGGGTGGCTCTGTCTTATGGATTTTCAGTTTTCCCAAGGTATATTCCCTAGACTGGAAGTGCCCTTGGCTCTGTAGCTCTGTTGTTTACTTGTTTTAGGGAACACAATGCACTCCTCCAGTGAGGCAGTTGGCAACTTACATCCCGCCCATCAGCATAACAAGGCTCCCTGTTCTCCAGGGCCTGTCTTGCCTTTCTGGTTTTTACACATTTTGTGGATGTCCCTTTTGACCGGTGGGAAGTGATACTTCTTTGTAGTGCAGATTTGCATTGCCGGCTTGCTTGCTTGGCCAAAAAGGGCGTATGCGTTTTCTCCTGAATCAGGAGAAAACGCATACGCCCTTTTTGGCCAAGTGCATCATTGTCGAAGTTGTGCCCCTCTTCCTGTGCTTTACAGGCGATTCCAACGTACCTCTTGAAATCTGTTTCCTGCTATTCTGCCTCGCTTTCAAGTCCACCTCGTTGCCTTCCCTCAACAGATTTTTGGACGATAGTTGGCCTTGATTACTCTGCCAGGTTGTGAATTGCTGTGCCCCTGAGCTCCATTTTTCAACTCGTTTTTTGTGAGCAGAACGCAAGTCCAAACATTTGGTTCAGGACCTATACTGGTTCCCGGTGGGTGGCTGAGACTTTGGTTAATTCTTGTTCCTGCCGGGAAATTAGAGTGACATGTGCCCATCCAAATGCCTAACAGCTACTCTCTCATTGGTTCTCCCTCTTCCCTTTCATCCTCTGCCAAATTGGCAACCTGTGCGAACCAGGAGCTTAAAGGGGCTGTCTCTCCAAGTTGGGAGATTGATAGGAAAGCAGTTGGAAAGTCAAACCGGAGCACCAGGAGAGGGGCTCTTCGTTGAGTTTTAGAAACCTTTCATATTCACAGTGTGTCCATTCTCTAGGTTTCCCGTACACGTTATAGCTGTAGTAATATTCCCTTCAACCTGGAGAGCTGGGACCCATGGAATGGGTGCCATGCATTATTGCTTTAATCGGTCTGCATTTGCTCACCCAATCTCACCAATCCTCTCAGTCCCAAGTGTCCAGCCTTATGCCACATCCAGCTGTCATTGTAGATAGGGTCATTCCAGGTTGCATCAGCGACCCTGAAGGAGTTGTGAAGAATTTCCCTGTTTCTTTGTTCTGTTTTTGAAATTCCTGTTTAGAGTGGGTTTGAGCTGATTCTCCCTGCCCTGTTTATGCCAGTCTAGACACACTTGATTCCCTTACGGAGACATATCATTACATAGGTTTTAAGATTCTTACTAGTCAGATCTATTCCTCTGCGGGAAATATGGGGTTTTGAGTCCCTTTCACTGAGGAATGTGTAGGTCTTGTCTATTCCATAGTTGGTTTTTTGAACGGTACCTGTGCTTATATCAAACTCTGGTTTGATGCATCACCCCACCTCTCCTTCCCCCTTAAGCAGGCATAAGAGTGTTTTCTAATTGTGAGACTCTGTTCTCTTGCCTAACTCAGTTCATGTGTAGCCATGTTTACAGGATCTTCCTATGTGATATCTTATGATAAGTTTCTTTTCCTGTGTGACTTCTTTCACTTAGAATCATCGTACCTGAATCCACTCATTTTGCTGCTACTGGTCTTATGACATTGATTTCGTGGCTGAGGGATATTCCATCGTACGTAATTTCCACAATGTTTGGAACCATTTTTATATTTCCTGGGATATTTCAGGTGTACCCAGGTTGAGGTTCTTGTAAGCAGTGCAGCCCTCAATTTGGGGGTGGCTCTGTCTTATGGATTTTCAGTTTTCCCAAGGTATATTCCCTAGACTGGAAGTGCCCTTGGCTCTGTAGCTCTGTTGTTTACTTGTTTTAGGGAACACAATGCACTCCTCCAGTGAGGCAGTTGGCAACTTACATCCCGCCCATCAGCATAACAAGGCTCCCTGTTCTCCAGGGCCTGTCTTGCCTTTCTGGTTTTTACACATTTTGTGGATGTCCCTTTTGACCGGTGGGAAGTCATACTTCTTTGTAGTGCAGATTTGCATTGCCCGCTTGCTTGCTTGGCCAAAAAGGGCGTATGCGTTTTCTCCTGAATATATTCAGGAGAAAACGCATACGCCCTTTTTGGCCAAGTGCATCATTGTCGAAGTTGTGCCCCTCTTCCTGTGCTTTACAGGCGATTCCAACGTACCTCTTGAAATCTGTTTCCTGCTATTCTGCCTCGCTTTCAAGTCCGCCTCGTTGCCTTCCCTCAACAGATTTTTGGACGATAGTTGGCCTTGATTACTCTGCCAGTTTGTGAATTGCTGTGCCCCTGAGCTCCATTTTTCAACTCGTTTCTTGTGAGCTGAACGCAAGTCCAAACTTTTGGTTCAGGACCTATACTGGTTCCCGGTGGGTTGCTGAGACTTTGGTTAATTCTTCTTCCTGCCGGGAAATTAGAGTGACATGTGCCCATCCAAATGCCTAACAGCTACTCTCTCATTGGTTCTCCCTCTTCCCTTTCATCCTCTGCCAAATTGGCAACCTGTGCGAACCAGGAGCTTAAAGGGGTTGTCTCTCCAAGTTGGGAGATTGATAGGAAAGCAGTTGGAAAGTCAAACCGGAGCACCAGGAGAGGGGCTCTTCGTTGAGTTTTAGAAACCTTTCGTATTCACAGTGTGTCCATTCTCTAGGTTTCCCGTACATGTTATAGCTGTAGTAATATTCCCTTCAACCTGGAGAGCTGGGACCCATGGAATGGGTGCCATGCATTATTGCTTTAAAGGGTCTGCATTTGCTCACCCAATCTCACCAATCGTCTCAGTCCCAAGTGTCCAGCCTTATGCCACATCCAGCTGTCATTGTAGATAGTGTCATTCCAGGTTGCATCAGAGACCCTGAAGGAATTGTAAAGAATTTCTCTGTTTCTTTGTTCTGTTTTTGAAATACATTTTTAGAGTGGGTTTGAGCTGATTCTCGCTGCCATGTTTATGCCAGTCTAGAAACACTTGATTCCCTTATGGAGACATATCAATACATAGGTTTTAAGATTCTTACTAGTCAGATCTATTCCACTGTGGGAAATATGGGGTTTTGAGACCCTTTCATTGAGGAAGGTGTAGGTCTGGTCTATACCATAGTTGGTTTTTGGAACGGTACCTGTGCTTATATCAAACTCTGGTTTGATGCATCACCCCACCTCTCCTTCCTCCTTAAGCAGGCATAAGAATGTTTTCTAAATGTGAGACTCTGTTCTCTTGCCTAACTCAGTTCATGTGTAGCCATGTTTACAGGATCTTCCTAAGTGATATCTTATGATAAGTTTCTTTTCCTGTGTGACTTCTTTCACTTAGAATCATCGTACCTGAATCCACTCATTTTGCTGCTACTGGTCTTATGACATTGATTTCGTGGTTGAGGGATATTCCATCGTACGTAAGTTCCACAATGTTTGGAACCATTTTTATATTTCCTGGTATATTTCAGGTGTACCCAGGTTGAGGTTCTTGTAAGCAGTGCAGCCCTCAATTTGGGGGTGGCTCTGTCTTATGGATTTTCAGTTTTCCCAAGGTATATTCCCTAGACTGGAAGTGCCCTTGGCTCTGTAGCTCTGTTGTTTACTTGTTTTAGGGAACACAATGCACTCCTCCAGTGAGGCAGTTGGCAACTTACATCCCGCCCATCAGCATAACAAGGCTCCCTGTTCTCCAGGGCCTGTCTTGCCTTTCTGGTTTTTACACATTTTGTGGATGTCCCTTTTGACCGGTGGGAAGTCATACTTCTTTGTAGTGCAGATTTGCATTGCCCGCTTGCTTGCTTGGCCAAAAAGGGTGTATGCGTTTTCTCCTGAATATATTCAGGAGAAAACGCATACGCCCTTTTTGGCCAAGTGCATCATTGTCGAAGTTGTGCCCCTCTTCCTGTGCTTTACAGGCGATTCCAACGTACCTCTTGAAATCAGTTTCCTGCTATTCTGCCTCGCTTTCAAGTCCGCCTCGTTGCCTTCCCTCAACAGATTTTTGGACGATAGTGGGCCTCGATTACTCTGCCAGTTTGTGAATTGCTGTGCCCCTGAGCTCCATTTTTCAACTCGTTTCTTGTGAGCTGAACGCAAGTCCAAACTTTGGGTTCAGGACCTATACTGGTTCCCGGTGGGTGGCTCAGACTTTGGTTAATTCTTCTTCCTGCCGGGAAATTAGAGTGACATGTGCCCATCCAAATGCCTAACAGCTACTCTCTCATTGGTTCTCCCTTTTCCCTTTCATCCTCTGCCAAATTGGCAACCTGTGTGAACCAGGAGCTTAAAGGGGCTGTCTCTCCAAGTTGGGAGATTGATAGGAAAGCAGTTGGAAAGTCAAACCGGAGCACCAGGAGAGGGGCTCTTCGTTGAGTTTTAGAAACCTTTCGTATTCACAGTGTGTCCATTCTCTAGGTTTCCCGTACACGTTATAGCTGTAGTAATATTCCCTTCAACCTGGAGTGCTGGGACCCATGGAATGGGAGCCATGCATTATTGCTTTAAACGGTCTGCATTTGCTCACCCAATCTCACCAATCCTCTCTGTCCCAAGTGTCCAGCCTCATGCCACATCCAGCTGTAATTGTAGATAGGGTCATTCCAGGTTGCATCAGAGACCCTGAAGGAATTGTAAAGAATTTCCCTGTTTCTTTGTTCTGTTTTTGAAATTCCTTTTTAGAGTGGGTTTGAGCTGATTCTCGCTGCCCTGTTTATGCCAGTCTAGACACACTTGATTCCCTTACGGAGACATATCAATACATAGGTTTTAAGATTCTTACTAGTCAGATCTATTCCTCTGCGGGAAATATGGGGTTTTGAGTCCCTTTCACTGAGGAAGGTGTAGGTCTTGTCTATTCCATAGATGGTTTTTGGAACGGTACCTGTGCTTATATCAAACTCTGGTTTGATGCATCACCCCACCTCTCCTTCCCCCTTAAGCAGGCATAAGAGTGTTTTCTAAATGTGAGACTCTGTTCTCTTTCCTAACTCAGTTCTTGTGTAGCCATGTTTACAGGATCTTCCTAAGTGATATCTTATGATAAGTTTCTTTTCCTGTGTGACTTCTTTCACTTAGAATCATCGTACCTGAATCCACTCATTTTGCTGCTACTGGTCTTATGACATTGATTTCGTGGCTGAGGGATATTCCATCGTACGTAAGTTCCACAATGTTTGGAACCATTTTTATATTTCCTGGGATATTTCAGGTGTACCCAGGTTGAGGTTCTTGTAAGCAGTGCAGCCCTCAATTTGGGGGTGGCTCTGTCTTATGGATTTTCAGTTTTCCCAAGGTATATTTCCTAGACTGGAAGTGCCCTTGGCTCTGTAGCTCTGTTGTTTACTTGTTTTAGGGAACACAATGCACTCCTCCAGTGAGGCAGTTGGCAACTTACATCCCGCCCATCAGCATAACAAGGCTCCCTGTTCTCCAGGGCCTGTCTTGCCTTTCTGGTTTTTACACATTTTGTGGATGTCCCTTTTGACCGGTGGGAAGTGATACTTCTTTGTAGTGCAGATTTGCATTTCCCGCTTGCTTGCTTGGCCAAAAAGGGCGTATGCGTTTTCTCCTGAATATATTCAGGAGAAAACGCATACGCCCTTTTTGGCCAAGTGCATCATTGTCGAAGTTGTGCCCCTCTTCCTGTGCTTTACAGGCGATTCCAACGTACCTCTTGAAATCTCTTTCCTGCTATTCTGCCTCGCTTTCAAGTCCGCCTCGTTGCCTTCCCTCAACAGATTTTTGGACGATAGTTGGCCTTGATTACTCTGCCAGTTTGTGAATTGCTGCGCCCCTGAGCTCCATTTTTCAACTCGTTTCTTGTGAGCTGAATGCAAGTCCAAACTTTTGGTTCAGGAACTATACTGGTTCCCGGTGGGTGGCTGAGACTTTGGTTAATTCTTCTTCCTGCCGGGAAATTAGAGTGACATGTGCCCATCCAAATGCCTAACAGCTACTCTCTCATTGGTTCTCCCTCTTCCCTTTCATCCTCTGCCAAATTGGCAACCTGTGCGAACCATGAGATTAAAGGGGCTGTCTCTCCAAGTTGGGAGATTGATAGGAAAGCAGTTGGAAAGTCAAACCGGAGCACCAGGAGAGGGGCTCTTCGTTGAGTTTTAGAAACCTTTCATATTCACAGTGTGTCCATTCTCTAGGTTTCCCGTACACGTTATAGCTGTAGTAATATTCCCTTCAACCTGGAGAGCTGGGACCCATGGAATGGGTGCCATGCATTATTGCTTTAAAGGGTCTGCATTTGCTCACCCAATCTCACCAATCCTCTCAGTCCCAAGTGTCCAGCCTTATGCCACATCCAGCTGTCATTGTAGATAGGGTCATTCCAGGTTGCATCAGCGACCCTGAAGGAATTGTGAAGAATTACCCAGTTTCTTTGTTCTGTTTTTGAAATTCCTGTTTAGAGTGGGTTTGAGCTGATTCTCTCTGCCCTGTTTATGCCAGTCTAGGCACACTTGATTCCCTTACGGAGGCATATCAATACATAGGTTTTAAGATTCTTACTAGTCAGATCTATTCCTCTGCGGGAAATATGGGGTTTTGAGTCCCTTTCACTGAGGAAGGTGTAGGTCTTGTCTATTCCATAGTTGGTTTTTGGAACGGTACCTGTGCTTATATCAAACTCTGGTTTGATGCATCACCCCACCTCTCCTTCCCCCTTAAGCAGGCATAAGTGTGTTTTCTAAATGTGAGACTCTGTTCTCTTGCCTAACTCAGTTCATGTGTAGCCATGTTTACAGGATCTTCCTAAGTGATATCTTATGATAAGTTTCTTTTCCTGTGTGACTTCTTTCACTTAGAATCATCGTACCTGAATCCACTTATTTTGCTGCTACTGGTCTTATGACATTGATTTCGTGGCTGAGGGATATTCCATCGTACGTAAGTTCCACAATGTTTGGAACCATTTTTATATTTCCTGGGATATTTCAGGTGTACCCAGGTTGAGGTTCTTGTAAGCAGTGCCGCCCTCAATTTGGGGGTGGCTCTGTCTTATGGATTTTCAGTTTTCCCAAGGTATATTCCCTAGACTGGAAGTGCCCTTGGCTCTGTAGCTCTGTTGTTTACTTGTTTTAGGGAACACAATGCACTCCTACAGTGAGGCAGTTGGCAACTTACATCCCGCCCATCAGCATAACAAGGCTCCCTGTTCTCCAGGGCCTGTCTTGCCTTTCTGGTTTTTACACATTTTGTGGATGTCCCTTTTGACCGGTGGGAAGTCATACTTCTTTGTAGTGCAGATTTGCATTGCCCGCTTGCTTGCTTGGCCAAAAAGGGCGTATGCGTTTTCTCCTGAATATATTCAGGAGAAAACGCATACGCCCTTTTTGGCCAAGTGCATCATTGTCGAAGTTGTGCCCCTCTTCCTGTGCTTTACAGGCGATTCCAACGTACCTCTTGAAATCTGTTTCCTGCTATTCTGCCTCGCTTTCAAGTCCGCCTCGTTGCCTTCCCTCAACAGATTTTTGCACGAAAGTTGGCTTTGATTACTCTGCCAGTTTGTGAATTGCTGCGCCCCTGAGCTCCATTTTTCAACTCGTTTCTTGTGAGCTGAACGCAAGTCCAAACTTTTGGTTCAGGACCTATACTGGTTCCCGGTGGGGGGCTGAGACTTTGGTTAATTCTTCTTCCTGCCGGGAAATTAGAGTGACATGTGCCCATCCAAATGCCTAACAGCTACTCTCTCATTGGTTCTCCCTCTTCCCTTTCATCCTTTGCCAAATTGGCAGCATGTGCGAACCAGGAGCTTAAAGGGGCTGTCTCTCCAAGTTGGGAGATTGATAGGAAAGCAGTTGGAAAGTCAAACCGGAGCACCAGGAGAGGGGCTCTTCGTTGAGTTTTAGAAACCTTTTGTATTCACAGTGTGTCCATTCTCTAGGTTTCCCGTACACGTTATAGCTGTAGTAATATTCCCTTCAACCTGGAGAGCTGGGACCCATGGAATGGGTGCCATGCATTATTGCTTTAAAGGGTCTGCATTTGCTCACCCAATCTCACCAATCGTCTCAGTCCCAAGTGTCCAGCCTCATGCCACATCCAGCTGTCATTGTAGATAGGGTCATTCCAGGTTGCATCAGAGACCCTGAAGGAATTGTGAAGAATTTCCCTGTTTCTTTGTTCTGTTTTTGAAATTCCTTTTTAGAGTAGGTTTGAGCTGATTCTCGCTGCCCTGTTTATGCCAGTCTAGACACACTTGATTCCCTTATGGAGACATATCAATACATAGGTTTTAAGATTCTTACTAGTCAGATCTATTCCTCTGCGGGAAATATGGGGTTTTGAGTCCCTTTCACTGAGGAAGGTGTAGGTCTTGTCTATTCCATAGTTGGTTTTTGGAACGGTACCTGTGCTTATATCAAACTCTGGTTTGATGCATCACCCCACCTCTCCTTCCCCCTTAAGCAGGCATAAGAGTGTTTTCTAAATGTGAGACTCTGTTCTCTTTCCTAACTCAGTTCATGTGTAGCCATGTTTACAGGATCTTCCTAAGTGATATCTTATGATAAGTTTCTTTTCCTGTGTGACTTCTTTCACTTAGAATCATCGTACCTGAATCCACTCATTTTGCTGCTACTGGTCTTATGAAATTGATTTCATGGCTGAGGGATATTCCATCGTACGTAAGTTCCACAATGTTTGGAACCATTTTTATATTTCCTGGGATATTTCAGGTGTACCCAGGTTGAGGTTCTTGTAAGCAGTGCAGCCCTCAATTTGGGGGTGGCTCTGTGTTATGGATTTTCAGTTTTCCCAAGGTATATTCCCTAGACTGGAAGTGCCCTTGGCTCTGTAGCTCTGTTGTTTACTTGTTTTAGGGAACACAGTGCACTCCTCCAGTGAGGCAGTTGGCAACTTACATCCCGCCCATCAGCATAACAAGGCTCCCTGTTCTCCAGGGCCTGTCTTGCCTTTCTGGTTTTTACACATTTTTTGGATGTCCCTTTTGACCGGTGGGAAGTGATACTTCTTTGTAGTGCAGATTTGCATTGCCCGCTTGCTTGCTTGGCCAAAAAGGGCGTATGCGTTTTCTCCTGAATATATTCAGGAGAAAACGCATACGCCCTTTTTGGCCAAGTGCATCATTGTCGAAGTTGTGCCCCTCTTCCTGTGCTTTACAGGCGATTCCAACGTACCTCTTGAAATCTGTTTCCTGCTATTCTGCCTCGCTTTCAAGTCCGCCTCGTTGCCTTCCCTCAACAGATTTTTGGACGATAGTTGGCCTTGATTACTCTGCCAGTTTGTGAATTGCTGTGACCCTGAGCTCCATTTTTCAACTCGTTTCTTGTGAGCTGAACGCAAGTCCAAACTTTTGGTTCAGGACCTATACTGGTTCCCGGTGGGGGGCTGAGACTTTGGTTAATTCTTCTTCCTGCCGGGAAATTAGAGTGACATGTGCCCATCCAAATGCCTAACAGCTACTCTCTCATTGGTTCTCCCTCTTCCCTTTCATCCTCTGCCAAATTGGCAACCTGTGCGAACCAGGAGCTTAAAGGGTCTGTCTCTCCAAGTTGGGAGATTGATAGGAAAGCAGTTGGAAAGTCAAACCGGAGCACCAGGAGAGGGGCTCTTCGTTGAGTTTTAGAAACCTTTCGTATTCACAGTGTGTCCATTCTCTAGGTTTCCCGTACACGTTATAGCTGTAGTAATATTCCCTTCAACCTGGAGAGCTGGGACCCATGGAATGGGTGCCATGCATTATTGCTTTAAAGGGTCTGCATTTGCTCACCCAATCTCACCAATCCTCTCAGTCCCAAGTGTCCAGCCTTATGCCACATCCAGCTGTCATTGTAGATAGGGTCATTCCAGGTTGCATCAGCGACCCTGAAGGAGTTGTGAAGAATTTCCCTGTTTCTTTGTTCTGTTTTTGAAATTCCTTTTTAGAGTGGGTTTGAGCTGATTCTCCCTGCCCTGTTTATGCCAGTCTAGACACACTTGATTCCCTTACGGAGACATATCATTACATAGGTTTTAAGATTCTTACTAGTCAGATCTATTCCTCTGCGGGAAATATGGGGTTTTGAGTCCCTTTCACTGAGGAAGGTGTAGGTCTTGTCTATTCCATAGTTGGTTTTTTGAACGGTACCTGTGCTTATATCAAACTCTGGTTTGATGCATCACCCCACCTCTCCTTCCCCCTTAAGCAGGCATAAGAGTGTTTTCTAATTGTGAGACTCTGTTCTCTTGCCTAACTCAGTTCATGTGTAGCCATGTTTACAGGATCTTCCTATGTGATATCTTATGATAAGTTTCTTTTCCTGTGTGACTTCTTTCACTTAGAATCATCGTACCTGAATCCACTCATTTTGCTGCTACTGGTCTTATGACATTGATTTCGTGGCTGAGGGATATTCCATCGTACGTAATTTCCACAATGTTTGGAACCATTTTTATATTTCCTGGGATATTTCAGGTGTACCCAGGTTGAGGTTCTTGTAAGCAGTGCAGCCCTCAATTTGGGGGTGGCTCTGTCTTATGGATTTTCAGTTTTCCCAAGGTATATTCCCTAGACTGGAAGTGCCCTTGGCTCTGTAGCTCTGTTGTTTACTTGTTTTAGGGAACACAATGCACTCCTCCAGTGAGGCAGTTGGCAACTTACATCCCGCCCATCAGCATAACAAGGCTCCCTGTTCTCCAGGGCCTGTCTTGCCTTTCTGGTTTTTACACATTTTGTGGATGTCCCTTTTGACCGGTGGGAAGTCATACTTCTTTGTAGTGCAGATTTGCATTGCCCGCTTGCTTGCTTGGCCAAAAAGGGCGTATGCGTTTTCTCCTGAATATATTCAGGAGAAAACGCATACGCCCTTTTTGGCCAAGTGCATCATTGTCGAAGTTGTGCCCCTCTTCCTGTGCTTTACAGGCGATTCCAACGTACCTCTTGAAATCTGTTTCCTGCTATTCTGCCTCGCTTTCAAGTCCGCCTCGTTGCCTTCCCTCAACAGATTTTTGGACGATAGTTGGCCTTGATTACTCTGCCAGTTTGTGAATTGCTGTGCCCCTGAGCTCCATTTTTCAACTCGTTTCTTGTGAGCTGAACGCAAGTCCAAACTTTTGGTTCAGGACCTATACTGGTTCCCGGTGGGTTGCTGAGACTTTGGTTAATTCTTCTTCCTGCCGGGAAATTAGAGTGACATGTGCCCATCCAAATGCCTAACAGCTACTCTCTCATTGGTTCTCCCTCTTCCCTTTCATCCTCTGCCAAATTGGCAACCTGTGCGAACCAGGAGCTTAAAGGGGTTGTCTCTCCAAGTTGGGAGATTGATAGGAAAGCAGTTGGAAAGTCAAACCGGAGCACCAGGAGAGGGGCTCTTCGTTGAGTTTTAGAAACCTTTCGTATTCACAGTGTGTCCATTCTCTAGGTTTCCCGTACATGTTATAGCTGTAGTAATATTCCCTTCAACCTGGAGAGCTGGGACCCATGGAATGGGTGCCATGCATTATTGCTTTAAAGGGTCTGCATTTGCTCACCCAATCTCACCAATCGTCTCAGTCCCAAGTGTCCAGCCTTATGCCACATCCAGCTGTCATTGTAGATAGTGTCATTCCAGGTTGCATCAGAGACCCTGAAGGAATTGTAAAGAATTTCTCTGTTTCTTTGTTCTGTTTTTGAAATACATTTTTAGAGTGGGTTTGAGCTGATTCTCGCTGCCATGTTTATGCCAGTCTAGAAACACTTGATTCCCTTATGGAGACATATCAATACATAGGTTTTAAGATTCTTACTAGTCAGATCTATTCCACTGTGGGAAATATGGGGTTTTGAGACCCTTTCATTGAGGAAGGTGTAGGTCTGGTCTATACCATAGTTGGTTTTTGGAACGGTACCTGTGCTTATATCAAACTCTGGTTTGATGCATCACCCCACCTCTCCTTCCCCCTTAAGCAGGCATAAGAATGTTTTCTAAATGTGAGACTCTGTTCTCTTTCCTAACTCAGTTCATGTGTAGCCATGTTTACAGGATCTTCCTAAGTGATATCTTATGATAAGTTTCTTTTCCTGTGTGACTTCTTTCACTTAGAATCATCGTACCTGAATCCACTCATTTTGCTGCTACTGGTCTTATGACATTGATTTCGTGGCTGAGGGATATTCCATCGTACGTAAGTTCCACAATGTTTGGAACCATTTTTATATTTCCTGGTATATTTCAGGTGTACCCAGGTTGAGGTTCTTGTAAGCAGTGCAGCCCTCAATTTGGGGGTGGCTCTGTCTTATGGATTTTCAGTTTTCCCAAGGTATATTCCCTAGACTGGAAGTGCCCTTGGCTCTGTAGCTCTGTTGTTTACTTGTTTTAGGGAACACAATGCACTCCTCCAGTGAGGCAGTTGGCAACTTACATCCCGCCCATCAGCATAACAAGGCTCCCTGTTCTCCAGGGCCTGTCTTGCCTTTCTGGTTTTTACACATTTTGTGGATGTCCCTTTTGACCGGTGGGAAGTGATACTTCTTTGTAGTGCAGATTTGCATTGCCCGCTTGCTTGCTTGGCCAAAAAGGGTGTATGCGTTTTCTCCTGAATATATTCAGGAGAAAACGCATACGCCCTTTTTGGCCAAGTGCATCATTGTCGAAGTTGTGCCCCTCTTCCTGTGCTTTACAGGCGATTCCAACGTACCTCTTGAAATCAGTTTCCTGCTATTCTGCCTCGCTTTCAAGTCCGCCTCGTTGCCTTCCCTCAACAGATTTTTGGACGATAGTGGGCCTCGATTACTCTGCCAGTTTGTGAATTGCTGTGCCCCTGAGCTCCATTTTTCAACTCGTTTCTTGTGAGCTGAACGCAAGTCCAAACTTTGGGTTCAGGACCTATACTGGTTCCCGGTGTGTGGCTCAGACTTTGGTTAATTCTTCTTCCTGCCGGGAAATTAGAGTGACATGTGCCCATCCAAATGCCTAACAGCTACTCTCTCATTGGTTCTCCCTTTTCCCTTTCATCCTCTGCCAAATTGGCAACCTGTGTGAACCAGGAGCTTAAAGGGGCTGTCTCTCCAAGTTGGGAGATTGATAGGAAAGCAGTTGGAAAGTCAAACCGGAGCACCAGGAGAGGGGCTCTTCGTTGAGTTTTAGAAACCTTTCGTATTCACAGTGTGTCCATTCTCTAGGTTTCCCGTACACGTTATAGCTGTAGTAATATTCCCTTCAACCTGGAGTGCTGGGACCCATGGAATGGGAGCCATGCATTATTGCTTTAAACGGTCTGCATTTGCTCACCCAATCTCACCAATCCTCTCTGTCCCAAGTGTCCAGCCTCATGCCACATCCAGCTGTAATTGTAGATAGGGTCATTCCAGGTTGCATCAGAGACCCTGAAGGAATTGTAAAGAATTTCCCTGTTTCTTTGTTCTGTTTTTGAAATTCCTTTTTAGAGTGGGTTTGAGCTGATTCTCGCTGCCCTGTTTATGCCAGTCTAGACACACTTGATTCCCTTACGGAGACATATCAATACATAGGTTTTAAGATTCTTACTAGTCAGATCTATTCCTCTGCGGGAAATATGGGGTTTTGAGTCCCTTTCACTGAGGAAGGTGTAGGTCTTGTCTATTCCATAGATGGTTTTTGGAACGGTACCTGTGCTTATATCAAACTCTGGTTTGATGCATCACCCCACCTGTCCTTCCCCCTTAAGCAGGCATAAGAGTGTTTTCTAAATGTGAGACTCTGTTCTCTTTCCTAACTCAGTTCTTGTGTAGCCATGTTTACAGGATCTTCCTAAGTGATATCTTATGATAAGTTTCTTTTCCTGTGTGACTTCTTTCACTTAGAATCATCGTACCTGAATCCACTCATTTTGCTGCTACTGGTCTTATGACATTGATTTCGTGGCTGAGGGATATTCCATCGTACGTAAGTTCCACAATGTTTGGAACCATTTTTATATTTCCTGGGATATTTCAGGTGTACCCAGGTTGAGGTTCTTGTAAGCAGTGCAGCCCTCAATTTGGGGGTGGCTCTGTCTTATGGATTTTCAGTTTTCCCAAGGTATATTTCCTAGACTGGAAGTGCCCTTGGCTCTGTAGCTCTGTTGTATACTTGTTTTAGGGAACACAATGCACTCCTCCAGTGAGGCAGTTGGCAACTTACATCCCGCCCATCAGCATAACAAGGCTCCCTGTTCTCCAGGGCCTGTCTTGCCTTTCTGGTTTTTACACATTTTGTGGATGTCCCTTTTGACCGGTGGGAAGTGATACTTCTTTGTAGTGCAGATTTGCATTTCCCGCTTGCTTGCTTGGCCAAAAAGGGCGTATGCGTTTTCTCCTGAATATATTCAGGAGAAAACGCATACGCCCTTTTTGGCCAAGTGCATCATTGTCGAAGTTGTGCCCCTCTTCCTGTGCTTTACAGGCGATTCCAACGTACCTCTTGAAATCTCTTTCCTGCTATTCTGCCTCGCTTTCAAGTCCGCCTCGTTGCCTTCCCTCAACAGATTTTTGGACGATAGTTGGCCTTGATTACTCTGCCAGTTTGTGAATTGCTGCGCCCCTGAGCTCCATTTTTCAACTCGTTTCTTGTGAGCTGAATGCAAGTCCAAACTTTTGGTTCAGGAACTATACTGGTTCCCGGTGGGTGGCTGAGACTTTGGTTAATTCTTCTTCCTGCCGGGAAATTAGAGTGACATGTGCCCATCCAAATGCCTAACAGCTACTCTCTCATTGGTTCTCCCTCTTCCCTTTCATCCTCTGCCAAATTGGCAACCTGTGCGAACCATGAGATTAAAGGGGCTGTCTCTCCAAGTTGGGAGATTGATAGGAAAGCAGTTGGAAAGTCAAACCGGAGCACCAGGAGAGGGGCTCTTCGTTGAGTTTTAGAAACCTTTCATATTCACAGTGTGTCCATTCTCTAGGTTTCCCGTACACGTTATAGCTGTAGTAATATTCCCTTCAACCTGGAGAGCTGGGACCCATGGAATGGGTGCCATGCATTATTGCTTTAAAGGGTCTGCATTTGCTCACCCAATCTCACCAATCCTCTCAGTCCCAAGTGTCCAGCCTTATGCCACATCCAGCTGTCATTGTAGATAGGGTCATTCCAGGTTGCATCAGCGACCCTGAAGGAATTGTGAAGAATTACCCAGTTTCTTTGTTCTGTTTTTGAAATTCCTGTTTAGAGTGGGTTTGAGCTGATTCTCTCTGCCCTGTTTATGCCAGTCTAGGCACACTTGATTCCCTTACGGAGGCATATCAATACATAGGTTTTAAGATTCTTACTAGTCAGATCTATTCCTCTGCGGGAAATATGGGGTTTTGAGTCCCTTTCACTGAGGAAGGTGTAGGTCTTGTCTATTCCATAGTTGGTTTTTGGAACGGTACCTGTGCTTATATCAAACTCTGGTTTGATGCATCACCCCACCTCTCCTTCCCCCTTAAGCAGGCATATGTGTGTTTTCTAAATGTGAGACTCTGTTCTCTTGCCTAACTCAGTTCATGTGTAGCCATGTTTACAGGATCTTCCTAAGTGATATCTTATGATAAGTTTCTTTTCCTGTGTGACTTCTTTCACTTAGAATCATCGTACCTGAATCCACTCATTTTGCTGCTACTGGTCTTATGACATTGATTTCGTGGCTGAGGGATATTCCATCGTACGTAAGTTCCACAATGTTTGGAACCATTTTTATATTTCCTGGGATATTTCAGGTGTACCCAGGTTGAGGTTCTTGTAAGCAGTGCCGCCCTCAATTTGGGGGTGGCTCTGTCTTATGGATTTTCAGTTTTCCCAAGGTATATTCCCTAGACTGGAAGTGCCCTTGGCTCTGTAGCTCTGTTGTTTACTTGTTTTAGGGAACACAATGCACTCCTCCAGTGAGGCAGTTGGCAACTTACATCCCGCCCATCAGCATAACAAGGCTCCCTGTTCTCCAGGGCCTGTCTTGCCTTTCTGGTTTTTACACATTTTGTGGATGTCCCTTTTGACCGGTGGGAAGTCATACTTCTTTGTAGTGCAGATTTGCATTGCCCGCTTGCTTGCTTGGCCAAAAAGGGCGTATGCGTTTTCTCCTGAATATATTCAGGAGAAAACGCATACGCCCTTTTTGGCCAAGTGCATCATTGTCGAAGTTGTGCCCCTCTTCCTGTGCTTTACAGGCGATTCCAACGTACCTCTTGAAATCTGTTTCCTGCTATTCTGCCTCGCTTTCAAGTCCGCCTCGTTGCCTTCCCTCAACAGATTTTTGCACGAAAGTTGGCTTTGATTACTCTGCCAGTTTGTGAATTGCTGCGCCCCTGAGCTCCATTTTTCAACTCGTTTCTTGTGAGCTGAACGCAAGTCCAAACTTTTGGTTCAGGACCTATACTGGTTCCCGGTGGGGGGCTGAGACTTTGGTTAATTCTTCTTCCTGCCGGGAAATTAGAGTGACATGTGCCCATCCAAATGCCTAACAGCTACTCTCTCATTGGTTCTCCCTCTTCCCTTTCATCCTTTGCCAAATTGGCAGCATGTGCGAACCAGGAGCTTAAAGGGGCTGTCTCTCCAAGTTGGGAGATTGATAGGAAAGCAGTTGGAAAGTCAAACCGGAGCACCAGGAGAGGGGCTCTTCGTTGAGTTTTAGAAACCTTTTGTATTCACAGTGTGTCCATTCTCTAGGTTTCCCGTACACGTTATAGCTGTAGTAATATTCCCTTCAACCTGGAGAGCTGGGACCCATGGAATGGGTGCCATGCATTATGGCTTTAAAGGGTCTGCATTTGCTCACCCAATCTCACCAATCCTCTCAGTCCCAAGTGTCCAGCCTCATGCCACATCCAGCTGTCATTGTAGATAGGGTCATTCCAGGTTGCATCAGAGACCCTGAAGGAATTGTGAAGAATTTCCCTGTTTCTTTGTTCTGTTTTTGAAATTCCTTTTTAGAGTAGGTTTGAGCTGATTCTCGCTGCCCTGTTTATGCCAGTCTAGACACACTTGATTCCCTTATGGAGACATATCAATACATAGGTTTTAAGATTCTTACTAGTCAGATCTATTCCTCTGCGGGAAATATGGGGTTTTGAGTCCCTTTCACTGAGGAAGGTGGAGGTCTTGTCTATTCCATAGTTGGTTTTTGGAACGGTACCTGTGCTTATATCAAACTCTGGTTTGATGCATCACCCCACCTCTCCTTCCCCCTTAAGCAGGCATAAGAGTGTTTTCTAAATGTGAGACTCTGTTCTCTTTCCTAACTCAGTTCATGTGTAGCCATGTTTACAGGATCTTCCTAAGTGATATCTTATGATAAGTTTCTTTTCCTGTGTGACTTCTTTCACTTAGAATCATCGTACCTGAATCCACTCATTTTGCTGCTACTGGTCTTATGAAATTGATTTCATGGCTGAGGGATATTCCATCGTACGTAAGTTCCACAATGTTTGGAACCATTTTTATATTTCCTGGGATATTTCAGGTGTACCCAGGTTGAGGTTCTTGTAAGCAGTGCAGCCCTCAATTTGGGGGTGGCTCTGTCTTATGGATTTTCAGTTTTCCCAAGGTATATTCCCTAGACTGGAAGTGCCCTTGGCTCTGTAGCTCTGTTGTTTACTTGTTTTAGGGAACACAGTGCACTCCTCCATTGAGGCAGTTGGCAACTTACATCCCGCCCATCAGCATAACAAGGCTCCCTGTTCTCCAGGGCCTGTCTTGCCTTTCTGGTTTTTACACATTTTTTGGATGTCCCTTTTGACCGGTGGGAAGTGATACTTCTTTGTAGTGCAGATTTGCATTGCCCGCTTGCTTGCTTGGCCAAAAAGGGCGTATGCGTTTTCTCCTGAATATATTCAGGAGAAAACGCATACGCCCTTTTTGGCCAAGTGCATCATTGTCGAAGTTGTGCCCCTCTTCCTGTGCTTTACAGGCGATTCCAACGTACCTCTTGAAATCTGTTTCCTGCTATTCTGCCTCGCTTTCAAGTCCGCCTCGTTGCCTTCCCTCAACAGATTTTTGGACGATAGTTGGCCTTGATTACTCTGCCAGTTTGTGAATTGCTGTGACCCTGAGCTCCATTTTTCAACTCGTTTCTTGTGAGCTGAACGCAAGTCCAAACTTTTGGTTCAGGACCTATACTGGTTCCCGGTGGGGGGCTGAGACTTTGGTTAATTCTTCTTCCTGCCGGGAAATTAGAGTGACATGTGCCCATCCAAATGCCTAACAGCTACTCTCTCATTGGTTCTCCCTCTTCCCTTTCATCCTCTGCCAAATTGGCAACCTGTGCGAACCAGGAGCTTAAAGGGTCTGTCTCTCCAAGTTGGGAGATTGATAGGAAAGCAGTTGGAAAGTCAAACCGGAGCACCAGGAGAGGGGCTCTTCGTTGAGTTTTAGAAACCTTTCGTATTCACAGTGTGTCCATTCTCTAGGTTTCCCGTACACGTTATAGCTGTAGTAATATTCCCTTCAACCTGGAGAGCTGGGACCCATGGAATGGGTGCCATGCATTATTGCTTTAAAGGGTCTGCATTTGCTCACCCAATCTCACCAATCCTCTCAGTCCCAAGTGTCCAGCCTTATGCCACATCCAGCTGTCATTGTAGATAGGGTCATTCCAGGTTGCATCAGCGACCCTGAAGGAGTTGTGAAGAATTTCCCTGTTTCTTTGTTCTGTTTTTGAAATTCCTTTTTAGAGTGGGTTTGTGCTGATTCTCGCTGCCATGTTTATGCCAATCTAGACACACTTGATTCCCTTATGGAGACATATCAATACATAGGTTTTAAGATTCTTACTAGTCAGATCTATTCCTCTGTGGGAAATATGGGGTTTTGAGTCCCTTTCACTGAGGAAGGTGTAGGTCTTGTCTATTCCATAGTTGGTTTTTGGAACGGTACCTGTGCTTATATCAAACTCTGGTTTGATGCATCACCCCACCACTCCTTCCCCCTTAAGCAGGCATAAGAGTGTTTTCTAAATGTGAGACTCTGTTCTATTGCCTAACTCAGTTCATGTGTAGCCATGTTTACAGGATCTTCCTAAGTGATATCTTATGATAAGTTTCTTTTCCTGTGTGACTTCTTTCACTTAGAATCATCGTACCTGAATCCACTCATTTTGCTGCTACTGGTCTTATGACATTGATTTCGTGGCTGAGTGATATTCCATCGTACGTAAGTTCCACAATGTTTGGAACCATTTTTATATTTCCTGGGATATTTCAGGTGTACCCAGGTTGAGGTTCTTGTAAGCAGTGCCGCCCTCAATTTAGGGGTGGCTCTGTCTTATGGATTTTCAGTTTTCCCAAGGTATATTCCCTAGACTGGAAGTGCCCTTGGCTCTGTAGCTCTGTTGTTTACTTGTTTTAGGGAACACAATGCACTCCTCCAGTGAGGCAGTTGGCAACTTACTTCCCGCCCATCAGCATAACAAGGCTCCCTGTTCTCCAGGGCCTGTCTTGCCTTTCTGGTTTTTACACATTTTGTGGATGTCCCTTTTGACCGGTGGGAAGTGATACTTCTTTGTAGTGCAGATTTGCATTGCCCGCTTGCTTGCTTGGCCAAAAAGGGCGTATGCGTTTTCTCCTGAATATATTCAGGAGAAAACGCATACGCCCTTTATGGCCAAGTGCATCATTGTCGAAGTTGTGCCCCTCTTCCTGTGCTTTACAGGCGATTCCAACGTACCTCTTGAAATCTGTTTCCTGCTATTCTGCCTCGCTTTCAAGTCCGCCTTGTTGGCTTCCCTCAACAGATTTTTGGACGATAGTTGGCCTTGATTACTCTGCCAGTTTGTGAATTGCTGTGCCCCTGAGCTCCATATTTCAACTCGTTTCTTGTGAGCTGAACGCAAGCCCAAACTTTTGGTTCAGGACCTATACTGGTTCCCGGTGGGTGGCTGAGACTTTGGTTAATTCTTCTTCCTGCCGGGAAATTAGAGTGACATGTGCCCATCCAAATGCCTAACAGCTACTCTCTCATTGGTTCTCCCTCTTCCCTTTCATCCTCTGCCAAATTGGCAACCTGTGCGAACCAGGAGCTTAAAGGGGCTGTCTCTCCAAGTTGGGAGATTGATAGGAAAGCAGTTGGAAAGTCAAACCGGAGCACCAGGAGAGGGGCTCTTCGTTGAGTTTTAGAAACCTTTCGTATTCACAGTGTGTCCATTCTCTAGGTTTCCCGTACACGTTATAGCTGTAGTAATATTCCCTTCAACCTGGAGAGCTGGGACCCATGGAATGGGTGCCATGCATTATTGCTTTAAAGGGTCTGCATTTGCTCACCCAATCTCACCAATCCTCTCAGTCCCAAGTGTCCAGCCTTATGCCACATCCAGCTGTCATTGTAGATAGGGTCATTCCAGGTTGCATCAGCGACCCTGAAGGAATTGTGAAGAATTACCCTGTTTCTTTGTTCTGTTTTTGAAATTCCTCTTTAGAGTGGGTTTGAGCTGATTCTCGCTGCCCTGTTTATGCCAGTCTAGACACACTTGATTCCCTTACGGAGACATATCAATACATAGGTTTTAAGATTCTTACTAGTCAGATCTATTCCTCTGCGGGAAATATGGGGTTTTGAGTCCCTTTCACTGAGGAAGGTGTAGGTCTTGTCTATACCATAGTTGGTTTTTGGAACGGTACCTGTGCTTATATCAAACTCTGGTTTGATGCATCACCCCACCTCTCCTTCCCCCTTAAGCAGGCATAAGAGTGTTTTCTAAATGTGAGACTCTGTTCTCTTTCCTAACTCAGTTCGTGTGTAGCCATGTTTACAGGATCTTCCTAAGTGATATCTTATGATTAGTTTCTTTTCCTGTGTGACTTCTTTCACTTAGAATCATCGTACCTGAATCCACTCATTTTGCTGCTACTGGTCTTATGACATTGATTTCGTGGCTGAGGGATATTCCATCGTACGTAAGTTCCACAATGTTTGGAACCATTTTTATATTTCCTGGGATATTTCAGGTGTACCCAGGTTGAGGTTCTTGTAAGCAGAGCAGCCCTCAATTTGGGGGTGGCTCTGTCTTATGGATTTTCAGTTTTCCCAAGGTATATTCCCTAGACTGGAAGTGCCCTTGGCTCTGTAGCTCTGTTGTTTACTTGTTTTAGGGAACACAATGCACTCCTCCAGTGAGGCAGTTGGCAACTTACATCCCGCCCATCAGCATAACAAGGCTCCCTGTTCTCCAGGGCCTGTCTTGCCTTTCTGGTTTTTACATATTTTGTGGATGTCCCTTTTGACCGGTGGGAAGTGATACTTCTTTGTAGTGCAGATTTGCATTGCCCGCTTGCTTGCTTGGCCAAAAAGGGCGTATGCGTTTTCTCCTGAATATATTCAGGAGAAAACGCATACGCCCTTTTTGGCCAAGTGCATCATTGTCGAAGTTGTGCCCCTCTTCCTGTGCTTTACAGGCGATTCCAACGTACCTCTTGAAATCTGTTTCCTGCTATTCTGCCTCGCTTTCAAGTCCACCTCGTTGCCTTCCCTCAACAGATTTTTGGACGATAGTTGGCCTTGATTACTCTGCCAGTTTGTGAATTGCTGTGCCCCTGAGCTCCATTTTTCAACTCGTTTTTTGTGAGCTGAACGCAAGTCCAAACTTTTGGTTCAGGACCTATACTGGTTCCCGGTGGGTGGCTGAGACTTTGGTTAATTCTTCTTCCTGCCGGGAAATTAGAGTGACATGTGCCCATACAAATGCCTAACAGCTACTCTCTCATTGGTTCTCCCTCTTCCCTTTCATCCTCTGCCAAATTGGCAACCTGTGCGAACCAGGAGCTTAAAGGGGCTGTCTCTCCAAGTTGGGAGATTGATAGGAAAGCAGTTGGAAAGTCAAACCTGAGCACCAGGTGAGGGGCTCTTCGTTGAGTTTTAGAAACCTTTCGTATTCACAGTGTGTCCATTCTCTAGGTTTCCCGTACACGTTATAGCTGTAGTAATATTCCCTTCAACCTGGAGAGCTGGGACCCATGGAATGGGTGCCATGCATTATTGCTTTAAAGGGTCTGCATTTGCTCACCCAATCTCACCAATCCTCTCAGTCCCAAGTGTCCAGCCTTATGCCACATCCAGCTGTCATTGTAGATAGGGTCATTCCAGGTTGCATCAGTGACCCTGAAGGAATTGTGAAGAATTACCCTGTTTCTTTGTTCTGTTTTTGAAATTCCTGTTTAGAGTGGGTTTGAGCTGATTCTCGCTGCCATGTTTATGCCAGTCTAGGCACACCTGATTCCCTTACGGAGACATATCAATACATAGGTTTTACGATTCTTACTAGTCAGATCTATTCCTCTGCGGGAAATATGGGGTTTTGAGTCCCTTTCACTGAGGAAGGTGGAGGTCTTGTCTATTCCATAGTTGGTTTTTGGAACGGTACCTGTGCTTATATCAAACTCTGGTTTGATGCATCACCCCACCTCTCCTTCCCCCTTAAGCAGGCATAAGAGTGTTTTCTAAATGTGAGACTCTGTTCTCTTGCCTAACTCAGTTCATGTGTAGCCATGTTTACAGGATCTTCCTAAGTGATATCTTATGATAAGTTTCTTTTCCTGTGTGACTTCTTTCACTTAGAATCATCGTACCTGAATCCACTCATTTTGCTGCTACTGGTCTTATGACATTGATTTCATGGCTGAGGGATATTCCATCGTACGTAAGTTCCACACTGTTTGGAACCATTTTTATATTTCCTGGGATATTTCAGGTGTACCCAGGTTGAGGTTCTTGTAAGCAGTGCAGCCCTCAATTTGGGGGTGGCTCTGTCTTATGGATTTTCAGTTTTCCCAAGGTATATTCCCTAGACTGGAAGTGCCCTTGGCTCTGTAGCTCTGTTTTTTACTTGTTTTAGGGAACACAATGCACTCCTCCAGTGAGGCAGTTGGCAACTTACATGCCGCCCATCAGCATAACAAGGCTCCCTGTTCTCCAGGGCCTGTCTTGCCTTTCTGGTTTTTACACATTTTGTGAATGTCCCTTTTGACCGGTGGGAAGTGATACTTCTTTGTAGTGCAGATTTGCATTGCCCGCTTGCTTGCTTGGCCAAAAAGGGCGTATGCGATTTCTCCTGAATATATTCAGGAGAAAACGCATACGCCCTTTTTGGCCAAGTGCATCATTGTCGAAGTTGTGCCCCTCTTCTTGTGCTTTACAGGCGATTCCAACGTACCTCTTGAAATCTCTTTCCTGCTATTCTGCCTCGCTTTCAAGTCCGCCTCGTTGCCTTCCCTCAACAGATTTTTGGACGATAGTTGGCCTTGATTACTCTGCCAGTTTGTGAATTGCTGTGCACCTGAGCTCCATTTTTCAACTCGTTTCTTGTGAGCTGAACGCAAGTCCAAACTTTTGGTTCAGGACCTATACTGGTTCCCGGTGGGTGGCTGAGACTTTGGTTAATTCTTCTTCCTGCCGGGAAATTAGAGTGACATGTGCCCATCCAAATGCCTAACAGCTACTCTCTCATTGGTTCACCCTCTTCCCTTTCATCCTCTGCCAAATTGGCAACCTGTGCGAACCAGGAGCTTAAAGGGGCTGTCTCTCCAAGTTGGGAGATTGATAGGAAAGCAGTTGGAAAGTCAAACCGGAGCACCAGGAGAGGGGCTCTTCGTTGAGTTTTAGAAACCTTTCGTATTCACAGTGTGTCCATTCTCTAGGTTTCCCGTACACGTTATAGCTGTAGTAATATTCCCTTCAACCTGGAGAGCTGGGAACCATGGAATGGGTGCCATGCATTATTCCTTTAAAGGGTCTGCATTTGCTCACCCAATCTCACCAATCCTCTCACTCCCAAGTGTCCAGCCTCATGCCACATCCAGCTGTCATTGTAGATAGGGTCATTCCAGGTTGCATCAGAGACCCTGAAGGATTTGTGAAGAATTACCCTGTTTCTTTGTTCTGTTTTTGAAATTCCTTTTTAGAGTGGGTTTGAGCTGATTCTCGCTGCCATGTTTATGCCAGTGTAGACACACTTGATTCCCTTACGGAGACATATCAATACATAGGTTTTAAGATTCTTACTAGTCAGATCTATTCCTCTGTGGGAAATATGGGGTTTTGAGTCCCTTTCACTGAGGAAGGTGGAGGTCTTGTCTATTCCATAGTTGGTTTTTGGAACGGTACCTGTGCTTATATCAAACTCTGGTTTGATGCATCACCCCACCTCTCCTTCCCCCTTAAGCAGGCATAAGAGTGTTTTCTAAATGTGAGACTCTGTTCTCTTGCCTAACTCAGTTCATGTGTAGCCATGTTTACAGGATCTTCCTAAGTGATATCTTATGATAAGTTTCTTTTCCTGTGTGACTTCTTTCACTTAGAATCATCATACCTGAATCCACTCATTTTGCTGCTACTGGCCTTATGACATTGATTTCGTGGCTGAGGGATATTCCATCGTACATAAGTTCCACAATGTTTGGAACCATTTTTATATTTCCTGGGATATTTCAGGTGTACCCAGGTTGAGGTTCTTGTAAGCAGTGCAGCCCTCAATTTGGGGGTGGCTGTGTCTTATGGATTTTCAGTTTTCCCAAGGTATATTTCCTAGACTGGAAGTGCCCTTGGCTCTGTAGCTCTGTTGTTTACTTGTTTTAGGGAACACAATGCACTCCTCCAGTGAGGCAGTTGGCAACTTACATCCCGCCCATCAGCATAACAAGGCTCCCTGTTCTCCAGGGCCTGTCTTGCCTTTCTGGTTTTTACATATTTTGTGGATGTCCCTTTTGACCGGTGGGAAGTGATACTTCTTTGTAGTGCAGATTTGCATTGCCCGCTTGCTTGCTTGGCCAAAAAGGGCGTATGCGTTTTCTCCTGAATATATTCAGGAGAAAACGCATACGCCCTTTTTGGCCAAGTGCATCATTGTCGATGTTGTGCCCCTCTTCCTGTGCTTTACAGGCGATTCCAACGTACCTCTTGAAATCTGTTTCCTGCTATTCTGCCTCGCTTTCAAGTCCACCTCGTTGCCTTCCCTCAACAGATTTTTGGACGATAGTTGGCCTTGATTACTCTGCCAGTTTGTGAATTGCTGTGCCCCTGAGCTCCATTTTTCAACTCGTTTTTTGTGAGCTGAACGCAAGTCCAAACTTTTGGTTCAGGACCTATACTGGTTCCCGGTGGGTGGCTGAGACTTTGGTTAATTCTTCTTCCTGCCGGGAAATTAGAGTGACATGTGCCCATACAAATGCCTAACAGCTACTCTCTCATTGGTTCTCCCTCTTCCCTTTCATCCTCTGCCAAATTGGCAACCTGTGCGAACCAGGAGCTTAAAGGGGCTGTCTCTCCAAGTTGGGAGATTGATAGGAAAGCAGTTGGAAAGTCAAACCTGAGCACCAGGTGAGGGGCTCTTCGTTGAGTTTTAGAAACCTTTCGTATTCACAGTGTGTCCATTCTCTAGGTTTCCCGTACACGTTATAGCTGTAGTAATATTCCCTTCAACCTGGAGAGCTGGGACCCATGGAATGGGTGCCATGCATTATTGCTTTAAAGGGTCTGCATTTGCTCACCCAATCTCACCAATCCTCTCAGTCCCAAGTGTCCAGCCTTATGCCACATCCAGCTGTCATTGTAGATAGGGTCATTCCAGGTTGCATCAGTGACCCTGAAGGAATTGTGAAGAATTACCCTGTTTCTTTGTTCTGTTTTTGAAATTCCTGTTTAGAGTGGGTTTGAGCTGATTCTCGCTGCCATGTTTATGCCAGTCTAGGCACACCTGATTCCCTTACGGAGACATATCAATACATAGGTTTTACGATTCTTACTAGTCAGATCTATTCCTCTGCGGGAAATATGGGGTTTTGAGTCCCTTTCACTGAGGAAGGTGGAGGTCTTGTCTATTCCATAGTTGGTTTTTGGAACGGTACCTGTGCTTATATCAAACTCTGGTTTGATGCATCACCCCACCTCTCCTTCCCCCTTAAGCAGGCATAAGAGTGTTTTCTAAATGTGAGACTCTGTTCTCTTGCCTAACTCAGTTCATGTGTAGCCATGTTTACAGGATCTTCCTAAGTGATATCTTATGATAAGTTTCTTTTCCTGTGTGACTTCTTTCACTTAGAATCATCGTACCTGAATCCACTCATTTTGCTGCTACTGGTCTTATGACATTGATTTCATGGCTGAGGGATATTCCATCGTACGTAAGTTCCACACTGTTTGGAACCATTTTTATATTTCCTGGGATATTTCAGGTGTACCCAGGTTGAGGTTCTTGTAAGCAGTGCAGCCCTCAATTTGGGGGTGGCTCTGTCTTATGGATTTTCAGTTTTCCCAAGGTATATTCCCTAGACTGGAAGTGCCCTTGGCTCTGTAGCTCTGTTTTTTACTTGTTTTAGGGAACACAATGCACTCCTCCAGTGAGGCAGTTGGCAACTTACATGCCGCCCATCAGCATAACAAGGCTCCCTGTTCTCCAGGGCCTGTCTTGCCTTTCTGGTTTTTACACATTTTGTGAATGTCCCTTTTGACCGGTGGGAAGTGATACTTCTTTGTAGTGCAGATTTGCATTGCCCGCTTGCTTGCTTGGCCAAAAAGGGCGTATGCGATTTCTCCTGAATATATTCAGGAGAAAACGCATACGCCCTTTTTGGCCAAGTGCATCATTGTCGAAGTTGTGCCCCTCTTCTTGTGCTTTACAGGCAATTCCAACGTACCTCTTGAAATCTCTTTCCTGCTATTCTGCCTCGCTTTCAAGTCCGCCTCGTTGCCTTCCCTCAACAGATTTTTGGACGATAGTTGGCCTTGATTACTCTGCCAGTTTGTGAATTGCTGTGCACCTGAGCTCCATTTTTCAACTCGTTTCTTGTGAGCTGAACGCAAGTCCAAACTTTTGGTTCAGGACCTATACTGGTTCCCGGTGGGTGGCTGAGACTTTGGTTAATTCTTCTTCCTGCCGGGAAATTAGAGTGACATGTGCCCATCCAAATGCCTAACAGCTACTCTCTCATTGGTTCACCCTCTTCCCTTTCATCCTCTGCCAAATTGGCAACCTGTGCGAACCAGGAGCTTAAAGGGGCTGTCTCTCCAAGTTGGGAGATTGATAGGAAAGCAGTTGGAAAGTCAAACCGGAGCACCAGGAGAGGGGCTCTTCGTTGAGTTTTAGAAACCTTTCGTATTCACAGTGTGTCCATTCTCTAGGTTTCCCGTACACGTTTTAGCTGTAGTAATATTCCCTTCAACCTGGAGAGCTGGGAACCATGGAATGGGTGCCATGCATTATTCCTTTAAAGGGTCTGCATTTGCTCACCCAATCTCACCAATCCTCTCACTCCCAAGTGTCCAGCCTCATGCCACATCCAGCTGTCATTGTAGATAGGGTCATTCCAGGTTGCATCAGAGACCCTGAAGGATTTGTGAAGAATTACCCTGTTTCTTTGTTCTGTTTTTGAAATTCCTTTTTAGAGTGGGTTTGAGCTGATTCTCGCTGCCATGTTTATGCCAGTGTAGACACACTTGATTCCCTTACGGAGACATATCAATACATAGGTTTTAAGATTCTTACTAGTCAGATCTATTCCTCTGTGGGAAATATGGGGTTTTGAGTCCCTTTCACTGAGGAAGGTGGAGGTCTTGTCTATTCCATAGTTGGTTTTTGGAACGGTACCTGTGCTTATATCAAACTCTGGTTTGATGCATCACCCCACCTCTCCTTCCCCCTTAAGCAGGCATAAGAGTGTTTTCTAAATGTGAGACTCTGTTCTCTTGCCTAACTCAGTTCATGTGTAGCCATGTTTACAGGATCTTCCTAAGTGATATCTTATGATAAGTTTCTTTTCCTGTGTGACTTCTTTCACTTAGAATCATCATACCTGAATCCACTCATTTTGCTGCTACTGGCCTTATGACATTGATTTCGTGGCTGAGGGATATTCCATCGTACGTAAGTTCCACAATGTTTGGAACCATTTTTATATTTCCTGGGATATTTCAGGTGTACCCAGGTTGAGGTTCTTGTAAGCAGTGCAGCCCTCAATTTGGGGGTGGCTGTGTCTTATGGATTTTCAGTTTTCCCAAGGTATATTTCCTAGACTGGAAGTGCCCTTGGCTCTGTAGCTCTGTTGTTTACTTGTTTTAGGGAACACAATGCACTCCTCCAGTGAGGCAGTTGGCAACTTACATCCCGCCCATCAGCATAACAAGGCTCCCTGTTCTCCAGGGCCTGTCTTGCCTTTCTGGTTTTTACACATTTTGTGGATGTCCCTTTTGACCGGTGGGAAGTGATACTTCTTTGTAGTGCAGATTTGCATTGCCCGCTTGCTTGCTTGGCCAAAAAGGGCGTATGCGTTTTCTCCTGAATATATTCAGGAGAAAACGCATACGCCCTTTTTGGCCAAGTGCATCATTGTCGAAGTTGTGCCCCTCTTCCTGTGCTTTACAGGCGATTCCAACGTACCTCTTGAAATCTGTTTCCTGCTATTCTGCCTCGCTTTCAAGTCCGCCTCGTTGCCTTCCCTCAACAGATTTTTGGACGATAGTTGGTCTTGATTACTCTGCCAGTTTGTGAATTGCTGTGCCCCTGAGCTCCATTTTTCAACTCGTTTTTTGTGAGCTGAACGCAAGTCCAAACTTTTGGTTCAGGACCTATACTGGTTCCCGGTGGGTGGCTGAGACTTTGGTTAATTCTTCTTCCTGCCGGGAAATTAGAGTGACATGTGCCCATCCAAATGCCTAACAGCTACTCTCTCATTGGTTCTCCCTCTTCCCTTTCATCCTCTGCCAAATTGGCAACCTGTGCGAACCAGGAGCTTAAAGGGGCTGTCTCTCCAAGTTGGGAGATTGATAGGAAAGCAGTTGGAAAGTCAAACCGGAGCACCAGGAGAGGGGCTCTTCGTTGAGTTTTAGAAACCTTTCGTATTCACAGTGTGTCCATTCTCTAGGTTTCCCATACACGTTATAGCTGTAGTAATATTCCCTTCAACCTGGAGAGCTGGGAACCATGGAATGGGTGCCATGCATTATTCCTTTAAAGGGTCTGCATTTGCTCACCCAATCTCACCAATCCTCTCACTCCCAAGTGTCCAGCCTCATGCCACATCCAGCTGTCATTGTAGATAGGGTCATTCCAGGTTGCATCAGAGACCCTGAAGGATTTGTGAAGAATTACCCTGTTTCTTTGTTCTGTTTTTGAAATTCCTTTTTAGAGTGGGTTTGAGCTGATTCTCGCTGCCATGTTTATGCCAGTCTAGGCACACTTGATTCCCTTACGGAGACATATCAATACATAGGTTTTAAGATTCTTACTAGTCAGATCTATTCCTCTGCGGGAAATATGGGGTTTTGAGTCCCTTTCACTGAGGAAGTTGGAGGTCTTGTCTATTCCATAGTTGGTTTTTGGAACGGTACCTGTGCTTATATCAAACTCTGGTTTGATGCATCACCCCACCTCTCCTTCCCCCTTAAGCAGGCATAAGAGTGTTTTCTAAATGTGAGACTCTGTTCTCTTGCCTAACTCAGTTCATGTGTAGCCATGTTTACAGGATCTTCCTAAGTGATATCTTATGATAAGTTTCTTTTCCTGTGTGACTTCTTTCACTTAGAATCATCGTACCTGAATCCACTCATTTTGCTGCTACTGGTCTTATGACATTGATTTCGTGGCTGAGGGATATTCCATCGTACGTAAGTTCCACAATGTTTGGAACCATTTTTATATTTCCTGGGATATTTCAGGTGTACCCAGGTTGAGGTTCTTGTAAGCAGTGCAGCCCTCAATTTGGGGGTGGCTCTGTCTTATGGATTTTCAGTTTTCCCAAGGTATATTTCCTAGACTGGAAGTGCCCTTGGCTCTGTAGCTCTGTTGTTTACTTGTTTTAGGGAACACAATGCACTCCTCCAGTGAGGCAGTTGGCAACTTACATCCCGCCCATCAGCATAACAAGGCTCCCTGTTCTCCAGGGCCTGTCTTGCCTTTCTGGTTTTTACACATTTTGTGGATGTCCCTTTTGACCGGTGGGAAGTGATACTTTTTGTAGTGCAGATTTGCATTGCCCGCTTGCTTGCTTGGCCAAAAAGGTCGTATGCGTTTTCTCCTGAATATATTCAGGAGAAAACGCATACGCCCTTTTTGGCCAAATGCATCATTGTGGAAGTTTTGCCCCTCTTCCTGTGCTTTACAGGCGATTCCAACGTACCTCTTGAAATCTGTTTCCTGCTATTCTGCCTCGCTTTCAAGTCCACCTCGTTGCCTTCCCTCAACAGATTTTTGGACAATAGTTGGCCTTGATTACTCTGCCAGTTTGTGAATTGCTGTGCCCCTGAGCTCCATATTTCAACTCGTTTCTTGTGAGCTGAACGCAAGTCCAAACTTTTGGTTCAGGACCTATACTGGTTCCCGGTGGGTGGCTGAGACTTTGGTTAATTCTTCTTCCTGCCGGGAAATTAGAGTGACATGTGCCCATCCAAATGCCTAACAGCTACTCTCTCATTGGTTCTCCCTCTTCCCTTTCATCCTCTGCCAAATTGGCAACCTGTGCGAACCAGGAGCTTAAAGGGGCTGTCTCTCCAAGTTGGGAGATTGATAGGAAAGCAGTTGGAAAGTCAAACCGGAGCACCAGGAGAGGGGCTCTTCGTTGAGTTTTAGAAACCTTTCGTATTCACAGTGTGTCCATTCTCTAGGTTTCCCGTACACGTTATAGCTGTAGTAATATTCCCTTCAACCTGGAGAGCTGGGACCCATGGAATGGGTGCCATGCATTATTGCTTTAAAGGGTCTGCATTTGCTCACCCAATCTCACCAATCCTCTCAGTCCCAAGTGTCCAGCCTTATGCCACATCCAGCTGTCATTGTAGATAGGGTCATTCCAGGTTGCATCAGCGACCCTGAAGGAATTGTGAAGAATTACCCTGTTTCTTTGTTCTGTTTTTGAAATTCCTCTTTAGAGTGGGTTTGAGCTGATTCTCGCTGCCCTGTTTATGCCAGTCTAGACACACTTGATTCCCTTACGGAGACATATCAATACATAGGTTTTAAGATTCTTACTAGTCAGATCTATTCCTCTGCGGGAAATATGGGGTTTTGAGTCCCTTTCACTGAGGAAGGTGTAGGTCTTTTCTATTCCATAGTTGGTTTTTGGAACGGTACCTGTGCTTATATCAAACTCTGGTTTGATGCATCACCCCACCTCTCCTTCCCCCTTAAGCAGGCATAAGAGTGTTTTCTAAATGTGAGACTCTGTTCTCTTGCCTAACTCAGTTCATGTGTAGCCATGTTTACAGGATCTTCCTAAGTGATATCTTATGATAAGTTTCTTTTCCTGTGTGACTTCTTTCACTTAGAATCATCGTACCTGAATCCACTCATTTTGCTGCTACTGGTCTTATGACATTGATTTCGTGGCTGAGGGATATTCCATCGTACGTAAGTTCCACAATGTTAGGAACCATTTTTATATTTCCTGGGATATTTCAGGTGTACCCAGGTTGAGGTTCTTGTAAGCAGTGCAGCCCTCAATTTGGGGGTGGCTCTGTGTTATGGATTTTCAGTTTTCCCAAGGTATATTCCCTAGACTGGAAGTGCCCTTGGCTCTGTAGCTCTGTTGTTTACTTGTTTTAGGGAACACAATGCACTCCTCCAGTGAGGCAGTTGGCAACTTACATCCCGCCCATCAGCATAACAAGGCTCCCTGTTCTCCAGGGCCTGTCTTGCCTTTCTGGTTTTTACACATTTTGTGGATGTCCCTTTTGACCGGTGGGAAGTGATACTTCTTTGTAGTGCAGATTTGCATTGCCCGCTTGCTTGCTTGGCCAAAAAGGGCGTATGCGTTTTCGCCTGAATATATTCAGGAGAAAACGCATACGCCCTTTTTGGCCAAGTGCATCATTGTCGAAGTTGTGCCCCTCTTCCTGTGCTTTACAGGCGATTCCAACGTACCTCTTGAAAGCTGTTTCCTGCTATTCTGCCTCGCTTTCAAGTCCGCCTCGTTGCCTTCCCTCAACAGATTTGTGGACGATAGTTGGCCTTGATTACTCTGCCAGTTTGTGAATTGCTGTGCCCCTGAGCTCCATTTTTCAACTCGTTTCTTGTGAGCTGAACGCAAGTCCAAACTTTTGGTTCAGGACCTATACTGGTACCCGGTGGGTGGCTGAGACGTTGGTTAATTCTTCTTCCTGCCGGGAAATTAGAGTGACATGTGCCCATCCAAATGCCTAACAGCTACTCTCTCATTGGTTCTCCCTCTTCCCTTTCATCCTCTGCCAAATTGGCAACCTGTGCGAACCAGGAGCTTAAAGGGGCTGTCTCTCCAAGTTGGGAGATTGATAGGAAAGCAGTTGGAAAGTCAAACCAGAGCACCAGGAGAGGGGCTCTTCGTTGAGTTTTAGAAACCTTTCGTATTCACAGTGTGTCCATTCTCTAGGTTTCCCATACATGTTATAGCTGTAGTAATATTCCCTTCAACCTGGAGAGCTGGGACCCATGGAATGGGTGCCATGCATTATTGCTTTAAAGGGTCTGCATTTGCTCACCCAATCTCACCAATCCTCTCAGTCCCAAGTGTCCAGCCTTATGCCACATCCAGCTGTCATTGTAGATAGGGTCATTCCAGGTTGCATCAGCGACCCTGAAGGAATTGTGAAGAATTACCCTGTTTCTTTGTTCTGTTTTTGAAATTCCTGTTTAGAGTGGGTTTGAGCTGATTCTCGCTGCCCTGTTTATGCCAGTCTAGACACACTTGATTCCCTTACGGAGACATATCAATACATAGGTTTTAAGATTCTTACTAGTCAGATCTATTCCTCTGCGGGAAATATGGGGTTTTGAGTCCCTTTCACTGAGGAAGGTGTAGGTCTTGTCTATTCCATAGTTGGTTTTTGGAACGGTACCTGTGCTTATATCAAGCTCTGGTTTGATGCATCACCCCACCTCTCCTTCCCCCTTAAGCAGGCATAAGAGTGTTTTCTAAATGTGAGACTCTGTTCTCTTGCCTAACTCAGTTCATGTGTAGCCATGTTTACAGGATCTTCCTAAGTGATATCTTATGATAAGTTTCTTTTCCTGTGTGACTTCTTTCACTTAGAATCATCGTACCTGAATCCACTCATTTTGCTGCTACTGGTCTTATGACATTGATTTCGTGGCTGAGGGATATTCCATCGTACGTAAGTTCCACAATGTTTGGAACCATTTTTATATTTCCTGGGATATTTCAGGTGTACCCAGGTTGAGGTTCTTGTAAGCAGTGCAGCCCTCAATTTGTGGGTGGCTCTGTGTTATGGATTTTCAGTTTTCCCAAGGTATATTCCCTAGACTGGAAGTGCCCTTGGCTCTGTAGCTCTGTTGTTTACTTGTTTTAGGGAACACAATGCACTCCTCCAGTGAGGCAGTTGGCAACTTACATCCCGCCCATCAGCATAACAAGGCTCCCTGTTCTCCAGGGCCTGTCTTGCCTTTCTGGTTTTTACACATTTTGTGGATGTCCCTTTTGACCGGTGGGAAGTGATACTTCTTTGTAGTGCAGATTTGCATTGCCCGCTTGCTTGCTTGGCCAAAAAGGGCGTATGCGTTTTCTCCTGAATATATTTAGGAGAAAACGCATACGCCCTTTTTGGCCAAGTGCATCATTGTCGAAGTTGTGCCCCTCTTCCTGTGCTTTACAGGCGATTCCAACGTACCTCTTGAAATCTGTTTCCTGCTATTCTGCCTCGCTTTCAAGTCCGCCTCGTTGCCTTCCCTCAACAGATTTTTGGACGATGGTTGGCCTTGATTACTCTGCCAGTTTGTGAATTGCTGTGCCCCTGAGCTCCATTTTTCAACTCGTTTCTTGTGAGCTGAACGCAAGTCCAAACTTTTGGTTCAGGACCTATACTGGTTCCCGGTGGGTGGCTGAGACGTTGGTTAATTCTTCTTCCTGCCGGGAAATTAGAGTGACATGTGCCCATCTAAATGCCTAACAGCTACTCTCTCATTGGTTCTCCCTCTTCCCTTTCATCCTCTGCCAAATTGGCAACCTGTGTGAACCAGGAGCTTAAAGGGGCTGTCTCTCCAAGTTAGGAGATTGATAGGAAAGCAGTTGGAAAGTCAAACCAGAGCACCAGGAGAGGGGCTCTTCGTTGAGTTTTAGAAACCTTTCGTATTCACAGTGTGTCCATTCTCTAGGTTTCCCGTACATGTTATAGATGTAGTAATATTCCCTTCAACCTGGAGAGCTGGGACCCATGGAATGGGTGCCATGCATTATTGCTTTAAAGGGTCTGCATTTGCTCACCCAATCTCACCAATCCTCTCAGTACCAAGTGTCCAGCCTCATGCCACATCCAGCTGTCATTGTAGATAGGGTCATTCCAGGTTGCATCAGAGACCCTGAAGGAATTGTAAAGAATTTCCCTGTTTTTTGTTCTGTTTTTGAAATTCCTTTTTAGAGTGGGTTTGAGCTGATTCTCGCTGCCCTGTTTATGCCAGTCTAGACACACTTGATTCCCTTACGGAGACATATCAATACATAGGTTTTAAGATTCTTACTAGTCAGATCTATTCCTCTGCGGGAAATATGGGGTTTTGAGTCCCTTTCACTGAGGAAGGTGGAGGTCTTGTCAATTCCATAGTTGGTTTTTGGAACGGTACCTGTGCTTATATCAAACTCTGGTTTGATGCATCACCCCACCTCTCCTTCCCCCTTAAGCAGGCATAAGAGTGTTTTCTAAATGTGAGACTCTGTTCTCTTGCCTAACTCAGTTCATGTGTAGCCATGTTTACAGGATCTTCCTAAGTGATATCTTATGATAAGTTTCTTTTCCTGTGTGACTTCTTTCACTTAGAATCATCGTACCTGAATCCACTCATTTTGCTGCTACTGGTCTTATGACATTGATTTCGTGGCTGAGGGATATTCCATCGTACGTAAGTTCCACAATGTTTGGAACCATTTTTATATTTCCTGGGATATTTCAGGTGTACCCAGGTTGAGGTTCTTGTAAGCAGTGCAGCCCTCAATTTGTGGGTGGCTCTGTGTTATGGATTTTCAGTTTACCCAAGGTATATTCCCTAGACTGGAAGTGCCCTTGGCTCTGTAGCTCTGTTGTTTACTTGTTTTAGGGAACACAATGCACTCCTCCAGTGAGGCAGTTGGCAACTTACATCCCGCCCATCAGCATAACAAGGCTCCCTGTTCTCCAGGGCCTGTCTTGCCTTTCTGGTTTTTACACATTTTGTGGATGTCCCTTTTGACCGGTGGGAAGTGATACTTCTTTGTAGTGCAGATTTGCATTGCCCGCTTGCTTGCTTGGCCAAAAAGGGCGTATGCGTTTTCTCCTGAATATATTTAGCAGAAAACGCATACGCCCTTTTTGGCCAAGTGCATCATTGTCGAAGTTGTGCCCCTCTTCCTGTGCTTTACAGGCGATTCCAACGTACCTCTTGAAATCTGTTTCCTGCTATTCTGCCTCGCTTTCAAGTCCGCCTCGTTGCCTTCCCTCAACAGATTTTTGGACGATGGTTGGCCTTGATTACTCTGCCAGTTTGTGAATTGCTGTGCCCCTGAGCTCCATTTTTCAACTCGTTTCTTGTGAGCTGAACGCAAGTCCAAACTTTTGGTTCAGGACCTATACTGGTTCCCGGTGGGTGGCTGAGACTTTGGTTAATTCTTCTTCCTGCCGGGAAATTAGAGTGACATGTGCCCATCTAAATGCCTAACAGCTACTCTCTCATTGGTTCTCCCTCTTCCCTTTCATCCTCTGCCAAATTGGCAACCTGTGTGAACCAGGAGCTTAAAGGGGCTGTCTCTCCAAGTTAGGAGATTGATAGGAAAGCAGTTGGAAAGTCAAACCAGAGCACCAGGAGAGGGGCTCTTCGTTGAGTTTTAGAAACCTTTCGTATTCACAGTGTGTCCATTCTCTAGGTTTCCCGTACATGTTATAGATGTAGTAATATTCCCTTCAACCTGGAGAGCTGAGACCCATGGAATGGGTGCCATGCATTATTGCTTTAAAGGGTCTGCATTTGCTCACCCAATCTCACCAATCCTCTCAGTCCCAAGTGTCCAGCCTCATGCCACATCCAGCTGTCATTGTAGATAGGGTCATTCCAGGTTGCATCAGAGACCCTGAAGGAATTGTAAAGAATTTCCCTGTTTCTTTGTTCTGTTTTTGAAATTCCTTTTTAGAGTGGGTTTGAGCTGATTCTCGCTGCCCTGTTTATGCCAGTCTAGACACACTTGATTCCCTTACGGAGACATATCAATACATAGGTTTTAAGATTCTTACTAGTCAGATCTATTCCTCTGCGGGAAATATGGGGGTTTGAGTCCCTTTCACTGAGGAAGGTGGAGGTCTTGTCTATTCCATAGTTGGTTTTTGGAACGGTACCTGTGCTTATATCAAACTCTGGTTTGATGCATCACCCCACCTGTCCTTCCCCCTTAAGCAGGCATAAGAGTGTTTTCTAAATGTGAGACTCTGTTCTCTTGCCTAACTCAGTTCATGTGTAGCCATGTTTACAGGATCTTCCTAAGTGATATCTTATGATAAGTTTCTTTTCCTGTGTGACTTCTTTCACTTAGAATCATCGTACCTGAATCCACTCGTTTTGCTGCTACTGGTCTTATGACATTGATTTCGTGGCTGAGGGATATTCCATCGTACGTAAGTTCCACAATGTTTGGAACCATTTTTATATTTTCTGGGATATTTCAGGTGTACCCAGGTTGAGGTTCTTGTAAGCAGTGCAGCCCTCAATTTGGGGGTGGCTCTGTCTTATGGATTTTCAGTTTTCCCAAGGTATATTCCCTAGACTGGAAGTGCCCTTGGCTCTGTAGCTCTGTTGTTTACTTGTTTTAGGGAACACAATGCACTCCTCCAGTGAGGCAGTTGGCAACTTACATCCCGCCCATCAGCATAACAAGGCTCCCTGTTCTCCAGGGCCTGTCTTGCCTTTCTGGTTTTTACACATTTTGTGGATGTCCCTTTTGACCGGTGGGAAGTGATACTTCTTTGTAGTGCAGATTTGCATTGCCCGCTTGCTTGCTTGGCCAAAAAGGGCGTATGCGTTTTCACCTGAATATATTCAGGAGAAAACGCATACGCCCTTTTTGGCCAAGTGCATCATTGTCGAAGTTGTGCCCCTCTTCCTGTGCTTTACAGGCGATTCCAACGTACCTCTTGAAATCTGTTTCCTGCTATTCTGCCTCGCTTTCAAGTCCGCCTTGTTGCCTTCCCTCAACAGATTTTTGGACGATGGTTGGCCTTGATTACTCTGCCAGTTTGTGAATTGCTGTGCCCCTGAGCTCCATTTTTCAACTCGTTTCTTGTGAGCTGAACGCAAGTCCAAACTTTTGGTTCAGGACCTATACTGGTTCCCGGTGGGTGGCTGAGACTTTGGTTAATTCTTCTTCCTGCCGGGAAATTAGAGTGACATGTGCCCATCCAAATGCCTAACAGCTACTCTCTCATTGGTTCTCCCTCTTCCCTTTCATCCTCTGCCAAATTGGCAACCTGTGCGGACCAGGAGCTTAAAGGGGCTGTCTCTCCAAGTTGGGAGATTGATAGGAAAGCAGTTGGAAAGTCAAACCGGAGCACCAGGAGAGGGGCTCTTCGTTGAGTTTTAGAAACCTTTCGTATTCACAGTGTGTCCATTCTCTAGGTTTCCCGTACACGTTATAGCTGTAGTAATATTCCCTTCAACCTGGAGAGCTGGGACCCATGGAATGGGTGCCATGCATTATTGCTTTAAAGGGTCTGCATTTGCTCACCCAATCTCACCAATCCTCTCAGTCCCAAGTGTCCAGCCTTATGCCACATCCAGCTGTCATTGTAGATAGGGTCATTCCAGGTTGCATCAGCGACCCTGAAGGAATTGTGAAGAATTACCCTGTTTCTTTGTTCTGTTTTTGAAATTCCTCTTTAGAGTGGGTTTGAGCTGATTCTCGCTGCCCTGTTTATGCCAGTCCAAACAAACTTGATTCCCTTACGGAGGCATATCAATACATAGGTTTTAAGATTCTTACTAGTCAGATGTATTCCTCTGCGGGAAATATGGGGTTTTGAGTCCCTTTCACTGAGGAAGGTGGAGGTCTTGTCTATTCCATAGTTGGTTTTTGGAACGGTACCTGTGCTTATATCAAACTCTGGTTTGATGCATCACCCCACCTCTCCTTCCCCCTTAAGCAGGCATAAGAGTGTTTTCTAAATGTGAGACTCTGTTCTCTTGCCTAACTCAGTTCATGTGTAGCCATGTTTACAGGATCTTCCTAAGTGATATCTTATGATAAGTTTCTTTTCCTGTGTGACTTCTTTCACTTAGAATCATCGTACCTGAATCCACTCATTTTGCTGCTACTGGTCTTATGACATTGATTTCGTGGCTGAGGGATATTCCATCGTACGTAAGTTCCACAATGTTTGGAACCATTTTTATATTTCCTGGGATATTTCAGGTGTACCCAGGTTGAGGTTCTTGTAAGCAGTGCAGCCCTCAATTTGGGGGTGGCTCTGTCTTATGGATTTTCAGTTTTCCCAAGGTATATTCCCTAGACTGGAAGTGCCCTTGGCTCTGTAGCTCTGTTGTTTACTTGTTTTAGGGAACACAATGCACTGCTCCAGTGAGGCAGTTGGCAACTTACATCCCGCCCATCAGCATAACAAGGCTCCCTGTTCTCCAGGGCCTGTCTTGCCTTTCTGGTTTTTACACATTTGGTGGATGTCCCTTTTGACCGGTGGGAAGTGATACTTCTTTGTAGTGCAGATTTGCATTGCCCGCTTGCTTGCTTGGCCAAAAAGGGCGTATGCGTTTTCTCCTGAATATATTCAGGAGAAAACACATACGCCCTTTTTGGCCAAGTGCATCATTGTCGAAGTTGTGCCCCCCTTCCTGTGCTTTACAGGCGATTCCAACGTACCTCTTGAAATCTCTTTCCTGCTATTCTGCCTCGCTTTCAAGTCCACCTCGTTGCCTTCCCTCAACAGATTTTTGGACGATAGTTGGCCTTGATTACTCTGCCAGTTTGTGAATTGCTGTGCCCCTGAGCTCCATTTTCCACTCGTTTTTTGTGAGCTGAACGCAAGTCCAAACTTTTGGTTCAGGACCTATACTGGTTCCCGGTGGGTGGCTGAGACTTTGGTTAATTCTTCTTCCTGCCGGGAAATTAGAGTGACATGTGCCCATACAAATGCCTAACAGCTACTCTCTCATTGGTTCTCCCTCTTCCCTTTCATCCTCTGCCAAATTGGCAACCTGTGCAAACCAGGAGCTTAAAGGGGCTGTCTCTCCAAGTTGGGAGATTGATAGGAAAGCAGTTGGAAAGTCAAACCGGAGCACCAGGAGTGGGGCTCTTCGTTGAGTTTTAGAAACCTTTCGTATTCACAGTGTGTCCATTCTCTAGGTTTCCCGTACATGTTATAGCTGTAGTAATATTCCCTTCAACCTGGAGAGCTGGGACCCATGGAATGGGTGCCATGCCTTATTGCTTTAAAGGGGTCTGCATTTGCTCACCCAATCTCACCAATCCTCTCAGTCCCAAGTGTCCAGCCTTATGCCACATCCAGCTGTCATTGTAGATAGGGTCATTCCAGGTTGCATCAGAGACCCTGAAGGAATTGTGAAGAATTACCCTGTTTCTTTGTTCTGTTTTTGAAATAACTGTTTAGTGTGGGTTTGAGCTGATTCTCGCTGCCATGTTTATGCCAGTCTAGACACACTTGATTCCCTTATGGAGACATATCAATACATAGGTTTTAAGATTCTTACTAGTCAGATCTATTCCTCTGCGGGAAATATGGAGTTTTGAGTCCCTTTCACTGAGGAAGGTGTAGGGCTTGTCTATTACATAGTTGGTTTTTGGAACGGTACCTGTGCTTATATCAAACTCTGGTTTGATGCATCACCCCACCTCTCCTTCCCCCTTAAGCAGGCATAAGAGTGTTTTCTAAATGTGAGACTCTGTTCTCTTCCCTAACTCAGTTCATGTGTAGCCATGTTTTCAGGATCTTCCTAAGTGATATCTTATGATAAGTTTCTTTTCCTGTGTGACTTCTTTCACTTAGAATCATCGTACCTAAATCCACTCATTTTGCTGCTACTGGTCTTATGACATTGATTTCATGGCTGAGGGATATTCCATCGTACGTAAGTTCCACAATGTTTGGAACCATTTTTATATTTCCTGGGATATTTCAGGTGTACCCAGGTTGAGGTTCTTGTAAGCAGTGCAGCCCTCAATTTGGGGGTGGCTCTGTCTTATGGATTTTCAGTTTTCCCAAGGTATATTCCCTAGACTGGAAGTGCCCTTGGCTCTGTAGCTCTGTTGTTTACTTGTTTTAGGGAACACAATGCACTCCTCCAGTGAGGCAGTTGGCAACTTACATCCCGCCCATCAGCATAACAAGGCTCCCTGTTCTCCAGGGCCTGTCTTGCCTTTCTGGTTTTTACACATTTTGTGGATGTCCCTTTTGACCGGTGGGAAGTGATACTTCTTTGTAGTGCAGATTTGCATTGCCCGCTTGCTTGCTTGGCCAAAAAGGGAGTATGCGTTTACTCCTGAATATATTCAGGAGAAAACGCATACGCCCTTTTTGGCCAAGTGCATCATTGTCGAAGTTGTGCCCCTCTTCCTCTGCTTTACAGGCGATTCCAACGTACCTCTTTAAATCTCTTTCCTGCTATTCTGCCTCGCTTTCAAGTCCACCTCGTTGCCTTCCCTCAACAGATTTTTGGGCGATAGTTGGCCTTGATTACTCTGCCAGGTTGTGAATTGCTGTGCCCCTGAGCTCCATTTTTCAACTCGTTTCTTGTGAGCTGAACGCAAGTCCAAACTTTTGGTTCAGGACCTATACTGGTTCCCGGTGGGTGGCTGAGACTTTGGTTAATTCTTCTTCCTGCCGGGAAATTAGAGTGACATGTGCCCATCCAAATGCCTAACAGCTACTCTCTCATTGGTTCTCCCTCTTCCCTTTCATCCTCTGCCAAATTGGCAACCTGTGCGAACCAGGAGCTTAAAGGGGCTGTCTCTCCAAGTTGGGAGATTGATAGGAAAGCAGTTGGAAAGTCAAACCGGAGCACCAGGAGAGGGGCTCTTCGTTGAGTTTTAGAAACCTTTCGTATTCACAGTGTGTCCATTCTCTAGGTTTCCCGTACACGTTATAGCTGTAGTAATATTCCCTTCAACCTGGAGAGCTGGGACCCATGGAATGGGTGCCATGCATTATTGCTTTAAAGGGTCTGCATTTGCTCACCCAATCTCACCAATCCTCTCAGTCCCAAGTGTCCAGCCTTATGCCACATCCAGCTGTCATTGTAGATAGGGTCATTCCAGGTTGCATCAGCGACCCTGAAGGAATTGTGAAGAATTACCCTGTTTCTTTGTTCTGTTTTTGAAATTCCTGTTTAGAGTGGGTTTGAGCTGATTCTCGCTGCCCTGTTTATGCCAGTCCAAACACACTTGATTCCCTTACGGAGGCATATCAATACATAGGTTTTAAGATTCTTACTAGTCAGATCTATTCCTCTGCGGGAAATATGGGGTTTTGAGTCCCTTTCACTGAGGAAGGTGGAGGTCTTGTCTATTCCATAGTTGGTTTTTGGAACGGTACCTGTGCTTATATCAAACTCTGGTTTGATGCATCACCCCACCTCTCCTTCCCCCTTAAGCAGGCATAAGAGTGTTTTCTAAATGTGAGACTCTGTTCTCTTGCCTAACTCAGTTCATGTGTAGCCATGTTTACAGGATCTTCCTAAGTGATATCTTATGATAAGTTTCTTTTCCTGTGTGACTTCTTTCACTTAGAATCATCGTACCTGAATCCACTCATTTTGCTGCTACTGGTCTTATGACATTGATTTCGTGGCTGAGGGATATTCCATCGTACGTAAGTTCCACAATGTTTGGAACCATTTTTATATTTCCTGGGATATTTCAGGTGTACCCAGGTTGAGGTTCTTGTAAGCAGTGCAGCCCTCAATTTGGGGGTGGCTCTGTCTTATGGATTTTCAGTTTTCCCAAGGTATATTCCCTAGACTGGAAGTGCCCTTGGCTCTGTAGCTCTGTTGTTTACTTGTTTTAGGGAACACAATGCACTGCTCCAGTGAGGCAGTTGGCAACTTACATCCCGCCCATCAGCATAACAAGGCTCCCTGTTCTCCAGGGCCTGTCTTGCCTTTCTGGTTTTTACACATTTGGTGGATGTCCCTTTTGACCGGTGGGAAGTGATACTTCTTTGTAGTGCAGATTTGCATTGCCCGCTTGCTTGCTTGGCCAAAAAGGGCGTATGCGTTTTCTCCTGAATATATTCAGGAGAAAACGCATACGCCCTTTTTGGCCAAGTGCATCATTGTCGAAGTTGTGCCCCCCTTCCTGTGCTTTACAGGCAATTCCAACGTACCTCTTGAAATCTGTTTCCTGCTATTCTGCCTCGCTTTCAAGTCCACCTCGTTGCCTTCCCTCAACAGATTTTTGGACGATAGTTGGCCTTGATTACTCTGCCAGTTTGTGAATTGCTGTGCCCCTGAGCTTCATTTTACAACTCGTTTTTTGTGAGCTGAACGCAAGTCCAAACTTTTGGTTCAAGACCTATACTGGTTCCCAGTGGGTGGCTGAGACTTTGGTTAATTCTTCTTCCTGCCGGGAAATTAGAGTGACATGTGCCCATCCAAATGCCTAACAGCTACTCTCTCATTGGTTCTCCCTCTTCCCTTTCATCCTCTGCCAAATTGGCAACCTGTGCGAACCAGGAGCTTAAAGGGGCTGTCTCTCCAAGTTGGGAGATTGATAGGAAAGCAGTTGGAAAGTCAAACCGGAGCACCAGGTGAGGGGCTCTTCGTTGAGTTTTAGAAACCTTTCGTATTCACAGTGTGTCCATTCTCTAGGTTTCCCGTACACGTTATAGCTGTAGTAATATTCCCTTCAACCTGGAGAGCTGGGACCCATGGAATGGGTGCCATGCATTATTGCTTTAAAGGGTCTGCATTTGCTCACCCAATCTCACCAATCCTCTCAGTCCCAAGTGTCCAGCCTTATGCCACATCCAGCTGTCATTGTAGATATGGTCATTCCAGGTTGCATCAGCGACCCTGAAGGAATTGTGAAGAATTACCCTCTTTCTTTGTTCTGTTTTTGAAATTCCTGTTTAGAGTGGGTTTGAGCTGATTCTCGCTGCCCTGTTTATGCCAGTCTAGACACACTTGATTCCCTTACGGAGACATATCAATACATAGGTTTTAAGATTCTTACTAGTCAGATCTATTCCTCTGCGGGAAATATGGGGTTTTGAGTCCCTTTCACTGAGGAAGGTGTAGGTCTTGTCTATTCCATAGTTGGTTTTTGGAACGGTACCTGTGCTTATATCAAACTCTGGTTTGATGCATCACCCCACCTCTCCTTCCCCCTTAAGCAGGCATAAGAGTGTTTTCTAAATGTGAGACTCTGTTCTCTTGCCTAACTCAGTTCATGTGTAGCCATGTTTACAGGATCTTCCTAAGTGATATCTTATGATAAGTTTCTTTTCCTGTGTGACTTCTTTCACTTAGAATCATCGTACCTGAATCCACTCATTTTGCTGCTACTGGTCTTATGACATTGATTTCGTGGCTGAGGGATATTCCATCGTATGTAAGTTCCACAATGTTTGGAACCATTTTTATATTTCCTGGGATATTTCAGGTGTACCCAGGTTGAGGTTCTTGTAAGCAGTGCAGCCCTCAATTTGGGGGTGGCTCTGTGTTATGGATTTTCAGTTTTCCCAAGGTATATTCCCTAGACTGGAAGTGCCCTTGGCTCTGTAGCTCTGTTGTTTACTTGTTTTAGGGAACACAATGCACTCCTCCAGTGAGGCAGTTGGCAACTTACATCCCGCCCATCAGCATAACAAGGCTCCCTGTTCTCCAGGGCCTGTCTTGCCTTTCTGGTTTTTACACATTTTGTGGATGTCCCTTTTGACCGGTGGGAAGTGATACTTCTTTGTAGTGCAGATTTGCATTGCCCGCTTGCTTGCTTGGCCAAAAAGGGCGTATGCGTTTTCTCCTGAATATATTCAGGAGAAAACGCATATGCCCTTTTTGGCCAAGTGCATCATTGTCGAAGTTGTGCCCCTCTTCCTGTGCTTTACAGGCGATTCCAACGTACCTCTTGAAATCTGTTTCCTGCTATTCTGCCTCGCTTTCAAGTCCACCTCGTTGCCTTCCGTCAACAGATTTTTGGACGATAGTTGGCTTTGATTACTCTGCCAGTTTGTGAATTGCTGTGCCCCTGAGCTCCATTTTTCAACTCGTTTCTTGTGAGCTGAACGCAAGTCCAAACTTTTGGTTCAGGACCTATACTGGTTCCCGGTGGGTGGCTGAGACTTTGGTTAATTCTTCTTCCTGCCGGGAAATTAGAGTGACATGTGCCCATCCAAATGCCTAACAGCTACTCTCTCATTGGTTCTCCCTCTTCCCTTTCATCCTCTGCCAAATAGGCAACCTGTGCGAACCAGGAGCTTAAAGGGGCTGTCTCTCCAAGTTGGGAGATTGATAGGAAAGCAGTTGGAAAGTCAAACCGGAGCACCAGGAGAGGGGCTCTTCGTTGAGTTTTAGAAACCTTTCATATTCACAGTGTGTCCATTCTCTAGGTTTCCCGTACACGTTATAGCTGTAGTAATATTCCCTTCAACCTGGAGAGCTGGGACCCATGGAATGGGTGCCATGCATTATTGCTTTAAAGGGTCTGCATTTGCTCACCCAATCTCACCAATCCTCTCAGTCCCAAGTGTCCAGCCTTATGCCACATCCAGCTGTCATTGTAGATAGGGTCATTCCAGGTTGCATCAGCGACCCTGAAGGAATTGTGAAGAATTACCCTGTTTCTTTGTTCTGTTTTTGAAATTCCTCTTTAGAGTGGGTTTGAGCTGATTCTCGCTGCCCTGTTTATGCCAGTCTAGACACACTTGATTCCCTTACGGAGACATATCAATACATAGGTTTTAAGATTCTTACTAGTCAGATCTATTCCTCTGCGGGAAATATGGGGTTTTGAGTCCCTTTCACTGAGGAAGGTGTAGTTCTTGTCTATTCCATAGTTGGTTTTTGGAACGGTACCTGTGCTTATATCAAACTCTGGTTTGATGCATCACCCCACCTCTCCTTCCCCCTTAAGCAGGCATAAGAGTGTTTTCTAAATGTGAGACTCTGTTCTCTTGCCTAACTCAGTTCATGTGTAGCCATGTTTACAGGATCTTCCTAAGTGATATCTTATGATAAGTTTCTTTTCCTGTGTGACTTCTTTCACTTAGAATCATCGTACCTGAATCCACTCATTTTGCTGCTACTGGTCTTATGACATTGATTTCGTGGCTGAGGGATATTCCATCGTATGTAAGTTCCACAATGTTTGGAACCATTTTTATATTTCCTGGGATATTTCAGGTGTACCCAGGTTGAGGTTCTTGTAAGCAGTGCAGCCCTCAATTTGGGGGTGGCTCTGTGTTATGGATTTTCAGTTTTCCCAAGGTATATTCCCTAGACTGGAAGTGCCCTTGGCTCTGTAGCTCTGTTGTTTACTTGTTTTAGGGAACACAATGCACTCCTCCAGTGAGGCAGTTGGCAACTTACATCCCGCCCATCAGCATAACAAGGCTCCCTGTTCTCCAGGGCCTGTCTTGCCTTTCTGGTTTTTACACATTTTGTGGATGTCCCTTTTGACCGGTGGGAAGTGATACTTCTTTGTAGTGCAGATTTGCATTGCCCGCTTGCTTGCTTGGCCAAAAAGGGCGTATGCGTTTTCTCCTGAATATATTCAGGAGAAAACGCATATGCCCTTTTTGGCCAAGTGCATCATTGTCGAAGTTGTGCCCCTCTTCCTGTGCTTTACAGGCGATTCCAACGTACCTCTTGAAATCTGTTTCCTGCTATTCTGCCTCGCTTTCAAGTCCACCTCGTTGCCTTCCGTCAACAGATTTTTGGACGATAGTTTTCTTTGATTACTCTGCCAGTTTGTGAATTGCTGTGCCCCTGAGCTCCATTTTTCAACTCGTTTCTTGTGAGCTGAACGCAAGTCCAAACTTTTGGTTCAGGACCTATACTGGTTCCCGGTGGGTGGCTGAGACTTTGGTTAATTCTTCTTCCTGCCGGGAAATTAGAGTGACATGTGCCCATCCAAATGCCTAACAGCTACTCTCTCATTGGTTCTCCCTCTTCCCTTTCATCCTCTGCCAAATAGGCAACCTGTGCGAACCAGGAGCTTAAAGGGGCTGTCTCTCCAAGTTGGGAGATTGATAGGAAAGCAGTTGGAAAGTCAAACCGGAGCACCAGGAGAGGGGCTCTTCGTTGAGTTTTAGAAACCTTTCATATTCACAGTGTGTCCATTCTCTAGGTTTCCCGTACACGTTATAGCTGTAGTAATATTCCCTTCAACCTGGAGAGCTGGGACCCATGGAATGGGTGCCATGCATTATTGCTTTAAAGGGTCTGCATTTGCTCACCCAATCTCACCAATCCTCTCAGTCCCAAGTGTCCAGCCTTATGCCACATCCAGCTGTCATTGTAGATAGGGTCATTCCAGGTTGCATCAGCGACCCTGAAGGAATTGTGAAGAATTACCCTGTTTCTTTGTTCTGTTTTTGAAATTCCTCTTTAGAGTGGGTTTGAGCTGATTCTCGCTGCCCTGTTTATGCCAGTCTAGACACACTTGATTCCCTTACGGAGACATATCAATACATAGGTTTTAAGATTCTTACTAGTCAGATCTATTCCTCTGCGGGAAATATGGGGTTTTGAGTCCCTTTCACTGAGGAAGGTGTAGTTCTTGTCTATTCCATAGTTGGTTTTTGGAACGGTACCTGTGCTTATATCAAACTCTGGTTTGATGCATCACCCCACCTCTCCTTCCCCCTTAAGCAGGCATAAGAGTGTTTTCTAAATGTGAGACTCTGTTCTCTTGCCTAACTCAGTTCATGTGTAGCCATGTTTACAGGATCTTCCTAAGTGATATCTTATGATAAGTTTCTTTTCCTGTTTGACTTCTTTCAATTAGAATCATCGTACCTGAATCCACTCATTTTGCTGCTACTGGTCTTATGACATTGATTTCGTGGCTGAGGGATATTCCATCGTATGTAAGTTCCACAATGTTTGGAACCATTTTTATATTTCCTGGGATATTTCAGGTGTACCCAGGTTGAGGTTCTTGTAAGCAGTGCAGCCCTCAATTTGGGGGTGGCTCTGTGTTATGGATTTTCAGTTTTCCCAAGGTATATTCCCTAGACTGGAAGTGCCCTTGGCTCTGTAGCTCTGTTGTTTACTTGTTTTAGGGAACACAATGCACTCCTCCAGTGAGGCAGTTGGCAACTTACATCCCGCCCATCAGCATAACAAGGCTCCCTGTTCTCCAGGGCCTGTCTTGCCTTTCTGGTTTTTACACATTTTGTGGATGTCCCTTTTGACCGGTGGGAAGTGATACTTCTTTGTAGTGCAGATTTGCATTGCCCGCTTGCTTGCTTGGCCAAAAAGGGCGTATGCGTTTTCTCCTGAATATATTCAGGAGAAAACGCATACGCCCTTTTTGGCCAAGTGCATCATTGTCGAAGTTGTGCCCCTCTTCCTGTGCTTTACAGGCGATTCCAACGTACCTCTTGAAATCTGTTTCCTGCTATTCTGCCTCGCTTTCAAGTCCACCTCGTTGCCTTCCGTCAACAGATTTTTGGACGATAGTTGGCTTTGATTACTCTGCCAGTTTGTGAATTGCTGTGCCCCTGAGCTCCATTTTTCAACTCGTTTCTTGTGAGCTGAACGCAAGTCCAAACTTTTGGTTCAGGACCTATACTGGTTCCCGGTGGGTGGCTGAGACTTTGGTTAATTCTTCTTCCTGCCGGGAAATTAGAGTGACATGTGCCCATCCAAATGCCTAACAGCTACTCTCTCATTGGTTCTCCCTCTTCCCTTTCATCCTCTGCCAAATTGGCAACCTGTGCGAACCAGGAGCTTAAAGGGGCTGTCTCTCCAAGTTGGGAGATTGATAGGAAAGCAGTTGGAAAGTCAAACCGGAGCACCAGGAGAGGGGCTCTTCGTTGAGTTTTAGAAACCTTTCGTATTCACAGTGTGTCCATTCTCTAGGTTTCCCGTACACGTTACAGCTGTAGTAATATTCCCTTCAACCTGGAGAGCTGGGACCCATGGAATGGGTGCCATGCATTATTGCTTTAAAGGGTCTGCATTTTCTCACCCAATCTCACCAATCCTCTCAGTCCCAAGTGTCCAGCCTCATGCCACATCCAGCTGTCATTGTAGATAGGGTCATTCCAGGTTGCATCAGAGACCCTGAAGGATTTGTGAAGAATTACCCTGTTTCTTTGTTCTGTTTTTGAAATTCCTTTTTAGAGTGGGTTTGAGCTGATTCTCACTGCCATGTTTATGCCAGTCTAGACACACTTGATTCCCTTACGGAGACATATCAATACATAGGTTTTAAGATTCTTACTAGTCAGATCTATTCCTCTGTGGGAAATATGGGGTTTTGAGTCCCTTTCACTGAGGAAGGTGTAGTTCTTGTCTATTCCATAGTTGGTTTTTGGAACGGTACCTGTGCTTATATCAAACTCTGGTTTGATGCATCACCCCACCTCTCCTTCCCCCTTAAGCAGGCATAAGAGTGTTTTCTAAATGTGAGACTCTGTTCTCTTGGCTAACTCAGTTCATGTGTAGCCATGTTTAAACGATTTTCCTAAGTGATATCTTATGATAAGTTTCTTTTCCTGTGTGACTTCTTTCACTTAGAATCATCATACCTGAATCCACTCATTTTGCTGCTACTGGTCTTATGACATTGATTTCGTGGCTGAGGGATATTCCATCGTACGTAAGTTCCACAATGTTTGGAACCATTTTTATATTTCCTGAGATATTTCAGGTGTACCCAGGTTGAGGTTCTTGTAAGCAGTGCAGCCCTCAATTTGGGGGTGGCTCTGTGTTATGGATTTTCAGTTTTCCCAAGGTATATTTCCTAGACTGGAAGTGCCCTTGGCTCTGTAGCTCTGTTGTTTACTTGTTTTAGGGAACACAATGCACTCCTCCAGTGAGGCAGTTGGCAACTTACATCCCGCCCATCAGCATAACAAGGCTCCCTGTTCTCCAGGGCCTGTCTTGCCTTTCTGGTTTTTACACATTTTGTGGATGTCCCTTTTGACCGGTGGGAAGTGATACTTCTTTGTAGTGTAGATTTGCATTGCCCGCTTGCTTGCTTGGCCAAAAAGGGCGTATGCGTTTTCTCCTGAATATATTCAGGAGAAAACGCATACGCCCTTTTTGGCCAAGTGCATCATTGTCGAAGTTGTGCCCCTCTTCCTGTGCTTTACAGGCGATTCCAACGTACCTCTTGAAATCTGTTTCCTGCTATTCTGCCTCGCTTTCAAGTCCGCCTCGTTGCCTTCCGTCAACAGATTTTTGGACGATAGTTGGCTTTGATTACTCTGCCAGTTTGTGAATTGCTGTGCCCCTGAGCTCCATTTTTCAACTCGTTTTTTGTGAGCTGAACGCAAGTCCAAACTTTTGGTTCAGGACCTATACTGGTTCCCGGTGGGTGGCTGAGACTTTGGTTAATTCTTCTTCCTGCCGGGAAATTAGAGTGACATGTGCCCATCCAAATGCCTAACAGCTACTCTCTCATTGGTTCTCCCTCTTCCCTTTCATCCTCTGCCAAATTGGCAACCTGTGCGAACCAGGAGCTTAAGGGGGCTGTCTCTCCAAGTTGGGAGATTGATAGGAAAGCAGTTGGAAAGTCAAACCGGAGCACCAGGAGAGGGGCTCTTCGTTGAGTTTTAGAAACCTTTCGTATTCACAGTGTGTCCATTCTCTAGGTTTCCCGTACACGTTATAGCTGTAGTAATATTCCCTTCAACCTGGAGAGCTGGGACCCATGGAATGGGTGCCATGCATTATTGCTTTAAAGGGTCTGCATTTGCTCACCCAATCTCACCAATCCTCTCAGTCCCAAGTGTCCAGCCTCATGCCACATCCAGCTGTCATTGTAGATAGGGTCATTCCAGGTTGCATCAGAGACCCTGAAGGATTTGTGAAGAATTACCCTGTTTCTTTGTTCTATTTTTGAAATTCCTTTTTAGAGTGGGTTTGAGCTGATTCTCGCTGCCATGTTTATGCCAGTCTAGACACACTTGATTCCCTTACGGAGACATATCAATACATAGGTTTTAAGATTCTTACTAGTCAGATCTATTCCTCTGTGGGAAATATGGGGTTTTGAGTCCCTTTCACTGAGGAAGGTGTAGTTCTTGTCTATTCCATAGTTGGTTTTTGGAACGGTACCTGTGCTTATATCAAACTCTGGTTTGATGCATCACCCCACCTCTCCTTCCCCCTTAAGCAGGCATAAGAGTGTTTTCTAAATGTGAGACTCTGTTCTCTTGCCTAACTCAGTTCATGTGTAGCCATGTTTACAGGATCTTCCTAAGTGATATCTTATGATAAGTTTCTTTTCCTGTGTGACTTCTTTCACTTAGAATCATCATACCTGAATCCACTCATTTTGCTGCTACTGGTCTTATGACATTGATTTCGTGGCTGAGGGATATTCCATCGTACGTAAGTTCCACAATGTTTGGAACCATTTTTATATTTCCTGGGATATTTCAGGTGTACCCAGGTTGAGGTTCTTGTAAGCAGTGCAGCCCTCAATTTGGGGGTGGCTCTGTGTTATGGATTTTCAGTTTTCCCAAGGTATATTTCCTAGACTGGAAGTGCCCTTGGCTCTGTAGCTCTGTTGTTTACTTGTTTTAGGGAACACAATGCACTCCTCCAGTGAGGCAGTTGGCAACTTACATCCCGCCCATCAGCATAACAAGGCTCCCTGTTCTCCAGGGCCTGTCTTGCCTTTCTGGTTTTTACACATTTTGTGGATGTCCCTTTTGACCGGTGGGAAGTGATACTTCTTTGTAGTGCAGATTTGCATTGCCCGCTTGCTTGCTTGGCCAAAAAGGGCGTATGCGTTTTCTCCTGAATATATTCAGGAGAAAACGCATACGCCCTTTTTGGCCAAGTGCATCATTGTCGAAGTTGTGCCCCTCTTCCTGTGCTTTACAGGCGATTCCAACGTACCTCTTGAAATCTGTTTCCTGCTATTCTGCCTCGCTTTCAAGTCCGCCTCGTTGCCTTCCCTCAACAGATTTTTGGACGATAGTTGGTCTTGATTACTCTGCCAGTCTGTGAATTGCTGTGCCCCTGAGCTCCATTTTTCAACTCGTTTTTTGTGAGCTGAACGCAAGTCCAAACTTTTGGTTCAGGACCTATACTGGTTCCCGGTGGGTGGCTGAGACTTTGGTTAATTCTTCTTCCTGCCGGGAAATTAGAGTGACATGTGCCCATCCAAATGCCTAACAGCTACTCTCTCATTGGTTCTCCCTCTTCCCTTTCATCCTCTGCCAAATTGGCAACCTGTGCGAACCAGGAGCTTAAAGGGGCTGTCTCTCCAAGTTGGGAGATTGATAGGAAAGCAGTTGGAAAGTCAAACCGGAGCACCAGGAGAGGGGCTCTTCGTTGAGTTTTAGAAACCTTTCGTATTCACAGTGTGTCCATTCTCTAGGTTTCCCGTACACGTTATAGCTGTAGTAATATTCCCTTCAACCTGGAGAGCTGGGACCCATGGAATGGGTGCCATGCATTATTGCTTTAAAGGGTCTGCATTTGCTCACCCAATCTCACCAATCCTCTCAGTCCCAAGTGTCCAGCCTCATGCCACATCCAGCTGTCATTGTAGATAGGGTCATTCCAGGTTGCATCAGAGACCCTGAAGGATTTGTGAAGAATTACCCTGTTTCTTTGTTCTGTTTTTGAAATTCCTTTTTAGAGTGGGTTTGAGCTGATTCTCGCTGCCATGTTTATGCCAGTCTAGACACACTTGATTCCCTTACGGAGACATATCAATACATAGGTTTTAAGATTCTTACTAGTCAGATCTATTCCTCTGCGGGAAATATGGGGTTTTGAGTCCCTTTCACTGAGGAAGGTGTAGGTCTTGTCTATTCCATAGTTGGTTTTTGGAACGGTACCTGTGCTTATATCAAACTCTGGTTTGATGCATCACCCCACCTCTCCTTCCCCCTTAAGCAGGCATAAGAGTGTTTTCTAAATGTGAGACTCTGTTCTCTTGCCTAACTCAGTTCATGTGTAGCCATGTTTACAGGATCTTCCTAAGTGATATCTTATGATAAGTTTCTTTTCCTGTGTGACTTCTTTCACTTAGAATCATCGTACCTGAATCCACTCATTTTGCTGCTACTGGTCTTATGACATTGATTTCGTGGCTGAGGGATATTCCATCGTACGTAAGTTCCACAATGTTTGGAACCATTTTTATATTTCCTGGGATATTTCAGGTGTACCCAGGTTGAGGTTCTTGTAAGCAGTGCAGCCCTCAATTTGGGGTTGGCTCTGTCTTATGGATTTTCAGTTTTCCCAAGGTATATTCCCTAGACTGGAAGTGCCCTTGGCTCTGTAGCTCTGTTGTTTACTTGTTTTAGGGAACACAATGCACTCCTCCAGTGAGGCAGTTGGCAACTTACATCCCGCCCATCAGCATAACAAGGCTCCCTGTTCTCCAGGGCCTGTCTTGCCTTTCTGGTTTTTACACATTTTGTGGATGTCCCTTTTGACCGGTGGGAAGTGATACTTCTTTGTAGTGCAGATTTGCATTGCCCGCTTGCTTGCTTGGCCAAAAAGGGCGTATGCGTTTTCTCCTGAATATATTCAGGAGAAAACGCATACGCCCTTTTTGGCCAAGTGCATCATTGTCGAAGTTGTGCCCCTCTTCCTGTGCTTTACAGGCGATTCCAACGTACCTCTTGAAATCTGTTTCCTGCTATTCTCCCTCGCTTTCAAGTCCACCTCGTTGCCTTCCCTCAACAGATTTTTGGACGATAGTTGGCCTTGATTACTCTGCCAGTTTGTGAATTGCTGTGCCCCTGAGCTCCATATTTCAACTCGTTTCTTGTGAGCTGAACGCAAGTCCAAACTTTTGGTTCAGGACCTATACTGGTTCCCGGTGGGTGGCTGAGACTTTGGTTAATTCTTCTTCCTGCCGGGAAATTAGAGTGACATGTGCCCATCCAAATGCCTAACAGCTACTCTCTCATTGGTTCTCCCTCTTCCCTTTCATCCTCTGCCAAATTGGCAACCTGTGCGAACCAGGAGCTTAAAGGGGCTGTCTCTCCAAGTTGGGAGATTGATAGGAAAGCAGTTGGAAAGTCAAACCGGAGCACCAGGAGAGGGGCTCTTCGTTGAGTTTTAGAAACCTTTCGTATTCACAGTGTGTCCATTCTCTAGGTTTCCCGTACACGTTATAGCTGTAGTAATATTCCCTTCAACCTGGAGAGCTGGGACCCATGGAATGGGTGCCATGCATTATTGCTTTAAAGGGTCTGCATTTGCTCACCCAATCTCACCAATCCTCTCAGTCCCAAGTGTCCAGCCTTATGCCACATCCAGCTGTCATTGTAGATAGGGTCATTCCAGGTTGCCTCAGCGACCCTGAAGGAATTGTGAAGAATTACCCTGTTTCTTTGTTCTGTTTTTGAAATTCCTGTTTAGAGTGGGTTTGAGCTGATTCTCGCTGCCCTGTTTATGCCAGTCTAGACACACTTGATTCCCTTACGGAGACATATCAATACATAGGTTTTAAGATTCTTACTAGTCAGATCTATTCCTCTGCGGGAAATATGGGCTTTTGAGTCCCTTTCACTGAGGAAGGTGGAGGTCTTTTCTATTCCATAGTTGGTTTTTGGAATGCTACCTGTGCTTATATCAAACTCTGGTTTGATGCATCACCCCACCTCTCCTTCCCCCTTAAGCAGGCATAAGAGTGTTTTCTAAATGTGAGACTCTGTTCTCTTGCCTAACTCAGTTCATGTGTAGCCATGTTTAAAGGATCTTCCTAAGTGATATCTTATGATAAGTTTCTTTTCCTGTGTGACTTCTTTCACTTAGAATCATCGTACCTGAATCCACTCATTTTGCTGCTACTGGTCTTATGACATTGATTTCGTGGCTGAGGGATATTCCATCGTACGTAAGTTCCACAATGTTTGGAACCGTTTTTATATTTCCTGGGATATTTCAGGTGTACCCAGGTTGAGGTTCTTGTAAGCAGTGCAGCCCTCAATTTGGGGGTGGCTCTGTCTTATGGATTTTCAGTTTTCCCAAGGTATATTCCCTAGACTGGAAGTGCCCTTGGCTCTGTAGCTCTGTTGTTTACTTGTTTTAGGGAACACAATGCACTCCTCCAGTGAGGCAGTTGGCAACTTACATCCCGCCCATCAGCATAACAAGGCTCCCTGTTCTCCAGGGCCTGTCTTGCCTTTCTGGTTTTTACACATTTTGTGGATGTCCCTTTTGACCGGTGGGAAGTGATACTTCTTTGTAGTGTAGATTTGCATTGCCCGCTTGCTTGCTTGGCCAAAAAGGGCGTATGCGTTTTCTCCTGAATATATTCAGGAGAAAACGCATACGCCCTTTTTGGCCAAGTGCATCATTGTCGAAGTTGTGCCCCTCTTCCTGTGCTTTACAGGCGATTCCAACGTACCTCTTGAAATCTGTTTCCTGCTATTCTGCCTCGCTTTCAAGTCCGCCTCGTTGCCTTCCCTCAACAGATTTTTGGAAGATAGTTGGCCTTGATTACTCTGCCAGTTTGTGAATTGCTGTGCCCCTGAGCTCCATTTTTCAACTCGTTTCTTGTGAGCTGAACGCAAGTCCAAACTTTTGGTTCAGGACCTATACTGGTTCCCGGTGGGTGGCTGAGACTTTGGTTAATTCTTCTTCCTGCCGGGAAATTAGAGTGACATGTGCCCATCCAAATGCCTAACAGCTACTCTCTCATTGGTTCTCCCTCTTCCCTTTCATCCTCTGCCAAATTGGCAACCTGTGCGAACCAGGAGCTTAAAGGGGCTGTCTCTCCAAGTTGGGAGATTGATAGGAAAGCAGTTGGAAAGTCAAACCGGAGCACCAGGAGAGGGGCTCTTCGTTGAGTTTTAGAAACCTTTCGTATTCACAGTGTGTCCATTCTCTAGGTTTCCCGTACACGTTATAGCTGTAGTAATATTCCCTTCAACCTGGAGAGCTGGGACCCATGGAATGGGTGCCATGCATTATTGCTTTAAAGGGTCTGCATTTGCTCACCCAATCTCACCAATCCTCTCAGTCCCAAGTGTCCAGCCTTATGCCACATCCAGCTGTCATTGTAGATAGGGTCATTCCAGGTTGCATCAGCGACCCTGAAGGAATTGTGAAGAATTACCCTGTTTCTTTGTTCTGTTTTTGAAATTCCTCTTTAGAGTGGGTTTGAGCTGATTCTCGCTGCCCTGTTTATGCCAATCTAGACACACTTGATTCCCTTACGGAGGCATATCAATACATAGGTTTTAAGATTCTTACTAGTCAGATCTATTCCTCTGCGGGAAATATGGGGTTTTGAGTCCCTTTCACTGAGGAAGGTGTAGGTCTTGTCTATTCCATAGTTGGTTTTTGGAACGGTACCTGTGCTTATATCAAACTCTGGTTTGATGCATCACCCCACCTCTCCTTCCCCCTTAAGCAGGCATAAGAGTGTTTTCTAAATGTGAGACTCTGTTCTCTTGCCTAACTCAGTTCATGTGTAGCCATGTTTACAGGATCTTCCTAAGTGATATCTTATGATAAGTTTCTTTTCCTGTGTGACTTCTTTCACTTAGAATCATCGTACCTGAATCCACTCATTTTGCTGCTACTGGTCTTATGACATTGATTTCGTGGCTGAGGGATATTCCATCGTACGTAAGTTCCACAATGTTTGGAACCATTTTTATATTTCCTGGGATATTTCAGGTGTACCCAGGTTGAGGTTCTTGTAAGCAGTGCAGCCCTCAATTTGGGGGTGGCTCTGTCTTATGGATTTTCAGTTTTCCCAAGGTATATTCCCTAGACTGGAAGTGCCCTTGGCTCTGTAGCTCTGTTGTTTACTTGTTTTAGGGAACACAATGCACTCCTCCAGTGAGGCAGTTGGCAACTTACATCCCGCCCATCAGCATAACAAGGCTCCCTGTTCTCCAGGGCCTGTCTTGCCTTTCTGGTTTTTACACATTTTGTGGATGTCCCTTTTGACCGGTGGGAATTGATACTTCTTTGTAGTGCAGATTTGCATTGCCCGCTTGCTTGCTTGGCCAAAAAGGGCGTATGCGTTTTCTCCTGAATATATTCAGGAGAAAACGCATACGCCCTTTTTGGCCAAGTGCATCATTGTCGAAGTTGTGCCCCTCTTCCTGTGCTTTACAGGCGATTCCAACGTACCTCTTGAAATCTCTTTCCTGCTATTCTGCCTCGCTTTCAAGTCCGCCTCGTTGACTTGCCTCAACAGATTTTTGGACGATAGTTGGCCTTGATTACTCTGCCAGTTTGTGAATTGCTGTGCCCCTGAGCTCCATTTTTCAACTCGTTTCTTGTGAGCTGAACGCAAGTCCAAACTTTTGGTTCAGGACCTATCCTGGTTCCCGGTGGGTGGCTGAGACTTTGGTTAATTCTTCTTCCTGCCGGGAAATTAGAGTGACATGTGCCCATCCAAATGCCTAACAGCTACTCTCTCATTGGTTCTCCCTCTTCCCTTTCATCCTCTGCCAAATTGGCAACCTGTGCAAACCAGGAGCTTAAAGGGGCTGTCTCTCAAAGTTGGGAGATTGATAGGAAAGCAGTTGGAAAGTCAAACTGGAGCACCAGGAGAGGGGCTCTTCGTTGAGTTTTAGAAACCTTTCGTATTCACAGTGTGTCCATTCTCTAGGTTTCCCGTACATGTTATAGCTGTAGTAATATTCCCTTCAACCTGGAGAGCTGGGACCCATGGAATGGGTGCCATGCATTATTGCTTTAAAGGGTCTGCATTTGCTCACCCAATCTCACCAATCCTCTCAGTCCCAAGTGTCCAGCCTTATGCCACATCCAGCTGTCATTGTAGATAGGGTCATTCCAGGTTGCATCAGAGACCCTGAAGGAATTGTGAAGAATTACCCTGTTTCTTTGTTCTGTTTTTGAAATAACTGTTTAGAGTCGGTTTGAGCTGATTCTCGCTGCCATGTTTATGCCAGTCTAGACACACTTGATTCCCTTACGGAGACATATCAATACATAGGTTTTAAGATTCTTACTAGTCAGATCTATTCCTCTGCGGGAAATATGGGGTTTTGAGTCCCTTTCACTGAGGAAGGTGTAGGGCTTGTCTATTCCATAGTTGGTTTTCGGAACGGTACCTGTGCTTATATCAAACTCTGGTTTGATGCATCACCCCACCTCTCCTTCCCCCTTAAGCAGGCATAAGAGTGTTTTCTAAATGTGAGACTCTGTTCTCTTCCCTAACTCAGTTCATGTGTAGCCATGTTTTCAGGATCTTCCTAAGTGATATCTTATGATAAGTTTCTTTTCCTGTGTGACTTCTTTCACTTAGAATCATCGTACCTGAATCCACTCATTTTGCTGCTACTGGTCTTATGACATTGATTTCGTGGCTGAGGGATATTCCATCGTACGTAAGTTCCACAATGTTTGGAACCATTTTTATATTTCCTGGGATATTTCAGGTGTACCCAGGTTGAGGTTCTTGTAAGCAGTGCAGCCCTCAATTTGGGGGTGGCTCTGTGTTATGGATTTTCAGTTTTCCCAAGGTATATTCCCTAGACTGGAAGTGCCCTTGGCTCTGTAGCTCTGTTGTTTACTTGTTTTAGGGAACACAATGCACTCCTCCAGTGAGGCAGTTGGCAACTTACATCCCGCCCATCAGCATAACAAGGCTCCCTGTTCTCCAGGGCCTGTCTTGCCTTTCTGGTTTTTACACATTTTGTGGATGTCCCTTTTGACCGGTGGGAAGTGATACTTCTTTGTAGTGCAGATTTGCATTGCCCGCTTGCTTGCTTGACCAAAAAGGGCGTATGCGTTTTCTCCTGAATATATTCAGGAGAAAACGCATACGCCCTTTTTGGCCAAGTGCATCATTGTCGAAGTTGTGCCCCTCTTCCTGTGCTTTACAGGCGATTCCAACGTACCTCTTGAAATCTCTTTCCTGCTATTCTGCCTCGCTTTCAAGTCCGCCTCGTTGCCTTCCCTCAACAGATTTTTGGACGATAGTTGTCCTTGATTACTCTGCCAGTTTGTGAATTGCTGTGCCCCTGAGCTACATTTTTCAACTCGTTTCTTGTGAGCTGAACGCAAGTCCAAACTTTTGGTTCAGGACCTATACTGGTTCCCGGTGGGTGGCTGAGACTTTGGTTAATTCTTCTTCCTGCCGGGAAATTAGAGTGACATGTGCCCATCCAAATGCCTAACAGCTACTCTCTCATTGGTTCTCCCTCTTCCCTTTCATCCTCTGCCAAATTGGCAACCTGTGCGAACCAGGAGCTTAAAGGGGCTGTCTCTCCAAGTTGGGAGATTGATAGGAAAGCAGTTGGAAAGTCAAACCGGAGCACCAGGAGAGGGGCTCTTCGTTGAGTTTTAGAAACCTTTCGTAATAACAGTGTGTCCATTCTCTAGGTTTCCCGTACATGTTATAGCTGTAGTAATATTCCCTTCAACCTGGAGAGCTGGGACCCAAGGAATGGGTGCCATGCATTATTGTTTTAAAGGGTCTGCATTTGCTCACCCAATCTCACCAATCCTCTCAGTCCCAAGTGTCCAGCCTTATGCCACATCCAGCTGTCATTGTAGATAGGGTCATTCCAGGTTGCATCATAGACCCTGAAGGAATTGTGAAGAATTACCCTGTTTCTTTGTTCTGTTTTTGAAATAACTGTTTAGAGTGGGTTTGAGCTGATTCTCTCTGCCATGTTTATGCCAGTCTAGACACACTTGATTCCCTTACGGAGACATATCAATACATAGGTTTTAAGATTCTTACTAGTCAGATCTATTCCTCTGCGGGAAATATGGGGTTTTGAGTCCCTTTCACTGAGGAAGGTGTAGGTCTTGTCTATTCCATAGTTGGTTTTTGGAACGGTACCTGTGCTTATATCAAACTCTGGTTTGATGCATCACCCCACCTCTCCTTCCCCCTTAAGCAGGCATAAGAGTGTTTTCTAAATGTGAGACTCTGTTCTCTTGCCTAACTCAGTTCATGTGTAGCCATGTTTACAGGATCTTCCTAAGTGATATCTTATGATAAGTTTCTTTTCCTGTGTGACTTCTTTCACTTAGAATCATCGTACCTGAATCCACTCATTTTGCTGCTACTGGTCTTATGACATTGATTTCATGGCTGAGGGATATTCCATCGTACGTAAGTTCCACAATGTTTGGAACCATTTTTATATTTCCTGGGATATTTCAGGTGTACCCAGGTTGAGGTTCTTGTAAGCAGTGCAGCCCTCAATTTGGGGGTGGCTCTGTCTTATGGATTTTCAGGTTTCCCAAGGTATATTCCCTAGACTGGAAGTGCCCTTGGCTCTGTAGCTCTGTTGTTTACTTGTTTTAGGGAACACAATGCACTCCTCCAGTGAGGCAGTTGGCAACTTACATCCCGCCCATCAGCATAACAAGGCTCCCTGTTCTCCAGGGCCTGTCTTGCCTTTCTGGTTTTTACACATTTTGTGGATGTCCCTTTTGACCGGTGGGAAGTGATACTTCTTTGTAGTGCAGATTTGCATTGCCCGCTTGCTTGCTTGGCCAAAAAGGGCGTATGCGTTTTCTCCTGAATATATTCAGGAGAAAACGCATACGCCCTTTTTGGCCAAGTGCATCATTGTCGAAGTTGTGCCCCTCTTCCTGTGCTTTACAGGCGATTCCAACGTACCTCTTGAAATCTCTTTCCTGCTATTCTGCCTCGCTTTCAAGTCCGCCTCGTTGACTTGCCTCAACAGATTTTTGGACGATAGTTGGCCTTGATTACTCTGCCAGTTTGTGAATTGCTGTGCCCCTGAGCTCCATTTTTCAACTCGTTTCTTGTGAGCTGAACGCAAGTCCAAACTTTTGGTTCAGGACCTATCCTGGTTCCCGGTGGGTGGCTGAGACTTTGGTTAATTCTTCTTCCTGCCGGGAAATTAGAGTGACATGTGCCCATCCAAATGCCTAACAGCTACTCTCTCATTGGTTCTCCCTCTTCCCTTTCATCCTCTGCCAAATTGGCAACCTGTGCAAACCAGGAGCTTAAAGGGGCTGTCTCTCAAAGTTGGGAGATTGATAGGAAAGCAGTTGGAAAGTCAAACTGGAGCACCAGGAGAGGGGCTCTTCGTTGAGTTTTAGAAACCTTTCGTATTCACAGTGTGTCCATTCTCTAGGTTTCCCGTACATGTTATAGCTGTAGTAATATTCCCTTCAACCTGGAGAGCTGGGACCCATGGAATGGGTGCCATGCATTATTGCTTTAAAGGGTCTGCATTTGCTCACCCAATCTCACCAATCCTCTCAGTCCCAAGTGTCCAGCCTTATGCCACATCCAGCTGTCATTGTAGATAGGGTCATTCCAGGTTGCATCAGAGACCCTGAAGGAATTGTGAAGAATTACCCTGTTTCTTTGTTCTGTTTTTGAAATAACTGTTTAGAGTCGGTTTGAGCTGATTCTCGCTGCCATGTTTATGCCAGTCTAGACACACTTGATTCCCTTACGGAGACATATCAATACATAGGTTTTAAGATTCTTACTAGTCAGATCTATTCCTCTGCGGGAAATATGGGGTTTTGAGTCCCTTTCACTGAGGAAGGTGTAGGGCTTGTCTATTCCATAGTTGGTTTTCGGAACGGTACCTGTGCTTATATCAAACTCTGGTTTGATGCATCACCCCACCTCTCCTTCCCCCTTAAGCAGGCATAAGAGTGTTTTCTAAATGTGAGACTCTGTTCTCTTCCCTAACTCAGTTCATGTGTAGCCATGTTTTCAGGATCTTCCTAAGTGATATCTTATGATAAGTTTCTTTTCCTGTGTGACTTCTTTCACTTAGAATCATCGTACCTGAATCCACTCATTTTGCTGCTACTGGTCTTATGACATTGATTTCGTGGCTGAGGGATATTCCATCGTACGTAAGTTCCACAATGTTTGGAACCATTTTTATATTTCCTGGGATATTTCAGGTGTACCCAGGTTGAGGTTCTTGTAAGCAGTGCAGCCCTCAATTTGGGGGTGGCTCTGTGTTATGGATTTTCAGTTTTCCCAAGGTATATTCCCTAGACTGGAAGTGCCCTTGGCTCTGTAGCTCTGTTGTTTACTTGTTTTAGGGAACACAATGCACTCCTCCAGTGAGGCAGTTGGCAACTTACATCCCGCCCATCAGCATAACAAGGCTCCCTGTTCTCCAGGGCCTGTCTTGCCTTTCTGGTTTTTACACATTTTGTGGATGTCCCTTTTGACCGGTGGGAAGTGATACTTCTTTGTAGTGCAGATTTGCATTGCCCGCTTGCTTGCTTGACCAAAAAGGGCGTATGCGTTTTCTCCTGAATATATTCAGGAGAAAACGCATACGCCCTTTTTGGCCAAGTGCATCATTGTCGAAGTTGTGCCCCTCTTCCTGTGCTTTACAGGCGATTCCAACGTACCTCTTGAAATCTCTTTCCTGCTATTCTGCCTCGCTTTCAAGTCCGCCTCGTTGCCTTCCCTCAACAGATTTTTGGACGATAGTTGTCCTTGATTACTCTGCCAGTTTGTGAATTGCTGTGCCCCTGAGCTACATTTTTCAACTCGTTTCTTGTGAGCTGAACGCAAGTCCAAACTTTTGGTTCAGGACCTATACTGGTTCCCGGTGGGTGGCTGAGACTTTGGTTAATTCTTCTTCCTGCCGGGAAATTAGAGTGACATGTGCCCATCCAAATGCCTAACAGCTACTCTCTCATTGGTTCTCCCTCTTCCCTTTCATCCTCTGCCAAATTGGCAACCTGTGCGAACCAGGAGCTTAAAGGGGCTGTCTCTCCAAGTTGGGAGATTGATAGGAAAGCAGTTGGAAAGTCAAACCGGAGCACCAGGAGAGGGGCTCTTCGTTGAGTTTTAGAAACCTTTCGTAATAACAGTGTGTCCATTCTCTAGGTTTCCCGTACATGTTATAGCTGTAGTAATATTCCCTTCAACCTGGAGAGCTGGGACCCAAGGAATGGGTGCCATGCATTATTGTTTTAAAGGGTCTGCATTTGCTCACCCAATCTCACCAATCCTCTCAGTCCCAAGTGTCCAGCCTTATGCCACATCCAGCTGTCATTGTAGATAGGGTCATTCCAGGTTGCATCATAGACCCTGAAGGAATTGTGAAGAATTACCCTGTTTCTTTGTTCTGTTTTTGAAATAACTGTTTAGAGTGGGTTTGAGCTGATTCTCTCTGCCATGTTTATGCCAGTCTAGACACACTTGATTCCCTTACGGAGACATATCAATACATAGGTTTTAAGATTCTTACTAGTCAGATCTATTCCTCTGCGGGAAATATGGGGTTTTGAGTCCCTTTCACTGAGGAAGGTGTAGGTCTTGTCTATTCCATAGTTGGTTTTTGGAACGGTACCTGTGCTTATATCAAACTCTGGTTTGATGCATCACCCCACCTCTCCTTCCCCCTTAAGCAGGCATAAGAGTGTTTTCTAAATGTGAGACTCTGTTCTCTTGCCTAACTCAGTTCATGTGTAGCCATGTTTACAGGATCTTCCTAAGTGATATCTTATGATAAGTTTCTTTTCCTGTGTGACTTCTTTCACTTAGAATCATCGTACCTGAATCCACTCATTTTGCTGCTACTGGTCTTATGACATTGATTTCATGGCTGAGGGATATTCCATCGTACGTAAGTTCCACAATGTTTGGAACCATTTTTATATTTCCTGGGATATTTCAGGTGTACCCAGGTTGAGGTTCTTGTAAGCAGTGCAGCCCTCAATTTGGGGGTGGCTCTGTCTTATGGATTTTCAGGTTTCCCAAGGTATATTCCCTAGACTGGAAGTGCCCTTGGCTCTGTAGCTCTGTTGTTTACTTGTTTTAGGGAACACAATGCACTCCTCCAGTGAGGCAGTTGGCAACTTACATCCCGCCCATCAGCATAACAAGGCTCCCTGTTCTCCAGGGCCTGTCTTGCCTTTCTGGTTTTTACACATTTTGTGGATGTCCCTTTTGACCGGTGGGAAGTGATACTTCTTTGTAGTGCAGATTTGCATTGCCCGCTTGCTTGCTTGGCCAAAAAGGGCGTATGCGTTTTCTCCTGAATATATTCAGGAGAAAACGCATACGCCCTTTTTGGCCAAGTGCATCAATGTCGAAGTTGTGCCCCTCTTCCTGTGCTTTACAGGCGATTCCAACGTACCTGTTGAAATCTGTTTCCTGCTATTCTGCCTCGCTTTGAAGTCCGCCTCGTTGCCTTCCCTCAACAGATTTTTGGACAATAGTTGGCCTTGATTACTCTGCCAGTTTGTGAATTGCTGTGCCCCTGAGCTCCATTTTTCAACTCGTTTCTTGTGAGCTGAACACAAGTCCAAACTTTTGGTTCAGGACCTATACTGGTTCCCAGTGGGTGGTTGAGACTTTGGTTAATTCTTCTTCCTGCCGGGAAATTAGAGTGACATGTGCCCATCCAAATGCCTAACAGCTACTCTCTCATTGGTTCTCCCTCTTCCCTTTCATCCTCTGCCAAATTGGCAACCTGTGCAAACCAGGAGCTTAAAGGGGCTGTCTCTCCAAGTTGGGAGATTGATAGGAAAGCAGTTGGAAAGTCAAACCGGAGCACCAGGAGAGGGGCTCTTCGTTGAGTTTTAGAAACCTTTCGTATTCACAGTGTGTCCATTCTCTAGGTTTCCCGTACATGTTATAGCTGTAGTAATATTCCCTTCAACCTGGAGAGCTGGGACCCATGGAATGGGTGCCATGCATTATTGCTTTAAAGGGTCTGCATTTGCTCACCCAATCTCACCGATCCTCTCAGTCCCAAGTGTCCAGCCTCATGCCACATCCAGCTGTCATTGTAGATAGGGTCATTCCAGGTTGCATCAGAGACCCTGAAGGAATTGTGAAGAATTACCCTGTTCCTTTGTTCTGTTTTGAAATAACAGTTTAGAGTGGGTTTGAGCTGATTCTCGCTGCCATGTTTATGCCAGTCTAGACACACTTGATTCCCTTACGGAGACATATCAATACATAGGTTTTAAGATTCTTACTAGTCAGATCTATTCCTCTGCGGGAAATATGGGGTTTTGAGTCCCTTTCACTGAGGAAGGTGTAGGTCTTGTCTATTCCATAGTTGGATTTTGGAACGGTACCTGTGCTTATATCAAACTCTGGTTTGATGCATCACCCCACCTCTCCTTCCCCCTTAAGCAGGCATAAGAATGTTTTCTAAATGTGAGACTCTGTTCTCTTGCCTAACTCAGTTCATGTGTAGCCATGTTTACAGGATCTTCCTAAGTGATATCTTATGATAAGTTTCTTTTCCTGTGTGACTTCTTTCACTTAGAATCATCGTACCTGAATGCACTCATTTTGCTGCTACTGGTCTTATGACATTGATTTCGTGGCTGAGGGATATTCCATCGTACGTAAGTTCCACAATGTTTGGAACCATTTTTATATTTCCTGGGATATTTCAGGTGTACCCAGGTTGAGGTTCTTGTAAGCAGTGCAGCCCTCAATTTGGGGGTGGCTCTGTGTTATGGATTTTCAGTTTTCCCAAGGTATATTCCCTAGACTGGAAGTGCCCTTGGCTCTGTAGCTCTGTTGTTTACTTGTTTTAGGGAACACAATGCACTCCTCCAGTGAGGCAGTTGGCAACTTACATCCCGCCCATCAGCATAACAAGGCTCCCTGTTCTCCAGGGCCTGTCTTGCCTTTCTGGTTTTTACACATTTTGTGGATGTCCCTTTTGACCGGTGGGAAGTGATACTTCTTTGTAGTGCAGATTTGCATTGCCCGCTTGCTTGCTTGGCCAAAAAGGGCGTATGCGTTTTCTCCTGAATATATTCAGGAGAAAACGCATACGCCCTTTTTGGCCAAGTGCATCATTGTCGAAGTTGTGCCCCTCTTCCTGTGCTTTACAGGCGATTCCAACGTACCTCTTGAAATCTCTTTCCTGCTATTCTGCCTCGCTTTCAAGTCCGCCTCGTTGACTTGCCTCAACAGATTTTTGGACGATAGTTGGCCTTGATTACTCTGCCAGTTTGTGAATTGCTGTGCCCCTGAGCTCCATTTTTCAACTCGTTTCTTGTGAGCTGAACGCAAGTCCAAACTTTTGGTTCAGGACCTATCCTGGTTCCCGGTGGGTGGCTGAGACTTTGGTTAATTCTTCTTCCTGCCGGGAAATTAGAGTGACATGTGCCCATCCAAATGCCTAACAGCTACTCTCTCATTGGTTCTCCCTCTTCCCTTTCATCCTCTGCCAAATTGGCAACCTGTGCAAACCAGGAGCTTAAAGGGGCTGTCTCTCAAAGTTGGGAGATTGATAGGAAAGCAGTTGGAAAGTCAAACTGGAGCACCAGGAGAGGGGCTCTTCGTTGAGTTTTAGAAACCTTTCGTATTCACAGTGTGTCCATTCTCTAGGTTTCCCGTACATGTTATAGCTGTAGTAATATTCCCTTCAACCTGGAGAGCTGGGACCCATGGAATGGGTGCCATGCATTATTGCTTTAAAGGGTCTGCATTTGCTCACCCAATCTCACCAATCCTCTCAGTCCCAAGTGTCCAGCCTTATGCCACATCCAGCTGTCATTGTAGATAGGGTCATTCCAGGTTGCATCAGAGACCCTGAAGGAATTGTGAAGAATTACCCTGTTTCTTTGTTCTGTTTTTGAAATAACTGTTTAGAGTCGGTTTGAGCTGATTCTCGCTGCCATGTTTATGCCAGTCTAGACACACTTGATTCCCTTACGGAGACATATCAATACATAGGTTTTAAGATTCTTACTAGTCAGATCTATTCCTCTGCGGGAAATATGGGGTTTTGAGTCCCTTTCACTGAGGAAGGTGTAGGGCTTGTCTATTCCATAGTTGGTTTTCGGAACGGTACCTGTGCTTATATCAAACTCTGGTTTGATGCATCACCCCACCTCTCCTTCCCCCTTAAGCAGGCATAAGAGTGTTTTCTAAATGTGAGACTCTGTTCTCTTCCCTAACTCAGTTCATGTGTAGCCATGTTTTCAGGATCTTCCTAAGTGATATCTTATGATAAGTTTCTTTTCCTGTGTGACTTCTTTCACTTAGAATCATCGTACCTGAATCCACTCATTTTGCTGCTACTGGTCTTATGACATTGATTTCGTGGCTGAGGGATATTCCATCGTACGTAAGTTCCACAATGTTTGGAACCATTTTTATATTTCCTGGGATATTTCAGGTGTACCCAGGTTGAGGTTCTTGTAAGCAGTGCAGCCCTCAATTTGGGGGTGGCTCTGTCTTATGGATTTTCAGTTTTCCCAAGGTATATTCCCTAGACTGGAAGTGCCCTTGGCTCTGTAGCTCTGTTGTTTACTTGTTTTAGGGAACACAATGCACTCCTCCAGTGAGGCAGTTGGCAACTTACATCCCGCCCATCAGCATAACAAGGCTCCCTGTTCTCCAGGGCCTGTCTTGCCTTTCTGGTTTTTACACATTTTGTGGATGTCCCTTTTGACCGGTGGGAAGTCATACTTCTTTGTAGTGCAGATTTGCATTGCCCGCTTGCTTGCTTGACCAAAAAGGGCGTATGCGTTTTCTCCTGAATATATTCAGGAGAAAACGCATACGCCCTTTTTGGCCAAGTGCATCATTGTCGAAGTTGTGCCCCTCTTCCTGTGCTTTACAGGCGATTCCAACGTACCTCTTGAAATCTCTTTCCTGCTATTCTGCCTCGCTTTCAAGTCCGCCTCGTTGCCTTCCCTCAACAGATTTTTGGACGATAGTTGTCCTTGATTACTCTGCCAGTTTGTGAATTGCTGTGCCCCTGAGCTACATTTTTCAACTCGTTTCTTGTGAGCTGAACGCAAGTCCAAACTTTTGGTTCAGGACCTATACTGGTTCCCGGTGGGTGGCTGAGACTTTGGTTAATTCTTCTTCCTGCCGGGAAATTAGAGTGACATGTGCCCATCCAAATGCCTAACAGCTACTCTCTCATTGGTTCTCCCTCTTCCCTTTCATCCTCTGCCAAATTGGCAACCTGTGCGAACCAGGAGCTTAAAGGGGCTGTCTCTCCAAATTGGGAGATTGATAGGAAAGCAGTTGGAAAGTCAAACCGGAGCACCAGGAGAGGGGCTCTTCGTTGAGTTTTAGAAACCTTTCGTAATCACAGTGTGTCCATTCTCTAGGTTTCCCGTACATGTTATAGCTGTAGTAATATTCCCTTCAACCTGGAGAGCTGGGACCCATGGAATGGGTGCCATGCATTATTGTTTTAAAGGGTCTGCATTTGCTCACCCAATCTCACCAATCCTCTCAGTCCCAAGTGTCCAGCCTTATGCCACATCCAGCTGTCATTGTAGATAGGGTCATTCCAGGTTGCATCATAGACCCTGAAGGAATTGTGAAGAATTACCCTGTTTCTTTGTTCTGTTTTTGAAATAACTGTTTAGAGTGGGTTTGAGCTGATTCTCGCTGCCATGTTTATGCCAGTCTAGACACACTTGATTCCCTTACGGAGACATATCAATACATAGGTTTTAAGATTCTTACTAGTCAGATCTATTCCTCTGCGGGAAATATGGGGTTTTGAGTCCCTTTCACTGAGGAAGGTGTAGGTCTTGTCTATTCCATAGTTGGTTTTTGGAACGGTACCTGTGCTTATATCAAACTCTGGTTTGATGCATCACCCCACCTCTCCTTCCCCCTTAAGCAGGCATAAGAGTGTTTTCTAAATGTGAGACTCTGTTCTCTTGCCTAACTCAGTTCATGTGTAGCCATGTTTACAGGATCTTCCTAAGTGATATCTTATGATAAGTTTCTTTTCCTGTGTGACTTCTTTCACTTAGAATCATCGTACCTGAATCCACTCATTTTGCTGCTACTGGTCTTATGACATTGATTTCATGGCTGAGGGATATTCCATCGTACGTAAGTTCCACAATGTTTGGAACCATTTTTATATTTCCTGGGATATTTCAGGTGTACCCAGGTTGAGGTTCTTGTAAGCAGTGCAGCCCTCAATTTGGGGGTGGCTCTGTCTTATGGATTTTCAGGTTTCCCAAGGTATATTCCCTAGACTGGAAGTGCCCTTGGCTCTGTAGCTCTGTTGTTTACTTGTTTTAGGGAACACAATGCACTCCTCCAGTGAGGCAGTTGGCAACTTACATCCCGCCCATCAGCATAACAAGGCTCCCTGTTCTCCAGGGCCTGTCTTGCCTTTCTGGTTTTTACACATTTTGTGGATGTCCCTTTTGACCGGTGGGAAGTGATACTTCTTTGTAGTGCAGATTTGCATTGCCCGCTTGCTTGCTTGGCCAAAAAGGGCGTATGCGTTTTCTCCTGAATATATTCAGGAGAAAACGCATACGCCCTTTTTGGCCAAGTGCATCATTGTCGAAGTTGTGCCCCTCTTCCTGTGCTTTACAGGCGATTCCAACGTACCTCTTGAAATCTGTTTCCTGCTATTCTGCCTCGCTTTGAAGTCCGCCTCGTTGCCTTCCCTCAACAGATTTTTGGACAATAGTTGGCCTTGATTACTCTGCCAGTTTGTGAATTGCTGTGCCCCTGAGCTCCATTTTTCAACTCGTTTCTTGTGAGCTGAACACAAGTCCAAACTTTTGGTTCAGGACCTATACTGGTTCCCAGTGGGTGGTTGAGACTTTGGTTAATTCTTCTTCCTGCCGGGAAATTAGAGTGACATGTGCCCATCCAAATGCCTAACAGCTACTCTCTCATTGGTTCTCCCTCTTCCCTTTCATCCTCTGCCAAATTGGCAACCTGTGCAAACCAGAAGCTTAAAGGGGCTGTCTCTCCAAGTTGGGAGATTGATAGGAAAGCAGTTGGAAAGTCAAACCGGAGCACCAGGAGAGGGGCTCTTCGTTGAGTTTTAGAAACCTTTCGTATTCACAGTGTGTCCATTCTCTAGGTTTCCCGTACATGTTATAGCTGTAGTAATATTCCCTTCAACCTGGAGAGCTGGGACCCATGGAATGGGTGCCATGCATTATTGCTTTAAAGGGTCTGCATTTGCTCACCCAATCTCACCAATCCTCTCAGTCCCAAGTGTCCAGCCTCATGCCACATCCAGCTGTCATTGTAGATAGGGTCATTCCAGGTTGCATCAGAGACCCTGAAGGAATTGTGAAGAATTACCCTGTTTCTTTGTTCTGTTTTGAAATAACAGTTTAGAGTGGGTTTGAGCTGATTCTCGCTGCCATGTTTATGCCAGTCTAGACACACTTGATTCCCTTACGGAGACATATCAATACATAGGTTTTAAGATTCTTACTAGTCAGATCTATTCCTCTGCGGGAAATATGGGGTTTTGAGTCCCTTTCACTGAGGAAGGTGTAGGTCTTGTCTATTCCATAGTTGGATTTTGGAACGGTACCTGTGCTTATATCAAACTCTGGTTTGATGCATCACCCCACCTCTCCTTCCCCCTTAAGCAGGCATAAGAATGTTTTCTAAATGTGAGACTCTGTTCTCTTGCCTAACTCAGTTCATGTGTAGCCATGTTTACAGGATCTTCCTAAGTGATATCTTATGATAAGTTTCTTTTCCTGTGTGACTTCTTTCACTTAGAATCATCGTACCTGAATGCACTCATTTTGCTGCTACTGGTCTTATGACATTGATTTCGTGGCTGAGGGATATTCCATCGTACGTAAGTTCCACAATGTTTGGAACCATTTTTATATTTCCTGGGATATTTCAGGTGTACCCAGGTTGAGGTTCTTGTAAGCAGTGCAGCCCTCAATTTGGGGGTGGCTCTGTCTTATGGATTTTCAGTTTTCCCAAGGTATATTCCCTAGACTGGAAGTGCCCTTGGCTCTGTAGCTCTGTTGTTTACTTGTTTTAGGGAACACAATGCACTCCTCCAGTGAGGCAGTTGGCAACTTACATCCCGCCCATCAGCATAACAAGGCTCCCTGTTCTCCAGGGCCTGTCTTGCCTTTCTGGTTTTTACACATTTTGTGGATGTCCCTTTTGACCGGTGGGAAGTGATACTTCTTTGTAGTGCAGATTTGCATTGCCCGCTTGCTTGCTTGGCCAAAAAGGGCGTATGCGTTTTCTCCTGAATATATTCAGGAGAAAACGCATACACCCTTTTTGGCCAAGTGCATCATTGTCGAAGTTGTGCCCCTCTTCCTGTGCTTTACAGGCGATTCCAACGTACCTCTTGAAATCTCTTTCCTGCTATTCTGCCTCGCTTTCAAGTCCGCCTCGTTGCCTTCCCTCAACAGATTTTTGGACGATAGTTGGCCTTGATTACTCTGCCAGTTTGTGAATTGCTGTGCCCCTGAGCTCCATTTTTCAACTCGTTTCTTGTGAGCTGAACGCAAGTCCAAACTTTTGGTTCAGGACCTATACTGGTTCCCGGTGGGTGGCTGAGACTTTGGTTAATTCTTCTTCCTGCCGGGAAATTAGAGTGACATGTGCCCATCCAAATGCCTAACAGCTACTCTCTCATTGGTTCTCCCTCTTCCCTTTCATCCTCTGCCAAATTGGCAACCTGTGCGAACCAGGAGCTTAAAGGGGCTGTCTCTCCAAGTTGGGAGATTGATAGGAAAGCAGTTGGAAAGTCAAACCGGAGCACCAGGAGAGGGGCTCTTCGTTGAGTTTTAGAAACCTTTCGTATTCACAGTGTGTCCATTCTCTAGGTTTCCCGTACATGTTATAGCTGTAGTAATATTCCCTTCAACCTGGAGAGCTGGGACCCATGGAATGGGTGCCATGCATTATTGCTTTAAAGGGTCTGCATTTGCTCACCCAATCTCACCAATCCTCTCAGTCCCAAGTGTCCAGCCTTATGCCACATCCAGCTGTCATTGTAGATAGGGTCATTCCAGGTTGCATCAGAGACCCTGAAGGAATTGTGAAGAATTACCCTGTTTCTTTGTTCTGTTTTTGAAATAACAGTTTAGAGTGGGTTTGAGCTGATTCTCGCTGCCATGTTTATGCCAGTCTAGACACACTTGATTCCCTTATGGAGACATATCAATACATAGGTTTTAAGATTCTTACTAGTCAGATCTATTCCTCTGCGGGAAATATGAGGTTTTGAGTCCCTTTCACTGAGGAAGGTGTAGGTCTTGTCTATTACATAGTTGGACTTTGGAACGGTACCTGTGCTTATATCAAACTCTGGTTTGATGCATCACCCCACCTCTCCTTCCCCCTTAAGCAGGCATAAGAGTGTTTTCTAAATGTGAGACTCTGTTCTCTTTCCTAACTCAGTTCATGTGTAGCCATGTTTACAGGATCTTCCTAAGTGATATCTTATGATAAGTTTCTTTTCCTGTGTGACTTCTTTCACTTAGAATCATCGTACCTGAATCCACTCATTTTGTTGCTACTGGTCTTATGACATTGATTTCGTGGCTGAGGGATATTCCATCGTACGTAATTTCCACAATGCTTGGAACAATTTTTATATTTCCTGGGATATTTCAGGTGTACCCAGGTTGAGGTTCTTGTAAGCACTGCAGCCCTCAATTTGGGGGTGGCTCTGTCTTATGGATTTTCAGTTTTCCCAAGGTATATTTCCTAGACTGGAAGTGCCCTTGGCTCTGTAGCTCTGTTGTTTACTTGTTTTAGGGAACATAATGCACTCCTCCAGTGAGGCAGTTGGCAACTTACATCCCGCCCATCAGCATAACAAGGCTCCCTGTTCTCCAGGGCCTGTCTTGCCTTTCTGGTTTTTACACATTTTGTGGATGTCCCTTTTGACCGGTGGGAAGTGATACTTCTTTGTAGTGCAGATTTGCATTGCCCGCTTGCTTGCTTGGCCAAAAATGGCGTATGCGTTTTCTCCTGAATATATTCAGGAGAAAACGCATACACCCTTTTTGGCCAAGTGCATCATTGTCGAAGTTGTGCCCCTCTTCCTGTGCTTTACAGGCGATTCCAACGTACCTCTTGAAATCTCTTTCCTGCTATTCTGCCTCGCTTTCAAGTCCGCCTCGTTGCCTTCCCTCAACAGATTTTTGGACGATAGTTGGCCTTGATTACTCTGCCAGTTTGTGAATTGCTGTGCCCCTGAGCTCCATTTTTCAACTCGTTTCTTGTGAGCTGAACGCAAGTCCAAACTTTTGGTTCAGGACCTATACTGGTTCCCGGTGGGTGGCTGAGACTTTGGTTAATTCTTCTTCCTGCCGGGAAATTAGAGTGACATGTGCCCATCCAAATGCCTAACAGCTACTCTCTCATTGGTTCTCCCTCTTCCCTTTCATCCTCTGCCAAATTGGCAACCTGTGCGAACCAGGAGCTTAAAGGGGCTGTCTCTCCAAGTTGGGAGATTGATAGGAAAGCAGTTGGAAAGTCAAACCGGAGCACCAGGAGAGGGGCTCTTCGTTGAGTTTTAGAAACCTTTCGTATTCACAGTGTGTCCATTCTCTAGGTTTCCCGTACATGTTATAGCTGTAGTAATATTCCCTTCAACCTGGAGAGCTGGGACCCATGGAATGGGTGCCATGCATTATTGCTTTAAAGGGTCTGCATTTGCTCACCCAATCTCACCAATCCTCTCAGTCCCAAGTGTCCAGCCTTATGCCACATCCAGCTGTCATTGTAGATAGGGTCATTCCAGGTTGCATCAGAGACCCTGAAGGAATTGTGAAGAATTACCCTGTTTCTTTGTTCTGTTTTTGAAATAACAGTTTAGAGTGGGTTTGAGCTGATTCTCGCTGCCATGTTTATGCCAGTCTAGACACACTTGATTCCCTTATGGAGACATATCAATACATAGGTTTTAAGATTCTTACTAGTCAGATCTATTCCTCTGCGGGAAATATGAGGTTTTGAGTCCCTTTCACTGAGGAAGGTGTAGGTCTTGTCTATTACATAGTTGGACTTTGGAACGGTACCTGTGCTTATATCAAACTCTGGTTTGATGCATCACCCCACCTCTCCTTCCCCCTTAAGCAGGCATAAGAGTGTTTTCTAAATGTGAGACTCTGTTCTCTTTCCTAACTCAGTTCATGTGTAGCCATGTTTACAGGATCTTCCTAAGTGATATCTTATGATAAGTTTCTTTTCCTGTGTGACTTCTTTCACTTAGAATCATCGTACCTGAATCCACTCATTTTGCTGCTACTGGTCTTATGACATTGATTTCGTGGCTGAGGGATATTCCATCGTACGTAATTTCCACAATGCTTGGAACAATTTTTATATTTCCTGGGATATTTCAGGTGTACCCAGGTTGAGGTTCTTGTAAGCAGTGCAGCCCTCAATTTGGGGGTGGCTCTGTCTTATGGATTTTCAGTTTTCCCAAGGTATATTTCCTAGACTGGAAGTGCCCTTGGCTCTGTAGCTCTGTTGTTTACTTGTTTTAGGGAACATAATGCACTCCTCCAGTGAGGCAGTTGGCAACTTACATCCCGCCCATCAGCATAACAAGGCTCCCTGTTCTCCAGGGCCTGTCTTGCCTTTCTGGTTTTTACACATTTTGTGGATGTCCCTTTTGACCGGTGGGAAGTGATACTTCTTTGTAGTGCAGATTTGCATTGCCCGCTTGCTTGCTTGGCCAAAAAGGGCGTATGCGTTTTCTCCTGAATATATTCAGGAGAAAACGCATACGCGCTTTTTGGCCAAGTGCATCATTGTCGAAGTTGTGCCCCTCTTCCTGTGCTTTACAGGCGATTCCAACGTACCTCTTGAAATCTCTTTCCTGCTATTCTGCCTCGCTTTCAAGTCCGCCTCGTTGACTTGCCTCAACAGATTTTTGGACGATAGTTGGCCTTGATTACTCTGCCAGTTTGTGAATTGCTGTGCCCCTGAGCTCCATTTTTCAACTCGTTTCTTGTGAGCTGAGCGCAAGTCCAAACTTTTGGTTCAGGACCTATACTGGTTCCCGGTGGGTGGCTGAGACTTTGGTTAATTCTTCTTCCTGCCGGGAAATTAGAGTGACATGTGCCCATCCAAATGCCTAACAGCTACTCTCTCATTGGTTCTCCCTCTTCCCTTTCATCCTCTGCCAAATTGGCAACCTGTGTGAACCAGGGGCTTAAAGGGGCTGTCTCTCCAAGTTGGGAGATTGATAGGAAAGCAGTTGGAAAGTCAAACCGGAGCACCAGGAGAGGGGCTCTTCGTTGAGTTTTAGAAACCTTTCGTATTCACAGTGTGTCCATTCTCTAGGTTTCCCGTACATGTTATAGCTGTAGTAATATTCCCTTCAACCTGGAGAGCTGGGACCCATGGAATGGGTGCCATGCATTATTGCTTTAAAGGGTCTGCATTTGCTCACCCAATCTCACCAATCCTCTCAGTCCCAAGTGTCCAGCCTTATGCCACATCCAGCTGTCATTGTAGATAGGGTCATTCCAGGTTGCATCAGAGACCCTGAAGGAATTGTGAAGAATTACCCTGTTTCTTTCTTCTGTTTTTGAAATTCCTGTTTAGAGTGTGTTTGAGCTGATTCTCGCTGCCATGTTTATGCCAGTCTAGACACACTTGATTCCCTTACGGAGACATATCAATACATAGGTTATAAGATTCTTACTAGTCAGATCTATTCCTCTGCGGGAAATATGGGGTTTTGAGTCCCTTTCACTGAGGAAGGTGTAGGTCTTGTCTATTCCATAGTTGTATTTTGGAACGGTACCTGTGCTTATATCAAACTCTGGTTTGATGCATCACCCCACCTCTCCTTCCCCCTTAAGCAGGCATAAGAGTGTTTTCTAAATGTGAGACTCTGTTCTCTTTCCTAACTCAGTTCATGTGTAGCCATGTTTACAGGATCTTCCTAAGTGATATCTTATGATAAGTTTCTTTTCCTGTGTGACTTCTTTCACTTAGAATCATCGTACCTGAATCCACTCATTTTGCTGCTACTGGTCTTATGACATTGATTTCGTGGCTGAGGGATATTCCATCGTACGTAAGTTCCACAATGTTTTGAACCATTTTTATATTTCCTGGGATATTTCAGGTGTACCCAGGTTGAGGTTCTTGTAAGCAGTGCAGCCCTCAATTTGGGGGTGGCTCTGTGTTATGCATTTTCAGTTTTCCCAAGGTATATTTCCTAGACTGGAAGTGCCCTTGGCTCTGTAGCTCTGTTGTTTACTTGTTTTAGGGAACATAATGCACTCCTCCAGTGAGGCAGTTGGCAACTTACATCCCGCCCATCAGCATAACAAGGCTCCCTGTTCTCCAGGGCCTGTCTTGCCTTTCTGGTTTTTACACATTTTGTGGATGTCCCTTTTGACCGGTGGGAAGTGATACTTCTTTGTAGGGCAGATTTGCATTGCCCGCTTGCTTGCTTGGCCAAAAAGGGCGTATGCGTTTTCTCCTGAATATATTCAGGGGAAAACGCATACGCCCTTTTTGGCCAAGTGCATCATTGTCGAAGTTGTGCCCCTCTTCCTGTGCTTTACAGGCGATTCCAACGTACCTCTTGAAATCTCTTTCCTGCTATTCTGCCTCGCTTTCAAGTCCGCCTCGTTGCCTTCCCTCAACAGATTTTTGGACGATAGTTGGCCTTGATTACTCTGCCAGTTTGTGAATTGCTGTGCCCCTGAGCTCCATTTTTCAACTCGTTTCTTGTGAGCTGAACACAAGTCCAAACTTTTGGTTCAGGACCTATACTGGTTCCCAGTGGGTGGTTGAGACTTTGGTTAATTCTTCTTCCTGCCGGGAAATTAGAGTGACATGTGCCCATCCAAATGCCTAACAGCTACTCTCTCATTGGTTCTCCCTCTTCCCTTTCATCCTCTGCCAAATTGGCAACCTGTGCAAACCAGGAGCTTAAAGGGGCTGTCTCTCCAAGTTGGGAGATTGATAGGAAAGCAGTTGGAAAGTCAAACCGGAGCACCAGGAGAGGGGCTCTTCGTTGAGTTTTAGAAACCTTTCGTATTCACAGTGTGTCCATTCTCTAGGTTTCCCGTACATGTTATAGCTGTAGTAATATTCCCTTCAACCTGGAGAGCTGGGACCCATGGAATGGGTGCCATGCATTATTGCTTTAAAGGGTCTGCATTTGCTCACCCAATCTCACCAATCCTCTCAGTCCCAAGTGTCCAGCCTCATGCCACATCCAGCTGTCATTGTAGATAGGGTCATTCCAGGTTGCATCAGAGACCCTGAAGGAATTGTGAAGAATTACCCTGTTTCTTTGTTCTGTTTTTGAAATAACAGTTTAGAGTGGGTTTGAGCTGATTCTCGCTGCCATGTTTATGCCAGTCTAGACACACTTGATTCCCTTACGGAGACATATCAATACATAGGTTTTAAGATTCTTACTAGTCAGATCTATTCCTCTGCGGGAAATATGGGGTTTTGAGTCCCTTTCACTGAGGAAGGTGTAGGTCTTGTCTATTCCATAGTTGGATTTTGGAACGGTACCTGTGCTTATATCAAACTCTGGTTTGATGCATCACCCCACCTCTCCTTCCCCCTTAAGCAGGCATAAGAATGTTTTCTAAATGTGAGACTCTGTTCTCTTGCCTAACTCAGTTCATGTGTAGCCATGTTTACAGGATCTTCCTAAGTGATATCTTATGATAAGTTTCTTTTCCTGTGTGACTTCTTTCACTTAGAATCATCGTACCTGAATGCACTCATTTTGCTGCTACTGGTCTTATGACATTGATTTCGTGGCTGAGGGATATTCCATCGTACGTAAGTTCCACAATGTTTGGAACCATTTTTATATTTCCTGGGATATTTCAGGTGTACCCAGGTTGAGGTTCTTGTAAGCAGTGCAGCCCTCAATTTGGGGGTGGCTCTGTCTTATGGATTTTCAGTTTTCCCAAGGTATATTCCCTAGACTGGAAGTGCCCTTGGCTCAGTAGCTCTGTTGTTTACTTGTTTTAGGGAACACAATGCACTCCTCCAGTGAGGCAGTTGGCAACTTACATCCCGCCCATCAGCATAACAAGGCTCCCTGTTCTCCAGGGCCTGTCTTGCCTTTCTGGTTTTTACACATTTTGTGGATGTCCCTTTTGACCGGTGGGAAGTGATACTTCTTTGTAGTGCAGATTTGCATTGCCCGCTTGCTTGCTTGGCCAAAAAGGGCGTATGCGTTTTCTCCTGAATATATTCAGGAGAAAACGCATACACCCTTTTTGGCCAAGTGTATCATTGTCGAAGTTGTGCCCCTCTTCCTGTGCTTTACAGGCGATTCCAACGTACCTCTTGAAATCTCTTTCCTGCTATTCTGCCTCGCTTTCAAGTCCGCCTCGTTGCCTTCCCTCAACAGATTTTTGGACGATAGTTGGCCTTGATTACTCTGCCAGTTTGTGAATTGCTGTGCCCCTGAGCTCCATTTTTCAACTCGTTTCTTGTGAGCTGAACGCAAGTCCAAACTTTTGGTTCAGGACCTATACTGGTTCCCGGTGGGTGGCTGAGACTTTGGTTAATTCTTCTTCCTGCCGGGAAATTAGAGTGACATGTGCCCATCCAAATGCCTAACAGCTACTCTCTCATTGGTTCTCCCTCTTCCCTTTCATCCTCTGCCAAATTGGCAACCTGTGCGAACCAGGAGCTTAAAGGGGCTGTCTCTCCAAGTTGGGAGATTGATAGGAAAGCAGATGGAAAGTCAAACCGGAGCACCAGGAGAGGGGCTCTTCGTTGAGTTTTAGAAACCTTTCGTATTCACAGTGTGTCCATTCTCTAGGTTTCCCGTACATGTTATAGCTGTAGTAATATTCCCTTCAACCTGGAGAGCTGGGACCCATGGAGTGGGTGCCATGCATTATTGCTTTAAAGGGTCTGCATTTGCTCACCCAATCTCACCAATCCTCTCAGTCCCAAGTGTCCAGCCTTATGCCACATCCAGCTGTCATTGTAGATAGGGTCATTCCAGGTTGCATCAGAGACCCTGAAGGAATTGTGAAGAATTACCCTGTTTCTTTGTTCTGTTTTTGAAATAACTGTTTAGAGTGGGTTTGAGCTGATTCTCGCTGCCATGTTTATGCCAGTCTAGACACACTTGATTCCCTTACGGAGACATATCAATACATAGGTTTTAAGATTCTTACTAGTCAGATCTATTCCTCTGCGGGAAATATGGGGTTTTGAGTCCCTTTCACTGAGGAAGGTGTAGGTCTTGTCTATTCCATAGTTGGTTTTTGGAACGGTACCTGTGCTTATATCAAACTCTGGTTTGATGCATCACCCCACCTCTCCTTCCCCCTTAAGCAGGCATAAGAGTGTTTTCTAAATGTGAGACTCTGTTCTCTTGCCTAACTCAGTTCATGTGTAGCCATGTTTACAGGATCTTCCTAAGTGATATCTTATGATAAGTTTCTTTTCCTGTGTGACTTCTTTCACTTAGAATCATCGTACCTGAATCCACTCATTTTGCTGCTACTGGTCTTATGACATTGATTTCATGGCTGAGGGATATTCCATCGTACGTAAGTTCCACAATGTTTGGAACCATTTTTATATTTCCTGGGATATTTCAGGTGTACCCAGGTTGAGGTTCTTGTAAGCAGTGCAGCCCTCAATTTGGGGGTGGCTCTGTCTTATGGATTTTCAGGTTTCCCAAGGTATATTCCCTAGACTGGAAGTGCCCTTGGCTCTGTAGCTCTGTTGTTTACTTGTTTTAGGGAACACAATGCACTCCTCCAGTGAGGCAGTTGGCAACTTACATCCCGCCCATCAGCATAACAAGGCTCCCTGTTCTCCAGGGCCTGTCTTGCCTTTCTGGTTTTTACACATTTTGTGGATGTCCCTTTTGACCGGTGGGAAGTGATACTTCTTTGTAGTGCAGATTTGCATTGCCCGCTTGCTTGCTTGGCCAAAAAGGGCGTATGCGTTTTCTCCTGAATATATTCAGGAGAAAACGCATACGCCCTTTTTGGCCAAGTGCATCATTGTCGAAGTTGTGCCCCTCTTCCTGTGCTTTACAGGCGATTCCAACGTACCTCTTGAAATCTGTTTCCTGCTATTCTGCCTCGCTTTCAGGTCCGCCTCGTTGCCTTCCCTCAACAGATTTTTGGACAATAGTTGGCCTTGATTACTCTGCCAGTTTGTGAATTGCTGTGCCCCTGAGCTCCATTTTTCAACTCGTTTCTTGTGAGCTAAACACAAGTCCAAACTTTTGGTTCAGGACCTATACTGGTTCCCAGTGGGTGGTTGAGACTTTGGTTAATTCTTCTTCCTGCCGGGAAATTTGAGTGACATGTGCCCATCCAAATGCCTAACAGCTACTCTCTCATTGGTTCTCCCTCTTCCCTTTCATCCTCTGCCAAATTGGCAACCTGTGCAAACCAGGAGCTTAAAGGGGCTGTCTCTCCAAGTTGGGAGATTGATAGGAAAGCAGTTGGAAAGTCAAACCGGAGCACCAGGAGAGGGGCTCTTCGTTGAGTTTTAGAAACCTTTCGTATTCACAGTGTGTCCATTCTCTAGGTTTCCCGTACATGTTATAGCTGTAGTAATATTCCCTTCAACCTGGAGAGCTGGGACCCATGGAATGGGTGCCATGCATTATTGCTTTAAAGGGTCTGCATTTGCTCACCCAATCTCACCAATCCTCTCAGTCCCAAGTGTCCAGCCTCATGCCACATCCAGCTGTCATTGTAGATAGGGTCATTCCAGGTTGCATCAGAGACCCTGAAGGAATTGTGAAGAATTACCCTGTTTCTTTGTTCTGTTTTTGAAATAACAGTTTAGAGTGGGTTTGAGCTGATTCTCGCTGCCATGTTTATGCCAGTCTAGACACACTTGATTCCCTTACGGAGACATATCAATACATAGGTTTTAAGATTCTTACTAGTCAGATCTATTCTTCTGCGGGAAATATGGGGTTTTGAGTCCCTTTCACTGAGGAAGGTGTAGGTCTTGTCTATTCCATAGTTGGTTTTTGGAACGGTACCTGTGCTTATATCAAACTCTGGTTTGATGCATCACCCCACCTCTCCTTCCCCCTTAAGCAGGCATAAGAGTGTTTTCTAAATGTGAGACTCTGTTCTCTTGCCTAACTCAGTTCATGTGTAGCCATGTTTACAGGATCTTCCTAAGTGATATCTTATGATAAGTTTCTTTTCCTGTGTGACTTCTTTCACTTAGAATCATCGTACCTGAATCCACTCATTTTGCTGCTACTGGTCTTATGACATTGATTTCGTGGCTGAGGGATATTCCATCGTACGTAAGTTCCACAATGTTTGGAACCATTTTTATATTTCCTGGGATATTTCAGGTGTACCCAGGTTGAGGTTCTTGTAAGCAGTGCAGCCCTCAATTTGGGGGTGGCTCTGTCTTATGGATTTTCAGTTTTCCCAAGGTATATTCCCTAGACTGGAAGTGCCCTTGGCTCTGTAGCTCTGTTGTTTACTTGTTTTAGGGAACACAATGCACTCCTCCAGTGAGGCAGTTGGCAACTTACATCCCGCCCATCAGCATAACAAGGCTCCCTGTTCTCCAGGGCCTGTCTTGCCTTTCTGGTTTTTACACATTTTGTGGATGTCCCTTTTGACCGGTGGGAAGTGATACTTCTTTGTAGTGCAGATTTGCATTGCCCGCTTGCTTGCTTGGCCAAAAAGGGCGTATGCGTTTTCTCCTGAATATATTCAGGAGAAAACGCATACACCCTTTTTGGCCAAGTGTATCATTGTCGAAGTTGTGCCCCTCTTCCTGTGCTTTACAGGCGATTCCAACGTACCTCTTGAAATCTGTTTCCTGCTATTCTGCCTCGCTTTCAAGTCCGCCTCGTTGCCTTCCCTCAACAGATTTTTGGACGATAGTTGGCCTTGATTACTCTGCCAGTTTGTGAATTGCTGTGCCCCTGAGCTCCATTTTTCAACTCGTTTCTTGTGAGCTGAACGCAAGTCCAAACTTTTGGTTCAGGACCTATACTGGTTCCCGGTGGGTGGCTGAGACTTTGGTTAATTCTTCTTCCTGCCGGGAAATTAGAGTGACATGTGCCCATCCAAATGCCTAATAGCTACTCTCTCTTTGGTTCTCCCTCTTCCCTTTCATCCTCTGCCAAATTGGCAACCTGTGCGAACCAGGAGCTTAAAGGGGCTGTCTCTCCAAGTTGGGAGATTGATAGGAAAGCAGTTGGAAAGTCAAACCGGAGCACCAGGAGAGGGGCTCTTCGTTGAGTTTTAGAAACCTTTCGTATTCACAGTGTGTCCATTCTCTAGGTTTCCCGTACATGTTATAGCTGTAGTAATATTCCCTTCTACCTGGAGAGCTGGGAAACATGGAATGGGTGCCATGCATTATTGCTTTAAAGGGTCTGCATTTGCTCACCCAATCTCACCAATCCTCTCAGTCCCAAGTGTCCAGCCTTATGCCAAATCCAGCTGTCATTGTAGATAGGGTCATTCCAGGTTGCATCAGAGACCCTGAAGGAATTGTGAAGAATTACCCTGTTTCTTTGTTCTGTTTTTGAAATAACAGGTTAGAGTGGGTTTGAGCTGATTCTCGCTGCCATGTTTATGCCAGTCTAGACACACTTGATTCCCTTATGGAGACATATCAATACATAGGTTTTAAGATTCTTACTAGTCAGATCTATTCCTCTGCGGGAAATATGAGGTTTTGAGTCCCTTTCACTGAGGAAGGTGTAGGTCTTGTCTATTACATAGTTGGACTTTGGAACGGTACCTGTGCTTATATCAAACTCTGGTTTGATGCATCACCCCACCTCTCCTTCCCCCTTAAGCAGGCATAAGAGTGTTTTCTAAATGTGAGACTCTGTTCTCTTTCCTAACTCAGTTCATGTGTAGCCATGTTTACAGGATCTTCCTAAGTGATATCTTATGATAAGTTTCTTTTCCTGTGTGACTTCTTTCACTTAGAATCATCGTACCTGAATCCACTCATTTTGCTGCTACTGGTCTTATGACATTGATTTCGTGGCTGAGGGATATTCCATCGTACGTAATTTCCACAATGTTTGGAACAATTTTTATATTTCCTGGGATATTTCAGGTGTACCCAGGTTGAGGTTCTTGTAAGCAGTGCAGCCCTCAATTTGGGGGTGGCTCTGTCTTATGGATTTTCAGTTTTCCCAAGGTATATTTCCTAGACTGGAAGTGCCCTTGGCTCTGTAGCTCTGTTGTTTACTTGTTTTAGGGAACATAATGCACTCCTCCAGTGAGGCAGTTGGCAACTTACATCCCGCCCATCAGCATAACAAGGCTCCCTGTTCTCCAGGGCCTGTCTTGCCTTTCTGGTTTTTACACATTTTGTGGATGTCCCTTTTGACCGGTGGGAAGTGATACTTCTTTGTAGTGCAGATTTGCATTGCCCGCTTGCTTGCTTGGCCAAAAAGGGCGTATGCGTTTTCTCCTGAATATATTCAGGAGAAAACGCATACGCCCTTTTTGGCCAAGTGCATCATTGTCGAAGTTGTGCCCCTCTTCCTGTGCTTTACAGGCGATTCCAACGTACCTCTTGAAATCTCTTTCCTGCTATTCTGCCTCGCTTTCAAGTCCGCCTCGTTGACTTGCCTCAACAGATTTTTGGACGATAGTTGGCCTTGATTACTCTGCCAGTTTGTGAATTGCTGTGCCCCTGAGCTCCATTTTTCAACTCGTTTCTTGTGAGCTGAACGCAAGTCCAAACTTTTGGTTCAGGACCTATACTGGTTCCCGGTGGGTGGCTGAGACTTTGGTTAATTCTTCTTCCATCCGGGAAATTAGAGTGACATGTGCCCATCCAAATGCCTAACAGCTACTCTCTCATTGGTTCTCCCTCTTCCCTTTCATCCTCTGCCAAATTGGCAACCTGTGTGAACCAGGGGCTTAAAGGGGCTGTCTCTCCATGTTGGGAGATTGATAGGAAAGCAGTTGGAAAGTCAAACCGGAGCACCAGGAGAGGGGCTCTTCGTTGAGTTTTAGAAACCTTTCGTATTCACAGTGTGTCCATTCTCTAGGTTTCCCGTACATGTTATAGCTGTAGTAATATTCCCTTCAACCTGGAGAGCTGGGACCCATGGAATGGGTGCCATGCATTATTGCTTTAAAGGGTCTGCATTTGCTCACCCAATCTCACCAATCCTCTCAGTCCCAAGTGTCCAGCCTTATGCCACATCCAGCTGTCATTGTAGATAGGGTCATTCCAGGTTGCATCAGAGACCCTGAAGGAATTGTGAAGAATTACCCTGTTTCTTTCTTCTGTTTTTGAAATTCCTGTTTAGAGTGGGTTTGAGCTGATTCTCGCTGCCATGTTTATGCCAGTCTAGACACACTTGATTCCCTTACGGAGACATATCAATACATAGGTTATAAGATTCTTACTAGTCAGATCTATTCCTCTGCGGGAAATATGGGGTTTTGAGTCCCTTTCACTGAGGAAGGTGTAGGTCTTGTCTATTCCATAGTTGTATTTTGGAACGGTACCTCTGCTTATATCAAACTCTGGTTTGATGCATCACCCCACCTCTCCTTCCCCCTTAAGCAGGCATAAGAGTGTTTTCTAAATGTGAGACTCTGTTCTCTTTCCTAACTCAGTTCATGTGTAGCCATGTTTACAGGATCTTCCTAAGTGATATCTTATGATAAGTTTCTTTTCCTGTGTGACTTCTTTCACTTAGAATCATCATACCTGAATCCACTCATTTTGCTGCTACTGGTCTTATGACATTGATTTCGTGGCTGAGGGATATTCCATCGTACGTAAGTTCCACAATGTTTGGAACCATTTTTATATTTCCTGGGATATTTCAGGTGTACCCAGGTTGAGGTTCTTGTAAGCAGTGCAGCCCTCAATTTGGGGGTGGCTCTCTGTTATGCATTTTCAGTTTTCCCAAGGTATATTTCCTAGACTGGATGTGCCCTTGGCTCTGTAGCTCTGTTGTTTACTTGTTTTAGGGAACACAATGCACTTCTCCAGTGAGGCAGTTGGCAACTTACATCCCGCCCATCAGCATAACAAGGCTCCCTGTTCTCCAGGGCCTGTCTTGCCTTTCTGGTTTTTACACATTTTGTGGATGTCCCTTTTGACCGGTGGGAATTGATACTTCTTTGTAGTGCAGATTTGCATTGCCCGCTTGCTTGCTTGGCCAAAAAGGGCGTATGCGTTTACTCCTGAATATATTCAGGAGAAAACGCATACGCCCTTTTTGGCCAAGTGCATCATTGTCGAAGTTGTGCCCCTCTTCCTGTGCTTTACAGGCGATTCCAACGTACCTCTTGAAATCTGTTTCCTGCTATTCTGCCTCGCTTTCAAGTCCGCCTCGTTGGCTTCCCTCAACAGATTTTTGGACGATAGTTGGCCTTGATTACTCTGCCAGTTTGTGAATTGCTGTGCCCCTGAGCTCCATTTTTCAACTCGTTTCTTGTGAGCTGAACGCAAGTCCAAACTTTTGGTTCAGGACCTATACTGGTTCCCGGTGGGTGGCTGAGACTTTGGTTAATTCTTCTTCCTGCCGGGAAATTAGAGTGACATGTGCCCATCCAAATGCCTAACAGCTACTCTCTCATTGGTTCTCCCTCTTCCCTTTCATCCTCTGCCAAATTGGCAACCTGTGCGAACCAGGAGCTTAAAGGGGCTGTCTCTCCAAGTTGGGAGATTGATAGGAAAGCAGTTGGAAAGTCAAACCGGAGCACCAGGAGAGGGGCTCTTCGTTGAGTTTTAGAAACCTTTCGTATTCACAGTGTGTCCATTCTCTAGGTTTCCCGTACACGTTATAGCTGTAGTAATATTCCCTTCAACCTGGAGAGCTGGGACCCATGGAATGGGTGCCATGCATTATTGCGTTAAAGGGTCTGCATTTGCTCACCCAATCTCGCCAATCCTCTCAGTCCCAAGTGTCCAGCCTCATGCCACATCCAGCTGTCATTGTAGATATGGTCATTCCAGGTTGCATCAGAGACCCTGAAGGAATTGTAAAGAATTTCCCTGTTTCTTTGTTCTGTTTTTGAAATTCCTGTTTAGAGTGGGTTTGAGCTGATTCTCGCTGCCATGTTTATGCCAGTCTAGACACACTTGATTCCCTTACGGAGACATATCAATACATAGGTTTTACGATTCTTACTAGTCAGATCAATTCCTCTGCGGGAAATATGGGGTTTTGAGTCCCTTTCACTGAGGAAGGTGTAGGCCTTGTCTATTCCATAGTTGGTTTTTGGAACGGTACCTGTGCTTATATCAAACTCTGGTTTGATGCATCACCCCACCTCTCCTTCCCCCTTAAGCAGGCATAAGAGTGTTTTCTAAATGTGAGACTCTGTTCTCTTGCCTAACTCAGTTCATGTGTAGCCATGTTTACAGGATCTTCCTAAGTGATATCTTATGATACGTTTCTTTTCCTGTGTGACTTCTTTCACTTAGAATCATCGTACCTGAATCCACTCATTTTGCTGCTACTGGTCTTATGACATTGATTTCATGGCTGAGGGATATTCCATCGTACGTAAGTTCCACAATGTTTGGAACCATTTTTATATTTCCTGGGATATTTCAGGTGTACCCAGGTTGAGGTTCTTGTAAGCAGTGCAGCCCTAAATTTGGAGGTGGCTCTGTCTTATGGATTTTCAGTTTTCCCAAGGTATATTCCCTAGACGGGAAGTGCCCTTGGCTCTGTAGCTCTGTTGTTTACTTGTTTTAGGGAACACAATGCACTCCTCCAGTGAGGCAGTTGGCAACTTACATCCCGCCCATCAGCATAACAAGGCTCCCTGTTCTCCAGGGCCTGTCTTGCCTTTCTGGGTTTTACACATTTTGTGGATGTCCCTTTTGACCGGTGGGAAGTGATACTTCTTTGTAGTGCAGATTTGCATTGCCCGCTTGCTTGCTTGGCCAAAAAGGGCGTATGCGTTTTCTCCTGAATATATTCAGGAGAAAACGCATACGCCCTTTTTGGCCAAGTGCATCATTGTCGAAGTTGTGCCCCTCTTCCTGTGCTTTACAGGCGATTCCAACGTACCTCTTGAAATCTGTTTCCTGCTATTCTGCCTCGCTTTCAAGTCCGCCTCGTTGGCTTCCCTCAACAGATTTTTGGACGATAGTTGGCCTTGATTACTCTGTCAGTTTGTGAATTGCGGTGCCCCTGAGATCCATTTTTCAACTCGTTTTTTGTGACCTGAACGCAAGTCCAAACTTTTGGTTCAGGACCTATACTGGTTCCCAGTGGGTGGCTGAGACTTTTGTTAATTCTTCTTCCTTCCGGGAAATTAGAGTGACATGTGCCCATCCAAATGCCTAACAGCTACTCTCTCATTGGTTCTCCCTCTTCCCTTTCATCCTCTGCCAAATTGGCAACCTGTGCGAACCAGGAGCTTAAAGGGGCTGTCTCTCCAAGTTGGGAGATTGATAGGAAAGCAGTTGGAAAGTCAAACCGGAGCACCAGGAGAGGGGCTCTTCGTTGAGTTTTAGAAACCTTTCGTATTCACAGTGTGTCCATTCTCTAGGTTTCCCGTGCATGTTATAGCTGTAGTAATATTCCCTTCAACCTGGAGAGCTGGGACCCATGGAATGGGTGCCATGCATTACTGCTTTAAAGGGTCTGCATTTGCTCACCCAATCTCACCAATCCTCTCAGTCCCAAGTGTCCAGCCTCATGCCACATCCAGCTGTCATTGTAGATAGGGTCATTCCAGGTTGCATCAGAGACCCTGAAGGAATTGTAAAGAATTTCCCTGTTTCTTGGTTCTGTTTTTGAAATTCCTGTTTAGAGTGGGTTTGAGCTGATTCTCGCTGCCATGTTTATGCCAGTCTAGACACACTTGATTCCCTTACGGAGACATATCAATACATAGGTTTTACGATTCTTACTAGTCAGATCTATTCCTCTGCGGGAAATATGGGGTTTTTAGTCCCTTTCACTGAGGAAGGGTGAGGTCTTGTCTATTCCATAGTTGGTTTTTGGAACGGTACCTGTGCTTATATCAAACTCTGGTTTGATGCATCACCCCACCTCTCCTTCCCCCTTAAGCAGGCATAAGAGTGTTTTCTAAATGTGAGACTCTGTTCTCTTGCCTAACTCAGTTCATGTGTAGCCATGTTTACAGGATCTTCCTAAGTGATATCTTTTGATAAGTTTCTTTTCCTGTGTGACTTCTTTCACTTAGAATCATCGTACCTGAATCCACTCATTTTGCTGCTACTGGTCTTATGACATTGATTTCATGGCTGAGGGATATTCCATCGTACGTAAGTTCCACAATGTTTTGAACCATTTTTATATTTCCTGGGATATTTCAGGTGTACCCAGGTTGAGGATCTTGTAAGCAGTGCAGCCCTAAATTTGGAGGTGGACCTGTCTTATGGATTTTCAGTTTTCCCAAGGTATATTCCCTAGACGGGAAGTGCCCTTGGCTCTGTAGCTCTGTTGTTTACTTGTTTTAGGGAACACAATGCACTCCTCCAGTGAGGCAGTTGGCAACTTACATCCCGCCCATCAGCATAACAAGGCTCCCTGTTCTCCAGGGCCTGTCTTGCCTTTCTGGTTTTTACACATTTTGTGGATGTCCCTTTTGACCGGTGGGAAGTGATACTTCTTTGTAGTGCAGATTTGCATTGCCCGCTTGCTTGCTTGGCCAAAAAGGGCGTATGCGTTTACTCCTGAATATATTCAGGACAAAACGCATACGCCCTTTTCGGCCAAGTGCATCATTGTCGAAGTTGTGCCCCTCTTCCTGTGCTTTACAGGCGATTCCAACGTACCTCTTGAAATCTGTTTCCTGCTATTCTGCCTCGCTTTCAAGTCCGCCTCGTTGCCTTCCCTCAACAGATTTTTGGACGATAGTTGGCCTTGATTACTCTGCCAGTTTGTGATTTGCTGTGCCCCTGAGCTCCATTTTTCAACTCGTTTTTTGTGAGCTGAACGCAAGTCCAAACTTTTGGTTCAGGACCTATACTGGTTCCCGGTGGGTGGCTGAGACTTTGGTTAATTCTTCTTCCTGCCGGGAAATTAGAGTGACATGTGCCCATCCAAATGCCTAACAGCTACTCTCTCATTGGTTCTCCCTCTTCCCTTTCATCCTCTGCCAAATTGGCAACCTGTGCGAACCAGGAGCTTAAAGGGGCTGTCTCTCCAAGTTGGGAGATTGATAGGAAAGCAGTTGGAAAGTCAAACCGGAGCACCAGGAGAGGGGCTCTTCGTTGAGTTTTAGAAACCTTTCGTATTCACAGTGTGTCCATTCTCTAGGTTTCCCGTACATGTTATAGCTGTAGTAATATTCCCTTCAACCTGGAGAGCTGGGACCCATGGAATGGGTGCCATGCATTACTGCTTTAAAGGGTCTGCATTTGCTCACCCAATCTCACCAATCCTCTCAGTCCCAAGTGTCCAGCCTCATGCCACATCCAGCTGTCATTGTAGATAGGGTCATTCCAGGTTGCATCAGAGACCCTGAAGGAATTGTAAAGAATTTCCCTGTTTCTTTGTTCTGTTTTTGAAATTCCTGTTTAGAGTGGGTTTGAGCTGATTCTCGCTGCCATGTTTATGCCAGTCTAGACACACTTGATTCCCTTACGGAGACATATCAATACATAGGTTTTACGATTCTTACTAGTCAGATCTATTCCTCTGCGGGAAATATGGGGTTTTGAGTCCCTTTCACTGAGGAAGGTGGAGGTCTTGTCTATTCCATAGTTGGTTTTTTGAACGGTACCTGTGCTTATATCAAACTCTGGTTTGATGCATCACCCCACCTCTCCTTCCCCCTTAAGCAGGCATAAGAGTGTTTTCTAAATGTGAGACTCTGTTCTCTTGCCTAACTCAGTTCATGTGTAGCCATGTTTACAGGATCATCCTAAGTGATATCTTATGATAAGTTTCTTTTCCTGTGTGACTTCTTTCACTTAGAATCATCGTACCTGAATCCACTCATTTTGCTGCTACTGGTCTTATGACATTGATTTCATGGCTGAGGGATATTCCATCGTACGTAAGTTCCACAATGTTTGGAATCATTTTTATATTTCCTGGGATATTTCAGGTGTACCCAGGTTGAGGATCTTGTAAGCAGTGCAGCCCTAAATTTGGTGGTGGCCCTGTCTTATGGATTTTCAGTTTTCCCAAGGTATATTCCCTAGACTGGAAGTGCCCTTGGCTCTGTAGCTCTGTTGTTTACTTGTTTTAGGGAACACAATGCACTCCTCCAGTGAGGCAGTTGGCAACTTACATCCCGCCCATCAGCATAACAAGGCTCCCTGTTCTCCAGGGCCTGTCTTGCCTTTCTGGTTTTTACACATTTTGTGGATGTCCCTTTTGACCGGTGGGAAGTGATACTTCTTTGTAGTGCAGATTTGCATTGCCCGCTTGCTTGCTTGGCCAAAAAGGGCGTATGCGTTTTCTCCTGAATATATTCAGGAGAAAACGCATACGCCCTTTTTGGCCAAGTGCATCATTGTCGAAGTTGTGCCCCTCTTCCTGTGCTTTACAGGCGATTCCAACGTACCTCTTGAAATCTGTTTCCTGCTATTCTGCCTCGCTTTCAAGTCCGCCTCGTTGCCTTCCCTCAACAGATTTTTGGACGATAGTTGGCCTTGATTACTCTGCCAGTTTGTGAATTGCTGTGCCCCTGAGCTCCATTTTTCAACTCGTTTTTTGTGAGCTGAACGCAAGTCCAAACTTTTGGTTCAGGGCCTATACTGGTTCCCCGTGGGTGGCTGAGACTTTGGTTAATTCTTCTTCCTGCCGGGAAATTAGAGTGACATGTGCCCATCCAAATGCCTAACAGCTACTCTCTCATTGGTTCTCCCTCTTCCCCTTCATCCTCTGCCAAATTGGCAACCTGTGCGAACCAGGAGCTTAAAGGGGCTGTCTCTCCAAGTTGGGAGATTGATAGGAAAGCAGTTGGAAAGTCAAACCGGAGCACCAGGAGAGGGGCTCTTCGTTGAGTTTTAGAAACCTTTCGTATTCACAGTGTGTCCATTCTCTAGGTTTCCCGTGCATGTTATAGCTGTAGTAATATTCCCTTCAACCTGGAGAGCTGGGACCCATGGAATGGGTGCCATGCATTACTGCTTTAAAGGGTCTGCATTTGCTCACCCAATCTCACCAATCCTCTCAGTCCCAAGTGTCCAGCCTCATGCCACATCCAGCTGTCATTGTAGATAGGGTCATTCCAGGTTGCATCAGAGACCCTGAAGGAATTGTAAAGAATTTCCCTGTTTCTTTGTTCTGTTTTTGAAATTCCTGTTTAGAGTGGGTTTGAGCTGATTCTCGCTGCCATGTTTATGCCAGTCTAGACACACTTGATTCCCTTACGGAGACATATCAATACATAGGTTTTACGATTCTTACTAGTCAGATCTATTCCTCTGCGGGAAATATGGGGTTTTGAGTCCCTTTCACTGAGGAAGGGGGAGGTCTTGTCTATTCCATAGTTGGTTTTTGGAACGGTACCTGTGCTTATATCAAACTCTGGTTTGATGCATCACCCCACCTCTCCTTCCCCCTTAAGCAGGCATAAGAGTGTTTTCTAAATGTGAGACTCTGTTCTCTTGCCTAACTCAGTTCATGTGTAGCCATGTTTACAGGATCTTCCTAAGTGATATCTTATGATAAGTTTCTTTTCCTGTGTGACTTCTTTCACTTAGAATCATCGTACCTGAATCCACTCATTTTGCTGCTACTGGTCTTATGACATTGATTTCATGGCTGAGGGATATTCCATCGTACGTAAGTTCCACAATGTTTGGAATCATTTTTATATTTCCTGGGATATTTCAGGTGTACCCAGGTTGAGGATCTTGTAAGCAGTGCAGCCCTAAATTTGGAGGTGGCCCTGTCTTATGGATTTTCAGTTTTCCCAAGGTATATTCCCTAGACTGGAAGTGCCCTTGGCTCTGTAGCTCTGTTGTTTACTTGTTTTAGGGAACACAATGCACTCCTCCAGTGAGGCAGTAGGCAACTTACATCCCGCCCATCAGCATAACAAGGCTCCCTGTTCTCCAGGGCCTGTCTTGCCTTTCTGGTTTTTACACATTTTGTGGATGTCCCTTTTGACCGGGGGGAAGTGATACTTCTTTGTAGTGCAGATTTGCATTGCCCGCTTGCTTGCTTGGCCAAAAAGGGCGTATGCGTTTTCTCCTGAATATATTCAGGAGAAAACACATACGCCCTTTTTGGCCAAGTGCATCATTGTCGAAGTTGTGCCCCTCTTCCTGTGCTTTACAGGCGATTCCAACGTACCTCTTGAAATCTGTTTCCTGCTATTCTGCCTCGCTTTCAAGTCCGCCTCGTTGCCTTCCCTCAACAGATTTTTGGACGATAGTTGGCCTTGATTACTCTGCCAGTTTGTGAATTGCTGTGCCCCTGAGCTCCATTTTTCAATTCGTTTTTTGTGAGCTGAACGCAAGTCCAAACTTTTGGTTCAGGACCTATACTGGTTCCCGGTGGGTGGCTGAGACTTTGGTTAATTCTTCTTCCTGCCGGGAAATTAGAGTGACATGTGCCCATCCAAATGCCTAACAGCTACTCTCTCATTGGTTCTCCCTCTTCCCTTTCATCCTCTGCCAAATTGGCAACCTGTGCGAACCAGGAGCTTAAAGGGGCTGTCTCTCCAAGTTGGGAGATTGATAGGAAAGCAGTAGGAAAGTCAAACCGGAGCACCAGGAGAGGGGCTCTTCGTTGAGTTTTAGAAACCTTTCGTATTCACAGTGTGTCCATTCTCTAGGTTTCCCGTGCACGTTATAGCTGTAGTAATATTCCCTTCAACCTGGAGAGCTGGGACCCATGGAATGGGTGCCATGCATTATTGCTTTAAAGGGTCTACATTTGCTCACCCAATCTCACCAATCCTCTCAGTCCCAAGTGTCCAGCCTCATGCCACATCCAGCTGTCATTGTAGATAGGGTCATTCCAGGTTGCATCAGAGACCCTGAAGGAATTGTAAAGAATTTCCCTGTTTCTTTGTTCTGTTTTTGAAATTCCTGTTTAGAGTGGGTTTGAGCTGATTCTCGCTGCCATGTTTATGCCAGTCCAGACACACTTGATTCCCTTACGGAGACATATCAATACATAGGTTTTACGATTCTTACTAGTCAGATCTATTCCTCTGCGGGAAATATGGGGTTTTGAGTCCCTTTCACTGAGGATGGTGGAGGTCTTGTCTATTCCATAGTTGGTTTTTGGAACGGTACCTGTGCTTATATCAAACTCTGGTTTGATGCATCACCCCACCTCTCCTTCCCCCTTTAGCAGGCATAAGAGTGTTTTCTAAATGTGAGACTCTGTTCTGTTGCCTAACTCAGTTCATGTGTAGCCATGTTTACAGGATCTTCCTAAGTGATATCTTATGATAAATTTCTTTTCCTGTGTGACTTCTTTCACTTAGAAACATCGTACCTGAATCCACTCATTTTGCTGCTACTGGTCTTATGACATTGATTTCCTGGCTGAGGGATATACCATCGTATGTAAGTTCCACAATGTTTTGAACCATTTTCATATTTCCTGGGATATTTCAGGTGTACCCAGGTTGAGGTTCTTGTAAGCAGTGCAGCCCTCAATTTGGGGGTGGCTCTGTCTTATGGATTTTCAGTTTTCCCAAGGTATATTCCCTAGACTGGAAGTGCCCTTGGCTCTGTAGCTCTGTTGTTTACTTGTTTTAGGGAACACAATGCACTCCTCCAGTGAGGCAGTTGGCAACTTACATCCCGCCCATCAGCATAACAAGGCTCCCTGTTCTCCAGGGCCTGTCTTGCCTTTCTGGTTTTTACACATTTTGTGGATGTCCCTTTTGACCGGTGGGAAGTGATACTTCTTTGTAGTGCAGATTTGCATTGCCCGCTTGCTTGCTTGGCCAAAAAGGGCGTATGCGTTTACTCTTGAATATATTCAGGACAAAACGCATACGCCCTTTTCGGCCAAGTGCATCATTGTCGAAGTTGTGCCCCTCTTCCTGTGCTTTACAGGCGATTCCAACGTACCTCTTGAAATCTGTTTCCTGCTATTCTGCCTCGCTTTCAAGTCCGCCTCGTTGCCTTCCCTCAACAGATTTTTGGACGATAGTTGGCCTTGATTACTCTGCCAGTTTGTGAATTGCTGTGCCCCTGAGCTCCATTTTTCAACTCGTTTCTTGTGAGCTGAACGCAAGTCCAAACTTTTGGTTCAGGACCTATACTGGTTCCCGGTGGGTGGCTGAGACTTTGGTTAATTCTTCTTCCTGCCGGGAAATTAGAGCGACATGTGCCCATCCAAATGCCTAACAGCTACTCTCTCATTGGTTCTCCGTCTTCCCTTTCATCCTCTGCCAAATTGGCAACCTGTGCGAACCAGGAGCTTAAAGGGGCTGTCTCTCCAAGTTGGGAGATTGATAGGAAAGCAGTTGGAAAGTCAAACCGGAGCACCAGGAGAGGGGCTCTTCGTTGAGTTTTAGAAACCTTTCGTATTCACAGTGTGTCCATTCTCTAGGTTTCCCGTACACGTTATAGCTGTAGTAATATTCCCTTCAACCTGGAGAGCTGGGACCCATGGAATGGGTGCCATGCATTATTGCTTTAAAGGGTCTACATTTGCTCACCCAATCTCACCAATCCTCTCAGTCCCAAGTGTCCAGCCTCATGCCACATCCAGCTGTCATTGTAGATAGGGTCATTCCAGGTTGCATCGGAGACCCTGAAGGAATTGTAAAGAATTTCCCTGTTTCTTTGTTCTGTTTTTGAAATTCCTGTTTAGAGTGGGTTTGAGCTGATTCTCGCTGCCATGTTTATGCCAGTCTAGACACACTTGATTCCCTTACGGAGACATATCAATACATAGGTTTTAAGATTCTTACTAGTCAGATCTATTCTTCTGCGGGAAATATGGGGTTTTGAGTCCCTTTCACTGAGGAAGGTGTAGGTCTTGTCTATTCCATAGTTGGTTTTTGGAACGGTACCTGTGCTTATATCAAACTCTGGTTTGATGCATCACCCCACCTCTCCTTCCCCCTTTAGCAGGCATAAGAGTGTTTTCTAAATGTGAGACTCTATTCTGTTGCCTAACTCAGTTCATGTGTAGCCATGTTTACAGGATCTTCCTAAGTGATATCTTATGATAAGTTTCTTTTCCTGTGTGACTTCTTTCACTTAGAAACATCGTACCTGAATCCACTCATTTTGCTGCTACTGGTCTTATGACATTGATTTAATGGCTGAGGGATATTCCATCGTATGTAAGTTCCACAATGTTTTGAACCATTTTCATATTTCCTGGGATATTTCAGGTGTACCCAGGTTGAGGAACTTGTAAGCAGTGCAGCCCTCAATTTGGAGGTGGCTCTGTCTTATGGATTTTCAGTTTTCCCAAGGTATATTCCCTAGACTGGACGTGCCCTTGGCTCTGTAGCTCTGTTGTTTACTTGTTTTAGGGAACACAATGCACTCCTCCAGTGAGGCAGTTGGCAACTTACATCCCGCCCATCAGCATAACAAGGCTCCCTGTTCTCCAGGGCCTGTCTTGCCTTTCTGGTTTTTACACATTTTGTGGATGTCCCTTTTGACCGGTGGGAAGTGATACTTCTTTGTAGTACAGATTTGCATTGCCCGCTTGCTTGCTTGGCCAAAAAGGGCGTATGCGTTTTCTCCTGAATATATTCAGGAGAAAACGCATACGCCCTTTTTGGCCAAGTGCATCATTGTCGAAGTTGTTCCCCTCTTCCTGTGCTTTACAGGCGATTCCAACGTACCTCTTGAAATCTGTATCCTGCTATTCTGCCTCGCTTTCAAGTCCGCCTCGTTGCCTTCCCTCAACAGATTTTTGGACGATAGTTGGCCTTGATTACTCTGCCAGTTTGTGAATTGCTGTGCCCCTGAGCTCCATTTTTCAACTCGTTTTTTGTGAGCTGAACGCAAGTCCAAACTTTTGGTTCAGGACCTATACTGGTTCCCGGTGGGTGGCTGAGACTTTGGTTAATTCTTCTTCCTGCCGGGAAATTAGAGTGACATGTGCCCATCCAAATGCCTAACAGCTACTCTCTCATTGGTTCTCCCTCTTACCTTTCATCCTCTGCCAAATTGGCAACCTGTGCGAACCAGGAGCTTAAAGGAGCTGTCTCTCCAAGTTGGGAGATTGATAGGAAAGCAGTTGGAAAGTCAAACCGGAGCACCAGGAGAGGGGCTCTTCGTTGAGTTTTAGAAACCTTTCCTATTCACAGTGTGTCCATTCTCTAGGTTTCCCGTACACGTTATAGCTGTAGTAATATTCCCTTCAACCTGGAGAGCTGGGACCCATGGAATGGGTGCCATGCATTATTGCTTTAAAGGGTCTACATTTGCTCACCCAATCTCACCAATCCTCTCAGTCCCAAGTGTCCAGCCTCATGCCACATCCAGCTGTCATTGTAGATAGGGTCATTCCAGGTTGCATCAGAGACCCTGATGGAATTGAAAAAAATTTCCCTGTTTCTTTGTTCTGTTTTTGAAATTCCTGTTTAGAGTGGGTTTGAGCTGATTCTCGCTGCCATGTTTATGCCAGTCTAGACACACTTGATTCCCTTACGGAGACATATCAATACATAGGCTTTACGATTATTACTAGTCAGATCTATTCCTCTGCGGGAAATATGGGGTTTTGAGTCCCTTTCACTGAGGATGGTGGAGGTCTTGTCTATTCCATAGTTGGTTTTTGGAACGGTACCTGTGCTTATATCAAACTCTGGTTTGATGCATCACCCCACCTCTCCTTCCCCCTTAAGCAGGCATAAGAGTGTTTTCTTAATGTGAGACTCTTTTCTCTTGCCTAACTCAGTTCATGTGTAGCCATGTTTACAGGATCTTCCTAAGTGATATCTTTTGATAAGTTTCTTTTCCTGTGTGACTTCTTTCACTTAGAATCATCGTACCTGAATCCACTCATTTTGCTGCTACTGGTCTTATGACATTGATTTCATGGCTGAGGGATATTCCATCGTACGTAAGTTCCACAATGTTTGGAACCATTTTTATATTTCCTGGGATATTTCAGGTGTACCCAGGTTGAGGATCTTGTAAGCAGTGCAGCCCTAAATTTGGAGGTGGCCCTGTCTTATGGATTTTCAGTTTTCCCAAGGTATATTCCCTAGACGGGAAGTGCCCTTGGCTCTGTAGCTCTGTTGTTTACTTTTTTTAGGGAACACAATGCACTCCTCCAGTGAGGCAGTTGGCAACTTACATCCCGCCCATCAGCATAACAAGGCTCCCTGTTCTCCAGGGCCTGTCTTGCCTTTCTGGTTTTTACACATTTTGTGGATGTCCCTTTTGACCGGTGGGAAGTGATACTTCTTTGTAGTGCAGATTTGCATTGCCCGCTTGCTTGCTTGGCCAAAAAGGGCGTATGCGTTTTCTCCTGAATATATTCAGGAGAAAACGCATACGCCCTTTTTGGCCAAGTGCATCATTGTCGAAGTTGTGCCCCTCTTCCTGTGCTTTACAGGCGATTCCAACGTACCTCTTGAAATCTGTTTCCTGCTATTCTGCCTCGCTTTCAAGTCCGCCTCGTTGCCTTCCCTCAACAGATTTTCGGACGATAGTTGGCCTTGATTACTCTGCCAGTTTGTGAATTGCTGTGCCCCTGAGCTCCATTTTTCAACTCGTTTTTTGTGAGCTGAACGCAAGTCCAAACTTTTGGTTCAGGACCTATACTGGTTCCCGGTGGGTGGCTGAGACTTTGGTTAATTCTTCTTCCTTCCGGGAAATTAGAGTGACATGTGCCCATCCAAATGCCTAACAGTTACTCTCTCATTGGTTCTCCGTCTTCCCTTTCATCCTCTGCCAAATTGGCAACCTGTGCGAACCAGGAGCTTAAAGGGGCTGTCTCTCCAAGTTGGGATATTGATAGGAAAGCAGTTGGAAAGTCAAACCGGAGCACCAGGAGAGGGGCTCTTCGTTGAGTTTTAGAAACCTTTTGTATTCACAGTGTGTCCATTCTCTAGGTTTCCCGTACACGTTATAGCTGTAGTAATACTCCCTTCAACCTGGAGAGCTGGGACCCATGGAATGGTTGCCATGCATTATTGCTTTAAAGGGTCTACATTTGCTCACCCAATCTCACCAATCCTCTCAGTCCCAAGTGTCCAGCCTCATGCCACATCCAGCTGTCATTGTAGATAGGGTCATTCCAGGTTGCATCAGAGACCCTGAAGGAATTGTAAAGAATTTCCCTGTTTCTTTGTTCTGTTTTTGAAATTCCTGTTTAGAGTGGGTTTGAGCTGATTCTCGCTGCCATGTTTATGCCAGTCTAGGCACACTTGATTCCCTTACGGAGACATATCAATACATAGGTTTTACGATTCTTACTAGTCAGATCTATTCCTCTGCGGGAAATATGGGGTTTTGAGTCCCTTTCACTGAGGAAGGTGGAGGTCTTGTCTATTCCATAGTTGGTTTTTGGAACGGTACCTGTGCTTATATCAAACTCTGGTTTGATGCATCACCCCACCTCTCCTTCCCCCTTAAGCAGGCATAAGAGTGTTTTCTAAATGTTAGACTCTGTTCTCTTGCCTAACTCAGTTCATGTGTAGCCATGTTTACAGGATCTTCCTAAGTGATATCTTATGATACGTTTCTTTTCCTGTGTGACTTCTTTCACTTAGAATCATCGTACCTGAATCCACTCATTTTGCTGCTACTGGTCTTATGACATTGATTTCATGGCTGAGGGATATTCCATCGTACGTAAGTTCCACAATGTTTGGAACCATTTTTATATTTCCTGGGATATTTCAGGTGTACGCAGTTTGAGGATCTTGTAAGCAGTGCAGCCCTAAATTTGGAGGTGGCCCTGTCTTATGGATTTTCAGTTTTCCCTAGGTATATTCCCTAGACGGGAAGTGCCCTTGGCTCTGTAGCTCTGTTGTTTACTTGTTTTAGGGAACACAATGCACTCCTCCAGTGAGGCAGTTGGCAACTTACATCCCGCCCATCAGCATAACAAGGCTCCCTGTTCTCCAGGGCCTGTCTTGCCTTTCTGGGTTTTACACATTTTGTGGATGTCCCTTTTGACCGGTGGGAAGTGATACTTCTTTGTAGTGCAGATTTGCATTGCCCGCTTGCTTGCTTGGCCAAAAAGGGCGTATGCGTTTTCTCCTGAATATATTCAGGAGAAAACGCATATGCCCTTTTTGGCCAAGTGCATCATTGTCGAAGTTTTGCCCCTCTTCCTGTGCTTTACAGGCGATTCCAACGTACCTCTTGAAATCTGTTTCCTGCTATTCTGCCTCGCTTTCAAGTCCGCCTCGTTGCCTTCCCTCAACAGATTTTTGGACGATAGTTGGCCTTGATTACTCTGTCAGTTTGTGAATTGCTGTGCCCCTGAGCTCCATTTTTCAACTCGTTTTTTGTGAGCTGAACGCAAGTCCAAACTTTTGGTTCAGGACCTATACTGGTTCCCGGTGGGTGGCTGAGACATTGGTTAATTTTTCTTCCTGCCGGGAAATTAGAGCGACATGTGCCCATCCAAATGCCTAACAGCTACTCTCTCATTGGTTCTCCCTCTTCCCTTTCATCCTCTGCCAAATTGGCAACCTGTGCGAACCAGGAGCTTGAAGGGGCTGTCTCTCCAAGTTGGGAGATTGATAGGAAAGCAGTTGGAAAGTCAAACCGGAGCACCAGGAGAGGGGCTCTTCGTTGAGTTTTAGAAACCTTTCGTATTCACAGTGTGTCCATTCTCTAGGTTTCCCGTACACGTTATAGCTGTAGTAATATTCCCTTCAACCTGGAGAGCTGGGACCCATGGAATGGGTGCCATGCATTATTGCTTTAAAGGGTCTACATTTGCTCACCCAATCTCACCAATCCTCTCAGTCCCAAGTGTCCAGCCTCATGCCACATCCAGCTGTCATTGTAGATAGGGTCATTCCAGGTTGCATCAGAGACCCTGAAGGAATTGTAAAGAATTGCCCTGTTTCTTTGTTCTGTTTTTGAAATTCCTGTTTAGAGTGGGTTTGAGCTGATTCTCGCTGCCATGTTTATGCCAGTCTAGACACACTTGATTCCCTTACGGAGACATATCAATACATAGGTTTTAAGATTCTTACTAGTCAGATCTATTCCTCTCCGGGAAATATGGGGTTTTGAGTCCCTTTCACTGAGGAAGGTGTAGGTCTTGTCTATTCCATAGTTGGTTTTTGGAACGGTACCTGTGCTTATATCAAACTCTGGTTTGATGCATCACCCCACCTCTCCTTCCCCCTTAAGCAGGCATAAGAGTGTTTTCTAAATGTGAGACTCTGTTCTCTTGCCTAAATCAGTTCATGTGTAGCCATGTTTACAGGATCTTCCTAAGTGATATCTTATGATAAGTTTCTTTTCCTGTGTGACTTCTTTCACTTAGAATCATCGTACCTGAATCCACTCATTTTGCTGCTACTTGTCTTATGACATTGATTTCATGGCTGAGGGATATTCCATCGTACGTAAGTTCCACAATGTTTGGAACCATTTTTATATTTCCTGGGATATTTCAGGTGTACACAGGTTGAGGTTCTTGTATGCAGTGCAGCCCTCAATTTGGGGGTGGCTGTGTCTTATGGATTTTCAGTTTTCCCAAGGTATATTCCCTAGACTGGAAGTGCCCATGGCTCTGTAGCTCTGTTGTTTACTAGTTTTAGGGAACACAATGCACTCCTCCAGTGAGGCAGTTGGCAACTTACATCCCGCCCATCAGCATAACAAGGCTCCCTGTTCTCCAGGGCCTGTCTTGCCTTTCTGGTTTTTACACATTTTGTGGATGTCCCTTTTGACCGGTGGGAAGTGATACTTCTTTGAAGTGCAGATTTGCATTGCCCGCTTGCTTGCTTGGCCAAAAAGGGCGTATGCGTTTTCTCCTGAATATATTCAGGAGAAAACGCATACGCCCTTTTTGGCCAACTGCATCAATCTCGAAGTTGTGCCCCTCTTCCTGCGCTTTACAGGCGATTCCAACGTACCTCTTGAAATCTGTTTCCTGCTATTCTGCCTCGCTTTCAAGTCCGCCTCGTTGCCTTCCCTCAACAGATTTTTGGACGATAGTTGGCCTTGATTACTCTGCCAGTTTGTGAATTGCTGCGCCCCTGAGATCCATTTTTCAACTCGTTTTTTGTGAGCTGAACGCAAGTCCAAACTTTTGGTTCAGGACCTCTACTGGTTCCCGGTGGGTGGCTGAGACTTTGGTTAATTCTTCTTCCTCTCGGGAAATTAGAGTGACATGTGCCCATCCAAATGCCTAACAGCTACTCTCTCATTGGTTCTCCCTCTTCCCTTTCATCCTCTGCCAAATTGGCAACCTGTGCGAACCAGGAGCTAAAAGGGGCTGTCTCTCCAAGTTGGGAGATTGATAGGAAAGCAGTTGGAAAGTCAAACCGGAGCACCAGGAGAGGGGCTCTTCATTGAGTTTTAGAAACCTTTCGTATTCACAGTGTGTCCATTCTCTAGGTTTCCCGTTCACGTTATAGTTGTAGTAATATTCCCTTCAACCTGGAGAGTTGGGACCCATGGAATGGGTGCCATGCATTATTGCTTTAAAGGGTCTGCATTTGCTCACCCAATCTCACCAATCCTCTCAGTCCCAAGTGTCCAGCCTTATGCCACATCCAGCTGTCATTGTAGATAGGGTCATTCCAGGTTGCATCAGAGACCCTGAAGGAATTGTAAAGAATTTCCCTGTTTCTTTGTTCTGTTTTTGAAATTCCTTTTTAGAGTGGGTTTGAGCTGATTCTCGCGGCCATGTTTAGGCCAGTCTAGACACACTTGATTCCCTTACGGAGACATATCAATACATAGGTTTTAAGATTCTTACTAGCCAGATCTATTCCTCTGCGGGAAATATGGTGTTTTGAGTCCCTTTCACTGAGGAAGGTGTAGGTCTTGTCTATCCCATAGTTGGTTTTTGGAACGGTACTTGTGCTTGTATCAAACTCTGGTTTGATGCATCACCCCACCTCTCCTTCCCCCTTAAGCAGGCATAAGAGTGTTTTCTAAATGTGAGACTCTGTTCTCTTGCCTAAATCAGTTCATGTGTAGCCATGTTTACAGGATCTTCCTAAGTGATATCTTATGATAAGTTTCTTTTTCTGTGTGACTTCTTTCACTTAAAATCATCGTACCTGAATCCACTCATTTTGCTGCTACTGGTCTTATGACATTGATTTCATGGCTGAGGGATATTCCATCGTACGTAAGTTCCACAATGTTTGGAACCATTTTTATATTTCCTGGGATATTTCAGGTGTACCCAGGTTGAGGTTTTTGTAAGCAGTGCAGCCCTCAATTTGGGAGTGGCTCTCTCTTATGGATTTTCAATTTTCCCAAGGTATATTCCCTAGACCGGAAGTGCCCTTGGCTCTGTTGCTCTGTTGATTACTTCTTTTAGTGAACACAATGCACTCCTCCAATGAGGCAGTTGGCAACTTACATCCCGCCCATCAGCATAACAAGGCTCCCTGTTCTCCATGGCCTGTCTTGCCTTTCTGGTTTTTACACATTTTGTGGATGTCCCTTTTGACCAGTGGGAAGTGATACTTCTTTGTAGTGCAGATTTGCATTGCCCGCTTGCTTGCTTGGCCAAAAAGGGCGTATGTGTTTTCTCCTGAATATATTCAGGAGAAAACGCATATGCCATTTTTGGCCAAGTGCATCATTGTCGAAGTTGTGCCCCTCTTCCTGTGCTTTACAGGCGAGTCCAACGTACCTCTTGAAATCTGTTTCCTGCTATTCTGCCTCGCTTTCAAGTCCGCCTCGTTGCCTTCCCTCAACAGATTTTTGGACGATAGTTGACCTTGATTACTCTGCCAGTTTGTGAATTGCTGTGCCCCTGAGCTCCATTTTTCAACTCGTTTTTAGTGAGCTAAACGCAAGTCCATACTTTTGGTTCAGGACCTATACTGGTTCCCGGTGGGTGGCTGAGACTTTGGTTAATTCTTCTTCCTGCCGGGAAATTAGAGTGACATGTGCCCATCCAAATGCCTAACAGCTACTCTCTCATTGGTTCTCCCTCTTCCCTTTCATCCTCTGCCAAATTGGCAACCTGTGCGAACCAGGAGCTAAAAGGGGCTGTCTCTCCAAGTTGGGAGATTGATAGGAAAGCAGTTGGAATGTCAAACCGGAGCACCAGGAGAGGGACACTTCGTTGAGTTTTAGAAACCTTTTGTATTCACAGTGTGTCCATTCTCTAGGTTTCCCGTACATGTTATAGCTGTAGTAATATTCCCTTCAACCTGGAGAGTTGGGACCCATGGAATGAGTGCCATGCATTATTGCTTTAAAGGGTCTGCATTTGCTCACCCAATCTCACCAATCCTCTCAGTCCCAAGTGTCCAGCCTCATGCCACATCCATCTGTCATTGTAGATAGGGTCATTCCAGGTTGCATCAGAGACCCTGAAGGAATTGTAAAGAATTTCCCTGTTTCTTTGTTCTGTTTTTGAAATTCCTTTTTAGAGTGGGTTTGAGCTGATTCTCGCTGCCATGTTTATGCCAGTCTAGACACACTTGATTCCCTTACGGAGACATATCAATACATAGGTTTTAAGATTCTAACTAGTCAGAACGATTCCTCTGCGGGAAATATGGGGTTTTGAGTCCCTTTCACTGAGGAAGGTGTAGGTCTTGTCTATTCCATAGTTGGTTTTTGGAACGGTACCTGTGCTTATATCAAACTCTGGTTTGATGCATCACCCCACCTCTCCTTCCCCCTTAAGCAGGCATAAGAGTGTTTTCTAAATGTGAGACTCTGTTCTCTTGCCTAACTCAGTTCATGTGTAGCCATGTTTACAGGATCTTCCTAAGTGACATCTTATGATAAGTTTCTTTTTCTGTGTGACTTCTTTCACTTAGAATCATCGTACCTGAATCCACTCATTTTGCTGCTACTTGTCTTATGACATTGATTTCATGGCTGAGGGATATTCCATCGTACGTAAGTTCCACAATGTTTGGAACCATTTTTGTATTTCCTGGGATATTTCAGGTGTACCCAGGTTGAGGTTCTTGTAAGCAGTGCAGCCCTCAATTTGGGGGTGGGTCTGTCTTATAGATTTTCAGTTTTCCCAAGGTATATTCCCTAGACCGGAAGTGCCCTTGGCTCTGTAGCTCTGTTGTTTACTTGTTTTAGGGAACACAATGCACTCCTCCAGTGAGGCAGTTGGCAACTTACATCCCGCCCATCAGCATAACAAGGCTCCCTGTTCTCCAGGGCCTTTCTTGCCTTTCTGGTTTTTACACATTTTGTGGATGTCCCTTTTGAACGGTGGGAAGTGATACTTCTTTGTAGTGCAGATTTGCATTGCCCGCTTGCTTGCTTGGCCAAAAAGGGCGTATGCGTTTTCTCCTGAATATATTCAGGAGAAAACGCATACGCCCTTTTTGGCCAAGTGCATCATTGTCGAAGTTGTGCCCCTCTTCCTGTGCTTTACAGGCGATTCCAATGTACCTCTTGAAATCTGTTTCCTGCTATTCTGCCTCGCTTTCAAGTGCACCTCGTTGCCTTCCCTCAACAGATTTTTGGACGATAGTTGGCCTTGATTACTCTGCCAGTTTGTGAATTGCTGTGCCCCTGACCCTCATTATTCAACTCGTTTTTTTGTGAGCTGAACGCAAGTCCAAACTTTTGGTTCAGGACCTATACTGGTTCCCGGTGGGTGGCTGAGACTTTGGTTAATTCTTCTTCCTGCCAGGAAATTAGAGTGACATGTGCCCATCCAAATGCCTAACAGCTACTCTCTCATTGGTTCTCCCTCTTCCCTTTCATCTTCTGCCAAATTGGCAACCTGTGCGAACCAGGAGCTTAAAGGGGCTGTCTCTCCAAGTTGGGAGATTGATAGGAAAGCAGTTAGAAAGTCAAACCGGAGCACCAGGAGAGGGGCTCTTCGTTGAGTTTTAGAAACCTTTCGTATTCACAGTGTGTCCATTCTCTAGGTTTCCCATACACGTTATAGCTGTAGTAATATTCCCTTCCACCTGGAGAGCTGGGACCCATGGAATGGGTGCCATGCATTATTGCTTTAAAGGGTCTGCATTTGCTCACCCAATCTCACCAATCATCTCAGTCCCAAGTGTCCAGCCTTATGCCACATCCAGCTGTCATTGTAGATAGGGTCATTCCAGGTTGCATCAGAGACCCTGAAGGAATTGTAAAGATTTTCCCTGTTTCTTTGTTCTGTTTTTGAAATTCCTTTTTAGAGTGGGTTTGAGCTGATTCTCGCGGCCATGTTTATGCCAGTCTAGACACACTTGATTCCCTTACGGAGACATATCAATACATAGGTTTTACGATTCTTACTAGCCAGATATATTCCTCTATGGGAAATATGGGGTTTTGAGTCCCTTTCACTGAGGAAGGTGTAGGTCTTGTCTATTCCATAGTTGGTTTTTGGAACGGTACCTGTGCTTATATCAAAGTCTGGTTTGATGCATCACCCCACCTCTCCTTCCCCCTTAAGCAGGCATAAGAGTTTTTTCTAAATGTGAGACTCTGTTCTCTTGCCTAACTCAGTTCATGTGTAGCCATGTTTACAGGATCTTCCTAAGTGATATCTTATGATAAGTTTCTTTTCCTGTGTGACTTCTTTCACTTAGAATCATCGTACCTGAATCCACTCATTTTGCTGCTACTGGTCTTATGACATTGATTTCGTGGCTGAGGGATATTCCATCGTACGTAATTTCCACAATGTTTGGAACCATTTTTATATTTCCTGGGATATTTGAGGTGTACCCAGGTTGAGGTTCCTGTAAGCAGTGCAGCCCTGAATTTGGGTGTGACACTGTCTTATGGATTTTCAGTTTTCCCAAGGTATATTCCCTAGACTGGACGTGCCCTTGGCTCTGTAGCTCTGTTGTTTACTTGTTTTAGGGAACACAATGCACTCCTCCAGTGAGGCAGTTGGCAACTTACATCCCGCCCATCAGCATAACAAGGCTCCCTGTTCTCCAGGGCCTGTCTTGCCTTTCTGGTTTTTACACATTTTGTGGATGTCCCCTTTGACCGGTGGGAAGTGATAGTTCTTTGTAGTGCAGATTTGCATTGCCCGCTTGCTTGCTTGGCCAAAAAGGGCGTATGTGTTTTCTCCTGAATATATTCAGGAGAAAACGCATACGCCCTTTTTGGCCAAGTGCATCATTGTCGAAGTTGTGCCCCTCTTCCTGTGCTTTACAGGCGATTCCAACGTACCTCTTGAAATCTGTTTCCTGCTATTCTGCCTCGCTTTCACGTCCGCCTCGTTGCCTTCCCTCAACAGATTTTTGGACGATAGTTGGCCTTGATTACTCTGCCAGTTTGTGAATTGCTGTGCCCCTGAGCTCCATTTTTCAACTCGTTTTTTGTGAGCTGAACGCAAGTCCAAACTTTTGGTTCAGGACCTATACTGGTTCCCGGTGGGTGGCTGAGACTTTGGTTCATTCTTCTTCCTGCCGGGAAATTAGAGTGACATGTGCCCATCCAAATGCCTAATAGCTACTCTCTCTTTGGTTCTCCCTCTTCCCTTTCATCCTCTGCCAAATTGGCAACCTGTGCGAACCAGGAGCTTAAAGGGGCTGTCTCTCCAAGTTGGGAGATTGATAGGAAAGCAGTTGGAAAGTCAAACCGGAGCACCAGGAGAGGGGCTCTTCGTTGAGTTTTAGAAACCTTTCGTATTCACAGTGTGTCCATTCTCTAGGTTTCCCGTACATGTTATAGCTGTAGTAATATTCCCTTCTACCTGGAGAGCTGGGAAACATGGAATGGGTGCCATGCATTATTGCTTTAAAGGGTCTGCATTTGCTCACCCAATCTCACCAATCCTCTCAGTCCCAAGTGTCCAGCCTTATGCCACATCCAGCTGTCATTGTAGATAGGGTCATTCCAGGTTGCATCAGAGACCCTGAAGGAATTGTAAAGAATTTCCCTGTTTCTTTGTTCTGTTTTTGAAATTCCTTTTTAGAGTGGGTTTGAGCTGATTCTCGCGGCCATGTTTATGCCAGTCTAGACACACTTGATTCCCTTACGGAGACATATCAATACATAGGTTTTAAGATTCTTACTAGCCAGATATATTCCTCTGCGGGAAATATGGGGTTTTGAGTCCCTTTCACTGAGGAAGGTGTAGGTCTTGTCTATTCCATAGTTGGTTTTTGGAACGGTACCTGTGCTTATATCAAACTCAGGTTTGATGCATCACCCCACCTCTCCTTCCCCCTTAAGCAGGCATAAGAGTGTTTTCTAAATGTGAGACTCTGTTCTCTTGCCTAACTCAGTTCATGTGTAGCCATGTTTACAGGATCTTCCTAAGTGATATCTTATGATAAGTTTCTTTTCCTGTGTGACTTCTTTCACTTAGAATCATCGTACCTGAATCCACTCATTTTGCTGCTACTGGTCTTATGACATTGATTTCGTGGCTGAGGGATATTCCATCGTACGTAAGTTCCACAATGTTTGGAACCATTTTTATATTTCCTGGGATATTTCAGGTGTACCCAGGTTGAGGTTCCTGTAAGCAGTGCAGCCCTGAATTTGGGGGTGGTTCTGTCTTATGGATTTTCAGTTTTCCCAAGGTATATTCCCTAGACTGGAAGTGCCCTTGGCTCTGTAGCTCTGTTGTTTACTTGTTTTAGGGAACACAATGCACTCCTCCAGTGAGGCAGTTGGCAACTTACATCCCGCCCATCAGCATAACAAGGCTCCCTGTTCTCCAGGGCCTGTCTGCCTTTCTGGTTTTTACACATTTTGTGGATGTCCCCTTTGACCGGTGGGAAGTGATTCTCCTTTGTAGTGCAGATTTGCATTCCCCGCTTGCTTGCTTGGCCAAAAAGGGCGTATGCGTTTTCTCCTGAATATATTCAGGAGAAAACGCATACGCCCTTTTTGGCCAAGTGCATCATTGTCGAAGTTGTGCCCCTCTTCCTGTGCTTTACAGGCGATTCCCACGTACCTCTTGAAATCTGTTTCCTGCTATTCTGCCTCGCTTTCAAGTCCGCCTCGTTGCCTTCCCTCAACAGATGTTTGGATGATAGTAGGCCTTGATTACCCTGCCAGTTTGTGAATTGCTGTGCCCCTGAGCTCCATTTTTCAACTCGTTTTTTGTGAGCTGAACGCAAGTCCACACTTTTGGTTCAGGACCTCTACTGGTTCCCGGTGGGTGGCTGAGACTTTGGTTAATTCTTCTTCCTGCCGGGAAATTAGAGTGACATGTGCCCATCCAAATGCCTAGCAGCTACTCTCTCATTGGTTCTCCCTCTTCCCTTTCATCCTCTGCCAAATTGGCAACCTGTGCAAACCAGGAGCTTAAAGGGGCTGTCTCTCCAAGTTGGGAGATTGATAGGAAAGCAGTTAGAAAGTCAAACCGGAGTACCAGGAGAGGGGCTCTTCGTTGAGTTTTAGAAACCTTTCGTATTCAGTGTGTCCATTCTCTAGGTTTCCCGTACACGTTATAGCTGCAGTAATATTCCCTTCAACCTGGAGAGCTGGGACCCATGGAATGGGTGCCATGCATTATTGCTTTAAAGGGTCTGCATTTGCTCACCCAATCTCACCAATCCTCTCAGTCCCAAGTGTCCAGCCTTATGCCACATCCCGCTGTCATTGTAGATAGGGTCATTCCAGGTTGCATCAGAGACCCTGAAGGAATTGTAAAGAATTTCCCTGTTTCTTTGTTCTGTTTTTGAAATTCCTTTTTAGAGTGGGTTTGAGCTGATTCTCGCTGCCATGTTTATGCCAGTCTAGACACACTTGATTCCCTTACGGAGACATATCAATACATAGGTTTTAAGATTCTTACTAGTCAGATCTATTCCTCTGCGGGAAATATGGGGTTTTGAGTCCCTTTCACTGAGGAAGGTGTAGGTCTTGTCTATTCCATAGTTGGTTTTTGGAACGGTACCTGTGCTTATATCAAACTCTGGTTTGATGCATCACCCCACCTCTCCTTCCCCCTTAAGCAGGCATAAGAGTGTTTTCTAAATGTGAGACTCTGTTCTCTTGCCTAACTCAGTTCATGTGTAGCCATGTTTACAGGATCTTCCTAAGTGATATCTTATGATAAGTTTCTTTTTCCGTGTGACTCCTTTCACTTAGAATCATCGTACCTGAATCCACTCATTTTGCTGCTACTGGTCTTATGACATTGATTTCATGGCTGAGGGATATTCCATCGTGCGTAAGTTCCACGATGTTTGGAACCATTTTTATATTTCCTGGGATATTTCAGTTGTACCCAGGTTGAGGTTCCTGTAAGCAGTGCAGCCCTCAATTTGGGGGTGGCTCTGTCTTATGGATTTTCAGTTTTCCCAAGGTATATTCCCTAGACTGGACGTGCCCTTGGCTCTGTAGCTCTGTTGTTTACTTGTTTTAGGGAACACAATGCACTCCTCCAGTGAGGCAGTTGGCAACTTACATCCCGCCCATCAGCATAACAAGGCTCCCTGTTCTCCAGGGCCTGTCTTGCCTTTCTGGTTTTTACACATTTTGTGGATGTCCCTTTTGACCGGTGGGAAGTGATACTTCTTTGTAGTGCAGATTTGCATTGCCCGCTTGCTTGCTTGGCCAAAAAGGGCGTATGCGTTTTCTCCTGAATATATTCAGGAGAAAACGCATACGCCCTTTTTGGCCAAGTGCATCATTGTCGAAGTTGTGCCCCTCTTCCTGTGCTTTACAGGCGATTCCAACGTAACTCTTGAAATCTGTTTCCTGCTATGCTGCCTCGCTTTCATGTCCGCCTCGTTGCCTTCCCTCAACAGATTTTTGGACGATAGTTGGCCTTGATTAATCTGCCTGTTTGTGAGTTGCTGTGCCCCTGAGCTCCATTTTTCAACTCGTATTTTGTGAGCTGAACGCAAGTCCAAACTTTTGGTTCAGGACCTATACTGTTTCCCGGTGGGTGGCTGAGACTTTGGTTAATTCTTCTTCCTGCCGGGAAATTAGAGTGACATGTGCCCATCCAAATGCCTAGCAGCTACTCTCTCATTGGTTCTCCCTCTTCCCTTTCATCCTCTGCCAAATTGGCAACCTGTGCGAACCAGGAGCTTAAAGGGGCTGTCTCTCCAAGTTGGGAGATTGTTAGGAAAGCAGTTGGAAAGTCAAACCGGAGCACCAGGAGAGGGGCTCGTCGTTGAGTTTTAGAAACCTTTCGTATTCACAGTGTGTCCATTCTCTAGGTTTCCCGTACACGTTATAGCTGTAGTAATATTCCTTTCAACCTGGAGAGCTGGGACGCATGGAATGGGTGCCATGCATTATTGCTTTAAAGGGTCTGCATTTGCTCACCCAATCTCACCAATCCTCTCAGTCCCAAGTGTCCAGCCTTATGCCACATCCCGCTGTCATTGTAGATAGGGTCATTCCAGGTTGCATCAGAGACCCTGAAGGAATTGTAAAGAATTTCCCTTTTTCTTTGTTCTGTTTTTGAAATTCCTTTTTAGAGTGGGTTTGAGCTGATTCTCGCTGCCATGTTTATGCCAGTCTAGACACACTTGATTCCCTTACGGAGACATATCAATACATAGGTTTTAAGATTCTTACTAGTCAGATCTATTCCTCTGCGTGAAATATGGGGTTTTGAGTCCCATTCACTGAGGAAGGTGTAGGTCTTGTCTATTCCATAGTTGGTTTTTGGAACGGTACCTGTGCTTATATCAAACTCTGGTTTGATGCATCACCCCACCTCTCCTTCCCCCTTAAGCAGGCATAAGAGTGTTTTCTAAATGTGAGACTCTGTTCTCTTTCCTAACTCAGTTCATGTGTAGCCATGTTTACAGGATCTTCCTAAGTGATATCTTATGATAAATTTCTTTTTCCGTATGACTTCTTTCACTTAGAATCATCGTATCTGAATCCACTCATTTTGCTGCTACTTGTCTTATGACATTGATTTCATGGCTGACGGATATTCCATCGTACGTAAGTTCCACAATGATTGGAACCATTTTTATATTTCCTGGGATATTTCAGGTGTACCCAGGTTGAGGTTCCTGTAAGCAGTGCAGCCCTCAATTTGGGGGTTGCTCTGTCTTATGGATTTTCAGTTTTCCCAAGGTATATTCCCTAGACTGGAAGTGCCCTTGGCTCTGTAGCTCTGTTGTTTACTTGTTTTAGGGAACACACTGCACTCCTCCAGTGAGGCAGTTGGCAACTTACATCCCGCCCATCAGCATAACAAGGCTCCCTGTTCTCCAGGGCCTGTCTTGCCTTTCTGGTTTTTACACATTTTGTGGATGTCCCTTTTTACCGGTGGGAAGTGATACTTCTTTGTAGTGCAGATTTGCATTCCCCGCTTGCTTGCTTGGCCAAAAAGGGCGTATGCGTTTTCTCCTGAATATATTCAGGAGAAAACGCATACGCCCTTTTCGGCCAAGTGCATCATTGTCGAAGTTGTGCCCCTCTTCCTGTGCTTTACAGGCGATTCCAACGTACCTCTTGAAATCTGTTTCCTGCTATTCTGCCTCGCTTTCAAGTCCGCCTCGTTGCCTTCCCTCAACAGATTTTTGGACGATAGTTGGCCTTGATTACTCTGCCAGGTTGTGAATTGCTGTGCCCCTGAGCTCCATTTTTCAACTCGTTTTTTGTGAGCTGAACGCAAGTCCACACTTTTGGTTCAGGACCTATACTGGTTCCCGGTGGGTGGCTGAGACTTTGGTTAATTCTTCTTCCTGCCGGGAAATTAGAGTGACATGTGCCCATCCAAATGCCTAACAGCTACTCTCTCATTGGTTCTCCCTCTTCCCTTTCATCCTCTGCCAAATTGGCAACCTGTGCAAACCAGGAGCTTAAAGGGGCTGTCTCTCCAAGTTGGGAGATTGATAGGAAAGCAGTTGGAAAGTCAAACTGGAGCACCAGGAGAGGGGCTCTTCGTTGAGTTTTAGAAACCTTTCGTATTCAGTGTGTCCATTCTCTAGGTTTCCCGTACACGTTATAGCTGCAGTAATATTCCCTTCAACCTGCAGAGCTGGGACCCATGGAATGGGTGCCATGCATTATTGCTTTAAAGGGTCTGCATTTGCTCACCCAATCTCACCAATCCTCTCAGTCCCAAGTGTCCAGCCTTATGCCACATCCAGCTGTCATTGTAGATAGGGTCATTCCAGGTTGCATCAGAGACCCTGAAGGAATTGTAAAGAATTTCCCTGTTTCTTTGTTCTGTTTTTGAAATTCCTTTTTAGAGTGGGTTTGAGCTGATTCTCGCTGCCATGTTTATGCCAGTCTAGACACACTTGATTCCCTTACGGAGACATATCAATACATAGGTTTTAAGATTCTTACTAGTCAGATCTAGTCCTCTGCGGGAAATATGGGGTTTTGAGTCCCTTTCACTGAGGAAGGTGGAGGTCTTGTCTATTCCATAGATGGTTTTTGGAATGGTACCTGTGCTTATATCAAACTCTGGTTTGATGCATCACCCCACCTCTCCTTCCCCCTTAAACAGGCATAAGAGTGTTTTCTAAATGTGAGACTTTGTTCTCTTTCCTAACTCAGTTCATGTTTAGCCATGTTTACAGGATCTTCTTAAGTGATATCTTATGATAAGTTTCTTTTCCTGTGTGACTTCTTTCACTTAGAATCATCGTACCTGAATCCACTCAATTTGCTGCTACTGGTCTTATGACATTGATTTCGTGGCTGAGGGATATTCCATCGTGCGTAATTTCCACAATGATTGGAACCATTTTTATATTTCCTGGGATATTTCAGGTGTACCCAGGTTGAGGTTCCTGTAAGCAGTGCAGCCCTCAATTTGGGGGTGGCTCTGTCTTATGGATTTTCACTTTTCCCAAAGTATATTCCCTAGACTGGACGTGCCCTTGGCTCTGTAGCTCTGTTGTTTACTTGTTTTAGGGAACACAATGCACTCCTCCAGTGAGGCAGTTGGCAACTTACATCCCACCCATCAGCATAACAAGGCTCCCTGTTCTCCAGGGCCTGTCTTGCCTTTCTGGTTTTTACACATTTTGTGGATGTCCCTTTTGACCGGTGGGAAGTGATACTTTTTTGTAGTGCAGATTTGCATTGCCCGCTTGCTTGCTTGGCCAAAAAGGGCGTATGCGTTTTCTCCTGAATATATTCAGGAGAAAACGCATACGCCCTTTTCGGCCAAGTGCATCATTGTCGAAGTTGTGCCCCTCTTCCTGTGCTTTACAGGCAATTCCAACGTACCTCTTGAAATCTGTTTCCTGCTATGCTGCCTCGCTTTCATGTCCGCCTCGTTGCCTTCCCTCAACAGATTTTTGGACGATAGTTGGCCTTGATTAATCTGCCAGTTTGTGAATTGCTGTGCCCCTGAGCTCCATTTTTCAACTCGTTTCTTGTGAGCTGAACGCAAGTCCAAACTTTTGGTTCAGGACCTATACTGTTTCCCGGTGGGTGGCTGAGACTTTGGTTAATTCTTCTTCCTGCCGGGAAATTAGAGTGACATGTGCCCATACAAATGCCTAACAGCTACTCTCTCATTGGTTCTCCCTCTTCCCTTTCATCCTCTGCCAAATTGGCAACCTGTGCGAACCAGGAGCTTAAAGGGGCTGTCTCTCCAAGTTGGGAGATTGATAGGAAAGCAGTTGGAAAGTCAAACCGGAGCACCAGGAGAGGGGCTCTTCGTTGAGTTTTAGAAACCTTTCGTATTCACAGTGTGTCCATTCTCTAGGTTTCCCGTACACGTTATAGCTGTAGTAATATTCCTTTCAACCTGGAGAGCTGGGACGCATGGAATGGGTGCCATGCATTATTGCTTTAAAGGGTCTGCATTTGCTCACCCAATCTCACCAATCCTCTCAGTCCCAAGTGTCCAGCCTTATGCCACATCCCGCTGTCATTGTAGATAGGGTCATTCCAGGTTGCATCAGAGACCCTGAAGGAATTGTAAAGAATTTCCCTTTTTCTTTGTTCTGTTTTTGAAATTCCTTTTTAGAGTGGGTTTGAGCTGATTCTCGCTGCCATGTTTATGCCAGTCTAGACACACTTGATTCCCTTACGGAGACATATCAATACATAGGTTTTAAGATTCTTACTAGTCAGATCTAGTCCTCTGCAGGA